>NC_136677.1:3421511-4859011 GCF_903797595.1 Erithacus rubecula
CAAAACTGGGAGGGTCCAGCCCCTTTCCTGTCCCTGGGCTATGTGGGCACTACTGGGAGCCAAGGGGCTTGGACAGGAATGAGTTTGGCAGCAGGAGAAGTTATTGATTTCCCAGAAATTCCTGCTCAAAACGCTTCCAATCAGAGCTGTGCTAAGGCTGGCAACTCTCAAATACTGCTCTTGCAAACAGGGCAGAAATGGTTGCATGTGAAGCCACACGCTGGAGCAGAAAGGATCGTTTCAGCACGGCATCTCCGAGCAAATCCCTGCTGACATTTGTCCCCTGGGCTAAACAATCCCGGGCTCTGTCTGTCCAAGGCTGACTCCAGAGCCCAGACGCTGACTCTGCTGGCTGCTCCCTCCTCCCCAGCCTCTGAGGCACCATTAACCCACTCTCTCAAGCAACATTTTCTGCCGGACTGTTCCTGGAAGCAGCCTGGTTCCAAATTCTCCCGTACTACCAGCTCCACGGGCAGCAGCGGCTTTCAGGGAGAAATAAGGAAAAGCTCCTGGATCCTGCTTTGCTCTGAGATCTGTACACACAGACAGGCACCCACACACAGGGCTGAAGGCACACGCACATCAGATGTGGCAACGCCACCCGAGCTCTTCTCGTGGCAGGAATCAAACTGCAGCTGCAATCGATTGATTAACTCCAGTTTACACAGACTGCACGGGAAACCGGCACTAAAACACCGCTTAATGGGCTGCACACCCTCCCCGAGGCAACTGGATGTTAAATTACACTGCAAACCCCAGACCAACAGCAAACAGTGAGCGACCAGCACATGCTTTGTGCTCGGCGCTGAGGTGTTTTCCTCGCTCGCATTCACTCCCTCACGCTCACACCAACTCTGCACGAGCGTAATTCCCTTCTCCCGACAACAAAAAACCCATCAGGAGGGCAGGCTGCAAGGGAGCATCCTCCCTTCTTCCCAGCAGCATCCTGCCAGCGGCAAACCCCGGAGCTGGGGCGGGAGAGGGGACGGAGCACCTACCCCAGAGCAGCAGGGCGAGCGCGGGCGCGCAGAGCAGCCGCGGCAGCGCAGCCATTGTTCCGAGCCGGGCCGCGCTCGGGCTCCTCGGCTGGATGCTGGGATGCTCGGGCGCTCCGGTGCTGGGATGCTGGGATGATGGGATGCTCGGATGATGGGATGCTCGGATGCTCGGATGCTCTTCCCCCGCTCGCCGCGCTCCCGGCGCAACAGGATGCCGGGCGGCGGGCGCGGTCCGGGGGCTGCGCTCGGCCGCGGGGGCGGCAGCACCACGGACAGAGCCCGAGCCCGGTCACAGCTCCAGCCCCGGACACAGCTCCAGCCCCGGACACAGCCCGAGCCCGGGCAGCTCCGCCGCCTCCGCCGCCTCCGGGGCTCCGCGGGCGCGGCCGGCGCTGCGCAGGGCGCGGGCGGAGCGGAGCGGGAGCAGGGCTGGATCAGCAGCAGCAGCAGCTGCAGCACCTCTGGATCAGCAGCAGCAGCACCGCTGGATCAGCAGCAGCAGCAGCAGCAGGTGCCCCGCACCGGGAGCGGCTCCGCGGGGCGCGGCCGCGGCGCTTTTGTTGCGCGGGCTGCGGGGCGCAGCGCTCGGCGGGGAGGATGCTGAGGAGGATGCTGAGGAGGATGCTGAGGAGGATGCCGGGGATGATGCCGGGGATGATGCCGGGGATGATGCCGGGGATGCTGGAGCAGCCCGGGCGGGGGGCACGGGCGGCACATGCGCGGCCGCCTCCCCCGGCCCGGGCGCGCCGGCTCCTCCCGGCTCAGCACAAGCAGCCTGGGGCTCCGGTGGTCCCGCGGGCAGCGCCCAGCTTGGCTGGGGACATCGCACAGAGGATGTCACATAATCGGGGAGTGTTCAGGCTTTGGAATGGACCTCAAAGCTCAGCCAGTCCCACCCCCTGCCATGTGCAGGGACAACTCCCACCAAGCCACATCCAACATTTGAGCATGTCCAGGGCAGCCACAGCCTCTCTGGACGCGCTGTCCCCACCCTCACAGCAAAGCATTTCTTCCCAAAATCTGAATTTCCCTTCCTTCCATTTGTACCCCTCGCTCCTTGTCCTGTCTCAACAGATCAGCATCACTGTTCTGCCTCCAAAAAAAGCCAAGGGGCGGGGGGGAAATGGGGGGAGTTATCCCTGCAGGGTCACAGAAAGGCCTCTGCTGCTAATAAGTTTAATGCTTATATTTGCACAGCTCCGAAGGTCACAGTTGGAAATACTGGGAAATCCTCTTGCCTCATGTTCCTGCCTGATTCCAGGGAATTTAATGCCAGCAGCAGGCTGGGCTTTCTCTCCTTGGACAGGGGCCACCATGCCCTGGAGGGCTCCTCCAGCTTTGAAGGTCACAGTGGATAGAGAGGGGGAAATGAAGCATTTGTTCCATTGTGCTCCTTTTAAAGCACCTGCAGCTCCATGCACAGCACAATCCATTGGGTTAAACCTGACCAGCCCCATCAGAGAATGACACAGGAGTGACTGGCAGTGCCAAAACTCAGCGTGCAGGTGGCCAGACCCAGCCAGAAATGTTTGCAGCCAGCAGAAAAATCAGTTTCAGCAGAACATGGGCTCTCAGCTGGGCACACACTGCCAGTGGTGGCCACTGTCACAGCTCTGTGGCCTCCAGGGGTGGCCACAGGGACACACACATGAGATCAGGTCCCTGCAGTGCTGGAGTGAAGCAGGCACAGGACAAAGCCAACACTTTTCCTAGACATCAGCTAATTGTGTTTGTGTCAGCAGGCTGCATCCATCATCTGCAGCAGCTGCCTGCACGTCACCCTGCATGGGCTCTGGTGGCTGCTCCCAGTCATTCCCAGCTCAGGATCCCTCCTGGGCCTCCTTCTGCCCCTCTGCTCTGCCCTGCTGCAGCCACAGCTGCCTGGCAATCCCCAAACCTTTGCAGCCTGAAGTATTCCAGCAGGGACTGGCTGTCAGGTTGTCCTTGCTGTCCCCTCTGCTCCCAGCCTTCTCTGGGCTCCTGTGCACTCTTCTAACAACCCACCAAAAGAAAATAAACCTATTTAATGTAGCTGCAGGAGGCAGGTGTGGCCAGGGAGACCAACTGATGCCAGCACCACAATTCCAATCCCCCCCTTAGAAGTCATCCATCATGGATATAGAAGTTCAAAATATGATTTTCTCCCTGGGAAGACAGAACAGCAAAAGTGATACCCAGAGCTGCATGAAGGACATTGATCCTTTTGTCCCCTTGTCATCATCACAACAGCACAAAGGGAAGGGCAGGTTAAGCCACAAGGATTTGCTCCCAACCCTTCTGGAACAATCCATCCCATGCACAGCACAGAGTGCTGGGGTGGGTTTTTTATAGCCACAGGAGCTGCTGGACAACATCCCTGGCTCTTGTTTGACAGCCACCTGTTCCACAAAGCACCATGGAAATCAGAGTTATTCCTGGGCAGCCAGGTGCCCTGCCAGAGCACAGAGCAGGGATCAGCAGGGCTGCACTGTTTGTGCTGCTGCTCTAATTACATCTATTACAGACAATCCTGCCAGGGATGAGACTCAGGGGCCAACAGGATGAAGAGGAAGCAGCAGCTCCACCACACTGACTCAGTCAGAGTCACTGACTGACCCCCCAGCCCCTTCTGCTCCTGCCTGGTGGAAACAAAAGCCTTTTCTCCTCTAACCCCAGGCACCCCAGAACCTGCCTGCCCAACAATTCAAATTACAGTGCAAACAAACATCCTGAAAAAGTAATGAGTTTTCCCTCAGAATCACTCATGTACCAACCTCAATTACTTCATTCCAGACCAGCATTGTAGCTGCTATTTAAAGAAGGGAAATGAGGCCCTGAGGTGAAGAAAACGTCTGGTGAAACTGGCCTTGGATTTGGGTGGATTTTGAGATGAAATGTTACAGGTAAGGGAGGTCACACCCTCTTCCCCAGCTCTGGATAAATTTATTCTTCACCTGTGATTTTTCACCTGGAGCCTGCCTCGTGTACCTCAGACAAGACCCAAGGTGAATTAGGAATAAATTCCTGCAGTCCATCCAGTTTCTTAACCTGCCACAAGCTGTGCTGGGTTTTGTTTTCAAAGCAAACTGCTCTGGGCTCTCTCAGAGAGCCTGAATGAAAGGATAACATCCTTTCACTCCTGCTACAATCTGGGCTTCTCTGGAACCACTCCAGTGTCACCCCGTGCCTGCTCAGAACAAGCAACAAACACCTCCCTGCCCTCTTCAGGAGCACTTGCAAATAACTGGGATGTCACACTGGGAGCCTGTTCCAAACCTGAGCCCTGCACAAGGGATGGAGAGCAGGGATTCTTCCATCCCCATCCCACACCAGGATGATGCACAGGCTGCTCCTTGCTGCCCTGACCCAGCTGGATGGAGGGCAGGGGGGTTTTTATGGCACTGGCACTCTAATGGAAATGGAGGAAGGGGATGCAGGGCTGAGAGAAAGAGAAATCTTGACTGTCGAGGGAGAAATCTCTGCAAGAAGCAGCCCAACTTATCATGCAGGAGTTGCTATGGCAACCCACCCAGTTAATGCTTCACAGGAGAAAAAAAAAAAAAAAAAGAAAAAAAAAAAAAAAAGGCTGAAAAGGCTGGCACTTGTGCATAGGCACAACAAGACGAGGAGATAAAAATAATTTCAGCACCCTGCCCCCACTAATCCCTCCCTGCCAGGGTCCCTGAGGCTGGGACAGGGCAGTGGGAGCTGAGCCCTGCGTGTCTGGCAGCTCCTCTGCCATCCCATCACATCAGCCAGCCCCTCCCTGCTCCAGGGCAGAGCACCACAGCTGCTGCCACCCTGCAGGGCTCTGACAGCCACCCTGCACCCCCAGCCCCAAAATGAGACCCCCCCTGTGCTCCTCACTCTGCTCTGCTCCCCACCAGCAGCTTCCAGCCTGGATGAAACCAGCAGGGCTTTGCAGAGGAGCAAAGGACAGTGAATTCTAATTTAGAGATGTTGGATTTAATAGGTGTAGGCATCTTCCCACTCACTCCAGCATCCGTGTGACACAGTTCCAAAGCAAGGGAGGGCTGCTCTGGTTGTTTTCTGGTTGCCTGGGGGGGTTAGAAAGGCTCATTCAGGTTTCTCTTTTCACACTCGAGGTTTAAAATGAGTTCCCCATGTACCTGCCAACAGCTGGATCCTCTGAGTGTTCTAAACTGGAGGCAACTCCAGCCTTGCTCTTCACACACCTTTGCACCTTCATTTCCAGCGGTGCACTGAGCTGTGCTGGGGATTCAATCTGCACCAGCCCCTTCCCAGCCAATATTCCAGAGGGCAGATCCTCATTAATGCCTTAAGATGCAGGTCCCCAGAGTGCCTCTGCTGCCCTGTGTGCTCCCTCACACAAAAACCTTGCCTACATTTGTGTTGCACCTTCTTTTATTTATTTTTTTTTTTTGCCAATCTACCTCCCCATGGAGTGTAACAATGTGAATACCCCCAGAATCTCTGCTCCACCCTGAGCAGCCCCTGTGATTTCTGTCACACACACCCTGCAGGACCTCTCTCCATTAGACACAGATGGAGCTTGTCCTTGATTTACTGCTCTCCCTCCCTGCTTCCCCCGAGGGCCCACCAGTCACATCCTCCTCTCCCAGACAAAACCCAGCCGTGTTCAGCCTCCTCTGTTTATCCTTGGCTCTGAGGGCTGGTTTTCCATCAGGGCAGAGAAACAGAGGGGCTGGATTTCAGTGAGCCCTCCCTGTGTGAGCAAGAAGGGGCTGCCCCTGTGTGAGAGCATTCCCAGAGCATTAATTCCCTGTATCTGAACATTCCCAGAGTATTCCCTGCCCTGTGTGTGAGCATCCCCAGAGCATTCATTCCCTGTATCTGAGCATTCCCAGAGTATTCCCTGCCTTCCAGAGCCAGCCCTGTGTGTGAGCATTCCCAAATCATTCTCTGCCTTCCAGAGCCAGCCCTGTGTGTGAGCATTCCCAAATCATTCTCTGCCTTCCAGAGCCTGCCTTGTGTGTGAGCATTCCCAAATCATTCCCTGCCCTCCAGAGCAGCCTGCCCTGTGTGTGAGCATTCCCTGCCCTGTGTGAGAGCATCCCCAGAGCATCCATTCCCTTCCAGAGGCAGGGAAATGCCTCCTCCCATCAGGAGCAGCCTCAGAGGCAGAGCCTGCGCATGCACAGAGGGGTCAGGGATTCCTTGGAACAGCAGCCACACTGAAGGCTGGCCTGAAATTTCCCCTTCCACTCCAGTAAAAGCAAAAAGCACATTCCTGCATATTGTGGTCAGCAATAAAATTTTTAAAAAATATTTTTTTTACCCCCCCAGATCTTTAATTCAGGCCACATTTGGAGGCGTGTTACTGCAAACATCCTGGAAATTCTAAGCCCTGGTGTCACTCCAGGTGCTTTTGGGCATTGTTTTCTGGGACTGGATGCCAAGAAAATCAGACAGTGGCTGTGCACAGAGGGAAGCCTTTGTGTGCTGGAACTGAAGGGCTGTTTCACCCATCCCAGCCTAATGAGGTGGCACTTCCACAGATTTGCTTTTAGGCCTCTCCCCCGCTCGTTCACCTCAGCTGGATAAAACCCATTAGCGTGTCAGGTTGCCACACATATTCATTCACAGCTGCCCATTTAATTTCGGGATTCTCACAGCTTGTAAAACACACAAGTGCATCAATTATTGCAGCTCTCTGTGAGGATTGTGTTTTTGGGGAGGAAAGCTTGTTCAGCAAATGTTGCTGTCTTACCTTGGCTGCTGCTTTTCCTTAAACATGAATAAAGGAAATAAAGTTGAATCTACTCCCAGCTGTCACAAATCATTCCCACATCCCTTGAAAGACCAGGAGATTTTGTAATGGACATTTTTGGTTGGATGCCCCTTATTGCTTAGCACAGTCAAATCCCCCATTATAAAACAGAATTTTGTTTTGGGTTTTGGCTCTGTTTTGCCACCATCTGTGGGTTCCCACCTTTGTCCTCCTCATAGCACATGGTCAGCATTTTTCACCTAAAATGACAAACACATGGATAATAAATTAGACACTACAGAAGAGAAGGATGAGGAAGGAAGAAGAAGGAAGGAGGAAGAAGGAGGAACATTTTCCCATATTAAATATGACTGAATTAAAGGGTATTTTGCTTTCTGACAGTGAAGAACATCTCCCTGCTCATATTTAAAGGTGTTGTGTAAAACAGCAGAAGTAACCCAAAGCCATGAATCTGTAAAATAACCTTTTCTTTCCCCAAAACACCAACTTTCCAAAGTGAATTCCTTGCTGGCACTTCAGCACCTCCTCCTGGTTGGGTATTCTGCTACAGTTCGTTTCTTTTAGTGGTTGTTTAATTAACTTTATACAAAGAAACAGTTAGGAAAAAATAAATAAATTAATAAATAAATAAAGGATTCATATCCACAGAAGGTTTCCGTTCCTAAATATCCTCAGGGAAGAGGTTTGAAGGGGGAATGCTGTGTGTGTTTTCCCCCGCATTCCCGGCAGATAGCGCTGTGCCCTCGGGCTGCCCTGGCCCCTCTGGGGTCACTGCTGCTCACCAGAGACCCCCCAAAAACCCCCACACACCCCGGGATGAATGCTCAGCACAGCCTTTCTGAATCCAGCATTTACTGACCGAGATCTCAGTGACAAAGATTTCTGGAAGAGCAGTTTTCACTGGAAATCCTCTGATATTTGATATTATTGGGGATTTTCTGCACAGGGTCAGCAGAGCAATACTGGGAGGCTGAGGGAGGCAGAGCTCAGAACCCTCAGGGATGGTGAGAAAAGCCTGGGGAGGTGTCAGCTCTTGTCACAAATGTGTTTGAACAAAAAAAAAAAAAAAAAAAAAAGACATTTTTCTCTAGAACACAAAAGCTTTATGGCAGAAAGGCCATCCCAAAAAGAGCCAAGCAATGACCCAGAGAGGAGAGCACTCAGGCAGTGCACAGTGAGATCTGTTTGTCTGGCAGGATCAGGTTCCCATCCCCTGCAGGAACCCTTGTGCAGGTGCTCCAGCACAGAGGGAACTCCCTGCCCTGGCAAAAGCCCTTCCTCCCCCTCCTGATGAAAATCAGGAGCTGGAAATCTCTTCTCTAGGAAAACTCTCTTCAATTTATCTACAGACAGCTGAGGTCTGCATCACACCTTTCCCCCAGCTGTGAAAAGCTACAGAAATACATCAATTCTCTTGAAAAAAAGAATGAATTGGGGCTGCAAATCTACATTACATGGCAACTAATGAGCTGTAGTAATTAATATGTGGTGAGGAAATGCAAATTCTACTCTTTCAGGCCAAAGATTTGAGCTTCTTCTCAGTTTAGCAAAGCCAAGAAATGTCTGCAACAGAAGAGCTCTGACACATTCTAAAAGCATCTGGCCATAAAGGACTTAAGTGATGCATCATCATCTCTGAGCAACCTTCAGGATTAGATTTCTACGGCACAATAAAAGCAGGAGGGATGCAGAAATTCCTCTGCAGCTGAACCCTGGCACCCAACACCCACCCTGCCCTTCTCTGAGAGTTTGCCTCGCTCCCTCCGGCAGGAATGGTTTTCTGGGGAACAGCTCCGTTCCCCAGCAGAGCATCCCCAGGGCAGATTCAGCATCCAGGAGCTGCCTGCAGGTCACCAGGCTGCTGATTCAAGGGCAGCAGGAACCAGGACAGCAGCTCCAGCCGCTGCTTTGGCCGTGATTAAAAACTGGTGCCAGCTGCCAGCGATGTGTGGGGGATGAATTAAGGGATGCAGGAGCCTTCCTGGCACTCATGGTGCTGTGATTGCCTGCCCTGCCCCAAAATTAACAGCACCAAAAGCACCTTTTTGGGTGGTACTTTGGAAAAGTGGAGCTTCCTTCTGGTGGTGGAGGTGCTCCAGGAAATATGGACACTGTGAGGGTCAGTCCTGATCACCCCACACACACAGAAATGCAGAATATCAGCACCATGCTCCCAGAAAGATTTTATTATGAGCAAAAATTCCAACTAATGGGGAGGAAAAAAAAAAGTTTTTGTTTGTGCTCTCCTGAGAGAATGAATTTTCTCTGCTACTTTCAAACATTTTCTTTATTCTAGTGCATGCATTTGAATGTTCAAAATGGAAACCATTTGGGCTCTAATCTCTTCTTCTTCCCTGTTTGTGCAGATTCAGCACCAGAGGATCCTTGTGCAGGTACAATCAGCCAGTGATAACAGCTGGGCTTTGACAAGGAGCCAAGAGGATGTCATAGCACAATGAAATACATTCACACTGACTAAAGCTCTTCTATAGAAATGGGAACATTGGGAGCATCCAGAGCCCAGGAATGCCCAGGAAGAAGGAGGTGAAGGGTCACAGGTGTGAGCACAGCCATTCCCATTCCAATGGCAATACACACAGCCACTGGATTCTGACCATTCCTGCACTCAGGATGCTCACAGCACATCACAGCACCTCATTCAGACTTCCTTCATGCAAATAATCCTTGATTACAAAGATTTCTGGAAGGGCTGTTTTCATTGGAAATCCTCTGATATTTGGTATTATTGGGGATTTTCTGCACAGGGTCAGCAGAGCAATACTGGGAGGCTGAGGGAGGCAGAGCTCAGAACCCTCAGGGATGGTGAGAAAAGCCTGGGGAGGTGTCCAGCTCTTGTCATAAATGTGTTTGAACAAAAAAAAAAAGACCTTTTTCTCTAAAGAACACAAGCTTAATGGCAGAAAGGCCATCCCAAAAAGAGCCAAGCAATGACCCAGAGAGGAGAGCACTCAGGCAATGCACAGTGAGATCTGTTTGTCTGGCAGGATCAGGTTCCCATCCCCTGCAGGAACCCTTGTGCAGGTGCTCCAGCACAGAGGGAACTCCCTGCCCTGGCAAAAGCCCTTCCTCCCCCTCCTGATGAAAATCAGACAAGGAATGGCTCTTCCCAAGAAGTGAAGTGTTTTATAACAAGCCTTTTTTTCCACCTACCACAGGCATCACCACCCTTTCCCAGCATCTCAGGGCAACAGCACACAAGTAAATATCAACAGTGGGGGTTTCTGTGACAGCTGAGGCAATAAAGCACATTAGTGCCTGCTCTGAAGCCATTTCTGAGACAGCAGCAATAAAACTTCACACATCCTCAAGAAAAGCTGGGAGCTCATCTCAATTTACAGGGAAATGTGCTTCCACTAAAATGCCAGAGAGCTCCTCAGCTGGAATAAAGGGTATTAAGTATTAAGAGTATTAAGGATGATTTTCCTTTCCCAGCTACTCTGGAGTCTATAAATATTGAATTTGAGATGTAGGGACAACACAGACAAGGAGGGTCAATTAATACTGAATTTGGGATATAGGGGACAATACAGACAAGGAGGGTCAATAAATGCTGAATTTGGGATATAGGGACAACACAGACAAGCAGGGTCAGTGCTGCTCCTCCTTCTGTGGGCACTGTGTGCACATCCATCCATAAAATAATTAATTCCTTTATCTCCTGAACCCACAGAGTGTCAAACCCTCCCTCCCAGGAGGAAGAGTGGGGTAAATCCAGGCGAGGTGATTTGCTCAAGGCCACACATTAAACCTGGGCTTGGGGTGAGGGCCCTGCACTTCCCATTTCCTGCTGTAATGACCAGTTTATGGCACCTCCACCCCCACACTGACCCCATTCCTCCAGTGCTGCCCCATGACCACGCCAGAGCTGCTTCAGCAATAGGAACCTTCCCCCTTCCCTCATTCACCTGGCTCAGCAAAACCTCCTCACCTCATTTCCCTTTCTAGGCAGAGCTTTATGGGCTCTTCCCCACCCTGGAACACACTCCTGGAGCAGACAGGAGCCAGCACACAGCAGGGAGCATCTGAGTGCTTTAGTGTACTGAAAACTTTATTTTTTTTTAACTTTGACCAGCTGGGTTCCAGCACTGAAATCAGTTTTCCTCTTGGCAGTGTGTTTCATTGTGGTTTTCATCCTCTTCCCATCAAATCACCTGCATTTCATGATTTGCAGGTTATTAAATATGCAAATAGCCACAATTCCCTACAAGCTGGCTCCATGTCCTGCTAATTTAGTATTTTCCAGCAAAAAAAATTTGCTCATTAGGCAGCTTGAAAAACATCCCATGACTCTCAGTCAGCATGGAATGGAGCAAGGCTGACCCCAAGTCTGGGAATCCATGGCATGACCCCAAACTCAGGCTGAGGTTTTTCAGGAAAACCTGCTGCAGCCAGGAGCATTTCCAGCAGAATATGGATCCTCCTGTGGGTTATTTTAGTCTCCAAAGCCAAATTGCTGCCTCAGGAGGTTCACACAGGACAGATAAAGCTGTGAGCAGGAGCTGCCTCCTTGTCTTGTCCTGGTTTTGCTCCAAGTATTGACATTGCCACCAAAGGGATCTGCTCACTCTGGCAGTGGCAGCATTTCCTGATCCCATGGAAAATCTGTCCCAGAAAAAAACAAAAACAAACCAAAAAACCAAAAAACAGAGCTCAGCTCACTTGGAAAGGTAGATCTCAGACTGAACCATGGAAAGTGCCTGCAAAAATCACAGCAGGAAAACATTGCTAGTTCATAATTCCTCATCTTTTAGAGCTAATTTCAAACCTCTTTCTTGAAAAAATAGTAATTTACGCAGGTCCTTTCAATGTAATTATTAACAATTTGAAAAGCATAATTCAGTTTTGATTCCACCAGCTCATATTTCATGGGCTGGCTCTACATTCCCAAAAAATCTCCCTGAACACCAAAATGCAAATTGCCTTGAGCTCCAAACGACAGTGCCACCAGATTGGATGTGCCAAACTGCATCCAAGAGCTGAGCAGCTGCAGAGAGGAGAGGAAAGCAGGAGGGAGAGGGTGACTGAAGCAGGCTGTGGGAGAAGAGAGAATTCCTGCTCAGGAGAAGTGCCTGGAGGTGTGAACAGCAGAGCCCAACACTCACCTGGCTACAAGGAAAGTTTTTTGGCAAGGGAGTTGTTTGGGTTTTAAAGGAGATATTTGGGTTTTAAAAGAGATGCCTGCACATCTCTAATGAGGTCAAGCCAGCCTTGATTCCACTGGAATTTCCTCCTGAACCCCAGCAAAGCTCCCCAGCCTTGTCTGGAGCTGCTGACATGTGCTAGAGGTTTTTGTTTTGGGTGCAGCTGCAGGAAGCAGCATTGCCACAAGCCCTGCTCCATCACAGCTGCCTGGGATTCATCCCCCACCTGCCTCACGTGGCTGGGAATATTTGCCATGAGCAGGCAGCTCTGAAATGGGGCAGGGATGGCACAAACCCCACTCCAGCCAGGGCTCCAAACACACGACCTGCATGCTCTGGGGGTGTCCAACCTTTTCTATCAATTTCTGCAGGGAAATGGATAATTTGTTTTTTCTTCCAGCAAATTCTCCAGAGGAATCCTGATACCCCAAAATCCAAGCCACTCTCACATCCCTGTTGAGCTCATTTCCCCCATTTTCCTATTTCTCCCTCACTGCTTGCAGGCAGGGTTTTAGGATTTTTCCCAAGTCTTGAATTTGCAATCCACCCCTTTATCCTTGAGGTTTAACAACCTGCACAGCCCAAGGTTTTGTTCACAGCCAGTAGGAGACAAATTAATCTAATGGGAATGATGTCTGTGGGTGTGACAGGATTTATGGCACTGAGACAGTGACCAGAGCATGGAGCAAATCCCCACGGGGTCACAGGAGATCCCTGCAGGCAGCAGAGAATTCCCAGGGAGGCAAACACCTCAGAACTGAGATGGATTTCCAGGAAGGAGGCAGGGAAGGCACAGAGAAGCAAAGAGTCAAGCCTGGAATTCAAAAATGAGGGGGCAGCACCATGGTTTGGGCATGATCCAAGGCAGCCCTGACAGACTCCAGGTTACAGAAGCCTTGCTGGAATCAACACCCCAAAAATTCCCAAATCTCATCTTTCCCCAAGAAACAGGCTCAGGAAAAAAGGTGGCATACATTTTTAGCAGCAAGAGAGCCCTGGATCAGGATTTTTCACTGCCCTGAGCCCAGTGCAGGTGCTGGCAGCCCTGGCAAGCTCCGGGGAAGGGATGATGCCATTCCCAGACATGCACAGGCTGGGAGGCCGAGATTTGCTGTTTATTGACTTATAAAGCAAGAACTGAAAGTAGGTCAGAGGGCAGGACACCCCAAAGGTGGAGAGAACCATCCTCCAGTCCCTCCTCCCAGGAAGGTTCTGCCTGATGGTTCTGATTAATGGTTCTGCATGAGCAGAGCTGATTTTTAATGAAAAACCAGAAGCTGTTTGAGCCCCAGGCTCCAGTGTTCCCCCCCAGGCAGTTCAGCACTCAAGAAAAAAAAGGAAGATATTCACACCCTGCTTCCTGGGGGCCCCAGGCAAAGGCATGGAACCAACCCTGCATCAAAACTGAATCAAAAATCAACCCTGTGTGCAGTAAAGCAGAGATTATAACACCAGATCCAGCCCAGCACTCACAGCTTTAAGCTATTCTTCCTGAGTGTCCTACATAACAAACCCAAACAAATTAAGGAGTGAGTAATGAAAAGGTAGGAGGTGGCAAGGCTTGTTTTGGTTCAGGAAAGGATTCCCATCCCTTGCTTGGAATCTAAATTAGATTCAATTTAGATTAGAGTGAGGCAAGGCCAAATTCCCCTGATGAATGAGTTGCTGCAGTAAATCACTCAGATTTTGCAGCCATTCTTCAGCAAAGGTGTTTTTCTTCTCCCTTCTCTTCCTTTTGTTTCTGATCCTGCCAGCCCCATGCCAGAACCCTGCTCCTCTGGGTTAGGATATCCCTTTTTATCTCCTTCAGAAAGGGAAGAAATAATTTGTTGTCTGGTAGGGAGAGAAGGTGTTCTTGGCCTGATAAGTGGATTATCTCCCTAAACAAGCTCTGTAATGCAACAAACCCCACACACTCACAAAACCAAAGGAATCCATCACAACCAGGGCTGTGATGTGAAGTGAAAGCACAGCACACCCAGTGCCACAGCCAGGCTTTTGCTGGAACAAAAATCCAGGGGAAATGCACAAAATTAAACCCATATTCAGGCTTGCTGTGGCTGCAGATGTATCTGTGAACTCATTGCAGCATTTGTAGGGTCACAGCACCTGTGTGTGATTTCTCTTCCAGCTGAAAAGTGTTCAACAGTCTAGAAACTGAAAAAGAAAAATTATGTCAGATAGAACACCCCCAAAAAGGATGGGAATTGGGGAAATGGAGTTACTGACCCCCAGGATCTGGGCACTGCTCAGCCTTCACCCATTTTCTGCAGCCCAAGCTGGGGGTTTTTATTCTGCTGCCACCCTGCACCCCACAGATCACCCTGGAGATGTCAGGGATGTTATCAGCTACGAGATCCAGCCCCTCTCAGGAGGAACCAGCAGCGTGTAGCAACTTAAAATAGAAACTGGACTGAAACTCCTTGGGCTCTGAGTCAGCCCCAGAGGAAGCCAGGCAGGTGGAACCAGGAGCTGATCCAGAGCCTTGGGGCTGCCAGCCCTGCAGGTGCCACCTGCTGCTGCAGAAAAGGGACTCAGCAACACCAGGAATTGATTTCCAGCTCGCTGTCCCTGCCTGGGAGGGTTTGCTGCTGACACCTCCTGCGGGAGGCTGGAGAGCTCCTGGCTTTTAATTTGAATCCACAATCCAGTGCCTGAGGTGGTGAGGTGATTTGGCACAAGCCAGGGACTTCTCCAGGGATAATCTCTGTCTCTGATGGATCAACATGAAACTGCTTTATTCCACTTCCTTTGGAACCACCCTAATTTCTGCCTCTTCCTCAGAGAAGCCAATTTCACAAAGGGCAGCTGCAGAAACACAGAGCTTTCATTTTTAGTGCTTACCTTGTGCTTAAACACGCTCCCTTAGGCAGAACCAGCCCATTCATCATCCTGATGAGAAGAAATACCCAGAATTACTGCTCAGAGTACAGGACAATTCCCACAGGAGTGGTAATTTATTAAGCCTTATTTTCTTTATGATGCAATTTTCTTTTTCTGAACTTTGCAAAACTGTTTCACTGCTGTGTTCCAGCCTTTGTTTCCTGCTAGCATTGCATATAATTCCTCCTTTCTGCTGTTTAGTTTCACATGGTGGCAAAATTATGCTCATTTTGTAGTATCACATCAGTAGCTGAATAAAATCCTTCAGGGATATTGCAAGACAGCAATATCTAAATGCAATGCTGATTTTGTGCAGTAACCTGATAAAACTAGACCTTGTTCCAAGGAGCTGCTCTCTTGAATGGATGCCCTTCTGAAATTATTAATCTTAAAATATATTATGTTAAAGAGTGCTTCCAAATGATGCATCAGCTTAAACTCCTATGTGCTGGGGAGCCAGTGCCAAGTAGTGTAAATTTCAGGGTTCTGAAAAGCTAAATTCAAAGTATTATTCTATGCACATGAAATATTGAAGTATCTGACTTCCTTTCCAAGGAGGAAAACACTACCTCATGTATTTTCATTTGCTGTGATTACAGTTTTCATAGGACAGAGGAATAATAATAGCAATAATACACATTTTAGATCTTTTTTTAGTCATCCCACCGCACTCTCTGTGCTGCTCTGCAATTTCAAGCAATCACAAGGAGATAAAGATGGAGTTTCTCATAGCTGAGAAGCACATGGTTCATGTCCAATGAATCCCTGGGTCAGTAACTGAGCTGTGCACGTCCCCAGAATTAAATGGATGTCAGCACCAAGGGTGAAAACTCAAACACTGAACATGAAACAAGAGCTCACACAGAACTAACCAAGGGCATGTTTCCATGGCTTTTAGAGCCCTTTGTGGAATCAGGGTCCCAAAATGCTGCACATTCCTCTCCTCAGAGTTTTCTGAGCTCAGCTGCTTTTGAAGGGGAATGAGCCCACTGTAATGTTTCATCCAATCCCATATTTCCCACTCATCCCAAATGCCTGCCTGCCTCATTAGCAGGGAGGGCAAGCTCCAGAGGCAGGCTGGGAGCCAGCCAATTCATCATTTGCATTTCAGCACTGCTCTCCTATTTGCAGAGTGCTGTGCAAACACCAATTAGTGCTGGGAGGCAGCAGCACTGCTGGGACCAGATCCCCTCCAGCTGCAGCTCCATCCCTGTCCTGTGACAGCCCAGCCCCTCACAGTGCCCTGGGAAGGGTTTGTCCTGCTTTGAAGGACAGGTGTCTGCCAATAAAGGCAGAAGCTAAGCTTTGAAATGGAGAATGTAAACCCCCCTCCTCCAAATTATTATAATTTTGAAATTAAGGGGCTCTCAGGCAAAGATATGGGAATGAGCAATAAGAGTTCTTTACTAGGAAAATTAAAATAGAAATGCAGTATTACAAAGAACAATCCCAAACACTGCCAGAGTCAGAATCCAAGCTGACACCCGTCAGTCAGTCAGGGTGGTGGCAGCAGTCCCATTCCATGGTGCTGCATCCTCCTGCAGTGGCAGATGTGGTTCAGCTGGAGCAGTGCTCCTGGAGAAGGTGCAGTTTTCCTCTGAAGCTCCAGGGATGATGTGGAAAGGTCTGGTTTTCCTCTGGAATCCAGTGGAAAGAAGGTACCTTGGTGTCCAAAATCTCAGTTTCTATCTGGGTAGGAAAGGCTTGGCTCCTCCCCTGGCTGGAGCATCTCCCAGTGGGATGATGGAATTTTATCAGTCATGCACTGGGACTCAATGGCCATGAACAGGAGATATCTCCTGGAGGGAGGATGGGCTGTGGGAAAGATAAAGATGATTGCCCCAGCTGGTTTAAAGATGGCCCATTAGCAGATAATGTGTGCCAGGAGATAAAGATCACTGCCCCACCCAGTTTTAAACAATGGCCCATTAACAGGAGATATCTCCCACAGAGATAAGAATCACTGCCACACCCAGTTTTAAACAATGGCCCATTGACAGGTGATACCTCCTGGATGAAGGGTGGGCCATGGGAAAGATAAAGATGATTGCCCCAGCTGGTTTAAAGCTGGCCCATTAGCAGATAATGTGTGCCAGGAGATCAGGGTCACTGCCCCACCCGGCTGCAGCAGATGGGGACAGAATTCACATTTCTGGTCACATCAACCCAACACAGGCCTGCAGTCAGAGTCACTTTAAAATCATCCAAACTGGCAGCCAAAAACCATCCAGGCTGGAACTGCAGCACCCCCGTGCCTGGGCTGTGTGGGAGCTCTGCAGCAAGGGAAACACAACAAAGTTCATTTCACAGGATCACCCAGTTGCCCCCTGCTTTTCCCATGTCTCCCCAGGGTTATCCACAACATAAACACTTTTTGGACCTCACAGTCCTTATTAAGATCAGAGCATCTCCTGTAATTTGGGTCTCTTTTGGCTCCTCTCTTCCACCTCCAAAGCCATGGAGCATCAGTGTTTGTCTCAGGACAGGAAAAGTCTCATGCACACTGGGAACCACCCGGGCCAGAGCCACCACCAAAAGGACTCTGTTTGTTTTCCCTCTTGTCAAAAGCCTTAAGCTGAAGGAGAGCAGATTAATTTTGGATATTCAGAAATTCCTCCCTGTGAGGGTGCTGATGCCCTGGCATAGGGTGGCCAGAAAATCTGTGGCTGCCCCATCCCTGGAAGTGTCCAAGGTCGGGCTGGAGCAGCCTGGGATAGGGGCAGGGGATGGGCTGAGATGATTTTTAAGGTTCCTTCTATCCCAAACCAGCCTGGGATTCTATTTTGGCTCTCAGCTCCCAACAGACTCACTTACTCATCACAAAACTTCACACACAGAGATGGATTTGGTGACACACAGGGAGCCTTTCATTCACCCTTAGCTTCTCCACAAATCATCTCACCCCTGATGCATTCAAAATATTTTGACTCTTGGAGCAAAATTTGATGGGATTTGCCAGATCCTCTTTGAGTCAAAGTCAGCATTAACTGCAAGTATTTCTGCAGCAAATCAGTGTGACCAGCACAAGCTCAATTCCCAGAAAAATGTGATCCCAGGAAGGAGCTCACAGGCTCATCTGAACACAAAAACCAAATCAAAGCCTGTTTTAATATTGAAATTATGTCATCTGGGCTCATCCTATGCATTTGCTCCTCAGGACAGGAGTGTGTGCCTGCCCTGCAGCTCTTCCATCTGCAGGGCTCTCCCTCTACCCAGGCAGAGCACAGGATGCCTCCACAGGGCAAATTATCATCTCATCTCTGCTGCCACTCTGGAACTCTGGCTGGAGGTGCTGCTTTCTTCCTCTTGCCTGCAAAGACAACCTGAGTGATGAGTGCAGAGGTGAATTGGATGAGCTGCATCCCATCCCAGCAGCCCTTAAGCAAATTTAGCAGGCAAGGGGCACACAGAAATCAGGCAAGGAGAGTCAGGGCTCATCCTTTCATGGGTCCTGTTGAGGGTCACATGTGGAGGGGACACAATTCTGACCCTGGCTGATCCTGCTCAGGTCACTGCCTCTCTTCTCTATCTGCAGAGTGGAGATGATGCTCCCAACCTCCTCTGCCAATTCAACCTACTGATGAAAAGAATCCCAATCCTAACACAGATGTTACTTCTCACTCACTAAGGGCATTTAAAATTGCTTCTTTTAAACCATGACAATAAAAACCTGTGATCTTCCCTGAGCTGAGCACAGTAAAAACAGATCCCACAGACATGATGTATTAAAAAAAAAGAACTGCAGGGAGAAAATCTAAACCCAGCTAACCTTTTCTTTTTAACATTTCAGGGCTGTTTGACTCAAAATGCTTCACTGAAACAAGGCTCGGAAACACTGAACACGTTGCAGCTAAAAATTTTGCATTCTTTGTGGGTAGAAGAGCTTTAGAAAATCTACACTATCCTCAGCCACCTCCAAAGCCAGGCACACTGAAAATCAGGGGATTCTTTGCTAGCCAAGCCCCAAGCCTGCAGCTTTATGTGTTTCTTACTGACCTGACTTTATTCTGGTGTGCATGGAGCAGGTGGTTGGACTGGTTCTCAGCACTCAAACAATGCCCAGTGCCAATCACAGTCAAGGGCATTTTCCCAGGAGGAAAGCAGGGGAAAGGTGAGGTTGGATTTTCCTGCAGCACGAGGGGCTCAGGATTGAAAGTGGGAGGTGGGAATTTGGATGGGGCCAGTTCAGGCTGGCACTGCTGGGCAGGGCTGGGAGCAATTCCTCTCTGCAAACACCTGGCTGGGGCATCTCTGCCACCTTCCAGGGCACTGGGAGGGAGCTGGCACTCCAAGGGAATGGAATTCCCAGGGAATGGCATTAACCCCTTCAGCTCTGCCTGTAGGGACCCACAGCACCCAAACCTCCTCCCTCCCCCAGTGCCAGGAGCTGTTCCATGTGATTCCTGCATGAGTTGGAGCTCCCAGCCAAAATGTTTGGCCATGCAGAAGCAGGGGAGGATTTCCCTGTGAATTTTTTGCTCTCATTCTACTTTCTCCAGCCCTTTCTCCACATCCCCATTTTACCTTTAAGCTCTGCTGTCCCACCCCAGGCTGTGGCACCTGAGCCAGGTTTAGCTGGGTTAAAGGATGCTCTGGCACCTTTGCATGCCCTGGTAGCCACCATGGAGATGTGCCCAGCCCCTCTGTGGCTTGGACAAACATGAAACAAGTTTTTCTTGACCCCAAATATTTTCTGCAGCAGGCAGAGTGCAAGTGCAGGGAGGGTTTCACACTGGGCTGTGCAACAAACCCATGTGATCCTCAAATTCCAGGGAAAATGCTGTTTGCAAGCTCAGATCACAGCCCAGTTGTGCAACCCCTTGAACTATTTTCTCAGACCCCTGAAGCCTTCTCTGAATTTTGCTGAAGAGCACAAATGTGACCATTCCTAATTTCAAGAGGATAGAATTTCTAGTGTTTCTAGAGGATGGAGTTTCAGGAGGAAATACAAATGAAAAATAAAATCCAGATTGTCTGAAGGTACCAGGAGCTGAGTGGAGAATGTTTTCCTTCATTTCCTTGGAAGCAGCCAACAGAAATTCCACTGTGAGGATAATGCTTGGAAATGAGAAAAATAAATAAAAATAATTTAAAAAAAAAAGGAAAATGAAAGAAAAGGGGGAAACAGCCTTCTCTTGAAATGCTTCCATAGGTGCCTTCCAGGAGCAGCTCCACAGCATCCACCCACTTTTCTGGGAATGCAAAACCACAAAAACAGCTTTAAAGCAATCATTCCTAAACGTGGCTCACTTCCTTCTCCCACCCATTCCCAGCACCCTTTCCAAGCCCTGACATTTTAACTTTTCCTCCTCCTGCAGATCTGGCAGTGCCAGGGCTGGGGCTGGCAGAGCCACCAGCCACCCCTGGGCCAGTCCCAGCCCCTGCAAGCCCTGCCTGGCTCTGCCAGCAGCTGTTGCAAGCTGTGAGCCAGGATTTTGGCATTCCCAGCTGAAACCCTGGGCACCTGTGCCCTGACCAAGTGACAAGTTCAGCAGGGTGACACGGCAGGGTGGCAGGGGATGCTGCTGGGGTGACCCACATCCACCCCACTGAGTCAGGATTAATCCCTTTCCAGGTCAGGCAGCTGGTAAACATCTGGCTCTGGCACCTCAGCCACTTCCAGGGGGAATTATCCTGCCAGTCTCGTCCTGCTGAAGCACTTGGCAATTGTTTGTGCAGCCACATTGCTGCATGACCTGCTTTCCATCACAAAAACATCCAAAAAACCACAGAACTGAGATTTCATAACCAAATCCTTGCCAAATCAAACTCTGTTTGGTTCAATAGTTTTGCCAATTGTTTGTGCAGCCACGTTGCTGCACAATGCCACTGTCCTGCTTCCCATCTCAAAAACATCCCCAAAAAACTACAGAAATGAGATTTTCTAACCAAATCCTTGGCAAATAAAGCTCAGTTTGGTTCAATAGTTTCACCAATAGTTTTGCCAATTGTTTGTGCAGTCACATTGCTGCACAATGTCACTGACCTGCTTTCCATGTCAAAAATACCCTCAAAAAACCACAGAACTGAGATTTTCTAACCAAATCCTTGCCAAATAAGCTCACTTTGGTGCAATAGTTTTGCCAAATGCAGTCACATTGCTGCACTGACCTGCTTCCCATCACAAAAACACCTCAAAAAACCCACAGAACTGAGATTTTCTAACCAAATCCTTGTGAAATAAAGCTCAGTTTCGTTCAATTGTTTTACCAATAGTTTTGCCAATTGTTTGTGCAGTCACATTGCTGCACAATTTCACTGACCTGCTTCCCAACACAAAAACACCTCCAAAGAAACACAGAATTGAGATTTCCTAACCAAATCTTTCCCAAGTAACACCCAGTCTGGTTCCACATGAAATTAGGAAGCAATTCTTGCTTGCTCAAAGTGATTTTTGGTGAAAAATGGATGTTGACTCTTCCAGAGCCTGGGCATGAATGATTTTCTGAGTACCAGCAGCTGTTTCTAGACAGCACCAAGGGCCTGGGGCAGGGGAGATATCTCTGAGTGTTCCAGGGACAATGGGATCAGCTTTAAGGCCCCTTGAACCCCAAGGATCCCAGGATTCTGTGATGCTGGGATGCCTCAGGACACATCACACATACCTGGGCTTTTACAGGCCTGGCCACTTCCTCCCCTGGATTTGCAGAGGTGTTTTGGGGTCAACACACCCCTAAAACAAAACAATTTTTCTCTTCCTGTGTGTCCAGACTGAGCAGCACAGAAGCCCAAACTCACATCCTTGTTTTACCCATCCCATTTTCCTGGTTGCATCCCAAAGGATTCCTGCCTCTGCCACTCTCCAGGCTGGGTGTGTTCTGGAGCAGCAAATTCTGACTGCAAACCACAGCCTGGCACCCTGAGCTCCTTATGCTGCACATCACATCTATTTTAAAAAGAAATATTTTATTTTTTCACCTAAAAATGATCAAAGCATCAAGATAACAGCTGTTTGAAAGACTGGGATTTACAAATTCTTAGAAATCATGAAATGTTGGGAATATCACCATATTTAAAGAAAGAAGTTCTGTGTTTTTGCACCAATTTCCAGTCCTGGCTGTTCCTAAAAGCCCCAGGAAGTTACAGGGAGGAAAATCAATTTTCTTTGCTGTTCTTTAAACCAATATGAATCCAGTAATGGTTCATATTTAGGAGCCTGAGGAAGCAGGAAGATAAAATATTAAGAAGTTTAAGTCCTAGATGCTGTGACTTCCTTGTGATTTGTTTTTTCTTCCTCACAGACAGAAAACATTGACAGAAAATTCATTCTCAGTGATATTCCCTCTAACAGGAACTGTGAAAATCCTGATTTTTGAACTCTCTTTGGGCTGGCAGCAGCAAGCTCAGCCCACTCTGATCTATAAATTAAAGACAGACATGGGTTTTTGATGGCCCACATGAAAATGACTGGAATGAGCAGCTTTCCACACAAAAAAATGACCAATATTGCTGTAAAACCCCAAAAACCCCTCAGCAAACAAGGAATTAGGAGGGAGAAAAACAGAGAAATTGAAGTTTTCAAAGCAGAATGTTCAATGCTCACACAAGGGGTGGTTTACAGGCAATTCCTAAATTACCACTGTCCAAATACCACTTAAACTTTGTCTTAATTTGGCTCCTGGGAGATTTTTGGTGCTTGGATCATTACTTGTGGCCTCTGAATTATGGTTTAACATCTTTGGGTTAAAATAAGGAGAAAAACAGGTGGGATTTAACACTCAGCACTTGGAGGGAAGGGGGGTTTTGCTCTCCACTCAGCAGAAAAACAAGGAACCCTCAAAACTCCTCTCCTGGATGGTGGATGCACCCAGGATAAATTCTTTTCTTGTAGAATCACAGAACCTCAGTGTGGTTTGGGTTGGAAAGGACCTTCAATTCCATCCAGTGCCACCCCCTGCCATGGCAGGGACACTTTGCACTGTCCCAAACCCCGATGTCCAACCTGGCCTTGGATATTTCCAGGGATCCAGGGGCAGCCAGAGCTGCTCTGGGCACCCTGTGCCACCTCACAGGGAAAAATTTATTCCCAATACCCCATCCAAACCTTCTCTCTTTCAGTTTGAAGCCACCCCCCGGTGTCCTGTCACTCCAGACCCATCCTCCTGCGGGCTCACTTCATGCACAGGAATGTCACAGTGATGTCACCCCCGGTCTCTTCTGCAGAAAGGTGAATAATCCTCATTTTCTCATCATCCTGGAGCCTCCTCCGGCTCCCCCGCATCCCTCCTGCGCTGGGGCAGCAGTGCAGGGAGGTGGCAGGGATGTGCTGGGACACCAAGGCAGAGTCGCGCTCGTTTCTGGGGAATTTGGGGAATTTTTTGGGAATTTTTGGGGAATCACCGTGGGAATCGCTGAGCGCAGGGAGTCCTGCGCCCTCTGCTGGCCAGGCCGGGAAGTGCAGCCCGCGCTGCGAAAAGCGAATTTACATAAATCTAAGCAAATTAAAACAAACTTTAGCAAAACTTGGCATTGATTTACCGCCCTGTCTGCGCCTCCAGGTCCTTCCGCCGCTCATGCAAGTTCTGCTTCACCCAAGACACGTAAACAACACAGCAAAGCTCATCAGGCAGGGGCAGTGAATCCCCTTACCCCAAAATGCTTCACAAACAGTCACACTTCTGAAACCTGAAGGAATTTGACAATCTGAGCACTGGGATTAGCCCCTATGCATTAAGAAATGTGTACTAAATAACATCCAAACACTCTCCTGGCTGCCTTTTTATCATATAAGATCCAAACAGGTCTTAATTCCAATTAATAAACGTGAGCCACAATAATCCAGAAGGGCCACGTTATTTTTTCTAGGCTGATCTTTAGTAACTAGAACAGTGCAAAAACTCGTTCTGCCCCTCAGCAGGGCCCAGCTGTGCCTGTTGTGCCACACCAGGAGCACACGTGACAATCCCTCAGCTATGTTCCTCTCAGGACATGCCACGTCTTGCCAAGCAGGATTTGGTTGTGGAGCAGCCCTTGCCCAAAAAATTCATCCTGGGTTCACATCTGGGTTCTGTTCCTGGGACCTCATCAGCACAGCCAGGTGACAAAACACAAATTTTGTCATGACAAGTGAGTCCAGCTGACAAAGAGGATTCCAGCTGTCCAGGCACCTTGTGCTGGCTCATCAAAAACAAGAGATTTATCTTTTTTACAGTGCCCCTCATCCCTGCTTTGTAACTAGCTGGAAAAAAGTCCTTCAGCTGACAGACTTAATGGAATTTTTGCCACAGAATTTAAGCATCAAATTTGCCCTTTGAACTTGGCAGCTCCACGCAGGGGCTTTGCCAGCAGCAAATTCTCTGTAAATCCTGAGCTGTGGAACTGGCCACAGAGACTTTCCCAGCTCGGTTCCTTGGCCACGGAGCTCGTCCTTCAGCAGGCAGAGGTGTCAGGGTAAATATCCCGTGTGCTGCAGGGTTACCTGCTGCTCTGTTGCCAAACACTTCCCTCATTTGCATTTCTAACATTCCTCCCCAGGCAAAAGTCATCGAGGTTTGTGGAAGGCAAATACAAAAACTGCCCAAATGACCCAGATAAACGTCCTGAATCACAAACCATTGCTGAAAAGCACACGGTGGTTGTTTTGATGGAGCTGTGGATTGTAGGATCCTTGTTTTCCATCCAGCTCTGAGTTAAGAGCTCAGTGCCCAGCTCAAAACTGGAAAAGGGTGATGTGTGCTGGGTTTCACAGTTTGCAGCTCACTGATTTTACCCACATGTTATGTGAGCAAATCCCTGGAAGGCATTTCCCCACCTCCAAGGCCATTTCCCTTCTCAAATCCCCCAAATTCCAGCCTGAGCAGTCCAGCTGGATGTCAAATGTGCTCCCATTTCTTCTCCATCACCCTGCCCTGGGTCATTCCCAGAACAGAGGGGAGAATCTCAGTGCTGGGGTCACACAACACAAATTCCCTGGATATAGCCAATACATCCTGGTCTTACTCACACTGGGAAAAGTTGATATTCCAGGACAAAACCCAGCTCTGAGTACATCAAGCAGCAGAAACCAAACATGAAACCTTTCCAGACCCACTCCTGCACCTTGCACAACGCTCCAGGGTTGAGGAATGCCATGGGAAAAGCCCAACACACAAAACTGTGAAGTGGGAGCAGCTTGAGGAGGGCTGACACTCACATTTCTGTGAAAATGATTTGAGTATAAATAATTCCTGCTCCTTTTGAGGTAATAGATGTCCCTCTGGATTTTCCCTCTGCTAATAACCTCTACCTATGGTTTGATAAAGTTGGCATTGATTATCTCCATCAGCACGTCATATCTCTGACCAAAATTTGAGTCATTTATTAGTGGCACCACACAGTATCTCAAATAGATTTAAAGTTTATGGATTGCACAGTACTAAAGATTTTGTATAATAGCAGAGATTAAAGATTGTAATATTATGAATAGCAGGTCAGATGGATGGCAGATAAGTCTTTTCCAAAATAATGTTAAAATACAGAAAACCATTCCCTGTGTTTCACTCAGCTTTTCATCAGTTCAGTCTCAGAGGTGAAGAAGCAGATTTACTCCTCAGTGATGAGACCAGGCAGATACCAAAAGTGTCACAAATCTCATTATCACTCCTACCTGCAAGCTGGTAATTGCTGCAAGACAAACCAAGAGCTGTTCAGGTAAAAGCACCAGGAAGTTCAGTTCTCCAGCTCAGCATGAGAGTGGAAAACACACGAAGTACAAGGCAAGGATTAAGAGTGAAGTCCAAGCCATGAAGTTTCAAAGAGAACCACACCATTAAATCCCTGCCAGCAGATGAGATAAATCCCCTCACAGATGAGGCAGCATTTGACTGTCAGGGACCTCAGGCACAGAGATCATCACCTGGGCAGGTGAGACAGAATGTGCAGAGCCCTCCTTTAGCCCAGCACAGCTGGGATCCCCAGGGGAACCCAGAGCTGGAAAGTCTCTGGAGGAAACTCCTTGCTTCCAGCAAGATGAATAATATACCTGTTCCCTACTTGTGAGCAAACACTACAAAGGAATAATTGGAACCTATCTGACCTGAAACCCACATGCCCATTACTGTGGTATTTTTCCACCTCCTCCAGGTGAAACAGAAGATGGGCTGGACCTGGAAGGGGAGGGGTGGAGTGGCAGCACAAGATGCTGATTTATAAAGCTGCAGCAAGCAGAGCTCTTTCTCCACAGGCTTGGGACAGGGAGCTGGTCCTGCCTGGAGGATGCTGAGGTGGGAGCAGCAGTGCAGCTAATGCCTGCTGGCCTCAGGAGAGGAGCAGCACCTCGGGGAGCCTTGCACTGCTCTCAGCCACACAGCCCCAGCTGGCCCTGGGCTTGCCATCCACACATTTTGGCTTCTGATCCAGAGGCTTTGGCTTGGCTGCTTCTCTCCACCAGGAAAGGAATAAACTCACCAAGATGGTCAAGGTGGGTACAATGCCCAAGGAACTGTCCTTGTGTTTTTTCTTAAGTTTTATTTTGTGAATCTATACTAAAAGTACAGGAAAAGTGGAAAATTGAATTAATACCAGACGCTCTTGGGCATGAAAAGTTTGGATTAGGAAAAATTCTTGGACTGGCTGAGCCAAAAATCTGAGCCAAAATCTGAGATTTTCTGAAACTCTGAATATTAAAGGTTAACATAGGACATGCTTACAAATGAGCAATAGATTTTTCTATTTGTTTATTTTCTAATTGTCTTTATTTTTTCTCTCCCATCTGCTAAGTTCTCCCAGCAGAGAACTTAGTTGCCTTTCTCTCCTTTCTCTCCTGGTTTCTGTGCTCTATAAGGATTTGAAAAGCTCAACAGATTTTTTGGGTGGGGGATTTAAAGAGAAGAGGAGGAGGAGGATGAAGGTGAAGAGAAAAAGCCCAATAGATAAAAGAGATCTTGAATCTTCAGCATGGCAGAAAAATAATCAGAACTCATAACAGGCATACCCTGTCTCTGGGGTGTGCACCACCAAGCAAAATCAGTTTAGGAATAGGATTTCAGTCTTTAAAATCCTCAAACTGCTCAGCAGCTCTTTGCTTTTTTTGTCAAGAGACAACATCAAGATTTAAATACTCCTTTATTTACAGGACAGCTGAAGATAAGATGCCAGTTTTGAGTTCAGAGCAGTGTTAAATAATAAGATTTTTTTTTTTTTGTTTAAAAAATAATTAAAATTTTTGTTGTTGTTGTTGTTGCCACTATTTGAGCCTTCTTTATTCTATGGAAAGATCTTCCTTCATCCATGAGATCTCACAGGAACCAAGCACTGGCAGAGCCCCTTTGTGCTCTGTCCCACCAAGGAACATCCAGGGGGGCTCTGCTGAACCCCTGGAGTTTAATCCATAGGAAATCTCTGGAATGGGGTCACCCAGTGGCTCTGGCACGTGGTTTCCTGGATAATTGGGAGCTGTGGTTGTGCAGCTGCTAAATCAGCAGCAAGGGAGGGAAGTTTGCCCTGCTCAGAGTTAACCCAGGGTTTGGAAACAGCACAACTCCCAAGATATCACTGGAAACAAAACATTCCCTGAGGTGCAGCAGCCTCCCTGGGTCAACAGCTGCCTGGGCCTGAGATTCCACTGGCAAAACCAGGAATTGGTGCTAAATCCCTGCCAGATCAGAGCTCTGTGTGAGCAGAGACACAGCAGCTCCTCCTTGGCTTTCAGTCCAGTGTTTGCCTCCAAGCCTCACTTTGATTCAGAGCAAATATGTATTTGTAGGTGTTAGTTGTAATTCAAATTTAAATATTGGAGTTGTGGAGCTGAAAAGCTCCAGGAACAAGTTCTCACTGGATAATTTTCCCCTGCCTTTTCCTTTAATGAATATTTTGCTTTTCCACTGATTTTTTTTCTTGGAGCTGATAAATAAGTTAATAATTTTCACTGCTGAGGTCCTGGGCAGTATTTTCTTACACTTGTTTTAGATCATAAACTGCTGGAAGTGTTGCACATCCCTAAAGGAATCCCTGTAATTTGCACCTGATGAAGTCCTGACCACAATTCCTGTAACACAAACTGCATGGATTTCTGGATAAGATAAAAAAAACCACCTTAAGTAGCCAGGAGAAAGAAACAACAGAAATCTGTAACTTGTCTAAAAAAAAATAGATCTGCAAAATTTTGACTTTTTTGTGGTGTTTTACAGAAGAAGTCTGATGTTTACTCAGTTGAGATCTACGGGACAAAAGATCTGCATAAAACAGACACTGAAGATGAAGAGGAGAAGCACAAAGATCTAAAAGGCAACAAGAAGAAAAAGAAGGCAGAAGATCTTAAGAAAGAACTGGACCTGGTGAGTGTGGCTGAGCTTCCATTGCACATTCTGTGAAATCCAAGGGATGTCCTGCACTGAAAATCCTGGCACAGGGGAGGATTTGCTTCCTCACACTCCTGGAGTGTGCCAGAAAAATGCTGTGCAAGATGAATAGCTCAAGTGAGGGATGATTCTGGGATGATTAAGCCACCAGTGGTACAGAACATTATCTGCCCAAAAAGGAGCCATTCCCCAGATGGAATCACTGCCATCAGTGTTTCCTGACAGCTTGCACAGCCAGCCAGGAGTCAGAGGAAAGGCAGAATCAGAGCTTTGTGCTCCAGAGATCCCAGAGCTGAGGGCATTTCTCAGCTTTAAACACAGGGGGTCCCACCCAAACCAGCTGCTCTGGCCTTCAAGAAATCTGTGTTTTCCCCCTGGCTCTCCACTGACCTGCTGGCTGCTCTTGGAAATGTTGCTTCCTCTCCACACATTCCAGTTTCCCAATCTGAACAGGAGGGTAATTATGCTGACCTCTTTTTGGGATGGCTGTGAGAGCAGCTTAGAGGAGAGGCTGGATGCCATTTCAGAGCCCAAAGAACACCAAAATAAGCTTTGATCCCATGTTTCTCTCAGATCTGCCCAGCAGCAGGTAAATATTTCTCAGCCCGTGCTGTCTTTGGGATGTAACTCCACTCCCGTGTTTCTAAAGAGAAACCAAAGCACAGACAGGAGAATTGACTCACCCAAATACCCATGAATCACTCTGAGAAAACAATTGGGAGATCTCTCAAATTCTTGGCTTCTAAATCCCTGTTCAGCACAAGATATAATTAGGCCAATGACACCACAGAGGTGTCAGTGCAGGCCAAGGAGAAGAGCTTTGAGATTTCCCTCTCCCACACCCTTTTTAACTGTGCTTAGAACCTGTTGCCTCTTTCCATCAGACTGAGGAGGATAATTCACATTCCCTTCCCTGGCAATCGAGGGCAGAGGTTGTTGTCTGAGCCCTGCAGCACCAGAGGGAAATGATTTATCCAAAAGAAGCACAGCCCCTCGTGGCAAGCAGCAAAAACATGAACACACCACCCTGTTCTTATGATAGATTTGCTGGAGGAGGGAGCTATTTACAAAAGCACTCTGCAAATCAAAAGGAAGATATTTTGCTTATCAATATGTAGATTTGTCTAATCAATGAAAGTGGGGTGTCCTGCAAGTGACTTCATCCATGCTCCCAGATCCAGGCAGATGGGAAATAAAAATTCCAGCAGGCTGATGCTCTGCTCACTGTAATTTTCTGTCTCTTGGGTTGCAGGATGACCACAGGCTCAGCACCTCAGAGCTGGAGAAGAAATATGGTACCAGCATTGACAAAGTAAGTCCACAGGGCTTCCTTAAGGAGCTGCCTCAACCAGGCACCTCTGGGCTCCCCAGAGCTGCCCAGGAGCAGGAATTGCATTATTTGATGTGTGTGGGTGCCTGCAGTGATGCTCCCAGTAAAGCCTGAACCAGCAAGACAACAAGCACTGGTCTGGATTGAAAGTGGAGTTTCTCTCCAGCCTGGAGAAGGCTGAGCTGCTGCTTTGAAATCAAAAATGGGACCTCAGGCTTTTGCACCAGGATCTCTTTTTCTCTAAAGCTGTTTTCTGATCTTTTGATTTCACCACAATTCACTTTTCACAATTTATAGCCAAAAGACTGTATGGATTGAGCTGATTTTGAAGGAAAATCTAGATTTGAGAAAGTACACCTGAGTCCCTTTGATGCCTGACATTTGAATATCAAAGCACTGAGCATGGCCAGAGCACAGACAAGAATTCCAAGAACCCCCTGAGCTGCAAACACCTCGTGGAAATGCAGAAACAGCAGAAAAAGAATGTCAGTTTTCCCCTGCCTTTCCAAACACTTAGTCCAGGTATATTTGATTGATAACCAACAAGAATGGATGGATGTGCCCCCAAATTCAGTGCTCCAGTAAAGAAAGAGCTATTTCTCCACAGCAGATAATTAATAGCAGCCACTCTGAAATCAGGAGGTTTGGAAATCAGAGTTGCAGCTCGTTTGTGACACACACAACCCTTAAAGGAGCAGCAGCAGGTGCACTTGGTTGTGAGCTGGGGTAGGAGCCTGCCTGTCTGTGCTTTCACTGCAAACCTTCCCCTCCTCCTGCAGGGTCTCTCCAGTGCCAGGGCAGCAGAGATTTTGGCTCGGGACGGCCCCAACGCTCTCACCCCTCCCAAAGCCACCCCTGAGATCGTCAAGTTCCTCAAGCAGATGATTGGGGGCTTCTCCATCCTGCTGTGGATCGGGGCCGCCTTCTCCTGGATCTCCTTCGGCATCCAGCTGGCACAGGGGGTGGATTCAGCCTTTGACAATGTGAGTGCATGGGCAGCCCGGGGTGCTGGAAATGCTGCAGGGTTATTCAGTAACTACAAGGAGGCCTCTCCTTCCCACGGGACTCGCCTGCTGCTGAGCACTTCTGATAAAAACTCAAACACCTCCAGTTAAACAGAGCCCGGGCAAAGGTTTTATAACCACGGGGCACAATCATGGTTCTGGAGTACTCTGAGTGCAGGAAAGAAGTCTCAAGGCTTTAGACTCTGATCAAAGAGTCTCTGACTAATTCCCTTTTGAATTATACTACTTTTTTATTATATTTGTTTCTTACACTATAATTTGTTTGACATTGCGCTAGTTTAGAGAAGAATTTTAGATGGGAAAAAAACTTTTTTTATACACACAGACAAAAAACCTAATTGATCATTTGCAGGCCAGCAGTCAAAAGTTCTTTTCTTAACCTGTGTTTTAACCTGGCCAACACTTCATTTTAAAACAACACAGATTTGTTCTAACAGAGGAATTGCTGAGCACTTGTGTTAAATTAACCAGATTATATATTTTATTGATCAGCTCTACCTCGGAGTAGTCCTGGCTCTGGTTGTCATCCTCACTGGAATCTTTGCTTATTATCAAGAAGCCAAAAGCACAAATATCATGGCCAGCTTCAGCAAGATGATCCCACAGGTGAGAACCAACCTTTCAACTGAGGCAAAGATCCATCCCAATAATGCATGAAGGAAGCCCAGAAACCAAGCTTGAATTTATCTCTTGGCAAATGACCCAGATAATGTCCTGAATCACAAACCATTGCTGAAAAGCACACGGTGGTTGTTTTGATGGAGCTGTGGATTGTACGATCCTTGTTTTCCATCCAGCTCTGGGTTAAGAGCTCAGTGCCCAGTTCAAAACTGGAAAAGGGTGACATGTGCTGGGTTTCACAGTTTGCAGCCCACTGATTTTACCCACAGAGCTGGTGTCAGGTGAGCACATCCCTGGAAGGCATTTCCCCACCTCCAAGGCCATTTCCCTTCTCAAATTCCCCAAATTCCAGCCTGAGCAATCCAGCTGGATGTCAAATGTGCTCCCATTTCTTCTCCATCACCCTGCCCTGGATCATTCCCAGAATAGAGGGGAGGATCTCAGTTTAGAGAGTGATACAAAGCTGATTTTTGTCCCATTTCTGTCTTCCAGCAAGCTCTTGTCCTCAGGGATGCTGAGAAGAAGGAGCTGCCAGCAGACCAGCTGGTGGTTGGGGACATTGTGGAGATCAAGGGTGGGGACAGGATCCCTGCAGACATTCGCCTCATCTTCACTCAGGGCTGCAAGGTAAACAGGGCTTGGAAGAGAAAAAGAAAGAGGAAAAACAGAGTTTGGAGTGGTTTATTACATAGAAAGCATTTCTATACAGCCAATATGGGTTATTAGAGATTTGATTTGACATAATTAATGAAGTCAGAGAGCAGAAGCCTGAATGTGATGCTGAGCTCCTCTAGGACTGACACCTCCCTCCCTGAACAGCCAAAAATCCAAGCCATGTTCTGGCTCTCCTCTTTGCCAGGACGGGGCAGATGCACCAATATAAATTGGGGAGTTTCCACTGAAGGCAGATCCTCAAAATTGTGGGGTTTCCTCAGGCTGCTGCTGAAAAAGCCACTGACAGGCACACAGCATTGGCTGAAGTGAATTCCCACAGAAAAGGTTCTATCAGGGACAGCAGCAGCTCAGAGAAGAGGCACTGAGAGATGTTGATGTCACTGATTATGGAAGAAGCCACCTCACCTCCCGGGCTGGACACCACTGTGTACTGCTGACTTTAATCTGGGCACATCTCCCTTTCATTAAAGGTGGACAATTCTTCACTCACAGGGGAGTCAGAGCCACAGTCCCGCTCCTGTGACTTCACCCACGAGAACCCCCTGGAGACCAGGAACATCGCCTTCTACTCCACCACCTGTGTGGAAGGTGAGCTGACCCTGAACCTGGGCATGGAAATCCCATTTTATCCTCTTTATCTGTTTCTCTGCTGGCTCCAGCCATGTTTATCATTCTGTGTGCACACCTTTACATCCTTTTATTTTTTTTCCTAGCTAGTCTTTGACCTCTATTCACCAACTTCAGGGGAACGGAACATTTCTAGTTTTTATTATTTACAGAGAGAAGGGCCCCCAAAAAGGCACTTTTCTTTGTCTTACTAACTCATTTGAACAATTCTGCTTTGAGGAACTTCAGACAGGTTTAATTGCTCACAGGAATAGCAGACAAAAGTGTGATAAAAGTGTGATAAAAGTGTGATAAAAGTGTGGGGGTGCTCACGCTTGGCATTCGTTCCAGCGCACAGCATGGTTATGGCTGCACCAATGAATTCTTCTGGATTTGAATGGACTGGTAGATACCTGTTGGAATGTCAGGCTGCAGCTGCCCCCGGGTGTCTGTGAGCCCCAGAGGTGACAGTTCTTGTCCCTGCAGGCACTGCCACCGGCATTGTCATCAACACCGGGGACCGCACCATCATCGGCCGCATCGCCTCCCTCGCCTCGGGCGTGGGCAACGAGAAGACTCCCATTGCCATTGAGATCGAGCACTTTGTGTACCTGGTGGCAGGGGTGGCCATCTCCATCGGCGTCCTCTTCTTCATCATCTCCGTCTCCATGCGCTACAAGATCCTGGACTCCATCATCTTCCTCATCGGCATCATCGTGGCGAACGTGCCCGAGGGGCTGCTGGCCACGGTGACGGTGAGTCTGGGCTGGGGTTCTCTGCTTGGGATGGGTTTGGAGAGGGGTAGGGGTTCTTATTCCAAGGAGAAACCCTTCATCTGGGAATTCTGGTGTAACTGAGTCACTCATCTCAAACCCAATTTGGGTTTAAGTTCAAGTGCTGCTCAGTGGCTGCCGATGCAATGACGTGACTCATTTTCCCACCACTCATTCCCACTTGGAAATGGGGACATTGTACACTGAAAGTCACATGAAAACTCCACTTATCACCACATGTCCAACACTGAAACCCCTTCCACAAATCCAGTCCTTAAAATCCCTGTCCAAGACTAAAATTTGGGAATTCTGGTGTAACTGAGTCATTCATCTCAAACCCAGTTTGGGTTTAAGTTCAAGCACTGCTCAGTGGCTGCCAATGCAATGACATGATTAGTTTCCTTACCACTCATTCCCACTTGGAAATGGGGACATTGTACATTGAAAGTCACATGAAAACTCCACTTATTAACACATGTCCAACATTGAAATCTCTGCCTGAGGAGCAGCACACCTGCTAAGCACTGCTGGCAAACAATGAAGGGAATCATTGCAGGATGCATGGAGCTCCCTGCCCACTGCAGGTTCTTCCATCTCAAACAGCCTTTTGTTTAGAAATAAGACATCTTAGAATTATTTTCTAAGAAATAATAGAATTATTAAAATGATAGAATTATTTTCTCTTAAAAATAAGACATCCTTGATTTTATCAGCACCAAATCTAGTTACGGCCAAACCTCAGATTCTGAATTAAAGCAGGGAGAAAAAACGCACGGCAGCCAACAAAAATTAGAAATTTAAAATATTATTTTAAAAAAACCCAACCAAGCAAACAACAAAGCCCAGAAAAGATCTCTCAGGAGAATGCAATCTCACCTCAGTGAGAGTTGGACCCCTTCCCTCCTGCAGGTGAGCCTGTCCCTCACAGCCAAGCGCATGGCCAAGAAGAACTGCTTGGTGAAGAACCTGGAGGCTGTGGAAACCCTCGGCTCCACCTCCATCATCTGCTCTGACAAGACAGGAACCCTCACCCAGAACAGGATGACTGTTGCCCACCTCTGGTTTGACAACCAGATCTACTCAGCTGACACCAGTGAAGATCAGACAAGTAAATGGGAAAATGGGGGTGTGGGAAGGGGCAGATCCTTGGAGCAATGTAAACTTTTGGTGGCTAAATCAGACATATCTTCCCTCTACACATGGAAATCCCTCCTTAGCCATGTGGAGATATGAAAAAAATAGAATTAATATTTGAATTCCTCACAGGAAGTAAACCTGGAGGAGGTTCTACTCCAGAGCCTTTTGCCAAAAGTGCATTTAGTAGGGAATGAAGCAGAGAAGCATCACCCAAACCCCTTTGTCAGCAATTCTAGAAGGAAAATTGATATCAATGTTTTTTTCTATAAAAGAAGTTGTCAAAATAATAATTTTTTTCTGCAAATAATTCAGTTTTTTCACTCTTAAGCCTTCACTTGTCTCATGCAATGTGCTAAAGGATGCAATGTGTGCTTTGCTTCTCTCAGCCCAGCCCTTTGATCAAAGTTCCCCTTCATGGGCAGCGTTGTCAAAAATTGTCACCCTCTGCAACCGGGCGGAATTCCGACCAGGACAGGAAAATCTCCCCATCATGAAGGTACTGCTGACTCCACATCAGCTTAGTTCCCTTCCTCTGAAAAACCAGTTTTCTCTTTCTTTAAAAATCTCCATTTCCTGTGCCAGCCCTCTAAGTTCCTACTGACCGTGGTTTTATTGCTGTATGCTCACACAAAATTTAACACAGGATAAAAACCTGCACAGCCAAGAGCACAGAAATGCAGATTATCCTGAATTGGAAGAGATCCACAATCCCAACTCCTGGCTCTGCACAGGACAGCCCCAAGAATCCCTGAGAGCATTGTCCAAACCCAACTGTGCTGCCAGGAAAAAGGCAGCACAAGTAGCAGGAACAGTAATTACTGCACTGTTAATTTATTATAGCAAAGGTAAACATGCCTTAATTGATGTCTTTCCACATGACTGCTTGAAGGTAGTAAATTCTACTGACTGAACTAGCAGGACAAATCTGCTGCTTACTCATCAATGCCATCCTCAAATTAATTTGGGTTTGTGCCTCAGCTCACCTGTAGTGACCTGAGTGTGACCCCAAATCTGCTTTACAGCAGCAAATGCTCTTTGCTGTGCTCAGTTCTAACTCCAAGAGCAAAGCAGACATCCCCAAATTTTATTTTAATATTTTTCCAGGGTTACTTGAACATAAAAATGTTGTTTCCTTCTTGCTGAAGTGTGCAGCATGTCATGGAATTGTGGAAAAGCAAAAATAAAATGTTTTCTTCCTTTGTGCCCACAGAGGGTGGTGGTTGGAGATGCCTCTGAAACAGCTCTGCTGAAATTCTCTGAGGTCATTCTGGGGGACGTGATGAGCATCAGAGCACAGAACAAGAAAGTGGCTGAAATCCCTTTCAACTCCACCAACAAATTCCAGGTGTGTTGCATTTTTTATTTTTTGGAAATCGTGCCAGATTGTTTCTGTCACTGGGCCTGATGCAACAATGGATGGCCTGGAAACCTTAATGGGGAAATTCAACAGCAGAGGAAATTGAAGTTGTAATAAACAGTTCATTCCATTTGATGGGAATTATGATTTCTTCATGGAAAACAACATTAATCCCATGGGAAACCAGAAGGACAAACTGAGCTCTCCCAACCCTTTTCCTGTTTGTGGCACAGCTCTCCATCCATGAGACCGACGACCCCCATGACAAACGCTTCCTGCTGGTGATGAAAGGAGCCCCAGAGAGGATTTTGGAGAGGTGCAGCACCATCATGATCAATGGCAAGGAGGAGCCTCTGGACAGCGAGAAGGCAGAAGCTTTTCAGACAGCCTACATGGAGCTGGGGGGCATGGGGGAGAGAGTGCTGGGTGAGTGAAGCTGCACAGACTGCCTGGGAAAATGGGGAAAAACAAAAATGGGCCAAAATCCAGCTGTAAAACCTGTGAAATGGGGTTTAAAGTCTTGGCACATCCAGCATGGGAAAATGGTTAAATGCTGGAATTCCATGGGCAAGAGCAAACCCTGATGTTTTATCAAGCTCTCCTCTTCCTCCCACATTTTCCTGCCCATCACACCAACCTAAACATCTTCTCAGGTTTCTGCCACTTGTACCTGCCTGAGAACGAGTTTCCAGAGACCTTCCAGTTTGACACAGATTCCATGAACTTCCCAACCTCCAACCTGTGCTTTGTGGGGCTCCTCTCCATGATTGACCCCCCTCGTTCCACGGTGCCTGACGCTGTCTCCAAGTGCCGCAGTGCTGGCATCAAGGTAAGGATTTTACAGAAAACCACAGTGGGTCTGCAACAGAAAGACTCATTATGATTATTTTAGGTATTATTGAAAGTATTTAAAATTTAAGATCTTCCACCACATCATCACAAATTATCTTTCTTGCAACAGCTACCAAAAATCTCAACTTTGGTTAAGACCATTCTATAATTTCAATTTAGAGAGTCTCCAGAGGCAAAGCATTCTCATTTAAGTGGGAATCAGACTACAGGAACTGCACAAAACCCTCAAACATGGAAATCTACATTTGCAAAAGCTCAGACAGTCTCTCATCAGATCCATTTCCAGAATATAGAATCTACACCAGCTGGAATTACTTGCTTGTAAACAGAGGAAGGTGATAGAAACAATTCTAGAGAAGACATCAGGTCTCTGCTTTGAATATTTATCCAAAGTAATCACTAATCTCAAAATTATTCAAGTGGAACCTAAAGCAGTAATTCCCCTAATTTCACTCTTTGGGGACCCACAAGTGAACTTCCAGCCCTAAGCAGATGTGAAATCTATCTAAATCTAGGATTTCATATTTGGGATTACAGATCTCAGATGAGATGAATCCCAAACCCCAACCCTTACAAAATTTTTCTGTAACCTGAAGAGAGCTCTGGCAACTTTTCTTCAAGAAAAGCAAGAAAAGGCTGTGCCTTATCTGTCAGGACACCTCAGTCACAAGGATCCATTTTAAGATGCAATATTCTAACAAACCCTCCCCACTGAACATACCTAATATAGATCCTTACATAAAGGCTCCATTATTCTGCATTATTCTAATCTGGCTGCCTGTGTTGAGTTCTTCCTTCAGGGCCCTGATAAAGCAGCTTCTAAAGGAGAGGCAGAGCCCAGATGTTGATACAGAGCTGGGCATTTTCTGCCCCTAATCTCCCTTGCTGTGTACACAGCCCTGCTCTGATCCCAAACTGCTTCCTGCTCCCCAGCAATGGACGTTCCCCCTTATCTCACTCCATGCTTTACCCATTTGTCACTCACTTGTCCCTTGCTCAGGTCATTATGGTCACTGGTGACCATCCCATCACAGCCAAGGCCATTGCCAAGAGTGTGGGCATCATTTCAGCCACCAGTGAGACTGTGGAGGACATTGCCAAGCGCCTCAACATCCCTGTGGAGCAGGTCAACAGGAGGTGAGAGCCAAGCCAGCACCCTGGCCTTCATTTCCCTGCTCCACCCCGCTGCTTTCTGCTTTTTTCATGACACATCCCCACTCTTGAGTCATCTCCACCTAAATGTGTCCACTCAGTGGCTTTCATCTTTGCTGCCTGTGAAGAAAATCTGGCAAATTATCCTTTGCAAATCATGTGGAAGTTGCTGTCGCTACCTATTTAACAAAACACACACACACAAAGCAGAATTTAGCATCACACAACCCAGTCTGGACCATCAACCCAAATTCCTCCTTCACCCCTTAAATGTGGAAAAAACAACATCACAAGGGAGGGATAAAAGCTCTCTGCAGAAGTGATCTTCCCCTGCCCTTCCCAGTGAGAGGCCTCTTTAAATGGATTTTCTGAAGTTTCAATATATTGTTAGATGCTTCTGGGAACTAGAAAAAAAGCAGCCTTGAAGCCTTGAGTTTCTCAGCCTTCACAAGAATAAATTATAACAATGATTATACACCTTCAGGGCGTGAGAGTTGTGTGAGTGTCTCGTGACATTTGGCATAAAGCATGTTTTCAAAGAGGTGTTGCCTTCTTAGACAATGAGTCTTTTCTATTTTGTTTTGCACGTACCACCCTATATAAAGTGTAGTGTTTCTTTAAATAAAGCTGTCTCTCTTTTGCTTCTCCATTGCACGAGGAACTACGTTGCATTATCCTTTTTGCTGCTCACCTATAGCCCAAAATGCAACATCAATGAGATCCCTCTATATCCAGGACTGTGATCCACTCTGGCTTTCTGCAGCACCTTCCATCCAACTCTGCTGATTAACAACAAACACCTCTGCAATTAACTCAGCTTGCTGCTTCCCCCCTCCAGCTTCACGCCCACCCCACCAACGCACTCTTTTACCCCTTTTAACCCCGAAATCCCCCCTGTTGTGCTGTGGCTGTGGCAGGGAGGCCACGGCGGCCGTGGTGAACGGGATGGAGCTGAAGGAGATGAGCTCGGAGCAGCTGGACGAGATCCTGCGCCAGCACGCCGAGATCGTCTTTGCGCGCACGTCGCCCCAGCAGAAGCTGATCATCGTGGAGGGCTGTCAGAGGCAGGTGAGGCAGGTCACACACCACACCAGCCCAGGCTGAGAGGCTGCAAGCCAATTACCAGGCCTCCCTAAGCCCTGTTTAGACTCTTTCCCCCGTGCCAGAACATTATCTAACAGATTGCCACAAACGCTGCCTGGACTCAGTCCAAGCAAATTCCCACTGCAGACACAGCTCCTGGGACAAAATGAGCTTTGCCTGGGTTTGGAGCCAGGCCATGGGTTGTCCCTGTCACTCTGAGAAGCACAAAAAGCCTCCTCTGCCCTGTTTGGGAAGGAGAATTCCCTCTGGAATTCTTTAAACCCAGATAAAAGCAGTGGTGCTGCCACATCCTCTCTTCTTATCTCCTGTGGCAGAGCCACGTCCTCCTGCCCACAGGAATGTTTGGGAGTGGAATTGGTTAGAGCTGGGTGAACAGGTGAACTCACATCTCTTTTCCAGGCTAGACTAACTATAATTCTGAGGTATGAACCCCACAGAATGCCAGAGCATGATTTATGTGCCACCAAGCCTTAGCTGTGTTACTTCCCAGGGCTGTAAATCAGGATTTAAAGAGAGTTTGTCCCATCCATGGGCAATATTAAGTAAAGCGCCAGCACAGGAGGGAAGAGAAAAAAAAAAAAAAAAAAAAAAAAGACATTTTTAGAACTCTGTAAAAGATGAAAACTACCATCAAAAGACTCTCCACTCAAAAATGACATCTTCCAGGAAGATTTTGTGAATTAAAGCCACACTAGTGCTGTGCCTGGACTTAGTAGAGAAGATGTGGCACAAGATATTATTTTATTTCTGTAGTCGTGCCAGCACTAAGCTTCCCAATCAGCATTATCAGCTCGTTGGGTTTAACCAGAGGGCTCTCCAGAGAGTAAAAAAAAAGAGATAAAATTTTTCAATTCCATGTGTTTTTTATTTTCTGAATGGGCTCTGTCAGGCACACGGTGGTAAACGTGTTCTGCACTGCTCAGACTCCCACACTCCAGCAGATTTGGCTCTTCAGGGATGAAAGGAACACCCTCCCCCAGCCAGTCTCCAGCTATGTTTAGTACTTAGAGCTTATAAGCCCTTCTGTACATGGCATTATTTATAGGTAGTGACACTGAGCTCAATCCCCCAGGGACAGGAAATTCAGCATTTTATTAATCAGTTTGCCAGGCTTTGTCCCCACTCTGAACACCCTGCTTTGAACCAAGCCAGAAACTTCTGCAGCAGCCAGAGCAGAGCCTGGAGCTGCAGGAGATGGTTCAGGAAGATAACAAAGAAGCTGAGTTGGATAGTCAGAGTTTCCCATCTTTTGGATTAGTAGAGAAATTCTAGCACAGGCTGAGGATGGCCAGAAGCTGCTGGGATAGGATGAGGATGGGCTCTAACTCAACAGTTACATAATTCATGATTCAGATGAAGCCTGGATATTTGTGTAGCACTTCATTAAAAAAAGACAGGACATTTTGTGTTAATCAAACCTCCCCCAGATGTCAGAGGTGAACCTGGCTCTGCTCAGACAGAGATGAACCACGTACATAGAGCAGAAAATCCATCATCCAAATCTTAAATCCTCTTTATATCCAACTATCAGATTAATTGCATTTGAGATGCATCTAATTGAGATGTCCACTCTTCAGGATGCAGTGAATCACATCCCTGAGTTTTCCAGGTCTCTACTCTAAAGGGAGCCACACCAAACTCTGAGGTTGCTCTCCCAGCCTTGCCCACCACCCTCCTGACCCCTGGCAGTGTTTGATGTGGGTACAGAGAGGATTCAGAATTTCCCATCAGCATTTTTCTGCTGTAATGTAAAATGCAAAGATTGGTGCTGTCAGGATGCCCCCTCTCCTCCCAAACCCACATCTGGATGCTTTTGTGTGTTCCAGGGAGCAGTGGTTGCCGTGACTGGAGATGGAGTCAATGATTCCCCTGCCCTAAAAAAAGCAGATATTGGCATTGCTATGGGGATTGCTGGCTCTGACGCAGCCAAAAATGCAGCTGATATGGTCCTGCTGGATGATAACTTTGCTTCCATTGTCACAGGAGTGGAGGAAGGTAAAGATAATGCTGTTTCCCACATTTTGAGCTGGAAGATGCTGGCAGGGTCTACTGATTATTCCCTCCTCTCTTCTCTTTCTGGATTTGTGGATTTGATATTTGGGAAAGCTGGGAATTAATTCCATTTCTACACACGACAATCAGAGAATGAAGAAATAATCTCCCTCTCTCACACATTATAAAATTCATTTTCTCTGTTTGATCAAGGTTCAGATAAAAGCACTGCCTGACTTTTTCCAATGCAGTTTGAAGCTTCACATTGATACAAATTATTTTCTCCACCTTTTCCCTCTATTATTTTCTCACACATCATCTTCACTGTGTTCCACCTATGACAGGAACACTTCCAATCTTGCACTGTAAAGAGCTTGTGCTTTCCATTACAACCACAGCATTTTGGGGAACAGGACATTTTCCCTCTAAACTGCCTCATTGAAATAAATGTTTTATTATACTTGAGTTTTCAGAGGGCTCTAAGGGAGGATAGCTTAAAAAAAAAAAACAAAAACAAATTACAAAATGCCTGAGGAAAGTAGAAACAAGCAACAAATGCTTTCACTTCATTTAGTTAAATTTGAACCTTTTTTTTCCTAGAAAACACAGATTAAATCCCCTCTGACAGAAGTATTTTCTCTTCCCCCAGGCCGCCTGATCTTTGACAACCTGAAAAAAAACCATTGCCTACACCCTGACCAAGAACATTGCTGAGCTCTGCCCCTTCCTCATCTACATCATTGCCAGCATCCCAATGCCCATTGGCACCATCACCATCCTCTTCATCGACCTGGGCACTGACATTGTGAGTTGGGAGCCCCAAAGTCATTTCCTGCAGGGGCTGGGGGCAAAGGCACACCCAGAACAGGGGGGTTGTGGCTTTATCCTACAGCTGAGAAAGGCAATGAAAAAAGGGAGTAAAAGCAGCCAGGTAGAGAGAAAGAAGAGCAGAAAACAAAAACCTGCAGAGGGGGAGCAGAAAGCAAAGACTAATCTGATCCAGGCTAAAATCAGCAGTGAACAATAACCAGTTTTAATTTTTAATTTTATCAGTGTTTTAACCAAGAGGTCAGAGGGATTGCTGCAGTCACACCTGATATTGCATCCAGCCCAACCCAGGAGACCTGAAAGACCCTTTAATTAGAAATTAATGTTAAATTATTGTCAATCTCTTCTAATCTTTTGTATTGACCACCATTTCCAAGTTTCAGATTTCCCCCAAACCCTTTTTCACATTAACAGGAATTCACACAGATCCCCCTCTCCTTTCCTCCAGTCCTACCAACATCCCACAGAACCACCTGGGAACTGCAAATTGCTGCTAAACCTCTGAGAACCAGGCACATGCTGCCCCCCAGCCCCTGAGGGTGTGTTTCTCTTGCAGATCCCCTCGGTGGCATTGGCTTATGAGAAAGCTGAGAGTGACATCATGAACAGGAGACCTCGGAACAAGAGGAGGGACAGGCTGGTGAACGAGCAGCTGGCTGTGTACTCCTACCTGCAGATTGGTACGTGGCCTCCCAAACACTCTTTGTGTCAGATTACAGCTGATTCATTTAAAATAAAAATAAATTAGGAGATTAAACTCACCCCTTCCTCTGCAAACCCACCAGCCCCCTCCTGTTGGTCATTATTTAGCAATAAAATGAGGTTTTATCTACAGAGGAGCACCAAGAATTCTCAAGCTGCCTTTATTATGTTTCATACATCCAGCACACCCCCCAGTGCTCTTTAATTTCGGTTTTTCCTCATTCCTGCCCCTGTGTTTCTGCAGGAATCATGCAGTCAGTGGGGGCCTTTGTCACCTATTTCACTGTCTATGCTGAGCAGGGGTTCCTCCCCTCCACGCTGCTGGGAGTGAGAGTGGACTGGGAGAGCAATGCCATCAACGACTTCGAGGATTCCTACGGACAGCAATGGGTAAAGCAGCCCTGACAATTCCCTGCCTGGTCCCTGCCCACCTGCTCGCTTAAAAATTCCCCCAAAATAAAGGGATAGGGAATGCAAATGAGGTGTAAATGCAAACAGAGTTAGTTTTCATCCAGTGTTCCCTCAGGAGAGTCTCCTTAGGGCTTTCTGCTACCCAGCTCTTTCTTTCAGCCTCTGCTCTTTCATTCACTTTTTGACAATTTGCCACCTTCTCACTCGCAGCCTCTGCAGATGCACTTTCCCCTCTGGTCTGGGTCTTCAAACCCCTCAGAATCAACCATCACCATCCTCTCCCAGCCCTGCTATTGAACAGAACCTCGCCAAGTCCTTTACAGCCTCCCCCTCTTGTTCCCCTCCCTCATCCTGCAGAATCACAGCTCTGCACTGATGAATCCAAACAAACAGCCCTCACCCCCAGCTCGTGCTGCAGCCTCGTGACTCAGACAGAACAAAACTGGGCCCAAACTGATCATTCTGTGCCCAAATCTGGAGTGACTCTGCATTCACACCTTGGGAACTGAAATAAAACCTCCCACCGAGGTTTGCAGTTGCCTGTGGGAGATGGGAGGGTCTGATTTAAAACATTTTTGATGTTTCCTTGGCTCTGCAGACCAAATACCAACGCACATACCTGCAGTGGACTGGCTACACAGCCTTCTTTGTCAGCATCACCATCCAGCAGGTGGCTGACCTGATCATCAGGAAAACTCGGAGAAATTCCATTTTCCGGCAGGGCCTCTTCAGGTGAGTTTGGCAGATGTGCAATCCCAGAATGGCTCAGGTTGGAAGAGACCTTAAAACTCATCCCATCCCATGGATCTCCTCCCATCCCATCCCATCCCATCCCATCCCATCCCATCCCATCCCATCCCATCCCATCCCATCCCATCCCATCCCATCCCATCCCATCCCATCCCATCCCATCCCATCCCATCCTTCTCCAGCCTGGCCTTGGGCACTTCCAGGGATCCAGGGGCAGCCACAACTTCTCTGGGCACCCTGTGCCAGGGCCTCACCTGGGAAGAATTTCCCTCAGAGGGAAGAATTTTTTCCTATCTAATCTAAACCTGCAGTTCAGGTCAGCCTCCTGCTCCACTCAGTGATTTGGCCCTCTCACTTTCAGTCTTTGCACATAGATTAAGTCTGACTTTAAACAATCACAAATCTCAGGCAAATATTTTATTACACCTCCCCTCAGCCCCTTTCCTACTTCAGGATAGGGATTTTCTTTAAAGACATTGTGCTGGTTATTCTGAAAATGCACCAGCTTAAAACCAGCTCTCCATTCATTAAAATGTTTACTAGAAAAAAAAAAAAAAAAGGGAGTTTCTCTTCCAGATTACTTTCTGAACTCCTTATCAAGAGATAGCAAGCCTGGACTTCTCTGAGATAACTTGAGGCTTTGAGAAGGGAGATAGCAGCTGGCCAAACTCCCCCAGACAGTGCTGGCCGCCCTCTGCAAACCACCCTGCACCTTGCAGTCCCAGGAGAATGCAGAATATCAGCTGGGACAGAGGCCAGCAGCAGAGCTGCCACTCACTGCCCCGTTTCTGATAGCACAGCAATTAGTTTTCCATCCTTTATCTGCAGGTACAGGGCCTACACCTATGTGTGCTTCCTCCTTGCATTAACACCTGAGTCACCCCCAGCACATTCCCAGTGCAAGAACAGCCTGCAGGAACTGGTGCTGGGTGTCTCCCACAGCTGGATTTGGGCTGGGGATGCTGCCAGGAGAGGCAGGAGCACGTGGGATGCAGGGCAGAGCTCACCTGGAGCAGGGAATCCAGAGGGTTCCTGCAGCCACAGAGGGGTTTAGCTCTGGGGTTCACTCTCTCAGGGTTTAATTCTTCCTCTCTGCTTTGCCTGCAGGAACAAAGTGATCTGGGTGGGGATATTCTCCCAGATAGGAATTGCTTTGATTCTCACCTACGGCCTTGGGCATGTCACAGCCCTGAACTTCACTCCTCTCAGGTGAGTTCTGGTGCCACTGAGCCTCCCCTGCCCTCCTCAAGGACACAAAACAGGAGCAGGAGTTTGTGCTGCACCACTGCAGGGCAAATATTTAAAAAAACTCATTATATTCATCACTATTTCTTGGCCAAAAAGTCCATTATTGCCATAATTTCCATATTATCCTACTAGACTTCACACTGAGGATCCAAAAAATCACTTGTGGAAAACCAATATTTAAATATTTCTTCCAGCATCTCCAATGTTTTGATGAGCACAGACAGCATTTAACTTTTATTTTAAATGGATCAGTCAGGTGATTTATTGCTGTGATAGCATCAGGCAAAATTTCCATCTGAATAGGACCTGGAATTAATTAATCCAATTGAAGATTGGGAGGCTTTACATGCACATCATGAATTTGAGAGATTATTTATGAAATAGCAGAGAGGCCCAAGGGGGCAGGTTTGTTTTGGTGACATGGAAGGGCACAGACAGAGAGCCCAGACCTGCAGCTGAGCTGGTTCAGATGTTCCTTCTGCCCCCACCCCCAGGTTCCAGTACTGGTTTGTGGCTGTGCCTTTTGCCATCCTGATCTGGGTCTATGATGAAATCCGAAAGCTGCTCATCAGGAGATACCCAGGAAGTGAGTGCCTTGTTCTGCTTCAATTGTCATTTCATATTTTAATTTCATGTGTCTTTTCCTACCCTTCCACCCCCACCTCAGCTGCCACTCACAGGTGGCTGCTGAAAAATAAACAATTTTTCTCCAATGACCACCTTCCCTTTTAGAAGAAAAATAAGCAATTTTTTAATTTTAATTTTAATTTTTATTATTATCCTTTCTCCTGCAGGTTGGTGGGACAAGAACATGTATTACTGAACAGTCCTGACACAGGAGAGCTCTTTCCCCACCTGGCCCAGCCTCTGCTGCTTTCAAGTCCTGTCTGTGCAATATCCAGCATGGATCCACCCTGTGCTGGGGTGAAGAGATTTCATGAATTCAATGAAGAAATAAGGACTTTAGAGGCTGAGAAATTACCTCCCATTGTACTGTAAAGCCAAGAAATTGAAATATTATCTATTTTTGCAACTTCTACGATTTCCCCTTGTTTGAAGATGGAGCTGGAGAGCACTCTGAGAGGAAAACAATCCAAAGACAGGAATTCCTCACCATCCAAGGCATTAATTTGCACTGAAGGAGTTGTTTGCTGATTTTTGTGCTGGTAGAACTGAATTCCAAGTGGGTGCATACCTAGTTCTGTTTTACCTTGCCACAGGTAATTGTGCTGTATAGGAATAATTTGATAATAAAACATTTTTTTTTCCAAAAAACTGTTCTCTATCTTATTTTTTTTTTTTTTTTAAAGACTGAGAGGAACTGAGTGGAATGGGGTCACAAAGGAAAGAAATGAAACCCTGCTTTTTTTACCCCCATGAACAGACCAAACACTTGACCCATTCTGATAAATGTGTCATGAAAATCAAGCCACAACCAGCAGATTTGAACACTTTGAGCTCCCAAATTCAGTGCTCACAATCTCCAGGGCAAAATAGACATTATTAGGTACAGGTAAATTCTTGTCAAAATCAGGCCTTTAATATGGTCACTTCAGCAAGAACCAGTAGGTCCCACTTCTCGTTTAGACAAAGGATTTCCCAATTTTAAAGCAAAAAAACCCAAATATTTTGCTTTAAAATACAAATTTAGACAAGCTTTACAAAAGAAATGGGGCAGAAGGAGAACTTCTGTGGTAGCAAAGAGAAATTATCAAGAGGGAAACCAGGGGAAGAGGGAGGGGAGGAAAGGAATGTTTTCCAATCTAAAGCTTTCCCAGAAATCCACACCCATCCCTGCTCGGTGACACTTTGCATTTCATGACCTTCCTTCCCTAAAACCCCTCACCCTAATGCCTGGCTGGGTGTTGCATACAGATAGAGGAATTATAAAATAAATCTATGCTCTGCTGAATTACCAACTTGTAAGTTCCCATAAGAAGAATGAGAAGTTAGCAGAATAAATTATTCTTGTAGAGATAAGCAGTCTGTAAAAAATAAAAAAAACCCCAATAAATCTGTCCCATGGGAAACGGGGAACAAAATATGTGAATTATCCAAGGATAGGATGCCATTTACTATTTGAATTGAGCAGCAAGTCAGTTATGACCCAACTGGAGGTCTTGAAATCTGTATAAAAATGGGCCGTGCCATCCCAAATTTGCTTTTTCTGCAGGAGGAAACTGAGTCCCGTCTGCAGATCGCCGGGCATTAATTACTGGGAAGAATCAATTACCCGGCTATCAGCCAGGCACGAGGAAGAGGAGTTGGCAAGAAAAGGAGGAGGCAGAAAATGAAGCTGTAAACAGCGGGCGGGCCCGAATTTGAGATAAATGCAATTCTCTTATCGCTGGTGATGCAATCCCGGAGCGGGGCTGAAATGACTCACCCACAGCTCGGCACCCGCCAGCACTGATTTATCACTGATTTATTTTATCTCCTGTTTAAATGACAGGAGAGATAAAGGAGCTGTAACACAACCTGCGGCTCCGGCAGGGGCAGGAAGAGGAGAGGAAAAGAGGAAATTCAGCACAATTTGCAGCACAGAATCAGGAGAGAACGCGGCTGCTTTTGGTTTATTGCTAAAACAAAACATATTTTCTTGAAACAGTTCACGGGAAACATGCCTGGAGAGGTTTTGTGGAATACCCCTGGAGAGGTTGTGTGGATTATCCAACATTAAAAGCACAGTGGCTGCTCTCAGAATCATCTCTAGAGTCAAAATCTGTGTTTTTTTTCCCTGCTGGCTGAAGACCAAATCTACAAAGAATTCTTACAAAAAGGACTTTCTGGTGTTGTGTTCCATCTCCTGGCAGTTATCACTTTGTGAACACATCCCTGGGAAGGACAGGAGGGGTTTGGCTCCTGGCTCTCCCTTTGTCACCTGGATAAAACCTCAGCACTGCTGGCTGCAGCTACAACCAGCAGATTTTGCTGCCAAAACTGAAAAAACCAACCAAACAGCAACAACAAAAAAAACCCAAAAAACAACAACAACAAAAAAAAAAACACCCAAAAATCTAACCACAAAAAAAAAAACAAAACAAAACAACAACAAAAAAAACCCCAAACCAAATCCCAAACCCCAAAATCAACAACAACAAAAACAAAAAAAAACCCCAAAACCCCAAAAAAAAAACCAACCCACCCCAACATATTCAGGAGATTCTGTCCTCAGGATATCCCAACACAGCAGGAAAAAAGCAAAAAGGCACAGGAAAGGGATTTCCCAGGATTTCAAGGCCAAGGGACAGCCTTGCAGCTGTAGCACTGGAAATAATCTGGCTTCATGGTTGTATTTCTAGGAATATTGTTTTCAGTGCCACAAACCATTCATTCCCTGGGAAATGCAGCATCAGAGGGAACAGAGTCAAATAAAGAAACAAAGCAATGCAAGATGGAAAAAAAACCTCAGCAGCAGAAGAGGGATAAAAAAAGGAAATTTTGAGAGGAGAACTTAAAAGATGGATGTGATCCATCAATTTAAACACCAACATATGTTCCTGAGAGGAGAGCAAAAGAATTCTGTCTCCTGTCATGGCAATTGGGAGCTGCCAAATGGGAATCTCCAGGCCCCCTCTGTGCAAGGGTGATGGGGAGGAACTGCAGCCTCACATTTCCCATTTCTGTAACCATTCTTGGGGGAAAAGCTGCTTATAAGGCCAGTAACAGAAAAAAAAATTTAAAAATAGCAATAAAAGGCAGCTGATTACCTGGAGCAAACACCTCACACTCAGCAAATGCTCCTGAAATAGTTTGTACCTGTAGGGTCAGTTTTGTTTTTAACAAGGATTGACAACAGATGCTCCTTTGTGTTTCCAATGTTTCTGTGTCTCAGCTCTCTTCAAAGGCTGAGAGAGATCTGGATTCACCCTGAGATCTGTGTGCACCCAAGGGCTCTGAGTGCACCCTGAGAGCTCTAAAACTTGGCTGCCTGTGACTCAACCACACCAACATCTCCCTGAGATGACAAAATGTTCTTTGCCATCTGTTTTACCCCATCCATGCCTGAGCAGAAAGCTCAGATCAGAGGTTTGCAAAGAAATCAGAATATTGACATCATTTTCAACAAGGGCAGAGCCCGTGCACGCCTAGAGACAGATTGGCTGTTTCTAAATCTCAGAGATTTCCCAGAGTTACAAGAGGAAACTGGGCAGAAAGGAACTTTCCAGAGTTACAAGAGGAAACTGGACAAAAAGGAACTTTTCAGTTACAAGAGGAAATCAGGCCACAGGAATGAACCTTGCACTTGCCCTTGGGGTTTTATTGGGAATTTCTGGCCAGTTCAGGACAGTCATTGGGAACAGCAGCAGGAGCTCCCTGCCCACTCTGACCCCAGATTAGGGCAGCAGGTTTTGGGATCTGAGGCAAGGGAATGTGGAACCAAACCCAATTTTAACCCCATGAACTCAGGAGCACTGCAATGTTCAGGTTGATCATGGGGAGATGATAAAATAACTCCAACACAGGTAACAAGTCTCCCCCAGTCTCAGAAGGAGTTTTTAAGTAGCAGCATCACAAATCAATTCTCAAACTCAGTGCTGCATCATTTATTCCCTTTAATCTGCTTTGCCTCCCATTTGGGAGCAGGTTAAAGATGCTCATCGTGGCATCTTCTCATCCTGGTGGCTCCCAGATCAGAAATCTTAGAGAGGTTTAGTTAAATTCCAAATCTGGGCAGAATAAACACATTATAATCCAAAATATAAATAACTGAGCTGGCAAGCTCCTTATATGATAGCTGGGAAGGAAGAGAATTTGTTTTCCAGGTCAGGTTTATGTTTGGTTTTTTCATTCAACCTCACATAGAACATTCAATATTAGATGGGTTTTTTACTACTAGGTACATCATTATCATTATTATTATTATTATTGTGGTCATAATTTGAAGAGTGGGAAAATATGTATGAATCATGTCTGAATGAAGCATGAGAAATAATTATGTGATTAATAATAATATAAAATGCATTCCTCCACTCATCTCTCACTTGTAAATTCCTCAGATCAGCTCTGCAGCCTCAGCAGGAGCAGACATTGCTCTCAGCCAGGTAAAAGCAATAATTTATTATTAAATGTGCAGAAGAGTGCAGCACATTTTGAGCCCTTCAAGCAGGGTGGTTTGTTTTGTTTTTTTTTTTTCCTGCTACAACTGCACTCCAAACAAACCAAGAGTTAATTCCCTACCTCATAAACTGAGGAATCTCTGCTGAGCACAAAACCCTTTCTTGCTCCAGCCTCAGCCAGACTGGGCAGGTCTGATGTCCCTGCTGATTGCCCTGAGCTTCACAGCTTTCCTCCACCTCCTTTTGCTGAACAACATTTTCCTGGCACAGTTTCCTCCAGTCTGAACCAGCTCTCACCCTCTCCCCCCCCTCCCAGCTCCAAAAAATCCCAGCACTTTCCCCTTTCACCTCGGTGTCACTGACAATTCCTGCAGGCAGCTGAGGAGCCAGGAGAGAAGGGACAGCTGGCTTAGGGCAAAGGGAGAATTTGAGGCCAAAACTTTGTGCAATGCAGCTGTAAAATTCTGTGTAGAGAGGTGAATTGTGCTCTATCTGCTCTCTCTTGACCCTCAAAAATCTATTCACAATAAGACTTCATGCTGCTGTCAGTGGGATTTTAGGTCCTCCTTCCAAAACCAGGTTTGGAATGACTCAGATTTGTTGAGCTGTGTGTCCAGGAGTGAGTCAAGATCCAACAAAACAATTCCTGCCCTCTATCAGAGCTGTGGCAGGGCTGAATTCCCGTGTGTGGCAGGGCTGGATTCCCCTGGGATCAAACCCAAAGGGATTTTGGCAGCAGAATGTGCTGTCTCAGTGTGGTGTGCAGAATTTTCAGTGGCATCTGCAGAGCTCATTCCCTCCCCTGAAATCAGCCTTCCTGTGGGACACTGAAAATGACTGAAAACCAGGATTGCATTTTTAACCACGGAATATGATCCAAGGGATGAAAAACAGAGAATTTGTGATGTTGAGATTTCAGTGAACACAGGAACACAGCCAGGGTTTGTGTTTTATAGAGTGTCTTCATGAACTTGTAGGGAAGAATTCCCCTTTTTAAATAAAAACTGAAGCCAAATTACACATTGAAAACTCTTCTTTTTTTTTCTGCTGCACCACCTGCAGTGCAAGAAATCTCTTTTGCAGACACCAGGGCACTCCTGACCCCTGCTTGTCTCTGCCAGGGGAGGAAGGAAAACACAGAAATTCACATTTCATGCAAACATTTGCAGACAGCTGTTCTCACTGCGGTGACAACAGCCACTGGAAATAGAGCTGGTCACAGGGATGCTAAAAAGTCACACCCAGCTCACACCTGGATTTATTCCTGCAATTCTGGAGGTCACTGGGATGGCCACTCCCTTCCCTGAGGGTCTGTGGTCCAGCAAAGTAAAATCACACCAGCACGTGGGCAAAATGTGAGGAGAGAGACAGCATTCCATGGGAAAAATGGGATTATTTTGCCACTCTTGGGCCTCCACACCTGTGGGAGTCTCTGTATCAGGGTGGATGGTCCTCAGGGACAAACTCAGGTGCTCTGTATAAGCTGGTGAGGGTGTGGGTATAGAGTCCTGCTAAGGGCTGCCAGCCACAGCCCAGAGCAGGATTGGGAGAGAATGGGGGTGAGAGAAAGAAGTGAGAGAATAAGAGGGTGAGGGGGTAAGAGAGGGGTGGTAGCAGTAAGAGAGTGATTATCCCATTTACAATACAATAAATCTCCTTCTATGTTGAATATTCTAATTTCCAATAACCAATCCAATACAAGATACAAACCCTATAGCATTTACATACAGCCTATAGGAATCATTAAATGGCATAATGTGTTATACTTTAAACCCTAAAAACTATTCTTTGGACCCTAGCAGGGTCTTCTCTGTTCTTTGGACCTGCTCTCCAGCAGGAGACATTGTTCTCTCAAGAGGGGATTACTTTCAGCTGGCCATCCTATTGTCTTCTAGTTATTCAGTAACTGAGGTAACTCAAAGATGGATTTCATTTCAATCTCACTTATGGTTTCTACATTCTCAGAATCTAAGCAATCATATTTGTAAGGTTTTGCTGGTTCATCCTTCCCAATACACACACCTTGTCAGGAATTCCTTTAGCATCACATCCTGCTTCACAGAGACTGAGCTGTTCCAGCCCCATCCTCTGGCAGCTCCCCCCAAATTCCCCTGATTCCTTTCTCCAAGGGAAAACCTCTCCTCTTCAGGCATGCCCTGTTTCACCTGCTCACACAGGTCATGTTCATGAACTTTTCCCAAAACATTATTTTGCAATGAGTGAAAAACTGGTCCAGACCCACCAGCAGGAGGGACCTCCCCAGGAGCAGGTATTTTCTGGCAGCTCTGCACACCCCATAATCACCCAGCCCATCACATTCCAGCAGCAGTGAGTTTGCATTTGTAATAACTCTCAATTCCTTGCTCAGCTCATGGCTGAGCTGCTTTCAGCTCCACAACATAACAATCTTCTTTCAGCTTGAACAGGAATTTCAATCTGAAGGTGCAAAATATGAATGAAACCCAAACAAACAGAGGAAATTCCAGATATTTACCCCCAGCAGATCCCTGGATTAACCCCAATCCCCACAGCAGCACAGGTAACTTCTGGAACCTCAGAGATGTTATCTTCAAAGCTCATTTAATGCTCCCATTTCTAAAATGCTATTTAGGAAACAGAGCTCAGCTGGAATTAACTTCAGCTGGTTTGGTGCTGCTAAAAAACCCTTGGGATGTTTTCCTGGTGATTTCAAGGAGAGTGCCCACACAAAATGTTGAACTTAAGGACAAATATGATTCTTTTTCTAGAAGACCCATACAAAAATCCAGTCTAGAACTGTGTCTTTTATTTAACAACCTACTCTAAAACACCACTGTGGTTTTTAACTAACACCCCTTTAATTGGAAAAAGAATTGCAGCAGGTGATGACTTTTTTTTTGGCAAAAATCTGGAAGGATGATTTCTTCTGTTTCTTGAAAATTCCAAGCAAAAAAAAAATAAATCTAAAATGAACTAGAAAAATAATTGTGGTTTTTTTTTATTTTTTTTTTTTAATTGAGACAACAGAAAGATCTTGAAAAATAGCCAAATATCTATGAGAGGGATTTAGGAGCACAACTGCTGAAGGTTTGGGCCCAGTTTGGGTGGCCTGTCCTGCCCATCCCAGCCAGGACTTCCATCCTCACTCTGACAGGCTCCTGTTCCTTGTTTCCCTCAATAAACACTTTTTGGAACAGATATATTTCAGTATTTATCCTCCTAAACCCTCCAGCTTAACAGGAAGTTTTATAAAAGATACAAAAACCTTCCCAGGACACCAGAACCCTTCCCAAAGAGCAGCAAAAGCTGCAGAGATGGGCAGTGAGCAAATTCAGATTCTGATTCTGAATAATAATAATAATAATAGTAATAATGTGTCCCTTCAAAAACCTCACTGATAGATCAATATGCCAAACTCATTCCAGGCTCAGGGGAAAAAAAACCAAAAAAATTTTATCAGTCACCTGCTGCCAGCGGGCAACAAATACCCTAATCTTAAATCTTGACAATAAAAATATTGGAAGTTGTTGCATTATTTATTTTTCCAGGCTCTGATTTCTTCAGCCATTCCAACCCTGCATATTCTCCATGCTTCTCCAGCCACCACTCTTGTAAAACTGGAAAAAAAAAGGACAACTTTTGAGGCTGTGCAAGTGAGAAAGGATAGGAAAAACCACATTGTTCTGTGCAATTCTTGTTCTAAAGCAGAAATTCCCACCCTGGGCACCCTGAAGCCCTGTGAGGCTGCTCCCCTCCCCCACAGCAGGATTTCTGATGGATCATTGAAATTATCCAGGAGTAAATTCAAAATCTCAATGATTTTCTGAGAGGTCTGTAAATCAGAGTGAGCACTCCAACAGCAACAGTGAAGTGTGAATCCTAAATAAAGCATGAAATGCATTTAGCTGTGCTCTGCCTGCAGGGAGGGCTGGCAGCAGAGCTGTTTCTGAGGCACTAAGAGCAAGAAAAACACACAGAATGCTATTTTTGAAAATGCCTGAAGCACTGGATCCCTCCATCCTTCACTTATTTTTTTACAGAAGAGGCTGCTCAGTGAGAATTTCAGTGTGTGAGAAGAAATGTGGGCACAGCACTGCCCAGGGTAAAGCCAAAGCAGGGGCACCAGAACACAGACATCCCATCAGAACCTTGCAGAAAGCAAACTGGACACAGCAAAAGCATTTGCAGATTCCCCTGCTCACAAGGAGCACCAGAATCAGGTCACTGCTTTAACCAAAAACCACAAAATTCACAGTGCAGGGTATCCTGACAGGTTATTCCAGTCTAAAACTGTCAATTCCTAAATTTCAGCCATTCAGGAGCTTCCTTTGGATGTAGTTTGATCATTTTCACTGTCCCTAGTGTCCCAAGGCTCTCCAGTAAAACCATCTTTTCCCCCTTGCAGTGTTTTACTTTTCCCCCACAAATAAAATGGAATGAGTGACTTAAGGGCAAAGTACACTTTAAATGTAATTTCCTATGGGATTGTAACAGGAGATAACTGAAGTCCAGACAGGGATTTTATAGCAGGAAAAATTATCTCTGTGTGTGCCTGGTACACAAAGGAGGTGCCTGTGAGCTGAAAGGGCTAAACCAGATTTTTTAATGATTTCTGGGAGTTCCAGTGCTGTCCCACAGAGCTCACTGGCTGTGCTGGCAGGACACTGATGCCTCAGAGATCCATCTGCCTTTCATGTGAGCTGAGCTTTCCAGCAGGAATCCCTGCCAGCTTTGCTGTCACCTGGCTCCACTCACCTAAAAAACCAGCTGGGACCTGTGCCAGCAGCCCAAACAACCCAGTTCCAGATGCTCCCAAAGCACAGCCATGGACAGCTTTAGCTGCAGGGCCAGAGAGAGCAGCTACCAGGAGCTGCTTCCCTCCTCCCACTGCAGGTCCTGCAGGGAGCCTGATGCCTTGGGATTTTAGATTTTATATTTTTCATCTCTTTGTAACCCTGCAGTTCCTCAGTGTGTAACTCTAAACTCCATATCAAACGGGAGCTGCTGCTCTCCCATTTTGGGCAGACACAACAATTCCTCTCCAGGCCTGGCAATCAAGGACACCTCACTGCCTCAGGCCTGAGAGATGGAAACAAAAGTGAGTTGGGGGAGCAAACTTGGGGTAAATGACTTCATTACCTGAAGCTGTAATTGGAAGATTAACCCTCAATATTCAAATGGACCAAACTTATCAAAGTGTGAAACCTGTGACCCATTATCCATTGTGGGTGCAGCTTTATCTGCCCTAAATGTACCTGAAGTTGAATAAATAGAACTGATTTTTATTCTTTTGATTTTGTCTGGCCTCTGTTTTTAGATAGGCAAAAAGGCATCACAATTTTCACCAGTTCCAGATGGGCAGTTTGGCAGCAGAACCAGAGAAAGCAGCAGCCTAGAGCATCTTCCCTCTGCCCAGCTGCAGGGGGAGGTCAGAAGTGAAATAATTTTTAATTATTATTGCATTTCAGGGGTCCAGCTCAGTCATTCTGGGAGAGCAGGGGAGATCTCTGTGCTTTAAACCTTCACCCAGCTGGGAGCAGCACAGCCCTGGCCAGAACCAGTCCCTTCATGGTGGCTGAAAGGAATTTTACCCTGAATTCCCAAGGGTCCAAACCAGCTTTTCCAGGTTAGGTTTGAATTTCCCCATGTTTCTGTCAGGTCTGAGCTGCTTTGGAGCAGAGTTCATTCCCTCCTGAGCACACAGAACGTTCCCAAGACCAATCTCCCAGTCCCCAGCTGCAACTGGGATTTCTGGACAGTTTTTTACCCAGCAAGGTTGAAGAATAACTCAGAGGGGAAGGAGCTGCTGGGTCCAGCTCATTGCTGAGATTAAACCCCTCCACAAGGTGAATTTCTCCTTGAGTGCAGGATCTCCCCAACCCAGTCTCGAATTTCCTCCCAGTGCAGAAGATCAGTGTGTGAGGAAGTAAAAAAATAAAAAGTTGCACAAAAGAATAAAACCCAAGAGGGGTGGTTACCTGCCCAAATACTTTATTTTTTCTGAGCTTGGCTAAGGGGTGTGAAGCTGCAGTTTGCTAAGAGATGGTGGAGAAGCCAAGGTAAGCAAAGGATTTAGAGCACTACAAAGTCTTCCTCGTTCTTAGTTACTGCTGACCTACAAAAAACAGGAAAATGCACTGCAGGAAAGCTCCTTAGGGTGGTAAATCATTCATGGGGGACATCTGCTGATGGACTTATTCTCGATCCAATAACATTTACATCTTAAATTTAAATTATTTCTCCAGGAAAGAGTTCAAGCACTGTCCCTGAACATGCAACCCTCCTTAGACCACGGGAGAAAAAGTTAAATCTGGCTCCTCTGACAGGGCCCAAAAAACTCCCACAGGTCCTAAACTTATTTATAGCAAAATGTATCAAAATTTCATGCAGGTGGAGTAAATCCAGCTTCCCAGCAGCAGTGAAAAAGAAAGAGCAATGTCTATTTTAGCTCCAATATCCAATTTCTATTCCTTTTCTGTGTGATCCCTCCCTGGGCATATAACCCTAACCCAAACTTAATACTAACACAAATTTAAACGAAAACCTAACCCTAAACCTAACCTAATCCTAACCCAAAATGAATCCATGTTTATTTTAGGTCCAGTTTCCAAATTCTGCCCCTTTTGTCTGTGATACCTCCCTGGGCATCTAACCCTGACCCAAACCTAACCCTAACCCAAACCTAAACCTAATCCAAGCCTAACCAAAACCTAAACTAACTTAACCAATCTTAAACAAAATGTACTCCTAACCAAAACCTAACCCTAATCTAAACATAATCCTAACCCAAATCTAACCCTGACCAAAACCCCAAGAGAAAGCTATTTCTTTTTTTTAGCTTGAATTTCCAAATTCTGCCCTTTTCCCCTGGGATTCCTCTCCAGACATTTAACCCTAACCCAAACCTAACCCTAACTCAAACCTAACCCTAACCCTAACCAAATCCTAACCCAAATTTAACCCTAACTCAAACTTAACCCTCACCCTAACTCAAACTTAACCCTAACCCAAACCTAAGCCTAACCAAAACCTAACCCTAAGAGAGAACCATGTCCTTTTTAGCTTTAATTTCCAAATTCTGCTCTTTTTCCCTGTGATATCTCCATGGGAATCTAATCCTTACCCAAACCTACCCTGATCCAAATCTAACCCTGACCCAAACCTACCCCTAACAAATACCTGACCCTAACCCTGACCCAAACCTTACCCTAAGAGAGAGCCATGTCATTTTTCAGCTCCAATTCCCAATTTTTCCCTGGATCTCTCCCTTGGCATCTTTGCTGAGCACGTTCTCCTCAGGTTTTCAAGGCTGTGTCCACTCACCCTTCCTGCCCTTCCCCTCCCACCTGCAGCCTGCAGAGTTTGGTGCTCCAGGTTTTGGGAAAACACTCCAAAGGGTCTGGCCTGAGCTCGTGGGAGCCTTTGACCCACACCCCACACCTCAACTCCTTGTTGACCACGGCCCCATTATCAGCTGGCACCTCCCTGGCAAAGGTCAGCCCAGCACCTGGGGCTCTGCAGGGCAGTTCAGGAGGAGCTGGGCACGTGGAGAGCCTTATCTGGGTTTGTCCTGCCAAGAAATGGCTTTATTGGCAGCTTTTCTGCCTGTCTGGCTGCCACAGGTGTGGGCTGGGGAGGATGGAAGGAAGGGCTGTTTGCTCTGTGCTCTGGAGGAGGAGTGATGGGAAGCAGAAGATTCTTGCAGCAGTGCAAATTTTTTTTTATATATTTTATTTTTTTTTTAGGTATTTTTGGGCTTTGATTTGTCAGAACTTGCACTGGCTGACAGATGGGTGAGGGGGAGATTGGGAGTCGAGGCCTGTTGCTTGTGGTGGATAAAAGTGGAATTTCCAGGCCTCTCTTATTCAGAGTCTGATGCTTTCAAAAAGCACAAGGCAGCAAGGAAAACCAAGTTTCTTCTTCCTTAATTTGTGTTTCTTCCAGTCCTTCTAATGACTGGACTGGGAATCTAAATTTTTTTTTCAGACAAGACTTTGTCCTGCTCAATTTCTTCTCCTTTTCCAAAATATGGATACCACTATCCCAGGGCATAAATAGCTAAAAGTTTCCAAGATTATCACATAATTTTCTCATAAGCACAGGGAATTCTCACTCCATGACCACCAGCATATGAATCTTACTGGGAAATCCCAACAGCCCTTTGCTTCTTTGGGTACCACAGTGAAAAAATACATTTTGGATATGTTTTTTGTTCAATTCAAAAGATTTACAGCAACAAAAGAGCCACCAAAAAAAAAAAAAAACCCACAAAAGAACAAACCAAGTGCTACAACTTTGAAGTTGCTTGTGAGTATTTCTGAGATCAATGAACTCCTGAGTGTTGCAGAGAGACAATCTCTGCCCTTGAGAATTAGGTTTTACAACCTGGTTTATTTTGTGAGAAGCCTTGAGGAAGAAAGTTTTTGCACCTTTACACACAGTTTTACACCCGTTTCTAATTGTGGATATTCAAGTGCCCTGCACAGCAAATCAGTGGGACTGATGAATCAACAGCTCTGAGTGCTGGGCCAGGGTCCATCCTGTGAAGATAGGAGCTATCTCAGGGCTGTAAAGTGAATTAAAGAAGCTGATGGAGTAAGAGATAAAAGCACTATGAACCTGTTAATTGAACAGTGCCAGAAATAGAACAGCTGTGTTAAAGATGAGTCACTTGGGGCTGCAGCTCGTCCTTATGCCAGGATCTCATTATTCCCCAGACACCTGTGAGCACCACATGGATTTCCCTGGGATAGTGCTGCCTCCAGGCTTCTCTCCTGTTTTTCTGAGGGCAGCATCTCAGCATTATCAGTGTTTCTCACCTTCTTTGGAAGTTTTATTCTTGCTGCCCCATTGTGATTGAATCTTTTTACCTGCAGAGCACTCACAGATGTGCTGGGCAAGAAAATGTGAGCACTGATTTCATTCAGCTCAAGAGCTCACCTGCTGTGGATGGAGTTTCCAAAAGCAAGTTGGTTTTTTTTGCTGTGTTTTCTGGTTTTCCCTCTGGTCAGTGACACTCTGGAATCCTCTGACTTCCCCAGTTTAGCTGCAGGGAGAAGAGCAAAAGTAGATGAAAGAGAAAATCCAATCTAATTCTTGTGTTTCCATGGTTCACACCACAGCTCCAGGACTCCACACACAACGGGAAGCAACTTTAGAAAGAAATTTTATCTTCAGTTTTTTAATTCTGGAAATAAAGATTTCTCCTTTTGGCTATAAATTAAAAACATTTTTATTTCAGGCTTTTATTTCTCCCTCAGGAGTACAACTAAAAAAATGTTGTTTCCTCTCATGCTTGAGAACTAAGTTGTGAAAATATTTTTTTCAGGCTCATACCCAGGGATTTTGGAGTGACAACACTCTGATTTTTCAGCAGCAGTGTAAAAACAGCTTCTTGGGAACCTTCTTGTCCTGTGAGGGATAAAAGCATGATGTTAAAACCAGAAACTTCCAAAACAACTTTTCCTGGAGTTAGAAGTGGGACTATCAGGATATTTCTGCCCTGTGGGGAGGCAGTCTTGACTCCCACCAGAGCATTTCCAATCCCAGCCTTGATTTCAGAGCCCAGGTCCTGAGTGGAGCTAAGGATGTTCAGACTGGGAATCCAGGACACAAATCCTCCTCAGTAACTTTCCTCCTTCCCTTGTGTGTGGGCATTTCTTGATTTACAAAGGCAATAAATATGTTTTCAGGGCAGGTATTGGCACATTGACCTAGTGTGACATTGAGGAGGATACAGAGCTCCCTCTGTCAGGAGCTGCCACCCAAAGAGCTCCTGGTGCTGGAGCAAATCCTTTACCTGGCCATGTTCATCTGCCACCTTCATCTCTCCTGTAAAACCCACAAATCCAGCTCAGGGGGTTCCAAAGTGATAGAACGAGATGTGTCTCAGCCATACAGAGTGACCAAAAGCCTCCAAACTCACACAGCTCGTTGCTCACCTCAAAAAATCCTCACTGGAAATTTTCTTCAGATGGATGCTTCCATTAGGTATTTTTATTGCACTTTTTCTTCTCACAGCATTTAAACTCTCAACCTGGAATACCCAGGAGTAGTCTTTCAGTGCCACAAACAGCAGCAGGAGCACTGTGTGGCAGAGGTGATGCTCTGGCAGCTGCAGCCTGAAGGATGGAACCAGCAGCCCAGAGCTCCCTCTCCAGCAGCCCAGCCCTGCCTCTCTTCTCACAGCTCTCAGGAGAGGCTGAACTTGGCAGTGGGTATTGAAAAGGGGCTTTTGATTCCCTGTAAGAGGCACAACTCAAAGAAACCCAAGGAAAACCCTTGACCCTTTTCCAAATTAACAGACTGTGTTAGGTTGATGTGGCCAGAAATGTGTATTTATCACCATCTGTTGCAGCCAGGTGGGGCAGTGACCCTGATCTCCTGGCACATATTATCTGTTAATGGGCCAGCTTTAAACCAGCTGGGGCAATCATCTTTATCTTTCCCATGACCCACCCTTCATCCAGGAGGTATCACCTGTTAATGGGCCATTGTTTAAAACTGGGTGTGGCAGTGATCTTTATCTCCTGGCACACATTAGCTGCTAATGGGCCATCTTTAAACCAGCTGGGGCAATCATCTTTATCTTTCCCACAGCCCATCCTCCCTCCAGGAGATATCTCCTGTTCATGGCCAGTGAGTCCCAGTGCATGACTGATAAAATTCCATCATCCCACTGGGAGATGCTCCAGCCAGGGGAGGAGCCAGGCCTTTCCTACCCAGATAAAAACTGAGATTTTGGACACCAAGGCACCTTCTTTCAACTGGATTCCAGAGGAAAGCCAGACCTTTCCACATCATCCCTGGAGCTTCAGAGGAAACTGCACCTTCTCCAGGAGCACTGCTCCAGCTGAACCACATCTGCCACTGCAGGAGGATGCAGCCACCATGGAATGGGACTGCTGCCACCACCCTGACTGACTGACGGGTGTCAGCTTGGATTCTGACTCTGGCAGTGTTTTGGGATTGTTCTTTGTAATACTGTATTTCTATTTTAATTTTCCTCGTAAAGAACTGTTCTTCCTAATTCCCATATCTTTACCTGAGAGCCCCTTAATTTCAAAATTATAATAATTTGGAAGGAGGAGATTTCCATTCTCCATTTCTGTTATCAGCAGTCCTAGGGAACCCTTCTGGTAACTTCACTGCTGCTCCAGACTGAGCTGGGCTTTCAGGAGGTTCCACAGCACCCTAGAAAAAAAGCTGTCAGCAGCAAATATTCACCAGTGTGATAAACCCAGTGCTTGCACCTCTCCTCCTTTTATTAGATTTTTGCAAGGAACTGTTGAGAGAAACTCTGTGAAACTCTGGTCATTGTGTTGATATCCTTTGGGTTTGTGGGGGGAAAAAAGACCCAAATATTTTGAAGCTCTGATTCTTTTTTTTTTTACTTACAACTGGAGTTAAGAGAACAAGAATGGCAAAAAAAAAACCTTAGAGCAAAATTCCACACACATATCTTTGGTTCATTTTAAAACAAACCAATTTACTCATTGAAATATTGCTACAATAAAAATTTGACATGTTTTTTTTTACAGCTGTCTTCCACCCTGCCTTTTACAAATAGGATCTGGAGCCACAGGTCACAGAGATAACTTTGTCACCTGTTGGGACCCAGGTTTCCCTTGGGTATCAGAGAGATTCTTACCTCAGTGAAGGACTGTTATGAACATACCTGATGAAAACATGAAAAAACAAAGCAAGGTTGGTTTTTTTTCACTGCCACATTCCCAAAAGTGACCTGCAGGGGTTTTGCAGTGTTTACCTGCCTGTTCCCATTCCTAAAATATCCCTTTGAACTGCCAGGAAGCCCCAAAATTCTCCCAGGGTGAAACTGCACAGGAAGTTGAACAAACCTTTTGTTTTCTGGGAGCAAGATTGGAAAATGTGGAACCACCAACAGGAGTGGCAAAATCCTGGAGTTCCCCTGAATCCAGGACTGGAAGCAAATCTGCCCTGGCTCCTGAGCACTCAAATCTCACCCTGTGAACACCTTTGGGGTTATGCAAGGAGCAAACACAGGAACCAGCAAGGAGTGGGCTCAGCAAGCTCCTCACACATAAACAATTTGGTAAATATTGCTGTGAGAGGAGAACTGGCTTTGCTGCTGGCTGGATTTGTGAGGGTTTGTGCTGGCTCCAATCTGGTGTTCCTGCCCTTCACCTGGATTTCAGGGACGTGGAGAAGGGGATTCTGCTCCTGGGCCATGAACAATTCCCTCCTCACAGCTCTGCTTTCACAGGCAGGGCAAGAGAAGCAGAATGGTAGGAAGAATATTAAAGAATTAAAAATCAGGCTCACAGAGCACTGGACAGCAGCAGCTATCCCTGCAGGATTAATTTCAGTGTATCTTTGCTCAGAAAAATCACATTTGTAGAGATCTTTGAGGTCTCTGCCAGCAGAATTTACTGTGTTTGAAACATGCACAGGCCATGTAGGGGTGCTGGGCAAGGCTCAAAAGGATGGCTCTGAAATGCTTGGAAAACTCACAAATATCCTTCACATCAGAGATCAGAAAGGCAGAAAGAACACATTGGTAAATTGAGGTTCTTATACCAGCTGTGGTCTTCAGTTTATTGCTTTATTGACTTAACACCAAAAAACACACAGCAACACCAAGGACTTCAGCTTCTTCTCCAGCCTAGAAATTATTGATAATCCACAGCAAATGTGAAAATATTTCAAGGTTAAGCAAAAAGAATATGGATTCCTCATCACATATTTAACCAAATACATCCTTAATTAAATCTGTCTGTTCTGATACTTCAGGTAAATCTTCTCTGTGCCAGCACCTCCTCCCTCCACTGTCCAACTTTTTTGCCCAGGATAAGTTCAGCTCCTCCAGGAAATGAGTTTGTGGCTGTTTTACTGTGCAGAATATGAAACATTCCTCCTTCTGTCTCTTCAATTCTCTGAGAATGCAGCTCCTCTTTTTCATCCCAGGAATCCAGCAGTCAGAAGAGGGCTGAGCTCCCCAGGCTAGTTGGATGTTTGCTGCCTGAGAAAGAAATTCAGAATAAAAGCAGAGTAGAAATTCAGTGGACACCAAGAGCCACCACCACCACAGGCAAATCCAAGGGGAATAACCCAGGGCAGGACCTGCAGCACTGCCCAGGGGCTGCAGGATCCAGGTTCAGGTTTTGCAAACTCACTGCATCTGAATTTCAAACTAATGCAAATTATCCTCCCCTAATTACACCAAACCCGCTGTTATTAATTGCAAACACTGAGCATCACAGACTAAAAAATTCAGCAGCTGCTGGAGGAAAATATTCAGTTCAGAAGAAATCCTGCTTATTTTAACTCCTGCTTTATTTACTGCTCTAAACCAGCACACATGAAGAAAAACAGCTGAATTACCAAGGACTGAGGGTTGCTGCAGATTCACCAAAGCTTCCTTGATCTCACACAGGGTCTTGGCAAGGGGGGAAGCTGCCACCAGACCCTCCACCTCCAGCTCAGTCAGATAAACCAAGTGGGGATTTGAGCCTGGAACAAATAGGGGAATTTTTGAGCCTGAATGAAGAGCTGCAAAAGGAAATATTATCCTGGGCAGAGGGAATGCTGTGAGGATCATAGAATGATGGTGTAGAATCTTCCTGGCCTCTCCAAATTAGCATTTAATTATTACAATGACACTACACTCTTCCCTACAGGTGGTCACTTAATATAAAAGTGTGAAGGGTCTGTAGGGATGGAAATTCCTTGACCTCTCTCATACAGAGAAGGATTTAATGAAATGGAAACTCCTTGACTTCTCTCTACAGGGGGATAGAGGAGGCAGAAGTGGCTGCCCTGAGATGTCATTTCAGAAAAAAAAAAAAATATATATGAAAGTAAAAAATAGAATAAATGGGGAAAAGTAATTCTGCATTTGCTGTGTTGCCCTGTTACCCTCTGAGCAGAGAATCAGCCTCCTCTGAAAGCACCTCCCAGCTGTGGCACTGCCCTTACCATGCTCTTCATGCCCAGGCAGGCTGGAAAAAGCATCTTTCCTGCTGAACAGCTCCCAGAGCTGAGACAGCTCTGGATCCTGTGGGATAAAAAGGGCTCAGAAGTTAAAGAAAAGGAAAAACTCCAAGAAGGGTGAGGGATGGCTGACACCTGCAGCTCACCTGCCCTTCTGGTTTGTTCTCACTGGGTGCAGCTCCCACTGCAGCCTGAGCTTGGATCCCAAGCTGCATCTCTGGGTTTGCAGCTCTGCTCCTGCCAGCAGTGCTCCCAAGCAGCACTTCCAGAGCTCTCATTAACTCTGCCACCTCTTGCCATGGGGTCCCTGATGAACTCAACACAAAATTTCAGTGGGATTCCCCAGAACCTCTTGGAAAACTGATAAAATCCAGAACAGCACCAAGAGCAGGAGCCTTTCTTTGGAAATTTCTCAGGCTGCCTCATTTCATAGAACATTTCCAAATAACTCTGTTCACCCCTCCCTGAGCTGCCAGACCTCTCCTCTCACTGAGCCCAGTGCAGACAGGCTGTCAGCCCTTACAGAACATTTTTTTGTTCTGTAAGGTCTTTTTTAGCCTTTTCAGTGCTGCTGCTACCCCACACTGCTCCTTTTGCTCTGCACCCTGCTCCTCTCACCTGGCTGGAAGTCCCAGTGTCCATCCCTCAGCTCAGCACCCACTGCTGCCCAGCTCTGCTCTGCAGCTTCCTGCCCACAAATCCCTTGCCTGGAAAAGGATTTTAGGGCTTCCCAGTCCAGAGCTTGCACTGTATCCTGTTCACAGAAAGCAGCACTGTTATATATATAAACCTCAGAATCCATGTTCAGCCCATCATATAAAACCACAAAAAATTTGCTTTATGCCAAAATAAACTAGTGAAAAGAGTACTACCCATCCTTTGATAAATTTTCATTCAGGGCAATAATTTATCTTAAAATTTCCATGGTTCCAAGGCTCCCTTCCCTGTCCCCACTGACCATGAGGCTCTGGATGCTCTGGCTGACCCCACTGTGGAAGCCCAGCATGTCCATCCTGTGCTTGGCCAGCTGAGAGGCCAGGTGCAAATTCTGATCCTCCAGCTTGTCATAGAGGGTCCGGACACTGAAATCCTCCAGCAGCCGGGGTGCAGAGCTGTTTTCTGAAACACCAGGGGAAGGTCACACTCACACACTGGACACCAGGTTATTTGAGTTTATTTTCTGCACAAGATGCTGCCTGTCCATAGGAATTTGTGTTCTGTGAGGAAGGAGAATGGTGAGGGAGGAGATGTGAGAGAAGGTCTCGTTCCCCAGCGAGGGGGAGGATGACAGAGTGTCACTATCAGCTGCTGGATTGTCCAGAAATCTGCTGGGATCTCCCAGAGCTGCTCTCAGCATCACCACCTGCTGCCATCTGCTGGGCTGGGGCTCTGCTGTGCTCTGAGCACCCCGAAATTCCCCAGCCCAGCTCATTCCCAGAAAGCAAACCAGCCCCAGCAATCACGTGCCTTCAGGGAACAAAATAACCAGTGGACAAAGCCAAGGAAAACACTGTAAATCTTTATTTTCTTCACCCATCACCTGGACTTGCTGCTTGTCAAGGCTGGGAATTCGCTCAGCTCCTCAGGGGAAAATCTCCAACCCATCCCAATGACAGGAGGTTAAATTCCCTGGAATAAATCCAGGGTGGAAACGTGTGCCTGTGGACATGTGCACAGCAAAGTGCCTGTGTGGCCTCCTGACAGTGCAGAAAATTCTGGTGAGCAGGTGTCAAAATATTGCACCTGAGAGAAGAAAATGGGGAAAAAAACAATGGGAGAAAACCTGGGGCTGGCCCAGCACTTACCTGCACTGGGCACTGCTCCTTTCTCTCCAGAATCAACATCTTCTCCAGATCCACGAGGACCAAGCATCTGATAGAACTTGAGGCTGGAGAGAATGGCAGAGAGGGTGAAGAGTATCTCATTTTTCTCAGTAAGACCAGAGCCCAGCCCAGCTCAAGCAGAAGATGGATTTCTTGGGTAGATTTTTTTTTTTTTTTTTTTTTTGCAGAGCCTTGCAGAGGTTGGTCTTTACCTGTCCTTAAGGAGGATGTACTGTGGTGGGATGTGTGGCTCCCCCAGGCTCCTCCATCGTGGCTTCCAGCTCTTCAGTGGGCTAATTTTGGGGCCAGCAGGCTGGAACACGATGGCCAGGGTGGTCAGCATCACCACAAGGAAACCCAGGACAAAGAGGATTGCTAGGGAAGCCAGGAGGGAGGGTGAGAAGTGAGAAACAAACAAAAAAACACAACAAAAACCATTCAGCACCTTTCCTACTCATTTCATTCTGCTTCTTCTGGGAGAAGCTGGGGCAGGTGGATGAGGAGCAAGGTGTTTTCAGGCCTGAAGGATCCAGTTTATAAATTTTATAAAAAATACATAAAATATATGTATTTTATAGAGCCAGGATCGTGCTTGCATGCCACACTTTAATTTCTGTTGTTTGCTCACACCCACGTGAGACCTTACCTGACCTTGTGTTGAGCTCTTAGTCAACTTTGAGATGATGGATTTAATTTCAGCTGGGTTTATCATGGAAATACACTGTCATTTTCTGCTCTCCAGCCAAGGAAAACAAAGCTTTTGGTGACCTGAACTCTTCAAACAGGGTGTGGGGAGAAGCACGACTGCTCCTTCCCTCTGTCACCACCTCAGCTCCTGCACAGGCGAGTTCTTGGCCAGAGAGCAAAGTCAACTTTGGGAAGCTCCAGAGGAGCAAGGGATTAAAGGTGACAAAGCAGTGCTTTGGTGGCATTTCCAATAAAAATGCTTGTTTAAACACACATACAGAGGACAAGACAGAGGTCAGGGGTAGGAATGGAGGTTGAAGGTGGGTGTCTGAGAGTTTTGGCTGTACCTGTGATGGCAGCCCAGTTGGGAGCCAAGTTCAGATCTTTCTGCTTCAGAATCCCGTGTCTGGACAGCTGGAACACAGAGGAGGGCTGGAAGGACACTTCCCCAGGGTCACAGCTCACGTTGGCTTGGTGCACTGTCACAATCAGGAAATGTTCCTGCATGGAGCTGTCCCTGAACACGAATGTCCCAGGCTCCAGGAAAATGTGGGCAAACCTGGAGGAGAGAAGTGAAGGAGGTCCCAGCTGATCCAAGCTTGCTTCAGCCTCCATCTCTGAGGATGGTTCAACACAGCAAAAAATAGGTGTTTTCAGCACCAAGGATGTGCTGATTCTGCCAAAAACTCCCTCCCAGTCCTGCCCACAGCAGCTGTTACCAGGAGAGGTTGAGCTGAGTCTCCTGGATCAGGTGCTCCAGCCTTCGGAAGGATCCAAAATCCCAGCCTGGGTTGTTGTTGTAGAGATGCTGCTTCTGGTAAACGGGGTAATGGCTGGAGGCACGGTCTGGGGGTGGGGCACAGGGTCACAGCTCTGAGCACCCCACTGAGAGCTGTGGGGCTGCTTTTAGAGGGCCATGCATATAACATTATATATGTATAAAATTATATATGATGTTAAAATTAAATATATAGTATCAATATCAAAATAAAATAGATAACATTAATATTAACATAAAATACAGAGTATTAATATTAATTATTAATATTGACATATTATAATGCTACAGTATATTCTATTCTATTCTATTCTATTCTATTCTATTCTATTCTATTCTATTCTATTCTATTCTATTCTATTCTATTCTATTCTATTCTATTCTATTCTATTCTATTCTATTCTATTCTATTCCATTCCATTCCATTCCATTCTATTCTATTCTAATCCATGCAGGATGCCCAGCACAGAGCCACTGCTCTGAACAGCCCTGGACACACAAACATGCTCAGCCCCAGCCACACTCACCCTGGGAATTGATGCTGAGCTGGAAAAGGATGGTGTCCCCTGCCTCCAGACACACCACTGGGTTAGGGATGAGGGGCAAGGCCTGGCTGTCTTTGGGGGAGCTCCTCTGGGCTCTGTGCCCTTTCTGCTGCAGCTGATCCCAGGAAAAATCCCCTGCCACAGGCAAGAGAAAAAACCAGAATGAGCCCTGCAAAGTGGGCAGCAACACCAGACCCTTGGCAAGGAAGAATTATTTATTTTTTGTGGGCAATTACAGCTCATACAGCCAAACCCCTCCACCTGCCAACAGATTGGCCTCCAAATGGAGTTTACTTCTATTTCTCTGGATGCTGCTGGATGCTGCTGGGAACCAGGGGAAAAGCAGCCTTGAAGCCTTGCCTTTCTCAGCTTTCACATGGATAAGAATTTATAACACTGATTATGCACCTGCAGGGTGTGTGAGAGCCATGTAAGTGTCTCGTGATATTTGGCATAAAGCATGTTTTCAAAGAGATGTTGCCCTCTTGGAACAATGAGTCTTTTCTATTTTGTTTTGCACATACTACCCTATATAAAGTGAAGTGTTTCTTTAAATAAAGCTCTCTGTCTCTTTTGCTTCTCCATTGCACGAAAAACTATGTTGCATTATCCTTTTTGCTGCTCACCTACAGCCTAAAATGCAACACCTGGAAATCCAAAATCTCTATCTAAACCCATTCCCAGAAGCTACCCATGCAGTCAATGAATCCCTTACTGTCTACTCCCAGACAGAGCAAGGTATTTCCTTGCTTTCTAAATAATTTGAAGCATCTCATAATGAATTCCTTCTGTGCCAACCTGCTGTCCAGTGGCTGTGCCAGCATGGGAGGGAATGGTTTGCTTGGTATGGATGGAATTTGGGTTCCCTTTCAAGCCTTACCCATGAGAAATGCATCCAGAACTTCTGTGCTGGAGACAATGAGACCCAGCACTCCCTGGGGACTGAACAGCACCAAATGCACCCTCTGGCTGCTCTGCACGTGCTCATCTGGGCCCAGAATGTTGGACAATTCCTGTGGGAAGCAGAGGGAGCTCTAATCCCTGATTCAATCTACCCTGCTTTGTGGTCAACCTTCAGTGCAGCTGTAAAAGGCTGCTCTAGGAGTTTTCCCCTATAATTCAGAATTTGTTTCTCTATAATGCAGCAACCCTTAACCTTACCTGGAGGAGTCCCCTTATTCACTGTGATTTCTGGCTCTCCCAAACCTGCACATTCAGGAATTGTTTCTCTGTAATGCAGCAAACTTTAGGCTCACCTGGAGGAATTCCCTTACCCCACAGTGATTTCTGGCCTCTCCCAAACCTGCACCTTTAGGAAGCAATCCCTCCCTCCACACCTACCCTCACTTGCCCCTGGTTGACCCTCAGCAGCAGCTCTCTGTTGCTGCCAAAGCCCAGGGAGATGCGTGGGGCTCTCAGCAGGCACAGCTGGTCACAGAGCTCCTCAGCAGAGATGTACTGCCTGCAGTGACATCTGCAAAAGGGACAAATCCTTGGTCAGCCCTGATCCCCCAGCAAACAGCTGCAGCAGAGCCCCACTGTGTCACAGCCCACAGGGTGGATGATCCTACTCTGTATTCATGGAAAAAAATTCCCTGTTCTGCTCTTCAGGGCCAAAACATGACACCCCACTAACAGTGCTTGGTTGGTGTCCAGCAAAAACCACCTTCCTCCTGTAACAGAGCATTGCACCCCTCCCCAAAGCTCAGCTCCAGGAAAATGGTTGAAAGAATCAGAGTATGATTTTGACACGCCAGAATTCTCTGTAACCCATGCCAGGGGGAGGTTGCAACACAGAAATTCATTCACAAAGAGGAAGAAAGTGATATGTGACAAGAACTGGTTTCAGCATCTCCCTGTCCATGAACCTGCAGAGATAGGAACTTAGGGAGGAAATGATGCCAAAGTTTGAGCTTTCATGTTTTCCATTTTCTGTACTGCATTGGTATAGAACTCTGAATTTAATATAAAATTCTCCTCCCATCTCAGTCACACAAAACAATCCTTTCCCAGCCCCAGAGCCAAGGGCAGCGCTGCAGCTTCAGCCCCAAAAAGTGCAAACAGCAGTGAATGGAGGAGAGAATCTGGGATGGAATCTGGGAGCTGGAATTGGACAATGAACCCCAAAATGAAAATGGACCAAACTTATAAAAGAGTGAAACTCGTGACTCTGAGTCCATCTTTGACTTAGCCCTGCCCAGGCTCTTTTTCTGCCCAAGGTGAAACCTTTGAAGGCTTTTAATAAATCCCAGCTTTATTCCTTTAACTCTACCCAGCCTCTGTTCCAGGCAGCCTCTTTAGGCATAACACCGAAAATTTCCCAAAAAAACCCCTTCCACAACCCAACCCTGGCAGGACCTGATGGGATCAGTATCTCAGGGCTAATGGGGATGATTTGTCAGGGCAGCACTCACATGCCCAGCTGTGTGTGCAGCTGTCCTCCCGCGGGGCCGCAGGCGGCGGTGCAGTCGTGGCGCTCAGGGACGGCACAACGGCGTGTGGACGCCAGCCTCACCTGCCCAGGGGCACACAGCTCGTCCACCTGCAGGAAAACACACCCAGACAGGCTCCAGGGCTGCAGTGAGCTGCACATCCCTCAAAATCACCCCCTCTCCACTGCTGTGCTTCAGATATTCAACATAAAAGCGACCCTGATGCCTTAAGTTTGAGCTTTCGCATTTTCCATTTTCTGCACTGCATTGGTATAGAACTCTGATCTCCATATAAAGTGTTAGCAGGTTCTCCTCACAGCTCAGTCCCACAAAACAATCCTTTCCCAGCCCCAGAACCGATGACACTGCTGCAGCTCCAGCCCCAAAAAGTGCAAAGAGCAGCGAATAGAGGAGAGAATCTGGGAGGGCGGGACTGCAGAAGCTGGAATTGAACAATGAACCCTAAAATGGAAATGGATCAAAACTTATAAAAGTGTGAAACTCATGACTCTGAGTCCATCTTGGGTTTAGCCCTTGCCAGGCTCTTGCACTGCCCAAGGTGAATCCTTTGAAGGCTTTTAACAAATCCCTTTGACTCTGTCCAGCCTCTATTCCAGGCAGCCTCTCCAGGCATCAATCAAACAATGAAAACATTGAAGAAACCACACAACAAATTCACCTCCCAACCCCTGATGAGGTCCTAATTTTCTTCAGCTGTAAGAAAATACTTGAAAGAACCAGGGTATAATTTTGACACTCTAGATTGTTGAGGAACCCACCTCAAGAGGTGGTTTTGCACTACAGTTCATTCAAAAAGAGGGAAAAAGTGGCAACATGCAAGATACAGACAAGAACTGGTTTTAGTGTCTCCCTGCCCATGGCAGTTTTAAAGAAGTTCATATTAAAGGCGATTTAAATTCCTTCATCTGCCATCCATGTGAGACACTGTGCTGCTCCCATTGCCCTGGTATGGAAGGATCTTTTACCTCCATCCCTTATGAATTTAAATTTAACCTCACAAGATCCTAGCCAAGAAAACTCCTACAAGAAAGTGTCAATAAAACATCTAAAATACTTATTTGCCTTAGCTTAAGAACACTCCCCCTCTCCTGCACATCACACACTTTTGGTTCAGAACCTGATTTTACCTGAGGTCTGCAATCCTGGTCGCTGTTGCTGTCAGGGTCTTTCTTGCCTCTCTCATCATAATAAATATAACCTGCCTGGCAGATGCAGGAGGCATCTGAGTGCTGGAAAGCTCTGTTCAGCCCATGGCAGCTGCAGCTGCTGGCACCTGGGGAAGAGGTTGGATTTGGGGTTGGGAATACAGGAACAACTGTGCTGGAAGCCTGGAAACTGAGAATTTTAGATTTTCTGTGCTAACAGACACTGACCCACAAAACAAAACAAAACAAAACAAAACAAAACTAAACTAAACAAAAATCTTTTGACCTGTGGCTGTAGAAAAAGCTTCTAACATTGAATAATAGAACTAGGATCACAAGTGTGTTGTTTGAATACAAATGTGTATTATCACACAGTAAAAAAATTAGTGTTTAAAGTTTTAGGATATAACAATATATATAAAGCAAGATAGAGGTTTTAAAACAGAAGTTTCCTTCTTTTTCACCTACTTCTTCATGAGTCTAAATAGTATTTTTGTAATTAAATAGAAAAATCCGCATTGCAAATCACAAGTAGTTAGCTATTATATTAGAAGTAAAAATAAATTTTAAGTGCCCATTCTTAATTAAACACTTTAACCCTTAAAAGGCCTTGTAAAAAAATGTCTCCATTTTTAGCTTGTTAACTAAAAGTACTATTAAACTCACTGTAATATAAATAAGAATTTATAAACATCTATAGGGATGGAGAAAGGACCCAGCCAGGCAGGGCTGCCAAGCCTCTCTCTCGTGCCTCAACAGCCTCAAATCCACCTGATTTGAAGCATGGGGCACTGCTGCACATACTCTAAGTGTGGAAAAAGCACTCTTTACTTTCCCAGTTTCCAGCCTTTATCATGCCCACAGTGCCCAATTTTGGCTCAAAAGCACCCCTAGATTTAATACAACTCCCCCAAATCCTGGCTAAAGTGATCTTGCTGAAGCTCCACCACTTTCAAAGCCAAGAATTAATAGAGCTGCTCAGCTCTCCTTTCCTTTAAGGAGATCAAATCCCCTTGGGTAAGAGTGTAAGAGGGGCAATAGGAGAGCTTTGGAATGGAATCCTCCTCCTGGGTGGGACAGGGGGACAGCAGCTGGGCATGGGCAGCACCCCCAGCTCCAGCAGGATCCCAGGGTTTGGGGAACATCAGAAAACACCTTAACAGAGGGGAAAACCCCACTGACACACAAAAACTCACCTGGCTGAGAGGAAGAGGAGCTGCCACAGGGGAAGCAGGCAGGCTGGGCAGGGAGGTGGTTGAAGGTGCCAGCAGCACAGGGCTGGCAGTCCCCGGGGTGCTTGGCAAAGTGGCTGCTGCCGTGGGTGCCCGGGGGACAGGGCAGAGGGGCAGGGGACAGTGCAGGGCAGTAGTGGCCACGGGGACAAGGCTGCTCGTGGTAGCTGTCACTGCCTGGGGAAAGGGGGGCATTAGGGATGTGCTGGGAGAGAGGCAGAGAGCACTGGCTTGTCCCAGTGATCCATCCACACTCATCTCTCTATACATAGACACCAGTCTGTATAAATACAGAGCAGCATTTCCCAGTCCAATTCATATTTAAATATAAATCTCAGTTTTTCTTTCCCTCAGTGGTGAGCCCACGTGACAGCCCACACCAGGATTTTATAACTGCAGAGGATGAGAGCTTTGCCCACACAGAACCCAAAACTCTCTGCTCCCAATTGAAGCTGCTCTGTTGCCCCACTGCCCCGTGGCAGCTGAGTGTACCTGGTGGGCAGGTGAAGCCAGCTGGGCAGGGCTGGCAGGCTGCTGAGATCAGGGGCTCGCTGCGGAAGGTCCCTGCAGCACAAACTCTGCAGAATCTCTCAGCTGAGCCCCTCAGGCCAGGCAGGCTGAGGGCCATGTGCCCTCCTTCACAGGGCACGGGGTGGGCACTGCCCGGGGGGCAGTAGTATGGGAACACACACCTGGGAGTCAGAACAGGGCAGAGAAGGGAAGGAAATATCTGAAAATGATTTCTGGATTCAATGATCAGTGAAAACAAAAAGCAAAGCTAAAAGTGATTCTCATCTGAGTCCAAGCTAAGCAGAAATTCAAAATCCCCCTCTCTGTTCAGTCACCAAATCCATGACAGGATTCCACCAAGATCCCTTTGCTTTAGCAGCGTGCACAAAGGGCATGGTTAGGCTGGATCCCAGGAACAATTCCCACTATTGGGTGTTTTTAGGGACTGTACCAAGCCCCAGGTACTCACAGCTGCTCGGGGCTGGTGTAAGTCCAGGATCCCTCAGGACAGTGGTAGCCAGCAGGACACAGGGGAGGCTCTCCTGTCACAGCAGCACAGTAAGAGCCAGGCCTGCAGGGCTTGGGATTTACTGACCCTGGGGAGAAACAGGGGAACAGCGTTGGTGTGGCATTCCCAGAGCAGGAGGATCTGTTTGGGAGGCAGACAACAAGGAGGCTTTTCCATAAACTCTCTCCCAGAAGGCTCGGAACTGTTGGGAACCAGTTTATTTTTTAGCATGGAATGCTGACACCTCAATGCCCAGCCCTGCATGTAAAGATCTCCTTTTCCAAGCCCAGACACTTCCTTGGCACCCTCAGCTAAAGAAAAACAGGAATGGCTGAGAAGGATCATGACGTGGGAGAATGGCATGAGAGTCACTGCTAAATCCCTGCTGATCCATCATCTAGGCTCAGAAATGGCAGGGAATAAGGAAAACAAGATGGTGTCACCTGCTGGGCACTCATAGCCAGGTTTGCAGGGTATTCCCTGGGTGTTGGGGAGTCCTGTCTGCGCTGGATCCGGGCAGTAATATCCAGGTGAGCAGGGATCACACTCTTCCAAGGACTTTGCACCAGGCTGGATCCTGGAAGTGCCAGCTGGACAGAGGAAAGTGTCCCCTTTGCCAGGGCACCAGTAGCCAGGGGGGCAGGGATAATCCTCAAAGCTGGTCAGGCCTGTGGGGAGGAGAAGGGAGTGAGGAGAGGAGAGGAAAGGAGGTGGGGTGGCCAGGGGGGATTTTGGGGAAAGGCTTTTGGGTGGCTCTGAGGAGGAATTCTCTCTCCCTTTCCCTGTCTCATCCTGGGAAATTTTGTCACCCAGAGGCAGGAAAGGGAAGGAATTTTGTCACGCAGAGGTGGGAAAAGGAAGGAACTTCATCACCCAGAGGAGGGAAAAGGAGGGAATTTTGTCACAGAGAGGCAGGAAAGGAGAGGAATTTTGTCACCCAAAGGGTGAAAGGGAGGGGAATTTTGTCACCCAGAGGAGGGAAAAAGGGAAGGAATTTTGTCACCCAGAGCTGGCTTTGCCCTGCACTCACCTGACAAGGGAAGTGACACCCAAGGACACTCACCTGACGGGGGATAGTTGTACCAAGGACACTCACCTGACAGGGCACAATGGTACCTGAGGAGACTCACCTGACAGGGGACAGTGACACCCAAGGACACTCACCTACAAAGGACACTCACCTGAGAGGGGACAGGGGAACCCAGGACTCTCACCTGACACAGGACAGTGGTACCCTGGTGGGCAGGGCTGGCACTCTGCCACACTCTGAGCTCCTGGGTACCCACGGAAGGTGTGGGGAGGGCACTCCTGGGGGGCCAGCACACTGCTGGGGTCACTGACATTGCCCCCAGAGCAGTAGTGTCCCACTGGGCACAGATGGGCCTCAGAGTCCCCTAAAAACCAGAAAAAGAAGGTTTGAGGTGTGTCCCCAGTGCTCTGTGCCCTCCTGTGCCACCCCAGCCCTTCTTCTGCCAGGTGGCACCCAGGGATGGCACTGGATTTTAAAGTCACTGACTCTGTTCTCTGCAGGGCTCATCGCTGCCAGGACTCCACAATCCCACAGCTGCTATCCAAGCCATCCTCTGGGATGGGGGAAATGGGGTGGGAATGGTGGGAAAGGAGATGGGATTGGGAAAAATGGGAGAAAAAAGGGATGGGATGGGATGGGATGGGATGGGATGGGATGGGATGGGATGGGATGGGATGGGATGGGATGGGATGGGATGGGATGGGATGGGATGGGATGGGATGGGATGGGATGGGATGGGATGAAAACAGGGCTGTAATAGGGAGAGATGGAGCTGGGATTGAGAAAAACAGGAGATAAGTGGGCTGAAAGGAGGAAAATGTAGGAAAAACTGGACTGAACAAGGGGAAAATTGGGAAAATGGGGCTGGGATAGGGGGGAATGGGATGGGATCAGTAAAAATGGGATAAAAAGGGGCTGGGATAGGCAGAAAACTGGGGAAAATGGAGAAAAACAGGGCTGGAATGGAGGAAAATGGGGCTGGGCAATCAGGGATACATAAAACCCTCCCAGAAAGCAGCTCCCAACCCCTTCCCTCCCCTTCCCTCAGTATTTCCCACCCAAACCTGCTTTGCACCAGTGGCCTGGTGGGCAGGGCAGGCAATCCTCCCTCCTGCCAGCCCCTGGGAGAGCCCTGAGAGTGTTGGCAGGACACGGAGTGGGCACCTCAGACCCCTCCAGGCAGTAGTAACCTACACAGATGGGTGGAAAAGAGATAAAAATAAAACATGCAAATCCTCCAGAGGCAAAAACGACTGAGCCAGAGTCTGCTGTTGATGTGGAATGAACTTCCACAGCTGTAGGGAGCCTTCAAACTCTTCTGGACTAGCAGCTCAGCACTATAAATTCCTTTTTGGTCTGGCACACTTTGGTTGAAAAGAGGCAAAAAATTGATGAGCAACGATAATTTTAATACGATATAATGCAATAAATGATGCAATATACTAGAACATAACTTGGTTAGCAGCAAGTGAATATTCTGAGCTGCAGGTGTGACTGAGATCCTCACTCACCTGCAGGACACAGCCCTGCACACACCTGGCCCCAGCGGCACCCGGCCAGGAAGCGCCAGGAGAAGGGGAGGCCTTGAGGAGCAGCCTGGGAGCTCCCAGCCAGGCAGAAATATCCAGCAGCACATTGCCCTTCCAGCTTTCCGTGCCTGCAGCAGAGAGGAAAACAAGGATTTGTGTACTCTGAGCTGCTGGGGTGGTGCTAAAGCAGAGTATGGACACTGGGAGCTCAGTGAGGCTTGCAGTGACAAATAACTTGTGATATGAGTAAGAAAATAGACACATTTTTCCACGTAGGTGATTAACTGAGGCAGTACAAATTCCATTAATGTGGCACATTGCTGTAGATGGAATAGTGGGTGGCTTTCCATCTCATGCAGGTGCTTCTTTGTACCATAGTGTGTTTGGGTTGATGTGGCCAGAAATGTGTATTCTGTCCCCATCTGTTGAACCTGGGTGGGGCAGTGACCCTTATCCCTGTGGGAGATATCCTCTGCTAATGGGCCATCTTTAAACAACCTGGGACAATCATCTTTCTCTTTCCCACAGCCCATCCTCCCTCCAGGAGATATCTCCTGTTCATGGCCAGTGAGTCCCAGTGCATGACTGATAAAATTCCATCATCCCACTGGGAGATGCTCCAGCCAGGGGAGGAGCCAAGCCTTTCCTACCCAGATAAAAAATCAGATTTTGGACACCAAGACATCTTCTTTCCACTGGATTCCAGAGGAAAGCCAGACCTTTCCACATCATCCCTGGAGCTTCAGAGGAAAACTGCACCTTCTCCAGGAGCACTGCTCCAGCTGAACCACATCTGCCACTGCAGGAGGATGCAGCCACCATTGAATGGGACTGCTGCCACCACCCTGACTGACTGATGGGTGTCAGCTTGGATTCTGACTCTGGCAGTGTTTTGGGATTGTTCTTTGTAAGACTGCATTTGTATTTTAATTTTCCTAGTAAAGAAACATTTTTCTTAATTCCTATATCTTTGCCTGAGAGCCCCTTAATTTCAAAATTATAATAATTTGGAGGGAGGGGATTTACATTCTCCATTTCAAAGAGAAGCTTCTGCCTTTATTGGCAGACACCTGTCCTCCAAACCAGGGCACACAGTGATGATGCCAGGCTGCTTTTCCCTCCCAGAGCCCACAGATCCAATGCCTCTGTACCCAACTCTGTGCTAAGCTTGTATTTCTTGAGTGAAAGAAATGCAGGAGAGGATCTGGGAAAAACGGATGAAACAAGGATGTCAAAGTGCTCCAGAGGAAGGAAAAATGCCAGGGTGAACTGAATCTTAACCTGCAGTAGTGGCCAGACAGGCAAGGCAGGCACTCCTTCTCATTCCAGAGGCCACTCATGTTTTCAGGAGTGAAGGTGCCTTCAGGACAGGTGAGAGGAACTCGTGTCCCTAAAAGGAAGGGCACAGAGACAAAAATCAACCTATTTAAACCTCTATTTATATATATAACACATAATTTATTTAACCTATATATAAAATAAATATATGTATATAATATATAAGAGATAATATGAGATAATATATAATTTATTTAACCTATATATATTTAACCTATAATTTTAAATAAATCAATGAGTAAATAAATAAGAGTGTTGTGCTGTGACAAGGCTCTAACAGGTGACTCTCAGGTGGCCACTGTGCCACACTGGCTCATTGCCACCTCCTCATCTCCTGGCCTGAGGGAGACACACAGGATTGCATGTGGCTGGGGTCACAGGCAGGTACACCTGAGCCCTTGGCAAGTTCCACAGTACCTGTGGGACAGTAGGAATGGGGTGGGCACAGCCTGGGGTCCCCTGTCACCAGCTCCTGGCAGTAGAATCCTCTCTGGCATGGGATGCAGGAGGCAGAGCCTGGGGCTGGCTGGTACTGCCCAGCAGGGCATGGCCTGGGCAGGGCTGAGCCTGAGCCACAGAAGTGACCCTGCAGGGACAGAGAAGGGAGAGACACTGATGCCTTTCTGGGCGACCAAAACCAGAGACCAGACAAAATTAAGAGAATAAAAACAGTTCTAGTTATTGAAGGGCCTTCATTAAGGATAGACAAAGCCCCCCAGGGGCTGCACCCAAAATGGACAATGGATCCACACAATGGATTTCAGACTTTGACAAGTTTGGCCCATTTGCATATTGGGGGTTAATCTTCCAATTACACCTTCAGGTAATGAAGTCATTTACCCCAAGTTTGCTCCCCACAAAATTGACTTTTGTTTCCATCTCTCAGGCCTGAGGCAGTGAGGTGTCCTTGACTGCCAGGCCTGTAGGGGAATTGTTGTGTCTGCCCAAAATGGGAGAGCAGCAGCTCCCACTGGATATGGAGTTTAGAGTTCTACACTAAAGAACTGCAGGATTACAAATAGATGAAAAATATAAAATCTAAAATCCTAAGGCATCACTCCTCTCATTTAGAGGCTTGGCAAGGTCTCTCCCTTATCGAGTCTGTATTCTAAATATCTACTAATGGTATGTATCCAAGAACAGTATTCACCTAACCACAGCAAACATCTGCTGAGCTTAGGGGCTGGAAAAATCCCAGAATTGCCCAAACCTCTGTGTGGATGTGACCAGTGTCAGCTGTGGATGACCCTGTGCCACTGTGGGATGGGAACAACCCTCCCCAGAGCTGAGTTACCCTGTGCCAGCTAGGGTTAACCTAACCCTCACCCCAACCCCAAACCAAACCCAACCCCAACCCCACCCCAGCAGTACCTTGGGGCACGGGAAGGCTGTGGGGCTGATGGAGCTGGAGTTGGCTGGGCAGTAAAAGCCCTCGGAGCAGGGTCCAGTGGGAGAGCTGAGCCCTGTGCTGGCACAGAACGCCCCGGGGTAGCAGGGCACACAGCTGTCCTGGGAGCCACCTCCTGAGGGGACAAACACAGGGGACAACACCCAGGGCACCCCCAGCTGCAGCACATGTGGCCACCATCGCTAAAGGTGGCCACTGAGCTCAGGGCAGCTGGTCAGCACAAAGCCATTGGGATGGTCACACTCACCAGTGGCGTTGTTGAGGGTCCCAGCTGGGCAGGGAACGGGGACAGGAGTTCCTTGGGGACAGTAGTGTCCTGGAGGGCAGGGCCCGCTGAGGGGGAAGCCGGGGGTCCCACGGGGGGTGGCATCAGTGGCTCCTCCTTGGCAGAAGAACCCGGCCGAGCACAGCCCTGGGCAGCACAGGGGGTGCTCACCACAGCTCCCCACACCCACAGGGTGCAGGTAACCCCAGGGGGGCCAGAGCCCAGCCTTGTCCTGGATTATCTCTGGGACAGCCTGGGCAGCACAGGGGGTGCTCACCACAGCTCCCCACACCCACAGGTAACCCCAGGGGGGCCAGAGCCCAGCCTTGTCCTGGATTATCTCTGGGACAGCCTGGGCAGCACAGGGGGTGCTCACCACAGCTCCCCACACCCACAGGTAACCCCAGGGGGGCCAGAACCCAGCCTTGTCCTGGATTATCTCTGGGACAGCCCTGGGCAGCAAAGGAGGTGCTCATCACAGCTCCCCACACCCGCAGGGTGCAGGTAACCCCAGGGGGGCCAGAGCCCAGCCTTGTCCTGGATTATCTCTGGGACAGCCTGGGCAGCACAGGGGGTGCTCACCACAGCTCCCCACACCCACAGATCACCCTAGAGGGGTCAGAGCCCAGCCTTGTCCTGGATTATCTCTGGGACAGCCTGGGCTGCTCATCTGCCTGTCCCTTTCCTTCTCCCCATTAACCCCTGGCCTCCATCCCTGTCTCTGCTTTGACCTCAGCTGGTGTTTGCTCACCTTAATCTCCTCTCTAACTGCTTCCCTACACTCTGCTTAATTCTGCCTCTCTTTTTCCAGGTATCCAGCCTGGAGCTTTGGCCCAAGGACAATCACTCTGTGCATAAATGGGAGAGGAAGCATTTTGGAGGACAGAAAGAGCAGAGATGAAATGTTACAGCAAAGGAAGACAAAGCAGAAAAAAAAAACCTAAGAGAGAGAAGGAAAAGCAATGTAGTAACAGAATGAACTTAAATAAAAAAATAATAAAACAAAATAATAATACTAATAAAACAAAAATTAAATAATAAGCAATTAATAACAAATAATAACTAATAAGAATAAAACAATAAAACATAATAATATTATAATAGATTATATAATGATATAATTACATAATAATAATAAAATAATAATAGAACTGAACTAAATGCTCAGTGGGAAGAATGAAACAGAGAATAAGAGGGGGCTGATAAGCACAGCCACAGGGTGCCCTGCTATAGCCTCTACCCCATTCACAGAGATGTTTCCCATTTCCCCCCAGCCCCCCAGCCCCACTCTCCAGCCCTGTTACAGCCACACTCACCATCAGGCTCCCAGTTGGCCTCTCCCCTGCAGAAGCTGCCCACGGGGCACTGCCTGCAGGCTGTGGGTGCCAGTGCCCCCTCCAAGGGGCTCATTGTCCCCTCGGGGCAGGGCACAGGGACAGCAGTGCGGCCGGGACAGAAGTACCCTGGGATGGAGAGGGCCAGGAGATGTTCATACAGGTAAAATCTTTAAAATAACAGCCCTGGTACTCTTGTAAAATCATGGGTCAGGCTGTTCTGGCCAAGTTCAGCTAACATAAAAGAATCTGCATATGGGTCAAGAAAGAATCCCTAGAACACCTTCTGTTTAGGACACAAGAATGTAAACATCATTAGAGAGGGAAACTTTTGACAGACACTAACCAAAGAACTGAGTTACAGTAAGTTACCAACCAATTGGAGTTAAACACGATGCCTTTACAAAACCATAAAAATAAATATAAGCTGTGAAGAATAAAAGGGGGATATTGTGCATGGAGAAATAAATATTTTGTTTGTCCTTATAACAACAAGGAGACACTGGTGACAAGCAGGGCAGAAGGGGGAAAGCCATTCCCTGCTGGAGAGAGGAATGCCAGTCCCCTGTGCTCACCTCTGGGGCAGGTGAGGGGCTGCACGGTGCCAGCCCTGCCACAGGAGGTGCCAGCAGGGCAGGGCAGGCAGCTGCTGGCCCCGGGCACGGGGCTGAAGGTGCCAGGCTCACAGGGCAGCTCCAGCCCCGAGCCCGCCGGGCAGTAGGAGCCGCTGGGACAGCGATAGCCACGGACCCCATCCGAGGGGCAGGGAGAGGAGCTTCCCTCCAGGCAAACATACCTGGGGAGAGAAAGAGAGGGAAAATCCACCTGGAACCAGCAGCTCCCAGGTTATGAGGTTATTGTGAGGTTATGGCTTCTGGTGCCTTAAGCACCAACTTCGTTGGGTTGTCTTAAATGAGCAATGTAGCTAATAGTTGCCAAAAAATTATTTATTGCAGAAGTACATTAGTCTTAAAAGGTACAGTCACAGACATTCAAGTTTATGCTAAGTTTTGGTTTAGAGTTCTAAATAGAAGCAGAAGATGCTCCTTGAGGTTCCAGTGGGGCCAATGATTCTGCAGCAGCTTTTTTTTTTCTTTCGGGTGTTGGAGTTGATGGTGAACAAAACCAAAAAAAAGTAATGGCAGGAAAAGCAGGAAAATGCACTAACTCTCTCCAAAACCAACTCTTATATAGCTAAGACACAAACTCAGACTACCACTCCTTAACTTATTAGAATTCCAGGTTTTTAACACACCAGGTTACACATAGAACCTATCTTGTTCTATCTGAAAAATGTCAGCAATATCCTCACTAGAGCTCTATTATGTCTAAGCACTGTCTACAACCACACTCCTGGAGCCTGTACTGAGAACATCAGTATGTTTTTTAACCTTCACTAGAACTTGCACTTTTACTTTGGTATTTAAACCTTTTACTTACTAAAAGCATTAGAGCTCATACTAAAATTTACTGACTTACTTATCCTAAAACTTAAACTTACTCTTCTACCTGATGTGTGAGTGGCTTAATATACTTCAGTCTATGTACAGGCTTTAATTCAATCCCTGCACTCTGATTTCTCTCTTAAGAATTCAGAGAGATCCCTGAGTCACTGACTCCAGCACAGGTGATCCCAGAGCCAGCCCTGGAAAACTCAGCTTGGTTCAGCTGTGCCCTGAAAATCCTGGGTAAAAGCTTTTTTACACCAGGCTGCCTGGAAAGTGTTCTTATTCTGGAAAAAAAAAGCTTTGAAAACGAAAATATTTTTACTTCAAAACACAGGGTGCAGGTGTTCAGTCCCTGTGACTTTGCTGAGCCTCTTTTCATCCCCAGTGCTCTCTTACTTCCCTCCCAGCCCCTCACAATGAGAAAAGATGAAGAAATTCAGAAACCACAATGGTTCTAAGAGCTGGGCAACAAGGAAATGAGAACTGTGACCCCATCCCAAGCGATGAAGTTTCTGAAGAAGAAAAAATTCCTACTCCTGAAGGCAAATGAGTGTAAAAGGAACAGCACTGAATGAAAACCAGATTCTCTTTCTTTTTTCTTTTTCTTTTTTTCTTCCCTGGAAACCAGACCAATTCCAACTGAGCAGCAGGTTCTGAGGAGGGAAGGATATTTATAATTTATATTTCATTAGCATCCAGAAAATCTTGATCATTAGTGTTGCAGCAAGGCTGTAATAATTTTAGGGTTAAAGAAAATTTTGGGAAGGCCTAAATTTCTGCTAGGATAGGTTAAATCCCTCATATTCCCAAGAATAATCATTTTCAGTCCTTCTCAGTACAGCCCTCATTGTATTCCCAGCTTACCTTCAGCTTTTAAACAAATTTAATTGTGATTTTCTCTGCTCCATTCAGGAGCCAGCTGCTCTCAGAAATCTCAGGAAATCTCATTACACTGCACTGAAATAACTTCTAAGACTCTCTTACACTTAAAAAATAAATCAAATTTTTGCAGCCTCTTGCCCTGAGGCTCATGAGATGGACAGACACTGCTCAGGGCACTGCACACAGGCTGGGAATGTGCCTTGTCCCTGCTTCTTGCACCACCTTGTGGGAGAAGGGGAAAAAAAAAAAGGTTAAATTCCCAGCAATTGTGATTAGGGGGCTAAATAAAGGGTATACAGCAGCAAATTATTAATAATAATGATTTTTTTCACTGTAAACAGAGAAAAAATATTTATAAGAATTCAGGCAAATGTGAAGGGAACAGGAATGACTCTGAAACACTTAAAGGGAGATGCCACATCCCCACCAAAGGGTTGAGAAGGATTTGGAAATGTGGATTTCTCTTGACTACAACATGCAGCAAGGCTGTGCTTGGCCACTGCCCAGTGCCAGTGCCACTCACCCTGGGTCACACAGTGAGGTCTGGGCCAGCTCAGCCAGCCCTGGGCCACTGCAGACCCTCCCAGGGGGGCAGGGCTGGCACTGCTCCTCTGCCCCCAGCCCCAGGGCGCTGGACAGGGAGCCGGGGGGACACGGCACGGGGTGCCCAGAGCCACGGGGACAGTAGTGGCCCACGGGGCAGATGTCATTGCCAGGCAGGGCAGGGCTGGAAGAGTCCACCTGGATGAGGGAGATACAAGGGAAAGGGTTATAAGGAGGAGAATTGGCACAGGGTGCACAGAGAGAGGTTCTGGCAGGTGTCTGGGGTTGCAATACAGGATGTGACCAGAAATGTGTATTTATCACATTATGGATGGGGCAGTGATCTTTATCTCCTGGCACATATTCTCTGCTAATGGGCCATCTTTAAACCAGCTGGGGCAATCATCTTTACCTTTCCCACAGCCCATCCTCCCTCCAGGAGATATCTGCTGTTCATGGCCAGTGAGTCCCAGTGCATGACTGATAAAATTCCATCATCCCACTGGGAGATGCTCCAGCCAGGGCAGGAGCCAAGCCTTTCCTACCCAGATAAAAACCGACATTTTGGACACCAAGGCACCTTCTTTCCACTGGATTCCAGAGGAAAGCCAGACCTTTCCACATCATCCCTGGATCTTCAGAGGAAAACTGCACCTTCTCCAGGAGCACTGCTCCAGCTGAACCACATCTGCCACTGCAGGAGGATGCAGCCACCATGGAATGGGACTGTGCCACCACCCTGACTGACTGATGGGTGTCAGCTTGGATTCTGACTCTGGCAGTGTTTTGGGATTGTTCTTTGTAATACTGCATTTCTATTTTAGTTTTCCTCGTAAAGAACTGTTCTTCCTAATTCCCAATCTTTGCCTTAATTTCAAAATTTTATATTAATTTGGAGGGAAGGGTTTCCATTCTCCATTTCAAAGAGAAGCTTCAGCCTTTATTGGCAGACACCTGTCCTTCAAACCAGGACAGAGGGGCATGCAGGACTGAGTTCTGCAAATTTGCTGCCTCTGAAACTAAACAAAGAGCATTGGCATGAAAAGGCTCCTGACCCCTGAAGGATGGTTATGCTGTCCCTGATGGCACATTTTGGAGGACATGCCAGACCCCGTGCTCCAGTGCAATGTAGAAATGAAGACCTGGCCAGAATTTATCCACGGGCAGCCAGGTATTCTAGCAGACACCAGGAGCAGCATATCCCTGCAGCTGAGGGAGCAGAAATGCTTGGAAAACATGCCCCCAGCAACCAGGAGAAGGTGTCAGCCCCATCCTGGTCCCACCATCAGCCAGGAGACTGTGACAGCCCAGTCCTGGTCCCCAGGTCCCTGTGCTGCTGCCTGGCACTCACCCTGTGCTTGAAGGGGGCTGGGCTGATGGCTCCCTTGGCACAGTGATAACCTGGGTAACAAAACCCAGATGGCTGGGACAGCCCTGGAGCTGAGCAATACATCCCTGAAACAAAAGAGAGCCATGGCAGGGGAGGGGCTGCAAGGAACAGCAAAGGAGAAAAGAGAAATCATTTACACATTTCCTTTTTGAGTCCCCTCTCACCTGCAGGGCAGGGCTCGCAGTCAGACTCACTGGTGGCACCAGCCCTGGGCCCAAAGGTGCCCTTGGGACACGGATGTTCTGTGCTGAATGTGGTCCCTGGCAGGCAGAAGTGGCCAGCAGGGCACAGCTCAGGAGTCTGTGCTCCAGGACCTGGGGTACAAGGGCAGAAGCTCACTCAGGAGGGACTGTGACAGGGAATGGCATTTCCACCAACAGAAGCAGCTCCCTCCCCTGTTTGTCCAGCCAGACATGGGGCATGGAAAAGCAGAGCCCCTGGGGCAGGAGGGTCCCTGTGGATAGCAGTGATGGCTGGCAGGTGATCATGCAGAATCTGGTCCTTCAGAACTGTTTTTGCCCAGATCAGAGACAATGGAAACCCAAAATAATGATCTCCTTCCTCATACACCTCTACCAAACATTGGGAAGTACCAATTCTCTGAAGTTCAGGCTCAGAAAAAAGAGCATTTTACCACACAGGTGAGTCAGTCCTGAATTAAAAAACAAAGGCTTCCCATTAAAAATCTCAGCTGGGATTCTGAGGCTCTCAGTTGTGGTTCCAGCTCTGCTAAAACTCACATTAGCTCAGCCAAGTGATTCCTTCCCTGTTGCTTCCGCTGCTCACCTGAGAAAGGAAAAGCCTCTGTCCCCAGGAAGGTGATGGGTGAATTTGTTACTGTCAGAGTGACCACAGAGATCTCAGTGCTGGGGGAGCAGATAAACATCTTGTGCAGGCAGATGGTCAGAACCTCTGTGCAGGAGCAGCCCGAGCAAGAGCTCCCTGCCAGGAATATTTGTTTCCCTGCAAGGCCAGAGCCATGTCAGACATGCACAGGAGGTTTTGCAGCAAGCAAGGAGTTCTGCATGATCTGAGGCTGCTCCCAAGGACCCAGAAGGAGTTTTGGGATTTAAATTGTTTGGGGCATTTCTGCTTGGTGTTAGAAACCAGCACTGACTAAAAACGATGTGGGGCACTCAGATTGTTCTTGCTGTACCCAAAGCTGTCAGAATTGAAGCTGTGGTGGGTGATTTTCTTTCCTCTCTCTGTAACCCCAGCACATCCTCACCACTGCAGGAGTGTCCAGCTGGGCAGAGCTGACAGTCTGCTGCCTGCCCTTTCCCACTGGCAGGGCTGAAGCTCCCAGGGCTGCAGGGAATTGGGAATTCAGAGCCCTCAGGGCAGTAGAATCCAGCAGGGCAGTGCCTGTGGTCTGGCTGTGTGGAGCCAGGATCACAGAAATACCCAGCATGACATGGTCCTGCAAGGGAGAAAAGCTTCAGCATTAGGTTTGAACCAGAAAATAGAAAAAAATGTCCAAACTGGGAGAGAGGAAGATTGTTGGATGTGGGCAATACACACCAGAAACAGCAGCCAGACCTTCTCCTTGGCAGAACTTCCCAGCAGGACAGGACAGGCAGGAATTATGGAAACCCATCCCAGCCTGGGGCAGGAAGGAGCCGCTGGGGCAGGGCTGAGGCTCGGGGCTCCCTGGAGGGCAGAAATGCCCTGCTGGGCACAAACCCCCTGTCCCATCACCCACAGGGTCAGGAACACGAGCCTGGGAAGTGCAGAAATGCCCAGGCCAGCACAGGCCACTCGGGGCTGACAGTCCTAAAGGCAACCAGCATCAGGTCAGATGAGCCAGGGACATCCTAGAAATCCCATTGTGGGACTAAACCAATCCTAGAAATCCCATTTTGGGACTAAAGCAACCAGACAAGCCTGGTTGATCCCAGAGCTTCCTGGCCAGTCAGGAGCTCTGTTAGTTCAAAGCTCAATCTGGGCTCTCAATATTTGCTCACATGATGAGCAGAGGGATAAAAGCCCAATTTTTCCCTAAGTCACCATTTTGGAGAAGGTTGATCATTATAAGTCTTTCCACTGAGAGACAAACCCAAATGAGTCCAAGCCCCCAAGCTGCTTGATTTCTGGTTTCAAAACCTCTGCCAGAACAAAATCACCTTGATCTGTCTTTAATTTCAGTTTCCAAAGATGGTTTGCAAAAAACCCTTTAAGACCTGCTGAAGGGGTCCCAAAAATCCCTTCAAGTGCTTTGTAACACTTGGATGGACTGCACAGAACATATCCCTCACTCCCAGCCCAAAGCAGAGGATTTTGTTTAAAATTCTTACATTAAATTTTTTAATTAAATTAAAAATGTTTTCCCTACACAATTCCCACCTGCCCTGGCACAGAATGTGCCCCCAGGACAAGGCTTGCAGTCCCTGGGGTTTGCCAGGCCAGGCTGGTGGCTGTAGGTGCCCTCTGGACACGGGTACTGGTGGGCAGCCCTCGTTCCTGGTGGGCAGAAATGTCCTGCTGGGCATTCCAGGGCTTTGGCCACACCATGGATGTTCTGCTGGGCATCACCTGGGTGCTCCTGTGGGGCACAGAACCTGCCAAAAAAATATGCCAGTGCTTGTGTTCTCCCTCTGTTCTGCCAGAGGTAAAAAACTTGGTGCACAGCAGTGAGCACACAATGAAAGGGAAGGAAATTCCTTGGAGAGCTCAGGTGTGACCTGCCAGCATCACCCTGCCCATCCCAGCAGGCAGAACTGCCAGGATGGATTCCCTGGGACACCTCTGTGGTCCAGAGAGTGACACAGCAAAGGGAAAAGTGATGTGAAAACAGCAACAGGAAAATCATTCTTGTGTATCAAAGCATATCTTGTACATCAAACACAGAGCAGCCTGAGGCAGGGGGAACACTGCTGATAATTCCTAAGAAAGCAGCAAGAGGAAGGAGCAAATCCACATCACTCACATTCCTGCTGGGCATGTTTCACAGTGGCCTTTCCCAGGCTGCTCCTGGTATTCTCCAGGGGGACAGGGCACGGGCTCTGGGCTGCCAGAGGGGCAGGAGTGGCCCACAGGACACAAATAATCTGGGAGCAAAACAAAAAGTACCCCTGTGGTGAAAATATTTTTATTTTTTCAGCCTTTTTTTTTTTTTTTCCCACTTGATAAGATCCCCTATTTTACATACTTCTTACTATTACCCAATAATTTACCCTGTGCTACTTGGAATATTTCTTGGAAAACGCTTTTCACCTCAATAGTCATTTTTAAACCGTAACTAAAGTCAGATTTTAAACTACCTCTGAAACTCCTGTAGGTAAAGAATGACCCCAAAGGGTTCCTACCTGAGTGCTGGTCTGACACAGAGCCTGCAGGGCAGAACCATCCTTCCCTACACAAACCCTGTGGGGAGCTCAGGCTGTGCTGGGAGCAGAACCAGCCTGGGGAGCAGGGCTGGCAGTCCTGTGCTGAGTGACCACCAGGATGAGGCAAGAAGGAGCCTGAGAAGAAAAAAAACTCACCAAAAATCACATTACTGCATCCTCACCCACCCTGCTGGAAGTGGTTGTGGGGGAATTATCTGGGTCTCAAAGCAGCAGCTCACACAGGAACTGTCAGGCTGCACTTGTCCCAGAAGATGCAGAATGATGCTGGTTTAGGGAATTCCCAAAATCTCTGCACTCCCTGGGAGCTCTCATCCTGTCAGAGGGACTGGGAGAGGCTGTCCTGGCTGCTGAGGTGAATTCCTATTTCTTTCTGGACTGAGCAGTGCAATCCCAGGAAAGAAACAAACGTTCCACAGCCTCTCATTTAATGAGTCTCATTAGTGATGCTGTTAATGATGTCTGTGTGTGCAGGGCTGCCCCATGTGCTGGCTGGGTGACCTGCTGTCCTTCAGGAGGCTCCAGGGGCACTTCAGCCATTCCTGTCTGATTTAGGGCTGATTTTCCATTACAGCAGCACTGGGTTCATTTTCCATGGCTGAGCAGCTTTTCCTTGGGGAATCCAGGAAAGGTTCAGCACAGGGAAGGGGCTGCAGAGCCTCAACTGGGTCTGGGGAGGGAAATGCCAGCAGGGAGCAGCTGCCACCTGTTGGATCCCAGTAAAAAGGGATTTTTGAGCTTCCTGTGCTTTCTGGAGAACACTGCTTTTGAGATAAGGCCTTGGAGAAGGCTTCTAAATTTGAGTGATTTAAAAAGTGAGTGATTTTAAAATCGTGGGTGTGTAGTTAGAATAGAAGTGTGTGATTTCACATAGTGAAGGGTTTTAAATTTGAGGGTTTTATAATATAGTGATAGGTATGGGACAAAATGGAGGATTTTGGGGGATGTCTCTTTTTGGTGTTTTTCCTTCTTCATGATTTCAGGCTGTAGTTTCTGGTTGGACAGTCAGTGCTGCACTGAGGGTCACATGAATTTGGTTATTGGGTTAAAAGTATAAATAATATAGGTGTTAATTCTCTACTAAACTGTTTACCTTTAAGAGACCTTATAACTAGCTTGGTTCAGGTCTCCATTTTGCTCCCTTCTAGCTGGTAGCTAAAAGTGCTGCTGAACTTTCTGTCCTTTTGATAAAATTTAATAAACAACCAAGCCTGAACACAAGAAAATTTGTCTCCAATCCTGGCTCTGAGTGAAGACAGAAGAAACTCCAGACAAAACACTAATTAATTGGTGCAAACACCACCCCTGTTACAGCCACCTACCTGGGGGACATGGAGATGGGGAGTGACTCCCTGCAGGACAGAAGTGGCCTTGGGGACAGATGTCTCCCAGCTCTCCATCCCTGGGGTTTGGGATTGTGGAGCCTCCTGTGCAGTAGAACCCAGCCTGGCAGGGCCCAGATGGAGCTGCCAGCTCTGGGCTGGCACAGAACCAACCTGGAGCAGAATCAGGAGAAGTTCTGGAAACAGCAGCCCCAGCACAGGCTGGGGTCACCTGTGCCTCTTGGCAGGAGGGGAAAGGGGATGAAGACACCAAAAATCTAACCCCAAAAATGTGTGATGTAAAAAGACTCAGCTCCTACCTGGAGGGCAAGGAAGAGGAAGGGATGACCCAGCAGGGCAAAAGGTTCCTGCTGGGCACAACCCAACAGATCCTGGAGCTGGAGCTGCCTTTCCTGTGAATGGGAAAGGCACAGGGTGAGCTGAAACATGAGAACTGCAAACAAAAACTCTATTTTATTGGAATAGCTCAGTAAGAAGAGAGTTAGAGCACTGAACTAAGAGGAAAAAAAAGGGAAAAAAAGCCATCCTGCACCTGGCTGGTGACCCTAATATCCTTTAGGTGACCCCAATAGCCATCACCCTTTGCTGTTCCCCTCCCTACCAGAGAAATTTCCAGGAAACATTGGTTTGCTTGACGTGGATCCAGGTGGACAAAACCACCCAGGCATGCAGAGTCCATCTGGCCTGGCCAGGCCTGGCCTGGAACAGACCCTTCCAGGAGGACACAGCTGGCACTGGGAGGCATCCCAGAGATTCAGGGCTTCACTGTAGGTGCCAGGGGGACAAGGATGCTGCGTGGCAAATTCTGTGCTCCTGGGGCAGTAGTGACCTAGAGAGAAAAGGTGGTTTTATAATGGGTAGGACAGGCTGGGAACAGCCTAGGAAGGATTCCCAGCCTGCACAGGAGGCATTCCCTTCATCTCTGTGGGAAGGGATTGATGCCTTTTCAGGGCTACCTAAAAACAGAGGGCAGACAAAATGTAGAGAATAAAATGTAGTTCTATTTATTGAATGATCGCCCAGGGGCTACACCCAAAATGGACAATGAGTCACAGGTTTCACACTTTGATAAGTTTGGTCCATTTGTATATTTGGGGTTAATTTCCAATTACAGCTTCAGGTAATGAAGTCATTTACACCAAGTTTGCTCCCCCAACTCACTTTTGTTTCCATCTCTCAGGCCTGAGGCAGTGAGGTGCCCTTGGATGCCAGGCCTGGAGAGGAATTGTTGTGTCTGCCCAAAATGGGAGAGCAGCAGCTCCCACTGGATATGGAGTTTAGAGTTACACACTGAAGGGTTACAAATGGATGGAAAATAGAAAAGCTAAAATCCTAAGGCACCAGGACTGAGCCCATCCACGAGTCCTGCAATTTGTCCCTGCTCTGGCAGGTACATCCCATCAGGGGTGCCAGTGCAGCTGAGGTGCCCTGGGTGGTGCAGCCAGACCCACCTGGGGGACAGTCTGTGGAGCTGGAGGAGGCAGAGCTGCAGTAAAACCCCTCAGGGCACTCCAGGCACTCAGTGCCACTCCAGGATGGGCTGTAGGTGCCTGCAGGGCATGGCTGGGCTCTGCTGCTCCCCTCCTCACAGAAATGCCCAGGAGGGCAGGGACCTCCACTGGAGCTTGGCTGGAAGGAAAACACCACAGTTAGAGCCTAAAAACTCCCTGTGTGCAAAAAGACCTGACTCAGATACAGGTGGAGAGAACCAGACATTCCCCATCAAATCCTGCTCTCACCCCTCACTCCTGAGGCTGCACAAAGCCAGGGCTGAGTCTTGGCATCATCTTTAAAAATCCCTGCTGAATTTTGCTTCAGAGGAGAGCTGGCAGATGCAGCATTCTAATCAAACTCTTGAACTATTAACCTCTGGAATTTTAATGTGATGTGGCATTCCATGCTGCTTTGCAGCATCAACATGCAAAGCCAGAGCTACTTTTGCTTAGATTTTAAATGTAAAGCTCAAGGAAAGCCAGATGTGTTTTGTTATCTCTGTTTCCCTTTCAGTATTAATCAGCCAGATGCACCTGATGAAGGAGGTAATGTTGAAAGGGGAAGGAAACTCAGGTGACCCCAGTTCCTCAGATATTTAATATATTTTATAATATATAGCTTACCCTGGGAGGTCTGGGGGAAAGGCTTCCTCCACTGCAGTAGAACCCAGGCTCACACAACCCCGTGGGAGACACAAGTCCAGACCCATTGCAGAAATAACCTGAAATCAAATCCAGAGAATGGCGTTGGTCACTCCACATAGACAAATTTGGGCTGTGGAAATATTCATCCTGTTTGATTCAGTTGCAGAGAACAAGCAGCACTTGTGTCACCTCTGAATGTGAGATCATCCAGAGAAAGGATGGAAAGCAAATTTCTCCATCTTCACTTTATTGTGAGCATCCTCTGAGGTGGAAGAGAGTGTATCCTCAGCCCAACACCTCTGTTCAGGAAAGCTGCTCAGGATTTTCTGCTCCAGAGCCACAGGAGCCCTAGAAATGGCTGAAATCTCATTAATCAGGATTTTCCAGTGTTTTACCTGCATCACACAGGAGGCAGTCCTGGATCCCAGTGTTCCCAGTTGAGCTGCTGTAGTGGCCAGGAGGGCAGGGCAGGGGGGAGGCAGAGCCCAGAGGGCAGTAGGATCCCTGGGGACACGAGTTCCCCACCACAGCATCCCTGGGGGTTGGACTGGCAGCTCCTCCAGAGCAGTAAAACCCAGCCAGGCAGGGTCCTGTCACCTGGGACTGCCCAGGGAGGGCACAGAAATACCCTGAGAGAGCAAACAGTGCCATCAGCACAGAAAAAAACAGGGCTGGAATAGGGAAAACAGGGCTGGGATGGAGAAAAATAGAAAAGGATTGGGGAAAACAGGGCTGGGATGGAGGAAAATAGGATAGGATTGGGAAAAACAGGGCTGGATGAAATTCCAGAGTTGGAATGGGGGAAAATGGGATGGGATTGGGGAAAACAGGGAGGGGATGAAGGAAAACAGGGATGGGGACAACAGGGCTGGAATGGAGGAAATCAGAGTTGGAATGGGGGAAAATAGGATAGGATTAGGGAAAACAGGGCTGGGATGAGGGAAAATGGGATGGGACTGAGGAAAACAGGGCTGGGATGGGGAAATGTGAGAGAAAGGGGTTGGGAGGGGGAAATGTGGGAAAAATGGGGGAGAGTTAGGGAAAATGGGGCTGGAATGAGGAAACTGGAGTTGGGATGGGGAAAACAGGTCAGGAAATTAGGGAAAATGGGGCTGGAATGGGGGAAATGGGATGGGATCAGGAAAAATGGGATAAAAAAGGTCTGGGATGGGTTGAAAACTGGGAAAAATGGGGGAAAACATGGATGGGATGGGATGGGATGGGATGGGATGGGATGGGATGGGATGGGATGGGATGGGATGGGATGGGATGGGATGGGATAAAACAGGAGAAAAACGTGCTGGGAGAGGGAAAATGTGTCAGAATGGGGGAAAATTTGAGAAAATGTGACTGGAATGAGGGAAAAGGGTTGGGATTGGGAAATCAGAGATACACAAAACTCTCCCATCCCCTCCCATCAGGGTTCCCCCCAGGCTGCTTTGCACAGAGAAGACATTTTAGGCATCCAAGCACCCTCTGGACATCAGGGACACTCAGCACCTGCTGTCACCAGCTGAGAGAGGCTCCTGTGCCTCACCTGGATCACAGGGGCTGCACTGGGACCTCAGGCTGCTGCCAGGCTGGGGGTTGTAAGTCCCTCTAGGACATGGGAACTGAGCTGCAGAGGCAGTGCCTGAAGGGCAGTAGTGCCCAGGGGGACACTCATTCTCCAGAAGGGAAGAGGAATTCTTGGGGCAGAAGAACCTGGGCCAGAAAGAGAGTTAATAAAAAAAAAAAAAAAAAAAAAAAAAAAAAAAAAAAAAAAAAAAAAAAAAAAAAAAAAAGAGGATTTTGGCTCCTCTGCTAGGTTGACCAGAAAAAGGGACTTAATTGTGCATTTCACTGCACTCTGAGTTGATTTCTCAAATGCCAAATTGATGGCATAATTGCAAAAGCCACAGAGACGTAATTTTCTTAACTTGAATCACAACACATCCAAGCTGTGATTCATCAACTTGTAAAAGTTAATCAAGTTCAAATCCAGGCAGTAATTGGAGATAAATCCCCCAAGGAAAAGCCAGGCTCAGCATCAGGTGATTTTCAAGATCCTCTTCTCCTTCAGCAGCCTGGTGCCAGCCTGTTGCTAAGGGAACCAGCTTTTACTCCAGACATGGAATAAGTTGGTGCCAATGGTTTCTGTGCTTTTCCAGTAGGGCTGTGTGTGGGACTGGGGCTTTTCCTGGTCCCACACTCACTGTGTGGTGGTGTGCAACAGCTCAGCAGCTGCTCTGCTGCCTCACAGCACTTCCTCAGGTGTTTTCCAGGGGTAAAATAACTCATTTTCCTCCCACACTGCTGCAGGATGCCTGGATAAACAATTTTTTTCCAGCAGTCCTGAGAGAGATGTCACATTTGTCTTTACAAATAAACTGTAGATCTGCTGGTAGATAAGACTGGCACTGAGAGATAAAAGAAACAATGGGAGGGATTCCACTGATTGATGAATGGGAAAAGAGATTTGTCTTTACAAACAAACTGTAGGTTTGCTGATAAATTTTATATCAGAAGATGAAAGAAGCAACAGGAAAACTATTAATTGTATAAGAATTAAATATTAAAAGGAAGTGTTATAGATTAGAGGGGGATCTCAGGTGTCAGGTGTTTGGGCAGTCTGTGCCTCTCAGGTACCTCAGCCCATGGGGAAAGAGAGAGGGAAATTGGGATAAAAGGAGGCTGCATCCTCCAAAAATTGGAGAGATCCCAGGGGAATGGCCTCTCCCTTTATTGGAGTAGAGCAAAAAGGATCCTCTGTCTCCTTTTTGGTCATAAACCTCTGGTGTTTGTGGATAATTTTCCACAGTCCCCCAGCCCCCCGTGTCTCACCCTTCAGGACAGGGCAGGCAGCTGGTTTGGCCCTGTGAAGGGTTGTAGGATCCTGCAGGACAAGCAAGGGGCAGAGCTGTGCCCTGGGGGCAGAAATACCCTGGAAAAGACAGAGCAGGTGAGAATCAGCAGGGCCTGGAAAGTCACAGACAAACCAGCACAAAGTGTGACTGTGACTCACCCTGGGGACACGGCTGTGCCTCCTCACCAGAGACACAGTAGTGACCCTCTGGGCACGGCTGGCACTGCTCTCCGTGGGAATGGGGCAGGTGGGAGCCGGGGGGACACGGGGCTGGGCTGCTGGAGCCCTGGGGACAGAAGTGACCGACAGGACACGGAGCTCCTGAGAGGCCCTGGCTGGGCGTGGGGCTCTGGGCGCCGCTGGCACAGTAGAACCTGCAGCCAGGACACACCTCTGCATTTCAACAACCCCTGGAGCATCCCTGCTCACAGCAAAACGCTTGCAAAATCAGGATCTCAGTTACCTCGCTGAAAATAATTAAAAGTTAGAAGGGAGTAGTTATCTCAAACTTAAATAATTGGTTGTCTGTCATTTTGTGTTTGCTCAGCTGTGATTACAGTGGGAAAAGACAAAACTAGTGAGCAGACCCAAAGGAACATAGAACCAGAAACCCATTCTTTGGAAAATTGGACTATCCCCAGAAATAATTTATATTGTCAGTGATAGAAAATGTCAAGAGTTTAGGGTGAGGAAGACTCGCCTTTCTTCCTCCTTTTAAGACCCCTGCCCACGAAAACAACCCCAGACTTAATTTAAGAAGTCAATCAATGCTTAATAGCTATTCAAGCTAATTACCATAGGAAGCAGGGGATGGGAGGGGCTGTTATTATGAACATGTATTTATTTGATTCCTTTTCAATAAATAGACTCTGCGATCACCTGTGTATTAGAGGATTACCTCTAATAAATAAACACACACTTTCTAACTTTAAATTGTCAGAGAGTCTTTTGTCCACCACAGATGAGTATCAGTATTAGACCAATACTCATATTTTGGTAAATCAGCAGCAGGGATGGCAGTGGGGCTGTCGTGCTACTCACCCAGGGCTGCAGTGCCCCGAGGGTGCCCTCAGCCCAGAGCCATTGCAGAAATGTCCCCCAGGACAGGGCTGGCAGTCCTGCACGCTGCTCCTGCCCTCCTGGCTGGACCATGTGCCAGGGGGGCACTGCAGTGGCACTGGGGCACCTGGTGGGATCACAGCAGGGTGAGGAAGAGGCTCCCAGCATTTCCAGGAATGAAGGAAATGCTGCTCCAAAGCTCCCCTACCTTCAGGACAGTAGTGCCCAGCAGGACAGGGCAGCCCTGACTCTCCATCCTGGGGGTTCCTCACTCGGGCACCACTTCTACACCAAAACCCCTCAGCACAATCTCCTAGAAAAACAGAATGGTGGGGAAATAAAGCCCATGTAAATGCAGATTTCAGACACAGCCATTTGCCATGGAGGAATGGTCAGCAGAGAAGCTGCTGTACCTGCCAGGAAGGCAGGACTGATGACAGAGAAACCCTTCAATGCCTGAGCACTGCCTCCACATTCAAAAAAAATACCCATATTCCAATAAATACCTCACATTCCTATAAATACCCACATTCCTATAAATATTCCAGCACACATTTCCCTCCAGAATCATATTCAACACATTCTTAAGAGGAGACTGAAATATTAAGAATTCTATCAAAGTGCTTTGCTGAATTAGGGCTTTTCAGGATAAGGATCAATGAAAAATCATCGGATGTGAAAAAAAAAAAAATCTTGAAAAGAAATGGAGAGATATCATTGCTGGGTATTTTGCCCTCTGTTTCTCCTCTAAACATAATCATCTGCATATCAATTACATGGAAGGATCTTTTGGAAAAGCCCAAACTAATTCTAAATAAATTGCCAGACACTGGAAAACTTCACAATGATTTTTTTTTAAGAAGTATCACATATAGAATTCTGGTTCTTGCAGTCCTTCTCTCAATCATTGCTTAGAAAAATGAAGGTTTTTTCTTTCCTCAAGAAATTCTAGTCAAGTAAAATGTGACATTTTACCTCAACTGAGATGAGAACCCTGGAGCCCAACTCCAAGCCTTGCACTAATTATCAGCCACTGATGATCCCAGCAGGAAGGAGGATGCTCAGAACAGCAATGTACCTGTTGGGGCAGCCAGGCCAGGGAATTCACAGTATTTTCCTGCTGGGCATCTTTGACATTCCTGGAGGGATTTCAGTTTTTGCCTGGCTCCAAAGGTCCCCGCAGGGCAGCTGTGCTGAGAGCTCCTGCTGGTCCCTGCTGGGCAGTAGAAGCCTCGTGGGCAGGGGTAGAGGGTGACATCAATGAGTGGCCCTTGCTGGCTGTCACAGTAAAACCCTGCAGGGACAGGGGGAAGAGCAGAATTAACTCAGAGAAGCTGCTCATTAGGGAGGAACATCTCCAGGCACACAGAGCATCTCACTGGCCACTCACAGAATGAACCTTAAACAACTGCTGCCATAAAATAACCATTGATCTACTGCTCTGCTGATGCACAAACACACTGCACTCTCAACAGGAAATTTAACACCCAGTGCTCCCCAAAAAGCAGGACAAGACTTACAGCTGACACAGGAAAACACTTAATGACCCAACATTGATCTCTCTGTTTCCCTTACTGAAACACTTCAAGTCAAATTGTCCCTCTGAGCATCAGAGTTTTTTCCCTGTCAGTGTTCAAATTGCTCACAGTACACAGATGTTGATACTTGTGCTTTCACATCTGAGCTGCTTCAGCCTCTAAAGGGCTTTTCAGAGAGAGACAGAAAATGTTCTCCTCCAGTACAGAGAAGAAATCAGATGGATAGCTGATCTTTGGTTGTGGGAAGGCCCAAAAGACAACAACAAACTGACATCTCTTGTCTGAGGGAAGCACAGAACAACATTTGGATCCTGTGAAACACAGCTCCTATTTTCTGCATGTGCAACACCTCTGGCTCCTGTCAGATCTCCCAGCAGGGAAATGTCTTTTCCACTCCAGACAGTGACTCACTGTCCAGACTGTATTTTGAATTTGTCACTCAAAGCCCTTTGAGCACACCCCCAGGCACTGTGACAGCCTGCAGGACACTTCCTTCCCCACTCACCTTCCCAGCACTCCCCAGAGGGGGCACTGAGGCCAGGTTCCTCACAGTAAAAGCCAGAGGGGCAGGGCTGGCACTCAAAAAGTGCTTTTCTCCCTGGCAGGCTGGAGAAGGAGCCTGCTGGGCAGAGCTGGGGCTCTGCTGATGCTGCAGCTGCAGGAGAAGCAGAAGAGAAATTAAAAATGAGAGAATGACTGAGATGGCTGCACTCAGGGGTTGGATGAACCCAAAGCAACACAGAAGTCTTTCCCACTCATAGATCCAACAGTGCTGGGACAAAAATTATTGCCTTCATTTTACCCAAAGGTGAAGCCAATTGAAGTTCAGATACTGAGACAAAAATGTCATCTCCTACTTTGAAAGGAAGGAGAAGAATTAGGGGAAGAGTCTGGGGGTTTGGCACCATGGTCAGAGCCCTGACAGTTGGCTACCACAGCCTGTGAGTGTTTCTGTGCCATGAAACCCTCAGTGCTGGATACCCACTGCAGTAACAGCCCACGGGGCAGATGTTCCCTGTGACACCATCCATGGGTTTGGGGCCAGCAGCTCCCCCTGCACAGTAAAAACCAGCAGCACATTCCCCACTGGGGACAGGCAGCCCTGCAAGACAGAGAGGATGGTGGCACTTAGAGCACTGAGAGAAAGGGGAAAAAGCAGGGAGAACAACTGCTCACAGCCTCCCACTGGGACACACCACGGGCCCCTTGCAAGCACTACCACATCCCATGAAAACTGCCCTTCCCACAGACACCAACCTGAGGCATTGCAGAAGAGCCCTGGGGGACAAGGGAGAGGCTCTGGGGTGCCCTGGGGACAGTAGAAGCCAGCAGTGCACTTGCCCCCAGTGGCTGTGGCTGGGCACAGGCAGTTGGCACTGGTGTAATTGTCCAGGTCAAAGGGCTGTGAGGTCCAGGCTGCTGAGATGCAAAACCAGCCTGGGAGCAGGAAACATGACTGAGACGCTCTGGCAGTGACAGAGCTCCAAAAACCAGCACTAATAAACCAGCTAGGATGGCTTTGGGTGTGATGTGGGCACAGCACAGGGTGTGGGACAGGTTCATCTGACCCAAGTTTAACAACATTGTATGGTATGTTGGGTTGATGTGGCCAGAAATGTGTATTTATCACCATCTGTTGCAGCTGGGTGGGAGAGTGACCCTGATCTCCTGGCACATATTCTCTGCTAATGGGCCATCTTTAAACCAGCTGGGGCAATCATCTTTATCTTTCCCATGACCCACCCTTCATCCAGGAGATATCACCTGTTAATGGGCCATTGTTTAAAACTGGGTGCGGCAGTGATTCTTATCTCTGTGGGAGATATCTCCTGTTAATGGGTCATTGTTTAAAACTGGGAGTGGCAGTGATCTTTATCTCCTGGCACATATTATCAGCTAATGGGCCATCTTTAAACCAGCTGGGACAATCATCTTTATCTTTCCACAGCCCATCCTCCCTCCAGGAGATATCTCCTGTTCATGGCCATTGAGTCCCAGTGCATGACTGATAAAATTCCATCATCCCACTGGAAGATGCTCCAGCCAGGGGAGGAGCCAAGCCTTTCCTACCCAGATAAAAACTGAGATTTTGGAACACCAAGGTACCTTCTTTCCACTGGATTCCAGTGGAAAGCCAGACCTTTCCACATCATCCCTGGAGCTTCAGAGGAAAACTGCACCTTCTCCAGGAGCACTGCTCCAGCTGAACCACATCTGCCACTGCAGGAGGATGCAGCCACCATTGAATGGGACTGCTGCCACCACCCTGACTGACTGACGGGTGTCAGCTTGGATTCTGACTCTGGCAGTGTTTGGGATTGTTCTTTGTAATACTGTATTTCTGTTTTAATTTTCCTAGTAAAGAACTGTTATTCCTAATTCCCATATCTTTGCCTGAGAGCCCCTTAATTTCAAAATTATAATAATAATTTGGAGGGAGGGTGTTTGCATTCTCCATTTCAAAGAGAAGCTTCTGCCTTTATTGGCAGACACCTGTCCTTCAAATCAGGACATTTGGCCACCGTAATTTCCTATGCAATTGTACATCCATTTTAATACTATAAATACCATATTAACAAAGAGATCTTGCAGCACTAAGTTCAGCACTTTTGCTTTATAGTCATAGGGCTGAGCTCAGCTGTCTGAGCAGGCTCAGAAGGCAGAGACTGCTCCTGGCTACATCCTGGGGGCCACCTGACCAGCAGAGCTGTGCTCAATCCTACTGGATGCCTACAGAGAACCCAGCAATCAGACTGGAAGGGCTGTGGCACAGGCTGCAGGGTGACAAACCCCCAAACTCCCTGTCCCCAATGACACCCCACACTCACCTGGGTCACAGGTGCCCGAGGCAGCTGTCAGCCCCTCCTGCCCACAGTAGTGCCCAGGTGGGCAGGGCAGGCAGCTGTCCAAGCTCTGGCTCATGGGGTCAGGGTTGTAGTAGCCCCTGGGACATGGAAACTCGGTGGCAAACCTGGTGGCTGTGGGATAAACAGAGCAGGAATATTTCATGGAATATAAACACGATCCTGGCTCTGAATCCTGCTGCATCACTTCATGTCCTCTTTGCCAGTTTATCCCACTGCTGGTCCCCACAGCCCTTCATGGCCAAAATTGTGTTTGGGTGCTTTTTAATTTGTGAAGCTGTTAAGCAACAGCCACATCTACAACTTAAAATATTTGGTTTGTTTTTTGTTTGTTTGTTTTTTTCCCTATGAAGAACCAGGCTGACAAGCATGCTGGGTTCCCTGGGCCCATCTCACCTTTGGGGCAGTAAAATCCAGCTGGGCAGGGGTTGGTGCTGTAGCTGCTGGTGTTTTCTGGGCAGAAGTAGCCTGCAGCACAGGGGAAGCAGGCAGCTTGTCTGGACAGGTTGTTGTAAGTCCCTGCACGGCAGGGCAGGGGAGAGCTGCTCCCTTCTGGGCAGAAGTGGCTCACGGGACAGGGACCTCCTTTGTCCCGCACACCTGGGACACAGACAGGAGAAGGGGGTTGGAAATCTCCCCTGGAAATGAATATTTTTGGGACAGTAAAATGACAATGGCTGTGCCATTACAGGCAGACACCCGTGACTGCCCCAGTGCTCAGTGCAGACATTTCCTATGATAACAATCCCCTGTATGGCACAAATAAAACTCCCACAGGGATCTGGGTGGCTGCCAGGAAGCAGGACCACCCTGGGAGGAAAGGGGGCATTTTTAAAGCTGCCTGTTGCAGAGCCCCAGTTCAGCCAGCGCTGCTCACCCTGCGGTGATGGTGAGGAAGCACCAGGCTGGCAGAAGTACCCAGGTGAGCAAGGTCCTGAGGGGGCTGTGAGACCAGGGGAGCCACAGAAGTGGCCAGATGGACACTGTGTGCAGCTGGAATCCTGCCCATTGTGGAGCCTGAGAGGGGCAGAAGCAGAGTTTCAGCAAGTAAACTCAGCATGGGGCTGAGGCTTCACTTCATTGAGGCTTCAGCCCTGGAAATGTGAAAGAAACCACAAAACTTTTCTGATCAGTGCAGGGATGTGTCTAGTGAGCCTCACTGAGCTGCACTCCATTGCTTAGAGGACTGATGGATAAAGAAAAATTAAAGGAAAATAAAAATTAGCAGCAGCAGATCCACAGAGCTTCACCTGTCTGAGTAAGTGCCCACGGGGCATGGCTGGGGAATACTGGTGCCAGCTGGGCAGAAGTGTCCAGGTGGGCAGGGACCACCAGTGCTTGTGTTTGTGGCTCCACTGGGGTTTGGGACACTTGCTCCTGCATAAGGAAGATAAAGCAAAAGTATCCTGAATTTTTTGGGTTGTTTCTCGTAGGCCAGTTTGCTCCCCATGTCTAAGGAACCATTTCCATAAGTGAAAGAAGAGAGGAGCTGTTTGTAGCTCATGACAATAAAGCCAGAAATCCATGGTGGAATGGGATAACTAACAGCAGGGACCATAAGGGCCACAGCTCCCCACCCTTTCACTCTTTCTGCCCTCTGAATTCTAAATTCTGTACCTGCTGTGCAGAAGAATCCTGGCCAGCAGGGACCACTGGGAGAAGATAATCCCCATTCACCACAGAACATTCCTGGAAGACCAGAGAGAAAAGAGAATCAGCAAACTGGGAGGGGAAAAAACTCAAAAAACAAAAAACCCAGGAGAGCTGCTGTGCTGCATGCACTGTTTAGAAGGCAAAGGGAAGAGTTTGAGAAATTAAAACCCACAGCATTGGCACAACTGGGACAGAACCCCATACTAATTCACTCATGCTCCTCTGAGAACCCTGAGAGTGAACCAAACCCTTCTGCAGAACCTCCAAAAACCCGTGGGGACAACACCAGTGAGACCAGGCTCCTCCTTTGACTCTGGATTTTTCTGTTTGTATTTTCTGGAGGCCAAAACTCATCAGAGGCTGGGGAAGAGAGAACTGCAGAGAGACCATCACCCTCCAGACAGGTGCCAGGAGAGCATCCCCTCACCTGCAGGGCACTGCTGGCACCTCTCAGCCTGGCTCAGGCCATAGGAGGGGTTGTAAGTGCCAGGAGGACAAGGATAAAAACTGATCCCAGTTTTCTGAGGGCAGTAGAACCCAGGAGGGCAGCGGTGCTGGAGCCCCCTGGAGCAGTGAAACCCAGCAGGACAGGGCAGGCATTTGTCTTGGCCTGTGAGAGAAAAAAAAAAAAAAGGAATTAAAAGGAAGAATGGAATGGAATGGAATGGAATGGAATGGAATGGAATGGAATGGAATGGAATGGAATGGAATGGAATGGAATGGAATGGAATGGAATGGAATGGAATGGAATGGAATGGAATCACCACATTCACAACTTCCCTCTGCCTGGTTGCACTTAAAGAAGCAGAAATGGAAATAAAACTGTTTTTTAAGCTCTCCCGCAGTAACTGGCCTCAAATGTGGATTTCTCCCGTTTGGTTCAGCAAATGCCACCAGCCTGAGTCACCTCCCTGTGTCCCCATTAGGTGGCAGGCAGAACAGAGGGAAAGCTGGAAACTGCTGCCAGCCCTGAGTGTCACTGCACAGACCTAAAAACACAGGAGCTGCTGCAGAGGGAAATATATTCCTCATGTGACACCATGGGGAAAAAATAACAAAACATCCCTGCTCGACCCCTTTCTGTACCCACTCCCTGAAATATTGAATATTCCCTGTGGCCAGCAGCTTTCAGGACCTTCTTGGATACAGACAAAAGCTATGAGCAATGTTTCCATCTCCCCAGAGTCACGTTGGAGTTGCAAAGCTGCAGCTCCTGACCTGTTGAATTTCTGTAGTTCCTGACCTGTTACAAAGCTGCAGCTCCTGACTTGCTGCATTTCTGCAGTTTCTGACCTGTTCCATTGCTAAAGTTCTTGACCTGCTGCATTTCTGCAGCTCCTGACCTGTCACATTTCTGAAGTTTCTGACCTGTTCCATTGCTAAAGTTCCTGACCTGCTGCATTCCTGCAGCTCCTGACCTGCTGCATTTCTGCAGTTTAGTTCCTGACCTGTGGCATTGCTGTATTCCCCACTGGGGCAGGGGGAAGGTGCTGCAGAGCCTGCAGGGCAGAAATGTCCTCGAGGACAGAGACCTCCAGTGATGCCATCCTCTGGCTTTGCAGTCTTGGCCCTCCCCGTGCAGTAATAGCCTTTAAACAGAAAACATTGGAGTTCTTTTCACAAGGCAAAACCCACTTCTAAGAAACTGCACGAGTTCTGTCTTTGCCTCACCTTGTGCACAAAGTCCCATGGGAGCATCCTGGCCAGACACACTGCAGAAAAACCCAGGGGCACAGGGCAGGCACCAGGTGACATCCTGGGCTCCTCTCTGGCCATTCCAGGTGCCAGCAGGACATGGCATCGCCTTGGGGTGCCCTGTGCCAGCTGGGCAATAATGCCCTCGTGGGCAGAGATCTCCAGATGGGAGCCCCACCTGCAGGGAGTTGAAATTCAAGTGATTATGGTTTAGGAAAGCTTTGGTAGAGCTGGAAGGTGCTGAGCAATGTCAGGTGTTGGTCACTCACGGGTGAGGAGGTGCTGGAGCCTTGGCTGCAGTAATGCCCAGGCTGGCAGTGCCCCTCTGGCTCAGGCAGCCCAGCCCTGCTGCAGAACATCCCTGCAGGGCAGGGCTTGCAGGAACCTGCCCTCTCCACGTCTGAGTAACTTCCCTGCACAGAGACAGCCACTGCCAGGGCGTGGGGAACCTCCTGGAAGTGGCTGCTTTAGAGAATAAATCTGTATTTGACTCTTACCACCGGGCACAGGAGAGGCAAGGAGCTGCCAGCTGGGCAGAAATGGCCTTGGGGACAATCCTGGGGGGCAGCCAGGCCTGGCTCACTGCAGAAAGTCCCCTCAGGGCAGTCCCTACAAAGAGGCTGAGCACGGGCCTGAAAGAGAGCACAGACCTGGCAGGGCTGGGGTATTGCTGCTTACCATGAGAATAAATAAACTTTCTGTGTTCTACCCAGGATGTTCCTGCTGCAAAACAAACACTGAGGGGAATGACCTGCAGTCCAAAAACAAATTTGGGGTACCTGCATCCCTTAAACTGTGATTCTGACCAAACACAGAAGTGAGAGAAATGCACAAGTGAATTCACCCCTGCCAGGCCAAAGATTCAGCACCCTCCCAAATTTATACTGTGCAAGAAAACTTAAGAAAAACTGCCAAGTGAGGTGTGGGTGACAGCCTGGACTGATGGATCTGGTGTTTTCACCCAAAGGCTTTTGGTTCTTCTTCTGTTCAGGGTACAAGCAAAGCAGGTGGTGATAACCCAAATTAGCAGAAATCCCCCAAATCCCTTTTTTCAAGCTGAGCACTTCCAAACACCTCAGGAATTTCTACTCACACATTTTTCCAGTTCCCAAGGGCTCTGCTGACCCCCCAGGCTGGAACCCTAAGGTACTCACAGGCTGGAAGGTGCCAGGGGGACACAGCTCTGGTTTGAAAGCTCCTGCTAAGGAATAATGTCCCTCCATCACCACATGCTGGAGAGCACTTTTGGCCCCTCCTGTGCAGAAGTATCCAGGTTCACAAGGTCCTGAGGGAGCTTGGTTGTTTGTCCCATCACAATACAAGCTAAAATGGGGGAAAAAAAAAAAAAATCCTTGGGTAGCACCCCATTGGATAGCACAGTCCCAATACAAAAAAGTCCCTAAAATTTTAGAGGCCTGATACCTGTTTGCTTCCAGACCTGGAGGACACTCACCCAGGTGGGCAATCCAAGCACTCCTGGAGGCTCCTGAGCCCACTGGTGTTGCTGAAAGTCCCTGGAGGGCAGGGGATGGGGAAGGCAGAGCCAGGTGGGCAGTAGGACCCAGCAGGACACACTGCTCCTGTCACACCATCTGTGGGCCACTGAAAATGGGAAAGGGACCATTAAAACAAGGGAGAAAATGAGATTAAAGTATTTAAGGCATGAAACTGATGTAAACAATGAAAAAAAAAATAGAGATGTGCTCTTGTGCAGAGAACAGAAAACACCGACTTAAAGAAATTCAAAGAGGAATAAATAGGGATGAAATTTTACAGTGATTCACACTCACTGGGCTTTTAACCTGTGACCTTTCAGTTAAGATGGTGTCAGTGTTGAGAGGGGAAAATATGACACAGGTACACTCCCTTTGAGGGTCCTCATGCCATAAACTTGAGTGTGAGCAGCACAAAATTGTGACTGTCCAAATCACTGGGTTAAAAAAAAAGTGGTGAAAATAAAACAACAGAGTGAGCACAGTTAGAAAAGAAGGAGACAAACTCATTAGTGGGACTTACTGGAGTCAGAGCCCTGCCCTGGCAGTAAAAACCAGCCTCACAGGGCCCACTGGGACCAGTCTGTCCTGGGCCAGCACAGAAGGAGCCCCGAGCACAGGGGCTGCACCCCGAGGGTCCCGACAGCCCCTGCCTGTCCCCAAATGTCCCCTCCGGGCAGGGCTGGGGCTTGGAGCTGCCTTCAGCACAGTAAAAACCCTAAAAAACACAGCCAGATATATCCAATCAAGGCTTTTCTATCCAATAAACCCCATGGCACAGCTTTCTTTATGCAAGCAGGGAAAGCACTCACTGCTGGGCAGGGCTTGGGCTGGGTCAGGGCAGGGGAGTCACAGAAGTGCCCAGCTGGGCTTGGCTTGCAAACCCCTTCTCCCCCTGTGCTGGAGTTATCCCAGAAGCTGCCAGGCTTGCAGGGGAAGGAGAAGGGGAATCCAGTCCCTGGAGGGCACAGGTATCCAGCTGGGCAATCCCCTGTCTGGGAACAAAACACACACACTCAGGCTTGGCTCTCTTCTGGCCAGAGGAGAGGAATCTGTTCAGCTTCACCTGGTGTTTCTTCACTGCATGCAAATGGGGTAGGAATGAAGGGAGGAAAGGGAATTTACATTCTTACCAGTAAAATTCTGATCATGTGGGGTAATTATTGTAAATTAGAGGAAAATCTTGGCATTGAGACAAGCCCTGCAAGTTTTGCTTGTGTAGTTTTGGGGAAGATGTTCTTTCACACTTGAAGAAAAGCTGTAACTGTGGCAGAATTATCACCTTATTCTTCAATAAAACCATGCATTCATCCATGTGGAAGAAAAACCATCTGCATTTTTTTTTTAAAGCTATTAATATTTGACTAGTTCATCTTTCCCTGAGACAAAACAGTTGCAATGAAAAATCCCAAAACTCATTAGATGAGGAGCAGCAGCAATTCCTGACCTTTGAACCCTCTTCCCCAGCCTGCACTGACCAGCAGAAGGTAAATTAAAGACAGAAAACATGCACAAAGCACAAAGCTGGCTCCATTAACAGATGTAGACTGGGGTAAGAATTTTGGGGCAAAATTTAGGGGAAGCTGGGCTGTACTTACAGGGTGAGGAATTCCTGAAGGCTCTGTCCCATCAGTGTAGCAGAACTTTCCTGCAGGGCAGGGTGAGCACCCAGCAGCACTGCTCAGCCCCCTCTGCTCACCATAGGTGCCATTGGGGCAAGGCTGAGCCTGGAAGGGAAATAGCAAAAAGGGCCTTTGACACCCTAAAATGAGTCCTGCAGCCCACAAGGCCAAGGTGCAGCAGTTAAAGCTGTGAAAACAACTCAGAATAATTGTGTTATCCTGATATCATTAAGTTATCAGAAGGTGCTATCCTGATATTATTGCATTATTATTATATTACTATTATATTATAATTATATTTCTATTACATTATTATATTACCATTATATTATTATATTGCCATTATATTATTATATTACTATTATATTATTATATTCCTATTATATTATTATACTACTATTATATTATTACGTTATTAATACTTTTGTTTGGGGCAAATACTAAGATCTACGAACACACAAAGAGTGCAGAAATCAGTAACAAAATATTATTAGGAAAGGTTTTTGCACAGCAATGACCCCAGCCAGAGAGAATGGCAAGTCCCCAGAGCAAAGTCACTCACAGCATCTCCCTGGGGACAGAAGTGTCCCCGTGGGCAGGCATTGGCAGTGGCATTGGGGACATCAGCCTGTCCCCCCGGGCACAGGAGCCCTGCTGGGCACACCATGGCCAGCAGCATCACCTCCAGGCTGGTGTTCTCACTGGCACAGAAGTGCCCAACTCTGCAGGGCGAGCAGGAGGCTGAGCCTGGCTCCTGGAATGGGAAAGGATCCTGGTCACTGTCTCAGGTTGCAAGATGTGACCCCAAGTCTGTATTCTGTCATCATCTGGCTCTGCACGCAGCCACCCCAAATTCCCAGACTCATCCCATCCCATCCCAGCCTCCCCTGGGAGCTCCAAACCCCAGGTTTGTGCAGCAGGAAGGGCAGGATAAAAGGATTGTACGTACTGAGAAGCTGCCAGCCCCACAGGGCCAAGGGGTGACCGTGCCCAGCTGGGGACAGTGATGCCCCCCAGGACAGGGGGAGCAGTCTGCAGCCACCTCTGCTCCAGGGGCCAGGCCAAAGGATCCTCTGGGGAGAACACGACACACAAACTGCCACACAGCCAGGCAAAAAAAAAGGAAATGCACTGATGCCTTTTGGGGCTAAAAACAGGGCCCAAACAGAATTAAGAGAATAAAAAGCAGTTCTATTTATTGAATGATTCAGGTGTATTTAGGGCAGACAAAGCCCCCCAGGGCTGCACCCAAAATAGACAATGGATCACAGGTTTGCACACTTTGATAAGTTTGGTCCATTTGTATATTGGGGGTTAATTTCCAATTACAGCTTCAGGTAATGAAGTAATTCACCCCAAGTTTGCTCCCCCAACTCACTTTTGTTTCCATCTCTCAGGCCTGAGGCAATGAGGTGTCCTTGATTGCCAGGCCTGGAGAGGAATTGTTGTGTTTGCCCAAAATGGGAGAGCAGCAGCTCCCACTGGATATGGAGTTTGGAGTTACACACTGAAGAATTGCAGGGTTATGAATAGATGAAAAATAGAAAAGCTGAAATCCCAAGGCACCAACAGTCACCTCTATTCCTGAATTCTCATTAGAGGCAATGAGCTGTTTCTGCAACAAAACCCACTAAATTCTGACAAAACTTGCCTGGACCACCCAGTAAAGAAAACCAGAAGAGCCATGAGATGCCACAATCAGACATCCCCCTTGGACAGCCCCCAGCATTGCCCTGCACTCACAGTGGGCACAGCACTGGTTTGGAGGTGCCAGGGGGGCAGAAGGCTCCTGCAGGGCAGGCAGAGCAATCCTGCACCCTGCCCCTGCCCAGCCTGCTGCTGTAGGTTCCTGCAGGGCAGGGGAACTGTGTGCTCCTCCAGCTGCCTGCCAAGAGAAAGACAGCACAGATCCCCACGTCCTAATACAGCTCCAAACACAAAAAGCAAAGTGTTTTGGTTTTTTTTTAATAGCTTACAAGGTTTGCTCGTAAATTCATATTAAAAAATCACTGCTCACAGCTCTGATAACAACAAAATATCAGCATTTAATAGCAATTGTAGAATGTTTGCAGGAAGATTCAAATTTAGAATGGTTGCTTGTACCATGGGCATTTTAATTCTTTGCAAATTAAGAGTGTGGGGGGAGAAGAATAATGGGACAAACATGCTCTCTTCAAAGAATATCAATTAGTGACTGCACAGAAAGGACAGTATAACCATGGTGCAAAAAATACCCTGATAAAGCTAATGTGGGTCTTTATCAGAGTTCACAGAGCCATAAATTAATAAAATCCCCCCTATTCCCAGGAGAAGCTGCCTACCTTGAGGGCAGTAGTGCCCTGAGCTGCATCTCCCAGTGGGGACTCGGGCTCCAGGCACACAGAACCAGCCCAGGGGGCACAGGGAGCACTCCTGTGCTGATGCCAGGCTGCTCCTGTTGCTCCAGGTGCCCTGGGCACACCTGAGCTGGCCTGAGGGCTTGGTGCCAGCTGGGCAGTAGTGACCAACTGGGCACGGGCTGGGAGGTTTCTGCTGCCCCCCAGTTCCTGTGGAAACACCAAGGGAAATTTAACAGCAGCAGTGTTGGTGTCACAGCACCCAATCCCCAGAGTTTTCAGCTCTTTGTGAGTTTAAGCTGCCCCTCATTTTGTGCCTTTTCTCTGTTTTAAATGGGATAATAATGATTACTGCCTCTGCTCTATCCCAGAGCTGGTTACTAAAGCAATTATTCACCAACTCCAGTTGGTGCCCCTGCCCAAAGCTGGCGTGGAGATGAAGGTGAAGAGGCCACAAATAAGCTAAAAACTGCCTGCCCTGAGGTCAGGAAGTTAAAACAGCATGGCACAAAGAGAGAATTCAGAGCAAAATTACCTCATCCAGCAGGCACAGAGGGCACTAAAGGGAAATATTTTTTTCCCATTTGCCATTGCTGTGATACCTCACTGAGCTGTGGGCTCAGCTCATTTCTGTGCTAAAGCCACGTACCTCTGGCACAGACAAATCCTGCAGGGCAGGGCTCACACTGGGACTTGTCAAAGAGGTCCAGGTGGTTGCCAACAGTTCCTGGAGGGCAGGCATTGCTGGGGGCATGGGGGCTGGCAGAGCCCGTGGGGCACACGTACCTGAGAATACAAGACAGCACCTGAGAGCACAGACCAGCACCTGAGAATACAACACAGCACCTGAGAGCACAGATCAGCACCCGAGAATACAACACAGCACCTGAGAGCACAGATCAGCACCTGAGAATACAACACAGCACCTGAGAGCACAGATCAGCACCTGAGAATACAACACAGCACCTGAGAGCACAGATCAGCACCTGAGAATACAACACAGCACCTGAGAGCACAGATCAGCACCTGAGAGCACAGATCAGCACCTGAGAATACAACACAGCACCTGAGAGCACAGATCAACACCTGAGAATACAACACAGCACCTGAGTCACAGAACCCTTTGCCCCACAGAAATATTGGGGTGAAGCAGCTGGGGAAAAGCTGAAGTGGCTGCCAGCAACCAATTGATGCACATTTCAAATGAAACTCTGTGAATGGGCTGGGGGTGTGAGGCATTTTAAACCAAAATTATTCAACCAGGTGGCCTGGCTTCACTCTTGGATGGTTTTACCTATTTTGTGGAATTTTCCACCAGGACAGTCTGTGTTCACAATGATTTACCAGAAACTGCAATGAAACCTTGGCACAGGGCATGAAGCCACCTGCACCTGAGGGTGATTTTGTGGTGCTGTTCTGAAATCTGTGCCAACTATTCCACTCTCAGGGGCACTTCCAGCTGTTCTTGCAGGTGGCTCTAATTCTCTTTACTCCATTCCATCATCTGGGAAAGGGCAGGGATATTCCCCAGATTTCCAGGGGGTGAAGCTGCTGTGGGTTCCTGGGGCTGGGTTGGTCTGAGGGGGTTTGATAAATCCTCTGCTGGCAGGAAAGAACAACCCTTGGAGGGAGCAGCAGCACAAAACTGCCCAGCAGGGAGGAAAACAGGAGCACAAAGTGATTCCCTTTGGGAGCAGACCCCTCAGCAGGGCCTGAAGGAGATTTTTGGAGGCCACCACCCAGGGGAAAACAGCTCTGAAAGCTGCCAAAATATTCCTGGTGCAAGGAGACAGCAGCACCTCCGTGCTGTGCGAGCTGAGAGAAAGGCAAACAGCATAAAGCAGAAAAAACTACTCAAAGCAGAATCTGTGGAGGTGAAACAGCTGCACAGACATGAAGTGGGCAGGAAATAATCCAGGCTTACCCTGCTGAGCACTCTGTGTCAGGCTGGGCCAGGCCAGGCTGGGTGCAAGCCCTGCCTGCTGGGCAGGCTCTGCAGTCTGCAGCCTCATCCTGCCCTGCCAGAGGGTTGTGTGTCCCTGGCTGGCAGGGCACTGGGAAACTGGCTCCAGCAGGGCAGAAATACCCAGCAGGGCACTTCAAACACAAGCCAGCTCCTAAAGAAAGAGATATTTAAGGTTAGAAAGGGATTATGACCTGCTGAGGTCAGAGCATCCTACAAAATATTTCACCTCGGCTTCCACTTGCAGCAAGGAAATTTGATGGAGGCTCATCCACACCAGGAATAAAGTTCCTGCAAAGCCAGGAGGTGGTGGTGTTGGATTAGCTGAATTTAGTGCTGGAAGCACTAAAATCCTCTGCTCTGATAAGAATTGAGGTGTTAAAATACAAACAAACCCATCAGCCTGAACACAGCCTCTGATGCAGGTACAGATAATAATCCTTGTGCTCAGCTGGGAGAGATTTCCAGGAAAATCAGGCTCTTCCCATGTTTGAATTCCATGAATTTCCATGTTTGATGAAGGTGTTTTGCAGGCTGGAGATAAAGTCAGTGCAAAGCTGCTCGAATACAACCAGCCTGAGCTGTGATCATCCCTAAAATCCCACATGTTAAACAAAAGATGCTCGTGTTGCAAACTAAAGCAAGATCAAGATGTAATAAAACAATGATCCCTGGCTGTTCTTAGCATGTTTAGAAAGTGCATTTCATTAGAAAACCTTCCCAAATAAAGGAAACACAAATTCAGCTCAGGAGTGCTGAAATGGAAAATGCCTGAGGATGGAGAACTGCCAGGCTGGACACTGGGCAAAGCTGAGTTTGTCCAGCCTCAGTCATGCCCTGGTGTGTGTTTGAGGCTGCTATAGAGCCTTGCAGCCCCCAAAATATCAGGATTCATTAAATCCAGGCTTCCCCTTCACAGATTGAAGGCACAGGGCCAGGCTGGGATTCCTCAGGGTGAAAAGTGAGTTTTGGGTTTGTCTCCCCACTCTGCCTTCCATCCACTTGCTTCCTGTCACCCCTCAGAGAAACCTCATTATTTCCTCCTTATATTACACCACAGAGGAGCACAAGGTGGGGAAACCTCAGCAGGATGCCATCTGAATTTCTCCAGATTATAAAATTTCCCAGCACTGAGCTCAGCTGAACCAACACACCTGAGGGGGCTGCAAACCCATGGAGCTGTGGGACCCACTCAAAACTCAGCCTTAAGCTGACAAAATCCTCCTGATGTGGAGCAGCACCCCCAGCAAATCCATCAGGATGGTTTTAAAGAATTTTGTGGGTATAGGGGCAGAATATTCCCAGTTCTTGCCTGACTTTCTGGAGATGATGGAGCTCAGAACAGACTGAGCAGTGTGGCTGCAGATGTGAGATCAGTGAAGGAGCAGATTTACAGCAGAGGATCCCAGCACAGTTTGGGCTGGAAAGGACCCTGAAGCTCATCCATCCCACCCCAGTGCCCCAACAGGGACATTTCCACCATCCCAGGCTGCTCCAGCCTGACCTCAGACACTCCCAGGGCAGCCACAGCTCCTCTGGCCCATCCATGTTATCTCTGTTTTTGTTCTGCAGCACCAGGCTGGACCTGTTCCTGTGCAATAAATGTGACATGAAACTCCAGTTTCACTGGGGAACAAGTTTGTCACACTTGACACACAGCAGTGCAGGGGATGAGAACAGCAAAACTAGCAGGGCAGTGAATTTGGAATATCCTGTGGCTTCAGGAATTATCCTGTCTTTCCCAAGTGTCATAGGAGAAGTGACAACATCATTATATAAACCAGCACGGGCACAGCACAGCAGCTTACATTATTAAACCCAAAGAGTTTTTAAACTCTAATTTACTCTGCAGCTCCCACCATGATTTTGTTTTCAGATGCCACTGGCCCTGTCTGTTGAATTTGGCTGTCTTGATGAGATGTGAGGTTTGCTCCTTGCTGCATCGTGGAAATGCACTCCTGGTTTTAATTCCAGGAGTGGGTGGAAGGCAGCAATTTCCTTCTGAGCAAAGAAAAATCATTCAACAGTCAAGACACTTTAGCAGCTGAGCCATTTGCTGGGAAAGAAATGATCAGATAGACAGATATGGCTTGATTTGAGGGAGATAATTATTCTCTTAGCATAGGTGGGGAAGAACCCAAGAGATGCAAAGGGAGACTGAACTCCAAGTTTGTGCTCCTGGCTGGGATTTGTGACCCTGGATAAAATATTCTGGGCTTCGGCCAAGGTTTACTCTGGTGGATTGAGCTCATTCCCTGAATCTCCCTCTATTTTTCTATTTGTACAGTGTTTTTAAGGGCAGAGAGGGATTTTTATACCTTTGTGAGAGACACTGAGATGCTCAAACCCAGGCAGAGAGAGCCTCAGCCACGTGTGATTATAAAACCAGGGATCCCTTTCCATGCCTAAGCAAAGATCTGATTCCAGAAAACACTAACAAACCTCTATTATTCTGCCTTTTAAACTTAATTTCACCCCAACTAAACTAAAATCTCCTCAGTTTTCCCACATTTCCCCTCATTAGGGTGACTCAGTGCTGTGTGTACAATACAAAGTTCTACAGGCTTAGAAAACCAAAGCAAAACAAAAATTGTTAGGAGGAAACATCACATCTGGAAATCTGGGTAAGCCTTTTGCTGCTGCCTTGCAGCACTTAGAACATTACAAAAATTACAAACTCCTTCATCTGCTTGGCATTTTTAAATTGAAGGGCAGGGCCACAGCAGCTCCTGAAGGCAGAAATTCCAGTGGTTTTTTTTTTTGGTTCTTACAATAGAAAAGTTTTCCCTGATCTCAAACCTCATTTCCCCTGGATGCAAGAATGGGATGAGGATGTTGTGAGTGGTTCAAACTCAAATAAAGAACTCCTTTCCCAAAAGGGTTCAGCTTTCATTGAGTTCCTCTTCTGTTCCTATGCAGGAGAGAGCTTGGAAAGGAGTCTGTGCTGGAAAAGTTCACTCAGAGTGTTAAAAAAGTGCCCCCTGTGCAAAGCTGCTGTAGAAAAAGCTTTAAAAACAGAAAGTTTCTGAGTTTTTCATCATAACTGACCTGCTGGGTGATTTCAGCCAGCCCAAAATTAAAATTTTAAGACACAGACCTGGCAAGCACAAGGAGCTGTTGCTGGCTCTGGGATCTCCCTCCTTGGGTTTGAAGCTCCCAGCTGGGCAAGGAGGGACCTGGAGGCCATCAGGACAGAAGTGACCTGGAAAGAATTAAAAAAAAAAAATCTCAACATTCTGGGCAGCTCAGGCTCTACCTGCCTAAAAATTTCTTCCTTTTGTAAAGCTGAGGTGGCAGAGGAAATTCAAATATTTAACACAAAATGATGTTTTAAAATTCAAAACATACAGTGGCATTTCTAGCTAAATTAGTTTTATTAGCATGGTTAGAGTTAATTGTTCTCTTTCTACTCCAATTTTTCTGCTGTCTCCAAGATCATGGAGATTAAAGATCAGCTGAGGTGTTCCTAATATTTTCCCAAGCACCACATTCCTCTCCCCAGTTCTTTCACTTAAAATCCTCCTGCCAGTTGTACACTGAGACAAAAAGCTGACATCCACCTGGAACTAATTGCTCTTCTCAATTAAGATTTTGCAGAACCTGATCATCAGATGGTTTCCTAAACTCCAGATGGATGTTTGAAGAGAAAAAGCAAGCAGGATTAACTGAGCCACTTGCTGAAATCCATCCCTGTGCACTTCTCTCACACTGAAAACACTGAATATACAGATTATGTGTCATTAAAATCAGTCAAAGCATGGAAAAGAACGTGGGAATCTCAGGCTGGTGATGGAATCCCAACTCCTTATCACCTCAGGGCTTTGGGCTGGGATTTAACAACAGTGAATTCCAGCATGGGATGAGCTGTGTTTTATAACTGAACCCCAAACCACAAATCCTGTTTCTATTCCCTCCCCTGTGTTTTATAACTGAACCACTCAGATCCTGATCTCTTTAGCTTCTCCACTCACCCTTTGTCTGGACAGCAAGTGAGACACCCAGAGCACAGGAATTCATTATTTAATAGGAGAGGCTCTAATTACAGACATCAGAACTGAGTTACTGAGCTTGGTTACTCTGCAGGAGGCACCTGGAGCTGCTGCTGGAATCACCTGTGGCAATCCAGGGCTTGGGGGAGAGGGAACAGCACTGGGATTGCCAACTGATCCTTCTACCAGCTCTGGCTACTCCCCACTCTGCAGCAGGATTCTGCCCAGGGCTCAGAGGGGCTGGAAATGGGGATTAAGCTGAGGCTGTGTGCAGGGAATGCTTGGTGACATTGCTGCTCCTTCAGCCCCAAACTTCCCTCACCGGGGGCTGCATTGAAGGACAGGACAGGATTTACTGGAGGGATAACTCACAGGAAACAAGCACAAAGAATAAACTCATCTTGGACTACCAAATCCTCACTGGGCTTGTGCTCGTTGTCTGGGACGTGCCAGGATTTTAATTCTCTTTTCTTAGGGAACCCATGGCTGGAAGGTTTCTCCCACCCTCTTGCTGAAGAGTCAGAATTTCAAGAGGCAATGGTTTTGCAACAAAATCTTCTCAGTTTATTCCCCTACATCTCAGTGACACCCTCAACAACACACAGCAATTTCCTCAACATGGGCTTGTTTGGGTTTATTTCAGAGTGTGGAGCAGAAAGGGAAATTAGGTGAGAAAATCAGTGTTCCCCTCTTTGGTTCCTAATGCCTACAGCTCTCACAATAAATGGAACTCATGATAACCACTGAATCAAGGCCTGGAGAGGAGGCAGCTCTGTATGTAAATCAATTTTACAGATGATCAGTTAAGAAGCAGAGAGTGAGAGAGCTCTGCTCTGTGTGAGAACAGAACCCAGAAGCTTCTCTCTCACTGCTCAGCAACATTTACACACCCTGGCTTCCATCCTGGGGCTGCATCAGCTGCACCTCTCCCAAAAACTCTCAAAACCAGCTGTGATCCTTGGTGTTCCCTCACTTTCTGCAGCTGCTTTGTCTCAGGAATTAATTTTAACCTCCAATTTTACCATAACACAAGGAGCCTCTTTCTGTTTCACTAACTCATGGAAGTGTTAACAAAGCAAAATGCCACAGTCTCCCTAAATTCAGTGTTTTAATGAGCACAGAAGAGCCCTGTGGGATGTATTTACCTGCTGGGCAGGGCTGGCAGGGCCTGGTGTCCTCAGCTGAGGGGGAAGCAGGAGTGGAGGAGACACACAGGGTGCGACTGGGGTTGGGCTGCTGACCTGCTGAACAGTGCTGAGGGGAAAAAACACCAATTCACAGCAAGAACTGGGCTAATTTGGGTCCAAAACAATGTCACAGGGAGGTCTCAGTCAGGAAAAACCCCATTACTGCTTCAATTCTATCCTCTGCTGATAATTTCTAGATGCAAAAATGGAACCTCAACCTCCAAGTGTGAGTGCTCATCTGAGGGTTTCCATGGTGGCAGGAAAGCTGAGCTCTAACATGGCCAGAATTCAGATGAAAAGTATTTATTTCTTTTAATAGAGGGATATTTGTGTCAGGGAAAGGTTATTCCCCCAGAGGGTGCTGGGCACTGCACTGGGATTGTTGGGACAGGAGATGGAATGGATGATCCTGGTGGGTCCCAGAGCTCCAGGAGAGGTTGGACACCATTGCCAGGGATGATCAGGGTGGGATTTTGGGGTGTCCTGTACAGGACCAGGAGTTAAGTTGATGATCCCTGTGATGATCCCAGAGCTCCAGGAGAGGTTGGACACCACTCCCAGGGATGCTCAGGGTGGGATTTTGGGATGTCTGTGAGGACCAGGAGCTGGCTTTGGCAATCCTGATGGATCTATTCCAGCTCAGGATATTCTGTAACTCTCTGAGTCTTAGACCCACATCATGAACACCTTTTTCTGATGAATCAAGCCCCACACCCTGCTGTGGCTGTGCTCAGGTGGGCTTGGTCTCTCTCCAGGCAGCACTGACAGAACCAGAGGACACAGCCTCAAGGTGCATCAAGGGAAATTTAAGTTGGATATTAGGGAAAAAAAATTACTGAAAGAATAATAAAGTATTGGAATGTTTTGCCTGGGGAGGTGGTGGAGTCACCATCCCTGGATGTGTTTAAAAAAGGCAGGATGTGGCACTTGGTGCCATGGTTTGGTTGAGGTGTTAGGGCTGGGTTGGACTCAGTCTTGAAGGTCTCTTCCAACCTGGTGATTCTGTGATTTCTGTGAATTTTCAGCCTCTCAGAGCTCCCCACAGGAGCTTTTTCCATCTGCACAGAGGCAGAGCTCCTTGCTGGACACCTGCAGGCACAACCTGCTTTCAGAGATTCCCTGATTAACTTCAGAGCAGGCTGCAAAAACCTGAGGAGAAGCCTGAGATCAGATGGTTCACAGATTATGAGAGTAGAAACAAAAATAACTTGTCTTGTTTGTTGTGTTCAACTCACCTGGCAGGCTGAGAGGTTTCCCTGAGCAGTCAGTTCATTGGCAGTTCCCAGGGGGCATTTCCTTGGAGCTGCTCGGCCTCCAGGGCAGCTGGATCAAAAATGATGATGTTATAAAATTAAATTCTTTTATTCCTTTTGAGTTCCAACCCCAATCAGCCAATGTAGGAGTTGTGTAAATGCAAGAACATCCCCCTTCTCTCACTGCTCAAAAAGTTTTTAAGCCACAGAACCATGGATTTTAACCCAAATACAGTGATTTTCCTGATTATTCACATATTAAAAATTTACATTATATTGGGTTTTTTTGTGCCTCACCTCCAGCCCTGCATTCCAACCCCCAGAATGTTCAGAATGTCAGATTTCCTGAGTGTTTAACTCTCTTTTTTTTCAGGGGACTTACTAGAATCCTGCTGGGCACTCCAGGCAGTTGCCAGCTGTGTAATAATAGCCAGGTTTGCAGTCTATGAGGCACTGGCTCTGGCAGTCCAGGCTGCAGTCAGCTGAGAGGGAAGAGACACCTGAAAAAAAAAAAAAAAATCAAATAAATTTAAGGTACAATTAACAAATATTCAAGACTCCAAGCTAAACAGCCACTTATTATCACCCCATGATGCAATATCACTGCCTGGTATCACACTGGATAAAATTAAGAAAAGTTTCAAATCTGCTCCCTTACAGATTTCTTAGTAAATTTTCTAAGCCCAAAATTCTGGGGGAAACCCCAGTTTCAGATGTTTTATCTCAAACTAAATCATTTACCTCTGGAAAAGGCAACTCTTCTATGACTTTCTCAGCTTTAGGAAAAATCTTGTTTTGTGTGCCTGGAAGTTGAAAGCCTCAGCAAACAGCACAGATGGAAAGGGCCAAGGGATAAAGGAGGTGCTGTGTGTTTTGTAATTTCAGAATTTCAACCAAATATTGCTTTGTCTTTTCTATTTCAAATGCTAAATCCACACAGTAAAGGCAAATTTACCCATCTCTCTTAAGAAATCTCCTGACATCACATTCAGTGAGAGGAAGGTGAAAAATTCTTCAAAAAGAAGAAAATGCTTGAAAGCTGAACAGAAAAATCTGAACAAACACTGAATTATCTTCCTTTTTGCATTTCTTACTATCAGATTCAGATTCTGTCATGCCTCTATCCCAATGAATTGCTTTGGGTTCCTAAAAAGATTGTGAAGCCACACTTTATGACCAAAATAAGCTAAAAATTGCCATCATTAATGCTGTCTAGCTTTGAGAAGGAAACAACATCAACAACAATTGAAAACAAAACAAAATCTCAAACAAAACAAACCAGAACGAAATAAAAACAACAAAACCAAACCATCAAACAAACACAAAAGCACAACAACAATCCAACAAAAAAATAAATAGCAAACCAACAAAATACCAGCAAAACAAATCAAAAAATGAAGTTTTTTTTACACAAGTCACTCACCTCTGAGGAAGGTTGTCAGGCTCCAGAGGAAAATCAACCAACTCAAAACCTGAGCCATGGGAGATTGGGAGCAGTTCCTAAAAAAAAGAAAAGCTCAGAGCTTCTGATTAAAATGTTTCTTGGGCAGCTGGGGCTGCCTCAGTGCAGGCTCAGGGTAACCCAACCCCTTCCAGGTAATCACTTTCCAACCAGCCCAAATGAAATGGAAACCGAGCTGCAGAAAGAGGAGATGGACAAAGGGCTCACCCCGGGGGAGGGTTTTAACCTGCCAAGTTTAAAACGAGAGAAAACTCATTTAAACAGGAGATAACGATCACCCCTGGAGCACCCACGGGGAAAAGTGAAAGTGCATTTGTCAGCATCTCACAGATCTGTGTGGCTGCCCAAAATCACCTGAGGAAAGGGCCCTGCAGGGTCACAGGTGGCTTTTTTTCCTTCCACACCCAGTGAAACACTGCAGGTGAAGCACTCCCTGTTTCCCAGCTGTTTGTTCTGCATTTTGAGGTTTTCCCTGCAAGCTGAGCTCCTATTAAAGCAGGATTTTCCCTTGGAGTGTTCACTGTTCACTCATTTTCCCCTTTCTGATCATCTGATGATGCTGGGCACTGGGAGGAAGGAGCTCTTGTAAGTTTTGTGGAATCCCAGAATGGTTTGGTTTGGAAGGGAAATTAAAGATCAGCCCCACCCCACACCTCCCACTGTCCCAAACTGCTCCAAATTTCATCCAGCCTGGCCTTGGGCACTGCCAGGGATCCAGGGGCAGCCTCAGCTGCCCTGGGAATTCCATCCCAGCCCCTCACCACCCTCACAGGGAGGAATTTCTTCCCAATATCCTATCTAAACCTTCTCCCTTCCACTCTGAAGCTGTTCCCCCTTGTCTGATGACTTCTGACCTTTAGAATTTGGAGCAAAACATGAATGGTGCATTATCCTTGAACTGTCCAAGTCCCCTGGTGCAGGTGGTAGAGAACATTTCCAGGCAGGAGGGAGGAGAAGCTCTGACCATCACATCATGTCCACACCTCTCTTCCCACCCAGCAAAGCACCATCTGTTGCACTTTTAAAAGTCTTCAATTAAACTCCTCCAGCAGAACTCAGATGTGTCTTTTCTTCCTATTGTACAGCTATTCCTGAAAATCTCTGCAATTATCTTTTATTACAGGCAAGAATTGCCAATTAAAACCTAATCAGCACAGTGTAAAGGCAGGCACCAGGCCAAGTGCTTCTGATTTTCTTCTCGTTTTCGACCTGCCTGTCCCTTGTACTTGAGGAAGTTCACAAAGGATGGGAGATGCAAGAGGCAGAGGAGATAAGAGGAAGGGTTTGATTTGCTTTCTCTGGTTTCCAGTTCCCCAATTAACTATGGAATACTCAGATTTATGCAGAGATAGCTCAGGGGTCAGATTCCCTCCTGTTGCACTGCAGAGTTCTCAGATCTGTGCAGAGAGAATTCACAGGTCACATTCCCTCCTGTGGCACTTACTGGGGCGTGGGGAAGGCTCAGCTGTTTAATTGTGGGCTCATTTGAGGGATTAAATGCTGGTTTGTCCTTCCTCTGATCAGCCACTGGAGCTCTGCGGGGCCCTGACTTGGATATCACACCCTTATCTGGGGTAACACCCCAAGGAATTCCCAATTCCCAGCACAAAACCTCTCACAGCAGGTCCTGATCCTCTTCATCCACATCCATTTTGAACCTTCCCACTTCCAGTGAAGTCAGCAGCAAAAAATCTGCCCTGATTGCTTCTCCTCAAGCACAGAATCCAAGCCCTGAGAGGCAGCAGTGACCTGGGACTCACTCCAGGATTTTGGGATTTGCTTCCACACAGTAGCAACATTCATCCCTAACATCCCTAACCCCTCCACTTCACACTTTCCCTTCCTGGCTATAAAGAAAAGCTGCTCTGATTTCATCCTCTTCTGTCTGCAAACAAATGGACACAAATTGAATTATAAATCGATCCACAGGGATGGAATGTGGCTCCAGCAAGGAAAATAAATTGGAATGTCTTCTCCTCCATGCAGGTGCTGGAGGATGACCAAGGATCAGCATATTCATCCCTCTGGGATACAAATAGCTCAGCTCCCAGCACTGACACACTCATCTCTCCTCTGGATATTGCTCCTGCTGCCCTGTCTGGAAAGCTCTGACTTTTCCTGAATTCTTTGATCAATCATAAAGGAACCAGGTAGCTCTGAAATTTTGGAATCCTTCACCATTTTTCTTGATTTGACCCCCCCCCCCCAAAAAAAAAATCATTCTGTTCAGCTCAGTGGCATCTCCTGGGTATGGAACCAGCAGCACTCCAAGGGCAGGAAATCCTCAGAGCAAGAATTTTGGGTTTGAGCACACTGGAAGGGACAGGAATGACCTGGAACTTCACAGGGAGCTCCAATCACTCATCCTGAAATTGGTTTCCATTTCCACACAGGCAATTTCCCTCAGCCATCAAACCTGATAAAATATCCCTTTCCTAAATGAAAAATATGCAAATGCCCCAAATTGCACATCTCATTTCACCCACAGCAAGTGTGGAGGTGAAAAGGGGAAGTGGGGAAAGGACAGAGACAGCTCAAAACTGGGGGAAAAGCAGCAGCTGGAAATCCCATTGGGAATGATTTCATTGCTTGTTTGTATAGAAAGAAATTTCAGCAGCACCAGCAGCTCACAGAGGTTTCAAAACAAAAGGAAAAATCTGTGGTTTGGAATCCAAAATTCTTGTGCACCAGCAGGAAGGACATTTCAACTTCAAGCCACCCCTATGAAATTACAGGAATGGCAGTGATGGGTGAGGGTGGAGCCTCCCCTCCTTGGCTTCCCTCTCACTTTTCCTCCTTTTTTCATTCTTTTTATTACACAGACAGATTTCTGCGATTAATACATTAAAATTCCCCCTTTAAGGCTGCAAAGACAGGACTACATCTTTCCTGCAGACATTTGTATAAATACACACCCCCCTCATAAAAAAATAACTCTGCAAGCTAATGACGCCTAAAAACACACTGATAATTCACTGTGGGATTTTGGGCAGCTCCAGTGCTTCCCATATATTCACCCCAATGACCTGGAGAGAAAAAAAAAGTGAAAATATCACAATATAACACCATTTATCAATGCAAAACCCTCCAGATTTTCTGAGAGGTGCTGCAGTGATACAGAGGCCACTTTGCTTTTGGGCAGTCCTAGAGGAACTTGGGAAAAGAGAACAAAAAAAAAAAAAAGCAGATTTAACATGGAAAAAATAAAAATCAGGGATGTTTTGGGTTGGAAAAGACCTGAGAGATCATTTGGTTTCAAACCCTTGACCTGAGGGTGGCATGAGCAGGATGCCAACACACACCCAAGATGTAACTGGAAGTTTTTCCCCTTCTGGAATAAACTGCAGCAGTGTAAAATCCCAGCACAGCTTTATTACTCAAGTTAAACTCATCCTTACTAAGCTTACACAGTTAAATACTGAATTTGCAAAGGCAATACATGATGGAGAGGAAAAATAAATGGCGCAACACAGAAAGCCAGAGCTTCAGGAAAATTCAGATAAAGATGAAGCTGAGCTTTCTCCAGCAGCACAGCATGGAAAACTGATGGAAATGGAGAGGGAAAAAAAAAACAAAAACGGGGGGAATTGTAGATCCAGAGAATCCAACAGCAAAACATTCCTGGATTTCCACAGGGCTAAGGTTTGACACAACACTGATATAACCTCTATCAGATGTATTCACATGAAACCCAGCTTTGACAGAGCGTGGTGCAACACACAAGAAATAAAATTTGCTGTAGCACCAAACCCTCCCAGCAGGGAAATGCAGCAGAGAGTGACAGAGGCACTCAGGGCAGAGCTGAGCCAGCCCCAGGTGCTCACAGCTCCAGCACCAAAAGCTGCTAACAGCTCTCATTAATCCCTCTCAGACAGCAAAGTCTCCCTCGGTTTGTTTCACACCTGTTGATGGATCAATTCTGCCTCCTGCCCCACTGCAAATCGAGCTTTGTTAAACACTCCAAGTGCTGTTCGTGATGCCAGAGCATTTATCCCGTTTGGCTCTGAGCAGGGGGAGCAGAAAATTCTTCTTCTCTGAAAAAGAGACAATGAAAACCCTCCTTTTCTGAAAAAAAGATAATAAAAATTCTTCTTCTTTGAGATGGGCAAACCAGACTGACTCTTCCTTGATGCAGCCTCAAAATTTGGATTTTCCTCTGCTAAAGCTGAAACACAGCCAAGGGTTGTCCCTGGATGTTGTCACAGGCAACACTTCCAAAATTTTATAAATCCCACTTCAACACAGGATGTATTTCTGTTGGTGTCACCTGCACCCCAAGAAGATTCAAGCAACTTTTATTGAACTCATCATGTAATTATACTGCAATTAATGAAAACTGCACCAAGACACTGCTGAAAATCTCAAATTTCTTCCTATTATCCTTCATGAGGAAGGCAGGAAAATGCAGTCCCTTTTGATCCCTGCTGCCCATAACCATTCACATCCAGTTGTGCCCAGCAGCAATTATAATTCTTGGTGTCTTCCAGCTCCTGTGTCTGACTGGCATCCCTGATTTGCTGTCAAAAAGCACATCTGAAATCTGAAATCCCCCAAAAACCATATTTATCCCCCTGAGCTTTCCAGCAGTGGGAGCTGAGGGCAGCATCAGCTGGTTTGTGCATCAGTGGAAAGTAAATAAATAGGCAATAATGGGATCATTGATGTTGGATCCACACTAGTGATGTTGAATCCCCCACTACAGCAGGAGGATTGGATCATAAAATCTTCAAAAAAACAGAAACAGGGCCAGTGCTTCGCTCCCAAACTAAGCTGGTGCTGAAAGAGCTGGAGGAAGCAAGGGAAATGTGCAGAGGGTTTGCCAAAGGGAACAAGGGAGGCATTTTTTGGGCATGGAGAGTGATAAACTGGGCTGGCTCCAGCTCTGCTGTCTGCCAGGACAGCCCAGGCTGGAATGAGAGCAGCAGCACAGCCAACATTTTGGAGATCAAGCACAGGGATTCCTGCAGCTTCTTGATAAAACCTCTCAATCCCTGCTCAGACCCTGTGGCCAGGGGTTTGCTTCTCCCTGAGCAGCCTCCAAAGACCCAAATCCTTTGCTTCTCCTGTCTAAGCTGAGGCTTGGGAATTCCCTGGGATGAGCACTGGGATTGTGACAGGCAGCAGTGGCCAGGTCTGACACAGGGCACAGCAAAACCAGCAGTGCTGGAGGGCACCTCCAAACCTGGCACAGCTCAGCATCCAGGAAAGGCTGAACTGACCAAGCCAGCTGAAATACCAGATGAGAATCCTGGACACCAGGATTGATCCCTTCTCAGCTCCTGTCAGGCTGGGATAATAAACCACATCGTGTCACTGAAGGGGTTCCTGCTCATTTATTCCCCCTTTAATATTTACATCCCAGAGTATTCTGTTACTGGTGTTAGCAATAAACCAAATTTATGGGATGGAACCCTGGCCTGGTTTGAAAGACAGGTGTCTGCTAAGGTAGGAGCCTCTCTTTGAAATGAAGAATGTAAAACTTCTCCCTCTAATTATATTTAATTAATTAATTAATTAAAATTATAATAATAATTTTGAAATTAACGGACTCTCAGGCAAAGATATGGGAAATAGAAATAACAATTCTTTACTAGGAAAATTAAAATAGAAATGCAGTATTACAAAGAACAATCCCAAAGCACTGCCAGAGTCAGAATCCAAGCTGACACCCGTCAGTCAGTCAGGGTGGTGGCAGCAGTCCCATTCCATGGTGCAGCATCCTCCTGCAGTGGCAGATGTGGTTCAGCTGGAGCAGTGCTCCTGGAGAAGGTGCAGTTTCCTCTGAAGGTCCAGGGATGATGTGGAAAGGTCTGGCTTTCCTCTGGAATCCAGTGGAAAGAAGGTGCCTTGGTGTCCAAAATCTCAGTTTTTATCTGGGTAGGAAAGGCTTGGCTCCTCCCCTGGCTGGAGCATCTCCCAGTGGGATGATGGAATTTTATCAGCCGTGCCCTGGGACTCAATGGCCATGAACAGGAGATATCTCCTGGAGGGAGGATGGGCTGTGGGAAAGATAAAGATGATTGTCCCAGCTGGTTTAAAGATGGCCCATTAGCAGCTAATGTGTGCCAGGAGATAAAGATCACTGCCACACCCAGTTTTTAACAATGGCCCATTAACAGGTGATACCTCCTGGATGAAGGGTGGGTCATGGGAAAGATAAAGATGATTGTCCCAGCTGGTTTAAAGATGGCCCATTGACAGTAGATATCTCCCACAGTGATAAGGGTCACTGCCCCACCTGGTTTAATAGATGGGAATAGAATAAACACTTTTGGTCACATCTTGTATTGCAACCTAAAACAAACCCCCATCCCCAGCTTCAAATAAAGGAGTATTCCCCAACCTTTTGAAAAGAAAACAAAAAAACCCTTTAAATTTTGTTGCAGAACCCTAGCGTGGAATGGGAGGATTATTTTGGCTTGGCTTTTATTTTCAAAGAATAAAAAGTTGCTCATGTGGAAAACTGGAGCAGAAGAATAAGTGAAACACCCCCAAAACTGACCCTTGAGAAGTTCTTCAGCCTGAATTTTAGAAAAAAATGAAAGGAATTAGATCTACACAGTTATTCTACTTCCATCACAAGAGATATTTGCATGCTGCAGTGCCCAGATGGATTCGACCCATGGGGAGGGAAAAATGGGAAAAATAAAGAGCAGGGGTATAAAAAAAACATGGATCCATTTTACCCAAATTCATCAGGCATCTGTAAATGCAGAGGTTTTATGCACTGCTGAAAGAAAATTTCAGTTGTAGGGAAGGATTTTTACCTGTGTGCGGATTCTCATAGCCTGGCTCCAGTGGGCTGCATTTTAATCAGAAATAATAGGGGAAAAAATTGAAATAAATCTGGAAATACCACCCTGGAAAATAGATATGGATTATGTCTGTAAATTCGTCTCTTCTCTACAGGACTAGAAAGAGGTACAGAAGATAATCCAGGAAAATGTGGCCACTTTTTAGGAATACCCAAGAATGGAATAGGGATGGAGCAGGAATACCAGGCTGAATATATGACATCCAGGGTGTTGTTTCTTGTCCCAACAGAGGGTTGGAACCCCAGGAGGGTCTGAAGTCTGTAAATACCAACAGGAACTGTACCTTTGATTTAATCACAGAAATTTCAGGTTAGAAAAGACCTCACAGAGCATCGAGTCCTCAACCTCAAAACACAAAAAAACCCCTCACCTCACCCAAAAACTGGACTCCAGATAACCCAACCCATTTCACAGACTGATAAATTAGCACAGAGTGCAGAAATATCAGGAGTTTAAAGGCTCCAACCAGCATCAGATCTGCTTTTGAGAGACCCTGCTCTGCATTTTATTGGCAAACCAAACTGCTGTCACAGCAGAAAAGGAGAGGTAGCTGCTGACTCCAACAAAATTGCACTTTAATTTCAAAGTGCCCCCCGCCACTGACATTATTTATTTGCCTCATTTCTTAATTAATAAAATCACAGGAGTAAGAACAAAACAAAGGCATCAGCATAACCAGCACAGATTTAAATATAGCTTTGAGTGTGGCACTGACCCTTCAAAAACACCTCTCCTTGCAGGGGACAGAAAAGTTGAAAGCCTCATACATCCTCTCAAAACCAGGATCAATTCTGTCAGCCAGCAGCAGCAGAAGTAACTCTTTTTAAGCCCTGCCAAGACCTTGCAGAAGATTTTAGCAGGGAAATTGGTCTGTGGCAGAAGTCTCCAAGGCCAAGCTGGCAGCTTAAGAGGCAGAGTCTAGAAAGAGGAAAAGCCTGAAGTGAGTGCCAGCAATAGAATATGAAATGATTGAAAGGAGTTCTGGACAAGAGGAAAAAAAAAAAAAAAAGTCTTTCAAAACATCAGGCTGGTAATTTATCAAAAGCTGCAAGTGTTGTAGTGAGGGAGCTCACATAACCCATCAGAGGCACTTAATGATCTCTCCCTCTCTTCATCCCCAAGTCCTGACAAAAGGGATGTTTCCAGGGGGATGCTCAGATCCAGATGAAAGCAGTGAGTGCCTCTGGCAGGACAGGAGACATGAAACCAGCGTGTCCATCCTGGAGGAAAAAATTCAGGCTAGCTGGAGCCCACCAGGAATTCATTTGAAAGCTGAAAATATTTAATATTTTCACAATGTCTAACTGCAACTAAAGGGCATTTATTAAAACTGAATTCCTGTCAGGAAGCACTGTCTTTATAAAACAATATGATCCTGATTTCAGGGGTTTGTGGCTTGGACTCAGCCCTGAACAAAGCTGCTTGGATGTTTATTTATCCCTGGAAATTTTATAGAGCCAGCATTGTACAAGTACAGCTTGAATTGGAGGTGCCTGGCATCCACTAGAATTGCAGGAGAAAATAAGCAGGGAAAAAAAAAAAAAAAGTGTTAAATCCACATTCCTGATTTATTCTCCTCAGCGTGCCCAAAAATCATTATTTCTCATTTCCAAGCTTAAACACTTGAGCAGCCTCTTTATCTCACTTTTACCTGCTCCAAGAGTGTCAGGAAGCTTTAGCAATTATAAAAAAAACACTTGAAATCCTAAAGATTGGCCCAGTCATGCTGACTCCATTCTTCCAAGCATCTTTCAGATCCCTTTTTCCACTGCAATATCTTCTGTCAGTTGAGTTTCTGGAGCTCACCCCTATTTCCAGGAGGAATTTTAACACAGGCACCAGGGCTGAAGAGATGAAACTTCTTCCCTCACTGTAGAGAAATCTCTAAAGCTATTGTTAAAATCCCCTATTCCTTGGAATAAAGGCCATGCTCCATATAATGGGGTTTTTTCTGTGCTGGTGAGTCACTGTCGCTCAGCAAGCAGCACTAAAAAGTTCATTTAAGTTTTTTTTTTTCCCTTAAAGATCTACTTTACAGGCTTAAAAAAAAAAAAAAAAAAATTAAAGGAAGAGATTTAAACAGGGGACACATCTCTGAGTGGCAGCATTTCTAATGGACAAAGCTCTGGAAAATTCTGCCAAGTGAGACATGACCAAAAAATCTCAGTTTCTGAATTCTGGTGCTTCTCACTGAACATTTCTTACTTTTTTTTTCTTCTTTTTTTTTTTTTTTTTTTTTTTTTTTTTTTTTTTTTTTTTTTTTTTTTTTTCCCTTAATTTAACAGTAGTAAAAATCAAGATCAGAGGGAGGGCACAACATTTCAGCAGATTCTCAGAGCTGTTTTTATATTTATTTACAAATGATATTTATTATTTATATATTATATTTATTTACAAACTCTCCTGTCACCCAGTGTATTCCCCACAGAAAATCCTCGTGAGTCAGGGCACCAAATGTGTTTCACACCTGGGATACTGAGGCAGATTTGATGCAAATACATCAAGGAAAAGCTTTTTGGGAGCTTTTATTCTGTGCTAATCCAGGTACTCACCCAACCCTTTGGGCACCTGCAATATCCTGGGAAATAAATCAAGTTTCCAGCTGGTTTGAAAAGCAACCTGGATTTGGTTTCTGCTCCACTTCTGCCCAGTTCCCTTCCAGAAGTGGCAGTGCCTTAGGATGCAGCATTAAAAGCTTTTCCAGACCCTCCTTTAGTGCCTTGCCTAAGGCCAAAAAAGAATTTAAAGCACAGGAGGGACCAGAACTCCCAAATTTTAAAACCTCCTGCTCCACCTGAAGAAAACATTTTCTGTAAGCACCCAGTTCAAGCTGCTGTTTCACCACAGAACTTGAGATTCAAGCAGATATTTCCCCATTAACTCCTTCAAGAAAAGCAATTTCTATCCAGCCAGGAAGTTTGGAAGGATTTTTGGTTATTCACATCCAGGCAGTGAATTTGGAAGGATTTTTGGTTATTGCCATCCAGCCAATAAATTTGGAAGGATTGTTGGTTATTCCCAGCCAGTAAGTAAATTTGGATGGATTGTTGGTTATTTCTATCCAGACAGTAAATTTGGAAGGATTGTTGGTTATTCCCATCCAGCAAACCTGGGAATAGCCCCAAAGTGGCCCCTCCCAGTGAATATTTAATCCACACAAATGTTGCATTTCAGATCCTTGTCCATGTGCTCCTTCAGGTCAGTGCAAAATATAAAGAAAACCATCCAGCCCCAGGTTCAAACACTGCAGGAACAGTGAACTCAGTTTTAAACATCTGGACTCTGGATTACATCCTGATCTGCAAGGGAGTGATAAATCCTCCTATTTACCCCCTCTGGATGCTCTCCCATTTCCCCTCCTTCTCCAGGCACTCAAGTTGCAAATATCCCCCCAAAATATTCCTTAATCAATTTATAATCAGCAGCCAAGTGTCCTGTAGATCTTCATTTGGGTCAGGCCACCCCAACCCAGGTCTTGTTGCACCCACACCTGGAGAAAACTGCTTTATTCCTTTCCAAACCCAAGGCTTGTGAAGCAGCACAGGGAGGGTTTTTTTTGTGTTGTTTTTTGGTTTGTTTTTTTTTTTTTTTTAATCCCTGTTTAGCCTAGCATGAAATTGTCTTCCAGGTGGAGATGAATTCTGCAGCAGCTTCTCCCCTTGTTGGGTAATTTGCTGATAAGGGCATCCCCTTATCAGCAGTGTCACAACAGCTGTGGCACACCAGCCCTGTGCCACCCCTGTCACTGCACATCCCCTGCTCTGAGCATCTCAGGCAGAGCTCTCACTGCTCCTAAACCAACCAGACAGCTCCTCACATGGAGGGATGGCTGGCAGCTCCCTGACTGCTCCAGACAAAAGGTTTTGCTGTAAAAAAAAGCCTTTTTTTTTTGATTTTGTTGTCTGTCATTTCAGGTTTGCTGGATGATGCAAACTGAAGAGCTGCTTCTCACTAATCTGCTCTCTTTCCATTTTAAAATGCTTTTTTTTTTTGTTTGTTTTTTTCTTAGAAAAACAGAACCAGGCACCTTTTAGAAAAACTCATCTCTTTTACCAGGTGAACTAAACAATGGGATTTTTATAAAGTGAAGGATCTGTGTTTAATTTTGTACCTCTCAGTGCTGGGGCAGTGTTTAACCCCCAGCCAAGATTAGTTCCTTGTTCTACTGCAATTCCAATTTATAAGTTTCCCCCACACTTGTTGTTTTTCTTTGTCTCCACTCCTCATTTATCTTCATCTATCTTCATTCAGCTCCTTCTTTACACTTCTGCCATCCCTGTCTGTTCCCTTTTCCCCTGATCCTTGCTCCTTCCAGCCACCATCACTTTACTCTCATTTTCCTACAACTGGAACAATTTAAGGGTTTTTTTTACAGGAATCTCATCTCCCTTCTAGGAAATCACACAGCTGACTTTTAATTTGTTGATCATAATTTCTGCTGGACAAAGGCAGCAATGAATTTATTTCCTACACTTCAGGGTCACTTGGAGCTGTTCTTACCCATGGAAATTTTCTTTAGCACTTTGCAATTCTATTCTGGGCCAGGAATCCAATTTTACTTATTCTTCATCATGAGCAAAAATGGCAGGACTGAGCATTCAAGTCTTCTACATTAAGATATTTTTCATCAAAAGAAGCCCAAAAGTTACAGATGTGACTTCACCCTCACCTTGACCTTAAGTTGTCTGAAAATCTGAGCCCTGGAAGACTTACAAGTGATACAATTCTGCACAGAGACAAGCTCTTAGAGGAAGAAATGTCAGTCCCTAATAGCTGAGCTCACTTCAAATCATCCAACTTGCCTAGAAAGACTGTTTGACCAATTTCCAAGAATACCAATCACATGTTAGATTCTTTTACTGGAAATTCAAGGAAGAGAAAAGAGATTGCTTGGTGAAATGTCACCAAGTGAAAAGCATTTGGTAGGGAGAAAAAGGATTGAAACTTGTTTTCTCTTGATATTTATCCTTTTTGTTTACATCTGAAAAAATGAATGTCAATTCCACTTCAAAATCAAAGCACTTTGTATTTATGGTTTTTGTACTCTGTTTTCCACAAAGATATTCACAAAGAATTTTCTGTGAAAATGATGGTTTTCACTTCCATTGTTCTCCTGTCCCCATTGCAACAGAAAAGAGAGATAATTTCAAAGCCAGCTCTAAACAGAATTTGCATTCAGAGCATTTATTGCTTTAATTAATGTTTGCATATGGAATTTGGGACAGCAGCCCTCTTAGGGGACAGCTGCACTCACCAGCTGAGCAGCTGGGGGAGAAAGGCAAGGGGTCCCTTCTCATCTTATTCCACAGAAATTCCCACCCAAACCTCCTGAAATCAGGTCTGGAACTGCTCCCCAGGATGCAGTAGATGTGTCCATCCTGCACCATGGAGGATCACTTGGATCACTTGGATCTCTTGGATCTCTTGGCTGTTCTGTGCCTGCTGAGTTGGTTACCACTGGGTTTTTGTTGGCTCTTTTTTTAGTGGGGTTTGATGCCTTAAGTTTGAGCTTTCATATTTTCCATTTTCTGTATTAGTCTGTGATTCTGAGCTCCATAAAAAGTGTTGCATGTTCTCCTCCCAGCTCAGTCACACAAAACAATCCTTGTCCAGCCCCAGAGCCAAGGGCACACTGCAGCTCCAGCCCCAAAAAGTGCAAAGAGAGAGAATTGAGGAGAGAATCTGGGATGGAATCTGGGAGCTGGAATTGGACAATGAACCCCAAAATGAAAATGTATCAAAACTTATAAAAGTGTGAAACTCGTGACTCCGAGTCCATCTTGGGTGTAGCCACAGCCAGGCTCTTGCCCAAGAGCCTTTTAACAAATTCCTGCTTTATTCCTTTAACTCTGTCCAGCCTCTGATCCAGGTGTCTCTCTCTGGGCATCAGGTTCAACAATTCAGAGTTTCTGAGGCATTCAAACGCTGTCACATTTTTATTTTTAAATGTGCTTTCCACCCCCACTCAAAAATCAAGCAAAGACTGCCTGTGACTGAGCTTTTATTTGTTGTTGTTTTTATGAAGCAATTCCAGCTAACACTGAGCATTTCAACCAAATGTGAAATCTGACATCTCTCCCTGCTCCTCCAACCCCATCCTTCCCCTCATCCTTTTCAGGAGCTCTGCTAATGGCTCTGCTTTTGTCACAACCTTCAATTTAACAACAACCACCACCAAAAAGACCTTCGGGGGAAGAGCTTAATGCTTTAATTTGGGCTCATTTGAAAGAGTTCATTAGAGAGGAAGCACTTTGTGCCCGGTTTTGCAGCCCAGCCACCCTGCCAGGGGCTGGGATCAAGTAGGGACAGAATTAAGTGGCCCTGGGTCACCTCTGTCTTTGCAGACACTGGGGATGCTGCTGGCTCTCAGGGGAGCATGTGGAACAATAAAAATGCTTTTTTTTCCCCTCTTCTTTCACCTCTGGCAAGGGATGGATTACACAGGACAGCACCTCCAGAGAAGGGGTTGGGAGAAGAGCTGGGAAAAAAAAAGGAAGGATTTTTGTTTTCTGTTCTGTTCCAGTGCAGCAGGAAGGGAGCACTCAGGAGTTATCTGCTTGATGTTGCATTTCTCCACTGCAGAGCTGGAGTCCTGAGCAGTTTGTGATGGGTTGATGCTGCCCAAACCCCCAAAAATCATTGATTCATTTTCCTCTGCTATAGGTAAGCAAAAGAGAGGGAAAGAAAACTCATGGGGTGAGATAAGGATTAGGAGAAAACACTTCAAGGGCAAAACAGGCTCAAAACTTTAAAAGTTACAAAGAAAAAAAAATTATTAACAGAATTAAAAGATGATAATGAGAACTAAAATAAATCTTTAGATTAAATCTTTTAGATCTATTCTTCCCAGCCCTTTATTGCTTTCCACCAACAGTGCAGGGAGACAAAAATTGGGATTTTAGTCAGTTTGCCACAGCTTAATATCTTTCTTTAGTTCACTTAGAAAGAGGATTCTCCTTTGCTATTCCATGTGACAGTTTTACACAGATCTGTGAGTTTTTCTAGGGATTAAAGGGGATGGAGCAGAGTTCAGAGGTGAGCACACGATCACTGTCAGTGTGGGGTGAATTGGTGCTCAGGGTTTTAGGGGTCTGAGCCTCACTCCCAGCTCCAACACCCACTCCTGGCAGGAATTCAGGGTGAAGCCAGGCTGACATCTCTGCCCCAGCCTCACTCCAGGGGATTTTGGCCCCTCCTGAAGGTGTGCCAGCTCTGGAGCTGCAATCACTGACCAGAAATGATGCCAGTTTTTAGGGCAGCTTTATCTGAGTCTGTGATGGAAACCCCACACCAGGCTACAAATCCAGAAAAAAATTAAAGGAAATGTAACTATCCCAAAGCCCCAAGTCTCCCATCTCTCAGTCATGTTTCCCTGAGGTGTTTTTGTGCTTCTTTGGATGACATTTCAATTTTAAGTACAAAAAAAAACCCCAAACCCGTTCAACTTAACATTAAAAATACCTTCAGACCCAGCATAAACCAGAGGCCAGATCCCAAACAAAGGCATCAGCTGACATTCAACATCTCTACTAAATTCAAAAGTAAAAAAGGATATTGGGCAAATAAACCATGAAGGAAACAGCACTTTTAGTGCTGAGACAGAAAAGTTCAGCCTTGCCACAACCACTCAGTGTCAAAGGAGTCACAGGAGAAGCCAATTATCCCCAAAATTGTAGCAGGGGATCTCATCCCTTCTAAAAACAAGCAAGGAAATAATTTCCCACAATGGAAACAGATTTTCTTGGGGGAAACCAAAGGAACTGTTAAGAGTTGCAGCTGTACAGTTCTGGCTGTGCAGCAGAGAAATATCAGGTGCTCAGGCACAATCTTGAAACTGTTAATTACCCAGTTCTCTGAGCTGGAGAAAATTATCATTGTTAAAGAAAAGAAAACAAAGCAAAAACCACTCAAGTGCTTTTTTCTGCCACTGGACAAAAATTAGGGCACATGAAGAGAGAGCACTTGAGTTTTCAGTGTTCCATTCATAAATCCATAGTAAAATGAATATTTTACTTCTTAAATTTTGACTCCAAAAGCTTTTGTTCTGCAGGAATATTCACTCCTTCTGCCCCTCAGGAAGGCTTCAGGTCCGTGGAATTAAAGGAAAATTAAGAGGAGTCTTCTTCAAGGTGCTGGCAGCACCATCAGAGCTCAGCTCCTGTTGCATCATTTTTAATACTTGGAATTGGCAACAAAATGAAGTTTCTACAGAATCTGTATTTTATAGATCAACCTCAAGCCACAGAGGAAAGTTTTTGGGATATTTTTAAGGGTATCCAACATCTCTCCACTGGCAGTGCCTGGTGTTTGGAGTCATTGTCCCACAAGGAGAACAGTTGGAAACTTGACCCTTTTTAACCTGAATTTTAATGCTGCCCCAAAGCTGTCTGGCCTCCCTGAGCAGACGAAGAAATAAACAGAATATCCACTCTGAACCATTCCTACAAAGCAGAAACAAACCAATATTGTGACACAATTTTTAAATGCAAAACAATTGGTGAGGTTTAGCCAATAACCTGCTGAGTTATTTCCTTTTTTTTCCTCTTTGCAATGGTAGGAAATAGAGGGGCTGTGTCCAAGGGAACTTTGCCAGCACTGAAAAAGGAAGGGAGGGGGAGCAAGTTCACATCTGAGGGATGCTGAGCTGAGGGTCCCTCCTGGATTCCCTCCCCTCTCCATCCCCACCCTCCCTGCTGCCATTTCCCTTGAGATCTCAACACTCCTTTTTCAAGCTCATCATGAAATGTGAGACAGCAGAAATTTAATCTCTTCATACTTTCCATGGCATATCCCCACATTAATTTCCTGTTTAATCAATTACAATACTCCTCACAAAAGCCCTTTTTTTTTTTTTTCCCAAGGAAACGCATAAAGCCAGAAAGATGTCCCCAAACAGTTTGAGTCATCCATTTGGCAGGTTCAATTCTTCAATAACTGCTTGGGAAGAATGGAAGTGATGCTTCAGTCTTAATCAGAAAAGAGACACAAAATGGGTATTGTGTGGAGATTTAATAGCAGTTGTGAGGAATCACAGACATGAGGCATTTGCAGGGTGATATTCAAGCTGAAAATAACTTGTTTTTTCAAGGCAAATACAAGTTCAGAGCAGTCCTGAAAATCTCCCCTCACCTCCTTACTCTGATTTTTAAGCTCAGATCCCTCCTGTTGAATTTTCAGAGCTAAGACTAAATGTGGGAGCCCAGGGCATACCCCTGGCCTCCTTGGGGGTCTCAAAACCCCCCTGGTGAGGGTCTCAAAGACTCCTGAGTGAGACCCTGGTGTCTCAGGTGCTGAATTCCAACCCCTGGGGGAAGTTGTCAGCACAAAGGGAATAGAAACAGATCAACAAAATTAGTAAAGTATAAATTAGACTTTTAGAACGTAGATAAATAGGTTTTTTGGAATGTTTATGATAAGGGACAGGTGGCCAAGATGGAGAATTTGGGGAGTGGACACCTTTTCCTCCTTCTTCTCCATGTCATCCATGTTGGATGACACGTTGGCACTCTTGGATTGCATGGGGTCAGGGCTGGACCATTTAATAAAATTGTATTGTATTGGGAAAATTTTGTAAACATGTAATAGATAGTACAAACTATATAAGATAAGCCCTGCCTTCAGCAGGCAGATTCCACCATGGATGCCAGGCTGAGCAGACCCTGCTGGCCAGGCAAAAAGTCCCTGAGATAAGAAACAATAAACAATCCTTGGAAGAAGAGAAAACCATCTCCAGCAATCTCTCTTTGGCTGCTTCAGGGAGAACCAGGGTTTGAACCACCTCATGTCCCTCTGGGGTGATCTCAGGGCAAAGGAGAAACCTCAGACTGGGACATCTGGCGTCCCTGGGTGGGCAGTGACAACTAATCCCTCACTTAACTCCAGCACTCATGAGTTAAGGTAGGACCAATTTCAGACTTTTATCAGCTGAAAATAAATCTGAGCACGGGAGGGGCTTTATTGGACACCTCACAATGAGCATCTGCAGAAGGTTGTTTGGAAGTGATAAATCGGGATGCGCTGCCTCATGAATAATGCAGCTTCATCACAAAATGAAATAAATCCAAGTCCTTGGGCATTTCAGTAAACACTTTTGTGCCTTAAAGAGGGAGAAAGGGAAGAGATATATGAAAAAGATTGAGAAACAGCCACTGGTGGCTTTTTAGCCAACTCCTCAGCTGGGCTGATGAGGGTCTCAAAAACTTCAATGCAGAAACAACTGGCAGGAATTTTACAGCTCATTTTGGAGCCATTCAGCTAAACTCTCAACCTCAGGAGTTTTGACAGCTATTAAACTCTGTTCTTACATATTTTCAGGGTACCTAATGACATCAGAAAAGATAATTGCATGTATGAAAGGTATAGATAGAACATAGCTTGTGTTTAAGGCATTTGAATTCAGAGGAGATGAAGCTGAGAATAACATAAACAACAAACTGTTTTACCAGGTTCAGTTAAAACATCCTCCAGAGCTTTGTTTAGTGTGGTTTCTAAGTGGAAATCCTCTGTAAAATGTGCACTCCACATAATCTCAAACAGGGAGATGGTTCAATAAATGTTTTCTTATTCAGAGAATTTTGTCGAAGTGCTTTAGGTACCTGAAACACTTCTGAAACTTCAGAAGAAGAATGTTTAGAGCACATCCTGAAGCCATTTTCAGAAATCAGCCAGAATGTGAATTACTTTCTTCTGAGCTAGAATTCCTCAAGAGAAGCCCAGGGCTGTAGGAGGTAAAACACAATGGCTGTGCAATTAGAGAGGTTTCTGATGAAAAGTTCCTTGCTGTGGTTATTCCAGGCTTTGATCGTTCCTTTTTTTTAGCATACACAGGAAACAGGATCCATTTAAAGCATCACACCCATCATGTTCATTATCCAGCACCAGGAAAAGCTGCAATCCTTTGAGGGATGCCTGCAATGCTTCCTCCCATTTCCCTCCACAGAGCACCTCTGCATTTCATTTTTATTTATGATACTTAATATTCAGCCCAGATGATAATTTCAGGAACTCTCCCCCAATTAATAACATGGAGATTTATGCAGTTCTCTCCTTTGCATACTTAATTTCCCCCACAGTTTGTCTGCTTTACTATAATTCCTCTGATGTTTACTTTGTCTTGATAATGTTGCAAGGTTAAAAAGGAACTATCACTAGAACATTCATTATTAATTTCTACTAAGTATCTCCAATTAATTTCCTGAATAGATTGGTGCTTTATGACATTTGTTATTGATTGTTTGGAAGCAAACTTCCAATTACCAATGGAATTTTCCTAGGTCAAAACTTGGAATATTCTTCTGCTAAGCACAGCAGGCATAAAGAGGCAGAAGTTCTTCCAGAGTCACAAATGATGAAACAGCCCCAAAATCCTCTGATTTTTCAGCTATATTTCAATTGACAAGTACAAATATAAATAGACAGATCCCTCTTGGCAAAGACAAACAAATTCTTCAGGTGTAGATTCATCAACACAGTGGGATCTGAATTACAGCAATTCTGTGGCAGAAACACAAACTCACCACAAATAAAAAAAAAAAATAATAAAAAAAATCAGGTAAACAAGAGACAGACAGAAAACTAACTTTAAAACCAAAGTGATTTCTTGTCCAACACCCAAAGTCAAGGAAGAAACAGACTAAAAATGCTGCCCAAGAATTGAAGATTCTTAATTTCAGCACCAGTATCTCGCTCTTCTTCCTCACAAGAGGTGAGTGCTGGAGGAAAAAGGAAGGTTACTGTGGATTATTTGTGGTTTTTTAATCACCCTCCTATTTGAATGCTTGGTAAAGAATTAAGCTCTGAGCTCCAAAAGCAGCAAAAATCTAAATCAAGGATGTAAACACACCCAGTTTCCTTTGCTTCAGTTCACATCTAGACCAAAACAAGCTCACATCAGTGTTTTTCAAGTCCCAGAGAAGAACCACTCTGAAATAACTTCCATCTTTCCTTGGCCATTAAATCCTGCCCCTCAGATGAAGTCTGAGCTTCTCTGTCCACTCCATTTTTCTGATGGAAAATGGGAGATGGAGATGGGAAATAAGGATCCCAAAGCCCTTCAGAGCTCTTAATCCAGACAACAGAAGGTTTCTACAAAACCTCTTTATAGAAATACCATTATTTGGGTTTGTATCTCTCTCCTCTGCTTCTTCAACACAGTCTTGTTAGAAAACAAGGAATAAAATGAAATTAAGTTGTTCCCATCTAGCTGCCTGTGTCAGTCAAGAGCTAAAATCTTCAAGGTTCTCCTCAGCCCCCTTTGCTTTCATCATCATTTTCCCAGGGAGTTCTGTGATTGGCACTGCCAGGAAAGGAAGGATATGCAAATGGAAAAGGAGATGAGAGTGTGGGAACCTGCTCAATCCAAGTGAAAAATAACTCATTTAGCAGAAATCGTTGGGAGAAATAAACCCTGTCAGAGGCAGGAGTCAAACAGTAAATAAGCCTCACCCAATTTCAATGTGGAGCTGCTTAAAAACATTCCTCACTCTAATGTGCAGTTTAAGCACTTAGGAAAATTGCCAGGAGGTGTCAAAACAGCCAAAAGGAGTCTGGAAATAAAATTGCACTTAAATAAATCCCCCTCAGGTTCACTAAGTACCACAAAGCTGTGCAATATTGAGGGCAAACACGTCCTCCAGCCATACGCAGCCAGAGGATGATGATTTTTCCTTTTCCATGCATAAACTGCTTTTTTCTGTACTCCTTAACCCAAAGTTCCAGCTCAATTTTGTGATATTTGGCATCTTTGCACTTAATTATCCTTCAAAACATCAGAAAGGATAAAGACAGGTGTGTTTTGGGTTTTTTAAAATTGTTATTTGTCTAGATAGAAACACACACACCCCCTCAAATATTCTTATTTCTCATCACTTCACTGGAAAAGCTGGGGCTGAACACTGCAGAGAGCATCAAAGCTTCACTGGGAAAGTCTGAGCCAGAGAACTGAACTTCAGAATTACTAAATCAGAAGAAATCTCTTGGTTTCCCACTTCCCTTCCCAGTTATTCCCTTTTCCCCTTTCCTTGCTCCCTGTAGCAGGTGCACACCCCCACCCTGGTTATTTCCCTGCAATATCCAGCACTAATTACTATTTCACATCCAAAGCACTGTTTCCATGGCAGGTGGGATATAAAAGGCAGCACTACCAGCACTGCCCATCAGAGCTGCCCAATTGCCTTTTCCAGGCCCCCAGCACTGCCCAAGATCTCCTGAGCTCAGCCTTACCCCAGATCACTGCCTTGAGTGGGGAATTAAAAAGCTCTTGTTCCTCCAGAAACTTCTACTGGCCAGAGAGGACAAAAATCTGCATTTCAGAAGAGTCTCAGCAGCTGCAGCCCCTGCCACCTCCCCTGCTCTCTGCTCTGGAGGGTGCAGCTCTTGCACTCAGCAGAAACACTTTTTTTTTACTGGCTGTAACCCAACACTGACACAAAAAACACCTTCACAACTGTCATTACACCAGATATGGCCAAAAATTTGTGTTCCCTACAAGACTGAGCACTCATGCTGTGGAGATGTGCACAGGACACACATTTGGTTCCCAGTCACAGCATCATCTGCAGCAAACACAGCAACAGCACCTGAGAGGCCAAAGAGCACAGCAGCACCTTCTCCAGCTCAGGCACCACCTTCTCACCAGTCACTTCATGTCTATAATGTCATTTTACCTTTGCATTGGCAAGTCCTACTCTGGAATCCTGTTTCACAAGTGAAGATAGGTGATGCTTTGTCCTTGTTTGAAGGACAGGTGTCTGCTAACAAAGAAGCTTCTCTTTGAAATGGAGAATGCAAACACCCTCCCTCCAAATTATTATTATAATTTTGAAATTGAGGGGCTCACAGGCAAAGATATGGGAATGAGCAATAACAGTTCTTTACTAGGAAAATTAAAATAGAAATACAGTATTACAAAGAACAATCCCAAACCCTGCCAGAGTCAGAATCCAAGCTGACACCCGTCAGTCAGTCAGGGTGGTGGCAGCAGTCCCATTCAATGGTGGCTGCATCTTCCTGCAGTGGCAGATGTGGTTCAGCTGGAGCAGTGCTCCTGGAGAAGGTGCAGTTTCCTCTGAAGGTCCCAGGGATGATGTGGAAAGGTCTGGCTTTCCTCTGGAATCCAGTGGAAAGAAGGTACCTTGGTGTCCAAAATGTCAGTTTTTATCTGGGTAGGAAAGGCTTGGCTCCTCCCCTGGCTGGAGCATCTCCCAGTGGGATGATGGAATTTTATCAGTCATGCACTGGGACTCACTGGCCATGAACAGGAGATATCTCCTGGAGGGAGGATGGGCTGTGGGAAAGATAAAGATGATTGCCCCAGCTGGTTTTTAGCAATGGCCCACTACAGTAGATATCTCCCACAGGGATAATATTTACTGCCACACCCAGTTTTAACAATGGCCCATTAACAGGAGATATCTCCTGGAGGGAGGATGGGTTGTGGGAAAGATAAAGATGATTGCCCTCTCTGGTTTAACAACTGGCCCATTAACAGAGGATATCTTCCACAGAGATAAGAATCAATGTCCCACCTGGTTTCAAAAGATGGTGATAGAATATCACATCTTGTATTGCAGCCTAAGTCATGCTTTCAAATATTTTTTTTTTTTAGATTTCCATATGAAACAAGAGTTCTCAGCATTTCTGCTGAACTGTAAACACAGACTATAAGAGAACAAGTGCAGAGCAGCTGCCAGAAAACTTCTGAGGGCTCAACAGCTGTGGTTGGAAAAGCCCCTCAAGGACATGAGAACTGCTTTTATCTATTCCTCCTGTGCCACCACTCTCTCCTTATGTTGTGCTAATGGCATCCAAAGCAGGAGTGAAATTAAATATTAAATATTAAATCACCCTCTGCATGTCAATTTGCTTTGGATAAAGCTGGTGAATAGCAGTGAACATCAGAACCAGTTTTAGGAGTCCAGAACAAGCTCCTGGCAGCACACTGTCGTTGTCACTACCGGATTCTCTGCTTTGCAAGCCCATGGAATATTCTCCAGCTTTTCAGAGACTGGACTTTCAGCATCTCAAGTCAGAAATGCTGATGGGGTTTTCCCCAGGAGGTCAGGATGTCCCCTTGAGGGTCTGATGACTGCCATGCAGAGCAAGATAATCCCCTTCTTATCCCCCCTTGGAAAATGCTCCTCCTTGTCCCTGTCCCTCTGATGCCTGAAGTTTGAGCTTTCATGTTTTCCAGATTCTGTACTGCATTTGTGTATAACTCTGAACTTCAAATAAAGTGTTAGCAGGTTCTCCTCACAGCTCAGTCCCACAAAACAATCCTTTCCCAGCCCCAGAACCAAGGACACTGCTGCAGCTCCAGCCCCAAAAAGTGCAAAGAGCAGCGAATAGAGGAGAGAATCTGGAGGATGGACTGCAGAACCTGGAGCTGGAATTGGACAATGAACCCCAAAATGGAAATGGACCAAACTTATAAAAGTGTGAAACTCATGACTCCGAGTCCATCTTGGGTGGAGCCCTGGCCAGGCTCTTGCACTACCCAAGATGAATCCTTTGAAGGGCTTTTAATAAAAAATCTGGTTTGCCAGGGGTTCATTCTATAGGAGACTGCTATAATTGAAGTCAAAAATTCTGCTCAACTGCACTGAGAGAGTCTCTACCCCAAATTCTGGGCATTTTAGGCTGGCAGAAAATAGAACCCTCTGCAAAAAAATTGTCCCTCTCCAAAAATTTAATAATGTTTTCTCTCCACTACCTAGAATTTAAAACTATTTCTCTATTAATATTCAGCCTAAAAACCCCTAAAAGTAAACTGCATATAAGCTTCACACATTGTAAACAAATTTTACACCCCAAAATACTGTGCACAAGCTACTCTGCATTTTATTTCATAAAGAAATCAACCAAAATACAACCTCTCCACACTGCTGAGAGTCATTCCCATAAAAGTCTTGGAACATTTTCCAAGCCCTACTTCTTAATGAGCCTCACAGCAGCACCACAGGAATTTAACTTGGAGAGAGCAGGGAGGCAGCTTGCACACACAGGAGCTGGAACAGATGGATAAATGGGATTTATCAGCTCCAAGGCAGGTCCCAGAAGTCCTGGCAGGAGGGTTCAGGGTTGGATTTTCAGGATGGCAGTCAGGTCTCAGGATGGAATTTTCAGAATGGAATTTTCAGGATAACAGGCAGGGTTCAGGATGGAATTCTCAAGATGGGATTTTCAGGATGGCAGGCAGGTTCAGGACAGAATTCTCAGGATGGGATTCTCAGGAAAACAAGCAGGTTCAGGATGGAATTTTCAGGATTGGATTTTCAGGATGGCAGTCAGGTTTCAGGATGGAATTCTCAGGATGGGATTCTCAGGATAACAGGCAGGTTTCAGGATGGAATCTCTCCTCCTGGGGACTCCACTCAGTCCAGGAAGGGCTTTCACCACACCCTACATGGAGCTGTGTGCAGGTGTAACAGGTGAAAATTAAGTCTCATCCCAATCCAATTAAAATTCCTAAAACTGGAGGATCAACAGGGACTAAGAAAACACATTAAAAAAACAAATAAACTGCAGAGAAGTTGCCTGTGCTGTAACACTACGGACACTCCCCAGCTGAATAACTCATTGGAGGCACTGAATTTCCTGTGACCAGCCCAGAGCCTGACAAACACATTCCCCTGGGAATTCCACGGGCCTTTGGTGGCTCCTTAAGCCAGGCTTTGTCTGCTTTGATTCCAGATTACAAGAGCTACACCTCTCCTGCAGCCTCAGCCCTGCACACCCACATACGGACACAGTAAGAAGTGAAATTAGAGCAAACACCCCCTCAAATAAATATTTCATCTCTGCCCATGACTAATTAACAGCAATGACTTCTGTTAACAGGGAAGCAGAAGCCTGGAATTATTCTCAAATCAAAAGTACATATTTGCTTTGAGATAGAGAGCAAACAACACTCCAGAATGCTGTTTGCCATGCAGAAATGTGATTAACAGATCAGAATATTGCATCAGGCCAGGTTTTTCAGTGATTGCAAGATTTAATGAGTAACAAATTGTTCCACTTGCCTCTCTTATCCAGGAGCACTCACTGTACACATTCCACAGGTACCTGTCCCTCCAGTCGTGATAATTGAAATTTCCATGGGGCATAGATGTGTAAAAAGGGAAAAAAATAGCATAAATAGCAGCTCTTATTGGAAAGTCAAATAGGAGAGGCTACAGCAGTGTCAGATGCTCTCCCTTCACTCCTCACAGCTACTCTCAGCATTGTTTGCTGACAGGTAATGGACACGATTTAAATCACTCTTCCCCTCACCTCTTCAGATACAATCACTTATCATTTCTGGAAGTAATGAATCTGCCAGGATGGAAAATCCCAGATGATCTTGATAGAATCAACTTCTTGACTTTCATTTAACCCGCTCTCATCCCTCAGGAGGCAGAACTTTTTGCAAACTTCCATCAGAATCAACTCATGCCAATATCAAGACAGGGATCTCGTCAGGAGCAGTGACAAGTTGTGCCCTGGGCAGGTACAGGAGTGGAGACAACAGGGGTCCATCTTTCCTTGTCCCCAAGGGAGGCACTTCAGTGTCTCAGAAAACCTTCTGGCCTTTTACACTCACTCAAATCACAACAAAATTTCCACAAGAAAGTTTTCCACAGGTATTTTCTTTCCTTGGAAATTTTATTTTGCTGGCCTCCCTCAGGAATTTTCAGTGTTTATATATCCAAACCTTCCAAGCACTCCTTTCACTGAGCAGTGTCTTAGAGCAGCAGGGGCAGCAGCCTCTGGACAGGCATTAAAGGCTGAAAATCTACAGAAATGGTTTATTGTTAACCAAAAAAAAAGGATAATTTGCAGAGACCAGAACAGGCACCTTAACCATGATTGGGAACTCTGATAGAGGGGTATGACAGAAATCACAAAATCACAGAATGAACCAGGTAAAAGACCTTTAAGATCATCTAGTCCAACCACTGACCTAACACCTCTTCATCAATCAAACTGTCAGGAAAATTAATCCACAAGCACCAGAGGTTTGTGTCCCAAAAAGAGACAGAACAGTCCTGTAACTTTATTCAAATAAAGGAAGAGGCCATGGGGAATTTCCCTGGGATCTCTTGAATTTTTGGAGGATGCAGCCTCTTTTTATCCCAATTTCCCTGCCACATTTCCCTCTCTCTTTCCCCATGGGCTGAGGTGCTTGAGAGGCACAGACTGCCCAAACACCTGAGATTCCCCTCTAATGTACAACCCTCCCTTTTGATTTTTAATTCTTATAGAATTTATGGGGTTTTTTCCCCCCATTGTTTCTTTCATCTTCCAATATCCAATTTCATTTATCAGCAAACCTACAGTTTGTTTGTAAATGCAAATAATTTTTTTTTCCATTCATAAATCAGTGGAATCCTTTCCATATTTCTTTTATCTCTTAGTGCTGGTTTTATCCACCAGCAGACCCACAGCTTTTTTGTAAAGACAAATCCCTCATTCCTCTCAGCTGGAAGGACCCTGAAGCCCATCTCATTCCAGGCACACATTCCCCTGCTCCAGGTCCTGCCCAGCCTGCCCTCACCCAGGTATTTTCACCTGTGGAACACCTTCCTCCACATCCCCAGAGCTCCAAACCAAACACATTGTTTGGGATGAATTTTTCACAACCAGCAGGGACAAATTTACTGTCACAACACACAGACCCTCATCCCACAGAGCTTCTGTGTCCATTGATGTCCTCCAAAGGTTTTTGGGACACAAACTCCCTGCTCACTGTCCCCACACCAAGCCTGAACCCCATCAGGGCTGTCCCAAATCCCCCAGGCAGCCCAGGAGGGCTCAGAGGAGCCACAACCACACTGTGACAATTCTGGCCAGCTCTGCTCCTGAAAGGGCCCAGCAGCTTGTCAGACACCAAGATCATTATCTCCAAAGATGCCAGGCAATCCCAATGAATCAATAGCCCTTGTGACAGAGCCCTGCATGCTGAATTAAGCAGAGCTGACAAGAGGGTTGTAAGCACTCTGTTTAACCATCAGATGAGATTTGGCTCCTATAATAAGATTACTCCCTCTTTAGCAGGTGTCTGTGTGCTGCAAGAAGATAATCCTGCATAATCAACCATCACACACACACATGTAAAGTCAAGAAGAAACAGCTCATTAATGAAAATTCTATAGACACAGGCAAGCAGCTGCAGCAAATGTGTTTGACCTCCCAAATTTAATCTGAGCCTTCAGCAGTGCCAGGCCTCCAGCACCTCCTGGCCCCTCTGCATGGCAGGACCCTTCTGTGTGATCCAGAGCCTGGAGGCAAAAAACAGCATTTAAAGGATCATCCAGAAATCCAGATTTGTAGTTTATAGTGGCACAAACCACATTGTTTCAAGACTGTGCGGACCAAAATTCAGAATTTGCCTGAGTTTCTGTGCCCCACACAAACAATTCACCTGGCAAATCCCAAACAGTGCAGGGGAAACACATCCTTGGTGAAGAACCTTAATGCATCACCCAGTGCTGACACGGGGACACTCCAGTGCTCTCAAGCACCCACAGGGTGTTTGACATGTCAGAAAAGGAAGAACAAACCCACCAAACCACTCTCTGTGACTGACTTGCCCAGGCAATGCTCACCTCAGTTCCAGTATTTTCCACTAATTACCACAATCCCAGAGAGCACCAAAGCTTCCCAATGCAACAAAATAGGTGAAAACAGAATGGAGTTGGCCTGGGGAAAAAAAACCCCACAGCAGGACAGTTGGAACATTTTCTCATTTTCTCCTCTGTTCTCTCACTGCTGCTGACTCAAGTCTAATTTAGTGTCAGCATTGCCTTCTCACTCATCTTTCTCCTTTTTCTAAGTGTGTTTAATCTGCTGTAAAATTGTTTTCATGGCTGTGGTGAATGTTATTGTAACTGTTTTACAATGTGCATTATCTGCACTGTGTAAAGGATTTGCCTTCTGTATGCAAATCATGCTGCTGCCATTCCAGGTCTGAGCCCTCACACAGCAACATCTCACATCCCCAAAGGCACAAATGCTTCATTTCTTAAATTTGTTTTAAAAAAAGGAACACTTAGAACTCAGTTCTACAGAACCAGAGCCTGTTTTTAGGACTGAGACAGAGCTTGGTCAGTTTAATCAGCAATTATTTGGGGCAGCTCTGACCACAACTGCACTGAGCTGAGCCCTAGGAAATCCAGGTTTGAACAGGAATGCTCATCAATCACTGCTCTGACAGGGCAAAAAAAGAATAAAACTGCACAAAATAAGTTTGTTCTGTGCAGAGAAAGTAATCTTTGACAATGGTTTGGGACAATCTGGTTATGTGCAACATCAGGACATGGAATTTTTAATCCTCTCTAAGTTGGGTTTTAATCTTCCCTAGGTTCAGGCACATTAACCAGATTTAAATGAGTCAAGGTCAGTCAGTACTTTTAATATTGACTAAGAAACCCAAGGCAAGAAGATCAGACAAAATTTTCCTAAGATCTCTAAACAATAATATCAATAAATCAGGCTGACTGCCAGTCCTGGACCTCCTGCATCAAAGCTGGTTCCACTTGTCTCAAATTTTGCTGGATTGTTAAAGATGGAAGTTGAACCTGTCAGAAGATAAGTTCAGGCTTCTCATAATTCTGTGTAGACAGCCAGGTTGTAAAAACAAAGGGAAAATTTCAGAGTTGCCTTTTTTGATCGATAATTTTCAAACACCGAAAAACATCTCAGGAGTTTTCAAAAAGCCAATGCCTGGCTCAGAAATTGAAGTTGGAAATAGGGTAATTAAAAAAAAAAAAAAAAAAAAAAAAAAAAAAAAAAAAGAGAAGGAAAAAACCCCAAAACATTCCAGAGGGATTGTCCTGAGTGCAGGCACAAGCAGCTCCTCCCCAAGATAATTCTGAGGTGCCACAAGCAGCTGATTGGGACAATGGTGCCATCAGTGCCCTCTCCTGGGATTTTCTCAGCTTTGAAATCCTCATTTGCCCAGATTTATAATCCATGGCCAGCAGGAATTCCTCAAGGAGCAGCTGAGGGTGCAGAGACAGGAATTCTCACCCTGACACAGGAACAAGTGCCACAAGGCATGACACATTAAAAAGTGATTTTTGGGAAGGGCTGGGATGGGATTTCCCTGCCCAGAGGAGCCTTTTCCTGTGGATATTCATGGTCAGCTCTCTCATGCAGCACAGAAACTCAACCACCAACCTGCCCTAAATTCCCACCACACTTCCAACTTGCCAATTCACAACAGCAAGTAGCCACAGCTGCTGGGAACAGCCCATTTCTCAGCCTGCCAGTGCAGCAGCACATGAATAACCAGGGAAATCCATACAAAAAAAAAAAGCAGGAGTGGAGCCTCCATCCCCTATTCTCTGTTATCAGCATCTCAAGCAATTTTGCCATGGCAACCAGAACGCCTCCAGCTCGGGCAGGGTGGCAGGAGATGCTTGTCTCCACTTTGTTAGCTGGGTAATTGCTCCTGCTGAGCAGGGTCAGCTCCAAGAAAGATGACAGCAGGTAGAGTCTGTCTGCTCAGATACCAGGGCCACCTTATCCTTGGAGCAGATCTGGTGGATTTATTAAACACTTAAGGGGTTAGTGAGCTGTGAAAATCCGATTCCCCGCCGCTGCTCTGTGCTGACCAGGAACTTCCTCCTGTGCTCCATCGAGTTTTCATTATCTTTCTGTGTTCTTGCAGGGAGGATGGCTTCAGGGATTTAAGATGCTGCAATTTCCAGGCAGCATGAGCCTCTCAAATCAGTCACCCTCTCTGGCAGCAACAGAACCAGAGCAATCAGCTGGTCCCGGAGCTCTTCAGGCCACGCTCAGCACAGACCAAGCCTTGCCTCAAATTTTTGGTTCTTCACTGTGCCCATGAACAAACAAGCCAGGTCTGAAGTGTTCCTGGTGTTCCTTATTTCCACATTCGGGTGTTTTCTTGTGCTGAGGCTCAGAAAACAACCCCAGCCTTGCCCTCACTGATCCAAGCTGGGCACAATTGAGCAGGAGCTGTTCCTCACCCTGCACCTTCTGCACATGAGGCTGGAAAAGCTCCTGGCTCCAAAGCTCCTTCACCTTGGGAGTTTAGAGGCACACAGAGAACAGAATTTTGGAAACATTAATCTATTATCTCACCTCTTCAGCAGATCAAAGCTGAACCATCTGATTGTTTAAAGATCAATTGAGTCTCTGTTTCCATGCAATCAGCTGGGGCACAGCTCTGGTGAAACAGGGCAGAGCAGCTGAGGGGTCCATTGCAGGGGAATCCCAGAATTTGAGCTTTTAGGAAATTAGCAGCTCAGGGGGAGGTTTTAGGGGAAGCAATTTCTCCCTCTTAAACATACCAGCCACCTTCAAAATCTCTAACACCCTCTAGGGATCCAGCACATGATGGGTACAAAACAGCCCCTCAAGTGCTGCAGGGTTTTCCCTCTGATTTTCCCAAAATTTTCTCCCAAAACTTCACAGAATCCCAGCGAGTCTTTTGCTCTCAGCTTCCCCTCTCTGGGTTTTTTTCATGAAGCAAGGGGAATCAAACATCTCTGGAGAAATCTGTGCAAGTTTGGAGGCAACAGGAAGATTTTCATATTGCCAATAACCCTGACAGAGCACAAGAGACAGAGAGATGTGGTTAGCAATTAAAAACAGCAATTTGTCATTCAAAAAGAGTTATTTTGCTGCAGTTCTTTATTTTAGGCAGAGCTGGACTCCCAGCTCTGGGTTTCATGAAGCACATGGGCTTCCCCTGTAATGGGGCTGAATTATATCCCTCCTAACAATAATCTATCACACTGGAGATATGGCTTTGTACAGGAAAACATTTTAAACAAAGCCAGCAGTACAAATTAACCACTTTTCAACATTTCATATTAATATAATTTAATGTCTGGAGATTTCTGGCTTCCACAGCAACTTACTCATCAGTTGACCTGCAGGGCTGACATCACAATAAAAATAATTAATATTAGCTGTGCTATAAATACCCACTCATTTCTACTACAGCATGCATATTATGTATGACAACCATTCCTTTCCCAAACTTTAAAATCCTGTTTTACAGGCCTCTGTTCCAGCATAATATCCTCATAAACCACAATAGCAGTGCAGCATAGAGAGGACTAAATTAAAAATTAATGGGCCCTGCCAATGCTGAGCTTTCTCAGAGCCAGGAAAAGGCAGAAGGAGAAAGTCCTCCCTCTGTGTGAGAGTCCTGTAAAAAACCAACAAACCTGCCCTTCCCTGGCCTGGATTTTACAGCCCCTCACTAGGTTATTTATCCATGAAAAACAGATAACTTCAAATCACATTTTTCAGAGGTGGCTCCAATGAGGTTTTGTAAAAAGAGCCACATTGAACACAAATATTCTCCTTCGATTGTGTTAGTTTAGGCATTATTGGTTCAGGGTAGAAGAGCATTCAAAAAGAATCTTTCAATTTAGAAACATGAGTACTCCTGTAAAAGTTTTGGATTCTTCTCGTGCAGAAGGGGAACACGAGCAAGAGGCTGCACTGAGATTTAGGAACAGGATATTCCCAGGCAGGAACCCAAAGAGATCCCTGCTCCTGGCCCTCAGAGGGGAGAACAGGAGGGAGGTTCCACCACTGAGGAGTTTGATGAAGCAATTCCAATCTGTGCATAAATTACAGAAGCTGCCTCTCAGCTCCTCTGATAACAGATTTTCTTCATGTAGGGAAGGAAAAAAAAAAAAAAAGCTATTGGGCACTGAGGGAGCTTCTAATTCACAGAAACTGAACCCCTTTCTCCAGCCCAATGCACAGAACTCTTTCAGCTCCCAATTAAACACAAACCTTTATTCATTAGCACTAACAACAACTGTGGGACTCCTCAAGGTGCATTTATAGCTAGAAAGGGTCTGGGATAAACACTCAGCAGCTGAATAATCCCAGCTCCTGTCCAAAGGCTCTCCCCACTGCCAGAGTTGCAAAGAACATTCCACTTTGTCACCTTATTAATTTTATTTCTAGAAAGGGCCCCACAGATCCCTCTCCAGGATGCCAGTATGGAATTCAATGGGACAGATTGTTATACTGAAAATTAAGTTTTAATTTAAACTTTGATCTTTTTTAAAGCTCATGCACCAAATTTCAGCAACTGGCATTTAAGCAATTAAGAAACTTGCATTTCTTAAGTAATTTTCTCCCTGTTTTTAATACGTGGACTAAATCTGTTAAAAAACACACAGAATTTCCACAACTGCTTGTCTAAAAGCTTCCCAGCCTCTTGGTTTGTGTCAAGAAGGAGAGAGAGCAGTTCTATAATTTTATTAAATTAAAGGGAGAGGCCATGAGGTGTTTCCTGTGGGTCTCTCAGATTTTAGAGGACACAGCCTCCCCTGCCACATTTCCCTCTCTCTATCCCTTGGCTGAGGTACTTGAGAGCTCCAGACTTCCCAAATCACCTAACACAGACCCCCTGCCAATGGGTACCCTCCTTTTCTTTTCCTTGTGTCAGTCACTGGAATTCATCAGGAATTTATGGTTCTTCCTATTGTTTCTTTCATCTCTCAGTATCCAATTTTATTTATCAGCAGACTCACAGTTTGTAAAGACAAACTCCTCATTCCCTTCCCTCCTGTCTCAAAATGCTCAGTGCTCACTAACAGCAGCCACAGGAGCTCTGTCACCTGGGGATCCCTACAAAGAAAGCATCCAGAAAATCTCTGAAGATCTTCTGGGATTTATGATTTTGCACCTTCCCTCTCTCCCACTTTTCCTTCCCCAGAGAATTCTGCATGAAACGAGAGGATGTTCTATTGGGGAAGTGGTTTCACCCTCAAACAGGCTGAAAAAATTAATGCCAAACCCCAGACTGCCCTTAGCCATTAAAATGAAGACACCAGCTCAAAAAACCTTGAGCAATGCCTCCCTAAATTATTGCTGCAGTTTCAGGGGAAAGAAATGTCCTTTTCCCTTCTCCCCCTCCACTTCAGTGCACTCATAGCAAGCATCCATTTATTTTTATTTTACTGGATGTTACACTTTATATAGAAAGCCTACAAATACAGCAGAGTTTATATCAGAGTTCCTGTGAACTGCAAAAGTCTTTGCTGGTGCTTTTTGTTGTTATGGTGCCCCATAAAGCCACACAATTCAAAAGAGAGGAAAAGCAACAGACTAAAAGCAGTTTATTGAATCCAAAGAGATTTGTTGTACATCAAAGGATGTTGGGTATCTGTCAATATTTTTGACATGTAATGACAAAATAAGGTCTCTGGTACTCAAACAAGGGTTTTTAGAACTTTAACCCTTTTAAGACAGCAGAGAAACTGTTAAATCAACCCACACCTAATTTTCCATTGAGTGTTTTCAGGACCCCTTCAATTGATCATGATCCAGAAGGAGAATTTCCCAACACAGCCAGGAGTTCTGCAGGCACTGAGCACTTCCATCAGGCAGGAAACAGCTCAGAGAGGAACCTGAGATTACAGCAGATGCTCTGGGAGGTGCAGAAATCTCTGCTTTGCATCACAAACCTGCCCGTGGCTGCCCACAAGCAGGAAAACACCATCACCAAGGCAACCAGTGCCAGGGTTGGTACCCGAGGATGATGCTGAGGAACACCAGAATGGAATTTTTCAGCAGCACCCACAGCTTGTGCCCTTTGGAGGAGATGCTGGGTTTCCATGGGAACACTCACAGGGAGCCTCTCTCTGCTCCTTCACTTCCAGGGAGGACTGAAACAAAACGAGTTCTTCCTCTTCTCCCAAGCTGGACAGCGAGGCCAGAGGGATGGAAAAGCATTTTCACACTGCCAGGGGCTCATCCTGGGGGAAAGCAGCAGAGCTCTGCTCCCACAGCAGCCTGGCTTGCTGCTCTCTGTGTTTATGGGCAGCTATTCCCTTTAAAGATGTTATTGCTTTATCAGCTCCAGAGAAAGGCAGTTCTGGAGAGCTCTGAGCCCTTGTAGCAGCTGAATTGCACAGAATGCTGCCCATAAGCTGATATAAAAGCACTGAGCACTTGTCAGCCTGTCAGAGACACTTGAGGCTTAGAATGAATCCTTTCCTGGCTAAAAGCTGGGAGGTTTGAGTGTTTCCCAATCCAAGGAGGAAGTTTGGAGCACACCAGTCATGTCATCTCCAGTAAACAGCTTTGTAACACAGGGATTTTATAGCATGGATTGGTACAGAGATCATTGTGGGAGGAGTTTGTGCATCATTTGAGGAAGGAGAAGGAGGGGTTTGCCTTTTCACCAGGCTCTCAGCTCCTAAACCAAACCTTACAAATGGACTCCTCCAGCCAGTCCTCATCTAAGGCATTATTTTATTGGTTTTTTCAAAGTATTTTCGTCCAACAGCAGAAACTTGAGACCAAATTTTTCTTACCTAGCAGGCCAATCCTGACACTGCCTTCAAACCAAGGAATAACATCAGTGTCTTTTCCCCATAGACCCAGGGGTATAAAATCACCCTGGGCTCCTCAGCTGCCATAAACACACACATTACCAGCTCACCTCTGGATGTTTTATGGTCTTTACATGAAGATCTGCACAATTCAGTGCTCAGGTTAATCTATTTTCCTGCTTTTGAACTGAACAATCCTTCCCCCTCCACAGGAAAAGATAAACCAGGGAAGCAGCTTCAGCTGATCTTTGTTCTTTGGGGCTTTGCCATTCTGGCCCTGAGGTCTGACAGAGCTCCCCATCAGCCCTAAAACTGGAAGTCTGGAGAGGGATCATCCATTCTACCCCAAACACACTGAGAACTGATTAATCCCAGCAAAAAAATGTCATGAGAAGGGGCCTCCCCTTGCTGTGCCAGGCAGGGACACCCACAGACCTTTGGCTGATTTTCCCTGGGATAATTCCCTGAGTTTTAGGCACATCCTTGATTTATACTCACACTCACACCTTGCAGCCAGCGAGGAAAAAACCCTTCAAGGTTCAAGGAGCACATCAGGCAGCTCTGGTGAAAACCCCAATGCTAACAAGGGAGCCAGGAGCCCTTGTTGTGTCTATTTATAGGAATCCCAGCCAAGCAGAAAGGATGGAGGGCTGGGCTGGCTCTGCTGCCTTCCAGGATGTGCTGTCCTGCTTATTGGACCATGAAATGCTGAGCAGAAGGAAAGGCAGGTTTGTGTGAATAATAATGAAGGTGGAGCATCTGCAGGGTTTTGTTCTTGTCTGGAAACTCCTTGTGGCCACTTGACCGAGCTAACAAGGAGAATGACTGACAGTGTTTGTTCTTGGGAGTCTTCTGGGAAAAGATGTTTCAGTGTTTTCAGGTGTTTCACTCCCTAGCCCATCAATTATCCATCAATTAATTCTTCTAGGTCTAAAAATAATATATTCAAGGCCCCAAATAGAAATTTTAAGTGCTCCAGCACAGCAGAAGATGGACATTCCCTCAAAAACAGTGAAATATTCACATTTTTACTTCCTTTTTGATGCTGAGATCCTTCTGCAGAGGCCGTGTGAAAATCACTGCGCAGATCTGAAGCCACACAGAGAAAAGTTCTTCAACCCTTCTGTGACATTCACACATAATTATTGCAGCCTCTGTTCATACAAAGCTGTCTATCCCTTCATGTTACTTGCAGAAAATTGTAATTCTCTTGTAGCCCTAACCACAAATTAATTTCAATTACAGAAGGGCCATGTTAACACAGAGGAATGTAATTTCTGTCTGGTTTCATCTCGTGCAAATCCTTGTAAGAATTTATCTGTCATGAGCTGAGGTCACGAGAAGGGATGTGAACTATCACAGCACATTACAGTTCCATAAAACGAGACAAAAAGGAAACTGAGAGACAAAGAAGCCAAGTAGAAAAGAGACATTGGAAATTATGGGCTGTTTTTACAATGCAATGGAAGTGCAGGAGGAAGGCAGAGCTGGGGACTGCTCTTTCAGAGTGATTTCTTTATCCCAGCTAGAGGAGAAATTTCCTTTCAGCCTCTCCACCCACTCAGGCACAGACACCAGAGCCTCTGCAGGGTCAGTCCAGCAGCACTGGGCTCCCATTCAGCTTCCCAACACCCAGAAATCCTGGGAGCAGAGCTCCAGGAGGCTGGCACGCTGGCAGTGGGGATGTCCAGGATGCAACAGTTCCAGTTTGATAACCTGTGAGGCACCAGCACCTCCAGGATTAAATTTACACCAAGTTCACAGCAGTGGGAGCAGCCCCATCTCATCCCATGTGTTCTTTCAACCCCAAAATCTCTCAGAGCTGCAGCAAAGCACATTCACTGTTTCTTCTTCCAGCCCCATCAGCATTCAGCTCCCAGGGGTAAAAAATTGCTTCTCCTCAGTGGCAAACTCATGCTGATAATGAAAAATTTGGGTGTTCCAGGAGAAGTACAACAAAGGTTTAACTGCAGGTGACCCTGATTAAAGCATGGAGTGCTCAGGCATCCCCACACATCCACACAAACCTTGGGATCAGCCCCTTGCCAGGTCAGGTGGCAGCTCCTGCCTCTGCCTCAGCTCCCACTGATTCCCTGGATTGCTCCAGCAGCTCCCAGTTGAGGCAAGGCACAGCTCAGGATTATGGGCAATCAATTGATTTTGTAAACAGGATCAATCTATTTTATAAACAGGGAGAGCTGCAATTTTTTCCAGAGTGGAAAACCCACTTTATGCTCACCCAGCACCCTCCCCTCAGACACAGCTGTAGGACAGAGTATCTTGGGTTGAAATACAGGATGTGATCAGAAATGTGTATTCTATCCTAGCTGTTGCAGTTGGGGGGGGGAGGGGGCAGTGACCCTGATCTCCCTGGCACATATTCTCTGCTAATGGGCCATCTTTAAACCAGCTGGGGCAATCATCTTTATCTTTCCCATGACCCACCCTTCATCCAGGAGGTATCACCTGTTAATGGGTCATTGTTAAAAACTGGGTGTGGCAGCGATTCTTATCCCTGTGGGAGATATCTCCTGTTAATGGGCCATTGTTTAAAACTGGGTGTGGCAGTGATCTTTATCTCCTGGCACACATTACCTGCTAATGGGCCATCTTTAAACCAGCTGGGGCAATCATCTTTATCTTTCCCACAGCCCATCCTCCCTCCAGGAGATATCTCCTGTTCATGGCCATTGAGTCCCAGTGCATGACTGATAAAATTCCATCATCCCACTGGGAGATGCTCCACCCAGGGGAGGAGCCAAGCCTTTCCTACCCAGACAAAAACTGAGATTTTGGACACCCAGGTACCTTCTTTCCACTGGATTCCAGAGGAAAACCAGACCTTTCCACATCATCCCTGGACCTTCAGAGGAAACTGCACCTTCTCCAGGAGCACTGCTCCAGCTGAACCACATCTGCCACTGCAGGAGGATGCAGCACCATGGAATGGGACTGCTGCCACCACCCTGAGTGACTGACGGGTGTCAGCTTGGATTCTGACTCTGGCAGGGTTGGGATTGTTCTTTGTAATACTGTATTTCTATTTTAATTTTCCTAGTAAAGAACTGTTATTGCTCATTCTCATATCTTTGCCTGAGAGCACCTTAATTTCAAAATTATAATAATTTGGATGGAGGGGGTTAACATTCTCCATTTCAAAGAGAAGCTTCTGCCTTTATTGGCAGACACCTGTCCTTCAAACCAGGACACAGGAATGCTCCCTTTCCAGCAGGATCCTTCCCATGATCTCTGTGTGCTTCAGGAACGTGATGGACCTGGCACCTCTGGGAGCACTCAGGTCTAATTTCAGCTAAGGAAGCCAATTGCTGCAAAATGCAGAAGAGGCTGCAGCAAAGCCAGGGCTGATGCAAATCATTCCCTAAAGGAGTTTGTTTCTCTCACTAGACAGGGAAAATTGGCATTTGTAAATAGCCACCCTCAGATTCCTGATTTAAATGAACCTTGGGGGCACTGGGGAAAAAACCACCTCTCACCCTCGGCACTTAATTCACCATTTTAGGTGACAAGTGGTGATAAATTCACAGGGTCTCAATGGCAGCATGGGGAATATCAGTCTGGTTCATTTTTTTATGTCCCCATCAAGTAACAAGCAGCAAACTCCTCAATTTCAAGAGAAACTGATGGATCCATCTTCACTCTCTGCCTTTTATTCTACAAGGGATCATTCCTCCCTTGAGGTGCTTTCACTGCCAGCCCAACTCTCCACGTTTCTCCTTTTCTCAGGAAAAAACCAGATTAGTTTATTCAGGCTGTGATTTCCTTCTGCAGCAAGAGGACACTCAGTGCATTTTCAGCTGTGTTTCATGTCAAACACTGAATTTCTGTGAATTATGTTCCTCCCATTTGCCATAACCTGCCTGACACAGTCGAGACACCTGGATCAAATCTCTGCACATTATCAGAGCCCATGAAGACACCAAATTCTGTATCAACAAACTAAAGCAAGGCTCAAACTCTTCAATATTATCAAAGCAGTGCAAAAGAAACCAGACACTCATCTGATAAACAAATGCAAACCCAAATTGTGTCTATACAATATGAATTTATCAGGCAAATTAAAATGAAATTATCAGAATTTAGAAGTGTTGGAAACCTAGATTTCTCACTGGAGGGAAATACTTGGGCTTCTCTTCAGGAGTACTGGCTATGGTCAGGATTTTACAGGCAGAGCAAACCCCCAGCTCTCTAAAGGACAAGTAAAGCCTCTTCCATGTACTACAAAGAGATTTCCTCTTATTCCAAGTCAAAAGAGAAATAAAAGCCAACAATCACTTTTAAAGCCTTTTTATACACCCCTTTCCCCATAACTTCAGCTGGCTGGGATTTTCCCATCTGAAAAGCACTTTTTAACTCACACAATTCCAGCCTCTTAATTCTCATTCCTGGCAAGCCCATTCCCCCTCACTCTCATGTAAATGAGCTCTTCAGCATTCTTATTATCCATCCTGGGGGTTGTGTTACTCCCAGCACCATAAACTAAGCCCAAGACTCGATTTCTATTCACAGATGAACAGAATTTACTCTGCACTTACTCAAACCGTGGCTGCTTTAGGTAGGGAGCCTTCACAATTCTGAGCATTTTCTTATCAGCTTCCCCGAAGGAGAAAAAGTTGGTCTGTACCTCTAATCCTGCCCTTCAGGAGCCAATTAAAATGTGTCAATAAATGCCACACTCGTGGGCAACATCCACCTCAGGCAGGCAGTTCCAGTCACAGTTGCTGCCCTGAAATATGAACAGATTCTTCTTTACTGTTGCTTGGACCAAAATTTGGTTGCTAAAATCAAGTACCTGAGTTCTGAGTCTTCAGGGGCAATTGAAAGGTCAAGAAAAAAAATAATAATTAAAGGATTCCTGTGAAATCTTGTTCTGAGCCTTCTGAAAGTGTACTCTGTGCATTTCTCTTCCCAGAAGGAGCTTCCACAGCTGTGTGAGTCCCAAATATTGAATATTCTGTGTGACAGATCATTCTGGGGTCCCAAGTGTTTGCCTGTGATCCAACATCTGCATCCTTCTCTCTTAAACCTCCATTCCAGTCTGTAAAGTCCTTCAGATATTTGCTACATTTTCAGCCACAAAGGGAGCCAAAAATTGTATTCAGCCTGTCTCTCAAGTTCTCCAAAGGCTCAGGATTCATTAAAACTCCATTAAAAGCTCTGGCTGATCTGTATTCCTGCTCTAGACCAAAAAGCAAGGTCACAAGCTTATCACACACCCATTATGTTATGCTGAGCCTTTGGAAGTTTCTCAATTTATAACTTGCAAAAACAATGCAGATAGTCTGGGAGTCTGAGAGAGCAGCTCAGGATTTCTGACTGGATTCTCAGGGAACACTCAGCTCAGGATTTCCAAGGGAGGATGGATTGAGAGGGAGAGCAGCTCCACCACAGGTTCCTGATTTTTGGGAAAAGCCACGGCAATGTGAATGTTTTTAAGTGACCAAAAAAAGGCCAAATTCCAGCAGGGAATATTCCAAATGCAAACCCTTTCAGCTCTGAATTGCCACAAGTCCTGCTACATTCTAATACCACTCCAAATTAATCCATTTCAGACAGAAAGAATTCAGCTCATTTCTGGGGGTCAGAACAGTCAGTTACATCTGGTTTAATTTTTTCTGTCAAGAGCTCAGCACTTATCTAACTGTGACCCTTTGTGCCATTTAATCAGAGTTCCTTGCTTGAAAATACAGTTATTTTATTACCTGCAGTAGTGACTGAGCTCTTCAGCCACCACCTTGCTGAAGAGCCAGCACTCTGCCTGCTCTCTGAGCAAGGACTAATTAACTGCTTCATAAAAACCCTTCTCAATGAGCCAGCCAGGAGAGAACTCCTCAGAGGGAGATGTGTTCCACCAGCTCCAGGACTTCCCTTTGTGCTTCCATCATCTCCATGTGAGCAACAGGATAAAATCTGAGGAGATTGGAAGTGTTCTGGATTTATTTAAATAAATTCCAGCACGCCCTGTGCATTCTGCTGGTGCAAGGAGGAAAAAGCAGCTGCAATAAAGCTCCTGCTGCCCTTTTCTCACCTGCAGACACAAATCCCTCCCCTTCCTCAGGATTTCTCTCACCCCATTCCAATAGGGAGGGTTCTGGAGACCAAACCCATCTCTCTGACACTCACTCCTCTGCAGGGTGGGATTTTTCCAAAGAAACCTCACAGGCTGCAGTGACATCTCCCAGAAATGGGAAATGGGAAAATCAGCAGAGAGCTGGTGGCAAAAAGCCACCTCTCAGTTACACAAAAGCTTCATCTCTCCAAACCTGTTATTTTAATGAGCCTTTCAATTCTGAACAGCTGAAAATGCACCTTCCACTCAGAGCAGTTCCTGCTCGATAAATGCCAGAGACATTTTGCAGGTTTTGCCATATTTACCAAATCATCAACACTCTTGTGATGAAAATTTCTTTTCCTTGGTGGCTAAAACTCCATCATTGTCCAGGTTTTTTGTTTTATGAGCTGGACTGATTTTACAACTTGATGTGTGGCCTGACCTGCACATGTTAACTCAGTGCAAAATCCATTTTTGGGATGCCTTTTTCCCCATGGAGAAATTGTTTGCAGTGCTCAGAGCTCTGTTAGTCTGCCCTTGATTAGCACAAATACCTGGGGCTTATGGAATTATCAAGTTTCTGACAGCCACATGTTATTTTAATGGGTGTTTTAAAATCAGGAGAGAAAAAAAGCTTTCAGTTTGGACTAAATAAGCCTCAATTATGGCCTAGATAGAGAAGAGGGTGAGTTTCTGTCAGGGCAAAACCTTTGATCTCAGTTTCAGAACTGTCTGTCTCATTTTATGTCTTACAAAATCTACTTCAGAAGCTCCTTCACAAAGAAACTCTGTGACCCTGTGACTTAAAGAGCCAAAATAAGCCAAGTTATCTTACAAATATTCCTTCTCAACACCAGTGAGAGCTTAAGCCAGGCTTTACCAGGCTGGCTGAGATCACAGAATGGCAAGAATCAAGTTCTGAATCAAGTTTTGAACAGCTGGTGTCTCTAAAAGTGTGGATGCTATGGAGAGCTGGGGGGAAAAAAAACAAAACTGAGTCTTTCTCAAGCTACTCAAAGAAAAAAAGAAGGAAAATAATTAAAAACAGAGATTGGCACCCCCAGAGTCTGTGATGTTTTTGTTTGTTTACAAGGGGTGTCACCTTCCTTGGACCAGTGAAATTTGTTCTGTCCTGGATCTAGTCTAGAAAAAGTGTGGTTGCTTCTTTAACAAACTGTTTTTTCTTCTGCCTCTGAAGGAAGTTGTGTGTTGCTATATTTTTTTTTTATCCTAGCCCAATAGCAACATAAAACCACTTGGAGCACATTTTTGCAGCTCTCATATCCTGGCATTTGCCCATTTCAGCATCTCAGACAGGGTCAGCCACACTCACTTCCCACACCTCCCACACCTGCACCCAAACTGATTATCTTCCAGACAAGAGACTAACTCACTTTAACCTGATGAAATTTCATCTTGCTGAACTTTCACTTTCTCCCTTCCAGTTTTCTATATTAAATTTTACCTCTAGCAACTCTACAAGTGAGGGAATAGGGGAATTATTTAATTTTTTTCCTCCTTGGTGGTTATGCTCTTTCTTTATTTATACCAAGTAAAGAATTTTTTTTTTTCCTTAGCTTCAGTGAAACAGATAAAAATCACCAACAAGAAACACATCCTGAATTTCACCTCAGGAAACACATCCTGAATTTTATCTGATGCAACTAAAAGTACATTAGAGCACCTATTTTCTTGCCTGGACAATAAGAGCCCACACCACAAACCCAGTTGTTTTTAACTACCTCAGCACATTTTTATCCTACATTTGCACTACCCAAACCTCCTCAAACAAAAAGTAGAAGCCTTTAACATAAAAATAAATCTTCAGTCAAAAAAATATATGCTAACAAAAAAGGTTGAAACCAGAACATTATCATTTGAATGGAACAAAAGGATTTTATTCTGGCTATAAAGGATGTTATTTGGAGTTTTAGAGGATAGTTATGGGTGAGGAATGATGGGATTAAAAACTACCTGTATTCCTGATGGTTTGAACTGGAAAGCCTGGGATGTTTTCACTTGAATTTGGCCAAAAAAAAAACAAAACAAAAAAAACCAAAAATAAAAGTAAAAAAAGGGGGATTTCTTGAATAATTTCAATGATGTGTGTGGCTGTGTCTCCAGGAAACTCCAGTGGTGCTGCCCATGGAGCCCCTGATGGAGAGGGGTCACTGGAATATTGGAGCAGGGCTGGGTGTGGGGAATTCTGAGCCCTGTGGGGGCTGAATTTGGCTCTTCACATGAAACCTTTGAAGGACCAAGCCTGGATTCGTGGTGGTTTTGTGGATGTCATGGATGCTGTGCTGTGATTGCAGATAAGCAATTTGTCCCAAACCATGGGAGCTACAATTTTGGATCAGTTGCTCTTTATTAGCTCTGTGTCCTTTGCTTCCACACCATCCTAGGCACTCTCACTAACCCAAAACTCTTTCTTCTCTCTGCTACAATAATGAGGGCCTTTTAAAAAATTTATTTCATCATTTGAAGTTCTATTCATTTCCACCAACTCTTCTTTTCAAAATTGCTCCATGGTTATGCCCTGATTTCTTATGAGACAGCTTTCATTTGGCTTGCTAAAAAAAATGGGGAAAATCATGGCCCAGACTCCTGCATGGCTTTGTTCTTGCAATTACTCCTGTGCTCTGTTAATTGGGAGGTTTTGTGTGCCTGGGCTCCTCTTGTGATGCATTCTGTAGAGCATCCCTGGCAGCCCCAGGAAATGTCACCCATCCATTCCCCATCAGAGCTTTGATCTCTTTATTTCCAGACTCAGTTTCAGTGATGGGAGCAGCTCCAGATGAGGTGAAGCCTCAGGGAAAGGTGAGATTTGACAGCAGGGGCACAGCAGAGCTGAGCTGCCCCCAGGAGCTGTCACTGAGCAGGCAGCAGCTCTTTGTGCCTCTCACCAGGGCTGCTCCTCTCTGTGCCTCCTCTGCCTCAAAATCCTCTAGAACAGACTCAGATCCCTGTTTGCCCTTTCCCTTCCTCACCAGGGCTGTATCCCTCCAATCCCATAGCTCTGGGTCTTCTTCTGTCAGCAAATCTTCCTTGGAGTCTCCTTTTAACCCTTCTCTGTTGCTTTTCTTTTGTCCACAAAAATTCTCTGTTTTCTTTCCATTTCAAACCCAGCATCTCAACTGCTGCTGGGTGAATTCCTGACTGATGATTTCCTTCCATTAACACAAAGCTGGAATTTAGTCACCAGTAAACTTAGTCTTGACTTAAAACTGCCAGCTCAGCTTCTTTTGTTAACTTCAGTGGTTTTGGTTCCATGGGAGCAGAGCCCAAACTTTTTTTATAATAAATATTCTTCCACCTGATAGCACAAACTTTGGTTCCACTCATGCTGCAGTGGAGTTTTTTTGACTTGAAAAAACTGGAATAAATCCCCTCCCTCACTGTGACAGCACTGACAGGAGCTGCCCCTTCCCCACACCTCTGCACTGAAGCACATTATGGTTCATATTCATGGTGCTGTTCAATTTATACTTCTAATTTGGTTTCTATTTCTGTGTGCTCCCTGCTGCTCCTCATCCCCAGGACCTGTGAACAGGAGTCTGTTTGGTTATGTGTTCCTTATGAGCAAGAACTTTCATCTCAAGACACGACTCAGGGGAAATCCTGCAGCACAAAGCCAGTTAGGGATGTGTAGGTATTTAAAAATCCCTGCCTTTCATCAATAGCTGGGACTTTTCTGGCTGCTGAGAATAAATTTCTGATGTTAAAATGATTCAGAAGGATCAGGGTATTTGTAGGAGTTTTCTTTGCTCTTTTAAAACCAGCAGCATAATTCAGTTTGGTGTTTTGCTCTGCAAAGCTTAAGGTGGCCATCAATCATTTATGAACTGCTGTGCATTTTGTGGAGTAACTCAGAGGTAAGAGCTGTAGAGAGGGAAAAACAAAGCAAAGCAGAACAGCAGCTCCTGTAATCCCCTGTCAGATTAGGGACTACCTGAGAAGATGTTTGTGTTGCTGCAAGTGCTGTTTGCCCAGATAAAAGCAGACTTTGCTCTCCAGAGAGCTCGCTGCAGTTTTATGAAGCAAATGCTACCCTGATTTTGGGTAAATTATCTGTGTAATCTCTTGTACATATCCTGACACTTGGGTAGAAGCAGGGGAGTGCTGGCAGGGTCTGACTCAGCATCAATGGCAAAGCCTCAAACTGAATTTAGTCCTAAACTCAGTTAGATTTTAAAATCTAAAACCAGGATGTTATGCTGGATGTGTTAGCAGAGCACATAATTGTTTACCCAGGGATATTTTTAGGATTCTTCCTTATTTTTACTCAGGAAAATTGGAATACAATGGTTGAGTGAAAGACAATTTCACAACAGCCCATAAAGATGGTGCTGACCCATGGGTGCCATTTCAATTTTCAAATGATTGGTCACAGCAGAGCTGGTTGAGGAAACAAAAAAACAAAATCAGGCACAGGACAAGCAACAGGTTGGGATTTTTTGGCCTCTATGAAGCACCAAAAAAAGGAGGAGGGTGGCACAAATCAGGCACAGGAAAAGCAACAGGTTGGGATTTTTCTGCCTGTGGCTGAGCAGCTGTTGAATTTTCACAACACTTTTCATTCCAGGGATGAATTTTACCCTTGGCCTGGAGATTGAGCCTGGCAGGCTGAGCAGCCATCCCTGCAGCTGGGGCTCTCTGGAAGGTGTTAAACACCTTTCTCCAGGCCTGGGCTCGGTGTTTAAGTGCCCTGGGAGAGCTGGGGCATATGTTCTGTGCTTGCTGTGCTGTGTGAGGCTGCCAGAATGGACCTGTTTGCTATAAACTCCTTTCCAGAGCTCCTTCAGAGCCCTCCTGGCTGTGCTGTGTGTGCAGGAGACACTTGACAGCTGCTGGAGGAGGAGAGGCTGAATTTTGGGGAAAGGTTTTTATCTGACAGCCACTGCTGCCAGTTCCTGGCTCTGTGCCCTTTGAATTCCACATTTACCTCAGGAGCCTTTTTGTCCCTGTGGAAGCACCTCTTAATTAAATTTAAGTCACAGCACAGTGACCTCACAGGCTGTTTAGCTGTGGCTGTATCTGTGTAGGCACTTTAACCTCCTCTCAACTCCCAAAAGGGCTTTGATATCTTAAATTTCATTTTAATTCCAACTCTGAGGATCCACCTTGCTGGAAAGTTGAGTTTTGCCCCTCCAGGAGCATTAGGGGAGAACCCAAACTGTGCTGATGGATGCAAAGGAGCTCAGCAGAACTTTTGGTTGGGATGTAACATTTATAACATCCTGATGCACACAGAAGTTGGATGCTCAACAGCATGAACAGATTATTTTCCAAACTAATGGCCTGCTGCAATCTACTGTGTGATTACAGATGAGGTTTTAGTGGGTTGGGAAGGGAAAAGCAAGCTGGAGAGCTGTAAGATAAATTCATCCATGCAATCACTCACACTCTAGACAAGAAATCATCTCCAAACTGAGCTCCACAACACATAGGAGTCTATTTTTAAGCCTGACCTGGCATCAAGAGATGCTTTGGTGAATGAACAAATGCTGCTGGGCTGCCATCAGTGTTGTCTGGAAATTTGTGTAATTAGGGAGAAACAAATAATAAAAAGCCTAAGTGCAGGGAGCAGCTCCTTTATTGTCAGCAGCAGGATGTGTGCTCCCCAAAGAGCTCTGCAGTGGCAGGGGGTGATTTGTGCTGCTGCCAGCACCACTCACTTCTGTGGGGATGATTGCAATGGGTGTCTGCAACTGTCCTCCAGAGACACTTCTGTGCAATTATGGGGCCAGCCCTGATGCATTAAATGAGTCTGTTATGAGCAGGATAATTATTACTGTGGTGCCAGATATTAGAAATCCCATTTTAACTTGTCCACTGGATGGAATGCCCACTTTGCTGTGCATGTTTTCCCATTTGTCTTCTGTCCAGCACATGGCTTCTTAAAGTGATGGAGATTTGTGGCCAAAAGGCCTCTGGTGGTCGTGGTGCTGAGCCCTGAGCAGCCCTGGGTGAAGGGGAGGCTGTCCTTGCATTGGTTTTTAGTAGGGAAATTTGGGAGTAAAAGAGACAGATTTGATTTTCTACAAAGCTGTGCTCTGCTGGCAGGCTGCACTCATAGAATAGAAACAGGGTATGGGCTGGGTTGGGTTGGAAGGACCTTAAAAATCATCTTGTTCCAAGTGCAGGGACACCTTCCACTGCCCCAGACTGATTCAAGCCCTGTCCAGCCTGGCCTTGGACACTGCCAGGGGCACCCTGTGCCTCCCTACCCCCCCAGAGAGGAATTCCTTCCTAATAGCCATCCTAAATCTCCCTTCTTCCAGTCTGAATCCCTTCCCTGTGCTCTGTTTCCAGTGGGGAGGACTGGTGCTTGCTCTCCTTCAGCTCCCAGCATTCAGAAGATGATGGGTGTCACCAAACAGCCTCTCTGTGTCTGGATTTCCACACCTGCTCAACAAAACTCCCAATTTCTGGGAGTTCCACAGGAAATTCATGTGCCTTTACTGCAGGGTGTCCCCTTGGCAGTGGGATGTGCCTCCATGCAGGGATGGATGGTGGATGTGGCAGGGACTGCTCCAAAGTGACATCCCAGTGTCCTTTGGATCTGTCCTTAGTGGCTGGAGCTGCCAGATGCACATTTGAACTGATTCTGTTCTGTGTTATTAAATGAGTCTCTGCCTTCTGGGAGACTAAATAGGAGAGCTCTGAACAGCTGAACATAGAGTTTAAAATGTTTTTCCACACCATTAGTGAAGCTCCTTAATGCATCAAGCCTTGTGCTACTGAGGCTGAGGGCATGGGGAGACCCTGCAGATTTTAGAATTTTGGTGCAAATACAGTTTCCTGGAACCATGGGTGGATTCAGGGTCTGAAAACCAGTGCAGCACCTGAGGAAAACTGCAGCTGGAATTGTCCTTTCCACCTGTCACAATAAAGATGTTTTTTTTTTCTTTTTTTCTGTGATGCTGTAACCAGACCTGAGAACTGGGTAAAGAGAAGGGAGAGAAAAGCTCAGCCTGAAAGCCCAGCCTAAAAGCCCAGCCTAAAAGCTGGGTTAAGGCAGCTCTGCTGCAGTTGTCTCTGTGGTGGCTGTGAGGAGGTGAAGGGTCCTGCTCTGCTGAGGATGCCACAGTGAGACTTTGACATTCTGCCCTGAAAAATTGTTTGCCTGGGCTCTTCAGGGCTGAGAGAACCACAAGCTCTGGAGTTCCCTTTCTGTCCAGAGCAGTGTCCTCTTTACACTGTTGTACTTGCTGTGCTGCCAAATTGTCTTTTTTTTTTTTTTTTTTTTTTTTTTCCCTTTTTCAGCTGTTTGTTAACCCTGTTTGTGCTCAGTCAGCATGCACTGATTAGGTGGGGGATGCTCTTCAAGGTTTAAGAAGAAAAATATCTTTTTAACCCATAATTTTAATTCTTCTGAAAAGAATCTGATGTCTGCTGTTCTCTACTTCTTGTCTCTTTAGTGAATGTCTTCCTCCAGTGCTGGAAATACAAACTAAAACATTCAAAATGAGATTACTCTTGTTTATTTTATTATGTTAACAGGTCAAAAAACCAAAGTTACAATATTTAAATTCAAATCACAAGCACATAATTTTTTAAATGGCATTAATGTCATCTTACATGTGCTGAAGTCTGAGGAGAAACTGGATGGAAATAATGGCCAGGAAAAGAGAATGAGTGGGCTGAGCTTTGTTTGTCACATGTCCAGATGCTAAAATTAGGGAGGTGTGTAATTCCTGATGAATTACTCTGTGTTTTACAGCAGATGATGATGAGCAGTTGTGTTTGATAGACGTGGTGAACGTTCCTCTGCCACCTGCTAGGGACACAACAAAGGGAAATGAAATGCCTGGTGAAATCCTGCTCTCATTAAGCACCTGTTAAAACACAATTTTGGTGTGTTGGAGTTCCTGCTGATGCCTTAGGATTTTATCTTTTGTATTTTTCATTCATTTGTAACCCTGCAGTTCTTTAGTGTAGAACTCCAAACTCCATATCCAGTGGGAGCTGCTGCTCTCCCATTTTGGGCAGACACAGCAATTCCTTTCCAGGATGAGAACCAAGGACACCTCCAAACAAAAGTGAGTTGGGGGCAACAAACTTGGGGTAAATGACTTCATTACCTGAAGCTGTAATTGAAGATTAACCCCCCAATATACAAATGAACCAAACTTACAAAGTGTGAAAAATGTGACCCATTGTCCATTTTGGGTGCAGCCCCTGTGGGACTTCATCTGCCCAAAATGTACCTGAATAATAAATATTATTGATCCTTCAATAAATAGAACTGCTTTTTATTCTCTGAGTTTTGCCTGGCTCTGTTTTTAGGCAGCCCCAAAAGGCATCACTGCTTCTCCTCACCCCACCAAGGGAAAGCCCTCGCTCCATTTCACAGCACTGACAACAGGCTCAACAGAACATTAACTTTTATATAAAATAAATTATCCTTGCTATCAAACTGGGGATCCTGGGAGCTGTGGTTGTAATTCCCTGGGCAGGAATCACTGCCTGCATGCTCTGGGTACCCATGGGGCAGCTGAGCACCAATTCTTCTGCAAGTCCCTCCAACAGCTGAGGGGAGCTTGAAGCTGCTCCTGCTCCTTGAATTCCAAGGAATTCCATTGTGCATCAACACAAATGTCCCTTTCCCAAAGGACATTTTGGGGTTTTTTTCCCAATCCTGCCATGGAAAAGCTTTATCCTGCTGGGTTTTTTAATTATACACCATAATTGTGTGGCTGTTCAATTTTAACTGCAGTGGTGATATTAAAGCAATAATTTGTAAAAGTGTTTTGCTTCCATTTTCTATTTCCTAAAATACACAAAGTTGTCTCCAGCAGGCAGCTGGAGGGAGTGGCTGGAGGGGCAGGGTGGATTTTGTGATCCAAAGTTTTATTGGCAAAGAGAATGATTTATTCTACTAAAAATATGAAGTTATTTAATATAAATGTATAGCATAAGTATAAAATATGGGAGTTTATATTTGTATTTATATTTATATTTATATTTATATTTATATTTATATTTATATTTATATTTATATTTATATTTATATTCATATAAAGGGAAGGTGGAGAATAGGCTTCAAGCAGGCAGTTCTGTCCTCTCTGGCTTTCATAATTTTGTTTGCTGTTTGTCCAACTCTGAAAGCTTTTTTTACCTGACTGAGCCTGAAGATGCATTTCCACCAAATTTGACCCAAATTAATTCATATTTACAGGTGACAAAGTCATGAGGAAATTCATGAAAGTAGACTGACTGACTCACAGGCTGTGAGAACTGTGGAAACAGCCAGAAGCTGTCAAAAGCAAAAAAAAAAATCTTACCAAAAATACTTTATCTTACCTCATATTTCTTCCTCCTTAGAAGAGATCATACCCCTCCCCTGTCAGTCAAGACTGAGAGTGAACTATAAATAAAAAGGCACCTTTCAGGTCTATTATTTTAAGAATTATTAATGTTACTCAATTTTTTTTTCTGTCATTTTAGAATTAAAATATCAATGCCCATAGCAACAGTTTCATTCCCAGTGCTGGATTTGGCCTGGATCACATCTGACCCTTCAGAAAAAAAAAGGGAAATAGAACCTCATGGGGAGTGACAGAATTTCTGCCCACCCAAAGGAATCCATGGCAGTTTAAGAAAACTCCCAAATCTTTGAGACACAGAATGCTGGGAAAATGCACAAAGGAAAGGTTCCCAAAATCCTGGAGTGCCTTCAGCAGCTGAGCTGAATATTCCTCTGCTTTATGCACTGGGTTATTCCAGGATATCTCTGGTGGTCACTCCCTGGCCATAAACAGAAGCTGCTTTTTCAATTTTACTTTTCCCCCTGATAAAAAGCAGCACAGAACGAGCAGTGAAACACTCTCAGCTGTAAAATAAAGGATGGGGCCCTAACAGCTGTTCCCAAAGGGAATGGGAGTGGGAAGGAACTAAAAAATCAGGGCACTGATGCCCCAGGAGCTGGGGGGAAGTGATTTTGTGTGACCCCCCCTTGGTAGTATTTAAGTTGAGTTTGAGATCCTAAAAGGTACCTGGGAGGTTTTTGGGGTTTCTTTTGTTCTAAGCTGGTAAGTAATTACTTTTTTACCCATGAGTTTTAACCCAGCTCTCTAGTTTTCATTTGATTAATTATTGTGGTAAGAAAGATATGTAAATTATGGGATGCTGAGATTTTCCTGTGTGTTTTTTTAGCTCAGTTTGGGCATTTAAATGATAATATGTAGGTTTACCTTTTAGATTTAGTTTAAATGATGAAATTGTTACTCAAAATTCAGGTTCTTTCTAATGAAATTATGTTCATTGCTTAATTTTCCATTAAGTGTTAAGAGGACAACATAAAATGCTTTCTCTTGGAGTTTTTTTGTCTTTTTCTTAAAAGAAATACAAATATAAAAGTAGGAACTTGGAAGACACCATCTGACTACTGGGAATTTTGATTTTTAAGCCAAGTGTTCTGTTGTGATGCAAAATGAAGGCAGATAATAAGTTTGGGCTTCCACAATATTTTAGTGTTTAAGGTCCCATATCTTAAATTAATGCCTTCAGGTTGTAATGCTTCTAACAGCTCTTGTAAATATGATGTTGGGGTAGAAGATGAAAGGTTGTTCTGAAGCTGGAAAATGTTGTGCCCTAAAACATTTGGACCTGGGTCTACAACAAAATTAATGGATTATGCTGTGGGGTGGTGTTGATTAGCCCATAGACTGAAACTGTCCCAGCCCTAGAAAGAAAACAAGCCCTGGTGGCTGCAATCAGAAGGAAAGAATTTTCTCTGTGGGCAGTTCAAATCTGTTGTTTTAATTAATGAGGAACATTTGCTTGGGGTGGGTTTGTTGTTATTTTGTGAGGTTGTAAGTCTATTTTCCAGTTGAAGTCTAAACTCATTTTTCCCTTCAAATTGAAGGAGTTGCCCTTGTAAAATGCTGCACCTGAGCTGTTACCTGACAGAACTAACAGCAGCAACTCCTGGGTGCTGATTGCCACCCTGCTAATTAATGAACCTGCCTGGGTGACTGATGGGAATCCTGGATTGAGTGCTGGGGTTTGGCTCTGAAACTCTTGCACTGGTGCTTTTCTCCCTCCTGCCTCAGTGTCACTTGCCCCAAGTGTGGCAGGAAAACATTTTGAGGTGGGGGAAGCTCAGTTTGGCTCTGGTGACAGGAGCAAAGGCCAGACCTTGGCTGTGCTTTGGGCAGGACATTTCCTGCAAAGCCACCTGTGCATGTGGGAGCTGAGCCACCAAATCATCACTGCCAAGAAGTGACCAAATGCTGTTTTCCTGCAGGTGCAGAGGGTGGCAGCATGGGCAGCAGCCTCAGCCAGCTGCTGTGCTGTGTGCCCTGCCAGAGGTGCAGGGAGCAGCAGGCAGCAGAGCCCAGCGAGACCAAACCTGTCCTGCAGAGCCCTGGGGACACCCAGCCCTTCTCTGACACACAGCCCCCCACCCCAGCCCTGAAAATCCCCAGCCTGGGCCCCAAAGAGCTGAGCCAGGAGCACCAGCCCTCCCCTGATGCTCTGGAGGAGAGTGGAGAGCCCTGCTCTGCTGCAGAGCCCCTGGGAAGGGCAGGAGACTGGGAGGCAGCCTGGAATCCTGTGGATTTCTTTGTGGCCCCTACTGATGAGGAGGTTGAAGGAGAAGCTGAAGACTTAACCCAGCAGGAGGAAGTGGCTGAGACAGAAGAGGGAATGAAGCCTGTTCCAGATGTTCCTGCCATGGCTGTGGGTGCTGAGCCCGTGGCACAGGAGGAGCAGCCTGGCACAGAGGGAGCCCCAGGAGCTGGGTTAACCCTGCAGGAGGGAAACAGTGCCAGCCTCCTAGAGCTCTGGAGTGAAGATGAGCCTGGCCAGGGCTGTGGCACCTGCAGGAGCCCTGTTCTCACGGGCTGGGAGCTGTCACTGTGTGCTGTGCAGGTGCCAGGGCAGCCAGAGCCCTCCCTGTGTGCCACCCCCCTGCAGGGCACCGCCAGGGCCAGAGCTGCTGAGACGAGCCCTCTGTCCTCCATCTCCCTCCTGGTGGAAGCCATGGCTGGCCTGAACCTGCAGAGCCCTCCAGAGGGCACAGCCAGGCCAGGGGCTGAGCTCTGCTCCACTCCTGCTGTGCTCTGGCAGCCCCTGTGCCCGCAGTGGGGGTCCCTGGAGCCACCAAAGCAGCTGCTGGAGCTCCTGGAGCAGGGAATGAGGGACAGCCTGGCACCTGGCCTGGGCTGTGCAGGGCTCAGTGAGACCTTGCAGCAGCTGCAGGATGGAGCCCTGGGTGAGCTGGGGCAGGAGGGGAGCAGGGCATGCACCCCAGGACCTGAGGCAGAGCAGAAGCTGCCAGAAGAAGCAGCAACCTCTGCTCCTGCAGCTGTGAATCAAGAAGCTGAGCTCCCACATGTGCCCCCCTCAGTGCCTGAAGTGCTTGGGAGTAGTGGGGAAAGAGAGGCTGAAAATGTTGAAGCCTGAGATGTTTTGTCCTCACATCTATCAAGTGCCTGCCCTCAGGAGGGACCAAGCCCAGCTCTTGCACTCAGGATTTCACAGAATGTGTCCTGGGCTTCAGAAACCCTTGCCAGACAGATCTGTGAAGTTTTACAGAGCTTTCCAGATGTTCTCCTGAACTCTTGTTCAGTCACAGGTCTGTTTCTTGCTTTTCCCAGGAGCTGTTTTTCAGATCATGCCTCGCTGGGAGGGAGCTGATTCACTCCCACCAGGAATTCACTGAGCTGATGTTGCTGCTGCATTCCCCCACTGAGGTTTGGTGAAGGTTTCATGCCTTGGTCTGAAGAGTCTGGAAACAGAATAGAAAACTGCACCTCTAATTGTGGTGGGCAGATATTTTCAGCCACTTCTGCTGCTGCCTCAGAATAGTGAAACATTTGAACTGCCTCCCTGAATGAATCTCTTGTACAATTGATGCTTCCTGCTGTCTTGTCAATGTTGAAATATTTTCACAGGAAGATGATTAAATCCTAATTCTGGCTTGTTCTTTGTATCTCTTGTAGTATGAAGTGTTTGTGTAACCTGTGCAGTTTAAAGTTAAAATGTAGTCATGATCAGAATGCAGAAGTCAGTGTATTGCAGCTGAAATCTACTGACTTTTAATGTTCCTCACTTTGTGCTACCAATAAAATACACTTTTAAAGATCATGGCAAAACCCCAAACTGAGTGTGTTTTAATTGCTGGGAATAAATGAGAATAGAATGTGTCTAAAACTGTTGAGTGTTTTTTCTTTACACTTCAAAGGAGAAATAGGGACTGACTCCTTTTCAAGGAGCCTTTTGAGCAATGTGTGACTACACAAAGTGCCCAGACCTGTATGGGAGGTGGGAGAGTGATGGATTGGAGATTTTTTTAGGCATTACAGAGTGCTTGAGGAATGGGAAAAAGCACAAGACAAAACATCCTGCAGGTTCCTTTTGCTTATCTTACACAGAGCTGAAGGCTGAGGAGGAAGAGCTGAGTGTGATCAGTGATGCTGGGGATGAATTTGAACATTTTGGGAAAAGGATGGGCTTTTTTAACAGCTTGACTTCTGTCCTTCCAACTACCCTTAGGCTGCCAAACCATCCTCTGTGTAAGACTTGCAAAACAAATAATCTTCCTTCACTTACTGGGGAAAAGGAGGAGCCTGGAACACTTTCTGTTCCTCAAAAGGCTTTTCTGAGCTAATAAACTCCAATTATTGCTCAGGTGGGCTGTGCCTGCAGGGCTATTAAACCATGGGCTGCACAGCCCTAAATAGGTGGGGGAGTATTAAATAAACACACACAAAACTGACTGAAAGCTCATCTTTTTGAATTCAATTTTTTTTGTTTGTTTGTTCTGCAAAATCCCCCTCTCCTGCTGCTGCTGTCTAGGAGGGATCTGGGTGTTTTCATTGCCACCCAAAACCCAAATTCAGGCAGGGAAAAGGCTTGAATAAAAAACCCTGGAGGAAATCAGCCTCAGTCACGTTTGTGACTGTGAGCTGGGTATCTAATCCTGCTGAGGAGGATCCTGAGCAGGAGCTGTGATAGAGAAAATGTTCTTTACCCACTGAGAGTCCTGGGGCTGTAGCTCCTTAGTGCAGATTTTCCAAGGTCAGGCTGGAAAAACAAAACTGCAGAGTGGTGGAAACCCTTCCTGTTCCTTGAGGAGGAGATTTTTGTGCTGCCTCCTGTTGTGATGAACGAGAGCAGATCAGCTCTGGGTTTGATGCCACACCAGACAAGCCAAGAGGCCCTGCCTTGTGGAAGGAAAAGACAGTTCTATTAAGAGGAAACAGCTTGAAATCTGCAATAAAAAACCCCAAACATGAAGACTGATGTCCTGAGCTGCCTGCAGCCAGCAATGCTGCCACAGCAAAGCTTTGTAATGCTGTACAGCATTCCATCCTGCAGCACAACCCTGGGCTGACAGCTGAGCCCAGCTCTTTGCAGGAGCTGTGATTATTTCCTTTTATTTGTCAAAAAAAGAAGTGTATGTTTTTTTTAGAACAGCCCTTTTAAATATATCAAAGTAGCAGAGATTGGAAAAGGCTTTTGGAACAAAGACTAAGCCTGGTAAAGGAAGGAGATGTGATTGCTCTGACAGGAGGATTTTCCTCTCTCCACTTTTGTGTGTTATGTTGCCATTTCCAGTGGTGTCTCTCATGCAGGAGATTTTTCTGGATTGTTTCAAATGGGTCAAAGTTGGACTTTTTAAACTAGAATATTTCATATATTTATTTCATATCTGTATTTCACATGTTTCCATATTCCACCATGATTCGAGGTTAAGAAATTATTTAAATTTGTTAAATTTAAATTTTAAAAATTCTACACTTTCAATCTCAAAAATGTGCCAGCTACCTCATGATGAGCTGATGACTGAGCACCTTCACACTGCACAGGGCACTGAAATAAATCCCTGCAACATCTGCAGGGTTTGGAAATCCACTTGCAGTTCCTGACATTCCCCCATGCAGGAGCAGCTGGGGATGCAGTTTATTTCCAGTTGTGCTGTTTGGCAAAGCACCAAAGTCCCCAGAGTTTTCAGCCACTGCCTGTGACACTCTGCACGTGCTCTCATCTTTGTGTGGAAACCACTGATCAATTCAGAGAAGTTTTTCCAATAGTCAAAGAAATCCTGAGCTGCCTCTGAATTTCAGTTCCACTTGTCATAAATGAGAAACAAAAGCCTCGATATTCAGCAAAATTTAGATTGTTTTATTTTATATAGACAGAGCAATGGGGATACATGGGGGTCACAGCCCACTCCATGCCCCACCCAACTTTGGTTTGCAGCTCCCTTTTATAGCATGGTTTCCTTGTAGTCACCAATAATTGGGGTTTTTTTGTTGTCATAATTTTGCCAGGTAAGCAGTGGTGGTCACTGGATGAAGTGAGTCTCAGACAATTTGTCAAATCCCATAGATAACCATTGGTCTTTGTAGATAAGGAAATGGCAGAAGTTGGGAAGTCTGGTCTCAGTGGATAGGCTGCAATTGATAACACAAAGGCAGGAAACCTGATTTTGCAGAATCTCTTGGGCTATGTGAAAACCTTGTTTTGCAAGTTATCTGTAGATACAACTTCTTTAGAAAACATAATATTCATAACAGAGGGATTTAAAACAAAATTATTTAATCCTATATTTTCCTTTATTTAGTGTCATGCTTCATTTCAGACCTATATATTTATACAAACCCCAATACTTTAATGATTAACACAAATCTTTTATCAATTATCACACACTGAAGCCTAAAAAGGAGTATTTAAAAAAACAGATTTTTTTTTTGGTGTTTTTTTTTTTTTTTTTACACACATATTTTCCTCACCAAACCTTTGTCCTCTGCTCCCAAGGAGCCACTGAAGCTTGGCAGAGTTTAGGATGCTGAACCAGATCTGCCATCCAAAATTGCAGATTTGAGGGGGTTTTATGTAAACAAAAGAAGACTGGAATTTATCCAGTTTGATTTTTTTTTCACTCCACAGCACTGGTGCTGCAGGCAGTGGATATTTAGGCTGTGCCTTCGTGCTCCTGGCTGGGATTAGTTTATTTTTAATGGATATTTGCTTCTGTGTTTTGCCCATGTGGCCAATCCCACGTAGCAAACACAGGCAGGGCTGGGGAGTGTCAGAGGCAGCAAAGGGTGATCAGCTGTGCCTGGGATCCTTCAAATCATCTGCAGCCACTGTGAAACTGCTAATTGCCCCTCTCAGCCAGCACACAAGTGGGAAAGGGGGTCATTTTTCACCCCTAACTGCTCAATATGAAATAAAATGGGAGATTGCAATGTCATTATTGTCATCTTTGAGTTATACACAAACCCAGCCTGGTTTTTCTGCCACTTGGCATCACCTTTTCCCAGCAGAGTTTGTCTTGTCCAGCTCTGTGTAAATCTTGAGCTTTATTTTAAACATTCAGCAGCAATTATCACAATGAAGTTAATCACCCATCAGCTGCACACAGCAGCACATGTTCCCAATGGCTTGGAAATGTTTGGGGAAGTAGAAAATAGAGTGAGGGAACCTAAGGTTGAGAGTGGGAACTAAGGTTGAGAGTCAAGGGGGGAAGGGATTGAGTGTGACCCCATTTGCTATTTAACCCCAGGTGAGGGTTTGGCCCCCAGGTGAGGGGTCTGCAGTGGGGCTGTGCTGGTGAGCAGGGCTGGGTGTGCCTCTCCTGCTCTTGGGTTTTTATGGGATGGGCTCCTTGCTTTAATTCCTGCACATTTTTACAGTCTGGGCCTCTTGGAGCACAAGTAATTTAGTTGTTTTTAGCTCATTTCAATGTTTAAGGGAGACCTTGCCTCTCAGTTCTTGAATTAGCTTTGTGCTGGGAGATGTTATTTTACCTTTTAGCTCACTTGTGTCTCTTGCATTCCTCTCCTAATGTTATTATTCAGGAATAAACCTTGTGAATTTTAAATGTATCTGTAATTTTTTCCTGCCTGCCTTTCTTCTCTTCCCTCCTGCCCCCATCTATTACTGGAAGTCTAAACATTTCCTTGACTGGAGTGAAGAGTGGCTCCTGAGATCTGTCACTGTTTTCCAGAGTGCTCTGCATTGACTGACAAATGGGTTTTCTTTTTTTTTTTTCATTTTTTCAGACTGTTATTTCTTAGAAGGTCTCTGTATTTCTCTTTTCCCCTCTTTTCAGACTGTTATTTCTTAGGTCTCTGTGTCTCCCTGACCCCCACCAGGTGCAATTCCACTTGCTCAGCTCATTCCTGTGATCCCTGAGCTACTGCTGGGTGAGAATTGGGTAATTAACTCACCCTAATGAGCACGGGCTAATAAATCTCCATTTTTTGCAGGTGTGAAGCCCCTTCCTCCTCAAGAACCAGAGCTCCCTGCATCTCCCAGGAGGAGCCCTTGAAGTCTGTGTGTCCCCCAGCCATGGGAGGCGTTTTTGGGAAGAGCAAGAGGCCCTGTGTGTTCCCCAGGGTTGTTTATAGGGCCAGGAGGAGTGCCCGGGTGTGCTGTGATGCAGCCACCTGGACTGGGGACACCTTCTACTCAGCACGGATTGGGAGAGCCCCCAGGGGCTCCCAGCCCCCTGCAGCCACACTGGTGCTGGAAACTTCTGGCAGTGAGTCCAGAGGGGAGGAAGGAGACTCAGCCTCCCCTCCAAGGGCACAGCACAGTGAGACCTCAGACCCTGCAGACACACGAGGGGCTGAGCTGCCCCAGGGACCCGAAGCCAAACCTCACCCAGGGCTGAAGAAACACCAGGAGCTCACAGGAGAGGCAGCAGCACCCCAAAACCCCCAGGACAGCAGAGAGGCTGAGGCTGTTCTGCACCCCCCTGGCAGCTCCCTGTCCCCTGAGCTCCCCTGTGGGGACCAGGGGGTGACACCTCTCACCCAGATCACAGTGGAGGTGGATGTCCATGTGTCTGCAGGTGACCACGGGGAACCTGGCCAGGGCCAGGCTGCTGCCACACCTGAGCTGCCCAGGGGCTCAGGGCAGGAGCCTGGGGGTGCCAGGGGTGCAGAGGATGCCTGTGTTGGGAAGGCTCTTTGGGAAGTGCCCATGCAGAAGGCAGGTGATGCCACAGCTGCTCCGTGTCCCCTGGAGGAGCCTGAGCTGCCCCTGGAGGCTGCAGAGCCAGGAGAGAGCATCACAAACGGGCAGGGAGCTGCACAAGAGCACTGGGGAGAAGAAACTGAAGCCCCACCTGATGTCCAGCTGGGAGAAGGGGAGAGTCCTGCTCCTGAAGGTGTGGAAGGAACTGCTGGTGGGCCAGAGCAAGCTGAAGAGATGGCTGAGACCTGTGGGGAGGGGCAGACATCAGAGGAGACCCCAGCCTGCCTGCCAGAAACCCAGGAGGAGGAGGAGAAAAGCAGAGTTAGCAGTGATGGAAAAGCAGAGGAGCACTGAGGGTTTGTCTGCAGCCAGAGCTGAATTTGCTGCCTCCATCCTGCCAGGGAGGGATGCCAAAGGCTGCCCTGGAGGGCTCAAATCAGGGTGTGGTGGCAGAACCTGCCTTGAAAGACTTTCAGATGTTAAACTTTAAATTTGTGTGTTGCCTTCTGCAAGTGGCACTTCCCTCCTTCCTTCTCTGCTGGGAGAGGGAGTGTGGGCATCATATAAAAAGTGTATTTATGTATTTATTATCTATTTATACCCTGGCTAGGGCTGTGCTCTTCATGGCTATCTGTGGCTGCACAGGGTTAAGTGATGTCTAATTTATTAATTACACTTGTCCTCTCACCCCACTGACTTGTCACCACTATTGGAAATGGATTTTGTGATGTGTTGCAATTGGAATCAATAAATGGGTGCATTTTTGCACTGACTGCTGTGAAATGCTGGGTTATTAATATTCTGATAACTAATTTCTGATATTTGAATTGACTCCAGTGCCAGGACTGATGGTTTTACACTTTTCAGCTTGTAAAGTGTTTGGTAAAATGCTGAATATTGATACCAGTGGCCTCAGAATGAAAGCTGCTCCTCTCCTGGTAATTTCCTTGCAAATATGGGAGCACCACCTGTATTTAGAACCTGATAAAATTAGAGATGAAAGGCTAAACTTCCAAATGTGACTCACCTAAGAGGATTTGCTTTACAGAACTGGGAATTTGTTTTATGGCCTGTGCTGGCTGGGTGGAGGTCAAGGAGCTCAGACTGGAGGCCTGTGGAAGGAGCTGTAAACAACAAAAAATGCTTCTTGTGGTCATTTTGCTGAGATAATCAATACATTTCTGGCAGCTGCATATCCAGTGCTAATCTCTAATTACACAGTGCTAAACAGGGAGGAGTTTTCCCATCAAACCTGACTGGTGTTACAGCTCTCACTGAATTTAGAAATGATGATGTGCTGAAGGGAATCAGGAAAATAATACAGCTTCATTTCTGTCAAGCAAAAGGGTTTTACACCACATTATTCTGCTAGAACTCATGGGGCTTTAAAAAAAAATTAAAAGGGAAATAATTATTTGTATCAGCTGGAGAACTCCAGTGTGAAGGAGAACAAGATCCTCCCTAAGGGAAACATTTCCAGCTCTGGTGTTCCTGTGCAGCCTCACTAACCTCACTAACTCACTAACTGCATCCACAGGAGGCAAGAAGTGATGGTTAAAGGCAAACCAGAAGCTGAGGATGGGGAGAGCAACACTTCTATTTAAGGGATGATTGGCTTTACTGTCCTTCAGTGCTTATTCACATCAGGAGTTGGGTGTACCCTTACAAACATTTCCAAGGACCAGGCTCCCCTGCTCCAAACCTCTCCACTTAAACTAGATTTGCTTAATTTTATTTTTTTTCTGGTTGAGACCCTGCCCATGGCAATGTCCAATCTGCCCTAACTTAAATAACTCAGAGAATGTTCCTTGCCCTGGGCTGCTCCTCACAGTCCCTAAGGCCCCTTCATCAGCTTGTTCTGGGTTTGGCTGCCTCTGGCAAAGCTCTGCTGCTAGGCTGGAGATTATGTCCTGCTTGCAGAGAATTTAGATTTACAAACCAGTGGGGTGGCAGCTCCTCCTGGCCAGGAGAGAGGCTGAAGCCTGAGGAAGTCATGGGGAAAAAAGTAGAGAGCAACACAAAGCTCTGAGCATCACTCTGCCTCTCTGAGATGTACAGATCAACCACTGTGCTTGTGATTTATTAAAAGCATCTCAGAATTGATGGAATCTGTTAAAATTGCACAGCAGCTCCTTCCCCCTGTGGCTGAAGGTGTGGGGCTGATCAGGAGTGGCAATAAACACTTAATGACATGGCACTGTTGGTGCCACACAAATGAGGGACAGGGATCCTTTTCCACCCTGAGAGGATTTGTGCAGAATAATTCTGCAGGCTGGAGTCTCACAAACATCATCACAAAACACCTGCCAGGTGATCACCAAATTACAGGAACAAAAGTTATGCAATTCTTCAATTTTGCTGGAATTTTGGTGTTTATATCTAATTAACAAAGCTGCAGTCTGAATCAGGGACATTGTCTCATATTCTGGAAAATGAGTGCTTTTAAATTCCTTTCTTAAAAAAAAAAAAAAATAAATCATGGAATAATCTTCCACCACTTGCAATGATGCAGGAATTTTGGGAAAGAAATTTTCTAGTGCTCTGACTTCAATTGCAACAATCTGAGTGCAAAATTCCTAAAATTCCTAAAATTTTAGTTAAAATTCCTCTTACAATATACCAGTTCTGCTGCTTTTTTGTCATCACACTCATCTGGGGTTTTCAGGAGTGCCCCAAGTTCTGTAAAGCCCAAGTTCTGTAAAGCTGAGCTTTGCCTTCAGCTTTTCCTGGTCTGCACTACCCAAAATTACACATGGGGGAGGTTTGGATTTGACAATTTCCAGGGCTTTAAATGCCTTTGTCAGAGGAGACTCTGCCTCATTTCTGATGTTTGCATTGACTCCAGTGCCAGAAGTGAAGGTTCTGCCCTTCTCAGCTTGTAAGGTGTTTGGTAAAACGCTGAATATTGACACCAGTGGCCTCAGAATGAGAGCTGCTCCTCTCCTGGTGATTTCCTTGCAAACACTGTGCTTCGACCCTGATAAAGGTGAAGCTTAAACTTCCAAGTGTGACTCATTTAGAGCAGGGCTTGGGTCTGAAATCACCTTAACACTTTTAAACTCCTGTTCCTGCCCTGGGAGCAGGGAAACCCATCCTGCAGCAGCAGAACTCTTGCACCATCCCTGACTCCTCCAAACTCTGATAAGTGAAGGCAAATTCCAGTTTTTGCTGCTCTGTCCCAACTTTTCAGGCAAGTCCTAATGGGAGGGTTTATTAAGGAGGCAGTGGTGTGGCTCCATCCCAGCGCTGTTCCCAGGCTCCAGGCTGCCCTCTTAAGATGATAAGCAGCAAATTCCTCTCTAAATTCCACAATGAATCACTGCAAATGGGTCTCAAGCAGCATTAGGAGTCACACACTGCCTCGGAGTGCAATCTAATTTTTTGGCGTTTGGGAAATCTCAGCTCCTGTTGCTAAGAATCCTTGCATTGAACTTTTCTAATTAAACTTTCTGTCATTCAGCAGGAAACCTTAAAAAAAAAAATTGGTTACACTTGAGGAACTAAAAGCTCAGGAGAGTTTAGGAGCTGCTGGAGCTGTTCAAACTCCAGTGTTTCTCTTCCTTTTGAAGCACCTTTATAAATAATCACCCTCCTCATCACAGTAAATCTCTTTCTCCTGAACTCTCACACAACTAAATAAAAAGTTCTAAAAACAGCTGGTCAAAAACCAACACTTCCCTTATCCAGAGCAGCAGCTGCTGGTCAATATTCTTGTTCAATACAAAATAAATTTGCATTGCTTTGGTTGTTGGATCCCTGCCTGGCTTTCAGGAGCACAATAATTTCCTTCCTTCCTTTCTTTCCCTCCCTCCTTTCCTTCCTTTCCTTCCTTTCCTTCCTTTCCCTCCTTTCCAGATGAAAAATCACAAAATCTGCAGTGATCTGACAACCAGACCCAAGCATGATGTGAAAATCAGAAAAGCTGTGAAACAAAAGCCACTCAAAAAACCCTTCCTGAGAGAAAACATCATCACAAACCTCCCCCAGCTCTGCCTCCTTTGCTGCCAAGTGCCTGCAGCACCTCACAGGAGATGAAAAGCACCCAGAGCTGCTCCTGTGCTTAGGGAGGGTGTTCTGTGCCTGAAACATCTCAGTTCTCCCAAATTCTGTCCTGCAGCTGCTGCTCTGCAGCCACAGAATCCCAGGGTGGTTTGGGTTGGGAGGGACTTTAAAAATCATCTCATTTCACCCCTGCCACTGTCCCAGGCTGCTCCAAGCCCTGTCCAGGCTGGCCTTGGACACTTCCAGGGATGGGAAGGAATTCTTCCTAAACCCCCCCTCTAAAGTGTTCTCTCAGTTTGGAGCCATCCCCCTTGTCCTGTTCTTGTCAGAAGTGTCTCCAACCTGTCCCTGTGCAGAGAAAGAAACCCCACAACATTTCCCTTAATTTCTGTGTAAATATCTAAACAGAGACCCCACAACATTTTCCTTCAATTTTATGTAAATATCTAAAGAGAGACCCCACAACAATTCTCTTCAATTTTATGTAAATATCTAAAGAGAGACCCCACAACATTTCCCTTCAATTTTATGTAAATATCTAAAGAGAGACCCCCCCCACAACCATTCCCTTCAATTTTGTGTAAATACCTAAAGTGAGACCCCAAAACAATTCCCTTCAATTTTGTGTAACATTTCCCTTCAGTTCTGTGTAAATACTTCAGGGACAAAAAGGAAAATAATATTTAGATACCCAGAAACCTCTGATGTGAATTTTTTTATGGTATTTCATGAACATGGAGCAAGGATAATTCCTAATCTTTCGGGCAGCTGTGGAAGGGACCAGTAATTAATGAAATCATTAATTAAAATCATTAGGTTTGGGTGGAAGCAATTCAGAGTTGCTGCCCTGCCCTATTTAAGGTCCAGGTGCTCCTTCCTAAGCTCTGCTGGGAACTTCTTGGAATTGTTTCCTTTGCAAGTGAGTGTGGGCACTGCATGACACAAATTTGGGGGTTTTTTGGGGAAAAGAGGGATTTTTGCACTTTATTTTTGATGGTTTTGTTTGACTCTTCTGGTGAGAGAGAGCCCTGCCTTTAGGGTTTCAGCAATAATTATATTTTCTTGTGTCTTTGGCTTTGAACAAAACTCTGTTGGTGGGAAGATGGGACTAAAAATGAAACTTTCACAGCATGAAATGGTCAAATGAGGAAAGGGAAATAATTTTCCTACATATAAAAAGTAACTGGTATCTTAAGGTAATAAATATCTTTATCCTTCTAAACAAACCCTCTTTGGAGACAGCAGCAGTGGAATCTGTCTTTTGTTATATTTTGAGCTGCTTTTGTAGTGATTACAAATAAATATAAATAAGTATAACAGAAAATAAGTTATTATTTCCCTTTCCTCTCCTGGCATTTTACTGCCCTACCAAAATACCATTCTACATTCATTTACACAAAATCCTTGCTGCTGATGCAGCAATTGCTTACAAAACATTCATTTATTTGTTACCTGTCCTCTTTGCAGCTTTGATATCAAAGATCATCTCTCTCACTTATTTTATTTTAGTTTTTCTTCCCCGTGAAGTGGATGGGTTCATTTTTCTTGATTTTCCTTTCTTGCAACTCTGTAGTTTTAAGTGATTAAGTTCATGTAGCCATATAAGTGAGTGCCTAACCACCATGGAATCACACATTTTTTTACAGATTCTACCCATAAAAGCAGCTCAAACAGTGCAGCAAAACTGCTCTGGATCCATTAGCTCCACTTTAAAAACTGCAATTCCTAAATTATGGATCTGTTTCTCTGCTGTTCCTCTCACTCTGTGCTGTGCTGGTTGAGCTCTCTGCAGCACCAGCTGCAATCAGATCATGTTGTGTGGCACTTCTGTCCCACTTGAAATATTTAGTGATAAAAAATGGCCCAGGATTTGGAGTGGAGCTGATCTGTGGGACTGGTGGGGAATTGGTTGCAGCTGCTGCCTGCCCTGTTTTAGAGCCAGGAGTAAAGGCTGAGGTGCTGCAAATAAATGGTTTAAGTCCTGTTTGTTTTGTGCTTTTCCCTGCCAGAAGCAGGGCACTTTTATCCTGCTTAATGATGAGTTTTTAACCTGTGTTTGCCTCTTTCTGGTGATCTGCATGGCAGGTTCCAAAGGAATTACTGGGGCTGTGTGCAGCTCCCTCTTTCCCTTTCCCTCAAAACTTCCTCCTGCTCCTTCCCTGTAGTGCTGATCTGTTTTCTGGTGATGCTGCAGTTGAAAAAAGGCCCTTTACCAACATAACCTGAGGGAAATGTTTCTCTGCATTCAGAATGAGCTGCCCCTTTTTAATGTTTGAGTTTGGAGCTGTGGTTTCTAAAAAGTAAGTTAATGACTGGTAAAACAATGACCCAGGGGCCTGAAATCCCCAAGGTGTTTCTTACCTGTCAATAAAGAGATATTTTTATTTTTCTTTAATTTCTCCTCCCCTCCATATCTTACCTGGCATATGAATGTTTTCCCTGGCTAAATGTGAATTTCTTTGTGGAGTTAATAAGGGGTTTAGGAAACAACAGGAGACTTAACTAGCATTTACTTTAGGAATATAAACTAATAACTGTGAAGTGCAGTGTGGGCTGAGAGTCCTGGGGAAGGAGTGACTTCCTAAATGCTCTCAGAGCATCAAGAAGCTGCTCCTTGTGTTAACTTAAAAAAGAAAAACAAACAGTATTAAATACAACAAAACCTGCAACTCTGAAGTGGGAATTTGATTTTCATTTTTAGAGGGGCATTTTCTGCTCTGACACAGAGCTAAGAAATTCAATGGGAGTTTGCCTTGTATTTTAAAGGGGCGTTTTCTGCTCTGCCCCAGGGCTGGGTGGGCTCTGTTGGATTGCTCCTCTCTTGCAGGTGGCACAGCAGTGGTCTGGCAGCTCAGCAAGGCTGGAATGAGGGTCTGTGCCTGCTGCTGAAGGCTCTGCTGGTGTCCCAGACCCTCGGGGTCCCCTGGAGAAGGCTGTGAGCAGGATTTGCTCTGCACACCTCGGCCATGGGGAATGAGATCAGCTACAGGAGGTACTGGTGCAGGAGGTTCAGGAGGTTTAAAAGGCTGCCAGCTGAGGAGAGAACAGATGTGCCTGATGTCCCTGATGTCCCCAGGGCCCAGCCAGCCCAGGCTGGGGGATTTTGGGACAGTGAGAGCCGCCTTGAGAACAAGAAACCCCTGAGTGATGCTGCAGGGCTGCATGGCAAAGAGCAAGGGAGGAAAAGGAGAATGGCCTCGTGCTCCCCACCAGGATTGGTGAGGAGATCAGAGCTGCAGGAGCTTGGGGACAATCCCCCTGCCACACGTCCAGCTGGGAAAACTCGTGCCCCAACTCAGGGAAGAGCTGCAGGGCACACAGAGGTGACAAGAAGAGAGGAGGAGAGCAAGCAGGGGAGAGGGAAAAGCAGCTCAGGATTGCACAAGAGAGCCAGCAGCAGGGTGTGCAGGGCAAGCCCTCTGTGCAGGTGGCTGAAGAGACTCAAAACCCCAGCAGAAAAACCAAAAGGCAAATCTGCTGCAGCCACCAGCCAGGAGTGAGGCTCCTGTGAACTGAAAAAGGACCAAGTGCCCACTGTGATACCTGCAAAGAAGAGAAAAAGACTGGCAAAGGAAGTTTTTCTGGTGTACAATGGGAGGAGGTTGTTTTTCTCATCTTTAATCTGCTTTTCTGCTGGATGTTCCTGGCTGTCTCTCACCTGTGTGCAGCACAGAAGGCATTCCCTGTGCAGGGAGCAGGGAAATGAAGAGTCTCTGCTCCCTTTGCAAGCAGCTTGGCAGGATTGTTTGGCTCTGCTCTCACTGGGGGCTGGTCTCTAAAAACTCATTTTTGAAACCCTGCAAAGCTGCAGCTTTGTACCTTCCTGGTGCTTCCCACCTTTATTTGATTTTCTTTCCCTTGCTTGTAATAACTTGCTCTGTTTAATGCTCCAAGAGAAGTATGAGTAGCATCACTGTTATCAACCTAAATTATGGATTATAAAACCAATAAATGTTTATAAATGCATGGTGGTGGGGGAGGCTTGGTGAACAAGGGGCTCCAGTTTTGCTGCTGGAAGTGTTTGTTCTGTGTGTTTTTGTATCTGTAAGTCAATAAAAGCCACTTTCACTGCCTCAGTGATCCTTGGCTGCAGCTGGGAGTGGATGAGGGAGGGAAGGAGGGGCTGGCACTGCCTGCCCACAGATTTTGGGGCTGAGAGGATTCCCTGTGCTGCCAAGGAGCCAACAGTGGTGACCTGAGGCTGCTCCTGAGCAGACTGGGAGCTCAAAGCTCAGGACAATTCTTTAATTTGTTTGCTGCAGCTCTGTGCTGTCCATGTGGCTCCTCCAGGTGTCCCAGAGCTGACCTAAGCACAGCCCAGAATGCTGAGCTTGTTCTGCTGGAGATTCCAGCTGGGGGCTGAAATCCTTCTGGGAAAGGGGAGAGGCAGAAAGAGGAGCTGGCAGAGGCAAGGGGGGCTGCAGGGCTGTGCTGGGAATGCCAGCCTGGAAATGCCAGGGGAAGATAGTGAGCAGCATCCTGAGCTTGGGAAACTCCTCGTTCTCCTTCAGCTCTTTCCTTCTCAGATTCCTCAGTTAAACTTTCTCCCTCTGTGTTCCCTTTGTAGAAATGCTTTAGGATTTCAGCTTTTCTATTTTTCATCCATTTGTAACCCTGCAATTCTTCAGTGTGTAACTCTAAACTCCATATCCAGTGGGAGCTGCTGCTCTCCCATTTTGGGCAGACACAACAATTCCTCTCCAGGCCTGGCAATCAAGGACACCTCACTGCCTCAGTTCTGAGAGATGGAAACAAAAGTGAGTTGGGGGAGCAAACTTGGGGTAAATGACTTCATTACCTGAAGCTGTAATTGGAAGGTTAACCCAAATATGCAAATGGACCAAACTTATCAAAGAGTAAAAATCTGTGACCCTTTGTCCATTTTGGGTGCAGCCCCTGGGGGGCTTTGTCTGCCCTAAATGTACCTGAAGGCCCTTCAATAAATAGAACTGATTTTTATTCTCTACATTTCATTTGACCTCTGCTTTTAGGGAGCCCCAAAAGGCAGCAGCATTTGCCTCCCCAGCTCACCTGAGGTGACCAGGGACAGCAAAGTGACTTTATCTTGCTGATCACTGCATCAATGTTCCCCTTAAAGAGCTTAGAACACACCTTGGAGCTCTTCTTGAACAGAATTAGGACAAAAAAAACCTTCAGCACATCCCTTTCTCCACCTCAATCCAAACTCTTGGCTGTGCCAGCCAAGAAATAAATAAGAGAGGAGCAGCTGTTTTCCACCTTGTGCTCAGAAGCTCCATCTGCTGCATTTCTCCCCGTGCAAAAAAATAATTCCTTGGGTGCTCATGACCTCTAAGGATGACATTTGCCTCGTGTAATCCCCTGGTTCCTCAAATAAAAGTTGCAGGAAATTTTTAAAAGCAGAAATGCAACCCCCAAAAGAATGGAATGTTCTTTTTTTACAGGTAACAAAACTTAGTTTTGTTTTTTGCAAAGTCGGTGGGGTGTGGAAGTGCCACCTTCTATTGAGTCAGTCGTTTGTTTTTGTTTTTTTTTTTTAAAGGCAGGAATGTCTTTCTTTGTTTGAAATATCAATTATTTAAATTTATTTGTTGAGGTTTTCTGTTTATTTGGTTTTGTGGGTTTTTGTTTGTTTTGGTTTGGGGTTTTTGTTTGTGTTTATAAAGCAGAGGTGTTCTGTGTGGGTTTTTTTTGTTTGTTTTTTGGGGTTTTTTTTAAGCCAGATTTCATATCTTGATGGAATGGAGCCCCTGAAGAACAGAGCTCTGCATCATAAGAAGTTTGAAAGTTGGGAAATAAAGCAGCTCAGGATCTGTCAGGTTTCCTGAGTGTGGCAAAGGGATGGTCTGAGGTGCTGAGCTGAATTTCTGAGATGGATTCTCTGCTTGGACATCACCTCAGCTGATTCCTTTCATTCCTCTCATCCCACTTTTCTTTTTGCCATTGTCCCCAGAGCACAGTGCCAACACTTTGTCCATCCATTACTGCTCATTAAAAATTCAGAATGAATCCTGTTTTTCATTGTGCAGCTTCCAAACTCACCAAACAACTGAAAAAAATGATCACAGAGCTGTGATTTCCTCAGTTTTCAGGTAAGGAACTTGCTGTAAATTTGCTTTTTTGTTGTTGTCGCCTTTTATTTTGGTTGGTCTTTGTTTGTTTTTGTTTTTTGAGACAAAACCCTCAAGAGATTTTTACCTTCCTGAAGTGTGGTGTGTTATTCCACTGCCACAATTTGCTCTGAGTTCAGCAAGCAGGAGAATTCAGAATTCAATGTTTGAATATTTAAATAATTATATTATATATATATATATATAATTAAATAAAGAATTTAAATAAAACCTCCATGGGACAGTGCCAGGTTTAATGCTCTGCTTGACCAGGATGTGACATTTCCCTGCACTGGGAGACTTTTGGAAATCTGGATTTTAACAGAAAGTTTAAAAACTCCACATTTTTTCCTCAACATTGCACAATTCCAGACAACAGTCCAGAGCTCTGAAAATATCCTCCCATGATAACATCCACCAGGTTTTTCCCCAGAAATTATAAAGGTTTTTACACACAATTTAGGAGTCTTGATTGTCTTTCCCTGTTTGCTGCTAGAAAATGTTGTTGCTTTTTTCCTTCTCTCCCTCTGCTGAGAAGGAAATTTCCTGTGGTTACCTGTTCCTTTGTCAATTCCTCAAATATAGGTTGATATTTTTATTTTTAAGGGAAGACAGGTATTTGCTGCAGAGCTTCCTGCAGAGATCCATTTGGAACTGTTTATAAATAGGGGCACTCTGGTTTATAGTGGCTGGAAATCATTTTTGACAATGCAAAGAGGAGTGACATTGGGGATGGAATATCACAGCCAGAGCTTCACTGCAGGGAAAAAAAAACAACCAAAAACCAAAAAAACTTTGAATTGAGAACATCAGGGAAACCTAAAACTTGAGGTTTTGGTGACCTGGTTTGGAATCTCTTCTCTGGTGCCTGTTTCAAGTGATGGATAAACAGTTTTATTGTTTCTTCCCTGGGAAAATCCCAGCAAATCAACTGTCATCAATTAATTAAGTGCTAACCTGGGTAAAATTCAGAGGTAAATGTTTCAGGGAACTGCAGGGAAAATAATCTAACACAGATTTGCTCAGTGTGGTTTGACCCCTCAAGTGACCTGAAGTTAATAATGTGAATATTCTTAGATTTGAACCTCATCTTCACGTGGACAACAAAAACCCCATTTAACTCTTACCTACAATTCACATTAAAAAACACCCAAAATACCTGATTTTTTAAATCAGTGTTTATTTTATTTTCAGTGTTTACAAACCAAAAGAACAGAAAAATCAGTGGCACCTTAATCCCAAAACTGCTGGAAATGGAGGAGCTGTTCCTAGAAGGGCTCACTCCTATGAACAGGCAGCACCCCTCATAAATCATAAATTTATGATTTATTTATTAATATATCTCAGGAGCTGGCACACTTTTTGTCCTGCCCAACTGCTGAAGCAAGATATTAAACTTTTTATCAAATTCTTTTGCCCAACTACATGAAAATATTCCAATAGAGGAAAAACTCAGCACGGTGCCTTTCTTCTGTGGGAGCTTTCAGCCCAGATCCTCATCTTGTTGCTTTGTGAACACAATCCCTGAGGGAAAAAAAAAAAATAAAAATTTAAATCCCAATTATTGATGCTTCCTGCTTAACCCAGGACTGATTTAGAAATGCAGAAAGTCAGCGTGGTGGTGGCTGTGAAAAACCAATAGTTTTGAACATCTTACACCTCTTTAACTGAGTTCTGCTGCAGTGCAGCTGCAAAGCTTTGGGTGATTTTTTTTTTTTTTCTCTCTCTCCTTTCAATTAGCCAGCACATGGGAACATTTCAAGGAATAAGCACCAGGCTTTTCCAGGATTTCTTGCATCCCCTTCAGAGAGAGCCATGGAATGGGAGGAAATATTAACAAGGTGAGAAGAATTAATGCAGCTGAGGAGCTGGAGCAGCCCCCAGTGAGCACAAAACTGGGTAAAACAGGGAGCAAACTGCAGAGGGACCAGGAATGTGAGGAGTGATGGGATAAAGAAAAAGAAAAAAAAAAAAAGAGGGAAAAGCTGAGGAAATTCTGGTCTGCCTGAGCACAGCCAGCAGCTGCCAGAGAGGTTTGGCATGGGATGCTGCTCCAATCCAGAATTTTGGGGCAAACTCTCATAATTAAGAAACTAAAAGCCAGCTGCTAGGCAAAAGAGAGATTTTATCCCATAAAAAAGCTCTGGGTTTATCCCAGAGCCCAGCCAGTGTGGAGCTGCTGAGGCACTGAGCACAGCTCATGTTCCCATTCTCCAGCAGATTGCCAGAGTTATCCCAGGCAGCTCCACACAGGAGCTTGCTGGGGACTCTGTGAATTGGCAAGGAGAAAAACTGCAGGGAAACTCAAAATGTCATTTATTCACCTGCATTCCATAGGCAGAGCCTTTTCCTGGCCCATCAGAACCCCCTGGCACAGAGATTCCCATAAGCTGAGAATGAAACTGGAACTCAGGTGCTCTGGGGAAAACTCCTGCAGTGGCAGCAGCACCTTCTGCCTCCTGCAACAGATATTTTATTTATTTCCCTTGCTTCTATAGGAAATCCTGTTTTTTTGGTGGAATTTTGCGAGTCTGATGTCCCTGAGGTGCTGTGGCTCTCCAGAACCTGCTCTGTTTTCTCCCTTCAGGAGCACCTTGGAACAGAAGATACAGAATAGAGAAAAGAAAACACACATTTTAATTGATTCCCCTTGCCTCTATGGGAAGTTCTGCTTTTTTCTGTGGAATTTTGGGAATTATTGATGTCCCTGAGATGCTCCAGAACCTGCTCTGCTTTTCTACTTCAGGAGCACCTGGGTGTTGTCAGCACTACCTTGGGACAGAAGAAGCAGAGTGGAGAAGTAAGCCACAAATTTTAAATTATTCCCCTTGCCTCTATGGGAAATTATGGATTTTTGTGGCATTTTGGGAGTCACTGGTGTCCCTGAGGTTCTGTGACCCTCCAGAACCTGCTCTGCTTTTCCCCTGGGTATTGTCCATCCAACCCTAGGACAGAAGCAGCAGAGTAGAGAAGTAAAACACAAATTTTTAATTGATGCCTCTATGGGAAATTCTGCTTTCTCATGGAATTTGGGAGAGAAGAGTGAAGCCAGGAGCTACTCAGGTGTCTCATCCAGAAGAAGCCTTGCTCTAAATGTCCCTGGGTGTCCCTGCAGCACCTCCTGCTGCGGAGCTGGAGGCAAAAAGCAATTAGAGAACACATTTACAGGGCTGCAGGATCACTGCTAAATATTCAGCAGGCTGCTGAACACGGGCCAGCAGGGCTGGAATGCTGCTGCAGACAAAGGGGGACGTGTCAGTGACAGCAGAACACAGCAGCAACACTCAGCCTGGCTTATCTGGCTCTGCCACAGCTCCCAGGGCAGCCAGGCTGGGCAGGAGGGGCTCTCACACAATAAATGGGGTGATCTGAGGCAGGTTTTTATCTCCAGCTCAGCCTGGAGCCACAGGGAGCTGCTGCAGCAGTGCCTGAGGCTCAGCCCAGCTCAGCTGCCCCTGCCTGCTGTGTGTTTGGTGCTGCACAGCTCAGGGAGCTGCTCCCACCTCTGGGGCATCAGCAGCTCTGCTTCCTTGGCATGTGGGAGCAGGCAAAGAGTTGGGATGGATTCTTCATCTCCTTCTGCTTTGCAAAGTCCTGGCTTTGAGGTGTGAGCAGGTGCAGCAGGGAGAGATTCCTGTGTGAGAGAACAGAGCCAGTGTAAAATAATCACAGAATAAATGCGTTTTCCTCAAAAACATCTAAAATTACTCAGGTACCTTTTAGGAGCAATTTAAGAGACTCAGCCTGATGCTTTTGGGATGCTCTTACACAGCAAACTAGCAGCCCTAAAAGAAGTTTTATTCTTGCATTTTGGCTTTTGCTTCTCCTGCCCTAAAGTTGGGCTGAGAACACCCAGGTGCTCCTGCACCTAACACAAACCCCTTGCTAATGTGTACCCTCCTTTTCTTTTTTCTTGTGTCACTCAGTGGAATTCCTCTGGAATTTATGGTTCTTCCCATTGTTTCTGTCACCTCTCAGTTTGTTTGAGAAGACAAATCCCTCTCATTCCTCTCACAGGGGAAGCTGCTGGAATCTCTCTGCCCAGGGTGAGCAGGGATTCCAGGTGCAGCCTGCTCCTCATCCCTGCCCTGGCTGTGAGCAGAGCATCCCTGGTGTCCCTGGGCTCCCTCCAGAACCTGCTCTGCTTTTCCTCTGCAGGAGCACCTGGGTGTTCTCAGCCCAACCTTAGTGCAGGAGAAGAAGAGAGGAGAAGTAAAAGCCAAAATGCAAGAATAAAACTTCTTTTAGGGCTGCTGGTTTGCTGTTTAAGAGCATCCCAAAAGCATCAGGCTGAGTCTTAATTTGCTCCTCAAAGGTACCTTTAAGTGCCTTAATTTAATTTAAGTAATTTAAGATGTTTTTGAGGAAAATGCACTTATTCTGTGATTACTTTGCACTGACCTCACACAGGAACCTCTCCCTGCTGCACCTGCTCACACCTCAAAGCCAGGACTTTGCAAGCCAAGCCCAAACCACCACAGTTAAATTCTAAACAAGTCTCAGGCTTTCTCCAGCACAGCCCCAGAAACATTGCCAGGTGCTCAGCACTCCCTTTCCAACCGTGCCACCCATTTTAAATGAAGCTTCTGTCTCCTGAAAGACACATGGCCCAGATTTCAGCTGCCTCTATTTTCCCTCCCTCCTGTGATCACTCCTCTAATGGCATTTAACACTCCCAGGCATCTCCCCAGCCCAGAATGCCACAGCTTCCCCTGACTAAACTCAAAATCTGTGACCGTATCAGTGGAAGCCAACAAAGACATAAACAAAGGTCATAAATGGAATTTATATGACTTCTGATAAAACTCCTCCTGACAGCTTTGTGGGGGGATTTTTTAGCTGACAATTTTCTTCCCAGCACTGTGAGTGCTGCAGGATTGTTGCCTGTTTACTGTGCCTGTGGTGCACACCTCTTACAAATACATCACTTGCTGGCACCAGAACAGAAGGGTGAGCAGTAATTAATGGCATCTTCTATAAATTCCACCCTTTTCTCCTCCTTTCTGCTGCTAAATATGCAAAAGATGTGCCCTGACAACACTAAGAGCAAGGAGGGTGCCCATTACTTACCCCAATAAAAACCTTACCTCAGTAAAAAAAAAGAACCTGAAAATGAAATCACTGTTTTCTCTCACCTCATAGGTTTAGTTTACTCTTCTCCCCACGGGGAAAAGTTTCCTGGTTTTTTCACATTAATCAAGTGCTTTGTGCTGCTGAGTTTGAGCTGATCCTTCTGCAGCCCAGTGAGTGCTGAAGGAAGGAACAAAACTCATCTCACATTCCTCTTACTCCCAGCCCTTCCCTGCTCTGCCTTTGTTTTTAAAATTAACTTTCACGTTTTCTTGGAGCTGAGAAAGCCATTACAGAAAAGACCAAACCAATTTTTCTCTCCAGCATGTGTGATTGTTTTCTACTTCCCTAAAAGGTTAATGTTTAAAATGAATAATAGGTGGTGGGGAAGAGGAGAAAGAAGCTTTTTTTTTTTTCTTTCCCTCAGCTCACACAGCACAGAGGTGCTGCTGTCTCCTTGCACCAGGAATATTTTGGCAGCTTTCAGAGCTTTTTTCCCCTGGGTGGTGACCTCCAAAATCTCCTTCAGGCCCTGCTGAGGGGTCTGCTCCCAAAGGGAATCACTTTGTGCTCCTGTTTTCCTCCCTGCTGGGCAGTTTTGTGCTGCTGCTCCCTCCAAGGGTTGTTCTTTCCTGCCAGCAGAGGATTTATCAAACCCCCTCAGACCAACCCAGCCCCAGGAACCCACAGCAGCTTCACCCCCTGGAAATCTGGGGAATATCCCTGCCCTTTCCCAGCTGATGGAATGGAGTAAAGAGAATTAGAGCCACCTGCAAGAACAGCTGGAAGTGCCCCTGAGAGTGGAATAGTTGGCACAGATTTCAGAAGAGCACCACAAAATCACCCCTCAGGTGCAGGTGGCTTTGTGGCAGGAAGGGAATTCAGGTCTCCTGGCTCCCCAAAACCCCTCTGAGCTCACAGTGGGACCCCAGGCAGCAACAGGGCAGTGAACATCCCAGCCCCCTGGAAATGCTGTGCTCCCATTTGGAAAAGCTGCTGGATTATCCTGGAATAAATCCACAATGGAAAAACGCTGTTACCCCTTATTAAATCAAAACCTGCTGGCTTGGAGGAACAAAATTAGTAATGCTGTGAACTCTCCCGTGGGTTGGAAATGTAAAGGAGCTTGGCATTACAGAGAGTTGCAGCAGAACATAATTCCTTGCAGGAGGGAAGAAAGTAAAGAAATCTATGAAGTCATTGAGTGGTTTAGTTCAAAAATACATGGCTCAAAATCTCAATATAATTATCCCAGTGCCCGCAGTTCCTGTTGGAGATGTTATACTGCTGGGTCATTTATTTTTTCTTTTTGAGCTAACACATACATCATGCTTCAGGATGCTGCTGAATGCAGAGAATTTAATTTCACAGTTAAACTGAGGCAGTCAGCTTGGGGTGATCGCTGAAGTTTATGCCAAATGAGAATTTGGAAGCCAGCAGGGCCCACAGGTAACTGGGATGTCCCTGTGGACAGCCTGGTGCCCAGCAGTGCAGCCCAGACCTGTTTGTGGAAGAAGCAGATACCCTGACAAGGCCTCCCTGGAAAATCATCCCTTAGATAAGAAATTGCTTCCTTAGAATGACTCATGCTAGAAACATCTCATCCCCTCTGCAGACATTTGTGCTCTTTGTGGTCCTTTTTCAATCCTTTAAATAATTGGCCACTTCTTACCTAAAGCCTTTAGGTAGTTGGATAGTTTTCAATCCTTGATATCATTGGTTCCATTTTCTTGAGACACCTTAACCCTATAAAAGCCTTTTTAATACTTTATGTTCTCAGACTGCTGCAGACACAGAAATCAAGTTGTCTGCAGAACCTCTGTGCAGCTTTCTCAGATCTCTTTTTGCTGTCTTGGGTTGCAATACAGGATGTGCCCAGCAATGTGAATTCTGTCACCATCTGTTGGACCTGGGTGGGAGAGTGACCCTGATCTCCTGGCACATATTATCTGCTAATGGGCCATCTTTAAACCAGCTGGGACAATCATCTTTATCTTTCCCATGACCCACCCTTCATCCAGGAGGTATCACCTGTTAATGGGCCATTGTTTAAAACTGGGTGTGGCAGCGATTCTTATCTCTGTGGGAGATATCTCCTGTTAATGGGCCATTGTTTAAAACTGGGTGTGGCAGTGATCTTTATCTCCTGGCACACATTAGCTGCTAATGGGCCATCTTTAAACCAGCTGGGGCAATCATCTTTATCTTTCCACAGCCCATCCTCCCTCCAGGAGATATCTCCTGTTCATGGCCAGTGAGTCCCAGTGCATGACTGATAAAATTCCATCATCCCACTGGGAGATGCTCCAGCCAGGGGAGGAGCCAAGCCTTTCCTACCCAGATAAAAACTGAGATTTTGGACACCAAGGTACCTTCTTTCCACTGGATTCCAGAGGAAAACCAGACCTTTCCACATCATCCCTGGACCTTCAGAGGAAACTGCACCTTCTCCAGGAGCACTGCTCCAGCTGAACCACATCTGCCACTGCAGGAGGATGCAGCCACCATTGAATGGGACTGCTGCCACCACCCTGACTGACTGACGGGTGTCAGCTTGGATTCTGACTCTGGCAGTGTTTTGGGATTGTTCTTTGTAATAGTGCATTTCTATTTTAATTTTCCTAGTAAAGAATTGTTATTGCTAATTCTCATATCTTTGCCCGAGAGCCCCTTAATTTCAAAATTGTAATAATTTAGAAGGAAGGGTTTCCATTCTCCATTTCAAAGAGAACATTCTGCCTTTATTGGCAGACACCTGTCCTCCAAACCAGGACATTATCTAAGAAGGTGCTGTGAGGAAAGATGAACTCACAGAAGAGCTGACAGCCTCAGACTTAGGCATTGCTGGCATCCAAGCACCTTGTGGCTGAAGCCTGCCCAATGCAGCCAGGAAAAGCTGTTCCATCAGAACATTTTATCCAGGCTTGTTGTGGCAGCCTGGGGCAAAACCCCAGCCCTGGCAGATCCACCTGTCCTTGCACATTCCCACCTATCCCTGCATTTCCTCCCCTTGGAGCTTCAGCTCACAGGTAAAACTGCCCAGCTGCTGCCTTTAGGTCCAAAAGGGCTGCAAATCCCTGGATTTCTGTTTTATTGAAAGCTGTGCCTTAAGCTCAGTGGCTGTAAGGCTGAGGGAGTGACAAAAAAATACAGTAACACAGGCTTCATGCAGAGAGCAGAAGTGATTTATTGCAGAATAGACACATTTTTATAGACTGGTTCACAGAAGCAAGGATAGAATTAAGCTCGTTGGTGCAAGGAAGGCAAGACCTCTTGTAAACATGCTTTTACCAAAACATCACTTTCCTCACACTCTCCTCCTGTGCTACACCAGGTGTTAAACTTTGTTATTAATTCTTTCCTTTCTGTTTCCCTTAGATTGGCTTGGGAAAACTCAAACTGCTTTTTTTCCTGACTCTTACCAGCATCCCCAAAGCTCATCATGGTTTTCCTCAGCTCTGGAATCTCAAAAGTGAACTTTGAGCACCTCTCCCTTTCCCTCTGCAGAGGGGATGCAGGAATTCCTGGGATCTGTGCCTTTGGGAAATCATCTGCCACATTGGCTGCTAACTGTAAGCAAACCTGTAAATAAAGGTGTTCAGACTTAAATGCCCCTGTCAGAAATCTAAACTGGAAGAAAAAATTTTCTTTATAGAAGCCAATTTTTTATATCCCTCCCCTATTCTGCTGTTAAACTCTTACTCCTCTGCACTCTCTCTTAATTTTATACGAAGAAAAACCTGGATAAATGATGATCTATGGTGGCAGAAGATCCTGCTTATAAAATATTTAGGCTTAGTTTTGTTCATCTATTTTTATTGTGTATAATTACTTCATTTTTGCAATCTTGTTTAAATCCCAACCTCCTTGAGGCAAGGGCTGCCCTCCATGTGTGTAAAGAGAACTCTGGACTAAGGATAAGTGCAGAGAGATTTTCTGGCTCTACAAATCTGTAAAAAAAAAACAAAACCATAAATGACACTGCATGTCATGGTGGGAGAGGAACCACGAGGAAAGAATCCTGAAAAGTGGCTGATTGCAGTTCATCCTGTCACCCAGGCTGTGACAAAGGGAGGGGACCCGAAACCAGAGCTGGTGTCACAGCAGAGGAGGCAGAAGTGCCAAGGGTGCATTAAACTTTGATGGCTCTGTTCATGCATTATCCATGTGCCAGTCAGCAGAGCTGCCCTGCTGGTGATTTTCCAAAGGAATCAGCTAATAACACGTGCTGGAACAAATCATTGCTGCTTTTTTTTTCTTTTTTTTCTTTTTTTTTTTTTCCTCTTTTGCTTATTAGCACAAAAGGTCCCTGTGGCTCCACACAATTCCATGCTCCAATTTGGGGGAGCAGACTGATGGAGATTCACTTTGCCCCTCAATTTTCAATCCCCTGAGACCCCAAATCCTCATGAATACCCCACAAATGATGCATGAGGCAGAGATTCAGAGGAGGCTGTGCTCCTTCAAAGGCCACAGGTGTCCAGGCACCACACTGGCAACCAGCAGAAAACAGCCTCAGAAACAGCCTGGCAGCAGAGAAAACAGCTGATATTTCTGTCCTGCTCTCCTTTGAAGCACGACTCCAGCTGATTACACAGTTGGAATTTAGGAGGGGAAAAAAAAAAATAATTAAAAAATAAAATAGATGGTCTGAGATTTGTCCTGAATGGAGAATTAAGGCTGAGGAAAGCAGTGCTTGCCAGGGAATGGAAAATCTCAGAGAAATTCTGGATTTTTATCATTTATTTATAATTTTTAAAATTATGATTATTTTTTAGGAGCAGGAGAGGAAAAGCACCTTGAAAACTTCAGTCCCACACCAGCAGGGGAAAAGGCATCACCTGCCTCTGCCATTTCCTGGAGAACCCCTACACCTCAAAAATCTTTCCAGCCTCTCAGATAACCTGTTTCTATAGCAAATAAAGGAATGATTTATTACACTCCCTACCCCCAGTCTGCAAATCTCAAAGATAATGGACACTAACATACTCTGAGCAGATTTTTCATCTGAAAGCAGGTATTTCTGAAGTTTGAAAAGCACTAAAATGGTCCCATGAGTGGATGTAAATATCCTGGGAGGGGACAACAGGAGTGACAGAAAAGTGCTGTCACAACTTGTTCTCTTTTTGCCCAGTTACTGGCACAGCAGCACAGTGCTAAATTTCCTTTAAATATTTCCATAAAAAGTAATAAAAACAGCAGAAAGAGCAATGGGAAGCCCCAGCTGAAGTGAGGATTATCCCAGGTAATAGCCCAGCAGGATTTTGCTCCCCCTCACCCAGCAGAGGCTGAAACAGGAGCAGCCTGTGAATTGTGCCTGTGATTTTTGGGCTCTGTTCAGCCCAAAAACCTTTCAGTACTCTTGCACTGAGAGTGCTGCACCCTGAATTTTGGTGATGTCGAACTTTCTGCATGTTTCTGAACCTCAACCCCCATTTTGTGCTGGTTATGGGATGAATTTCTGCTGGAAAAGATGAATTATTCTCCCTGCAGGGTCTGGTTTATTCACCATTCACTGACACCAGTTTAGCCCTCACAAACCTTTCCCTGAGTTTTTGTTATTCCACTTTCACAGCCTTCTGGGCTCTTTTATTAAATTCTGAGCTGGTTTATTTGCAGAATCCCCTTGCACAGCAGGGCTGAGCAGCACAAAGGAGGGAGCACAAGGCAGGGGCTGCTCCCCTCGGGTGCTATCTCAGGGCCACACAAGCACCAGGAGCTTTTGCAGAATTGAAATTCCACCAACAATGTCAGAAACATAAAGAACAAACCCTGGAATTGCCTGTGCTTTATAGACACTTCCTGCAAGCAGCTTATCTCAGCCTGTACAATGTGTTGTTCCAGTAAACACCGTGTGCTGGTTTATTATTTAATGAAATGCAGCCCTAACAACCCAGAAGATACAGAAGGACTGCTCAGGTTTCTTGCAGGGACTGGATAATTCAATGTGCTGTGGTTAACAGGAGAAAAATGTGGGGAAGATAAGATTATTAGGGCGAGAAAAGCAAACTGGAGGGAACTTCATGACCACGGGGAACTTTTTTATGACTTTCTGGCATTCAGGTCTCAATTATCAGAGCCAGGGCTCAGATCATAAACAGAATTTATCTCTGGCAGAAGTAGGCTGCTTTATTACAGCCTTCAGAGCAGTGAATGTTTTGATAATGAGGTTAAAGGAAAAGCAGAAGTTCCCAATTTGAGAGGAGCATTTGCTGCTCATGATGCTGGTGCTGGGATGGGTCAGGAGTAAATCAATAATTCTGCCCTCAGGAAGGCTCTGTTCATGAAAAATCACCCAGATTGATGCTTATGTGCCACTGACAAGGAATAATATCTTTTTTTAGGGGGCCTAAATCTCTGGAGATCTGCAGTGTTTATATGGAAATCAAGGAATATTTGTCCACCCACTGAATAAACCACTCTGGGGCTGATTTGATGGAGTTTAAACCATGAAGCAGAGGCAGGTTCAGGGGAGGCAGCCCTGGGTGGAAACATCTGATTCCTTAGGAGCAGAACCCACCCTGTGTGTGAGGGATCCATGGGGAAAGGCTCAGGAGGGCTCTGAGAGTGCAGCTCCCACAAAACCAGAGAGCTGTAGGAAGGGATTTTGGAAAATTTGCTACCTTAGAATGGTGAATCCAACAGGCAGGTGTCAGGAAAATCAACCCACAAACAGCACAGGTTTGTGTGCAAAAAGGAGACAGAGCAGTCCTGTAACTTTATTCAATTAAAGGGAGAGCCCATGGGGTGTTTCCTGTGGGGTCTCTCAGATTTTTAGAGGACACAGCCTCCTTTTTATCCCAATTTCCCTGCCACATTTCCCTCTCTCTATCCCACTGGCTGAGGTACTTGAGAGTTCCAGACTTCCCAAATCACCTAACACAGACCCCCTGCTAATGTGTACCCTCCTTTTTGTTTTCCTTGTGTCACTCAGTGGTATTCCTCTGGAATTTTTGCTTCTTCCCGTTGTTTCTTTCACTTCTCAGTATCCAGTTTTATTTACCAGCAGCCCCACAGTTTGTTTGTAAAGACAAATCTCTCATTCCATTCATCAATCAGTGAGATCCTTCCCATTGTTTCTTTTTTTCTCTCAGTGCTGGTTTTATCCACCAGCAGACCCACAAAAAAGACAAATCCCTAATTCTTTTCACAGGGATGGAGAGCAGCTGCATCCCCACATCTGCACCCCCAGTTCTCAGAGCTGGTCCAGCTTAGCTTGTGTGCTAAAAGCTTTTTGGGGAGAGAATCCCACTGGAGCAGCTGCTTCATTCACAGCACAGAGGCTGAGACAGCCCTGCTGGCTCCTGTGAGGACAAGGAAATCAAGAGTCAGGTCTGCTCCAGGGACTCATTGAAAGATGTCCTTCAACGGTGGTCAAAATGTGTGTGCACATCTCTGAGAGGGTTTTGTGTTGTTCCTGATTCAGGGGTTGAAGGGGAATTTCAAACAGCACTCAGCTCTCCCAGCTTTGCACTCCAAACTGCAAACAATGGCCCTCGTGCCTTTGAAGATCCCCCTGCAATGCTCAGGGACGAGCAGGGGGATGGCAGAATGTCCCTGAATGTGGCATTCCCCCTTCCCCCAACATCACTGGCCACTCCCCATCTCACCCACAAATTCCCTTCCTTGGGATCTGCACTGGCTCCTAACAGCCACCTGCCTTTCCCAAAGTGATTAATTTATTTTGTTTTAGTCTCTTATTTTATAGGTGCTGCCTGGCATTTCTCACTCCTAAGATTCAGCAGCTCCCTGAGGTGGCCACATTTTCATTTTCATTTTCATTTTCATTTTCATTTTCATTTTCATTTTCATTTTCATTTTCATCCTGCCCCAACCAAAGCAGGGACTTCAGAGAGGGTGAGTTGTGCACTCCTGTGGTGCTCAGTTTTTGGAATAGAAAACAAAACAGGTACACACTTCTCTCTCCCTGGCATTTCAGCTGCTGTTCCAGCCAGAAAGTTTCTTGTTTGAGAGCTTGACTGGGGTAGGAAATAAAGTTTCTAAATCAGGGTTTTCCTCCTCCAACAGCAGCCTGGGAATGTGTCCTGTGTGCTCCTGCTCCCTTGGAGGACAGAAGAAATATCCCAGTGAGGAGACAGTGAAACAAGACCTGAACAAAGCTGAAGCAGCAGCACTTTCCAAAAACAGGCTGAGAATCACAGTCACTGTGCAGGCAGAGCAGGGAGCTGATACCCAGCTGTTCCTGGAGCAGCAGCAGCAGTTAACACCCTGAACTATCAGCTTGCTGTGTTGGGTCTCTTCTAATAGCTCAGATTCAACAAGCTCTTGCTTTTCATGCCTGGCTGCTTCCAAAATAGTCTGGTTTTTATTTATTTTTTTTTTTCCCCCCTGTATGTGCAGAATTAGAACATCAAAGCTTGGACTGACAGCCCTCTAAAAATGTGACTGTGGTTATTCTTGGCTAGATCTGGGGAGAAGAAATGATTTCATTAGCCAATTCTTGTGATTAAACAGAGACTGCATCAGCCAGAGCATGGAGATCTTGAGGGCTCCTCTTCATGGCCACGGGAATATTAATTGAACCATCTCATTCTCAGCCCTGTGTGATCCTCAGGGCTTCAGCAGGGCCCCCCACACCCTCCAAGGATGACATTTCAGGATAAAGGGAGCCCTGTCCATTTATTTTGGGCACCCAGGGAGTTCTTTCCACAGCACAGCCTGCAAGATGCCCAGAAATAATTTTCCAGCAGGCTCTGAACACCACAGGGCACAGAAAATGGAACATTCTGTCCAGAGGTGAGCAGGAGGGGAAGGAAGGGCTGTTCAAAGAGGCATTGTGGAGGTTTCATGGGCATTGACCTGGTTTGAGGAATAAATGGGGAAGACAAAGCATTTCCAGCTGCAGATCCCAGTTTAAGGAAGGGAATGACAATTTACCTGTGAAGGTGTCCCTGAGCACATGGAACAGAGCAAATATTGTCACTTCATTGCCAATTCCATTATCCTAATTACTATAGAGTCAGGATAAAACTTTTTTTTTTCCCCCTGAAGTTGCATTAAAATAAAGTTTTAGGACAGGCAATAAAAGTCTGTGTAAATGGACTCTTCTGCCTAGAGCTGTATTGGAAATGTGCAATTTTCAACCCTGCTCCCCATGAAAACAACACTCAGGCTTTCACAGTGGTTTTATGTCTTAATCTCCATCTTCTACTCTCCAAATAAATTAAAAAAAAAAACTTGCTCAAACATAGCAGAGGGGCAGGAGACAAACATGACAAAATCCCCAGGGGAATTCCCTTGAAAAGGTAAATTTAAGTCAAGACATGCAGCAAGTGTCCTGACAGAAGGGTGACAGCTTTGCAGTAGGAAATCAAAGCCACCAAAGCCCAGGACTTTTCTGAGGACAAATTTCATCAGCTCTGTCATCTCTTGGGTGCTGAAGCCAATTAACCATGAGGATTAATCAGAGGAAGTCATGATTCAACTCTCCTGGTGTTTTCTGTCTTAAAGGTCAAAGAAAGGGGCATGAAACCTGTCCAGCAACCTCAGGGAGCAATAAATAATTTTTAAAAATGAAGTAAAAAAAAGAAAAAGTTCTGCTGGAACAACATTCATCACCATCTAAGCACACTGTAATTACCCAACAATTACAGTGCACAATGCATTTGTTTGAGCCTATTTGAAACCAGCACAATTTATGTAACTGGAAATGCACCAAGCAAGTAGGAATAATTACACCATAAATATGATGTAGTTAAATATCTGGAGTTTAGAAGCATTTCATTAAGAAAAATATCCAAAGCTGTTATACTGTCATGAAATTAACCTTCTAGTCATAAGGATAAGTGGTATTTACAGATTTGAAAACAAAATGGGATGTAATTCCTCTGCCATTGCATGCAGCAAACTGGGGAGCCATGACAGCCTCTATTGTAAAAAGTGACTTTACACCCTGTTTTAAACATTCACATCATCAAACCTGTGGGAGCTGAAAAGAGAAGAATTGCCCCTCTTATTTCCAGAGAGTTTTGCCATTTTTCAGTCAGCTCAAGTTTCCTTTTCCCCCGGGATTTTCTCCTTAAAGTTTCAAGTTAGACCTCAATAATCTGATTTTAGTGGAGCCAGAATTTCTGGAGCTTCTTTGGCAGGTTCTGGGCACATGGATTGTCCAGAATAAACATTTCCATGGGAAACATCTCGGTCTCTGCACCCAGGGATGCACTTTAGTGAAACACCACGAGCTGCCAGGTCAAAGAAAAGCAGCTCCAAAACTCCCAGGTTTTCATAGAAATTAAATTACATCTGCTGCTTCAGCAGAGCAAAATCTTTTTGGTGATGCAGCTGGGGTGAGCTCTGAGGCCTGGGAATCAACCCAAATTTATTCAAGTTCCAATTAATTTCACTGTCAAACATGGATCCCATAATTTCTTTTAATTTATGATAGGTGGAGGCTCCTTTGTCAGGTTAACACAGCCAACACTCCATGTGTGGCACAGCCACCAATTCCACCTTGGCAAGTTTAAATTTCATCTGCCAAATTTTAGCATTTTTAAGGAAAAAAAAGAATATTTTAATCTAATCACTCTCCTAACACAGACAAGTCTGTCTGTACAGGATTAAAGTGTGCAGTTGCCACCTGTTTCTCTGAGATGCTGAAAATTTAACAAAGCAAATTTCCACTCCACTTCCCCCTTTTCTGCTCCAAACGAAGGCAGAGCCACCAGGACATCACCTGATGGCACTGGAGATAAGAAACTTGTCAAGGCACAAATAAAATAAAATAAAATTTAAAAAAAAAAAAAAAAAAGGAAGTTGACTTCAGAAGGAAGAAATAGAGAGGCAGAACCTGATAATCACAACTTTGCTCTTTGGCTCGATACAAAGGTTGTAATTCAATTTCAGAGTTCTGCTCCAGTGCATCTCTTAGGGTGTTTGCAGAGAATCCCTGGGCTGAGCTAAAGGATTGCATCAATCAGCAGCCCCTGTTTTATGGGGAGAGAAAGGCAGCTCCTCCATGAGTGTCTGCACCATGTCCCAATTTAATTACTCACCATTTTAAGGTAGTGGGACGTGAAATGTTAATTGAAAATTTTTGGGTGCCTCCGTCTCAACGTCGGAGAAGAATTTGTGTGCCCATCTGGATAATGGGAAAAGGATTTTATTTTCTAGATCATTGATTTATCATCATTAAGGACTCAAAACCAGCATTCTGTAAGTCAGACTCAGGAATGTGCTTTCTCCAGTACGTGTACACTGCCTCAAATTACCCCTGGCACTGGGAATGTTAAAATTGCCTGGGTTCATTTTAGTGAGATCTCCTTTCTCTGGCAGGGTTATTTATCTCATTTAGCTTTTTGGGGGTTGGTTGTGGGGGTTTTTGGGTTTGGGGATTTTTTGGGGGGTTGGGGGTTTGGGGGGGTTGGTTTGGTTTTCGTTTTGGTTTGTTTTTAGGGGTGTTGTTTGGTTTTTTTTATTTTTTGGTTTTTTTTCTGTTGGAGCATTTTAGGTTGTTTATTTTTTTTGTTGGTTTTTTTTTTAATGTTTGGTTTGAGGGTTTTGGGGTTTTTTTTTTTTTTTGTTGTTGTTTTTTTTGTTGTTTTGTTGTTTATTTTAAAACAATTTTTTAAATTATTATTATTCCTAAATTCCAGCCCCAAACCACACTGATTTTGAATAGGATTTTGAATATTGGCAAAGCCTTGATGGCCCCATTTGTACAAACCCTGCCCAACAGAACCTCAGCAATCAGAAATAAGCCTGTTGCTCTATTCCAAGTCCCATTTAGCAACCTGGAATTCCTTCTCCACCCAGTACAAGATCCATGGGCTACTTCTGAAATGTGAATTAAGAACCAAATTTTTCACATTTATATCAGCTTTACCTCCAATGCAAGCCTGGGACATTTTGGAGAAAAGTGACTGCTGGGAAAAGAAGGGAGCCCTGGAGGATCAAACCTTTAGAAAAAAACAGGAATAACATTAATGCTGATTTTTTTTTGGTGTAGATGGAGGAAGAATTAGGGAAAATATTCAAACTCTCACATTAGCTCATTCCTAGATTTTATTTCCTCATCCATCCTTCCAAAGAAGAATTTGATGAAACCCTTTGGAGTTACCTCAGCAGATTCCAAACCAGCTGCAGCTGGACCAACATCACCCTCAGTGGCCAAAGAATTCCAGTTCCATTTTTAAAGAATCAAAATATGGATGCCATTGGGATACCCAGAATATTTTAGAAAATGATGAGTGTTTTTTCAGCTTTCAGTTCCACCAGTTCCAGCTGAGGATGTTGCTTTTGGTGTTGATTGATAAGTGAGAAAACAGGGAGCAGCAGAGGAGGGAAAACAACTGGGCTAAGTTACAGCCTGACAAAAAAAGAGATGAATAATTCAACAATAACACACACTAGTGCCATAAAACTACAGAAAGAGTGTGGTCTTCTAGTGGAGCATCTGCCCAGTCTCAGGACAGATGGGGGAAATGTTGTATTTTCATGTAAGAGTGCAAAAAGAGGCATCATGTTTAATTTTCCAGGGCCTTGAACCCACATCTGCCACCCTTTCTGTGTGGTGCTTATTGCAACACATTGGTCAGTAAGAATTATTTTGCATAAATATATCTGTGTATATAGACAATAATTATGTCAGTAATATATAAATATATTTATATATTTATATATTTATATATAAATATATAAATATATAACAGTTATATATATATATTTATAAATATAGAAATACATTACTTCCAATCAAGTGAGAGGTGCTTATTGCAACACATTGGTCAGTGAGAATTATTTTATATAAATATAGATGTGTGTACAGAAAAAATGGTGCCAGTAATAGTCAGAGAAATATAAAAAATTATCAAAAAAATATATACCTATTTATATATAATATATATACTCTGCCTTTTATAAATATTACATATTTATATAGAAATAAATGACTACCTATCAAGTGAGAGGTGCTTGTTGCAACACATTGGTTAGTGAGAACTATTTTATATAAATATGTGTGTATATATATATAGTAATAGTGCTAGTAATAGTCAGAGAAATATATATATATTAAATACAGATATTTATATATATGGTATATATGATATATTTATAAATGTAGAAATAAATGACTGCCTATCAAGTGAGAGGTGCTTATTGCAACACATCTGTCATTGAGAACTATTTTATATAAATATAAATGTGTATATATATTAATAGTGGTAACAATAGAGAAATATAGAAATAAATATCTACATAAATATACCTGTATAAATATAGAAATAAATGACTGCCCACTGGGTGAGAGCAGAGCACTCCTAGTGATTTATTTATTCAGCAGCTCCTCCAGGAACAGCAATCCATTCACCCCTCTGCCCTCCCCAGAGTTAAAACTGTTCATTATTTTCCCTTTTATTTTATTTTTCTTCTCTTTGTTTCCCTTCACTGAACTCCTTTTACCCAATAAACAGCTTTTGATTGAAGTTTTTTTCAGGGTTGCAATCTCAGGATAAAGAAAATAAAGATTTGCAGTCAAAACTTTCATTTTCACTGAAATGCAGCTCTCACCTGCTCTAAGCAGCCTTTTGCTGCAAGATACTGAGTTTTCCCTTCCTTTTCTATGAGAGGATTTGGAGAAAAATAATTATTCTGCTTGACCACTGGGCATCTTTCCCTTGCAAAATTAATCTCAGGTAAAAAGACCTGAGACTAAAAAGACCAAGAGCAAAGACAAATTTTTAGTCTGAAGTAGCAAATCTCTCACACTAAGGATGTGCCTTGGAAACTTAAAAAAAAAAAAATAAAATTCTGGTTAAAATTTTCTCTTTGGGTAGAACTGGCTCACACACTTGAGAGGAATGTCAGATTTGTCTTTACAAACAAACTGTGGATCTGCTGGTAGATAAGACTGGCACTGAGAGATAAAAGAAACAATGGGATGGATTCCACTGATTGATGAATGGGTAAAGAGATTTGCCTTTACAAACAAACTGTGGGTTTGCTGATCAATGAAATTGGATATTGGAAGATGGAAGAAGTAACAGGGGTAAAACCATTAATTCTATAAGAATTAAAAACAAAAAGGGAGGGTTGTACATTAGAGGGGAATCTCAGGTGTCAGGTGTTTGGGCAGTCTGTGCCTCTCAGGTACCTCAGCCCATGGGGAAAGAGAGAGGGAAATTGGGATAAAAGGAGGCTGCATCCTCCAAAAACTGGAGAGATCCCAGGGGAATGGCCCATGGCCTCTTCCTTTATTGGAATAAAGCAAAAAGGATCCTCTGTCTCCTTTCTGGACATAAACCTCTGGTGCTTGTGGATTAATTTTCCTGACACACTGATTTTGCAAATTCTGGCCTGTTTTCCCCCATCCCCCCCAGGCAGCAGAGAGAGATTCCCCTCTCCATCAGCCCCAGGTTTGCATGGGGAGCTCAGAGCATTTCAGCAGCACAACTGGGACTCCAGCAGCTGTTTGAGCCCTTCTGCCCCTGTCCCACCTCCCTCCCCCAGGACACAGCCAGCAGCATCCCCACCTGCCCTCCAGTCAGGAATTGGCTGTTTGATTCCTTCCAGCAGGAGCCCTGTGGAAGCTCAGATTGGCTTCCTGGAGAGGAGGCAACACCAGGCTGGTGGAAATCAAATTTTCACTTATGGTTCTTAAAACAGAGATTTTATTATATTTTTTTTTTTTTTCCTGTAGCATTAGTTCCTGTTCAGGTTTATGTTCCCAGCTGGGTTACAGCACTGGGATGTGATTGCTGAACACCTCCCAGTGAGCACAGAGCAGAATTCAGACATTTCCAGGCCTCCAAACCAATCTGTGCAAAGGCAGGGACAAGATGCTCTCACATTTACAACTGAGTATTAAATCCTGCTCCTTGCTGTCTGCAGCTCCCCAGCCCCAGGCACACATTCCTGCACTGCCAGGGCTACAAGGGAGAGCACAAAAATGAGGCTGAAATGTCCTTATTTATTTTCACACGGTTATTCTGATATTCATTTGTAACTTCTGGAAATAATCATGTTTGCAAACCACCCTGGAAAATGTTATAATGAAAAAAAAAAAAAAAATAAAGCAAAAGCAACAACCAGGTATTATAAAATACATTAAAAACATCACCAGGTGGAACTCAGTTCATGACCCTCCACCTGGAATGATCCCTCAAGAATCTCAGACCCTACACCCACACCCTCCAAAAAAAAAAAAAACCAACCAAATTTGGTGCAAATATTCACCTTTAGATCTCAGCCTGCCATTAAATCACCAAGATCAGACTTACAAGAAATTCTGTTCCTAGTTCTGCTCATGACCTCGAGCGAGTCATTTAATTTTCCTCTGCCTTAAATGAAGGAGCAACAGCTGCTTTTAACAGGAGGGACTGTGAGGGGGAACAAAAGCCAAACTAAATCAGTTGCTACTTAGGCTGAGCTCAAATGTGCTGCTGGAATTGACAGTGGCACAACTGGATCCATCTCCAAATGCCTGAGGGGAAAAAATGCCACACATTTAAATCAGGAAATTCTCACCAGAGCACTTGCTGAACAGCACAGAAGTTCCTGCTTGCGGGACACCACTTCAATTTTAATTATTTGCATGTGTAGATAGTGAATAAAGAGGTATGGGTGAGGGGAAAAAAAAGAAAGAATGAGAGAAGGACAATTCTCCTCAGAAAATTTCTGACTTTAACTATAAAAATAGGAAACTCTCATAAGCATCACCCCAAAAATTCCAGGTTGTGCAGTGTCTGAGGCTGCTGCCCTGAGCCCTGTGATGTGGAATAATGAAGCAATCAGCCTCCCCACCAGGGGAGAGGCAGAGCTCTGTGATGATTGCACCTCTCTCCATCCCATTCCCTTTGATATCTCCTTTTCTTCCACTACAAAATTACCATGGGCCTGGAGAGCTCGTTAACACGGGCTCCAAACTTCATCTGTAATGTTCTCACATCCCAATTTTGCACTGGAAACCTGGGAAAGGCTGCAGGGTGAGGATCTTTATGCAGGGAAGCTCCAGGCATTAATGAGAGAGGTTTGATTAAAAAACAAACAGTCCCCACTCTGCCATCCCCTGGGTTGTGTGTTTGGTAAGGATGATTTTGGGTCCAGATGATTTTGTGATTCCTTTAACACCACAAATGTGGTTTTAACTCAAAGCCTGGTATTAAATGCTAGAAATGCAAAAATCCACAGGCTCAGCTTGAGTTTGAGAACTACACAGGAGTTTGGGACAACAAATTCCCAACCCACAGTGAGAAACATCTCATTCTTGGTCCATATTGTCTCTAGGAGTGTCCCTATTCCCTCCCAGTTTGCATCCAGATTCTGGGGGAAAAAAAATAAAAATCTGTTGTATTTTATTGCTTTTAAAAAGTGCCTGGGAAAACCTGGCTTTTGTAAAGGAGCCAGGTAACGGGTGGATAATACACAAACCCATTTGCTAAACACCACTTGAAAAATCACAGGCAGCATAATTGACTTTTACAGCCTGGATAATGTAGGTCACTGCATTAGTGCAACAAGAAAATGAATGTATGTTGGAGTGAAAGACAGAAGGGAAGTAATTACAAAATATAGATTAAATAACCATCAGATAACAGGCATAATAATAAGAACAACCAGGGTGAAGATAGAGGAGAAACAATTTGTTAAATGGATTGTAGCAGGGTTTTAAGGAGCTGCTGGGCTCACATGCAACACTTCTCCTTTTTCTCCTTCACTGCAAACTCAATAAAATAAAGTATTTGTCCCCCTTTTGGAGCTGATATCCTGCTCCTCGTGCTATCAGCTCACTCAGCCCAGAGGGCTCTTTAGTCTGAACCTGATTATTTTAGCACACAACTCTTAACTCTTGCAGGAACTGGAAGCTGTGAAGTCTCCAAGTAAGAGGGATCACAGTTCAGTCCTGCACAGCTCTGAATTCTGGCAAGGACTTATTCCAAGTTTGACATTCTCAGTGCTTCTGCAGTTCAGCCCAAAGAAGTTTGGAAGAAACAAAACTAAAAATCCTGCTCTCCCCCTAAATGATCCCAAGACACCCAAAATGAAGTAAAAACTCTGGAATGTGAGACTATACAAAGATGAATATATGACTTTTTTCCCCTCTACAGTATCAGTTGTAGCCCAGCCTTGCTTGGTGGTGCTCTGAGCTTCCCAGAGAGAGTTCCCTGCTCAGTGAGCCCTAAAGAAGCATTTGCAGGTCTGTGTCTGGCAGCAGTTTGGGCCATCACATCCCATCAGTGTCACAGACTGTGGGCAGCCACCAGCCCAGGGCTGAGCCTGGGACAGGGCAGAGCAGTGAGTGACACCTGAGATGATCCCTGGTGAAGGGGACAAGGCAGGAGGGATCCAACATCTCTGCTGCTTGTTCTCCATCAGTGCCTTGTGCTCAGTGTGACACTGCCCTGCTGCCCAGGAGAAAAATGCTTTTGTTTGTCCCAGCTCCTGCAAATTCACCTCTCATGTGCAGGTCACTCTCATTGTCATTGTAATAAAAGCAAAATTAAAAGGTTGAGAGTGACCAAAAAATGCCAGATTTTTCTGCTGGAAAGAAACAAAATGCATCAGCTCAGCATCCTTTGCCTGGCTCTAAATCTAACTTTGGGAAATCAAAGAAAGCTGCACCACAGCCACGAGTAAACCTCAAAAATTGGGAATGCAGAATGAGCTCAACACAGAGACAGCCCATGGTGACACATGGAAATGCAGAATGCTGCCTGCAGCTCCTCTTTGTCCCAGATGTGGAAAAAGGCAAAAGGGACACTAAAAGGACTCAAAGAAGAAACCTTGGGTATTTTTTAAAAAGCTCCAGTTTCCCATTCATTGCTGCACTGTGCAAGGCACAGAATGTCCTTGACCCACCAGAATTGTGGGTGTTTATTGTTTTTCTCCACTAAGAAAGGAAGATTTGCACCCCAGGGCTGCCAGCCCTCTCCAAGGCATTGCTGCCTGCTGCAGCTCCTGCCTGTGGCTGCCCTGGCTCATCCCTGTCCTCTGCTGCTCTGCTCATTAATCAATGGCTCCTCTGAATGCCAATGAGTCCTGAGAGGAGCCAGGTGAAAGCAATGGCAATTTGCTCACAGCTTGATAATTACACATTCTTCAAAATAAATTAAAGCCAGAGCTAACAGCAGCACAGTGTTTTCAGGAGTCCTGCTTATGCAGAGGAATTAATTGGGAAGCCATTGATTGGATGGGGCTGCTGGATTCCAGCAGGGAATTTATTCCCCTGGTGTTCCAGGAGAGACAGGTCCCTCCTGTGCTCAAACTGGGAGAGAAAAGGAGGCAGAAATAACCTCTGTTCATCCCAAACCATCCTTGGTTCACAGAATTTGGGAAGGAAAGGGATCATAGGCTTTGATGGATCTTTGTTTTCTGGGCTGGCCAAGGCAGCAAAGCTGTGGGATCAGTTAAAGGAGCTGTTCTACAATGGAGACATTTCAAAAGAGTTCTTTCATGGCCTGACACACAAAGCAGGGTGAGCAAGCACCATGTGCACAAATTCTCTGTGTTCTTTACACCTTCATAGAAATATTCCACAAACAAGCAGAGGAGAAACTCCAGAATCACAACTCTTGGATGTTTGCTGCACAAAAGGATCTAAACTCCATCCAAACACTTTGGCAACTTCCCACTCCACCTGAGGTGTGGGAATGAGGGGATTTCAGGTTAGAAGACACCACAAGAACCCCAATTTACAGGGCAATCCTTTTTCCTGCAGGTGTCAAGTGTCAGCCAGGTCAGGGAAGCCTTCCAATCTCCCACAGCAATAGATTACATGAACTAGTTGTTCTTTTCATGCAATAAATTTGTGTTGTTGATTTGTTCTGTTGATTCCTCCCTTTGCACAGCCCTGCTTTGCCTTAGCAGCTGGCACGTGCTGCAAAGGGCAGCCCTGCATAATAAATTGAGTTTGTGTAATGAAATATTTCAGGAGATGAGATTAGTTTTAATTTGTTGTTCTCACAATGCCTCCCCCACTCTTCACAAAATTGCACCCAGCACAGCAGGAGTTTATCTAAGCCAGGGCCTTCCAGATAAATTCTGGCTTGCTCAGGCAATTATTGCAAATAAGTTAAAGATGGAATCCACAAGAGAATTACACCTACTTGGATCCACTCCATAACAGTTGTTTCACTACACAAAAAAAGAAGGTGGCAAGGAGGTAATTGCTGCTTTCTTCCTAAAAGCCAGGCACTGGAGAGCTCAGAAAAAAACCCCAAGGAAATGCTCCCATTGCAATTTGCTTAAATAGATCCATCTTCAGCAATCCCTGCCAGAAGCAGGAGCAGAGGTTTGTAGTGAACTTATACTGCAACATCTGAACCCAAAGATTAAACCCTGATCTCTTAGATTTACCCAAATTTGCTTCTCTGGGAGCTGCTTTGCCCCATGAGGAAGTGATGGCTGTGAGCAGTTTCCATGGAGCCTGTGTGTGACTACACCTCAGGTTTGTGATTTATCCCCTTTATATCTATCTTTAGATTCCATCTTTCCACACATCATCACAGTGTCTGAACATCTGCAAAAAAAAAAAAAAAAAAAGAAAAATCAGAGTAATAGCAGGCACCCTTCCCTTTCTTCTCTGCCAGGGAAAAATGGATTGTACACTGTTCCAGCTGAAATTGCTCCTCTTGGCTAAGCTGGGAGACATTTGTATGAATTATTGCTGAGCTCAGGAATCAGAGCTCATTCCTGACACTCTGTGATCCATGTTCAGGGACGAGGACCCTGGACTGGCAGGAGGAGCAGCTGCAGCCCATTCTCATTGCTGGGGCAAGACATCTTCATCTAAAACTTCAAATAAAGCAAGCCCAGCCATCAGCCAGGAGGAAAAACCCCATTCTGGAGCACCACCTGCTTTAACTCTTCCTGGAATATGTTCATATAAAGCTTAAAATAAAACAAACCCAGCCTTCAGCCAGAACAAAAAGCCACATCCTCAAGCATCACCTGGATTAACCCTTCCTAGAACATCTTAATTTAAAACTTCAAATAAAACAAGCCCAGTTATCAGGCAAAATTCACATCCTGAAGTGCCACCTGGATTAACTCTTCCTAAAATATCTTCATATAAAATTCAAAATAAAACAAGCCCAGTCATCAGGCAAAAGTAGTATCCACATCTTGAAGCACCATGGGGATTAAACCTTCCTAAAAAGTTTTCCATATTAATAAGAAAGTGCTGTTTTTACACTGAAGTGTTTTACCTAGTGCTGTTTTACACTTTTTTTTCTCAGCTGTGTGTTCAAGGGAAAGAACTTCAAGGAATATTGTAGGAATAATAAAGGGGGGTTTCAGGGAGCTTTTGTGACCCCCACACTTCAGGAAAAGCACATTTATAGCCACAAACTCACCCATGTTTGTCATCAGCACCCACATCAGTTATTCACAGCAGGACTGAGCCCAGCTCAGGAGTCAGCACTGCTGAACCCCCTGTCAGAGTGGTGATGGATGCTGTGGGAACTGCAGCTCTGAACTCACTCCCTGCTGCACACACAGCCCCTGAATCCCTGAATCCCTGAATCCCTGAATTCCTGACAGACCCTGAATCCCTGGCAGCACAGCTCTTGAATTCCTGAATCCCTGAATCCCTGAATTCCTGACAGACCCTGAATCCCTGAATCCCTGAATTCCTGAATCCCTGAATCCCTGAATTCCTGACAGCCCCTGAATCCCTGAATTCCTGAATCCCTGAATCCCTGACAGACCCTGAATCCCTGAATCCCTGAATTCCTGACAGACCCTGAATCTCTGAATTCCTGACAGACCCTGAATCCCTGGCAGCACAGCTCTTGAATTCCTGAATCCCTGAATCCCTGAATTCCTGACAGACCCTGAACGCCTGACAGCACAGTCCCTAAATTCCTGACAGTCTCATAATTCCTGAATCCCTGACAGAACAGCCCCTGTATCCCTGAATTCCTGACAGTCCCTGAATCCCTGAATCCCTGAATTCCTGACAGTCCCTGAATCCCTGGCAGCACAGCTCCTGAATTCCTGAATTCCTGATAGCACAGCCCCTGTATCCCTGAATTCCTGACAGTATAGTCCCTGAATTCCTGCACAGCTCCTAAATCCCTGAATTCCTGACAGCCACTGAATCCCTGAATTCCTGAATCCCTGGCAGCACAGCCCCTCAATTCCTGATAGCACAGTCCCTGAATTCCTGATAGCACAGCCCCTAAATCCCTGAATCCCTGAATTCCTGATAGCGGAGTCCCTGAAATCCTGCACAGCTCCTGAATTCCTGACAGCCCCTAAATCCCTGAATTCCTCAATTCCTGATAGCACAACCCCTGAATTCCTGGCTGCACAATCCCTGAATCCCTGGCAGCCCCTGTATTCCTGAATCCCTGGCAGCTCCTGAATCCCTGACAGCCCCTGTATTCCTGAATCCCTGGCAGTTCCTGAATCCCTGAATCCCTGGCAGCCCCTGTATTCCTGGATCCCTGGCAGCCCCTGTATTCCTGAATCCCTGGCAGCCCCTGTATTCCTGAATCCCTGACATTTCCTGAATCCCTGGATCCCTGGCAGCCCCTGTATTCCTGAATCCCTGACAGTTCCTGAATCCCTGAATCCCTGGCAGCCCCTGTATTCCTGGATCCCTGGCAGCCCCTGTATTCCTGAATCCCTGACATTTCCTGAATCCCTGGATCCCTGGCAGCCCCTGTATTCCTGAATCCCTGGCAGCCCCTGTATTCCTGGATCCCTGGCAGCCCCTGTATTCCTGAATCCCTGACAGTTCCTGAATCCCTGAATCCCTGGCAGCCCCTGTATTCCTGAATCCCTGACAGTTCCTGAATCCCTGAATCCCTGGCAGCCCCTGTATTCCTGAATCCCTGGCAGCTCCTGAATCCCTGGCAGCTCCTGTATTCCTGAATCCCTGGCAGCTCCTGAATCCCTGGCAGCTCCTGTATTCCTGAATCCCTGGCAGCCCCTGTATTCCTGAATCCCTGACATTTCCTGAATCCCTGGATCCCTGGCAGCTCCTGTATTCCTGAATCCCTGACAGTTCCTGAATCCCTGACAGTTCCTGAATCCCTGAATCCCTGGCAGCCCCTGTATTCCTGGATCCCTGGCAGCACAGTGCCTGGTAGCACTGGGTGTAAATCCCCTCCAGACCCCCAGCAGCAATGCCCTGACACAGAGTCATTAATTCCTGATCAATTCACCAGTTCATCAATTCTGTGTTAGCAATAAAACCTCTCCTCAGTGTCACTGCACAGTGACAGCTCCAGGGGATCACAGCAATCCCACAGCTGGAATTTCAGGAGGATAAAACCCCAACAAGAAACCCTTGAGGGGGGAAAACCTCCAGCACAGTGTAGGCTGCAATTTAGCAGTGAATAAATCAGCCTGCAGGACTTTCTGTTCATTCCTTACTTAACTCATTTCCATTGTGACATCTTGGGTTTTGCTGTTGGAGCCATGAAAATTCTGGGAAAGGCCAGGATGTTTCAGAAGGGAAAGCCAGAAACCTTCCAAAAATACAAACACCTAAGTAGCACTTGCCTGTAACTTCAGGATTTACTACCTTTTTATTTATGGGTCTGAAGCACAAGTCATATATCCAAAATATAGCTCCATTTTTGAAGAGGCTGAATCCTTTTCAAGGCAATTTGTAAGATTTACACTTGCTGTATTTAATAGGGCCATTAAATACCTGGACAGAGTGGACCTGGTGATTGGCAGGAGCAGCTTTTTCTCCATCCCTCACCCCTCTGAGTTCTCTGGAGTGGGCTGAAGTGATTCCCTTTGAGTTGGATTGATCTGGATCATCACTGTGGTGGTTTTGGAAATGGAAAAATGCAGAAATGCAGGCAGAGCATGGAGCAGCATCCATGGACAGTGCATCCATCTCTGCCTCAGTGGAAGAGGCTAAAAAAAAAAAACCCTCAGAAAAAACCCACCACTACCAAACCCCTCAAAATATCATCCCTCCTGTGCCACTGCCTTTTGGAAATCATGGTGGGTTTATTTTGTAACACCTCCAGTGGGCATTACCAACAGCTTCACAGCTAATTAGTATAATTGTGGAAAGCTCCAGAATCCAGAGGTTTAACCCCTCCCAGGAAAGGCCAGGCTCTACTCCCAGAAGTGATGCCCGAGGTGATAATTATCTGCAATTACTCATCCTAACTAAGCAATTGTTAGTTACATTATTAATATCTGCCCCTACTCAAGGATTCACACCCACCCACACATTAATATCTGTTTGTGAGGAATGGAACAACCTCAGGGGAAAGGACCTGGAATCTACTAAAAAAAGAGAGAAGTGAAATATATTTCCAGATACATAAATATAAGTAAGAAATATAGAGAACTAGGGAACTTCTGGGGGCAAGGAGGAGGAAGGATGCTGTGCAAAGCCAATAAATCCTCAGTGCAGCACCGCAGGGATGGAAAGGCACCTTTATTTTGGGAAGAGCTGCTCTGAAATTCCCTTAAAAATCGGAGTGACACCTGTAGCTCCCTGCACATCCCACAGGTCCTGCTCCATGGACTCCCTGCACTGCAGACATGGGCTGAGCATCAGAAATCCCTCCCTGGGAAATTCATTTACCCAGCAAAGCTGGGTGGGACTGGGGAGGCAGCAGCCAATTAAGGAATCATCAAACTTCTCTTTAAAACCTCCCTCCACAACGCTCCCCCCTCCTGCCTCCAGCCAACGTGGTAATTGTGTCTAATTTCTGAATTTTCATGCCGTTGCTGCATGTGCCTCCCCTTAATGAGATGTAAATGTGTTGCCGGTTTGTGGATTTGTTTAATTGCAGGGTAGCTAAACTGTGATTGGCCAGGAGGTTAATTTTTAAATTTATTTATTTAGCACACATGCAAGGCGTTTTAAAGATCCTTTTCTCCAGCTCAAAGAGGGAGGGGAGCATATTCTATTTTCCTGTTCTGTTCAAGGTTCTGTCACAAAGAAACCATCTGGTTTTCCATGTGTTTGCTTCTGAACTTAAAAGACTTCTGCCATATTCCAAGTGTTTGAAATAACTCTGAATGCCTCCTGTGTGATTCAGGTTCCTGAGCTGGACTCTGATGCTCAAAAAATCTTTGGTTCTTAGTGGACACAAAAAACACCCTCAGAGCATTTTTAACTGGCTTTTCAACACAATAATACTCATTCACTGAGCTTTTTCTCCCTCACCTCCCACAAAGGCTTTTGAAAGAAAGGAAGAAAGATTTGAGTACTAAACTGGGTAAGAACAGAGCCATCATTACCTAGTCTAACTCCAAATAAAATCCACTAAAGCTTGAAGGAAATACTGACTGATTTTAGTGCCTTTAACTCACTGCCACTCCCGAGTTTGCTCAAATATAGGAGAGCAGTAAGGAGTCTCCTAAATCTCAGCAAAACCTTGCAAGTGCAGATAAAAGCCTATTTTGCCCTGCAGTACCTTTGCTACCAAGGATGATGACACAGAAAAGGCCTGGCTTGATTTGCAGATCTCCAGACATCTGGAAGGGAGAAAATCAAACAGAACCACTGGGCCATTTCCACAAGGGCACATTTCAAACCAGAGCCAGGCAGTAAAAGCAGAAAGTTCTGGTTTTGCAGAACCCAGAGATAAATTCTCCCCCTCTGCTGCTCCTTAACAACAATTAGCCTGTGGAGAAAGTGCAGCTCTTCCAGTGCTAAGACCATTGTATAAATAATACATCCATTTTCAGAATTTCTTTAACATTCTGGTTTCCATCAGTTTTATGGCACCTAACTCTGCTTTTACCACTTGCCTTCGTGTAATGACTCACCCAGATAATTCATGGAGGCTGGCACACATAAATCTGCCCCAAAACCTCACTGAAGATCTAAAGCTGCAGCATTTACCTTGGCACCAGACAGATTCATCCAGCTGCTGGCACCATGGATTCCAGCCCCCACCCTCAGGAAATCAAGGATGCCTTCCCCATCCTGATGTCCTGGAGGAATATTTGGGGATATTTCTTGCCCCCCCAGAGGACTCCTGCAGAACTGTATTTACACCTCAATGTTTCTTTTTGTGTTAGAAGTCCCAAATTATGAATCTGGACCACAAACAGCTCAGGAAAGGTTCATTTTCTGCTTAATCTGTCTGGGAGACACCCCCATCATCTGATTGCTGGTGAAAGCCATCTCCATGTGGGGAGTCAATCTCTGGTTGCACAAACCACTTGTTTGCATCACAAAATAAAAGAATGTTAGTTGATTTCAGCTCCAGCTGAATCCAGCTGTGCCTGTTGCTCCACCACACACAGAACCAGCATGTCCCAGGGCCAAGGGCATCCCTCCTCTCAGCCACTGTCACTGACAGCCACTAACACCAGCACAGAGGAAAGGGAAGTGACAGCAGGGAAATAATTCAGCCTTTAACTGACACGTTATCCTGTTAAAAGCCATTTACCTTCTGCTGCTCCGTGTGTCATTGCTCATTTGGGTTTGGAAGTGACATCTCCCCAGGTGCCATTAAGGTGCCAGTGGTGAGGGGGGATTTATGGAGGGTGAGCCCTGGGGAGTTACAGCCCTTGGTGGGCTCAGTTTGACCCCTCAGCTCCCACCCCACCCACCCCAGAGCATCCAAAGGGATCAGGCACAATTGTCCCCTTTTCCCTGCAGCACAGCCTGGCCTGATGAGGCTGATGCCTTAGGATTTTAGCTTTTAAATTTTCCACCTATTTGTGAATATATACACTGCAGTTCTTCAGTGTGTAACTCTAAACTCCATATCCAGTGGGAGCTGCTGCTCTCCCATTTTGGGCAGACACAACAATTCCTCTCCAGGCCTGGCAATCAAGGACACCTCACTGCCTTAGTTCTGAGAGATGGAAACAAAAGTGAGTTGGGGGAGCAAACTTGGGATAAATGACTTCATTACCTGAAGCTGCAATTGGAAGATTAACCTCCAAAATGCAAATGGACCAAACTTATCAAAGTGTGAAAACCTGTGACCCATTGTCCATTTTGGGTACAGCTCCTGGGGAGCTTTGTCTGCCCTAAATGTACCTGAAGGCCCTTCAATAATTATTTCTTTATTATTTATTAGTTTTGTCTGGCCTCTGTTTTTAGGTCCCATCAATGCATTTCAGCAGCAAATATTGCCTGGGAGGATCCCAGCATTGCACAAAGTACAGTGTTTGAATTCTTCCTTCTGAAGCAAAAAAGTATTTATTCTACAACACTGGGAGAACCTGGACAACAACCTACCAGCAAATGGGACAATTCTGTTTAAATCAAAAAGAGTTATGGTGTAAACTGAGGGGGGGTTTGTGCTATAATTGTATTTTTCCAGAATTAGATTCCTGTATGTTGCATGGAACTGATGTCCACACATCCAGTGACAGTGTGTGACAGGAAGGGCTCAACTCTCTGCTTCTTTCCTTGTCTTAGATGTTGACCTGGAACTACTCTATTCCCTTCTAATAACCCAAAGTGGCCATAAACAGCCCTGGATTTCAAGTAACAGACAAACCATGATCTTAAAATGATGGAGTCGTGGTAAGGATAAAAGGCACTATTTACCATAAATCAAGGAGTCTTGATAAAAGCCCAAGTTATCTTGGAAGCCAGAATTACTCATCCTGTCATCTTGACTCCTACAAGTTCAGATTTGATGTAGAAACAAGAGGGAATTCTGCTTCCACTGCAGAAGATCAGGCAGGATTCAAAGCAAGTTTCCATGGAAAGCTGCTCCCGAATTTGCTGATCCCACGGGAGGTGGGCAGGGGGCTGGATGGTCTTTAAGATCCCTTCCAACCCAAACCAGTGCGGGATAAGCAGCAGAGGGGCAAATAATTGAATTCAGAGCTGCCCTTTGCTGAGATCTCTCCCGATGACAGATGAATTTCCATTAGTTTAATGTGAATCACCGCGGATAATGGAAAACAATAGTTATGCTAATGAGGGAGCTGAGCGAAAGCTTTGCAAATGAGGTGCCATTTGCTCACCAGCCGGGGTGCAGCTGATTAGAAACAGCTCCTGATGGATGCTCCATCCTTCCCAGCCTCTGTGGGGCATCCCATGGCCCCCAGAGAAGGGCTTCTGGGGAAAAACATCAGGGATTTGGGGTGAAAACAGAAGGGGAGCGCTGGTGAGGATAGGGGAGACTGTTTGGGGTCTTAGCTTGTATATTTTTAATCTGTTTGTAACCCTGCAATTCTTTAGTGTGTAACTAAACTCCATATCCAGTGGGAGCTGCTATATGTCCAATCTGTGCTCCCTGTGACAGGGACAGGAGTCAGGAACGGCTGGGGCTGTGCCAGGGCAGGGTTAGGCTGGATTTTAGGAAAAGGTTCTTCCCCCAGAGGATGGTCAGAGGCTGCCCAGGGAATGGGCACAGCCCTGAGGCTGCCAGAGCTCCAGGAGCTTTGGGACAGCACTGCCAGGGATGCTCAGGGTGGGATTTGAGGTGTCTGTGGATGATCCTGGTGGGTCCCAGAGCTCCAGGAGCATTTAAACTACTCCTAGGGATGCTCAGGGTGGGATTTGGGATGTCTGTGGATGATCAGGGTGGGTCCCAGAGCTCCAGGAGCATTTAAACTACTCCTAGGGATGCTCAGGGTGGGATTTGGGATGTCTGTGGATTATCCCTGTGGGTCCCAGAGCTCCAAGAGCATTTAGACCACTCCCAAGGATACCTGTGGTGGGATTTGGGGGTGTCTGTGTAGGGCCAGGAGTTAAACTGATGATCCCTGTGGGTCCCAGAGCTCCAGGAGGGGTTGGACAGAGCTGCCAGGGAGGGTCAGGGTGGGATTTGGGGTGTCTGTGGATGATCCCTGTGGGTCCCAGAGCTCCAGGAGGGGCTGGACAGTGCTGCCAGGGATGGTCAGGGTGGGATTTTGGGGTATCTGGATGATCATGGTGGGTCCCTCCCAGCTCAGGATAATCTGAGGTAAAATGTAGAGGAGGGTTGTCTGCAGGAGGGAGCAGAGAAGATCTTGTGGGCAAGGTGAGTTTGTGTGTGGTGAGGACTGTGCTGCTGGGCAGGGGTCAGGGTGTTGGGTTTGAGGGGTATATGGTGGAAGGAAAGCCTCCAAAACCTACCTGAGCACAAGGGGTTTAGGGACACTATGAGCAGGAAAGCCTCACACATTCACCAGAAAAACCTTGTGGCAACATGAACAACATGCTTGGCATTCACTGGATTTTTTTTAATGTTTTGTCTAGAATAGACCTGACACCCCAAACCCACAAGGGAGCCAGAAAAGAGGCACTGAGAGCAAGGTGAGGGGTAATGGGGCCACAGAGCCAGGCCAGGTGTGAGTGCAGAGCTCTAGGAGTGCCTCAGAGCCTGCAGATAAATCAGAGGAGGTGGGCAAAGCTTTGTGAAAGAAGCAGGCTGTGATTCAGAGGCACTGCCAGAGCTGCACAGGGATTGATAACATTTCATTCTGCTGCTCTGGAATCGTGCTGAATTGTCTGAGAGCAGCTCTGGCAGTGCACGAGCTCTGGAAATGTGTTGGCTCCTTAATTTTCACACCCACTAAAGAAGATTGAAAATACTTATGTTTTTAGGAAGGGGATGGAAGCAGGTGGATAATGGCATTCCTGGCTTGGCTGGCTGTACCCAGCTTTCATCATTTCTTGCCATTATTACCTTTGGTTTTTAATATCATATTATATAAATATTTGTCAAATGCAGAAGCACAGCAACTCAGAACAATATAAAGCAGCATCTCCTGCAGGTCCAGAGGTAGGGTGCCACATTACCTCAGGATTTTTGAATATTTCCATTAAATTCCTGGAATTTCTAAATAGCTCTAGACACAGGGTGGTAGAGGAGCAGAATCTGTTCCTCTGCTGGTTGTTTTTCCAGCAGGGCGAAGTTGTGGATAAATGAGCACTTGAGAAATGTCTGATTTAAGGAGAATTTCCCTACTGAGGGGTGCTAACCCATGCTCAGTGATGTAGCTGCACATTTCTGAGGGCAGAGGGGAGGGACATGCTGCTGGGGAGGTTGGTCCTTTTCCTTTTCCTTTTCCTTTTCCTTTTCCTTTTCCTTTTCCTTTTCCTTTTCCTTTTCCTTTTCCTTTTCCTTTTCCTTTTCCTTTTCCTTTTCCTTTTCCTTTTCCTTTTCCTTTTCCTTTTCCATTACCCTCCCTGCAGAGTTTTGGCAGGGGCAGCAGCTTTAGGGGAGGGCAGTGGAGCTTGGAGCAAAGGATGAGGAATTGCAGAGCCTCTTCTGATGCCCTAGAGTGGCTCCCTAGAACAAGATTATGAGAATAAAGTGGGGATTTGTTAAAGGCCTTTAACAGATCCAGCTTGGGCAGTCAGAGCCTCCCAGAGGCTGCTCCCAACATGGGCAGTGCTCAGGAGTTTTTCACACTTTGATAAGTTTGGTCTATTTGCATATCAGGGGTTAATTGTCCAATTACAACTCCAGGTAATGAAGTAATTTACCCCCAGTTTGCTCCTCCCCAATCCACTTTCATTTATACTTTTCAGGGCCTGAGATTGTAGGGTGTCCTTGAGTTACAGCCCAGAAGAATTGCTTGGCCTGAACAAACTGTGAGAACAGCAGCTGATACCCTGTATGGAGTTTAGAGTTCTGCACTAAAGCAGTACAAAAAATACAAAAGTTGAATCCTCAGGCATCACTTCCCTCAGAGCTCTCCCAACATCCAGACCTGGCACTTGGAGACTTTGAGCAGCTCAGCCAGCACAGGAACTTGTTCTCTTTCCTTCACTGAATCCAAACTCTGAGCAGCAGCTGCTCCAGAGTCTCAGTCCTGAGTTCCTCCCTGGCACAGCCTCTCAGCAGCTGGACCCTTTTACCCTTTCATCCTCCAAGGAAAGGTTATACCAGCATGGAATTTGCATTAATCTGAACAGGCAGTGCCTGGACTCTCCTGGGACCTTGCTCTCTGTTGAACCCATTTTTATTCATCCATCAAAAAGTATTAATTCTCCTTTTTTGCATTGCTCTCTGCCTGATTTTTTTCATTTTTTTCATTATCCTTTAAAGCACTGAGGAACCCCATCCCCTTCTGCTCAAGCCACAAGATGATAAAGTTGTTTTTCCCTGCAGCTCTTTTCAATGCATCATTTAGCAGCCCTCCTCTAACATGTTCTGAAAAGCCTCTCTTATCCCAGGTGGAGGGCGGGGAAGGAGGATCTGGTGGGATTTTGGAATTGAAATCCATCTAGGTTTAAATAGCTCAAGGTCAGTTCGGGATGGGAACACAACAGCAGATTTCTGGAGACTTCATTCAATGAATTGTTGATTGGAAAAGCTCTTTCAGATCCCCGTGGAGCAGAATCTGGAAGAAATGTGTTTTCCAAAAGGAGGACAGCGGGTTAGTTGTTAATGATTTCAATAAAGCAAGAGAAGGCACGTTAGGAGGTTGGTCATGAGGGTAAAAAGGAGGCTGGGGTATTGCTCATTAGCGATTTGCCAAAATTAACTCCATGACTGTGTTTGCTTTCACTGCAAACCTGGTTAATTGGGATTACAGTGAACAGGGGAGGGGCCCTGCTGCAGGTACCTGGGGGGCTCAGGAGAGGACCAGGGCTGGCTCTGGGCTGCAGCAGGGGCAGAGCTGAGCCTGCCCAGCCCGGCTTTGCTGAGCTCAGCACTTGGGAGCAAAGTGGGGATTAACTCTCCAAAGGTATCCCGGGGATATGTCACAAGGATGGGCAGGAAATCAGAGCAGAAGAACAGAGAACCTGATCCAGAAGGTGGAGAAATCAGAGCTGAGCTCTGGCTTTCCTTCAGCCTTGGGCTGAGCCCAAACCCCTACAAATTTAGTTTCTCAGAGAGGTTTTTTTCACCTTTTTCCTTCTCTGTATTGTCCCATTTCCTTTGCTGCTCCTTTCCTCTTTCACAAACTATTGATTCTCCTCTTGTCCTTTATTTACTGCCAGCTCTCTCATTATGTCAGCAATGCTATCCTGAAATGTCATTCTCCTTTCTGCCTCCCCAGCCTTTCAGTCAAGGAGAGGTTTTGCAGTTCCCTGTGAAGGTTCCTGCCAGCTGGCTGCCCACTGCTGGGGATTTTCCTGCAGGGTGAAAAGAGGGAATGGCTGGAAGTGTTCAGCTTTCATCACACACATCCAGCCTGCTCAGAACACAATGACATGGACAGTTTGGGCTGAAATCCCAAATATGTCAGGCATCAGAGGATTTCTTGAGGCTACCCCCAGTGTGAAAGCAGGGACAGGGTGAATCTACCTGTCCTTCAGGACTGAAATCCCCAAGGAATTCTGCTGCTCCTTTTGGCCCTCAGGAAGTAAATAGAGTACTGGAAGGGTAAATGGGGTCCTGAGGAGGTAAATAGGATCATGGAAGGGTAAATGGGGCCATGGATAAATGGGATCCTGACATGTAAATGGGGTTCTGGAAGGGTAAATAGAGACCTGGAAGTGTAAATGTGGCCCTGAGGGGTAAATAGATCTTGAAACAATAAATGGGGTCCTGAGGGGTAAATGGGTTCTGGAAGGTTAAAATGTGTTCTGGAAGGGTAAATGGAGTCCTGGAAGGGTAGATGGGGTCCTGAAGTATAAATGTAGCCCCTAAAATGGAAAATGGAAAATGGTGTCCCAAAATGGTAAATGGTGTCCTGAAGGGTAAATGGGGTCATGAAATGGTAAATGAGCTTCTGGAAGAGTTGGGGTTCAGTGAATAAATTGGGTCCTGGAAGGGTAAAGAGGGATCTTAGGGAATATAAATGGTCCTGGAAAGGATAAATGTGCCCTGAGGAGGGAATAGGGTCCTGGAAGAGAAAGAGGATCCTCAGGGAAGAGCCAGAACTGCAAGGGCAGGTCCCTGGGGAAACATTTAGGGAAGGGGAGGCAGGAAGGGAGGAGGTGAATGGGAGGAGAGGAAAGGACAGGAGGTGAGGACACTCTGATGGAGGCAGGTCAGGCTTCAGCACAGGGCCTGTCTCTGTGGGCTGGCCAGGCTCAGCTTGGTGCTGGGATGCACTCAGAGCTGCAGCAGATGTTCTCTGCAGGCAATAAAACCCTGAGTGCTGGGGAGCTGCAGTAACTCACTCATCCAGCTTTTATTTCTGTGCTTTGGTGGCTGACCCCACAACAGCACTGAAAAATGGGAGTAGATTGTGTTTAGGCAGAAAATGGAGGGTGGCTGTCAAAAAATAAATAAAACAAAGTGGCTGAGCCTGTTTTAATTAAAGCTCAGGATGAAGTGGTTGGCTCATTCTCTTAGATGGTTCCTGAGCTCTGCTTCTCACTCCCATGCCTTTGTTTTGTGCCTGTGGATCTGATGCAGATAAAGTTAATTTCTGGAAAGATCCTGAGTGATCAGCCAGGAACTGTGCTGCTTCTCCCTCCAGTCAGTGCCCAGCTGTGGGGATGGGATCAATGCAACAAAAACTCTGGAATTTGGATTCAATTTGGATTACCTGGCTGTACAGTAGTGCTCTCAGGGAGAGAGGAGAGCATTGGAAGAAATTTTCCAGAGCTCAGGAGATGCACTGATCAATAGATGAAGAAAAATTGAGGAATGAGGCAGAAGGGAATGACTGCAAGTGAGTCTCTGCTCAGCCAGAGGTGGAAAAATCAGAGTAAAATACTGGGTTTAGCTCAAACCTGGTCAAACCAGACACCAATTTTTGATGGTGAATGCTCAGCTTAGGGTGTACCCAAAAAAGTGCTGAGCATTTTCTCCTTTTGCCCTGCAAATGAGCTCCAAAACTCAAAAATTTTTTTGTTGTTGTTTTTTTGTTTGCTTTTTGAGGGTTGTTTTTTTTTTTTTTTGTGGTGGGAGAGGCACAACCAGGAATCTGCAGCTGGATGGGGACACGGAGCTGCCACTCCAGAGGAGCTCTGCAGCTCCTTCCTCACCACAAAACAGGTCTTGCATCGATTTCCCTCAGAAAAATAAATAAAAGATGTAATAAATGGAACTGTATGAACAACCAGCATTTACAGGCAGCAACGTGCTGAAAAGCAGAAAGCACACTTGGGGGGAAAGAGGCATTTTTTACCTTCCCAGGAGTGGAGGGAAAACAAAGGAGGAAATATGTGTTTCAGGTTGAATGAAACATTGATTTGTTTTGGAGGAGGCAGGGGAGAGGGTGATCCATTCTCTTACAATTTGGCATATTTAGAAAATAAAAGATCTCAGTGATGGAAAAGAGAAGGGATTAGTGTGAAAAAAAGAAAAATGTTGGGAATATGGTCCATTTTTTTTCTAATATGTTTTCTTTGGTTGAAAGAATTCAGAAATTTGTCGCATCTCCGAGTCCCTCTGCTCGTGTCTGTCAATAAAATCTTTTCTAGCACCGCCTCCCCTTGGCTATTAAGACCATTTTCTCCCAGGAGCAGCAGTTATTTAGTGCCAGGAGAGGTTATTTCATTAATTCCTGTGTATGCAGAGGAGAGAGTCTTGGAATCTTCAGCCTCAGACTCAGCCAGAATCTGAAGATATCAACAATTTGTGTCCCCACCACGAGGATCCCTGGTGGCTGCAGGAGCTGGCAGTGGATCATTATTCATGCTGAGGGGGTCTCTGTTCTCTTGTCATGCAGCTCCAGATACCACTTATTTTATTTTCTTTTTGTGTTTTCTGGATGCTGCTCTTGAAGGACGAGCAGCTTTTCAAGCAGACCAAGGTTAGATCTGGTGACATTTACGGGGTTTTTTTTCCCCCTTGATTTTCCCCCTCCTTCTCCTCCTTCATTATTATTTTTTTCATTCTTTTTCACAATGAATGGAGGAAATTTAAGGGTAATTCTTTCTCAGCTGCAGAGGGATAAGCAAAATTCTCCCACGTGTCAGGAGCATGAGATTGGCTGCGAGACACCATTGATTAGCTGAGACATTTGGAATTGTTTCCAGCAGCACTCAGAGAGCAGGGGGGGAAAAAAAGTGAGGATCCCTTGCAGGTAATAAAGCTGCAGGGAGCTGTGTCTGAGGCAGGAAACTGAGCTGTTCAGTCCTGTGGTCAGGGAGGTTTGGAAATCAGCTGCTTCCAGCTCAGCTGCTGTTCCTGCCATGGATGAGGAGGTGAAGGCAGCAGGATGGATGCACACAGAGCAGGGCACTGCAACAAGGTGTGCTCACACTCAGGGTGGGCAGACAGCACAGAAAAAGTCCAATTTTTGGAGAAACTGGTGGAGGAATCTCAGCCTGGTTTGGGTTGGAAGGGACCTTAAAGCTCATCTTGTTCCATGGTCCGGGCAATGCTGGTGTTTTACAGCCTTTTAAATATTGTACAGAGAGGAAAAACCAGCCAGCTGGGGGAAAGGAAGGACTCAGGGTCAAATGTGTAATTTGGACAGTGAATATACAACTATGGTGTACAAGGAAGGTTTGAAGTGACTCTTTAAAGAGACCTGAATATCCAGGGCTGAGCCTGAAGTCCAAATCTGCAGCCAAAATAAAAATTGCCCCAGATTGAAAGGAGTCAGGAGGTGGTAAAGATGAATTTACCACCCAAAAATCACCCCAAGAGATGAGTTCTGCCAGCTGTGGTGCTTTCCAGGGTTAATTTATCCTGTCTCAGTGTGTCACTCTGTGACTGCTGCAAGGGCAGCACTGGGTTGGGAAGGCTCTGAAAAGTCAGGAGCTGCTCTGACAGATCCTGGCATTAAAAAAAAAAACCACAACAACAAAAAACAGGCTCTGAGAATGAATCCTGGCATTTCCCATCTTCAAACAAACCCACTGTGTGTGGGTGAGCCAGGAGAAAGGTGAGAAGGGAGGAGAGCAGCAGCACAGGAATTAACCCAACCCCTCTGGTCCCCAGCAGCTTTGATGTGGTCCTGGGATCAGCTGGGCTCTGAAGCCAGGCATTGCTCCAGCCCTGCAAACTGCTGCTCCCTGCAGAAAATTAATAAGGAGGCCTCAAATTCCACCCTGCATCTGACCTGAGCAGCTAAATAGGTTACACGAAGTTTTAAGGATCGCCCCAGTTTCCCCTCTAATAGGCAATTTTTCTGCTTAATTTGCAGAACAAGCAAAAAGCTATTATGTAAAATTTATCAGCAGCAATTGACTCTCATTAGAGATTGGGAGCAGGAGACTTTGTTGGAAAGGGGAAGGAGCCTCCAAATTTTCATTTACCAGCCTGAGCTTTCCAGTGTTTGTGCTGACCCCTGCCCTGAACAAATTCAGCCACTGAGCCATCAACATTTCTCTGCTATTGTCACAAGAGCTGCTCACAGCTGGGCTGGGCAGTCCTTGAGCAGCTTCCAGAATTCTGCTGGATCCTGACCTGGGCTGCAAGAAGTGCCTGAAAATTGCAGTGCTGTTATTGCAGTGCTTGAATACTGAATTTTGTCAGTTTGAGAGAGCTCAGCTCCAGTGGAAATGTTGTGTACAAGGGTGCTGGAGAGCAGCTCTGTGCTGGGAAAACGAGCTGGATTGTGCCCATGGAATAGAGGCAAGTTTGGGTTTTAAACCCCATGGGATAGAGGCAAGTTGAAGGCTTTGAAGGCTACAGGATAGAGGCAAATTTGGATTTTAAAGCCCATGGGATTGATGCAAATTTTGACTTTAAAGCCAATGGGACAGAGGCAAATTTGGATGTTAAACCCCATGAGATAAAAGCAAATTTTGACTTTAAAGCCCATGGAATAGAGGCAAACATGGACTTTAAAAGCCATGGGATAGAGGCAAATTTGGATTTTAAACCTCATGGGACTGAGGCAAATTTGAACTTTAAACCCCATGGATGCCCCATGGCTCTGGTCACTCCTAACTGAGTTTAACCCCTTTAATCACTGCTGTACTTACTGATACCCTCAAATCTCCCTCTTCTCACCACTCTCCTCTCCCAAATCTGGCAAAAAGCTGCTGCCATAATTCCTGAGCCTGGAGCACAACGTGCTGGGGAGTTGCTCATGTTTCCTTCATGCTACAGCAGCATCTTTTGGCTCCAGCTGGAAGCAGCTGTGCCTTGCCCTGTGTAGGGGGACAGGTAAACCATAATATTCCTTCCTGTGAGAGACACTAGGGATGTGGAAATTATTACTGAAATGCTCAAATGGGGATTTCTCCTTCCCTTTTTCCCCCATAATAAATGTTAATTATGCATGAAGGTTCACTACAGCAGAAGGGATTATAATTAATTTATATTTGAACTATTATAGGATTCACTACAAAATGCATTTCATTGCAACAAAGTGTATTATGAGTGTTGTTTGGTGCTAGCAATTTACAGAAACTGGCCACAAAGCTTTGCATCTATTAATCCAGCACTAAGGACAGCAGCAGGCAGATAAAACTGGGGAAAAAAATGCAAAATAAGTCTCTTTAACCTGTGAACAGAGACCTGGGACTTGTTGCAGAACTCAACCTAAGCTGAGAAATGCAGAGAGGCCCACAAGAATTGGGAAGGGAAAATTTGGATCCAAATCTGTCTGAACATGCCTGGAAATGAGGATTTTTCTGTGCCTTCTATCTCTGTTTTAAACTTCCAGAAAGTTAAAATCCATCTGGAGGCAGAATAATGTTCTGTTGTTCTTGGTGCCCAAGGCAGTGGTGACCAAGGGGACAGGCAGGAAGGTTTTATTCCTGACCTGAGGGAAAATCCTTCCTTTCCTGAGACCCTCTCCTTTTCCAGCATCACCTATGCACTTTTCTGGGATGAGAGATTCTCCAAGACAGGAATTATGTTTATCCAGGTAGGCTGGACACTCCCAAACTCCATGTCATAGAAGTGTCAAATCAGACATACCAGGCATATTGAAAGCATAAATGGCAAGTTGATAATTTTGAACTGTCATTTTCTAATTTCTACATGAATTTCTCAGGTCTTCCCATCTTTTTGAGGTATCAATTCTCAGTTTCTTTGCCATCTCTGACACCTGCCAGGCTCTGCTGATGCTCTCCACGCTGTCACCCTGTTCTACAATGCCCAAAAGTGATATTCTATCACCATCTGGAGCAGTGATCCTTATCCCTGTGGAGATATCCTCTGTTAATGGGCCATCTTTAAACCAGCTGGGGCAATCATCTTTATCTTTCCCACAGCACATCCTCCCTCCAGGAGATATCTCCTGTTCATGGCCAGTGAGTCCCAGGGCATGACTGATAAAATTCCATCATCCCACTGGGAGATGCTCCAGCCAGGGGAGGAGCCAAGCCTTTCCTACACAAATAAAAACTGCAATTTGGAACACCAAAGCAGCCCTTACCCACTGGTTTCCAGAGAAGAGCTACCAGACCTTTCTACAGGATCACTGCTTCAACAAGATCCCTTCATCTGGACTGCTACCACCACCCTAACTAGTAGGGTGTCAGGTTATATTCTGACTCTGTCAGTGTTTTTTCTTTTGTACTGCTCAATGTATTTTATTTTTCCTTCTTTTTTTCTATTAAATTGTATTTCTGACTCAGAATATCTCACTGGTTTTGCTTTCAAACCATTACCCTCTGCCTGGAACAGAATAGAAAAGCATTTCAGTGTAGCAGCCTCAGCCAGCAGAAAAGGGCAGCTTTGTCTTGTCAGGACTCCAGCAAAGAGCTCGACAGCTGCTGTGAGCAGTGGAGAGGAAAGGTCACAGCCAGTCCTCCCCTGCTCCCTCTCCTGCTCTGCCAAGGTGTGCCCAGGCAAACCTGAACTGCAGCAAAGTCAGGGACAAGCAACACAAATGATGTCAGTTTGCCCAAGAAAGAAGAGAATTTTGATTTTCGGATTTGGTTGGAGGCTGTCTCTGTGAACAATACAAACTTTTCAGAGAAATGATCCAGTTAACAGCCAGGTCACTGATTGTCACTTTGTTGTTTATTTTCAACACTGCCTTGGGATTCTTGGGGTTGTTAAAACCAGGATTTCCTTTTCCTGCTTCTTTTGAAGGTATCACAGAAGAACTTTGCCTGGAGAGCACAGGGCTGCTGCCATCCCTTTGGGCCAGGCCCTCCATCCTTTTTTGGAAGGGCTGGAAATCAGGGTTCCCACTGCTGTGCCAGTGTCCCAGCAGTGTGGGGGTGACTAAAACCAGCTCTTGGCCCATACTGGGAGCCTGACAGGAACCAGCAGCAGGCTCAGGAGATGCTGGCTCCCCTCACCTCGAGGGGCTCAGCTGACTGAGGGAGTTTCATGTCAGCACTTCCTCCCAGGGCTATTTAGAGCCACGCTGATGCTGCAGCTGGGGCTGGCTGTGGCACATCTGGATGTGCTCGAGCTGTCTTTGTGCTGCAGAGCTGGGGCACCAAAAACCAGCAAAGCTGCAGCAGCACAGCCCTCAGAGCTGTCAGCAGGACCTGCCTGAGCCCCTGGAAAATGAGCTGCCAGCTCAGGTGCTGCAGTCCTCAGTCCTGTCCACTCCAGCCAACCCAGATGAAGTGTCCCTGTCACCCTGTGTCAGTGAAGAAATGATCTCTTACTGCAGCATTCCCAGCTCCATCTGCATATTTGTGGCTTCCTGGCTATTTCAAGACTGTGCTGAAGGCACTCATGGCCACTTCAGTGAACCCTGCTTTGCTTCCAAGCACTTTCTTACACAATTCATACTCACACTCGAGCTGTAAAATTAACAGACTGTTTTATTACACAAGCTGTATCACCCAGGAGGACCCATCCAAAGGATGGCAGCAGCTTTAATCCAAACAAAATGGCACCTTGGCAGTAAAACCTCTTTGCTAGGATTGTGCTGGAAGTGTTTATTAAGAAATAGAAACCCTGAGCAGGCTGTCCCAGCCCTGCTTGACACGAGATGAGGGATAGGACATCATGATTTGGGAGCAGCAATAAGGATCCCCTTCACAGGGAATCTGTGGGAAATGGGGCTCTGGGGGCAGCACTGCAGTGCTGCTAAATTGAGGAGATGTCATTTAGGGAGTGTGGTGACACTGCATTTATTAAAGCCTGGCACTGTTTCCTCCCCGCACACCCCACAGTGTGACTCAGCCGGGTGAAAAATACCCCCAGAAATCACTTTTCTTGTGCTGTCTGAACCCCTGCATCATCACAGAATGGAAACTGGGAGGTGGGAGGTCAGGAATGGCTCCCAGAAATCCCTCCTGTGAGCCAAAAGCAAGAGCCCCCCAGGAGCAGGCTGAGTGGGGGCGAGGCATCTGCCCCCTTCCTCGCCTCTGACTCAGCCTCTGAGATAAAAGACCTTTTCCAGAAAGCACTGGGGTGAAAATATTTCAGTTTGCTGCAGCTTTGCCGTTGCCAGCCTCACTAATTTCTGCTCTGATGTCACCAGCAGTGGCCCCATTACTGTTATTTATAGTGTTTGTGCCGTGGGCTCTGGTTGTGCTCAAGGCTCTGTCGCTGCTCTGAAGGAAGGGAAGAGCAGCTCCAACACTCCCAGGGATGCATCTCCCAGCCCGGAGTGAATTCCAGGTTCTTCACATCACACCTGGGCTGTCTGCATCCCCCCCACGCTCCTGTCTGTGCTCCAGCCAGCTGAGCCTTCCTGAGGCTTATTTGGGTTATTTAGAACTTGGTCTAACAAAGGCAGTAAGTCATGAGACCGAGCAAATCCGATAAGGGCGCTGCGGGCGAGGCAGCCTGCACAGCCAGATGCAAATGCAGCCAACCAGAAACCAAAAATATATTAGTACTGAGAGAGCAGGCAATTATTCTCCCATCAGAGTAGCAGAGTTTTTCAGTGTGTGCGACTTCTGTGCTGCTTCAGGACAGCCAGGCTCCGTTTTTTGGGTGGAAATGAGGAGAGCCAAGGTTTGTTTCAAAGCCCAAATCTTGCTCTTCTAGGCACCCATGGGCTGCAGTTAATGGATGCATTTAACAAGCACGTGGCCAAATGTGAGAAGGACTCTGCATCTATGAACCTGAAGTGTTGAAAAATGGTGAGTCAGGCTTTTCATCTGATCATCATACCAAAATTAACCCAAAAAAAAAGGTGATGAAGAGACAGCCATGGTTTCAGTTTTCCTGCAGAGCTTTAAATCTCTGGAGGTTATCTGCAAGATCTGCTGCCTGAAAGCTGAACTTCCCAAGTGATCTAATGACTCTGGGAATGAAGGCTGTTTAGAAAAAGCACCAAATATTGCCAGAGATGTTACATCTGTGAGCACTGGAGACTCTGCAGCCCAAAATCTATCCCAGAAGAGCTATTTCAGCACAGCCTGAGGTGTGCAGCCAGTGAACAGGAGAGGCTGGGCACACAACGTGTCTGCAGCACAGACCCTCGTGTCTTTAGGGTGTCCCACAAAACCACCTGGCCTGGAATCAGTTCCTGGGGGGAAACATTCCTTACTGTGAACTTGTGCCCTGTTCCTTACACATTTTTCTGCAGTATTTCAGAAAAGATAAAGGCAGAAAAGAAGCAGCCCCTGACTGTGTTAATGATCAGGAATAACCCTCCCTCTCCTTGCCATTGATGTCTTCTTTCTGGCCAAACCAAGAAAATCCCATTTTGAAGGACACTTCAGAGTGATTGGTCACAACCATTAGAACAAACACAGAGTTTGTTGTGACATGTGATTCATCTCTTGTTCTTCAAAAGACCAGCACTGCAGAAGCACAGCCCTGGGCTGGATCTGGGAATCTCACACTGGAGTTTTGTTAAGTGGTGTGGACAGAGTGACACCCCCAAGGCATTAATTAACCCCTGGGACACTGAACACAGGACCCTGGGCTGTTTTTGCAGCTCTATATCCAAGAGCTGAGCCTTTGGGCCACTGCTGTCTTCTCCCTGTGGCCCAAAGAGTCCCCCAGCTGAATAAAACATTTAATAATGCTGAAGTGCCTCTAAAGATGAGGTGGTTGATGAATGAGTTCTTACTGCTGGGTTTTTTTCCCTTTTGAGATGTGTTTGGATGCCAACTGCAATTTTAGTGCAGAGTGGTATCGATCACCACCCTGCATGTGTAATACAGTCAGTTGTTATTCATTTCCTCATTGTTTCTCTCCTCTGAGACGATCCTTGTTGGGTACCTCAGGGGGCAGGTTAATAAAACTCTGCCTATTTATATTAAATACTGAGGGAAGCATTATCCTTGTACAGCCCCACTCCCTGTGGCACAAAGCTGAGGCACTGTTCCAGCACTGCTCCTGATGTCAGCCTGGGATTCTGCAGTGAAATATGCTCCTTTTCTTTTTATTTCTGCTGAGTTTTGTGACCTGGCATTGCTACCTGTCACCGAGGCTGCTTTTTCCCTGAGTAATGTCACAGCACTTATTTTTATGGGTGTGCTGGAGACAAGGATCCCTCTTTGGAATGGGAGATAAGGCTGAGACAAAGACAGAGCTGCTGGTTTTTAAGTGACATGAGAAGCTCCAGATCCCCCTGTGATGAGGCCCCTCTGTGAGGACAGACACTGATAAGAGAGGGAGCAGCGTGGCAGCTCTGATGGGAGCAGTGAGCTCCTCAGAACTGGGAACACTGCAGGGAAAAGGCTGCAGAGCCAGAGCCACAGAGCAGTGCTGAGCTCAGCATCTGAGCCTCGAAATACCTCTGTAGGTATGGGCAAAAGTTCCTTAATTTGCATTAACAGGATTGAGAAAATTAAATGTTAGAACAGCTTTGGCTGTGGCTGTGCCTCCCCCTTCCCCTGGATGATGCCTTATGATTTCAGCTTTTCTATTTTTCATCCATTTGTAACCCTGCAATTCTTTAGTGTAGAACTCCAAACTCCATATCCAGTGGGAGCTGCTGCTCTCCCATTTTGGGCAGACACAACAATTCCTCTCCAGGCCTGCCAGTCAAGGACACCTCACTGCCTCAGGCCTGAGAGATGGAAACAAAAGTGATTTGGGGGAGCAAACTTGGGGCAAATTACTTCATTACCTGAAGCTGTAATTGGAAGATTAACCCCAATATGCAAATGGACCAAACTTATCAAAGTGTGAAACCTGTGACCCATTGTCCATTGTGGATGCAGCCCTTGGGGGCTTTGTCTGCCCTAAATGTACCTGAATGATAAATATTATTTATCCTTCCATAAATAGAACTGCTTTTTATCCTCTTAATTTTGTCTGCCTTCTGTTCTTAGGTAAGACCCAAAAGGCATCATGGAAATGCCATTTTCCATCATGGGCTGCACACATTGATCCAGGCACCTGCCAGGCTCCAGGAAGGTGTCCTGGGGAGGGATCAGCTGGGATAAAACCATCCCTGGCTGTGGCTGGGAGAGCCACCAGCAGCAGCTCTGCAGCACAGGGATGCCAGGATGGAGTGACAAGGTTGGAGTGTTTCAGTCACTGATCATTCCACAAGTGGAAAAAGGCTGAGCACAGCAGGGAAGCAAAAATTTGTCAGTGGGCAGTGCAGGAGAGTGGGCACAGGGGACACTGCCAATAAAGCCCAGGTAGCACACAGAGACCATTAACACAGATTTTCAGGGAGTTTTTAGCCACTTTCCTTTTGTTTCTAGAATTTCCTGGCTGCTTTCTGCTCTAAGAACAAAGTTGGCAGAGGCAGGAAACCCCTCCCTGCTCACTGCCCCTCTGCTCAGGTTGTGCCTGAATTCTGGGGTGAAGAGCCACCAGAACAGTCCTACCCACTTTAGACCTTCTTTTGGACTTGTTTTGTGACTTTGCCATCCTTTCCCCTCACAGAGAGGGAGAAGAATTCTCATTTAATATTAATCTCCCCTCCATGGATTCAGGCTGTTTCTGACAGTGTATCAATTATTTAAACTTATTTAAAAAAAAATATCCAGGATTAAAGCGATTACTTTCTTGTTGATTTTAGTAATTCCTCCTGCTTTGGCAGCTCTGAGGCTGAGTGAAATAGATCTTCTGAACTGCTGTTTGCTCAGAGCTCACCCTGGCCAGGGGCAGGACTGAAATTCTGTTTCCATTTCTAATTGCCAGGTTCATGTCTGAGTTCAAACTGGGTGCTAGTTGAGCACCTTTTAGGTGCCACTGTTGGGTGGGCAATCCCTTGTACCACTGAACGTGGTTGAGGTCTTTCTGCAGAATTTCAGCTTATAAAAGCATATTTGAAACATATATTTTAAGTTTTCCTCTGTGATGCTTTGCATTCCTCAGCTCCACGAATTTCCCAGTCCTTCCCACACTTGAAGTGGCTCCAGTGACAGATCAAAAACCCTCAGGTGCTGCTGTCACTGATTTAAACCATGGCTGGAGCTGCCCTGGTGTCCCCTGCACGGTCAGGGCTGTGCAGGGACAACTCACCTGCCCACAACCCCAAACCAGGGCTGCAGCTGGCACTGAGGAAAGTCTAGAAAAAGGATTAAAAAGAATAATCAAAGAGCTCTGAATATAAAAAAGCAACCAGGTCTATGAAATATGCATGAAAACTCACTGAAGCTCAGTCCCAGCATCTTCTGTCTCCCATGCAAGCACTAATTCCATTGTGCAGCCAGGGAATGGGAACTCCTCACACGGGGTCTTGGGTTGGGTGCTCCCTTTGCTGAGGCTGCCTGAGCAGTGCAGTTAATCCCTGCAACAGCAGGGAATGCTTTTGTGACATCCCATAAAGGCACCTTTGCCTTAATTAACTGCTTAGACATCCTTCCTAGCGAACACTTTATGGCGTTCACACCTAAAATCAAGCTTCTATAATTACAAATTAATCAGGGAAAATCCTCTGCAAGCTTTTCTTACTAAATATTCGCTGCTGGAAGGAATCAGAGGGCCCATTATTCTCCTGCCCAGCTGTTTCATGCTGCATGAGAGACTTTATCCATCAGCCCCAGAATCCAATCTTCCCCCGGTGTCCAGCACAGCCAATATCAATCACCAGCACCAGCCACGGTGCCAGAGCCTCATCACAGCCTTCCCTGCACTGGAGAGAGCTGGGAATGCACATTGCAGGTGTTGAGCGTGCACATTCCAGGTTGTCTTGGGTTGCAATACAGGATGTGACCAGAAATGTGTATTCTGTCACCATCTGTTGCAGCTGGGTGGGGCAGTGACCCTGATCTCCGTGTCACGTATTATCTGCTAATGGGCCATCATTAAACCAGCTGGGGCAATCATCTTTATCTTTCCCATGACCCACCCTTCATCCAGGAGGTATCACCTGTTAATGGGCCATTGTTTAAAACTGGGTGTGGCAGTGGTCTTTATCTCCTGGCACACATTATCTGCTAATGGGCCATCTTTAAACCAGCTGGGACAATCACCTTTATCTTTCCCACAGCCCATCCTCCCTCCAGGAGATATCTCCTGTTAATGGGCCATTGAGTCCCAGTGCATGACTGATAAAATTCCATCATCCCACTGGGAGATGCTCCAGCCAGGGCAGGAGCCAAGCCTTTCCTACCCAGAGAAAAACTGACATTTTGGACACCAAGGCACCTTCTTTCCACTGGATTCCAGAGGAAAGCCAGACCTTTCCACATCATCCCTGGACCTTCAGAGGAAACTGCACCTTCTCCAGGAGCACTGCTCCAGCTGAACCACATCTGCCCCTGCAGGAGGATGCTGCCACCACCCTGACTGACTGACAGGTGTCAGCTTGGATTCTGACTCTGGCAGGGTTTGGGATTGTTCTTTGTAATACTGTATTTCTATTTTAATTTTCCTAGTAAAGAACTGTTATTCCTAATTCCATATCTTTCCCTGATAGCCCCTTAATTTCAAAATTATAATAATAATTTGGAGGAAGGGGGTTTACATTCTCCATTTCAAAGAGAAGCTTCTGCCTTTATTGGCAGACTCCTGTCCTCCAAACAAGGTCTTTGCCCTCCCCTCCTGTAGGGGAAGGGAGGGTGGTGGGAGGGGAGAGCAGAGGGATACTCACTATTTGCTGAAATGTTTTATTTTTGTTGTCATAGTCTCTGGCTGGAAACTGAGAAGGTGCAGGAGCTGAGAGAGCCTGGCATCAAAGGAAGGTGGGAGAAAAACAGAATGCCTTGTTTTGGGAGCCATTATTTGTATTACAGCACCTAGATCAGGCTTCACATCCTGTCCACCTGCTGTGAACACCTCTGCAAAGGTCAGGATCATTATCCTCCTTTTCCAGATGGAAAACCTGAGCAAGGTTCAGCTCACAGAAGCCCAGCAGAGCCTGGCAGAAGTGAGCAAAGGGTTTTTCCCAAGATATAAAACAGCTCTGTGCCCCTTGGGCTGGGTTCCCTTCCCCTTAGAGGAGAGGGTGGGTGTGGGGTGAGAGTCACCCTGGGCAGGGAGCAGGACAAGGAATACTGGAATAAAACAGATTTCCCACAGGCCCCAGCATGTTTTCTATTTGCTGAGCTCTGTCTGTTGTTGTAGGTCATGGGTTGTCTTGTGGTTTCCCATCTCAAAGCTTTAATTTGTGCTTTGTACACACAGACCCTACAAATGTGTTCCAGCTGCACCTCATTGCAGTGGGAAGCACTGGGAACCCCAGGGAAGAGAGGTGCTTCTTCAAATGTATTTCCCTTCATAAGAGGAAGGAAGGAAGGAAGGAAAAAAAAATACAGAAATGCTGATTTATTGTGTGTGTTTCACACTTCATTGATTTCACTTGAATCGTTCCTAATATTTCCCTTCCAGAATTGAGGGAATTTATTCACTTGAGGTTCCTTTAAGCCTTTTTGTGGGTGGTTGGAGTTTAATCTCGAGCTGTGTGCATTAGCTACGTGCAGAAATCAGGCTGAGGCTGCACAGGCAACTGCTCCTTGCCAGATTTGAGGAGGCTGAGAGCTGTGAAACACCTTTCACCATCTGCAGCAGCACCCAGCTCTGCTCTGAGCCTGGCCCTGCCCAGGCTGATGCTTCTTGTGCCACTGGATCTTGGGCTGGGATTTGAGCTCTGCTTTGGGAACTTTCTGGAGAGTGGAAGGAGTCTGCAGCTGAGCAGCTGCTGGGATGTGCAGAGTATAAATGAGAGACAGCTCATGGCTTTGGGTGGAGCTCTGGGCTTCTCTCTTCGCCCCTCTAAACCACATTAGGTCAAAAGAAATGGTTTAGATGTTTTAAACTGTGCTCATCTTGTATGGCTTGAGTGGGAAATCCACCCAAATCAGATCTATCAGTCTTCTCCAAGCTTGTGCTTTGAGCAGCCCTATGTCCATAGTAAAAGCAAGATATTTCAATAGGAAATCCTTATTTCATAAGGATTTGCTCTGGTCAAATGTCTGGCACTTCTTGTCCAGCTGTTTGTTTCCTGTCTGTGTTACTGCTGATCTCAATTACACAAAACCACAGTAGAACCCATCCCTGCACTCATCAGGATCCTTTAAGCACAGAGAATGTCTATTTTGTCCAAAATCTAGCTAAAGGCTCCCAGTACCTGTGAGTCTCATCCCATCCTCCATCTTGTAAGCAGAATAAACTTTTTGTGGAGCCTCTGACAACCAACATTAAATAGCCCAGGAAGGGGCTACAACAATAATTAAACAGGCAGGGGAAATTCTGTGCAATCCAATCACCTCACTCTTCCATTTCTTTCCCTTACAAAAATAATCACTCTGGCTGCTGTTTTACCCTAATTGGCTCCTCGCTCACCCTGGCAAGGCCAAGAGTGATCAGCTGCTCCTTCCCTGCCTTTGTGTCCCTGCTCCCCATCCTCACCCAGGGCACTCTTGTGTGAAATTGTTTTCTCTGCAGAGCTTTGGCTCTTGTAATTCCACTGGAATAATCCTTGGCTCCGTGCTGGGGCAGCTCAGCCAGCGAGGGGAGCAAAGGCATCTGCACACAGACACACACAAAAACATAAACACACACACAAAAACACAAATACACAACCAGAAACACCCACACAAAAACACACACACAAATACACACAAAAACACAAATAGAAACACACGAACAAACACACAAGCACACAAATAGAAATAAACACACACATAAAACCACAAACATACACAAACAGAAACACACAAAAACACAAACACACAAACACACAAACACATACACACCCACAAACACAAACACACACAAACACACTCCCCTCAGTGCTGGAGGAACTCAGCCAGCTCACAAAATGCAGATTTGCAAATTTGCCTTATTTCCCTTCAGTGCTTGCTCTGTAAAGACTCAGGGAGGAGCCAGCCAAGGATGAGCAGCAGCAGCAGCAGAAGGGCAGGGAAACACCTGAGAGCAGCTTGGATTGCAGGCAGGGCACACAGGGACTGCCACTGGCTCAGGGAAATACATGTTGGATGTTAGGAAAAGTTTTTTATTAAAAGAGTGATCAAGTACTGGAATTTTCAGGGGAGGTGGTGGAGTCACCATCCCTGAATGTGTTTAGAAAAGATTTGATGTGGCACTCAGGGACATGGTTTAGTTGAGGTGTTAAGGCTGGGTTGGACTCAATCTTGAAGGTCTCTTCCAACCTTCCAATGATTATGTGGTTCTGTGGATCTGTGATTCTGTGATTCCAGCCTGATGATTCTGTGATCCTGTGATTTTGTGATTCTGTGATTCAGAGCCTTAGCATGGAGTCCCTACTAAGAAAAATTAGCACCAGAGGTTCTGTCCCACAAATGCTGTCACTCTATGCTGAGAGAGAAAGGTTTAATCCTAAATAAATCCTAAATTTTACTAAATAAAGGATCCTCATCCACATGGCCAGGATAAACTTTGGCCTTGTTTTTGCAGGGAAATGCAGAGGTGATGCAGAGCTCCTGGAGCAGATCTCATCTGAAACTCCACCCAGAGGAGCCCAGCTAAGATTTGTGCATGATCCCAAACCAGAAGGGAGCACTCTGATGGGGCTCCCTCACACAAACAATTCCTTTCTCTTGCTGGATAAACGATGCCAATAATACAGAGATTAACAATTCCCAGTTCCACCTGGAGCATCCCCTTCTGAGAGGTCACCAATTTCCAGATGTTATCACCAATTTCCAGATGTTGTCACCACATCCCACAGCTCCAGAGCCCCCAGGAGCTCCTTCCCAGTTTATTGTCACCTTATCAGTGCTGTGCCTCAGGTTATCAGCTGCATCCAAACAAGGGGAAGATGCTGGTCTGATAATTCAGTCATTTCCTGCTTTTTTTTTTCTCTTGTGTTTGCTCCTGTATCCTGGGCTGAGAGCTGTGATCCAGAGCACCCAATTCCTGACCTGGCTGTGACCTGGGATGTGCTGAACTCCAATGAAATCTGAAAACGTTCTGTGCCTGCACCAGAGCAGATCTGAACCTGAAATCAATTTGTAGGCATTCCTTTGACAGGGTTCCAGACAGGAGGGACCCGGGAGCAGGGAGGGAGCAATTGCTGGGTAATTATGGGGTCTGTCACTTAACATTTGTGTGTGATGGGTGTCCTAAAGCCGAGCTTTGCATCATGGATATGCTAATTTGTCATGCTGACAGACAACAGAGGCCCGGCTCACACAGCCATGGGAGCTAATTGAACAGACAAACCAATCAACAGATGTGGCAGATGAGGAATTTTAATGGGAAGAATTAAATATATAGAGTGACCTTGCGGTGCTGCTTAGGATAATTTTATTAAATACTAGAGTCTGAGCAGGAAATTACTTAAAAAGCATATAAAGCATGACAAGTAATGACAATTTAGCCAGGGCTCCATGGCAGATTTTTTCCAGAGCATTTCATTAGCTCTCTAGATTGACTTCAAGAAAACAGGAATGTGGGAAAGTTTAACCAGGGTGCATGACCAGTGCTTGCCCTCTGCTGAGGTCAGTCCAGGCACTGAAAATTAACTCTTTCCTTGTCCATCTCTCTGTTTGATCTTGGTTTTGTTCATTAGAGTTGTGCTGGGTTTAAAACAAGACAAGGAAATCTTTTATACAGCCCTCAACTGTAATTTTTAGTTTACTGCTTTGCTTCCACAAGGTGCATCTCCTGCTCAGCAATTAGGGCCCAACAGCAGCAGGATTTACAATTCTCAGCTTTGTTTCTTTAAGTATGGTGGCCTGGGCAATCCATCCTCTGTCCCTCTCCTTCCCAGAGCCATCTGGGCACCTCAGCTGTGATGGATAATTTCAATATTTCGCCTTCTGTCCTGAAAATGGAGCTTTCCCTCCCCTTTTTCAGATAAAAGCTGCTAATATTTGCCTTCCCATCCCAGTCCAGCAGGCCATAGACAGAAGGCTTCCAGGGACATGTGACACTGCTCCTTGCTTCATTGGCCCAGACAATAAATATTGTGGAGCCAGAGCAGGGGGATTTACAGCCCGTGGCATCATCTGGCTCCTGGGCTGGGTTCATCCCTGGGTTAGTGCTCTGTAGTCCCCAGGAACTGGCCCAAGCAGTGAATCTGCTCCAATGGCAGGCAAGACTGGAATTTCATCTCTGTTTTAACTCACTGCTGTCCAAAATACACCTAAAGTGGATTAGCACAGTGCTGGAGGTTTAAGCCAAGCTTGGATGATCCAGAGGATGGGGGGATTGTGAGGCAGGGATTGGGTTTCAGCTCAGCTCCTGTTTGAACTGCTAATCTTCTTCAGGTACCAGAGCATGGGAACATTGCCAAGGCTGACAGGAAAATCATTTACAGAGGGAAGCTCAGGAAAGGTCCCCAGCAAAGCTTGGCGAGTGGCAGGTTATTTTTTTTGTTGAGAAATTCAAGGCAAGTTACTATAAAAAAGTGACTCTGCTTGCAAAACTCTTTGAAATTTAACTTTTTAAACTCAGCCTGTTATGAGATAGCTCAACAGAATGCTCTTGGAGCAGTCAGGCAGCCAATATTCCCAATCCTTATGGCACAGAATAGGAAATAGTTTTGGCAATCCTGCAATTCCTCAATACTGAACCTCTTCTGGCTGAGCAGTAAGGAACCTGGAAGGGGTTAAATGTTCAAATTTCTAATCAGGACAAATAGTTTGATGTGGGACACACTCTCCTTTTGTTTCAGAGAGCTTTACTTTCTTGACAGTCATTTTTAAATCCTTGTGTGCACATAAAAAAGCAGTGAAAGCACTGAAGGCCTGGGAGTGTTTCTGCCCAGGATGAAAGGTGAGCTCCCAGTGAAGTCTCTGCATGGATCTCACCCATCAGGTTCCATTTGGAGGAGCCCCATTCCTAGGAAAATCACTGGAATTTATCAGGCTGCCAGTTTTGCTTATTTAGAGGAATATAAAGCCTTATGATGTTTGCAGTGCCTGAAAATTTGGGCATTTGCTCCATTCTAGCAGCAAGCACAGCTCTTGTGCACCTAAAAATGAAAAAGGACCTGAAATCAGAATTCCAGTTGCCAGTGGAGGTGTGTGGAGCGGGGAGTGAGCAGGGAATGACAGTTCTCAGATCTGTCTGAACACTGTGGCCTCTGAGCATCTCAGCTCTTCCAAATCACCAATTCTGGCTGCCCAGGATGGAAGCAGCTCCATTTACTTCAAATTTCTTCTTCCTATGGAGAGTTAAACAGAGAGGAGGGCAGGGAGAGAGGTGTGGAGAGGCTGAATAAATCAGAACCATTTACAAAAAGGGCTGAAAATTAAAAGAGAGGGAGGGGAAAGAGGCGAATGCCAGCTGTAAAATGAAAAATGAAGAAGTGCCATGATAAAAATGATGCAGTGTCCAGGCAGCTCAGTCCTCAGCCTTGAAAACCTCACGAGGAAAACATTACTCAGAGAAGATGAATTCCTTCAGTTAACCTTGTTCACAGCAACATCTTTGCAGGTCAGAAAATTATTACTCTCTCACTTTCCAGCTCTCCAGTGGGCTCCTGAATATCTTTGCATATGGATGGGTAGATTGGATTGGCTTAGGCTGAGCTGAATTGGCAGAGAGATTCCCTAAATCTGGGAATATTGCATAGCATCATTCTTTTTTGATAAGAATATAACGAGGAAAAAATCCTCCCTGGAGCAAACAAAAGGCCCACAGTGTGCATCCACCAGGCTGTTTTTCAGCTGGTGACCAGGCTGGAATCACTGCACTGCAGCACAAGTGTCTGGAAAAATTATGAGGATTTCAGCAAAACTGTGAAAGCCACAGGGGCAGAGTTGCTCATGAGTTCCTGCTCCATTCCAATCTGTGAGGATTCAGGAACTTCAGGAGATTCTTTGGATTCCTTCCAGCTCCACGCTGCAGCTGTGGAAATGTTCCTTCCCTTGCCCACCTTTCCTTGGTCATTTAGATATTTTAACTCTGGTGTTGATACTTTGGTCTTCAGTTGGGAAGGGTCCTCCATGGCAGCTTTTGCACCCTAAAATTCAGAGATTTATTCCTTTTGCTGTCACTGATGTCACCTGATGTCTGTCCTACACCGCTCATGAGTTGAGGCTGGTGCTGTATCGGCAACCAAACACAGCTGAGGGGCTTCAAGGATACTGCTCCACAGGGCAGAACATTCCAGCTGCTTCCAGAGGGCCAAACAGCAAAATCCTGCCAATCCTCACATCTCCAGGCAGAGAAAATATGGGAGACTGTCCTGGTTTGGAGGACAGGTATCTGCCAAGGCAGAAGCTTCTTTTTGAAATGGACAATGTAAACCCCCTCCAAATTATTATTATAATTTTGTAATTAAGGGGCTCTCAGGCAAAGATATGGGAATGAGCAATAACAATTATTTACTAGGAAAATTAAAATAGAAATACAGTATTACAAAGAACAATCCAGTGGAAAGAAGGTCCCTTGGTGTCCAAAATCTCAGTTTTTATCTGGGTAGGAAAGGCTTGGCTCCTCCCCTGGCTGGAGCATCTCCCAGTGGGATGATGGAATTTTATCAGTCATGCACTGGGACTCACTGGCCATGAACAGGAGATATCTCCTGGAGGGAGGATGGGCTGTGGGAAAGATAAAGATGATTGCCTCAGCTGGTTTAAAGATGGCCCATTAGCAGATAATGTGTGCCAGGAGATAAAGATCACTGCCACACCCAGTTTTAACAATGGCCCATTAACAGGAGATATCTCCCACAGTGATAAGATCACTGCCACACCCAGTTTTTAACAATGGCCCATTAACAGGTGATGCCTCCTCGGTGAAGGGTGGGTCACGGGATAGATAAAATGATTGCCCCAGCTGTTTTAAAGATGGCCCATTAGCAGAGGATATCTCCCACAGAGATAAGGGTCACTGCCACACCCAGCTTCAGCAGATGGTGATAGAATACACATTTCTGGCCACATCAACCCAACACAGACAAAATGTCATGTTTGTCTGGTTGGTTTATTCCTTCTCACCAAGGCAATTTCATCAGCAAAATAGACAAAATTGATAAAGAGAGAGCAAAGCCCTGCAGCTTGGTGTTTATTGATAAGCCTTCCCCACAGGATACTTTTGATCCCAAGGCAAACATGAGAGCCAGAATATCCTCAGGCAATGGCTTTTAGGCAGATCCACAGCAGCAGGCTGCTCTGAACACTGAGCCTTCATTTGGGACCATAAATTCAAATTGCAGACCTTGCAGGTCACAGATCTTTACATTCCACTGAACTGCCTCTAAAAGGGGATCAGGTGTTCAGGTCTCTGAGAATTTGGTGGCTCCTTCCCACAGGAAAACAAAATAATAAAAGTAAAAATCTGCTCTGCCAGCAGTGTCCAGGGCAAAAATTGACAAGCAAAGCCTGTGTGAAGGTGACAAGAAGCACGAGAAATTTTCTCTGATCATTCCAGGATCAGATTTTGTGGCTGATGAACACAATAATAGATTGCAGAACTGTATCAGAGCTCTGAAAAAAAAATAAAAGAAAATAAAACAAAGGAAGCAAAGCTAGATAGAGAGGCAGAAACATATGGTAATGAAAAAGGCAGCCTTGAGAAATGGAAAATAGAACTATTCTGGCTTTAATGATGTGTCAGCCTTTGTATGAACTGGCCCAGAGCCCAAAGAAATGGACTGTTGCTTCCATTTACAAGAAGACCAGGTCTGGCCTTCTGATGGCTCTATAAATAAATGCTCCATTATCTCTTACAAGTATATTTGTAATATGTTATCTGACCCTAGGTTTATTCATTCACAAATTTGGTCATCTTTTATAGCAGAAGCAAGTCTCTCCCTTTCATCCAGGAATTTCAAAGTCCTGCTCGCATCCCAGTGATTCCAGCTTGTTAAATGTTACTGAAAGGAAGCTGAGGCATGGGGGAAGTGGAACAAATTTATCCAAATTCGTGCCAGGAGGTGGGAACAGAGCCAGGAATAGGCTGGCAGTGAATATACCAGAAATGATGAAAGGTCAGGATAAAACCCAGCACTCCCTGGTTGGTTGGAGGTGTTTCTTTCCCTCAGCAGAGCGAGGATTGTTTGTGTGCACGCAGAAAAGCTGATCAAATGCACATTCTTATGTTGCTTACACTCTTCTGTGCTTACATTTTCCTTGTTCTTACCCATATTTTCCCCTGATTTCCTACTCTGTGTTGTCTCTCCCCCCAGAAGAAGATGTATCACTCACCACTGAAAATTTCACTGGTAGCTCTGAGACACTGTGTGAATTTTACCCTTCCTAGACCTGTCATGCAGTGAAGAATGGGGATGCCTCAGGTCCTTTTGGCTTTATTTTTCCTGCTGTGCTTTGTCTCATGGGGAAGCATCTCACATAGAAGACTCACTGCTTGATGCAATTTGTGTTAGTTCATTAAGCACAAGATATGATTAACGTGAACACTTCTTTAATCAAGAAAGAACCAAAGAAATGCTGCAGACACTTGAAAGCTCTGTGCACTTTGAGCTCCTCTCTTCTCTCTGTTGCTGCTCTGCCCAGGTTTGTGGGAGGGCAAACAGTTCACAGCCTCTGCACAGAATAATTCTGAGCTGTTTCAGTGCTGGATCAGAGAAACTGGAAAATAACTTGCTTTTTTCCCTGGAAGCAATTCCCAAACTTTTGCTCTTACAGCATATCTGGGCTGTGGTGCACCATGAAGGAATTATTCCATGAGCTGAGGAATGAAGAGCTGTGGATGTGGGAGGTCAGATTGGCAAAACCCTCTTTCATCCAGCAAACCTCTACAATAATCAAATTAACCCAGTAGGACAACAAGTTTTATCACAGAATCACAGGCTGGATTATCATCTTCTTTCACGGCTCCTTCAGCTTTCAAGTCAGTTTGACACAATTGCTGTCTCCATCATTAGTTCCAGAGAGATATGAAGAAAGATGGTCTGTTCTTGCATATTAATTCTATTTCAGTACCTGTCTTGTTATTTAAACAAAGAGTGGCCATCTCCTCTCTGTTTCATTCTTATTTTCCTGGGTTTAAAGTGAGGCCAGCCTCATCTACCCCTGGCTGCACTGGCCCTGGGAGATTTTTGGCCTCTCTGTGCCCTCTTTGGTGGCCAAAATAAAGAGTCTCAGCCCTGCTGACAATTGACTCTGGCCACTCTTTGCAGTCAGTGCCTCTCCCTTCCAGCCCTGCTCTTTAGCAATACAGATAACAGGCTATCAGCAGCTCAGTAGCCTTATCCTGGCAAGATAAAACTAATCTGTGTGCTCAGATCATCAGCTGTCCTCCTCCCTAATCTCACCTTGGAAAGCTCAATAATTGCAGAAACACTGGGAGGAGGGAGGTGAGGATCTGGGGCATGGATCCCTCTGAATCCACCCTGATTCCATCCTGATTTCATCCCCTGATTCCACCCTGATTCCACCCTGATGCCATCTCTGATTCCATCCTGATTCCATCCCCTGATTCCACCCTGATTCCATCCTGATTCCATCCTGATTTCACCCTGATTTCACCCTGATTCCATCCCCTGATTCCATTCTGATTCCACCCTGATTCCACCCTGATTCCATCCCAATTCCATCTCAATTCCATCCTGATTCCATCCCCTGATTCCATTTTGATTCCATCCTGATTCCATCCCTGATTCCACCCTGATTCCACCCTGATTTCACCCTCTGATCCCACCTTCTGTGCTCCTGGGCTCTGTCTGGTTCCTGGCACATCTTTCCTGATCGTTCTGCATTTACATCAGAAGGAAATGGAGTTTTACAGGAATTCCTTTGTTCAAACCCCTCTGCACCGTGTCAAAGACAACCAGGCTGGGTGAAGGAACTCCTTGTACTCACAGCTGAGCTGGAACAACGCTTTCCTTTCATATGGATTTGCTCTGCTCTCCACGTTTTTGCCTTTTTTGTGTTTGTTTGGAGTGCTTTCCTCACAAAAGCAACGTCCACTTGCTCAGCCTTGGTGCTGATGATTCTCCTTTGATCTTGCCCTGGTGCAAACAATGAAAGCAATAAAAATAAAGTTGATCAAGGTGGAGTTCAACCAGTTTGGTTCAAACAGCAGCAGCATCCTGCCCATGCTCCTTGTACCTTTCAAGGACACCCAGGATAAAGGTTTTAATCTGAATTTGAGCTTGATTTTGGGGGGAAATCCAACACAACCTGTAACTCACCCCCAGATTTCCTTGGGGGCCCTTTCTGTAGGGATTTGGTCATCCCTAAACCCAGTGCCAAAACTGTCTCTGCTTTTGGTGGGAATTTAGACCAAAGCTTTGGAGAGTTTTCTCATTTCAGCCATTTCAGCCTCAGAATGCGAGCTGAGACTGCAGAGTTATAAATGGGAAAACAAAGAGGCATCCAGTTTGTAAAATCTATGAGTTAATATTGATTTTGGCCATCCCATGAATTGAAACAAGCCTCCTGTGCAGAAATCCTCCAAAGATGCCATGTTCTCCTCTGCTCCTGACACAACACTTTATCGATCCCCGTGTTTGTGCCACATGAATGATGGATTATCTCATATCAAACCTTGCAGTATTCATTTAATGCCTTTGAATAAAACATTTCTCACAGATTAACAGAGCAGTTTTAAGTGAACAACCATTTTCATCTGTTTTAAATTTTCATGGGTACTTTTCTGGAGAACAAGTACATTGTTAATAATTGAAGGGAATGAGACCTTGCTAATCTCTTTGTATTTTAATAAAGTCCTGTTGCACCCCATTCATTTATTTTTAAAATGCCAGCATTTATAAAAATTCTATACATTTGCTGCCCTCCCTTTGAAATGAATAATCCTGAGATTACATGAAAAGGGATTATTTATGTACCAGGGAACTGAAATTTCATTGTGTCCAGAGAGCTCTAAATGTGGTTTGTGATGGATTGCATGGATCAGGGGAGGGAGGAACTTCTCACTGGAATCACTGGAAGAGCAAGGTTAGGAAGAGAGGAGGGAGGAAAAAGGAAGAAGCAGGAGTTTAGAGGAGAAAGAACAGGGAAGTGGTTTGATCACAGAGACAGATGGGGAGAGAAAAGAAAAAGTGTGGGTAGGTAAATATACAGATTTTTGCACATAGATGAGTGCAGACAACTCTGTAAATATAAAGATTTTGCACATAGATGAGCACAGAAAACTCTATCATATTTATTTTCTTTTGTTCTCTACTTCCATCCCTCCATCTGCCTGGTTTTTCCATGAGTGCCTCTTTCTCCACTTCACATTTTGCCTTCTGTCCCTCCCTGTCAATCCTTTTCCCTGCTGCAGACTCCAACTCCAATCTCCTCTGCCCTTGCCCCGAGTTGCTCAAAGCTTGCTCTGACACGGTCTCATTTCTCTTTTTCAAATACAATTGCTCCTTTACACACAGCCCTGGGATTACATTTCAAAGGAGAACAGAAAACCCAATATGGACATGATTGCTTTTATCATTAGCAGGGCAGCAGCAGCCCCTAGAACTCTCATCTCAAAAATACTTTGTTCCAGTGAGTTTTCATTAAATTCTGTGGTCAGATAGACAGTGTTTGCTGCAGGGGTCTGTCCTGGAGGCTCCCAAACCTCTGTACATTAGTCATACATGGTCAGAGCAGCAAGGGAGTGAAGAAGCTTTGGCAACATAGTGAAAAAAAAAAACAAATAAAAGCATTAGGTGCCCTCCTTGGAGGATGTTTGTGCACACAGAGACAGGGATTAGTTCTCTGTGTTTCCAACAGCTTTTGAGCTATCCCACTTTCAGTTCTGCATCTGCTAATTGTCTTTTTTTCTCTTTTGAAAGCTCTGCATTGAGAGGCTAGAAATCAAATCTCATAAACTGAGATCTCTGCCTCCTCCAAGGATCCCTTTGGAAATGCTGCTTCTAAATTGCTTGTTGATATTTGACCATGAGTCACCTCTGCATAAATCTTTGCCAGGTATTAAAATCATCGAAAAGATGCTGGAATGCTGAGATAAATGGATGTGTTAGTGGGAGGAACAGAAATTGGACTGAACACAGCTTGTGTTTGGATAGACAGCATTCTGTGCAAGTGATTTCAACCAACAAGTCGTGAAAACCTGTTGTGGGAAGGAGTTTAAAACAGCCCTGCACGGAATCTTTAGAGGAGAAAATCTCTTTTCACGTTTTTAATCAAGTTGCTGCTTAGCTGTTTGCTGATGAGCTCATGACAGGGGATGGAGAGAGGCAAAATTGGTGCCTGAGAGAGATTTTTAATGGAGCTGCTGTTATCGAGCTGAGCAGGTGGAGTTTGATCTCAGCATTTAGGGCAGGACTTCTCACACCAAACACTTCTGCACTGCTGGGAAGGGGAGCAGCTTGGATTAAGTGACTTTGAACAGGTCCTTGGAGCAGGGGGATGGTGACAGAGGGTGGGAGCAGTTCCTGGCACAAGGGATGGTCACACAGGGTCAGTTCCTGGCACAAGGGATGGTCACACAGGGGTCAGTTCTGGCACAGGGGATGGTCACACAGGGGTCAGTCCCTGGCACAGGGGATGGTCACACAGGGGTCAGTTCTGGCACAGGGGATGGTCACTCAGGGGTCAGTTCTGGCACAGGGGATGGTCACAGGGTCAATTCCTGGCACAGGGGATGGTCACACAGGGTCAGTCCCTGGCACAGGGGATGGTGACAGGGTCAGTCCCTGGCACAGGGGATGGTCACACAGGGGTCAGTCCCTGGCACAGGGGATAGTGACAGGGTCACTCCCTGGCAGAGGGGATGGTGACAGGGTCAGTCCCTGGCACAGGGGATGGTCACAGGGAGTCAGTGCCTGGCACAGGGGATGGTCACAGGGTCAATTCCTGGCACAGGGGATGGTCACACAGGGTCAGTCCCTGGCACAGGGAATTGTCACAGGGGTGGGATCAGTCCCTGCCACTCCTCACACAAATCTCCCTGTGTGACTCCCATCCAGCCAGGAGAATTCCCAGCTGCAGGCTGATGTTGCTCCTGTCTGTGCTCCCCGTGGGTGTGCAGCAGCTCCTGCTCCTTTCATTTCCTATCCCAGCAGCATCCTTAGAGAGCTGTCACATCCCACCCAAGCTGGAATTTTCAATACTGGCTGAAGTGATTTCAGTTTTTGTGCAGGAGGCAGAGATCACATGGAGGCTGGGCCCACCTCTGGGCCATCCCCCAGAGATTTCTGCTGCCTCTGTGGCACAGAGCTGTTGGAAACTGGATTATCCCTTTGCAGACAGGTTCCCAGGAGCTGGAGCACCCATCTGCAGACATGTCCTTGAAACTCCTGGAAGCATTGCTGACTCCTGGGATGCTGCTGGCTCATTCCCCTCTATGAAGGGCTCCCCAGTGCCACCAGTGACAATGGGGCTGCCACATCAGCTGCAGTTCTGTCCTGACCCCTTAGATTAAATGCACAGGGCCAGTTTTGTCTGGGGTGTGGAATTCTAACAGCCAGGGAAGGAGGGCACAAGAGGAATTAATTGATGGGATGGTTCATGGTTCACACATTTCTGTTCTCCTCCAGTTCAGCAGCAGTGAAAATTTGTTCCAAACAGAGCCAGCAGCTCTGGATGTTTGGGAAAATGCCACCTAATTGGCATTTATTATTCCTGCTGTAGCTCCAATTATGGTCCTTGGCTCAGGCCTCTGCAGCCAGTGAAGGATGTTGTCTCCCAGGGCAGTGAGTATCTGGCTGGATGTCTCCTTGGAAGTGAAATAAGGGCCAGTTCCCTCCATCCCATTAAGCATTTTTTGGGAGGAATTGCTGTTCTCCCAGCTCAGCAACTCAGCCCTGCTCATCCCTGGCTGCTCACTGTAATGTTGGCTGGTGCTGGGTCTGGGACAGAGATATGGCACTCTGTGATCCCTGTGACAAAAGTGTTTCATTCTTGTAAACCCTCCTTAAATAGAGAGTTTGGAGTTCCCAGGCTAACACGTGTGATTAGCTGGAAGTTTGGATTGCTCAGTGGCTTCTGCGCCTTATAACTCATAAGGTGAAATCCCTGTTTGGGTTTGAATCTCTTCTATCATTATTCACCTAAGGACCTGTTTATCAAACCAGACTGCTTGAACTGAATTTTTTATTTATAGCCATATTAATTGCCCAGCTACAAGCCAGCTTGTGCTGTGGCAGCCCACCCACGTCTCAAAGGTGGCACTGCCTTTGCTGCATTCCAGCTGTGACCCATGCCTTTGCTCAGACCTTGGGAACTTCATGGTAAACTCACTAGAAATGAGGATTGAGGCTTTTTAGCAGACAAGCAGCTTGTCTGGAAGGCTCCTGTGTCTCTGGAGTGCAGCACAGTCAGTGCTCATACTGCTGCTGCCCTCCCTGTGCCACAGACTGAGGTGGTGTGAGCTCAGCTCGAGCCCTTTGTGCCCTGTGACAGGATTTTAGGGCAGCAGCTGGCAGTGGTGCCAGTGCTCTGTCACCTGCAGCTCCTGGAAAGCCTATTTTTGAAACTGCCTTGTCCCAGACTGACCTCCTTTAGCTGCTGCTCCACAAATGCCCAGTCACACCTTGGCTCACACAATCCCAAATTCACACCAGCCACTTCACTCTTTCTTGTCCCATCTTGTTGCACTCACATTAATTTTTTGTAATTTTACAAAGTGAATTTTGCAGGTTAGATATTTCCAGCTCTCAGATTGTTGTGGGCAGTGCTGTCCTGCTGGAGTCAGACACATAATGCCCAGTTCACAAGCAGAAATATTCAAAATATGAATATTTAGGTCTCTCTTCTCTTCTCTTCTCTTCTCTTCTCTTCTCTTCTCTTCTCTTCTCTTCTCTTCTCTTCTCTTCTCTTCTCTTCTCTTCTCTTCTCTTCTCTTCTCTTCTCTTCTCTTCTCTTCTCTTCTCTTCTCTTCTCTTCTCTTCTCTTCTCTTCTCTTCTCTCTCTTCTCTTTTCTCTTCTCTCTCCCCTCCAACCCTTCCCTTCCCTTCCCTTCCCTTCCCTTCCCTTCCCTTCCCTTCCCTTCCCTTCCCTTCCCTTCCCTTCCCTTCCCTTCCCTTCCCTTCCCTTCCCTTCCCTTCCCTTCCCTTCCCTTCCCTTCCCTTCCCTTCCCTTCCCTTCCCTTCCCTTCCCTTCCCTTCCCTTCCCTTCCCTTCCCTTCCCTTCTCTCCAAGCTAACACAAGCACACTTTCACAGATCCTCCAGATGTGCTATTTCCACAATCAGCCTTGCCCAGGCAGACACAATCCCTCAGAATCATTAGATTTGGGTGAATTTTAGTGTATAATTCACTACAGACTGGTGAAATTATCCAGGCCACTCCTCTCTGCTTCCCACACCCACTGCCAGCACAGAGATCATGGAAAACAAGTTTTTATTTTAACTTTACTTGAGGTGCTCTAAATTAATGAGCTGAACTTCACTCCAGGATCAGCCAAGCAGCTGTGGGAATGTTTGGAAATCGTGTTACACTGAAGGTCTGTTATTTTTTAATATCCCCCTGTCCCCAGGTGTATTTTCAAATGTGATCTCTGGGTGAGAGCCGAGCCAGCTGTAACCCTGACAACAGTGACCCAGATGGCAATCAGCAAAATGGGCTAATTGAATAATGCTGAGCTGGAAGCAGTGCTCTGCACAACTCTGTCAGACCCGCCAGCAACTCAATTTCACTTAAAAATGCTGAGTGGATTTCACATTGACCACTGTGATCCCACACCTGGAGATGCTGGAAGGGACTTGCATGGGGACAGAAGAAGAGAAACAGCCCAGTGTGGCACTGTGTGTGTGGGGGATCTCCCTGGGATTAGAGGAATTGGATTTATTTATCCATATAAAACTCTTTGAGGCCCTTGATTAACTTAGAGACATTAGCAGCATCTCTCAGCAGAGTTAGAACACATGGCTGGGACAGGAGCCACCACACCTGGCAGGACACCAGCAGGAGAGGTCTGAATGGGCCAGCCCACACAGAGACACTGGATGATTATCTGGAGGGACACAGGAATTAGAATGTTGCTAAAAAAGGGGGTGAGGAGCTGGTTCAGACCTTCCCACCCATGGAGGCTGTGGTAAAGCACCCAGGGCTCTGTTCCCAGTGCTGGCTGGGAGCTCAGGGTACTGGGGAGTGTGGGAGGCTGTGATTCAGCCCCCACAAGGGCTTGGATTCCTGCAGGCTCTGACTCAGCCTGGCTGCACTGAGAGAGGGAGGCTGGGAGCAGGAAAAAATCATCTGTGAACGGGAAGGGACATAAACATTCTGTCATTAACCTTTGAGTCCCTCTTTGGCACCCCTAGCAAGGGCAAGAATAACGAGTTCTGGCCAGTTGCTGTTCAGACACCCCCTCAGTCACCCATTTTAGGAAGAATTCAATAATTCAGCTGCTCCTGCAACTTTTGCTGTCACCAGGGCTGTGCCTGGGCATGGGGGCAGGATGGTTTGAAGCTCCTTTTCCTCAGTGTACCCAGGACATCAGAGCTCGGACAGGTTTAGACACTGCAAAGGGACAAAAGGAGCAGGAACAGGAAGGTGCTGCTGGTGGGGAGTGATGGGATGGATAAACAGGGTGAGGAAATCACCAGGTACCAGAGCAGGCCTGGAGCATGCAGCAGTTTATCCCTGGAAATTCCAGCAGACACAACCCTGTTGTCATTAGGATACTAGTGGGAACCAAGAAAGCAGCCCTTCTCAGGCTGCTCAAGGACAAGAAATTATAACAATGATTAAACACCTGCAGGAGACATGATGCTTTGCAGAAAGCATGATTTCAAAGAGGTGTTGCCTTCTTGGACCAATGAGCCTTTTCTATTCTGTTTGGCACATCCTACCCTATATAACTATAGTGTTTCTTTAAATAAAACTCTCTCTCTCTCTTTCTGCTTCTCCATTGCACGAGAACTATGTTGCATTATTCTTTGCACCACTCTCCCATAGCCTCAAATTCAACACCTTGTCCCTGTTTGAGAGCAGGAGTCTGCAGAGCTGTGTCCTGCACACCATTTCAGCTGTGGTGGATTTTTGTGCTGCTGATCCATCAAGTGTAACAGCTCCAGGAATGCTCTGGGTCTGATCATGGTAGTGGTGGTCATTACCCCTCAAACTGAGTCCATTCCTGGGAATTGCAGTACCCATTGTGCAAAATGTTTTGAGATTCCATTCCAAGGTGCATCAGTGGAAAAGGTTTTGGAGTGAAAAGTCAGGATGGGGATGAAGACAGCAGGTGTAGGGGGTGGATGTGGGGTGAGGTTGATGATGTGATTGTGGCCAGGCACTCTGGGTGATGTGTGACATTTCAGAGAGCTGGAAAAAGGCAGGAAGCAAACAAGGCTCATTAATCCCAACAAAGGGCAATGTATACAGCTGCCAGCTCCTGCTCTTTCCTTTAGCTTATTGTCTGAGGGCTTCTGTACCATAAACAGCTCCACAAATTGCATAACAGATAGAGCTCTCAAAAATTAAATAGTTGAACAGTGGGTAACAAAGTGTGGGAGCAAAGCTCTGTGCCACAGACACTTCCATGTCCTGCTCCTCTCTGATTTGGAGGTGCAGAGCTGTACCCAAGGCTGTGGCTAGGCTAAGCTCAAGCTAAGCCCACCCCAGGCTTAGCCAGAGTAAAACCTGCCAGGAGGAGCTGCACAGGCAGGCAGCAGCTTGGGGAAGCAGCTGACATGGAAGAGCACAGGCAGCAGTGACAGGCAGGACTTGCAGAGGTGCCAAATCATCTCTCCAGGCTATTTCAGTTCAGGCACTGGGGAGCAAAACCAGGCTGCCTCACAAAATCCTGGATATGGATGGTAATTCATCCAGGAGGGCTCTCCCCCTCTCTTCTCGTGGCCAAGCTGTTGGCCCACACACAATATTAAAAGAGGAATATTCAGGCATGAATTTATTTTTAAAAGTAGAACAGTCTGTTCCTGTTTGTGGAAAGGTCCTTTCTTGAATGCCCTGCACAAAAAAAGATCCAAAATCACCTGTGGATCCTGGAGACAGCTCTCCCACTTGGAAGAGCTTGGCTTCTTTCTCGCTGTGTAATTCAAACTGGGCAAACACGAATGTTGCTCAGCCAAGGATGATTTAATATTTAACAAGCCCGCTCTGAGTTGTTATCAAAGTGAAGAGCAGCTTGGGAGTTCCTGTTTAATCTCCTGCCCCAGGACTGTGTCACCCTGGAGGTGAGGGTGTGATGCTGGGGGGTCATTGGGGTGCTCCACATCCCCTGGGTTGGGGTCCCTGCTTGGGGTGGTCATGAGAGGAATGTTGAATTTGTCTTTACAAACCAGCTGTGGGCCTGCTGGTGGATAAAACCAACACTGAGAGAGATTAAAGAAACAATGGGATGGATTCCACTGATTGGTGAATGGAAAAAAGATATTTGCCTTTACAAGCAAACTGTGGGTTTTCTGGTATATGAAATTGGATATTGGAAGATGAAAGAAGCAATGGGGCAAAATCATGAATTCTATAAGAATTAAAAATTAAATGGGAGGGTTATACATTAGAGAGGAATCCAGGTACCAGGCACTATGAGAAGTACCTCTCAAGTACCTCAGCCCATGGGGAAAGAGAGAGGGAAATTGGGATAAAAGGAGTCTGCATCCTCCAAAAACTGGAGAGATCCCAGGGGAATGCCCCATGGCCTCTCCCTTTATTGGAATAAAGCCAAAAGGACTCCTCTGTCTCCTTTTTGGTCATAAACCTCTGGTGCTTGTGGATTAATTTTCCTGACAGTCAGAAGAGGAGATGTGGCAGTCTGACCTGGTGCACAGAGCAGAGGAGGTGTGGGAGCCCAGCTGTTCTCATCTTGAGCTGATTCAGAGCAGATCTGTGAATTAGGAGTGAGCACACCCTGACACCTTCCCAGGAGCTCAGGAATGCTCTCCTGTGTGTGTGCCTGCTCCTGTCCTGCCAGCACGGACACACTCCTGCTTTGCTCCAAAAAAAACATCTCCAACCTTCCTGCTGCTGCCTCAGGAGTTTCCTGCTCCCTGAGCCTGGAATTCATCCCCTGCTGGTGTTTAACAGCTCTGCTGGCTCCAGCACCACCAGGATCTTCCCTGAGGCTGGAGAATCTCCATGGAGACCCCGACATGCCTGTGCACCCTTGGCCCTGGCATTAATCCTGCTGCAATGTACCACAAAGTCAGCTTTAGCTGGGAGGACAGATCAAATAAATATGAAAACTGCTCCCAGAGGAGGTAAATATTCGCTAGGCAAGCAGGAAGAAAAGCAATAATATACTGTGTAAGCTGGTGTCTTTTATTAGCTCAGCTCCCTTCTCTCCCCTTGTAAAGCAGCGTTGTGTTGTTATATTAATCTTTACTGTGAAGCAAATTAAAGCAGGGACAGTTGTCAGAGCATTATTAAGAACATCTGTTTAATTAGGGCTGCCTTTGAATCCATTTGAGGGGGAGCCCTGCTCATCCCCTCCTGCCTCCCTCCCTCCTGCCCCAGCAAGGTGTGGTGGAGCCTTCATCACCTCCTCTTCCTCTGCTCACAGCTCTCCCCATCATCCTGGGAAGGAAGGAGGAACAGCAAGGTGTGGCTGTCCTGGGGATTTTCAGTGATCTCTGCCTTGAGAGCCTCCATCCTTACTTCCTTCCCCTCAGAAAATAATTTTAAATTCTGCAAAGAGACCATGAACAACTATTAATTATCATTAGCAATTTGCCATTCCAGGCCAGGCTTTCATCTGGGAATCTCAGAGCAGTTTTACAAATGCTAATTAATTGAGACTACTTCATGAAGAAGTCTGTTAAACTCATTTTTCAGGGGTAAATCAAGGCTGAGAGATGGGCAGCCACTTGCTGGAGTCAAGGTGGTGCTGCCAGCCCAACCAAGCACCTTCCCAGACACAAACTGTGTGTTTCAACCACATCCTCCCACTTTCCCTTCATCCCCTGACACTTGCACAAGGCCACACCAGGAGGTGACAAAAACAGCTGCCAAAGCTTTGGCCTTGCCCATTTCTTTACTCACGAGGTCAGGCTCACTAACAGTGATAGAACACAGGGATTACCTGCATTCCCATGGCCAGGGTTGGAAGGGAGCTGCAGGGCTGCTCTGAACAACTTTTATTCCCCTTTCAACACTCACTGCTGCTCCCTGTCAGCACTTTTGCTCCATCAGAGCAGCCCTGACAATCTGATGCCTCCTTCCTGCAGGTGTCTCAGTGTTTCCCTGCCTCCCCAGCCTGCAGTGTCTGATTGTCTTGTCGAGGCACCATTCCTCCTGTATTTATGTAGCCATTTACCCAGGCAGCCAGCACTGAATTAATCACCGTGTCTCCAGTCTCTGCTGGGAGAGGCATTGACTCACATTCCAGAGCTTGTTTGTTACCTGATAAAACCAAACCTCATTTGGGGCTGCCTGGGATGTCAAGGGTGCTGTAATGAATGAGCTCCAGGAGTGATGGAGGTCAGGGCTCAGCTCTGCTCCAGCACACAGGAAACACAGTTTGTGTGTGGGGCTGGGCTCTGGGCTGTAATTCACACAGCCCCAGCCTGATTTGGGGTGGGAGGGAACCTAAAAATCAATTCCATGAATGGAGACACCTCCCCCTAGCCTGGGATGCTCAGAGCTCCATCCAGCCCAGCCTTGGACACATCCTGCAGGGAAGTGCCCACAGCAAGAACAATAAATCCACAAGGGCTGAGAGAAACAGAGCTGAATCCTCCCCAGCAACCATTTCTCTTCTCCATACCCTGTCTCACACATGCTTTTGAAAATTAGGAATTTCGATGGAGTCAAGCCTTGCTCTCCATTTAGCAGAGACCATTTTCCCTGGGAGTACTTTCCCAGAAAGGTCTGCTGTTCAGTCACATAAATTATCCCCAGGCTCAGGCTATCTGGAGAGTTAATCAGGTTTAGAGCTATGTCAGGTCACTCAGAAGTTCAAAGCTGTCCAAGCCTACCTGTGAATCCAAATTCCAGTGAGCAGTGGGAGATATTGTAGCAGAAGCTGTTTTACATGCTAGAAATAGTAAAAAAAAAAGAAACAAAAAACCATAAATCCTCAACTTACAAGTGCTTTGAAATGTAAGGAGTTCTGAGATAGTCTAAAATTCTGGACTCTGAATATTTAAGGCTTTCCCATCATTATGAGCATTAACCATATAATTAGGTATTATCTGAGAATTATCCATAAATACTCATCACAACATGATATTTGCTAAGTAATAATTAGGCCGTGAAAGGAACTCAAACAATACCTTTGTCTAGAAAATTAAAAGCCCTGCCTTGGGTTTATACAGCACCATGCTGAGGGGGTAATAGGGTTTAAAATTGCAGTAAATTGCAGCTAGACCAAATCTCAGCCCCCTCAAGTCTAAGGCAGCTACAGAGGGAGAGAGAATCAGGGCTCTGTTCCTAAAAAAAGGCAGGACAAGGCACCAGGTCCATTCTCAGGAGCAGCACCTGGGTGATAAAACTCCTTCCACATTTTCCTTTCAATTGAAATCCCCATTTTCCAAACTCAGGCTCTCATCGAGGACAGGATTCTTCTCTTCTAACTTGGATTGGGTGGAATGAGAGCTCCAGAGGCTAGGACCAATTTCTGGGGGATAGAGTTAATTTTGCTTTGGTTTGCAACGTTTCAAAACTCCCCTGATGAGCACAGCAGAATCTTCTGTATTAATTTATCATCATTAGAGATTTTTTGGGCTGACCCTAAGGAAGAAAAACATGCAAATTGCTTTGAATTCCTTATTTCTGTTAGATTCAGTCCAGAATCACAGGGCACAAGGACATTTGGGACAAACTTTTGCTGCATAGAATTAAATACTGAGTGTCTCTCTAGTAGAAAACTCAAATTCTGGCATCCTGTCTGGTTGTACTAAAAGCTTCTTGTGTCCTAGTGGCTGACACTTTATGGCATTTTCAAGAATAAAAGTAGCATTTGACCTCTGGAAATGGAAAAGAACAAGAGTGTGCTGCTGATGGGAGGCTTCCTTACTCCTCTCCCCACTTCTTTATATTTCCATTTTATTTTTTGTTATATTTCCTCCTGTGCAGCTAAAGCTTTAAAAGGATATTTTGGTGCATTTGGTGCAATAATTTTTTTGCTGTCTGTTGTTTTTTTTCAGACTGTAAAGGAGGAGCAGCAATCCCAGAGGGATCTGCAGCCCCTGGCATGATCCACCCTGGGATGATCCTGTCCTGGGACCCTCCTGCCTGGAATGTTTCCCTGAGCAGAGCATTTCCTGTGATTTGAACTGTGATTTTCCATGGATGAGACCCAACTCTCATCTTGTTTGACTGCTCCTTCCCAGGGGGGAAGGAAAAGACTTTTTCCAGCAGAGATGTCCATGGAAATTCAGGTTTTGTGAGCTTTAAATGCTTTCATCAATAGATCAGAGCTGATGAAAAGCAGTGCTGTGGCAGCTGAAACCTCTGCAGGAGAGGAAAAAATACTCACTCCACACCTTGGACCACCAGGATGCCTCAAACCTCCCACTCTGGGCTCTGCAGCTGAGAAATTGCTCCCATTTCCAGCAAAAACAATAGATTGGAGTTGGAATTTCTGGCTGTAGAGACACCTCTGTTTACACTGGGATTGATCCTCAGCAAACTCAGTTCTTGGAATTACCCCACTGCTACCAGTCAGTGCCAATCTGGATTTGTTCAGGCTTGGGACCTGTTTTTCTCCAGCTTGGAGAAGGTGACATTCAGGAGTCTGGCATCTGGGAGGCTGTGAAATTTCCATGCCATTAGGAAATAACAGAGCTGAGGGAAGAAGACAATTTGTCTGAAAGAAAAAAGGGGAAAAAAAAAGTGTTTGAGATCATCAGTGGTGTTTAAATCTGTGCAGAAAGTGCAATGTAAAGATCTCAAACAGATGTAAAAAATATTTTTAATCAAGTTGCCCTTTCAGCCTCTTTATTGTAGGTTTTAAGTGCTAATGTACAGAGAGGACAAAGGAGGTGACTTAAACCTGACACTGCCTGGTGAACTCGGGGTTTTATATCAGGAGTGCTCTGCCCAGAAGGGATTGTAAAGAAAATGTGTTTCTGTGCTGTGATCCATGAAGGATCTGTGCTGTGCTTGTTCACTTCACAGAGGTAAACATCTCCGTGCCGAGGGCATGGGGTTTAAGGACAGTGCTGTGCTGATGACATTAAAATTGGGTTAAAAGTCTTGTTCTGAGAACATTTAGAAAGCCCAGTCCTTGTTCAGCCAGACAGGCTCGGGCTGTTCAGATCTTCATCCTGCCCAAGGTTTGGAGAGGAGCCTGCCAGTGAAATCACATTTAATAAAGGCTCTTGCAGCTGTGAGCTGTTCCCCAAATGTGTTTGTAGGTTTGGGTGCTCCAGCCCTGCAGCCTTTGCCTGTCCCAGAGACTCCTGCCTGTGGGAGGAACATCTCAATGTCTCAATGTGTCACACAGAGTGCTCTGGGCACAGCAAACGCATCATTTGTGCTAAGCTGGCACATCAGGAGTGAAGAGCATCAGGGGCTGCTCTCCAGGGTTGATCTGTCTGCTGAGCAGCCATGTCCCACAGCAGGGACTCTGAGCATTCTGAACCTCTCCAGCTGCTCTGCAGGAGGGTCCCCTGTGTTGGGTTGATGTGGCCAGAAATGTGTATTCTGTCACCATCTGTGGGGCATCGACCCTTATCTCCGTGTCACATATTATCTGCTAATGGGCCATCTTTAAACCAGCTGGGGCAATCATCTTTATCTTTCCCATGACCCACCCTTCATCCAGAGGTATCACCTGTTAATGGGCCATTGTTAAAAACTGGGTGTGGCAGCGATTCTTATCTCTGTGGGAGATATCCACTGTTAATGAGTCATTGTTTAAAACTGGGTGTGGCAGTGATCTTTATCTCCTGGCACACATTATCTGCTAATGGGCCATCTTTAAACCAGCTGGGGCAATCATCTTTATCTTTCCCACAGCCCATCCTCCCTCCAGGAGATATCTCCTGTTCATGGCCAGTGAGTCCCAGTGCATGACTGATAAAATTCCATCATCCCACTGGGAGATGCTCCAGCCAGGGCAGGAGCCAAGCCTTTCCTACCCAGATAAAAACTGAGATTTTGGAACACCAAGGTACCTTCTTTCCACTGTATTCCAGAGGAAAGCCAGATCTTTCCACATCATCCCTTCAGAGGAAAACTGCACCTTCTCCAGGAGCACTGCTCCAGCTGAGCCACATCTGCCACTGCAGGAGGATGCAGCCACCATTGAATGGGACTGCTGCCACCACCCTGAGTGACTGACGGGTGTCAGCTTGGATTCTGACTCTGGCAGTGTTTTGGGATTGTTCTTTGCAATACTGTATTTCTATTTTAATTTTCCTAGTAAAGAACTGTTATTCCTAATTCCCATATCTTTGCCTGAGAGCCCCTTAATTTCAAAATTATAATAATAATTTGGAGGGAGGGGGTTTACACTCTCCATTTCAAAGTGAAGTTTCTGCCTTTATTGGCAGACACCTGTCCTTCCAACCAGGACATCCCCCTCTGGAATTGGTATTCTGGCAAGGATGCCAACTTGTCCATGCCAGCCCTGCCAGCCTGAATAAACCCTGCAGCTCTTGCTTTGTGTCTCACTGCCATCTCAGCCAGGCTTCCCTGGTGAATTCAGGGTTTTCCACTTGCCACCCAGACCCTTCCATGTCCCAGCCCTCCAGCCTCTAGGGAAGGGATTCCATGGCTCTGCAGTGCACAGCACCCTCAGCCTCCATCCTCCCTTCTCTGCAGCTTCTCTCAGTCCTATGTTGGGATTTGGGGTGCTGCTCTCAGCTAGGCTATCAGGCAGCTCTGAAGGAGTGACTGCAGACAGAAATCCCATCAGGAACAATGGGAATTCCCATTCAGGAGCAGTGGAGACCCCCTGTGCCAGCCCTGGGGGATTCTCTGGATCTAGGAGAAATTTCCCTCCAGTGCCACCTGTGTGCTGTGTCCCCTCCCTGATATCCTGGTTTCCAAGTGGAAGACAGAGATAAGAAACAAGACGGTCCTGCTCTTGCCTGCATTTCAAGAGCTCTCAACCTGCCAGGCCAGATTTGGGATGGTTTGACCTTGGTTCCTGATTTCCATTGGGACAAAAGTATAAGAATGCCCCTCACAGACCCACTGGTTGTTACCACAGTGGTCAGTGAATAAAGAATGACCTTCACTCTTCACTCAGCTCAAGCCTTGTTCTCACTTTCCATTTCTTGGAATCTCCAGCCTCACCTTATCTCTGTTTTCTTTTTTTAAACCTCACAAAACCAGGCCATGGCACTGAGTTTTGGAGTCAGAGTCCCTGGCGGATTATTAACACCAATAATGGAGAGCACAACTCTGCGAGGACGAGGAGATTGCTAAACTCATTAATTTTATTCATAATAGGAAATTAATGTGCAGAAAGGCAATGCCAGCCTGGCAGTAATTGCTTTTTGGTTTTAAAACATTAAGTGGAAAAGTTAAAAGTCATTTCCAGCTGCTGCTTCCTTTCTCCTCTCCCTCACTCCCCCCTTCCTCCTCACACTCTTCCTGTCTCTTATTTGTGTTTCACAAGAATTGAGCTTATTTTTTCTCCCACCTCTGCTTCATTACGAGTCATTATATTTCATCATTACAAGACTTTGGTCATATTTCATTGCTTTCCCATTATGTTTTCATCATTCTTTCTCCTGATATTGCTGTGCAGGGCAGAGCCAGGCAGAGGATTCAGGCAGCTCAGCTCTGCTGGGATAATGAGCAGCCACAGCTTTGCACATTTTGGTGCAATTTGTTGTCCCTGTTTCCTCTCACTGACTACACCACCTCCTTCAGGCAAAGGGCTGTTCCTTCATTCCACATCCATGTCCTGGGAAAACAGAAATGCCATCTCATGCCCTCTTTAGGGTTGAAATAGCTCCTTCTCTTGTAGGCTTTGGAATGTGGGAGGAGGAGGAGAGGTTTTTAAATAAAATAATTTGAGTTCTGAGCAGCCTAAAGCGTGCTGGACATTGCCTGGCACTGTGGGCTCTGTGCTCTTGGGGGGATATTCAATATTTACACTGCAAAGGGAGATCCTGCCACATCAGGCTTGGAATCCTGGACTAACCCCACATGTTCCTGATCCTGGACTAACCCCAGATGTTCTTTTGGGATCAGTCACAAGTCCAGGACCAAGCCCAGATCAAGGTCTTTGTGGCCTGACTCATTAAATTTTATGCAGAAGAATAGTGTGGGTTAATTGTCAATGTTCCCCAGTCACCTGTGCCCAAATCAGTGCCACCAATTTCAGCTTGTCCTTGAGGGGAATGGGGTGGGAAGCTCAAAAAGAGAAAGGAGAAGGAGAAGGGGAAGGAGAAGGGGAAAAGGAAGGGAGGAAGGGAGGAAGGGAGGAAGGGAGGAAGGGAGGAAGGGAGGAAGGGAGGAAGGGAGGAAGGAAGGAAGGGAGGAAGGGAGGAAGGGAGGAAGGGAGGAAGGAAGGAAGGAAGGGCGGAAGGAAGGAAGGGCGGAAGGAAGGAAGGGCGGAAGGAAGGAAGGAAGGGCGGAAGGAAGGAAGGAAGGGCGGAAGGAAGGAAGGAAGGAAGGAAGGAAGGAAGGAAGGGCGGAAGGAAGGAAGGAAGGAAGGAAGGAAGGAAGGACGGAAGGAAGGAAGGAAGGAAGGAAGGAAGGAAGGAAGGAAGGAAGGAATTCAGTCTTTAATTCTGTTTTAATCATTGCACTGTGTAAGTGCAGGCAACCTGAAGTTCCTCACAGAACTGGGAGCAGGCAAGGCCTTTCCTCAGGGTCTGAAGAACCTCTAAGGAGTCTCACTTTGGGCTAATTTTTAATTGTCTAGACCAGAATATTAAGTCTGAAAAACTCCTGTGACCCAGTTCCAGATGCAGACCTCGTGACTCAACTCAACTGCACCAAAGTGTATAAAAAATCCATTATCATCCTTTTTTCCCCTTCCCTTCTTCCCCTTTGTTATATTTTCAGTGTGTGCACATCTTAATTTTAGCTCTGATAAAAGCTAATGACATTTTAATTTTTATAGCATGATTTATTGTCATTTGGCTTTAATTTATGAAAAAATAATTGAAAAGAAAGAGAGATTTAACCCTGACCAGTATTCTTGATATCCATGAGCCATAGCTGTGAGACTGCAGCTATTTCAGGGCATATTTTATTCAGCCAAGCAGGACAGGGATGTATCATTTTCTTTTACTGGTTCTGTGCAAAGGTCTAATTATTTGCTTGCTGGCTGAAAAAAGATCTGAAAAGAAAAATAATCTGATTACCACAGTGCACTTTTTTTTTTCCCTACTGGTTTTCTGCAATCAAAATGAAATATCAGAGAACTGTGGCTGTTGTTTCTTTTGCTCCTTTGCTCCACAACTTTGTGTTTATCTGTGCCATGACCATTGTGTTGGATAACCAAAGGAATGGCTAGAGCTGTGTCAGGTTGGATATCAGGGATTCTTCCCCCTGATGTCTGAAATTTCAGATTTTATTCATTTTTTCTCTATATTTGTAGCTTTGTAGACTATTAACATGTGGTTATACAGCTCCTGGTATTTTTCCTACCCTTTCTCTTGGATTTTAGAGTAATAAGCCAATCTTCTAACATATCCCTGAAATACTATTTGGTATTATTTTCAAGAAGAACATTTTCTTTTCCAATCAGAATCTGAGAAGACACAACAAGAAATGGGGCAAAGAAGCCCTGGACCAACTCCAGTGGGGCAGTCCCAGGGGTAAAATTACCAAATTAACTGCTCTTCTAATTGGCCAAGGTTTGTTAGAGATGCTCATTTGTTAAACTTCTAAAAATTGCAGAAATCCAATAGCAGGGGTGCCCATAGCCCAGAACTATGGACACAACTGGGAATTTCTGCCTTTTTATCTGCCCATTTTAATGCTCTTGCAAGGATTTTTGATTTTTGATATCAGAGGATGCTGCTCAGGCTCCCCAGGGAATGGGCACAGCCCCGAGGCTGCCAGAGCTCCAGGGATGCCCAGGGTGGGATTTTGGGTCCCATTTGGGTGGGATTTTTTGGTCTGTGCAGGGCCAGGAGCTGGATTAATGATCCTGGTGGGTCCCTCCGAGCTCAGGATATTCCCTGATTCTTCTTCTCTCTGATCCTGGAAGGGTCCAGCCCCATCCTGTGTGTCCCCAGCCCTCCAGTCCTGCCTGGGGGGACATCCCTGCTCCCTGTGGTGGGAGTGACACTGTGCTTTGCCTGGTTCTTCCCCCTCACTTTAAACCATCCCCACAGTCCCAGACAGATGTGGAATATTCTCCCCTGCTGGACTGGCAGAGTGCTGCTCTGGGGTCTGCTGGTGCTGGCTGGATTTCAGTGGCAGATGACATTGGTTCAGGTGACACTGGCTCAGGTGACACTGGCCGTGCCCCACGGCAGGGGCAGGAGGCTCTGGGCAGCCAGAGGAGCAGCAGGAGCTCTTGGACCCAGCCCAGGGCCTAATTGGCACAACTGGCCCTTGAATGTTAATTGGGTTCCTCATTAGCATCTCCCAGCCAGCACTGGGGAAGGAGTGGGCACAGGAGCAGCAGAAGGAGGAGTAGTGTCCAAATCCATTGGAAGAGTCTCAGTCCTACCTAAATGTCTGGAAAGAGAAATCTTCCCCTAATTCTTTACCTTTTACAGCAGCTTTGGCCACACCCAGCATTTACATCAGTTCCTTTCAAAATCCTCTGCACCTCTATTTTATCTAGTAATGAATCCCACAGTAAATGATGCATTTAAAAAGCACTTATTTACCTGTATCCATCATAAAGGTGCTGCTCTGTCCTCACTCCCTTGCCCAGTATTTTGTTTTAAGCACTCACAAGTTCTCACACCCTGGTGGTGAGGTGCTGGTGCCAGCTGGGTGAGGAGGGGTCTCTTTGGAGCTGTTGTGTTCTGTGAACACACACCCAGTGAAAGATGAGTGTGCCCAGGGCTCCAGTTGCCTTTTGTCCTCCCAGCCAATGTGCCTCTGTGCACTTGGCCACTGGGGAATTTTGTATTTCTGTAAACATTTCCCCATGTGACAAATGCAATGCAAAAGGAGCCTGGCTCCTCTTTCATCTGCAGAGGGAGCTCCGAGGGCCAGGGAGGTGCTGGCTCTGCCTGTCCTCCACAGTCCTGCAGGTCTGTCACATCTCAGACCCTGCTCTGATAGTCAGAGGCCTAAAACTATCTAAAAAAATAATAATAATAAAAAATTGCACTAGAATAATTCCTAAGCAAGCTCCCCTGCTTTTATGTGTCTTAAACATCTTTCAGTGACTGCTGCCATCAGCCTTACTCCTTTCCTTTTCCCTTTCCTTTCTTTTCCTTTCCTTTCCTTTCCTTTCCTTTCCTTTCCTTTCCTTTCCTTTCCTTTCCTTTCCTTTCCTTTCCTTTCCTTTCCTTTCCTTTCCTTTCCTTTCCTTTCCTTTCCTTTCCTTTCCTTTCCTTTCCTTTCCTTTCCTTTCCTTTCCTTTCCCTTTCCTTTCCTTTCCTTTCCTTTCCTTTCCTTTCCTTTCCTTTCCTTCCTTTCCTTTCCTTTCCTTTCCTTTCCTTTCCTTTCCTTTCCTTTCCTTTCCTTTCCTTTCCTTTCCTTTCCTTTCCTTTCCTTTCCTTTCCTTTCCTTTCCTTTCCCTTTCCTTTCCTTTCCTTTCCTTTCCTTTCCTTTCCTTTCCTTTCCTTTCCTTTCCTTTCCTTTCCTTTCCTTTCCTTTCCTTTCCTTTCCCATCCAGCAGATGTTTGGATTTCACACTCCCCTCTCTCCCTTCCTCTGCCAGATTTTTGTCACTCTGATTTTTGATCAGAGCCCTGGGGGTTCTCAATGAACAAACTCTGCTAAGGCACAAAAATCATCCTGCCAACACCAGGGGCAGCTGGTGCTGAGGGCAGGATGCTGAGGGATTTCTTGCTTGGACAGGATAATTCTGAGCTCTTCCAGCCTTGTCTTTAGCAGAGGGAGAAATTCCAGGACCACTGGCCCAAGCTTTGCCAGTTCTGCAGCCCCCAGTGCTGAGGGACTGGTGGTGTGAATCTATCCTGGTTAGCTGTGGGAATAAACTTTTCTGAAATGCCCATGTCCTTGTGGATCAGGAATTAAAATCCTGCTCCTGCTGCCCCAGCATGACACCTGCTATACTGAAATTAATTTATTTGTGCAGGGAGGGAGGGAAGGAAGTGAAACCCCAACCTGCAGCAGCAGGAGGCTGCTAAAGTGCAGCTCCAGCAATACAATGCAACATTCCAGCAAGAGATAACATCACCCTACTTTGCATGTATTGGGGATGTGGTGATAAGGCAGGCATTTAGATAGCCTGGAATTCTCAGTGGGTTAGGGCAGGAAATGCAGCTGAAATGGAATCTGGAATCTGGAAATGGAGTGCATGTTCCCAGCACAGAGCACAGCCCTGGGATGATGCAGAGCCACACTTCCTTGGCAGTCTGGGCATGTGTGTCCTGCACAAAGACTCTCCCCCTTTGGAATTATTTTCTCTGATTGTGATTCCTCTCAGCAGTTTCTCGCTGACCTTTGAGTTTAGAAAGCCCTTAAGTACCACGGAGAAGGAAAGCAAAATATTTGTAGTGATAAATTTCCACCCTTGCTGGCAACTCAGTGTTACTCCTATTTTTGTGGCTTTTTCAGGCTCTAATGGATTAAAATGGACCTTGTTTCTGATATCTTTGACTCTCCTGTGCTTTGGAGAGCCTGGCTGCAGGTGTAGCTTGAGTTAGTGATGGTGGAGAGAGAGATTGTGCCAACAGCTCCCAGTGAGGCAGCTGCACAAAGGGACAGAGGACAGCCAAGGGACACCCAGGGACTCAGAACATCCCTGGTTTTCCACAGGCAGGTGCTGGAATCCTGGGAATTAAAGTCTGGGCTCAGATATCCAGCCCAAAGCCCAGCTGGGACAGGGCTCACCTGAGTGTTTGCTGTGCTCTGCCTGGTTCTTCCCCCTCACCTTAAACCATCCCCACAGTCCCAGCCAGATGTGGAATATTCTGCCCTGCTGGACTGGCAGAGTGCTGCTCTGGGGTCTGCTGGTGCTGGCTGGATTTCAGTGGCAGATGACATTTCCCAGTGTGTGCAGGGTGTATAAGCAGCTTTGTGAAGCTTTCTCCTTGAGCAGAAGGACATCCATTCGAGCAGGCACTGGCCACTGAGCTGGGATGCCTTTACACCATCCCAGTGACTGACAAAGAACGTTCCAGTCCTGCTCCACAGAGCACAGCAGGAGCCAAGCCATGCAAAACATCTCCTCTCCCTGCATCTTCAGCTGTCTCAGCCAGCTCTTGGCCCAAATATTCTCCCTTTGCTGTCATTCAGAGCTGGTTCTGCCTCTGCTTAGCTCCTCTCTTGGCTTCCTTCTCGCTGCTCTTTAGCAAACACAAACCATCACAAAAAATAGCCAGCTCCCTGCCTCCTGCTGGGAGCACCTTGCATGGGCACTCGTTTTTGGCAGTGATTTTGCTGTTTTATTGATGAAACACTCGTGTTTTGATTCCCTGACTCCTTCTATCTCTGCGTGCTGGGGAGCAAAGGAGGAGTGGCACAGGGACACGTGCAGTACCTGGACTGTGAACATCCATTATTTTTGTATGCATGCACACACCTCTAGATGCCTCTCAGTCTATGCCAGGAGAATTATATGACAATACAATGATTTTTTGATACATATTTGATGCTTTTCTGTGCAATGCCATTATGTTTTTTTTTTCCTTCAAGTGAATTCCTGTGCCCAACCACCTCCCTTCCCTCCAGCCAGCTGATTGTTCTAAGCTTGCAACTCCATGTACCATGAAGGAGAGGTAAATAGGCAGCCAGAGAATTGAGGGAGGCAGCTGGGACATTATTAATGTTGAAAATATCAGCAAGCATCAGCCCTTTGATCACCAGGCGTGTTTACAAAGGGACCTTTCCTGGGCACACACCCTGCCCAGCTCATTGGCATTCAGCACATGTCAGAGCAGCTGCTCCTTCTGCTCTGCCTGTCCAGAGAGGCTGGAAAAAGAGTCAGTAGGTAGATAAATAAAGAGAAAAAGCCAGGCTATTGTCACAGAGAAATGCAGGTTTATGGAGGTGCAGCCTGACAGGAGGGAGAAGTCAGGTAGGCAGGATGAGGCTCTGGGAATGTGCCTGGGGAGTTGGGAAGGGACAGGGGACAGGTGGGATAAGCTCATTTAGCTGGGCCTGGTGGCCCCTTTCAGCCTGATTCACTTTCCCATTTCACCCTTCCTGCAGCCACATCTGTGCCCATCACTGCTGGAGAATGTTTGTGCTCCCCAGCTCGTGGTTTGGCTGTGTTGATGCTGATCAAAGCCTCTGGGATTTTCCAGAATAGAAATAACCCAGAGCACCAGCCTGCTCTGGGCTGCATCCTCATCTGAGCCTTCTTCCAAACAATTCTCCTTGGGCTCCTTGGGACAGGATTTCAACCTTTGAAAACCAAAGATTGTCTCAGTCCCATCACCCCCAACCTGGCCTGAAGATACTGATAAAATTTCCCAGTGGTTGTTTGGGTTTTACTTTTCCATTTTTTTAAACCACTGTATGACTGATGGATTTTTTTTTTTTCCCCTTCTTAAAGCAAGAATCAGCCTCACCCAGCAAAGCAGTGGCTTCAACACCTCAGGTCAGCCCTGGAGCAGGGCTGGCCCAGGGGAAGCCATTCCCTGGCTGAGCCTGCTGGATGCTGATCCCAGAGTAAATAATAATGACAATAATTAATAATTATGGCTGAGAGGCTGAGTGCAGCTCTGCCCAGGGCTGGCAGCAGTGCCAGGGGATGGCTCAGTGTTGCCCAAACAGCATTTTTAGGCTGTTGCTCTGCCTGAGTGCAGCTGCTGGGAGCAGCCCTGGGTGAGCCCCTCGGGGCTGGGTGAGCCCTGGGCTTGCTCTGAGCGCTTCAGGGGGGACAAGAATCCACAAAATAAAAATTTTGATCCACAAAATAAAAATTACAGGAGCAAGAAGCAAGGAGAAGGAACAACTAACCCAGGAGCTGCAACTCCCATCTCTCTCCTGTGACTTTGTGGGGCTGTGTTTTCCTCTGTCCCTCTTTTATTTACATAAAACATTTTTATAGCTTTAATCCCCATCTCCTTTTTCTCACACATAGACACAGTTTTATAGCTTTGGGGTCTCCATCTCATGCATGGAAACACCTGTGCAGACAAATGCAGACACAAGCTGATTTTATGGATTTTTATCACTTTTGTTTGTGTCTGCCTTGGGGTTGAGAAAGCTCCTGTGACTTTAATTATATTTATTATTATATTGCAGATATTGTTATTATAATATATTGTATACTATATATTATTACATTGAATATAAAACTTTTATATATTATTTTATTACAATATTGTATATTAAATTATATTATATTAACAGTCTCTCCCATACATATTCATGCTTCTTTTTCTTCTGTTCTGCCACTCAGAAGCAGGCTGTGCTCCATTTGAAAGGTAAAAATGGTGGGATTTTCATACTAAAATCAAATTAAAATATCTCTTTCTTGTGTTTAGTCCTAGGGGACGGAAATGCTTTAATTTAAATAAATTACTGGACTCAGCAGAGAGAAATGGATTGATATCATGGTAAATGTAACATTTGTGATATACAAGAGATCATTAAATAATCAGCTCTTACCTGCAAATAAAGGTTCTGTTCTCTCTTGTAGTTTACTTCTGGAATAAATAAAATGTCAAAGCAACAGAAGAATTTGTGATCATATAATTTGGTTTGTTGCTTTTCCAAAAAGTACTGGAAGCTGAAAATGGGAATAAACACAAATAAAAGCTCTTTTTGTATATCAGATAATGTTTTGCTTTGCAGCAACTTTGTTATCTTCAGGTTCTTCAATTTTAGACTCAAAGAAAGAAAGCAGTAAGAAAACATTTAAAAATTATGCAAAGGAAATTGGGGAAGGGAGAGAGCATTTTTCCCCTTAAGATTTTGACCAAAAGAGTAATAACTACGTTTTTGTTTTTTTTTTTTTACCATAGAATCTTCATCCTATGGTACTTTTTTTTTTACCTCTAGTACTCACCTGTTGTAAAAATGGATTGCAAGTTTTTAATATTAAACCTCACAAACAATTTGAGGGCATTCTTCATAAAACACCACCCCTAATGCCAGCAGTGGCCTCACCCACAGAAAATGAGCTTTTAGTGGGAGCTGCTTCCTTTGGGAAGGAGGAAAAGTGCAGTGGAGAGGTTGGGCAGGAATTAACTACCATGTGCTCAGGGGTCAATGGTGCTCCAGCAGAATTTTTAGCATCTTTGCCTGGGAGAGGACAGGGAGCTGAAGAAGTAGCAATACCCTGACGTCATTTCAAATGTTCTCAGGGCTCTCTCTTTAAGCCCAGAGTTTAAATTTAAGGTTTGAAATGTAGCAGTTGCTGTTATCCCTAGATAAGACACAAAGAAATGCTGTCTGTAGCCAGCAAGGGTTATTTCTGTAAATCAAATTATTTCATGCTGCTAGGTTTCCAAATGGACTCTAATTAAATTAAACAGCTTTTTTAACCTTTTTTTTTTTTTTTTTTTTTTTTTTTTTTTTGTTATCACCAGAGGCAGATCGAGATTGTGTTGCAGTTATGGGGGAAGATCTATATTTATAGCGTGGAAAAAATTTGTGCATCAGCCACTGTTGCCTCTGTGTGCCTGACAGGACATTTCCATCCTGCTCTGATGTCCTGTGATCTTTGGGTAAAAGGAGCAGGCACAAATATTTACCAGAATTAGCAAGACAAAGATCTTTCTTCTTCTGTGTTTAAAATATCAGAGTAGATGCTGAACCCCTCTCTTGTTGATCTGTTAGAGGCTGAAAGCTGAATTTCCACTCACTGACACAAATGTGAGGAAGAAATATCAGAAATCTTGGGTGGCAGGAGAAAAATACACAAGAAATCCAATATGTGCTGAGGAATTCCAGTTCTGCTTTGCCTTTCATTTGCTATCTCCCAGGGTTGTGTCTGAGCAGCTGATAATCCTTCATGTCCCTGTCCCCAGAACATCCCTTGAAAAATTGCCAGCCCGTTCTCCCAGGAGCCACGAGGGAGATTGGCAAGGGGAGTTCATATCTTTTCCAATATCAGCCCTTCATCAATCCACAGCTGGCAAAGGTTACACTGCAAAATTGGTTCCCCCCAGCAGGAAAACAAAGCTTTTGGAGGCATTTCAGTATTGATGGGGGGAGCTGCATGTGTCACATGTAATGGTTTTGAAATCAAAACCAGTGAGAGACTCCAAGTCAGGAATACAATTTAATAGGAAAAAAAAAAAAAAAAAAAAAAAAAAAAAAGGAAAAATAAAATACATGCAGTAGTACAAAATAAAAAAAAGAAAAACAACCACTGACAGAGTCAGAATACAGCCTGACACCCTGCTGGATAGGGTGGTGGTAGCAGTTCAGATGAAGTGGTTTTGCGGAAACAGTGATCCTGTAGAAAGGTCTGGTAGCTCTTGTCCTCTTGAATCCAGTAGGTAAGGGCTGACTTGGTATCCAAAATCTCAGTTTTTATCTGGGTAGAAAAGGCTTAGCTCCTATCCCTGTCTGGAGCATCTCCCAGTGGGATGATATAATTTTATCAGTCATGCACTGGGACTCAATGGCCATGAACAGGAGATATCTCCTGGAGGGAGGATGGGCTGTGGGAAAGATAAAGATGATTGCCCCAGCTGGTTTAAAGATGGCCCATTAGCAGGTAATGTGTGCCAGGAGATAAAGATCACTGCCACACCCAGTTTTAAACAATGGCCCATTAACAGGAGATATCTCCCACAGAGATAAGAATCGCTGCCCCACCCAGTTTTAACAATGGCCCATTAACAGGTGATACCTCCTGGATGAAGGGTGGGTCATGGGAAAGATAAAGATGATTGCCCCAGCTGGTTTAAAGATGGCCCATTAGCAGAGAATATCTCCCACAGAGATAAGAATCACAGCCCTATGTGGTTTAACAGATGGTGATAGAATATCACTTTTGGACACATATTCACATTGTAACCTAGGATACACAGGGATATGTGGAGCCCCAGTTCTGTTTATAGAGCTGCTGGAAAAGCTGGGCTCAGGTCTGGCTCTGGCAGGGAGTTCCTCAGAGCCTCTCCTCGGGCACAGCAGCTCTGCCTCTGCTCCTCCACGTGTGAAAATCACAGCCTGCTCTGATTAAGGAGCCTCGTTAGTGCTCCAGATGTGCTGGGATGTTCAGTGCACAGTTCCTGATGCTGTGAATTCCAGCAGTGCTTTGCAGACACCGTTCAGACATTCCCCTGCTCTCCCTGGGCTTGTCACCTCCTCATTACCATAATCAATGCAGTTTTACACCCAAAATAATCAATGAGTAGCTATCAGGAGCACTGGGAGCTGTGCATCCAATCTTCTGCTCCAATTCTCACTTTTTTCTTCACTCCAGCTTGCATTGCTATAAAAATATCTATAAGTTGAGCATAATAAGTTTAAAGCAGAAAAAAATATTCAAAGTTCAGGGTGCAGCCTCGTTTAAGGTTCCCAGAACAGCTCAGTTTGTGCAGGCACTTGGAGTCAGCCTCTGTGTTGTTATTACAAAAATATTTTTAATACATCTTTTAGTATGTAAAAAAATAAATCTAAATGCAGAGCTCATATTATTCTTGGCTTCCTGGTGATAAGTATTAAGATTAAGGAGATGTGGAAATAATGGATCAGTTGTACCAAATTATAATGTTAAAATCTGCCTTTTTTCCACTTGGTTGGTTTTCCTTTACCAAGCAGTGGGGTTTTGCCCTTTGCCAAGGCTCCATCACCCCAACCACCCCTGAAAGCCTTCATCCTGTTCTCTGACTGGATTCAGGAGTGTTTTGTAGAACAAAAAAAATTTAAAAAGCCGCAGCTGGGAGTGGCTGCTGCGATTTGCTCCTCTAAACAAGCACAGGAGGGGAGGCTGTGGCTCACCAGGACACTTCATTTACCTGACACCTGAGGGACCATTTGGGAGCAGGGACATCAGGAGCAGGCTTTGTGCCCAGAACATTTTTTGTGCCCAGAACATTCTCCCTGTGATCTGTGGCTGCATTTACAGGTGCAGCAGTGCTGCCTCAGGGGGAACAGATTCCTTTGAAGAAGGAAACGAGCTGAGTTTAAAATCATGTTCTTCCTGGCCCACAAACAGGCACAGCTGATCCTCAGGCAACTGCTCTGGGGGAGAGCCCTGGTTTAGCTGCCCAAACTCTCACAGAGACTTAAACTCTGCCCTGGGAGCAGGAGCTGTCTCCTTGTCAGCTGCTGTGGAGCCATGGTTTGGGAAAAAACAGGATTTTATCCCTCTCTCTGAAGGCACTGGCTCTCCTTTTCCCAAGGAAACTTCCAGATGGCTGTAGGAGCTTTCCAACCGAAGATTCACAGCCGTGTTCAAGGGAATATTTGCAGCCAGAGAGGTCTGGGCCATCTTTCAAACGCTGCCTAGATAAGCAGTAAATTAAAAACCAATTAAGACAGGGAAGACAGAGGGAGAGGATGCCAGGTGTGGGAGCAGTGGCCCAGGCTCTGTTTAAACTTGCTGCTCTCCCTGTCACACTTGGTGGCACTGCCAGCTGTCACAGCAGGCTGCCTGTGCCCAGGGCCTCGAGGTGACAGCACTGGTGCATGTCTGAAGCAAGTGGGCACCTTCTGGAAAAACATCTCTGCTGCCTCATGCTATTCATCACAGAGCCAGCTCTGTCCCCTCTCCAGCATCCCATCCCTTGCTGTGCATGCCCAGGAGCTCTGCTGGCTCAGAACCCCCTAACCTAGCCAAGTGTTACAAATCCAGTCTCAGGATTATTATTCAATCATTGAGAAGCCACTCCCGAGTTCCTGGCTTTGTTCTGAATACCCAGTAAATAACAGCACCATTTAAAAAAATAAAATAAAATCCCAGGTAACCCAGATGAAGCTGGTGCCTACTGCAGCATTTTCCATCTTGTAATCCAGTCTGACTTCCCATGTCCAACCCCATTGAAATCAGCAGAAAATTTGACAAGGATTCCACCCCTCATGGCCAGAGTGTCACCTGGGGCAGGTAATGACACTCCTGGCTCACCTTCATGCTGAAAGGCTGAATTTATTTATGTATGGGTTTATTTATTTGGGGTTTTGCTAATAAACAGAGATTCCTGAGCCCTCTGTAATGAATCCATTGGCACACACGCTGCAGATTCTGCTAAGCAGAGTTTACCAAGCTTTTGGAATAAAAACTCCTTGAGGTGTCCAAGAGCCTGGGCTGCTGATATGCCTCATATGATCTGTTTTTCAGGACTGGATTATAATTCCAACCACGGCGCTACTTATTCCACTCTGTGGAGTCTAATTAACTGTCAGAAATGCATTGTTGAAGGGATGATGGATTATACCAAGGAAAACATTAATGAAGCTCGTTCCAGGCAGCCCATGTGAAGACCAGAGCTGATGTCACTGGCTGCATGGGAAGTCCATTCCTTTTGGTTTCCAAAGCCTGGAGCAGCACTGAGTGCCAATCTCACCCAATTAAGAGCTCATTAACTGCACCCTTTCCTCTCGCTGTCGTGATCAAGGTGATTTTTGCCTTTGTGAGTAGCAGAGACTGTGAAAGTGAGGACTGTCTGGAGGAGTTCCTCACTCTGAGCTGTCAGTGCTCCCTGAGAGCAGAGCCAGGCTGAGGGAATAACTCTGCTTGGCCATTCCCAGACCCTGGAGAGCCGGGATCTGCCTCCTTCTGTGGAGCTGGGAGCAGCTAAAAGCTCTGAAGAGCCAGTAGAGCATCCATCCTTTCCTGCCATCACACCCTCCCAGCTGAGGGACACCCAGCTCTGGAATGGTCCTGCTCAGCTCAGGAGCTTTGTGGCTGTGACCTGGACACAGCCACCTCCAGGCTGACATTGGTGTCTCCTTTTTCTGTGCAAAAATCTTGCAAGATCAGCTTTTCCCCCCTCCCTTCCTGTGCACCATCCCCAGCAGAAACATCCCAGCCAAGGCTGTGCTATCCCACATAAACTGGGGAGATTTTTGGCTTGATGCCTTTTTGGGGCTACCTAAAAACAGAGGCCAGACAAAATTAAGACAATAAAATGCAGTTATATTTATTGAAGGATAAATTATATTTATTATCCAGGTATATTTAGGGCAGACAAAGCCCCCCAGGGGCTACACCCAAAAGGGACAATGGGTCACAGGTTTCACACTTTGATAAATTTGGTCCATTTGCATATTGGGGTTAATCTTCCAATTACAGCTTCAGGTAATGAAGTAATTCACCCCAAGTTTGCTCCCCCAACTCACTTTTGTTTCCATCTCTCAGGCCTGAGGCAGTGAGGTGTCCTTGATTGCCAGGCCTGGAGAGGAATTGTTGTGTCTGCCCAAAATGGGAGAGCAGCAGCTCCCACTGGATATGGAGTTTAGAGTTCTACACACTGAATAATTGCAGGGTTACAAATGGATGAAAAATAGAAAAGCTGAAATCCTAAGGCACCAGTTTGGACATCCAGCTTCCCAGTGGTGACAGCTCCAGTGGTGGGATCAGGGCAGGGATCATCCCTTCAGCACTTGCCACCCCTGGGCTCCTGCTGGCCACGGCCAGGCCATCTGCTGAAGGCAGCAGGGCTTCTCTCAGCTCTCTGCAGCCCCTAGTACCCACTCTGAGACAGCAGCAGCCAAGGTGACAGCGTGCCATTAAATGGGAATGGATCCCCACCTGAACCCAGAGGACAGGGCTGAACATAAAAGCCTGGCAGAATTTTTCTCACCTCATTCTGAGCAGATGGCATCGGATTAGTCCTCTCTCCACATTTTTTTTTTTTTAACCTTTTAAATAATGAAGCAGCAACCTGGCTGAAATGGCCCCATCTGGATCATATAAACCTAATCTTCCTCTGAGGTTAAGTGCAGGTTATGTCACCAGGAGCTGAGGTGACAGTGTGGGCAGTGGCACACAAACCCACACAGTGACTTCATTTCCACCCTGGTGAGCTGGCAGTGGGGATGACCCCTTCTGGCTGCAGACCTTGGACCACAATCCTAAATTATTGGGTATTCCACTGCTGCCTTTTTTCCCCATTATCTTCCCACCCCACTCATTTAAAATGCAACATGTTGGAGGAACAAACAGCCTCACTCCAAATTCAGCTGAAATCCCGACCCTGGAGCTGCCCTGAGGCTTGGCAGGGCTCAGGTCAGGGTGTAGGTTGTGCTCTATCCTCTGTTTCTACTCCAATTTCTCACCCAGCTATTTAATTTAGTGCAGTGGGGTGCTCTGGGGATTAAATCCAAGGCTTGACTTGAATTTCCTCCTTCCAGATTCTGCAGGAAAAGTCTGTCAGAGGCTGTGAGCAGCAGGGTAGGAAAGGGTTTAAGGGTGACATAGAAAAATCTGAAAAAACTAGCGGGATTAAATAAAGCACTGAGAGTTTGACACAATCAGGAATTATATCCTATTAGACTACAGGATAATCCCAAGAGAGGTGGCAGAATGCAGCAGGCAGTTTAAACCAAATTGCTCGTACCAGCCTGTGAATACTGAAAGATAAAAGGCAGCAGATAAATTAATTAAAAATCCATAGTTCAGACAGGCCTTGCTCTGCCTCTCACGGTCCCTGGAATTCATGAGGAGAGAGAGAACACCACAAAGCCAATGGCACGAGGGCAGGGCTGAGCCTGGCATCTGATTATGTCAGTTAATTTAAGGCAAAGACGCTGAAAAAAAAAAAATTCAGCAAACAAAAGTCATGTCTTTTTTTATGACTGCATTTAAAAGGCAATCTCTGAAACAAAGTTCACCCTGCTTATATCTCATCACCAGGACCTGGTGGCTGCTGCAATGAAAGCAATTAATGGAGGTCTTTTACATCACTTTCTCTCATGCATCATTGAGTTAATTATTTAATGACATATAAATCCTAAGGGTTCAAAAGGTCTGGGGCTGTGCTGCAGCTATATTGCAAAGCTGTCTTTCATCTCCCTCTTCTCACACACAAGCAACTTCCCTTCCCTGTGAAGAAGGAGCTCTCTCTTTGAGATATTGTTGTGGCAGCCATCAAAAGGTGTGATATGAAATGTTTATTCACACACAGATAGCAGATATTAAATGAAATGAGACATATGTGGTTGCCTGCTTGTTTGGTGTTCCCCTGCTGCACCCTCAAGATCCTTCCCTGTCACTCTCTCTGCTTGGCTGTGCAATGGGATGTGTCTGCTTGATCTGGTGTTTTCACTTCCATGAGATAATGCTTGCCATCAAGGAGACACCACAAATCAATTAATTTGTTAAAAAGACTTAGAGTTTTCTGAACAATGCCTCGCATTTCTTTGGAGCCTCTTATGTAAGGCTCTTGGAAAGCTCTGCAGAACTGAATTAATTAGTGGTGAGGTGGCATTTTCTGTCATGAGTGTGAGCTTGGTGCTTTTGGGGCTACAGCTCTTTGTTTGTGCTTTAAATGGTGAGTTTGGGCTGAGCCCTGGCAGTACCTCCATCCCTGGGTGATGCAGGGACACTCTCCCCTCTCCCAGCCTGGGGCACAGCACATTTCCATCCCAATTGTGCTGACCTTGTCTTGCACTTTCTAGAGGCACTTTCTGAGGCATTTTTCCGGCCTGTAAATGTCTTATTTTAGTGAACAGCCATCCCAGGGAGGGTATGGCTGCTGCTAACATCCCTCCCTGCTCAGGTGAAGGATTGCTGAGGGAGTGGAGTGTGAAGAGTTGGGAGTCCACTCCAAATTAACAAAAAATGCCCAGAACTGCCAGAACATGCTCAGAACTGCCACATCCCTCTGTGGCAGCACTTTCCCCTTCTGCCCTGGCTAGGAGAGGTTTTTGGGAGTGATGTTCAGCCTGGTTTGTGTTTGAGCTCAGCAGACAGCAGCCCACAGGCTGGGTTAGGTCTGACTTTGCTGCAGCAGCAGGAGATGCTCTGAGCTGAGTTTGGAACAGCTGGGGGTGCACATTTGGCTCTGTTCTGACAGGCTTTGCTGAGCCTGGGAGCAAGATCTGCACACAAACCGAGCCTACAACATTAGGCTTGACTGATTCCAGTGGCAGGGAGATGCTCCAAGCAGTGTCTCATATCCTGCTGCTCCCCACCCCCCAAAAAAAAGCATAAAAGGTGGAAAACCACATATGACCAGTATGAGTTTTCCCCCCAACATAATTTTCTTTCAGGATGCTGCCTTCTTCTTATTTGTAGCCATTTTGTGAATGGCTTTGAATGCCTGAGCTTCACAAAAAGAAAGAAATGGCTGTTCCTCAAACCCTGCCTTATCAGGGCTGAAATAAAAACAATCATTCTTCATTGTAAACCCATCTTTGTAACGTGAGAATTATCTCGTGTCCATTACAATCAGCTAAAAACCTAGCATGGCTTCATCCTCTGTGGCTGGGGGGAGTCAAAGACATTTGCAAACATCCCTTGTGTGCAGAGGGAACAATGGGCTGGGCACAGCTGCCTGGAAACTGCTCAGCACCAGCTGCAGTCTGGGAGGTGACAGCTGGGGAGGGACAGGGAGTTTGGGACAGGGAGTTTGGGACAGGGAGTTTGGGACGGGGTGTTTGGGACGGGGTGTTTGGGACAGGGAGTTTGGGACAGGGATGAGCAGTTTGGGACAGGGACTTTGGGATGGGAATGGGCAGTTTGGGACAGGGAGTTTGGGAAGGAGTTTGGGACAGGGATGGGCAGTTTGGGACAGGGAGTTTGGGACAGGGTGTTTGGAACAGGCAGTTTGGGACAGGGAGTTTGGGACAGGGATGAGCAGTTTGGGACAGGGACTTTGGGACGGGAATGGGCAGTTTGGGACAGGGAGTTTGGGATGGAGTTTGGGACAGGGATGGGCAGTTTGGGACAGGGATGGACAGTTTGGGATAGGGATGGACAGTTTGGGACAGGGAGTTTGGGACAGGGAGTTTGGGATGGGAAGTCTGGGACAGGGATGAGCAGTTTGGAATAGGGATGGGCAGTTTGGGACAGGGAAGGGCAGTTTGGGACAGGGAGTCTGGGACAGGGATGAGCAGTTTGGGATAGGGATGGGGGAATCTGGGACAGGGACAGGCAGTTTGGGACAGGGATGGGGCAGTTTATGACAGGGATGGGCAGTTTGGGACAGGAGAACACCCAGAACTCTGACATGGGGGTGGCCCACCTCGGGGAGACTTCCACCAAAGAGTTAAATGTGTTTTGTTGTGATGTGATCTCACCTTGGAGGTGCAGAAGGGCTTCAATACAATTCAGTGGGAATTGCAGGTGAGGTGGGAAGTTGGCAAAATTTTAGTATGAGAAGGAGCCAGAGTTTTAGATGCTCACCAGAGCAGGGGGTTTTCAAGAGCTAAGGGTGTCTGCTAAAATAATGAGCCAAGCTCGTGGCACTCAGTGCTGGGGTCTGGTGGAGTTGTGGTCAGGATCACCTTGGGGGTGTTTCCCAGCCTGGATGATCCTGAGGAATGGGGAATGGGGTTTGGAAGAGGCTGATTCCCCCCAGTCCAGCTCCAGCTGTGGGATCTGTGCCACATCCCTCCATTCAGCACCATTTTTTTAGGAAAAAGCTGTTTCAGCCCAGAGGGGAGCTCTGTAAATCTTCTATTCTGGGACCAAGCCTCAGCCAGGTCAGCTGGAATTTCTGTTCCCTGGGCTAAGCCTGCTCCATGGACAAAGAGGAGCTCTGGGGCTTCAGTGCTCATCATTTCTGCTGCATCTGCTCCTCCTCCTGCCCTCCGCAGCTGAAAGGAAGGGGTTCCACAGCAGTGGGATCACTAAATAATGGAGAATGCTCTGAGTGTCTCACTCAGGTCAGAAAGTGGAAGAGACAGTGAGAATCCAGGAAGAAATGAGATTTTCCCAGGTTGTTTGCATCTATGTGAGAATGAGGAATCACAGAGTGATGCTTGTACAAATTAATGGGGAGAAAGGGAAAAATCCATCGTGGCCTGTGAGATACAAACACATCACAGGTGAGTGGGGGAATCTCTGCAATCCCCGTGTCTGGAGGCTGTGGGATCATGCTGGGAGAGGAATCCTTGCTCCTCTTGTTGAACTTTTCCCTCCACACTTTGTTTTACCCACTCTGAAACCTCTGGAAGGGTGGGTGGGTTTTGAGTGGGATTGGGTGAGACTCTCCAGACAAACCAAACCCTTCTCCCTCCTCCACTGAAAACTCCAGCAAACCTCAAAGCATCTTTAACCCTCACTCAGCAAACTGCCACACCAGGGCTGATTTTACAACTGAACATTTTCCAAGGTGTGTTTTTCAATAAAAACACATTCCCAAGGACCCCTGCTAATAAAGAGATCAAAGGCAAAGCTTGGCTGTGCAAAGGCAGCTGTGTCCAAATGAATGTGAACAGAAATGAGCAAGGAGAGCCAGGATTACTCTGGAAATAATTTATTTGATAGAACAAGAGCTGTGCAGTTTCAATAATTATTCCTACAGCACTTTTTTGGGAAATACCTTCTTGCTTTCTGCTTGTTCCAGCCTCACTAACAAGTTCTCTTTCCTCAGGGAAGGGGCTGTAATTGAGAGGACGAGGAGGATGAATTAAACAAATCCACTTTGAAAGTGAATTGTAGCTTTTCAGGTTGCTCAAACTCAGGCAGACAAGCTGCCCTTGAGATAAAGCTTTTGCATCAGTGGGAGAGAAACAACTGGCCAGGAGAAGCTTTTGCAATGCATTTCAGCAACACTTTCTAAATTAAGTGCCTTAAAGATTCCATTTAGATTCTGTCAGGGAGTTTCTGGGTGTTAATTAAATACTGACTGATTATGGAAAACTTATTTATGGGAATCCTAGACCTGCTGATGCCTCCAGGAGCATTTTATAACACATCCTACTTAGAAATATTTTTTTGTATTGGCTTTTCTACACCTTTTATTTTTTTTTCACTTATTTTGAAGAATGTTATCAGGAAAAGAAAGAGATTTCATTCTTAAAAGCTTTCCTGTCATAACTTCTAAATTCTCTAGTTCTTACTGGATAAGTAGGAGACTGCAGGTGATAAATTAGAAATATTTCGACTCTGGAAATGTAGCCACTGGAATTAAAAATGAGACATAGAAGCCTTTTATTCTCTTTATTCTCTTGATTTGTGGGCACCCATTTTGTGAAAAACCATATTCTGATGGTGTCAGCACAAAGTTAACCATGACAACCACAGTTAAATGCTGACAAAATTAGAGATTCAGTGGCTCAAAATATTCACAAAAGCAGGAAAAACTTCATGTAAATGCAACAGGTGGGTGTGGAACTCTGGCAACTTGTTTTAGGAACAGAACTGCTGGGATTGTGCAGTATTTGGTTTGTTAATCTAATTTTTTTTTTTGTTGTGAAGATTAGGAGGAAGGTAAAGCATGTTTAACTTTAAATGGTGCGAAGAAAAGTTTATTGCTAGAAACTGTAAGAAAAAAAAATAAAAATTAGAATAAAAGTTTTATAATTGTTTTTCTCTCTTCACACACTCTTTTTTTTTTTACACTGACAATGTACAGAAAACAAATTAGCCGGTTTATTCTAAAAAGTTGAGAAAAGACTGCCCAAGTCTCAGCAAGTAAAAATTTTAAAAAAATCTTTACAAACCACCACAGATTGTGACTGGGACTGTCACTGGGGTTGTGACTGGGATTTTACTGGGGTTTTACTGGAATTGTCACTGGGAAATGCCACTGGCAGGGATGCTCTATGTATAATGGAAAACTTTGCTATATGAATATAGTTTCTTTTAGTTCTGTTATTAACAAAACTTAGAAATAGTAATTTGATAATTTTTTTTTTTCTTGGACTATAACATGGTAATGCAAAAAGCTTTTGTTCGTGTCACTTACTCAGAGAATGATAAAAAGGATAATCAGGAAAATTTTCACATTTTTGGATTACTGGTGACACACCAGAACCCCAGGGAATTAATTTATTGATCTTCTGTTATCAGGGAGTACTGACATGTTGATTTACAGGTTGAGGGGATGATTTTGGATAATGCATGAAGGGCTATGAGTATGTTGATGCATTTAACAAAGTGTTTTCTTTGTTAGTGTGTGCTCTTGGCTAAAGGCTAAGCACCCAACCATAAAACCTTCTGCTTTATTGTTTGTCTTTTATTATCTTTTATTAAACCTTCTAAAATTTACCAAGAAAGTGAACCCTGTTTGTCACAAGCACAGCCTTTCCAGGCTGGCCCCAGAGAGCCAGAGGAGCATCCTGAGTTTCCAAAAAGCACCAGAGGCTGTCAGAGCTGGGTTTAAAGCTGCACCCAGGGAAGTGGGAGCTGTTCCCTGATCCAGGAGCTGCACCCAGATGAGCAATGTCCCTGCCTGAGTCACACACAGCCCAATCCATCACCACTGCCTTTTATTTAATGCACAATAACCCTGCCTCTGAGCCGAAATTAATTGCACGGTCGTACATGTGAGTCACTTAATTGTAATTGTTATTACCTTAATTTCTACAATTACAGTGGGTAAACAAAGGGGCTTCATTCTCCAAGGGCTCTGGCTCATGTTTGGAGCACGTTTGTTTCCTGCCTTGCTCATTTCTCATGGCAGTTCTCTAGAAAACATCGTGTAAGTCCTCCCAAAGCAGAGAATTTGAAAATATTCTCGTGTAATAAGTTCTTATGGCAATAAGAATTTTTCCTTCAGCTCTGGACAGCTCCTGGGTGGGTCCTGGTGGCTGAGTGACACCAAATGCCCTACAAAGGGACAACTTCATCAAGAGCTGAGACCCCAGTGCCAAGAGCTTGCACTTCTTGTCTTCCTTCAGTGGCTGCACCCCACAGAGTGGTTTGTAAGCCCAGATTTACAGATTTTACAGACACTGACCTTTTCTTAATTTGAATTTTAAATAACCATCTTGTAGATCTGACCCTGGGCTGGCTGCAGTGGCTGGTTGGTGTCTCTTGCTGATGGAATGGGGTAGTGCCTTTCCAGCTCCAGAGATCACAGATCTAAAAGAGCAGAGTTCACCAATAACTTTAATTATTTTGCTCTCCCTTCAAGCTACAACCCCTTTAATTACAGGCCTGTAACATTTTTCAGTTGTTCTCACTTCCCAGCAAATAGTTTGGCTAATAGTGGCTGTATTGATGGACCCATCCAGCAGAGCAGAGAAAGAACCAAAGCTCCTGGATTTAAAATGAATGGAGTGTTTACCTGTACATCATTTTAATGGATGGTGAAATTCATTCTCATGATAGACCCATAAATGTCACTTTCTGTCTGCCACAGCAAAATACTTGTGTAACAAATGGCATGCTGCATTAATACCCAACAAGAGGATGTTCAAAGCAGCTTGACTTGCATTACACACGCTAATAAAGGCTCAACCTGGGATTTTTATTCATTCTGTTGGCTCAGGGAGCAGCAGAAACACATGGGTGGAGGTACAGCAAGAGGGAAGACGAATGATATGAAATTAAATATAAACTAGTCTGGTTCCCAGAAATGAGATCCCTTTGTTGAGCTTGGGTTTATTCCAGGTGCTCTGGTAGAAATTTTTATGTGGTTGTTTTTTGTTTGTTTGTTTGTTTGTTTTTTACCACAATCCTCTATGAGTTTGCTCAGCTTCAAGAAAACCTGGGGACTGATATCAGCTTCTTCCATCCCTTAGTGGAAATGCAATCACATCCCTGAAATCCCAGTGTCCAGGGAGGTCAAAGCCCTCCAGGACTGCACAAAAGAACAGCCAGAGCCCTTTTTTTACATCCTGCTCTGCCCCCACTCTTCCAGACAGCAGCAGGTTTGGGACATTGTGGGTAAACAGGAATCAGCAAAACATCTCCAGCCTTTTGTTTCCCATTATTTTCTCTCCTGGAAAACCTTTTCTCAGGTTGCCTTTCCTGGATTCCCCTTGGGGAGCACAGACAGCAACCTCTCCTGGGCCCAGGGATGGGGTGGAGTAAAGAGCAGGGAACAAATCCAGCCCCAGTGCCAGGACCCAGCTCTGTGCCTGCCCCTTTGCCTTTAAAGAGCTGCTGCCTCACAAATCCATCCTGGGGGATTTCAGAGGGGTGAAACCAAAGGAAATTTGAGGATTAAAAACTATTTAGCAAAAAGTCAAACCCTCTGTATTCCTATAGAAATCAAGAACTTTCTTCACCTCGAATTCACCCTCTAGGCTTTAACAGAGAATAATGTGTCACATAAAGGAGGTAAAAATAGGTACAAAATGTAGAGAGAAGGAGGATTTCTCTCCTTCTCTTAAGTTCCCCATAAGAAGCTTTCATCTTGGTATTTGGGATGTTCTTATCTCCCCGTGGGTGTTTCATGAGCCACAAACAGCCCCACCACCACTTTGGGGCTGAGAGCTTTCCTGGATCAGCCCTTTATCCCTCCAGAAACTGCACTGAATAAAGCTGCCTGTCCTGTGTGCCACCCCACCTTTCCCTGTGATAAACTGGGGATGGGGCTGGAAGAGAAACCCCTAATTGTGGGTGGTCAAATTAAGGTCAGGGTTTTTGTGTTCCTCAGCAGAGGATTAGAGCCTGGGGGAAGTTTAGCAGGAAATAAATGGAATAATGTAATTCATAGAAAACTTCCCCCTCCTATCGACTGCCAATTTTCTGTTACACCTTTGGTTTCATCTTTATTCCCTTTGGTTTAGTTCCAGCTCCCTTGTCCCTAAACTCTCAGAGTGGACCCAATCTGCTTTAAAAAAAAAAGAATGCTGCAGCTCAGTTTCCAAGGCCTGCTCAGCTCTGTCAGATCATTTAAATATTTAATTGAGCCTGGATGGACTATTTGTTAATTAGAGCTTTCTGTGTTAGAGAAATGTTCCTTAATTTGCATCTCCCAATGTAAATATCCCCTGGATACCAGTGCTGAAAGCTGCAAACCCCTCCTCAGAAAGCAGCTGTCAGGGACAAAGCAGAATGGGATTCCCCTGCTTCCCAATTCCCAGGATCCGTGTTCCTCAGCTTGGCTCAGATTGGAAACATACCAAAAGGAGAGCAGGGCAGAGCTCAGTGTTTGATTGTCTCAGGTCAGCATCCCAGATGTGCTGAGCTCCAGATGTGCTGAAGCTGTCCCTGCACCAGCCCCTGCTGAGATGGGAGCTGAGTGTTCACCTGTTCCTCTTTGTCCTGGTTTGAAGGACAGGTGTCTGACAATAAAGGCAGAAAATTCTCTTTGAAATGGAGAACGGAAAACCTCCCTCCCTCCAAATTATTATTATAATTTTGAAATTTAGGAGCTCTCAGACAAAGATATGAGAATTAGGAATAACAGTTCTTTACTAGGAAAATTAAAATAGAAATGCACTATTACAAAGAACAATCCCAAAGCACTGCCAGAGTCAGAATCCAAGCTGACACCCGTCAGTCAGTCAGGGTGGTGGCAGCAGTCCCATTCAATGGTGGCTGCATCCTCCTGCAGTGGCAGATGTGGTTCAGCTGGAGCAGTGCTCCTAGAGAAGGTGCAGTTTCCTCTGAAGGTCCAGGGATGATGTGGAAAGGTCTGGCTTTCCTCTGGAATCCAGTGGAAAGAAGGTACCTTGGTGTCCAAAATCTCAGTTTTTATCTGGGTAGGAAAGGCTTGGCTCCTTCCCCTGGCTGGAGCATCTCCCAGTGGGATGATGGAATTTTATCAGTCATGCACTGGGACTCACTGGCCATGAACAGGAGATATTTCCTGGAGGCAGGATGGGCTGTGGGAAAGATAAAGATGATTGCCTCAGCTGGTTTAAAGATGGCCCATTAGCAGATAATGTGTGCCAGGAGATAAAGATCACTGCCACACCCAGTTTTAAACAATGACCCATTAACAGGAGATATCTCCCACAGGGATAAGAATCGCTGCCACACCCAGTTTTAAACAATGGCCCATTAACAGGTGATACCTCCTGGATGAAGGGTGAGTCATGGGAAAGATAAAGATGATTGCCCCAGCTGGTTTAATGATGGCCCATTAGCAGAGAATATGTGCCAGGAGATCAGGGTCACTGCCCCACCCGACTGCAGCAGGTGGTGACAGAATGCACATTTCTAGCCACATCCTGCATTGCAATCTAGCACACTCTTTTCCCTCCAGATGTGCTGAGGCTGTCCCTGCACTGGGCTCTGCTGAGATGAGATCTGGATGTTCACCTGCTCCTGTTTCCCCTCTCTGAGCTGTTGTAGGAACATGTTTGAGGTGCTGCTTTGCTCTGATGGCCTCTTCAGCTCTCTGTGCAAGGAGAGTGGTAATTCCACGGTGATATTTCAAGAAATATCTCTGGCTCTCTGTATTTAAGGGCTTTGAATCGTGAAGAGAAAGGGGAAGTGTAATCTTCTTACATTATCATTAAAGGCATCAACTAATCCTGCTGCAAAAGGTGTGATTTGCTGATGGAAAGGGGAACATTGCTGCTGCCTGGGAATGCATCTTGCCAGCTAATGAACAGTTTTCCCCCAGTTCCTCAAAAGCTTATCTGTGCCTGATAAATTCCACATCCCTGCCTCGTTAAAGCACAATCCCCACCTGGCAAATGCTATGGCCCTTTCTATAAATATTTACTTTTCCACTGGTGAGTAAAAACAACAAAGGGCTGGTGCTGGGATGTGCTGCAGATCAGGCAGGAGGTGGCACAGTCAGGTGGGCAATCATCAAACCAGTCAGGGGCACACTCAGGTTTTTCATTTTTGTTGCTGACTTGATCTGCTGCCTCAGGCAAAGCACTTCACTGCTTTCTATTTCCAGTTGCACCCACTGGGAAAATAAATATCAGCACATCCAGCTTTGTCCCAGTGCTTTGGAAAACAAAGGAGGTGAGGAAGAAGAATTCCAGCATTTAGCTGTGTGGCAGTGATCTCTGCCTCTGTTCCAGGCAGGATGAGGGAAAGTTTAACTGTTCCATCCTCAATTTGCAGACGTGGGACTCCTGTGCCAGTCCCACAGAGGGAAGAGGAACGTGAGCAAGGTTTGGGAGCCTCTGGGCACAGGGATTTATGCAGGAGAGAGTTGCCAGTTTTCTGACAGAACATCTTTTTTCCTCCCTTGATAAGTTTTTTACCACAGCAGGTGCAAATTGGTCAGATTTACCTTGCTCCTGTGTGTTCCCATTGTTCCATCTACAGCCACACAGCAAATTGCTTCTGCTGATAACTTCCCTTTCCTTGTGTCTCTGCACATCAACCATTCTCTCCAACACTCAGTGGCTTCCAAAAAGTGCTCCCTGGCTTGGAGAGACTTTGCACAAGGAGAAAATGCAGCTAGAATGTTGAGGGATGGCTAAAATGGTGTTAATAATAGAGTTTGGGGTTTGGTGCCGAGTGTTGAAGTCCAAGCTGAGAATCTGTAGAGCTGAGTGGGCTGGGAACAACAACAGGGTTTGGTTCCAGGGAATGGAGGTTTCACAGGTTTGGTTTGTGCAAGCAGGTGAAGCCAAAGAGGGAGTTTTTCACCAGCAGGTAGGAGTTGAAGCATCTAATATATGAACAAGAAATGATGTCTGAAGGAACTCCAGGCTGATGGGGAGCAGCAGCTGTGTGACAAGTCAAGGATTGTCCTGGGCACGTGGCTCCCCCAAAAGCAAAGACAACTCCAGCTCTGCCACTGCTTCAGCACCAGGAGCTCTGCAGCCAGAGAGGAACTCTCTTATTTCCACATTTATTTTGTGCCAGAGTTTCTCTGACTGCAGCACTATTGGGAAACGAACACCATTATTTTAGATTTCCCATTTCTTATCTCTATTTTTTTAACATTTTTTTTGCTCCTTAATGACTTGCTTTTAGTTAATGAAACCTCCTGCTACTTAGGAAAGGAAAGGATATCCATGATTTCCAGCCAAATCTGTGTGTGTGTGTGTGCCAGTGCCTGTCAGCACAACACCCTGCTCAAATTTGGGTGCAGGAGGCTGATTGCAGGAGCAGGATATGAAATTCCACTTGTCTGGCTTTTTCTGTGTGATCTGGAATTGAAATTTAGAGTTCACTTGTGGGTGTAAGACCTGAAATTTCCCATTGCCATCACTGATTTGGATGGACACGCCAGGAACTGGATTCTGGAGAGGAAATGAAACTTTCTGAGCTTGGACTGCACACCTCCATCTCCTGTTGGGTTGGACACAGAGGGTTTGTAAAATCCTGGTTGAAAAATGGGCAGCAGTTGTGATTCAAAAGGAAAACCCTTTGTCAGCTTTCTTAGAAGTTATTTTATACCCCATGTGGGGACAAAAAAAAAAAGGGGGAAGGATGTTTTTGAATAGCTCCTGTGCCTTGGAAACATTTTTAATATCCCTTTAAGTATAAGCTCCAGCATATTTCTAGCTGATATGAATTGCTCTTATATTAAAAATGTAGCAGTGGTGTTTTATGAAGGGGAAACATTTTTAATGCCAAAGTAGTGCTATTTTAAAATGAGTTGCTTTTATGAAATGGATGAGGTGGTTTTATTTAAAAAAGACCATTTGGGAGGGAAAACTGTGGCTGTATTTCTGTCTTACAGCGTAAGACAAAGCTGCATTTTTCCCCCACCTCTTTTTTGAAAAGAAGGGGCTAGACTTCAATTTTTGAGGTTTCCATGGAGCCTGTTTAGGCTCTGCCTGCACGGAAAAAAACAGTTTTGCATGAAGGGTGTGATATTAGAAATATTCAAAGGTGTTTATTTGGCCCAAATACAAAGTGACCTTGTGGAAAACCACTTTGGAGTAAAATTTGTATTTAAAATAATAAATAATAATTATAAATCCTTTTCCTCTGGCTTGGTAGAGATTGCAGTGATAGCAAACACAGAGTTTTAGCCATGGCCTCATCCTTCCTGCCAAAGGTGTGCCTGAGGAGGGGCAGCACCATCCCTGCTCTGCCTCCAGTTTTGGTCATCTCCAGGAGAGAACTGGCAACATAAACCCTGAATAATTCACTTAAGTGGGAAAGAAAGGCAAACTCATCAAAACAGCTCTGAATGACAAACCCCAAACCAAACAAGCACCCCTAAAACAACAAATCAGAGCTGCTGTTTTCACAGGAGCATCCAGGGCCAATTCTCCCTGTGCTGAAGAGAGCAAGGATGATTGTCCAGGGATGTTTCTCCAGGATGTTTTTCCAGGGATGTTTCTGCAGGGATGTTTCTCCAGGGATTTTTTTTCCAAGGGTGCTGCAGCTCTCCCAGCACAGCTCCCACTAAGTTTCCATCACTTTGTGGGAGTTTGTGTCTGCACAATCAAAGGAGTGCAGGATCCTCCTCTTTGTTTCCTCATTAAAAGTTCTGGTTCTGATCCATCATCCTGGCTTCTCCCCTTTGTTTCCTCATTAAAACTCTGGTTCCTGAATTACATGGTTTTCATTCTGTGATTTGTTTTTCAGCTGTTTTCTCTACCTCATCCCTCATCTCTCACTTCTTGTGGGCAGAGGGAAAAGACTTGGGAATGTGCCCTCCAAGGATTTAAAAAAAAGAAATAGTTAAAAGCCAGGAAGACACTTGAGTGTTCTTGTTTGCACAAAGTTGAGAGTGGCCATGGCTGTTGTGAAGATGAGGCTGATCTGTGCTCATGCAGGATTATTTTGAAAATAGACTGTGAGTGGCACAGAACAAAGGCAAATTCAAACGCTTTTCAGAGGTGAAATTCCCCCTTTCCTAAATGAGTGTCTTGGCTCATTTCAGGGTCTGAGGGGGTTGGTGTGTGTCCTGGAGAGACACCCAGAGTGCTGGTAATGCTTTGGCAGTGCTGACTGACCTCAGGTGAGCTGTGCCATCCATCCCAGGAAACCTGTGCCCTTGAGTGGAGGAGAAATCATGGGTGCTGTCCCCCAACACCCCATTCCATGCAGGAATCTTCTCCCTGGCTGTCTGGGCTGGAAATCAAGAACTCACACCATTCTGCAGATCAACTGGGTGCACACAGAGTGTGCTTCAGGTTAAGTTTCTGTAATTGCTGAGAGGCAAAGGGGGGAAAACCCAGTGGTGTTTGTTTTGTCTTTAATCATTCCTGCACAAAGGCAGTTCTCTGGCTCCCTGGGGTCTGGCTGGGTGGTTTTGCATATCTGAGAGATGCAGTGTTGGCTTCCCCCTTTCCTCTCCATTATTTATCTATTCCTTTGTGTCTGGTCCAGCTGAAATTGTGAGCGTTCTCTGGAATGTGGTGATAATTATATTTATTCCTCTGAGATGGTTTTCCTTGGGTTTTTCAAACAGGACAGGGGCCTTTAAGATCCCATTCTTTGGCACTCTGATAGCTTTTGAACCATTTGTGAATTTCCAGCAGATTTCAGTATCAAAGAGAACTCGATGAGGATGTTATTTTCATTACCCAAAGGGACTGGTAAAATCTTATATTTCTGTAAGTTTCATAAGCACAAGTGGGAGAGAAAAGGGTGTTAATTCCCATTTCCATAGACTTTGTAAACACAGGTGGGAGAGAAAAGGGTGTCAGTGCCACTGCTGGGGCTGAGAGTCAGGTCACCCTTCCAGGAAGCCAGGATCCATGTGGGAGGCATCCCAAATATCCCAGGAACAGGAAAATCTGCTTTATGCCTAAACTTCCATCCATTTCCATGGGAAATTCAGGGTTTTGTTTTCCACCACCCACAGAGCGCCCTGAGTGTTAAGCTTTATATATTTAGAATTTATTTTGTCATGCTGCTCCTTGGCTGTCTCAGCAATCTGACTGACATCTCTCTCAGCATTTGTTCACCCCTCCCCTGAGGCAGGAGCATGTGAGGACTGGGAGCAGAATAAGAATCTGTGTTTGGAATGGAGAAGGTGACGTGTGAGGAGCACACACCTCGTGTCTGGAATTTTGGGAAGCACAGAACGCCCTGATCCCTTCCCCTCCTGCACACAGAAATGCTTTTTGGGTGCATGACTCAAGTGAACTCAATGATTTTGTCTCCCTGCCATCCTCAGGGGCTGCCACAGATGACCTCATGTCTGGGAGAGCACAGGGCACCCTGTCCTCTGCTTCCTGCACCAACAAATCCTGCGTGTCCTGAGACATGATTTTCACTGCTGCTCCCTACTGAGCTCCTCCATTCAAGAAAAAAAAAAAAGTGTGCAAAGCCTTCTATGACCAGTTTCCAATGGAAATCCTGCATGAAAAAGGTATGCTCTGGGTATAGAACAATTACATTCAAATTCTTTATTCATTTTTCAAAGAACAGTTTGTTCCTTTCCTCCCTTAAAAGCTCCTTTTAGTGATCTATCTCCTCCACCAGCCATCAGTAAATTCTGAGGCACAAAAAGGCTCTTTGGTGTGAGCTGGGAGGGGACCTGCAGCCTTCCTGCCTTGTGACACAGGGACAGCCATTGCTCTTCTCTGTCAAAAGCTCTAATTCCTAATTTAGGAGGCAATTCTAGTGCAAATTAGTGCGGCTTGCAGATAGAATTAGAATCTGTGTGATGATTTGGAAAATACAATCAATTTACTCCAATTGTTTGTACATGTCAGATCTCTCTCCAATAATGAAGAATTTACTCCTCGTGCATGAATACAAACAATGAGCCATTAGCAACGGAGTGGGAGACAGGAACAGCAATTTTGGGGGTGTGATGGGCTCCTTTGGAACCTCAGAGTGGGTGTTCCCGGGTCAGAGAGGATATTTCCAGTTCAAAGATGATATTTCCAGGTCAGGGAGAGTGTTCCCAGTTCAAAGAGGGTATTTCCAGTTCAAGGAGAATATTTCCAGTTCAGGGAGGGTGTTCCTAGGTCAAGGAGAAGATTTCCAGTTCAAGGAGAATATTTCCAGTTCAGGGAGGGTGTTCCTAGGTCAAGGAGAAGATTTCCAGTTCAAGGAGAATATTTCCAGGTCAGGAAAAACATTTCCAGTTCAAAGAGGACATTTCCAGTTCAGGGAGGACATTTCCAGTTTAGGGAGGACATTTCCAGGTCAGGGAGGATATTTCCAGTTCAAAGAGGACATTTCCAGTTCAGGGAGAATATTTCCAGTTCAGGGAGTGTGTTCCTAGGTGTGAAAGAGGATATTTCCACTTCAAGGAGGATATTTCCAGTTCAAAAAGGATATTTCCAGTTCAGGGAGGGTGTTCCTAGGTCAAGGAGGATATTTCCACTTCAAGGAGGGTATTCTCAGGTCACAGAGGATATTTGCAGATGAGGGAGGATGTTCCCAGGTCAGGGAGGGTGTTCCCATGTTGAAATCCCAAACCCTGCCCTATGGAAGGCTGCAGGTGGAGGAAGTGGCTCCTCCTAGTCAGGGATGTCCCTCCCAGTCCAAAGTGGTGTGGGAGGAGGATGAGGGACACCCAGTGCTGGGGTGGGGGTGGCTGTGCCCCTGAAGGGACACCAGGTCCTCACCCTGTCCCCAAGCTCAGCTCTCCAGCCTGGCTGGAGGGTCCCTGTTCCCCAGCCAGCAGCTTTTCCACAGTTCCTGGGCTCCCCAAAGACCTGCCCAGCCTCTGGAGCTCCTGAAAAGTCTATTTATTGAGACATCCCACTGGGGACTCTGCTGTGACCATCACTAACAGTGCAGGTGTGATTTCTGTGCTGCAGTAATTCATCCTTTGAGACTTTGCCCTGTGAGGAAGCCAGGCTGGACCTGCAGCTGCTTCCAAGAGCTCTGGACCATTTCTCAACAGCAGCAGAGTGTGTCCAGAGCATCCCTTGCAGCTCCTCCAGACTATCCCTTTGTTCCACATCCACCCAGAGCTCATTAGAGGCTACTTGGGGAGTGATTGTTGCTCTAATTCTCAATTTCTGGTCTTTTCACGGCCTGATCTAAACAGCTTTTTAGAAAGCAAACAATATGCATATTTCATGACATTCGGCTCAATATCTGTTTAATTGTGAACGCCCTCGGTGAGTTTCCAGGAGCTGCTTCAGTGAATCACTCGAGCTGACAAACAGGGAAATTGGGAATGAATTCTGAGCACCAAGCCCTCATCAGTCTCCTGTTCCTGCCCCTCTTCTCTCAGAAATCAGCTCCTTTGCCTCTATCTCCAACCTGATTTTTTTCCCAGCAATTTCACATCTGGTTTTGGATTTTGAGCAGGAAAAGTTCCCAGGAATAGTTCCCTTTAATCCCCAGGATGGCTGGAAAAGGCTGCTTTGCCAGGGGCTGGAGCCAGGATGGCTCGTTCTGGATCCAGGTAGGAGAATCCTGTGGCTGTAAATTCCTGGGCTGTGCAGATGTCCCAGCATATGTATCCCATCTCTGGGGCCAGCCTTAATGCTGGGGGAAACGCACGGGATGTAAAACCTACATTATCTGGGATTTAGGATGTTTGCTTGGCAAAACAAGGGATTAGAGAATAGAAAGCTGAAATGACCATCTGTCTGCAGAAAAGGGATCCTGTGAATTCAAATTTCCATGGTCATTTTCCCTAATCTGCTGGACTTCATTTGATACCTTCCATCAGAGCTGATGTCCTGTGCCCCAAACAGGGACAGAGCTCGTTTCCCACACGTGCAAGTTCTCTCCTCTTTCTACAAGGAACTCTAGAAACCATTTATCTGACACTCTTGAGTTTCCCAGGGTTTGCAGCCCATCATTTCAGGGCTTCCAGCACCTTCTATCCCCAAAGAATAGACAGCTGGGTTGGTATTTCTTCGACATCTAGAACTGAAATGCATTTCCCTCTGGGGTGGGATGACTCACACTGTTGGACCCTATCACTGCACAAGACTTTAGTCACCAATTCCAGCTCTTTATACTCCAGTGCTGTTAATTTATGCCATGTGCTTGAGAATCTGTTGGTATTTGATGTTTCCCTGTAGAGCCCCTGCTCCTGGAAATGTGGGAATCTTGAAGTTTTAGGTTTAAAAAACTTTGAGGCCTTGTTGCTGTTGAGGAGAAATCTGAAAGTGTGTTAATCTGTGGATTCACAACCCAGAGAGCTTAAAGCCTCAACTTTATTAATTTTAAATCTCATTATCTTTAAGAGCAAATTATTTTTTCCTTAAAATAGCAGAGACATAATACCTGCAAAGAGGCAGCAGATCCTTGGTTCTGTGGTGGGGCTGTGCACTGGGAGGTGCAGAAGCCTCTCCAAGCTGATGAGATACTCAGAGCCTGAAGGAAATAAAGTTCTCTGCTTTGTCTCTAAACCTTGCCTTGCTTCCCATTCTTTAGGATTTAGTTCTGAAGGCAGAGAGGCTGCCTGGCAGACCTTGATTGGGGGGATCTTCAGCAAGACAAAGAGGTTGCTGGGCACTAATCAGCTCTGCTGGAATGGTTTGTGGCTGTGCTGGCATTAGCTGTGCTCCCCAGGGGCTCCCAGGTGCCTTTGGAGTGAAACTCCAAATAGATTGGGGTCCTCACCCCTGTGCAGGCTGCCTTGAAGCACAGAGCTTGAGATTTATTTTATGTTTTCTGCACTCTGCCTTCTGCCTTTGCTGCTTTCCTTCTCTTTTAGCATTTCCTTGTTTACAGCAAGGTGAGTGGTATTTACAGCGCCGGGGAATTTGTCAGGAGCTGCATTCTGCTCCTCATCTGCTCCTGGCCCGTTTCAGAGAGCAATTAGCAGGCAGAGCATGTGAACAGCAGACTGTGCTGAGAGGGGCTGCTCGAGGGCCCAAGTGTGCCCAGCTGAGCTGCTCCTGGCACAGCTGGGAGCCCCAGCCTGGCCACAGCCAGGGCAGCAGCTGGGCTGGGGGGACAGGGACCCACAGCCCGGGGGACACTGACCTGGGGCAGGGAAAGGACAGGGACCCACAGCCCGGGGGACACTGACCTGGGGCTGGGGGGACAGGGACCCACAGCCCTGGGGACACTGACCTGGGGCAGGGAAAGGACAGGGACCCACAGCCCTGGGGACACTGATCTGGGGCAGGGAAAGGACAGGGATCCACAGTTTTGGGGTCCTTGGGGACACTGCTTTGGGGCAGGGAGTGGCAATTAGGGGCAGGTATCACCTACTTGATCTTTCCTTCTTCAGTGGAAGATGATGAAGTTGTGCATCCAACTCTTTGAGGTATCCTGAGCTGTTTTAGTCTTAAAAACAAAGAAATAAACCTTCTGTGCTCAGTTCTGCAGCCTGGGCTCAGATGGAGTGTGTGACTGGGGGTTTATCCAGAGGAGAGCTAAGATGTGGGTAGGATTTCAGAGCAGTATTTTATAGACACTTTAAAAAGTCATCTACAAATAGAAGTTAATATTTTGCTTTGTTTGCATGGGATGTTTCCCTGCCCTCGGTGCTGCACTGAGTTTGGAGGCTGGACACAGCCAGGGAAGGGTGAAGCAGCAGGATTTGAGCCTGCTTCAAGAGCAAATGTCTGTGCAAACTCAAACATGGAGCTGCTACAGACTGTTCCATTATTCATATATTGGGTGCCTTGCTCTAAGGATGAACTTGGCATCTCCAAAACTCAGCCTTTCCTTCATCCTGTTCTAAACCAGAAGATGTTTTCTGACCCCCATGGTGAGGGAGCAGGAGGAGAGGAGTGTAAACACCATCCTCTATGCCAGGCTTGTGGATATTTTCCTTCCCTCCAAGAGAGCAGTTTGCCTGAAAAGCAGCCCCACTTCACCCAGCCTCACCTCCAGCTGGCTTCCCATGAAATAATAATAACAGCATTTAGGAAAGGAAACCCTGAGTGCTGCCCGAGGGCAGGCAGGCCAGTAAAGGGAGAGTGGAGAGCATTTTTTGGGAGCTGGCAGCAGCAGCAGGATGGAGCTGAGTGCAGAGACAGCCCCTGAGTCTGATGCTTCCTGACAGGCTCTGGCTGCTCCCTCCATCAGCTGAGCCCCAGGGAATCCTTCCCACCTGTAAAGGTGAGGGCAGGCTGGGCAGGGAGCAGCCCCTGTGTGTGTGTGGATGCAGAGCTTGCTCTCAGGGAGGATTCCCAGGAGTGGCAGTGGGCACAAAGCCCCTCTGGGTGATCCAGGTGTGTTTCTGGAAGAGGTTTGCCCAGTGGGAATGATGCTGTGCTTCACACAGATGAGAATTTTTTTTTTTTTCCAAGTTATTCCTTGTTCTTGCTCCTTTCATAGCAAGGGAAATTGTTTTTCCTGTCCTGCCTGTTTGTTCCTCACCTGCTGGTGGGGGATGCTTGTGTGTATCAGAACTAATCAGGGCAATATTTAATTTATTGAACAGACACGAGCTGCTGGACTGTCACAAAAACAGAGGCTGGTGTCCTGGTGCTGCAGCTCAGAGCCTGAAGGGAAGCACTGTGACCAGCCAGGCTGCCATGAGCCCTGGTGATTTGATTCCCTGAGCAGCTGCATTTCTTGGAGCAGAGAGGGGAGGAGAAACTGAGTCAGCATCCAACACCACGTTAAACTGGGAATTGCAGGTTTATTTAGTTCTAGGCACACTTTGGGCCAGTTTGAGAATGTCCCTGTGGTCCAAGCAAGAGCTCAGCCCTGTTTCTGTCAGGGCACTGCAGCTGGGCACAGGGGCTTGCAGAGCCAGCAGCAGAGTGGTTCTTTAGGAGTTTGTGTTTTTGTGATAGTGTGATGCTCTGAAATGCTGGGCTGGGCTGCCTGGCAGAGGCTGCTGCTGGCTGGGAGTGCCCCAGCCCTCAGTCCCTGCACAGAAATGCTCTGTGAGCCCAGGGCTGTGACACTGTGTGACTGTCCAGGTGCTGAGCCCTTCCTGGTCTGTGCCTGTGCTGATGCCTTAGAATTGCAGCTTTTTTTTTTGCTTTTTTTTTTTTTTTCATCTATTTGTAACCCTGCAGTTCTTTAGTGTAGAACTCTAAACTCCATATCCAGTGGGAGCTGCTGCTCTCCCATTTTGGGCAGACACAACAATTCCTCTCCAGGCCTGGCAATCAAGGACACCTCACTGCCTCAGGCCTGAGAGATGGGGAAAAAAAAAAAAAGTGAGTTGGGGGAGCAAACTTGGGGTAAATGACTTCATTACCTGAAGCTGTAATTGGAAGATTAACCCCCAATATTCAAATGGCCCAAACTTATCAAAGTGTGAAGCCTGTGACCCATTGTCCATTTTGGGTGCAGTCCCTGGGGGGCTTTGTCTGCCCTAAATGTACCTGAAGGCCCTTCAATAAATAGAACTGATTTCTATTCTCATGATTTTGTCTGGCCTCTGTTTTTAGGTAGCCCAAAAGGCATCAGTGAGGATGGGGATGGCTTTGTTGTCCCTGCTCCTGCAGTCTCCCCAGGCTTTGGGGGTTTTCTTCCTGCCAGGACCTGGGCAGTCCCTTCCCTGGAGTGTGCTCTGTTCTCAGGGGGAGCACAACATTATCTCACTTTTGGCTGGAGATTTGTCTCTCTCTTTCTAGACAGGAATGAGTAGTTGAGAGACCAGGGAAGAAAGAGGAAAGTTTTGTCAAAAATTAGAAATTCAGCCAATTATAGAATGGTTTGGGTTGGAAGGCACCTTGCAGATCATCTGGTTCCACTCCCTGCCATGGCAGGGACACCTTCCACTATTGCAGATTTCTCAAAGCCCTGGCCTGGAACATTTCCAGGGATAGGGCAGCCACAACAGCTTAACAAATGTTACATTTCTGTTTATGAAAAGGCTCTTTGGTGAGCTGGTAGCCATTTAAACAGCTCCCTTAATATAGTGCAGTCTGTCAGAAAGGCCAGCAGTGGATTTGCAGCACCTGAGATGGATGAGATGGCTCCTCTGCTTTCACCAGGAACCATTTATTTACAGGGTGAGGCTGTCAGCCTTGTGAAGGCTGCCAGGGCTGGCAGCTCTGCAGGATGAGCTTCTGTTGGGTTTATATTTCCAGCTTCTTTGGCCAAAGCAGCCATGGCTTTGTTCTGAGAAGAATGAGATGGTCAGAAGACAGCCCTGCTGTCCCTGCCAGCTCCTGTGCCTGTGCCTGGTGTGTTTGGCACCGTGCTGTGTGGGATGGCTCAGAGCAGAATGAGAACTGCAAAGGTGTTGTTGCTCCTTCCTCCGTGGAGAATCAAAGCCTGATTTTTCTCTTTAGCTGGGAATTAGTTGGGGGAGTGACTCACTCTGCTGTTGAAGCAGCTAATGCTGCCTCCAGAATTATCCTGGCCACTGCAGCTTGGACTCCCCACTCACTCTGTTCCAGTTGCTCTTGGCCGTATTTAAGATTTGTAATTGTGGTTGCTTTTGCTTTGCTGCTTGCTAAGCTGAGGAGAGGATCAGTAAGAGAGGTGGGAAAAATCAGGGATTTTGTGGCACTGCCAGAATGCCAGAGCTCCACCTGGCCTAGCCTGTGGCTCCTTTTTTCACCAGGAGACATCAGACACCATGAGCTTTGGTTCTGCTGGCTGTAGCAGATTAATGTTTCTGTTCTGCTGGAGCCCATGGCTCAGAAATAATGACTTGATGAGAGGCACATCAAAATAGTCCATAGAAAGGTCATGACAACAATTACAGGAGTGTAATAAAGGCAATTAAGTATTCACAGCAGCTTATTCCTTGGTAAGGGTGGAGATATCCCATTTTGGAGGGGGGCAGAGGTCAGGCAGCAGAAAGGTGAGGAGCATATTTGATGTGGCAGGTAATGAATTCCATGGCTTGAGCAGGGTGAGTGTCCTTCCCATCTGTGCTCAGGGCTGGGCAGGAGCAGGGATCAGCACAGATTAAGGAGAATCCTCCTTTTACACCTGCTCTGAGGGCTGTGAGGCAAAAATCTGCAGGACTTGTGCAAGAATGGTGTGAATCCTTTGGGGAGAGGCAGCAGCAGCAGGATGCTGGAGCCTCCTCCAGCAAGGAGAGGAAGCTGCACACCCTCTGTGGCTTCAGTATCTCATTCCTGGGCTGAATGGAGCATTCCTGGGCTGAATGGAGCATTCCTCACACCACAGGCTTTATCTCCTGCACTGCAAGCCTGTTCCTTCAGCTCTGCCAAAAGGTTTGTGGCCTGCATCCTCTGCTGTGCAAAGGCAGCATTTTGCTGCCAAGGTGATGGTGTAACTGAGATTGAAGGGCTGCATGTGTGCAAAACCCTGCAGTGTTTGAAATGGAAGTAGGAGCAGTCGTCCTCAATCTGCTCTTTTGTTGTTGTTGAATGGTTCACAAGGGGGAATTGAAAAGAAAACGCCAAAGTTCCCCGTGCCAAAGGTGAATGTTGTGACCCTTCTGGGGGCAGCCAGGGTGTTTGCAGGGCAGGATTGGTCCCTCAGTGCTGGCTGAGTGTGTGTGTGTGCACAGGGGTGAGGGAGCAGACTTGGGTTTGAGTGCCTGGTGCTGGGATCTGCAGCAGAGCTGGAAATAGGACCCGGTGCCTGGTGCTCAGTCTTAGGTTAATCACAGCTGTGAGGTGAGCAAAGCCTTTCTCCAATCCTCTGGGGATGTGGCCAGGGCTGGCAGGCACAGCCTGGAGTTTAGACAGGGAAAGAGAGCTGTCAGGGCTGTCTGGGGCTGGTGAATCTCCTGCTGCTGCTGCTCTGGGATGCTCTGGGTGCTGTGAGATGCTGTGGATTGCTCTGGTATGCTCTGGGGTGCAGTGGGATGCTGTGGGTTGCTCTGGGATACTCTGGAATGCTGTGGGATGCTCTAGAATGCTCTGTGATGCTGGGGGATGCTCTGGGTGCTGTGAGATGCTCAGGGATGCTCTGGGATACTCTGGAATGCTCTGGAATGCTGTGAGATGCTCTGGGATGCTCTGGGGTGCATTGGGGATACTCTGGGATGCTCTGGGTGGCTCTGGGTTGTTTTAGGATGCTGTGGGGTGCAGTAGGATGCATTGGGATTCTCTGTGATGCTCTGGGGTGCTGTGAGATGCTCTGGGTTGCTCAGGGATGCTGTGGGATGCTGTGAGTTGCTCTGGGTTGTTCTAGGATGCTGTGGGGTGCAGTAGGATGCATTGGGATGCTCTGGGATGCTCTGTGATGCTCTAGGATGCTCTAGGATGCTCTGTGATGCTCTATGATGCTCTGGGGTGCTCTGGGATACTCTGGAATGCTCTGGGATGCTGTGGGATGCTGGTGAGATTGCTCTGGGGTGCATTGGGATGCTCTGTGATGCTCTGGGTTGCTCTGGGATGTCGGTGCTGGAGGCACTGGAGTTACACTCCCTGCTATTAACCCCGGCTGCTCCTCTCCACGAGCAGCCTGCTGGCTCCCTGCTCGTGTTCCTGGTGCTGGGAGTTTTGTCCAGCAGCAATTTCACCTTTGTTGCTGAGCCTTGAGCAGGGCTGGGCGAGAGGCAGTGTAATTAAAGTTTGTTCAGACAAAGGCGCTCGGTGACGAGATGCAGTGTTGCTGAATCCACAAGGGGCACAATTAACTGATAAGAGTAAACTAATTGTTATTCATATTAAATTAGGGCACAGGTGATTTGGAAAATCTATAGACACTCCCATATGCTTTGCAATTTTGCATTGCAGATTATGGTTTTATAAGGCCCTTCTGGGATTCGGATTAGAGAGGCAAAATGTGGAGCTGTATCTAAAGTGAACATACTCCTTCCTGATTAACTACATGACAAAAACATAAATGCAACCATCAGAGGATTTATCACTGTTTGCATACTAATTTCTTTTTTCCAGACATGAACACAACAGGTTTTTTTTTTTTATATATATATCCCAGTGATTTTGTTTAGTGGCAGCTTGGTAAACCCAGACAAGGTGACGTGATTCCTGTGTTGTCACATAATAATTTGGAGCTGGAGGTTAATAGCAGGGAATGGGGATGTGGCAGGGATGTGACTGCCACAGGAGCTGGTTCTTTTGTGCTGTGCCCTCATGGTCTGTGGATATTTGCAGGGCTGTGCTCACCCTGCCAGGATGAGGTGAGGCTGCAAAGTCTCTCCACACTGCCTGGGAACACCAGGCTGGAGCTTCTGGAGAAATTCTGTATCAGGCTCTGTTGGTTTAAGACATCTCTGAAATGAATATTTATAAAGAGGACACGAAAAAAGAATCTAAATTGCTTGTGTGATCTTGGGACGTGAGATATTATGATTATTTATGCGCTTCTATGTCTCGCTTTATCAGTTCATTGTGTTGCAATCCCAGAGTGTCACAAGCTGCTCTTGAAGGAGGTTCTCTCTCAGTAAGAGCCAGAACTGCCTGGAGAAGCAGTGGTGGGAAATGTGGGGACAGCAGAGCAGGAAATGGGGCAGGGGATGTGCCAGGAGAACAGCTGGAGTGTTAAGGAACAGAGAGATGCAGGCTTGGACTCATTGCTGAGCCTCCTGACCCCTGAAAACAAAGGATCTGGGACTTTTGTCATCCCAAAATCCCCATCTGGAGTTGTTTCAGCACACCCAGAGGCCCAGGAATAATTCCAGCAGTGCCTGCATGTGTTGGCTTCCTCCCTTCTCAAGAGTTCCTGACCTGGGCAAGGGGTGTGAGCAGGGTTTGGAAATGGAGTTTAACCACAGAGCAACGTGGAGAGAGCTGGTGGTGTTTGTGTGCTGAGAGGGTGCTTCCCAATGAATGCAAACCCCTCAGAGAACACTTTGGTGTGTGATTGAGCACTGCCTGCCCCGTTCTGGTCTCTGAGCAATCTCTGCCCTGGGTCCCAGCCAGGATAAGGACTGGGGAGCTGGACAAGGAGTCTGGGGGATATTGAAGCACTCCTGGCAGCTCCCAGCAGTGTTTAAAGCATTTCCTCTGGGATGCTGCCCTGAGTTCAGCTCACCTGTGGTGGGTCTTTAGCCCATAGAGAGTTTCTTTCAGAGGTTAAGGGGCTGTGTCCATGGGGAGCTCCTTGCAGAGCTCTCCTCTCCCGGGCTCTGAGTCTCAGCAGGGAAGAGAACAGGGGGCTTGTGCCAGGCTGAGCTGCCTTTGCTGGAGGAAATCCCGGTGGAAAAACGCCAGGCTGGGGCTTAATTGAAGGGGAGAGCACCACCTGCTGATACAGCACCAGGGCTCCTCTGGGTCCTCTGCCTCTGACCTGCTCCTGAACCTGCTCTGCAGCGGCTGTGAGGCATCCTGAGAGCTGCACCTGCAGACCAGGGAGTGGAAACCTCCACCCTGAGCCTTGGAGGGGTGGGCAGCTCCTCCCTGATGGAAACCTCCTCCATACTGAGCCTTGGAGGGGTGGGCAGCTCCTCCCTGATGGAAACCTCCTCCATCCTGAGCCTTGGAGGGGTGGGCAGCTCCTCCCTTCTGCTGGGGAAGAAAGTGTCTCCCTGTGTTGGAGGAGGGAAGGAAAGCCTGTTGGTCTCTGGCCCCTGTGCTTGTTGGAGGATGTTTTTGCCTGATGTGCAAATGACAACAGAAACAGGAGCAGGGATCTGTTCCAGAGAGTGGGATGGGCTGGGGTGGTTGGAGGGAGCACCTGAGCAGTGGGCTGGGGTTTGGTTGGATGGAGGGTGACACAATTTGTCAGTTTGTTTTCTGGGTATGAGCAGTTACAGGCACTGAGGGAAGAAGGGGAATGGTGTTGATTTGGCAAAGTGGCCAGACTTTGGCACTTTTTCCCTCCACAACCTCTGGTCCCTCCCACCTGCATGCCAAGGTGAGTGGGACCATCAGGTGACACAGACACACACACTGGCATTGCTGACATTTCCCAAGGTTGTCCCTTTGAGCCTTCAGGGCTGGGTCTAAGGAGCTCAGGCCTGGCATTTCAGCATCTGGTCCATCCCACTCCTCTCCCTGTTTCTCCAGGAGTTGTATCTCCAGTCTGGCAGCACAAGGTGATGATAACCTGGGGAAACTCTCCAGGAAAACCAGGCAGGTGGAGGTGTGAAGCTGCAGCTGGGGCAGCAGCAGAGGCTGACAGGAGGTCAGACACCAACAGGGATCTCTGCAGCTGCCCCAGCACCCAGCACAGTGTCTGTGTGTGCTCTGCTGAAACACACCCTGCCATTTAGTGAGGGTTTGCCCTCCCTTTGCCCCTCACAGCCTTGGCTAAGGAGCTGGTTGCTCACCCAGAGAGAGGCACTGCTCGTGTTGGTGGCTGTGCCGTGGCTCTGAGCACGGATGCTCCCAGCACTGCCAAATGGCAAACATGGGAGAAAAGGAGCTGCAGCTCTGCTTCCTCATGGAAAAACACCTGGTGGGAGCATGCCTGTCCCAGCTCTGCTGCTGCCTGGCTGTGGAGTTGGGAAGGACAAGACAGAGCAGGGTCAAGGATGGAGCCCCAGGGTGCTGGGGCAGCACAGGGTGTGGGGCTGGGAGCATCTCCTTTAGGTTTCCACGTGCCTCCAGCCCTGTGGTAACAAACCTTACATAAAGCTAGCCAGAAGCACAGCATTAATATTTAAAACTGGCATTTAAGGTGCTGTATCTGTGCAGTGTTCTCCAGCAGAGTCTCTGTGTTTGCGTGTGCGCGCTCACGCTCCGGGCTTTGTTTTCCTTTTCTAGTGGGTTGTTGTGTGTATGTATTTTACTCGGGGTGTTTTGTGCTATAATAAGAAGGGGGAGGGAGCAGGGAAATGCTGCTCTGTTTATACACACTGCTGTCAGCAGAGATGCTGCCTCTTCCAGACTCACATGCTCCGTGAAGCTCCCTGGATCCAGGCAAAGAGCACATTTCCCCTTTATCCCAGGACTGCCTGAGCCTCTCCTGGAATGTGGCCCTGGGGAACGTGGCACAGCCCATCCAGACAAGTGGATATGTAAAGGTTCAGAGGGCCAACCTTGGAAAATGTCAGGGCAGTGTCTTTGCATGGCTGTTCTGCTGCTCTGATCACCAAAAGCAGCTCTGGGTGCGTCACTCTGGTTTTTGTCCACAGGGATGAAGCAATGCCTCTCTATGTCCCTCCTCAGCCTCCCTGAAACTTTCCCAATGCTTTCCACCTTTGTGAGTCATCTGAGGCTCTGGTGCAGGGCTCAGCCTGAGCTGTTACTGCTCACCCACAATTTTTATAAATCTCAGGTGTAGCACATCTCCTTCCCCTCCCCCCCTGAATTTTTATGTGTTTAGGTTTTGTGGCAGGAGCATTTTTATGCCTCTTTTCATTTTTTTTCCCCCTGAAATATTCAGTGAATGTGCCCTTTCCTCATTCTGATATGGGCCTCAAGGGACAGATCCTTCCTATCCATCTCCAGCATGCCATAACAGCCTGGGACACGATGGAAAAGCACTGGGTCTGAATCCACCCTTTTGTATAAGTGGACATTATGCATTTTTAATGGACATGGAGCTCAGTGAAACCCTTAGTACTAGCTGAGCTGGCACAAAATTCCCAGGCAAGGAGTCTTTGGAGCTGATCTCTCCCTAGGTACCTTGCAGAAAATGAGACCAAGGACAAAAAAAGGCCACGTTCCCTTTGATTGCAGGAGTTGCTGTGGTTTGCAGAGGAGGAGGCTGAGCAGGAGCTGCCTGGCTGTGCATGAAGGGCTCTGGGCTGGCAGTCCTTGCTCGTCCTGCTCTTCCACAGCTTGCAGGGAGAGGCTGTTTAAAGCTCCTTCCTTCCAGCATCACCCTGGACAGTGTTTCAGCGTGGCCTGGAGGCATCAAATCCCTGCTTTGCCAGGCTCAGCAAAGCTTATTTCCACCTGAGGCAGTGGTGTGGAGTCCTTCAGCTCTCTCTACTTCAGGAATAAGGAGTATGGGAATCCCTGCAGAAACCTTTGCATCCCGTGGAGATGCACAAGTTAAAACTGGAGTCTGAAGGCTGTAGGTTCAAAACCAAAAAAGTCCAGTGAAAATGGTGGGAATCCCTGGTGAAGATCACTGGGGGTGCTCCACACTATGGATCTCAGGTCCCCGTGTACTCCAGCTTTACCCAGTGTTGATTTTTTTACTTTGTTCTTCCTTTTTTGGTAAAGGAGAAGTAAATCTGCCTATACCTACAGGTTTCCATGGCACTGTAACCTCAGGGAGAGGGAAGAGCAGGGGAGCATCTGTGGCTCTGTGCAGGTCCACTGTGGATCAGGAAGAGATGCTGCTTGGAGAGAGGATTGGTGTGGTTGGAAGCAGCTCAGGACAGGTGAAAGGTGCCTCTGCCCCAAGCTCAGCAGTGACTTTTGGCTCAGGTTAAACTGCCCAGCTGTGGCATTTGGAGACATCCTCACTGTGGTGTTCAGCCAGCTGGGAGAGATCTGCTGCTGAATGTGAGTCAGCCCTGCTGGGTCACTCCTGAAGGGCAGCATCAGGAGATAAAATTTTTACTCTCCTGCCCCTCTAGCCCTGCCTCCTCCAAGTGGTCCCTAAGGAGGAAGGGAGCATCCCTATGGTTCTGTGCATGCATGGAGGTCACACACAGGTCCTGTGTGCCTTGGTGCAGGTGTCACAGCTTAAGGGCAGCTCTAATCACATCCAGAGCCTCCTTCCCATGGAAATCCCATTCCTGCTGCCCTCTCCCTAGTGCCCATCCCATCGCGTTATCCCATCCCGTTACCCCATCCCGTTACCCCATCCCGTTATCCCATCCCGTTATCCCATCCCGTTATCCCATCCCGTTATCCCATCCCATTCCCTCCCCACGCTCCCGTGAGCCGGGGGAGCGGCTCCCCGAGCCCTCGGCGTGTGATGATTTCAGGAGCCGATTCCTCTGGGGTCCATGCGGGAGCGTTCCCGGCTGTTCCCGCTCCGTGTGCCCTGGAGCGGGTGAATTGGTACAGACCAGGGAGAGACTGTGGGCGCTGCTCTGGATACAAAGCAGCCACGCTCTGGCTCCTTCCTCCTGCATCCCGCTGCCCTCCTCCTCCTCCTCCTCCTCCTCCTCCTCCCTGTTCGCTCGCTCCCTCCCTCTCTCGCTCTTTCTTTCCCATCGCCACGCTGCAGAAGGCAGAGCCGGGTTTCGGGAGGCGCAGCAGGAGCCAGGAGCTCTCCGAGGCTGTTCCCTGGGAGTGAAACACAGGCAGGGATGCGATGAAGCCGCGTCGTGGCTGCTGCCTGGATTAAGAAAGAAAACGTGAAAATAAAAGATTTTTTTTTCAAGAGGGAACAAAAACACCACAAAGGAGGAGAAAAGGGAGGAGAGGAGGAGGCGGAGGTTGCCGGGGGAGCCCGCTCGGATGGGCGAAGAGCCGCTCCGAACCGCGCCTGTTCCCGGGGATTAAAGCGTGAATGGGAGCAGCTCCCCGGCCGCGATGGAGGGAGAAGGCGGCTCCGGCCGTGGCCATCAGGTAACTCGTGCCTGCTGTGGCTGCATGGACACGGATCCTTTCTGCCCAGGGCGTGCGGATGCGTGCATGCAGCGGCCAGGGAATGGCAGCGAGCAGGAGACGCTTCGGGCGATTTTTCCATCCCCTCCCAGCGCATTTAAAGGACGCAGAGCGGGTCCCGGGGGCTGCAGTGCTGGAGAGCACTTTCCCCCCCTCTGCCTGAGGACACGGAGCTGCTTTCCCCGGGAGCGCTGCCTGCCTTAGGGGAGATGCGCCCAGCATCGCCCTCCCAGCCCTGCCCCTGCCCCGGGCTCCCCTCGGGCTCACCTCAGTGGCCCTGCACCCTTCTGTGCATCCGAGCAGAATTTGGGGAGGCAGGTGAGAGGCGATCCCCCCTTCCCTTGGTCATCCTCTGCCTTTTCTTGGCACCAGGAGGGGATGGGGTTCAGGAGGAGGGGGAACTGAAATCGCTTTCATTCGTGCCAGCAGTGCTGAGAGCCAACTTTGAGGCTGCTTAAAGGGAAAAGCTTCCCAAGTGTTGTCTTTTGGGGGAAGAGGAGATGGCTGAGCACGGCTTTACCTTCTGAGGAGGGATCTCTGTGTTTGTTATGGAGTGGGAGTGGGAGGGGATGAAAACCGTGGTGCTGATCAATGAAGCTGCCCACAAATGATGCTTTCCTCTCCCTGCTGGGCCTCTCTCTGACTCAGTTCCTGGGTCTCTGACCGTGAAACTCCAAATTTCTCCCAGTCAGAGCAGAAAACACAACTTCAAACAGTGCTGGGAGGTGTCTTAGCCCAGATGTTTGGGAAAGCCCTGAGGACAGCCTGATGTTTCCAGCTGTGGAGCCCCTGCCCCGTTATTCCCAGCGAGCAGAGCTCTTGCCTGGCCATCCCTCACTCCCTCGGGCAGGATCCTGCTGCTGCAACATCCATTTGCTCCGTGCTGCCACATCCCCTCCTCCCCTTGCCTTCATGGCTCTTGGCATGGGGCTGGGAAGTGTTTGCTTTGATTACTGAAATAATGACATGTCCCAGAAGTCCCCAGTGGTGCAAACACATCCTGAGCCCTGGAGTGCCATCAGTCGCTGTAAGAGCCCATAGGAACATTTAGGGAGTTTGTGGCTCAATGTGAGGGACTGGAGTCTCTTGCACTGGTCTGCACACATTTGGATTGTTGAACATCACCTCAGTGAATGAATTCACCAGGATTTGGCTGGAAGGTTACAAGGGCTGGCATTTCTTGGCTTACCTGGAAGAGATGGGACTGAAAGGGTGTGGAAAGGAAAATGGAGGTACTGGGGGAAAGATGGGGAAAATATCTTCTTTCTGTGTGAAACTCCAAACTCTGGTTTTTGTACCAGCCTTGAGGAATGTAGAGATGTTCTGGTGAAGGAATTCAACAATTAGGAAGAAGATTTCTCCCAGAAGGGTTAATTCTGTGGTAGTGGCTTTGGAAATGGCAAAGACCAGCAGGACAGTGGGTATTGCTATAAAAGGAAGGCAGCTGATCAATAATTTTATTTTCCTGTTTGAATATTTATGGGTGTGGGGAAGGCAGAGGAAGAAGCATGCAGTCAGTGCTGCTGGCTGAGTGTGTTCCCACTCCAGCTGGATTACAAATCCCTTCCTGCACCCCTCCTAGGGGGAGGCTGTGGGATTCCCAGCAGAGCTTCAGGGGGAGCTGGCTGACCCAGCAGGGTGCAGAACAGGGACACCAGTCTCAGGGTTGGGTTCTCTGGGACACAAAAGGATCTTTGTCAGTGCAAGTGTCCACAAGAGGAGAGGGAGAGAGATTTCCCACCGGGATTCCCAAAGTTTCCTGACCCATTGGGGTGGTCCAGATGTGCCCCAGCCCTGCCAGGGGCTGTCACCCTGTCACAGTGCCAGCCAGTCTGTGCCTTCATCCCCATCAGGCCAAAGTGCCTCCAGAGCCCAGCCAAGCCCAGGGATTTCCTCTTCCCTGCCTGCTTGTTGTGCATCTCTCTGGGGTTTCTCTGAGGAGAGCTGTGGGTGCCTCCAGAGTGCAGAGCTGGTTGGGTTTCAGCATCCTCAGCCCTGCTGCATCCTGCTGGCAACCCTCTGGGAGATCTGGCCTGAGCTCACCAAGAAACCTTCCAGGACCAAAGTGTGAGCACACGCTCTCCCCTTGGCCAAAGCTGGCTGCTCCCTGCCAAAATGAAGCTTTCTGAACCCAAAACAGGGTGTCTGCCCTTTCAGTCTCTTTCAGCCCCTCCTGCTGCCACAGCAGAAGCCTTGGGAAATGACAAGAACTGTCTTAAAAGGGACACCAGGGAAAATGTTGCATTTCATTTTTCAGTGGTTTGTGCAGACTTGCTTTATGAGATGATTTTGCTCTCTCTTGCCCTTGTTCTATTTCTACTGGCTCAAAAAAAAAGTTGTGCAAAAAAAGCAGTTTTTAGTTCCTCCAAAAAAACCCAGTGGACAGATCTGAATCCAGAGGACAGGCTGTGGTCTCTTCTTGCATTCCTGTGCATTTTCTCTGGCAGGGATGAGCAGTGCCAGAGGCTGCCCAGATTCCAGGACTGCTTTTCAGCAAGATCCCTGACTTCTGGGGATGCAGCAAGCCTTGGTCAGCATCTTCCTCTGTGGCCATGTCCTCCTCACCCTCCACTTTTCCTGAAGGGCTTCATTTCCTGCCTTGAAAATATGGGTGGGCTGCAGCTCAAGTTGTGTTCAGCTGGAGGAGCTTTTGGTGTAGCTTCAAGGCAAAGCTTCTGGAATCAATGTCCTTGATGCAGTGGCTGCTTTGTGGGTCCTTTGTGATGTGTTACCTGCTCATTTTTTGTTTGTGAGATCCTGGATCAGTCACCTGCTGTGGTGGCAGGAGAAGTGATCTGTGCCAAGCACAGGGGCTGGAGGGTGAAGATGGAATCTCCCTTTTCCTCCTGCATTCTTGACTTTTTGTCAAGAATCAGGAGATCAGGATAAGGGATTTGCTGAGCAGAGATCATGGGGTGAGGGCAACAATTAATTAATTAATCTCCATCTCCTGATGGAGACACAAAGACCATCCCCAACAACACATGTGTGCTGGGCACATCCTGCTCCAGCTGGAATGGGAACTCCACATCCCCAGGGAATGAGAGACTGGGCAAAGAATTCACAGTGCTGGGGAGTACATCCTGCTCTCTCAGTGCTCTATCCCAAAAATTTAGCCAGTTTACCCCTCCTCCTACCCTCATCCCTCCCCCTCTGTGGGTTTTTTGGTTGTACCAAGTGACACTTCCCAAAGGATGTTGTTCACAGGCTCAGAAAATGATTCCTGGGCAGGAAAACACCTTGGAGCACACTTCCACTCCCATTTTATCCCATCCTGGAAGTGAGTTCCTTCCCCTTGCACAGTTCTGGGCAGTCAAACACCTTGGAACACACTTCCACTCCCATTTTATCCCATTCCTTCCCCCTGCTCAGCCCTGTGCAGTTGTTCTCACTCTGTTCCTGCCCTGCCTGGGGACCACAGAGCCTTAAAGCAATTTCCCAGCTGCAGTGGTGCCTCTGAAATCCCTCCAGCTCTGCTCTCCCTGTGAGCCATGGCCAACACAACACGATATGCCTGGCTGTGACAGCAGAATAAATAGGAAATGCTCGAGATCCCCCTCCTGCCTGGATCTGAGCTGTTTTCCTAAAGCCAGGACAAGAGCTAAGCTTCTGTAGAGGGATTTTTGGGCTGTTCTTGAAGAGCAGTGGAGAGGGAATGGAAAGCTGTGGCTCAGAGGGAGAAGTCTGCTCACCCCCAAAGGTGGGGAACCCTTTGTTTTAATGTTCTGAAAATTGGGGTGTCACCTCAGGTAGGTTCAGCTATAAAGAAAAATAGGAATTTCCAGGGTGAAGCTCATCTGATGTAAAGGAAATCCCTAAAAATAGACCAAATGAACTCTCCCTGTAGTTTGCAAAAAGAATAAAGACAGGCAGCTCTGCTGAGGGGACCCCCCTGCTCCTGTGGCCCTGCAGGGAGCAGGAAAATGAGACACACTTTTCTCTGACAGCAGAAAGATCCATGGGATTTGTCTCAGTTGCCTTGCTGGACATCATTCCTAAATGCCCTGAAGGTTCTTCTGCAGATTTGGCACCTGAATGGCCAAAAAAAAAATTAAAAATAAAAAACACCAAAAAACCCAAGCCTGCCTCACCTTCCATTGAGCAGGAAAGAGCCCAGAGCAGGAGGATGGGTGCTGAGGCTCTGCTCTGGATTTCATGAATGGATGAATGCAGAGATGCAAGAGGGGATTTGGAGGGGATTTGGAAGCCTGCTCCAGGATTTGTCTGGCACACAGAGCATTTAGAATACTTCCAGCTTTATCATAACATAATGCCAGCCTGATTTGGGGGCCCACTTGGGCTCTCAGTGAATAAAAAGCAGTACTCCTGTCACCATCAGGGGACAGGGATCTCACTGTGGATAAATTGAGTTTGCATAGTCCAGACTTTTGTCCTGGTGGCACCAAGCAAGGCTGAGATGCTGCTGTGTGCAGCTGTGAGGGACTGGGGCTGCCTGAGAGTGTGGGTGACAAAGTGACAGTGGGGTGAGTGCCTGGGTCACTCTTGGACCTGGCTATAAAATTCCACCTTGGAGTTCTGGCTGAACTCCTTGCATTCCACCCTGTGTGTTTTCCATCTGCTCAGCAGCTGCTACAGCTAAAGGAGAAATGTGTCCCAAGGGATTTCTGTTCACAGAGGTGGCTCTGTGAGGGCCAGGGCTGTTCTCACTGGGAAATGTCCTTGGGGGAATTCTGCTTTTTAGGGAATGGGCAAAAACAAAGGCTGGGGGGTAGCACTGCCCTGCCCCCACAGCCTGGGTGATCTCTTATGGCTTTTCATCTAAATTCAGAGACTGTCACACACAAAGTAAACCTGGAACTGTGCTGGGACCAGAGTGTCCAAGTGAGATTTTCCAGCTTCAGCTCATCCATGGAAAAACACCCAAACAAACAACAAAAAAAAAAGCCACCCTACAGTCCTGTGGAATAATTTCCCAAAGGATTTCCTTGCACAGCAGAAGCACATCAGAGCTCTGCAGCATTTCTGGGTGCTCCAGTGCAGGATTTAGGGTGTTTTTGTGCAGCTCTCCTGGAGGATTTCCTGCGTGTGTGGGAAAGGGGCAATGCTGAGAGAAATCATCCCCAGTGTTTCTCTAGGTGCAGGAACTGTGCTCCAACCCAAAGCAGGGATTAGCTGGGATAAATCCTCAGCAGCACATCTGGATCAGGCTGTGGCAGGAGGGAATCAGGAGCTGGTGTGTGAGATCCTCAGCAGCACATCTGGATCAGGCTGTGGCAGGAGGGAATCAGGAGCTGCTGTGTGACATCCTCAGCAGCACATCTGGATCAGGCTGTGGCAGGAGGGAATCAGGAGCTGCTGTGTGGGGCTGGGTGTGCTCCTGGCCTGGGGCTGCACTCACTGCCCTGCCAGCCCTCTGTCCTTGTGGGGAGCTGTCCCTCCAGCCCAAGGGGAGCCTGTGGGGTGTGCAGGAGTTGAGGGGCCCTGAACCCCATTGGGCACATGATGAGGGAGAGGCAGAGCTGCTCCTTCTGTCCCTCAGGGCAAAGGCAGAAATCCCTGGGGAGGGATCCAAGGCAGAGCAGAGCTGCTCTCCCCTCCCTGAGTTCAGCCTGGGAACTGAACCACGAACAGAAGGGATTTTGTCAGGCTGGGTGCAGTACCTGGAGCCTATTTTGGCTCATGAATAACTTGATATTTCTCCTGAATAATAGATGCACGTGATGGTTGCTGAGAGGCAGAGCTGGGAGGGGGCTGGGTGTCTGCAGGAGGGAGGGAGACACTGGGAGTGAGGCAGTGCTGGGCTGAACTGGGAGCTGGCTGGGGGCTGGAACACTGGCAGAGGTGATGTTTGGATGAAAATGTCAAAAGATTGAGGCAGAGAGGGGGCCTGGCTGGTCCTTTTGTGTTTCCTGAAGTCAGCAGAAGTATATAAATCTATTTATCTCTACATATAAATAAATATAAATATAAATATAAATATAAATATGTAAATATATGACTGTATTTATATATATATAAATATATAAATAATATAAAAATATATATAACTATTTTATATATATATACATGTATATGTATATGTGTATGTATATATGTGTATGTATACTTTTTTTTTTTTTTTTTTTTTTTCTATTAGTGCAATACAGCACTGCCCAGCTTGGGCTCTGAGGCTGGGGAAGGTGAATATTTGTAATTATGTCACTTCCCCGCCCCCAGGAGGGGCTCCCTGGGGCTGTGTCCATGGCAGGAGAGCCGAGTTTAAATGACAGTGCTGTGAATAAAGCCCAGCCCAGTTCATGCTGTGGGTCAGCACCCAGGCCATGCTGCCAGGGCAGGTTTGGGACAGCCCAGAGCTGGAGCTGAGAGCTGAGGGGATTTTTGGGAGGCACAGTGCTCAGAGAGGCAGCCTCTCTCTTCCTTGAGAGACAGCTTTCACCTGACTTTCTAGTGGCACGTTCTGCTTCTAATTTGGGAGAGGCAGCAGGATAATCTGGCACAAGGCTGCCACCTTTGAAAGGCTGCCAGCCAGTTTATGGCACTGTCTGCCTGCTCCCTGCAGCCTTGGAGATGCAGGAATATTCCTGCTGCCATCCCTGCTCCCGTGGAGGCTGCAGGGGTGCAGAGCTCCAGGAGAAGCTGCTCTGGTTGTGTGATGTGGGGACAGCCAAGGTGGGCTGTGATCCATGGAGATTGGAGCCACAGAAATCACTGCTGATGAATAATTCTTCCAGTGTCTTTCTTAGAATAGTGTCACATTCAGCAGGCATGACTCGGACACATTCATCTTCCCAGAGCCTGCAGCTCCTGGAATGACCTTCTGCAAGGCTTTGGAAGTGTTTCCTTCTGCTTGTCAGGTCAAGGAGCATCTCTCCTGACATGACTTTTAGCAGGGACAAAAAAATCTACAAGTGCTACACAGGGAGTATGAAAAGATGGGTTGGAACCTGTGTGGAACAGGACAGCTCTGCCTGAGACTGGGAGCAGCATGGTGAGAGCCCAGCTCACTCTTGGCTGGCCCAGTTTGAAGCCTCATCTCCCTTGGAGTTAGTTACCCTGAGTTATTAGTTCCTCTAACTCTGCAATTCTCCCAGGAGTTCAGAGAGGAGCACTGAGAAGGGGCCTGGCAGGCATGGCTGTGAATAAAACCACTGTGAGATGAATCCCCTGGCAGCAAGGGGGATCTGGCTGGATCCTGCAGGTGTAGACATTGCCTCTGCCTCCAGCCTGCCAGGCTGACCTCAGGAAAGAGGGAAAATGGCAATAAAAGGTGCTTTTCTATAAATAAAGCCCAAAGGAGGGGAGGAGCGGGAGCTGCCAATTCCTGCCCTTCTGGGGGAGTGACTGGCTGTGGCACTGAGAGGCTGCAGAATTCCTGCCAGTGCTGGGCTCAGGGAAAGGCTGCACACCATCAATCTGCTGCTGCTGAACGTTTTGGGGGTTTTGCACTGGCAGGACATGAGTGGAAGGGGAGCAGGGGGACCTGAGCTCTGTCCCTTGGCTCTGGGAAATTGGGCAGCTGTGCAGCTGCTAGTGGCAGAGAGTTTGTGGCAATCCCCTGCACCTCCTTCCTTCCTCTTTTTTGTCTTTTGAAAATCAGCCAGCACTGCTCCTGCCTTGCCTGGCAGCCCTTTGTGTCTCCTTGCAGAAGGCTCTAAAGGCAAGAGGCTCTGAGTTAATAACTCACCTGAGGGTTATCCTGGTGCAGAGTGGGAGCTCTGCAGGGCTGGGGACAGAGCTGTGCAGAGGGGAACAATCCACATTTGGGATGGGATCAGCATGTGCCACCTCTGCTGCTCCTGCTGTGGGACACTTCCAGCCTGTAAAGCTTGGGATGCTGCCCAAAGCTGTGCTGCACTGGTGGATGTGGGGAAAGAGGATCAGGGAGTCCAGGCAGGCACAGGGAAGAAGTGGCTTTGCTCTGTGCTGAGAACCAGCACACTCAGAGAGGCTGAGACAGAAAATCCTTTTTTTTTTGTCAGCATGACAGTGACTGGGAGGACCAGGAGTGCCCAGAGTCCTCAGTGATGTGCCACATCCCCATTTCCCCAGCCTGCAGTTGGCATTTCCCAGTCCCTCAAGCTGCAGTGGCCCCATGCAGCACCCTCAGAGCTCACACAGCTCTGGTTCCTCCCTCTCTGTCCCAACCATCAGCTCTGCTCTGGCTCATTACCAACTGAGTCAATGAGTTTAGTAACTCATGTTTTTAAAGATTAGTCATCTAGAGGAATGACATTTGAAAGACTGACAGCTCCAATCAAATCACAAGGGCTGCACTTGTGCTTGAAGATAGTTGTTTAATTTAAAAATAATAATAAAAAAAAAAAGGTAAAATCAACCTGGGTCATTAAGAGTGGTACCTTGAGATGCAGCTGAGGGAAGCACAGATGTGGTCCTAGGAAGGAGGGAGCTGCGAGGCTGGTGGCTGGGCAGGCTGAAGGAGTGTGAGGATGTTCCCTCAGCCCTGCTCCCTCCTCGGGCAGGGCAGGGCTCTGTGCCAGGCAGGGCTGTGACAGCTGCAGTAAGAGCTCTGTGATTTGCCTGGCTGATTTGAGATGCACCATAATTACTGTGTGATTACAATATTCTTAGAGCAGCCCTTACAAACCCCTCCAGCTCCTCAGAGCTCCCCAAGGGCTCCTCTGGCACCTCACCTTGCAAGTTAAACCTGCAGAGGAGCCTGGCTGTGCCCCAGGCACGTCTGCAGCTCTGGCTGTGTCACAGGAGGGGTAGATCAGAGTTCCCTGCTGCTGAGACTCCCACAGGGGGAATTTGGTAGCAGGATGGTGCTTGGCCAAGCAGGACAAGATTTTCCAAGGATGCTCCTTGAGGGCAGGGGCTGGGGATTGATGCTGGCAGGGGAACAGCATTTGGCAATGACTTTCTTCTTTCTTCTGGTGCTCACTGAGTTAGGAGTTGTGAAGCTGTCAGCTTCATTCTGTCTCCAGCCTCTGTTTTGATGCCTTTTGGTGCTGCCTAAAAACAGAAGGCAGACAAAATGTAGAGAATTAAAAGCAGTCCTATTTATTGAATGATACATTTAGGACATGATTTTTGAATGGTACATTTAGGACAGACAAAGCCCCCCAGGGGCTGCACCCACAATGGACAATGGGTCACAGGTTTCACACTTTGATAAGTTTTGTCCATTTGCATATTTGGGTTAATCTTCCAATTACAGCTTCAGGTAATGAAGTCATTTACCCCAAGTTTGCTCCCCCAACTCACTTTTTTTTCCATCTCTCAGGCCTGAGGCAGTGAGGTGCCCTTGGATGCCAGGCCTGGAGAGGAATTGTTGTGTCTGCCCAAAATGGGAGAGCAGCAGCTCCCACTGGATATGGAGTTTAGAGTTCTACACTAAAGAACTGCAGGGTTACAAATAGATGAAAAATAGAAAAGCTGAAATCCTAAGGCATCAGTTTGGCTCCTCCATTTTTTGTTCAGAAGATCTGGATGGGTTTGGACCTAAAGTGATTCTAGAATTAGGAGAAGTGACCTCTCCAGGCCATGGGGGTGGTGAGAGCTGGGCTCTGGCAGCACCTCAGGCACTGATGCCATCTCTGTGCTCGGCCCCTGAGCTCCTGAGCCCTGGGATTCCTGGCCAAAAGCAGGCAGCTATTTCCATCTCACCTCCAGAGCAGGCTGAGGAGAGCTGAGCCAAAATAACTCAGCCACGGGGAAGGCAGAGTCAGAAGCAGGCTGGGGTTGGAAGCTGGACAAAGCAGAACATTCATCCTGTGCCTTTCTCTCTCAGAGCCAAATCCCATTTCCTCAGGCAGTGCTGGAATAGCTCTGGGCTGATTGGATTGGCCTGAGGGGTTTGACTGGTAGAAGGAAGGAAGGAATGGTTCCCTGCCAAATACCTCTCACATGGAAAATGGGCCAGGTTATCCTGACATGTCAAAGGTTCCCAGGCAGGCAGAAGTTGATGTTCCCTGGGGAGGGAGGTGGTGAGGAAAAGATGATGAGAGCACCTCGGGGAGCCCTGTGTGCTGCTTTGAGCAGGACCAGAATTTGGGCGGGGAGCAGAAATCCACAAGGGACACTATTTAAAAACGACCTTCCAAGCAGGGTGTGTAGGTTTGTGGCTGCCCTAATGGACTGCAGGGCTGTGAGCACCAATTGACTGCTCTGCAAGCTGCTGAATTATAGTCAGACATCTGCTAAATCATGCCAAATTCCTCCCCCCACATCCCTTTCCACGCTGTGGCATCAAAGAATCAATGCTAATTCCTCAGTCCCATTAGTGGCTCCTGCAGGGGTCACAGGCTGTCTCTGCCCTGTTTGGGCACCCAGCCCTGAGCAGGGATCAGGATTTGAGCCTCATCCCTTTAAAGCAGCCATCCAGCAGGGATGGGAGCTGCGAGTTTTCTCTCCAGGCTGATTTCTTGTCCAGCTGCTAAGCAGGGAGCTCTGAGTGCCACACTGAGTTTTGCTGGAGCTGCACTGAAAGGTCTCAGGAGGGAAAACCTGCTGGGAATACTCCTGGTGATGCCTTATCAGGGCAAAATTAAGAGAATAAAATCAGTTCTATTTATTGAAGGCCCTACAGGCACATTTAGGGCAGACAAAACCCCCCAGGAGCTGCATCCAAACATGGACAATGGGTCACAGGTTTCACACTTTGATAAGTTTGGTTCATTTGCATATTGGGGGTTAATCTTCCAATTACTTTCAGGTAATGAAATAACTTACCCCAAGTTTGCTCCCCCAACTCACTTTTGTTTGCATTTGATGTTTGCTATTGAAAAGAGAATAATCCCTTTTTTAAGTTGTTTAAAGAGCCCAGTGGTGGCTTTCTGCCTTGGGAGAGGGCAAACTTACTCTATGAGCTTCTTTCCCCCCTTTCCTTTTATACATTTGAATCAGGTTATTAATAACTCTTTTTAAATAGATCAGGATTTATTTTCTTCCAGAGTTAGGGAAGAACTCTAATTAAAAGTGAGTGCAGATGGCTGTGGGGCTGCTGAGCTGCTGCCAGGTGATGCCAAAGGTGTGTCCCACCCTCTGTGCCCACCTGGCACTGGGTGTGGGAGGAGAGCACTCTCATCTCCACATTTTCAATTTGGAACTTTGGGAATTGGGAGATAAAATGAGGCCCCTGGTTCTCCCTGCTTGGATTTGTGAACTTTCCCAGCATCTCCCACCAGCCCAGGGCTCCAGATGAATCCACAGAATCTTCCACCATTAATTCACTCAAGGTAGAGGGAGAAAGGAAAGTCCAGGGGAAGCCTTGACACATTTGGCTCGATAATTCAGCCTTGCACATCCTGGAAAATGCAGTTTGCTGCCTGCAGGTTGGAAAGGTGAGGTTTGGTCATTCTGTTCCCACCAGGTGTCACGTGGCAGCTCCAACCCCTGGACAAAGCATATGCAAAGCCTATTTTGGAGCTGTGGATTCAGCCCATCACGTTGAAATTGGGTCATCCTTTGTTAATGTCACTTTTTCAGATCCACGGGAGTCAGCGGTGCACAAAATATTCAGTGCAATGCAGACCACAGAGGTGGAAATAGAGAGCTGGGAATGTGTCTGATGCTGGCAGTGCTGATGAGGTCTGAGCTGAGCAGAGGGGACAACTCGAGGTGTGTTGTGTCACCAGGTGAGGAGATGTGGATGGAGAAACCCTTACATGAGAGAATTGCTGGAATTTCCCCAGCATTCACCCACAAGCAGCCTGAAGGAAAATCCACCAACTTTTCCCAAAGAAAAACAACTCCCAGTTGCCTTCCTATTTTGGAAATGGGCTGTAAGTCAAGCAGAGAGATTCTTTTTAAAAACTGTGTGAAGTGCAGCAATTTATCAGGGAGGATTGGCTGCTGGAGAGGTTCCCTGAGTCAAGCCTCAGCTTTCCTGGCTGGAGAGAGAGCTGCCAGCCCTGGCAGAGCAGAGCATCCTCTGGAAGCAGAAAGGTCCCTAAAAGTGGAGCCATTCCCTGGTGAGGCTGTCCCAGCATCCAGGACCCACAGCAGCCCCACCAAGTTGTGACACATTTGTTTTGTCCTGCACGAGAAGGTTGCAAATCCTGGGTTCAGCCCTTTCCAAAATCACTTAATAAAAGGATTCCTGCCTTTTCCAGCCTTGGAAAAAATCCCTTTGGAGCATCAAGGAGAGGAAGTGCAGTGCCTGCAGTTAGGGAGAAATCTCTGTGGTGATGACTGCACTGAGAGCCCATGCAGGAAAACCAACACATTCAGGACAATAAATCAAAGCAATCCAATCTTTCCCAGGAGATGGGATTGCTGTTGGAAGCAGTGGAACCTTGGGACTGTGTCACACACCTCCTGTCCTGATTCTACCACAGAGAGGGGATTAATCTGGAGAAAAGTTTCCAATGCTTGTTAAAATTTGGCTGAAGCTCTGAAACTGAAGGGTTTTTATGTTTTTCAATCTGGGTGGGTGGTTCATTCTAATTCTGGATATGCAGTTTATTCACATACACAACTAATCCTTTTTCTGAATCCTGTTAAGTTCTTGTTCTTCTCAGTATCCTGTGGCAATAAGTTCCAGCAGCTAATTGTGCTTGTGTTGAGCTCCCTTGATCCACTTTACTCATGCTTGCTTTAAAATTTAAGTGTTGTTCTCAGAAGCTTGGTTATTTTTTTTTTTTTTCCTAGGAGATAATCTGTGTCCTTGATCCCATTTGTGGCAACAGGGCTCAGGCTGGAAGGGAAGGGTGGGCTGGGTTTTGTTGCAAGGTCAGGGAAATTTTGTGCCTCAGTTTCTGTGGCAGCTTGGGAAACACAAGGAGTGTAGCCAAGGAAAGTTCTGTGATTGTTGTTTGCAGGTGAAGCTGGAGAAAATATTGAGTGAAAAAACAACCTCCAGAAACTGAGCTAATCCTTAGCAGGCTTTCCCAGTATCTCTGAGCTTCTGAAATCTACAAATTAAAAGAAAACAAAAACAAACCACATTATTTCTGACCCTAGGAATTATTTTAATTTTTAAAAGAAGGAAACAAATGCTGGATGAAGAGATGATGCAAACCCTCACCCTCCATTGCAGCATTGGCTCCAAAATTTAGATTCTCATGGATGAATCCAGGTCTCCTCTAGCTGGGAGGATTCTCCTGGAGACCTGAAGCATTCCTGATCATTCTCCCTCCCTTTGTTGAATTGCAGTGCAGGGTTTGTGCTGATCAGCCCAGGGATGGTCTGGCCTTAAAATCCTCTGTCCTTTTGTCCCCTGGATTGGGAGAATCTGAGCTTGAAAACACCTCCCCTGATTAAATCCTCCAAGAAGCAGCAATTCTGTCTGCTCATTACTCAGTTCTGGCTATGTTCTGCTTAATAACTAAACACTAATTAGCTCCACAGTTTTGCTACTATACTTATAATAGCCCCCATTAAAGTTATGGGGTTTTTAGGCAGTAATGGCTTACAGAGTAATTAACGAGCAAGAGGCTTTTATTACTACCTTTATTTTTAGCCTGTGCTTTACAAGCCTGTTCTGCCAAATACCAAAACATCTCAGACAGAGGCTTGGAGTGCCCATCCCCTGCCAAGCAGTGTGGAAAGGAGCAGGGATGAGTTTGGAGCCCCTGGAGCTCAGAACTGCTCCAGAGTCCCAAAATTCCAGTTGGGAATTGGTTTGGGTTAAAGGGAACTTCAATCTCATGTAGTTCCATTCCTTTCCATGGGCAGGGACATCTCCTAGGTTGTTCCAAATCCCATCCAACCTTGTCCTGACTCAGCCTTTCCCCAGGGTCTGCTGTGCTGTGACCCCCCTATGCCTCAGTTTCCCCCTCTGGGCAGTGGGCAGGACATCCCTGCACTCCATCCCTGGGGTTAATTTCTGGGTCAGAACCTGCCTGAGCTTGGCTGTGAATTCAGAAGCATTTTTGGGGTCACAGGGGTTGTTTTGAGGTGAGCAGAGGGACCAACTCAGTCTCGTGCCACTGCAGCATCATTTTCCAGCAGGGATCAGACCCAGCTGCTGCTGCAAAAGTGAAAGGAGCCCTGTGTTTAGATTTTGGGATGGAAAAGCTTTTGGTGAGAATATCCTGAAGTGTGAGTGTTTATTTTCTTTGCAAAGCTTTTGTTGCAGGTTTTGGCAGCGTTTGTTTGTTATTTCCTGGCTTGTTTGGAGCACAACAAAGTGTTTGCTACGTTTGTTTGGGGATTTTTTTTTTTTGGGTGTGTTTTTTTCACATCTAGACAATGTTTTTACTCCAGTGAGATGTATAGGTACAAATTCAAATCAAGCCATTCTTTAGTTTAACATTTTCTGAATCACTTCTCTTCAGTGTGGGCAAACCAAGGATTAATGACACTGGGGCTGAGCAGCCCCAGAGGAGGAATGAAGGTAAAACTGACTATAAAGGTTGCAGATCAAATCACTCCTTCCTATGGCAAGTGTCAGAGCTGATGCCAATTAACTTGATTTAAAAAAAGAACCTTCAGTGTTTAATAATCCAGCATGTTACTACCACGTGGCTCCAGGATTTATTAAAGGTTTTTTATTAGATCAGTGCCCTTTCCATATTGTCATTCCTCGACAGCATTGCCCTCTGCTGGAGGATGGGGATCTCTTTCATCATGTGGTGCCTGATTCTTCCCAAAATTATGCAAAACTCCTTTGTTTTAGCAGTACTTTAACCCTGAAATTGGTTATATTGAGTGATTTATAGCTTTCACCTCACTTTTCAAAAGTGAAAAAAAAAAAAAGGCAGTATACTTTCTGTAGTGGAAAAGAGTTTGATTGTTTTAATTGATGTTTAAATTTGTTCCTCCTCCTTCATTTCCCTGGGGAAGAGATAGGAGAAGTTTAAAAGTGACAATCTGAACGAAGCAGGTTTTGTTTCAAACCTTGGGAAAAGGAGAGTGATGTTATGATGGGGAAGGACTTCAGTGAATGTCTTGGAGAGGAGCATCATTTTCCCCAATTTTTGTCTCGTGCCACAAACTGCAATGAAAATCATCCCCTGGCTTTGGCCACAGGGGAATTTTGGGATGTAGGGGAAGCCCTCTGAGAAACTGTGACTCCTCTCACCAGCAGTGTAAATTCACAGGCTGCCATGTAATTCCTGGCTGATGCTGCTCCCAGGAGGAAATGGATTTCACCTTTGGCAGCTCTGGCTTTGTGACACTGAGCCCTTGGTGGCACCAGGGTGTTGAGAGGGAAGCTTGGAGAGCTCTGGGTGAAGATTTCACCGTGCTGCCAGCTGCCCCAAAGGAATTCTTGCCACATCCTTCAGCCAGGATCATCAATAAAAGCAGGTCCCTTCAGGAATGGGCAGTGAGGGAATGCTGCAGAGCAGAGCCTGTGGTGCTCCCTGGATGCTGCTGTGTGGGAATTTTTGTTGGGGATGGTGATCAGGACAAACTCAGGTGCTCTCTATATTCTGGTCTTGCAGTTGATTGTAAAGGGTGTGGGTATACAGAGCCCTGCTGGGAGCTGCCAGCTGCAGCTCAGAGCAGGATGGAAAGAGAGTGGAGGGTAGAAGTTCTAAGAGATAAGAGAGAGAGAAGTAAGAGGGAGATGTAAGAGAGAGATTTTCCCATTTACAACACAAGAAATCATTTGCCATCATAGCAAACTGCATTTGGTGATGCCAGCCCCCTGTGGCAGCTTGCCAGGGGCTGTGAATGGGCTCTGAGTGGATTTTTTAGCTGTTATTTCCTCCCACTCCATCTCCAGCAGCAGGATCCTTTCCTTGGTGCATTTCTAGGGAAGGTGCTTTACCAGGTAAGGTGTTGAGCCTCTCCAGCTGCCCCTTAGGGCCCTGGCCCTGTTCCAGCTTTTTCAGAGGATTCCAAGGATGCCAACACTCCTTGTCCTCTGTTCAGGCACAGTCAGCAGCCACAGGGACAGCAGGGGTGAGGCCAGATGCTCTTTCCTCAGGGCACTGTGCTTTGGCAGGTTCAGGCCAGAGGGAATTCTCTGGACAGGGATGCAGCAGTAGGCTGATGCTTGCTGGAATAATTCCTCCTCTTCCTCCCTGGTTTATTTTGTCTGAACGAGGCTGCTTTCACCAATTCTGAAAACAAATGAGAGAGCTATGCCTGTGGAACTGGCTGTTTGCTAGAGCTGGCTGGAAATTTTCCTACAAGTTTGGGTTTTGTATGCATGGAAAAGAAAATACTCACTGAAACTTTACTCAAGGGACATTGATGTGACATTTTTAAGGACCAACCTCTGACCTTCCTCCCTCTTGTTTTCCCTGATAAATTTATACCTTTGTGATTGAAGTGCTAATTTGGAAGAATCAGGTTCTGTCCAGCCACTTGAATATTGCTTGATTGCAAGATTCCTTTAGAGGAAAAACCTGTCACTTCTTGGAGCCATTTCACTCCAAGTGGGCTCAGTGCTAGGGACTGGCTCTACAGCCCAGTGGCCAAGGCAAACTCAGATCAATCCAATTTGGGCTAATCAGGGATCTGAACCTGTATTTCTCCACACCAGCACTCTGCAACCAAGAAAAAAACAGCTCTGGGGAAATATTTGCACAAATGTCACCAAGAGCCCAGGCTGGAGGGGGTTTAGGGAGGGGATGTGATAAGACCCAGATCACTGTCAGAGGAAGAGCAGTGCTTTTCCCAGAGCATCCTGCTCCCTCTGCAGCATCCCTGGGCTTTGGCTGCCTGCACTGCAGCCCTTTTAGCAGCCTCTAATGCCTTGTCCCACATGGGAGCAGCAGCACTAAACTCTACCCGTGTTTGCAAACTGCCCCCCGTGCGCTAAGTGCTGCGCTCACTGCAGCGCCGGGTAAAACATTCCTGCTTAAATCTTCAATGTGCATCAAACTAAGCCATGGTGGCACTTTAATATACTCCAGGCACCTCTGAGAGGGAACCAACCTGAGCAGGCTGCTGGAAGCCTGAGCTGGAATTGGCTGTGTTGGAGCTGCCTGCAGGATGGGCTGAGCTGAGGGAATGCTGGTGGCAGGGATGCCTTTTTCTGGAGCTGCCTAAAAACAGAAGGCAGACAAAATTAAGACAATGAAAAGCAGTTCTATTTATGGAAGGATAAATAATATTTATTATTCAGGTACATTTAGGGCAGATAAAGCCCCCCAGGGGCTGTACCCACAATGGACCATTAATGGGTCACAGGTTTGCACACTTTGATAAGTTTGGACCATTTGAATATTGGGGGTTAATCTTCCAATTACAGCTTCAGGTAATGAAGTCATTTACACCAAGTTTGCTCCCCAAACTCACTTTTGTTTCCATCTCTCAGGCCTGAGGCAGTGAGGTGTCCTTGATTGCCAGGCCTGGAGAGGAATTGTTGTGTTTGCCCAAAATGGGAGAGCAGCAGCTCCCACTGGATATGGAGTTTAGAGTTCTACACTGAAGAATTGCAGGGTTACAAATAGATGGAAAACAGAAAAGCTGAAATCCTAAGGCATCAATTAGGAAAAACAAGGGATCACATTTCCCAGGAGCAGAGGTGCAGCCAGCCCAAGAGCTCTGGGGAGGATCTGGGGGTCCCAGCATGTGCACATGTGTCAGTCAGGGCTGTGGCAGTCTCTGCTCCTCCCGTGGGCTTGGCTGGCTTGAGGGGAAGGTTCTGTTCCCTGGGATGGCTCAGGCACTGCAGCACTGAGCAGCTTTCACTCAGCTGACATGAGGGACTTGCTTGACAAGGGCATGCAAAGGAGGGATGTCCCTGGAAGGGTGGCACACTGCTGCTGCTCACTGGGGCTTGTTCTTTCCGAGGAGAGCTCGGCTGCTTTCTCTGCCTACTGGCCTCTGCTCTGTGTTGCAGGTTTGCTCCCACCTGAGTCCCTGAGGTTCCTGCAGGCAGCTCCAGCAGTGCTGCCCAGAAGTGCCCTCCTGCTCCTGGGCTCAGCAGCCGAGGTCTCTCCAAACCTGCTTCTGCAATGGGTGGGTTGTAAGCACTGGTAAGACCCACGAGTCGTGTCGCCTCGGCTGCTCTTCCCTCTCTCGCGTTCTCTCTCTCTCTCTGTCCTTGCTCCTTCCTGCCCATTTATTTCTGTTCTCCATGTGCTCTGCTGTTCTGTCTCTGGGGTTTTCACTGTCAGGTAATGAGGAGCTGTGGGCCCAGTCAGTCTTGGAGATGCCGAAGAGACGAGACATCCTGGCTATCGTGCTGATAGTTCTGCCCTGGACACTCCTAATCACCGTCTGGCACCAGAGCACCATTGCTCCTCTGCTTGCAGTGCACAAGGGTGAGAGAAACCAAACCAAACCAGCCCATGCCAAGCCTATGCATCCCCCCTTCGTGCTCATCTCCTCTCTCATTCCATTCCTCCATGGCAGCCATGCTCATCTCAGCTCCCAGCCCATGTCCATGCAGCAGCCTCCCCTCCTCTGCTCTAGGAACAGCCCGGTGCTCCTAGGGGCTCTTCAGAGGGATCAAACTCCATGCCATGGGATGTGCTTGCTGCACCTGGAGAGCTCTTTATGGCCTGAATTCAGAGTGCTGCTCCTCTTTGTTCCCTGAGAGAGGATTCCCTCCCTGCTGGCCTTTGCACACAGAATTATTCCAGAGGGAAGGCTGCAAAAAAACACCAAAGCTGCCACTCGAGGCAGCTGCTCTGTGAGACATGAGGCTGAGAGCACTTTTTAAAGAAAATAGAAAAGCAGAGCTCTTGCACTTGAAGGAGAAGGCAAGAGCCAGATCTCACCTGCCTGGGGGAGTTAAAGTGCTCTGAGAAGTTGGCTCCACACTGCCTGTCACACTCTGCAGTAAATACAGCCCTGGCACAAACCAGGGGGCTCCAGGAAGTTCTGAGGGAACCCTTTTGGCCAGAAGCATCCCAGTTCTTGGCACAGCACCAATATCTAAGGGGCTCTTGGGGGCTGGAAGAATCCACACTGCCTTTTTCCACCTTCCTTCTTGGTTCTGCCCTCTGCTGTGGGCAGGCTGCTCTGGGGGAAGAAGGCCAGATCATTTTCAGGACACCCTCATCCTCTCTGGTCCCTTTTTCTGAGGAATTCTCTCCCCTTTCAGTGTTTGCCCCCATCCTCCATAGCTGCTTGTCCCTTTGATGGACAGTTTGAGTGCAGGAAGTTCAGTCTGTCCTGAGCAGTTTTCCCTTCCTCCTGACAGCCACCTCTGAGTTTTGGGCAGGGAAAAAATTACTCTGATCCCTTCTGGAGGCTGGACAGTGTCTCAGAGGAAGAGGGATCTACTGGGCTCTAAAAGAGGACTTTAAAGATGACTGACAATACGCTGCCTGTCTGTGCAGCAGTTTGATCACTGCCCTAAAAGCTGTTTTCTGTGAATGGCCTCTGCAGTTAGAACACAGAGACTGCTCCAATGGCTGGCTCAAGAACTCACCAATGACCTTGATGAGACCCTTCTCTGCTTCTCAGAGCCCTCAGTGGAAAGTGAGTGGTGGTAGAGACCGACCTGAAAGCTCTTGAGAGGAATAATTTTGTTCTTGTGAAGCATTTCTGGGATGCTCTGCTCACAGGTGCTGAGAGAGATGTGCACCTGGAGATGCCCAGAACAGCAGCACTTCCCCGTGCCAGGGCTCACAGCTGAGGCTTTGACCTGCAGGCTTTGCAAACTGTCTCGGGCACCGTCCTGGCTAATTACATTTCTGTCTGTGTCCAATGCATTTTGCAGATTTATTTCTGCATTGATTCCTGCTCCCTGCTCTCAGAGAGCTCTGCTGTGTGATGCTGAGGTGCTCTGCAGCACATAGGGCCTGACAGCAACATGTACCTTGTTCCCTCCCCCAAATATCCAGCCCCCTCTGTCAATGCCACGGAGCACAAAGCCTTCATTTGGTTCAGGTATCAAAGTCTGTGCTGCTGGATGAATAACATGCTATGGAAAAGCCATGGGTAGTCCCCTGCTGGGTCAGATCTAATGGCTCTCTGTTCCTGCTCTTTCACATCTCAAGTTCCTGGCAGTTACCTAATTTTGAACAATCTGTGGCTCAAAGTGTTCTGTGCCCACTGGAGAGGCAGCCTTACATCCTGAGTGGGGGTCCCCCTTCATGTGTGCAGAGCATGGCATTCCTGCTGCTCTGCAGTGGAAAACATGGAAGCTGCACCCTGGAAAAGCAGCAGGAGCATCAACAGTGGTTTTCCTTGAGCTGATTGTGAACAATTTGCAGGGATTTCACATGTTTGGATCAGAGTACCTGATCTTTAGGCTGTTCATTGCTCACATCTGCACCCCTGAGGGGGCTCTTATGTTCAGAGGCTGGAGGGGCTTTTTTGAGGAAGGGTGGTTAGAGGCAGGGGAAAGTCTCTGCAGGAAAAAAACTACAATTATAGGCTTTAATTTCCACTGTTCATTTCTGGATTTGAAGTGTGTCTTTCCCCACTTCCCTTGCCTGTCAGAGAGCAGTGGGGCACTGCAGTGTCCTGCCCAGAATGTGCTGCTGGGGATCTTCACTGGCCTGGTGTTTTCCAACAGGTTGTTCCCTGCCTCCCAGCCCAGGTGCTCCAGTTGCTGCGTGCAGATCTGTGAGTCCTGCCCCACTGAGCGTGGTGCCCTGAGCATTGGAGCTCCTCAGGGATGATGGACCATCACTCCACGTGGCTATATTCCTTATCTAGACCTACTTGCTCTACAATCCTGTCTCTTCTGGGTGCTTTGTGAAGCTGCTTGTTGGGAGCACTCTGTTGCCCTCAGGCCTTTTATTTTCATTTTACTAGCATGAGAATCTTCTTTGTTTGTCCCTGATTCCTTGATTTATCTATGAAAGAGATAAGCATGTTTCCTCTCCTGGCACCCACGAGGGTGACCCGCTGGCTCAGCCGCGGGGTGCCGGACACCCGAGTCCATGTGGCTCTCTCTTCTCTCCATGCCCTTGCCCAGATGATGGTGGTGACTCCCAGCGTGATCTCGCTGCAGGCTTGGACTCCAAGGAATTCTGCCTGTCGGACCGGGACATAGTGGAGGTGGTGAGGACAGAGTACGTGTACACGCGCCCACCGCCGTGGTCAGACACGCTGCCCACCATCCACGTGGTCACCCCCACCTACAGCCGGCCGGTGCAGAAGGCAGAGCTGACCAGGCTGGCCAACACTCTGCTGCACGTGCCCAACCTGCACTGGATCCTGGTGGAGGACGCGCAGCGCCGCACGCCGCTCATCACGCGCCTGCTGCGCGACACGGGGCTCAACTACACGCACCTCAACGTGGAGACGCCACGCAACTACAAACTGCGCGGGGACACGCGGGACCCCCGCATCCCCCGCGGCACCATGCAGAGGAACCTGGCCCTCAGGTGGCTCAGAGAGACCTTTAACAAAAACAGCACCCAGCCCGGGATTGTTTACTTTGCTGATGATGATAATACCTACAGCCTGGAGCTCTTTGAGGAGGTAAGGGTGTGCTGGTTTTGGTTCGCTGGTTCGGGATGTTCGTGCTGTGAGATAGGATTAGGGGGAAGGTAAAACGGGCTGAACTTTATATGGTACAAAGAGAAAAATAAACCTACCATGTTGGGCCTGCTGGGGGGATGATGAGCCTGGGGAGGGGTGAGGGAGATGAGGTGGTGTTGGGCATGTCCTCTCCTGAGCTCTGCATTAGTCCTGGCTGTAGTCACGGCAGCTGTGCTCTGGTTTTCTCCAGAGCTCCATTACCCTGTGTGTATTTCCAGAGCCAAGGCATCTTGTGGGAACCCCAGTTTATCTGTGGCTTCCATGGAAGGGGAGCTAATGAGGAGCTGCCTTCCCTGTGGGGAGCCTTGTTAGGGTTGGAACATCCCCTGCTGTCCAACATCCAAAGAAACCTCAGCCATCCTCTTTCCTTGCCTCATCCCCCAGACTTCCAGCTGATCTGATGCTATCCACCTTCCCCCTCCACCACTTGGCTGTCTGTTAATTCCTGTCTGCTTTTATTTGAGGGATCCTTCTCGTTCCCTGCCGTTTGCCCTTGCCTGCTCCCATCCCAGGGTTAAATTCAGGGTTAAATTCAGGGTTAAATTCAGGGTTAAATTCCGTGGCTGCCCTGAGCCTGCTGCCTGCTCTGCACAGAGCCTGGCTGAGGCAGCAGAGCCCTGTCAGAGCCACCCCTGAGCTGTGTCAGCACAGCACAGCCCTGCCAGGACATCTTGTTCAGAGATGTTTTTTCTGTGCCTGTCTCTGCCTTGCTGCACACACGAGGAGCAGGGGTTTGTCAGAGATTTTGCTTCCCTTCCTCGAAAAGCAGAGCCCTCTGTGCACTGGGCAGGGGACATCTCTGTGCAGATTTTCCCCCTGGAGCAACACATTCCAGTGTTTGGGCATGCATGTCCCCCAGGCTGCTATCAGCAGGCAGAGGGGCTGAGATCCCCTCCTGGAAGTTTGCAGTCCAGGGCTGAATTTCAACACGTCCTGACAATCTGGTTAGGCTTGAGCAGTGAAAGCTTTCCCACCTTTGCTCTTTGTTCCAGTCCAGCTGGGGTCCTAAATGAGCTCCTGTCTGCAGATTTGAATGGTCTTACAGTGCCAGGTACCTCACCTGGCTTCCAGGTCAGAAATTACTTGTTCCCTTGCTCTCTTGAGGCCAAACTCTTGGAGCAAGGGACAAGAAAGGAGGATTGCTTCCTTCCCCACCAGCTGCCAGTTTTTATACCAGGGATCTCGTATTTATTTCCTCATACAGGCCTCTTTGCCTTCCCCAATGGCTCTCACTTTAGCTTGCACAGCCACAGGAATACACACGCTTTGAAAGCTGAAAGTGAATTCAGACTGAATTTCTTTATTCCCCCGTCCCTTTTGAGGCTGGCTCTGGCAGCATCTTGAGAGAGACTCCTCACATGAATAAAGCAGAAAGGGTTCCTTCATTCACTGTGTGCTGTGCTTGTAGAGGCTTCTCCTCTCAGATATGTCTCTGCAGTTAAGGTCACTGAGCCAAGGAAATGTGCTGTGAAATGCAGGAGACACACATTATTGTTCCCTGTGGACAGGGGCTGCCGTTAGCAGCTGTATAATGCAGAAGGGCAAGTGCCAGAGCTCTTCTGCTCTCGTTTGCAGTAATTAGCAGTGATGAGATTAGCTCTGGGAGATCCCTGATCTAAGAGAGCGAGCTGAGAGCAGAACAGGAGGCTGAGCCTGCCAGGGAGCATGTGGACACTGCTGAAGGCTCATGGACATGAGGGCTCCTGGCTGTTGGCTTTCTCAGCCTCAGCTCAGACCTTTCCCAGGCTGGGGGTTTTTCTCAGAGACAAAACAAGAGAAGGGATAAAAAACAACACAGAAAAATACTTAGTGTTGACCAGCAAGTTGTGTGAGTGTCTCGTGACATTTTGCACAAAGCATGTTTTCAAAGAGGTGTTGCCTTCTCAGACCAATGAGTCTTTTCTACTTCGTTTTCCATGATCTATCTTCTATATAAATGCCATGGCTTTTCAATATATCACTTCTTGCTGCTTGGAAGAGGCAGCGTGTGTTGCTGCACTATTCACTGTAGCTGCTTGAACTAGGATGGTTCTAGCTTCAGGCTGCTACAGGGTCTGGATAGCTCCAGGAGCCCCTGAGGCAGAAAGCTTCTCAGCTAGCTAGGAATGAGATCTTGGGAGCCACTGTAGAAGTTCCAAAAGTAGCTTTATTTCTTCGAAGGGTTCTACCAGCAAAATCCAGATACGTAGCATAGCAAGGGGTTTTTATAGAGTTTAGGGGGATTGAGATTCTAACCAATAAAATTATAAATTGAGAACTATCCAATTACTTTGAGATTCTAGGTGAGAAAACACCAGTCATTGAATAAAGACCAACAGAAATCCTAAATGATAACAGGGGTTTCAGTAAGGGGGGGGGGGGGGGAACATTTCTCATGGAAGGTTTCATTGCCTCAGGGTATGAGATCCCAGGACCAGTTGTATCATCCACAATTCACCGTTCCTGATCAGACAGTGACAGGAGCAGGGCAGGGTGCTGGGGGTGAGTGGCACCCAAATATCAACCTTGGCTAGCACGGGTGGCCAGGGGGGCTCAGACACCTTGGCACAGTACCCAGGACCCCTGTGGACTTGATTTAGGCCCCTGGGGAAAAATTACCATCACTGCAGGAAGAATTACAAGTCACAACAAATAATTGGAGTATAAATTAGATTGTTAGAAGGTAGAAAAGTCAATTTTTAGAAATGCTTATATTAGGGGGTTTAAAGCCAAGATGGAGGAATTTGGGTGTGGTATGTCTTCTTGTTCTTCATGTCATCCATTTTCTGAGTTAGGATGGCACTTTTGGATTGGTGTGAGGGAAAACTGGACAGGGTCATGTATGTAATTCATAGTATAAAACATAAGACCTGCCCTCTGGCAGAGGTGTGTGCTAGACAGATCTCTGTACCTCAGAGAGAGAATCCCTTAGACAAGAAAGAATAACAACCTTGGAAACCTCAAAAAAAGGCTCCTGCTTCTTCTTGGGTGCTCAGGCTGGGAAAACCCTGAAACCACCGAACGCGCTGTGTGAGGGGTCTGGGCACCCCCGGCAGCCACAGCTGTGTGTCCCCAGATGCGCAGCACCAGGAAGGTGTCGGTGTGGCCCGTGGCCTTCGTGGGCGGCCTGCGCTACGAGTCGCCCAAGGTGAACGCGGCGGGGAAGGTGTACGGCTGGAAAACCGTGTTCGACCCGCACCGGCCCTTCGCCATCGACATGGCCGGCTTCGCCGTCAACCTGCGCCTCATCCTGCAGCGCCCCCAGGCCTACTTCAAACTGCGCGGCGTCAAGGGCGGCTACCAGGAGAGCAGCCTGCTGCGCGAGCTCGTCACCCTCGGAGACCTGGAGCCCCGCGCCGCCAACTGCACCAAGGTACGGGCTGGGGGATGAGGGCTGAGGGATGAGGGATGAGGGATGAGGGATGAGGGATGAGGGATGAGGGATGAGGGGCTGAGGGATGAGGGGCTGAGGGATGAGGGATGAGGGATGAGGGATGAGGGATGAGGGGCTGAGGGATGAGGGGCTGGGGGCTGAGGGATGAGGGGCTGAGGGATGAGGGATGAGGGGCTGAGGGATGAGGGGCTGAGGGATGAGGGATGAGGGGCTGAGGGATGAGGGATGAGGGATGAGGGGCTGAGGGATGAGGGATGAGGGATGAGGGGCTGAGGGATGAGGGATGAGGGGCTGAGGGATGAGGGGCTGAGGGATGAGGGGTTGAGGGCTGCAGGGATGAGGGATGAGGGATGAGGGATGAGGGATGCAGGATGAGGGATGAGGGGCTGAGGGATGAGGGATGAGGGGCTGAGGGATGAGGGGCTGAGGGATGAGGGATGAGGGATGAGGGGCTGAGGGATGAGGGATGAGGGATGAGGGGCTGAGGGATGAGGGGCTGAGGGGCTGTGGGGGTGAGGGGCTGAGGGATGAGGGATGAGGGATGAGGGATGAGGGATGAGGGATGAGGGGCTGAGGGATGAGGGATGAGGGGATGAGGGGCTGAGGGCGGTTTATGTGCGCTGTTCTGTCACTTCAAAGAAACAAATAATGGCCTGAGGGAAAAGGGACACGCAGGGATCATCCATCCCGACTCCTGCTCCTACAATCCCTGGAGTGGTGTCCAAATGCTTCTGGAGCTCTGGGACCCACAGGGATCATCCAGCCCAACTCCTGCCCCTACAATCCCCCCTGAGCATCCCTGGCAATGCTGTCCAAGCTCTCCTGGAGCTCTGGCAGCCTCAGGGTCGTGCACATCCCTGGGGAGCCTGGGCAGTGCCCAGCACTGGGGGAAGAACCTTCCCCTGATCTCCGACCTGACCCTGCCCTGGCACAGCTCCAGCCTTTCCCTGGGTCCTCAACAGGGAGAAGAGGGATCAGAGCCTGTCCATCCACTGCCCCTCATGAAGAAATTGCAGATGGCTCTGAGCCTCCCCTCAGTCTCCTCAGGCTGCTCCTCTGTGTTTGGAGGGAGCACACCCCATTTCATGGAAGCTGGGAATGGTGGATTATGCACTAAAATGTGTGGAGGCCACCTAATCTCTTCTGGTTTCAGGCTGCTGGTGGTTGCATAAGCCTTGAAATAGTCTTCCCTCCCCTGTAACTGTTTTTCTTTCTCACATTACCTCTGAAAATGATTATTTTCAAGGTGGGCCTTCCTGTGGCCTTGCTGGAGCAGGGAATTGCATGGGTGGAATGTCAGTTATTGGACGTGAATTCTCAGTGTTGTTGGGGTTGTTGGGGTTTGGCTCCTGTAACCCAGGAGGAACAGCCACAGCCTTTCCTGGCTGCAGGGAAGGGCGGCTCACACATCCTCTACCTTGCTGCCAGGCTGTCTTCTCCCCCCTGACATCTGTGCAACATCTGTGCTGTAGGTGCCCACAAAAACCTGGATCTTTCTGTGTCACAGATAATCCAGAAATGTTTTAGTGCCTGGGATATTGCTCTGAGCTCCAGGAGGCTCCCAGGAAGCTCCATTTGGGAGGGATTTTACTGCTGTCAGCTGCCTGATCAATGCTGCCTGTACACATTGCTGGGTCAGGGAGCAGGACCCTGTATGCTGAAGGACACAGAAACCACTGATGGTTCTTCTCCTGGAGACTCCCCAGTCTGAGATGAGAGATGGATGTGTCTGGGCTGACAGGGAGCATGGGAGACACCATGAGACAAAGACAGGCATCAATCACAGCCCATCAGAGGTGCTGTCAAGGGCTTTGAAGCTTTCTGAGTGGGTTCCCTAAATGCAAGAGGTGTGCAGAGACCCCTGTGTAGCACTCTCACACCTTTATCTCTTATAAACATCAGCCAGTCTGATTTAGAGAGTCTTTATTGCTTAATTACCCAAACAGAATTGTTCTTTTATTGCGAAGAAGTTGTTATTGCCAACAACCCCAGAGCTGGATCCAGGTCTCCCTCCTTCTCAGGATAGGAAAGAAGATGTGACTACTACCCTTTGCCTGATTTCCATGTGCACTGCTCTAAAGCTATGGAAAAAACCAGGAGTCTGAATGTTCAGCAGTGCTCTCACAAGGAATCCAGGAACAAGGAGGAGGAGCCAAGGGGAAGGAGCAAGTCTGGGTTTTATCTGATACATGCTGTGCCTCTCTGAATCCACATTTCTGTGCTTATGGCTGTCCAACACTGGGATAAATAACCCAACCAGCCTCCTAAGAATGGGAAAAGAGATTGGATTAAAAGGAGATCCCTGTTCCTGGGCACTGTGTGGAAATAAATGTGTTTCCAACAGGCAGGAGAGATGGACAGGCTGCTTCTGCACTGTGTACAGAAGATTAGGGGTGTTTACTCCATGGCCAGTTATTCAGTGTTTGGTCCATTGTCCCTGCTGTAAATAAATACCTGTTGGAAGGAAGCTGTGCTGAAAGGCTGGGGGTGGGAAATGACAGCCCTGGAGGAACACGTGGAGGAAGGAAAATGTTGTTTCCAGGCAGGAGGAAACAAAAGGTGCTGGAGCCAGGCAGGGCTGTGACCCAGGTCAGGGATGGGGGGGAAGCAGCAGGGATTGCTGCCCAGCACCAGCAGCACACTGAGCTTTGTCCTTGGCTGGGCTGGGGAGAGCTCACTGGGGTCCTTGTTGTGAGCTGAATGCTGTCTGAGTGCAGCTTTGCAGGGCTCTGCCTTTCTGCTTCAGCTGGCACCAGCAGCCTCCATTTCCATGGAAATCTCCATTTCTGCTTTTCCTCTCCCATTTCACCAGGAGAAGAGCCTGGGCCAGCAGCAGAGAAGGACCAAAGCCAGCTGTGCTCTGGGGTCCTGTGACCCCAAGATCAAAGCCCAGGCTCCTCTCTCTCTCCTCTGCTCCCAGCACTTGCCAAGCTTTGCTTCTGTTAAACATAACCACACACCTGCTTTGCAGGGAGATTTACATTAAAAATTATGATGTGCTTAGACAGAGTCATTAAGGAGGGATCAGAGGAATGTGTAAGATAAGCACAGACATCTGTTCTCCAAAAATGCTGCCTTCCCTGTGAGCACTGCTGGTAATATTGATCAGAATTCAGCCCACAAACACACACTCCTGCAAAAAGCTGAAGTTTAGGCCAAAGATCACGTATCCTGCTTATTTTCTTGGATTTGGGAGCTGCCCAAAATGAAGGAGAAAGTAAAGAAAGTTGGTATTAGCTGCTGAAGAGAAAGTTATCCCTCCTTATGAGGAGGGAAGAATTGGTTTATCCTGGAGCTGACAGGAAACAGGGCTTTTCCAGGGCTCTGTATTTGGAGTTCTGCTGTTTGTGCATTTCCCCACACCCCCAAATCAAACCATCCTCTCTCCAATCCCCTGGCACAGGAGGGAGGTCTGAGAGTTGACATTTCTGTGAGGCTGATGGAAGGGGGGGGACACTGTGCTCCCCATTTTCTATGAACAATCTGCAGTGAGCTCAGCCAGGGAGGAGTAAAGCAAGACAGGACCCATGGGCACCACTAATGCCATAACTAGGGGAACATTTTACTGTCAGAACAGGGAGCAGAGCTGCTCTTTCATCCTGGTGTCTCTTATTTTCCCATTCCAAACAATTCCTGCATCCCTCCTGGGAGGATTCCCTCCTGTGCTGGAAACCCTGTGATTCCCTCCCACTGCAGGTTGAACTCTTCTGTTTGCTTTTTAGTCTCCTATTGGGAGACAATGAATTATTCTGCTGTGGAGATGGAGCCTTGTGATCTCCTAGATCTGTTTTGAGTGCTGTGACTCCAAATGGCAGGGCTGTAAATGACTGCAAGGGTTCTGCAGGAGTATTTTTAAAGGAGAGTCCCTCCTGTGATCTATATGAAACCACTGCTCAGGAAAAGTCAGATATTTGGTCCCCCTCACTGTCTGGTCTCTTGTGGGAGAGCCAAAGCTTCTCTGAGGCATAAAACACGCTGCTTGTTGAAAAAATCCAGCACTGGCTGAAAGGAAAAGCAAATGTTTCTGTACTAAGTGGTGATCTACCTCCCACGTTAAAGAGCACAGCATGAAAAATGGTAAAAGCTGCTGTATCGAGCTGTAAACTCTGAAAATGGGTCCATTTTAGCTCATTTAATCTGCCTTTTTTGGCACTTGGCCTTGACAGTGCAGAAGTGGGATCCAATTGAGGGAGAGCACTGATGATGTGTAGCTGTGGTCCCTGCTCGTGGTGTGTGGGGTTGGAGTGTGAGTGAATCCCTGGGCTGAGTGTGCAGAGCAGGAGTGCAAAGGGCTCTCCCAGCTCTTCTGAAGAGCAGAACTGGCTCCAGGATTTCTGCAGCACCTGGTTTATCCTCTCACCTGGTTTATCCTTGCAGAGCCACTCTGGGTTTTTCCTTTTCCCTGGCAAGCAGAGCAGTAATTGCAGCCGTGGGGAGGGCAGGGCTGGAATCAAGGGTGACTTTGATGATTGGGCTCTGAAGTGTTTCTGGGGATGATGAAATGGAATTCTGGACCCACTCCAGCCAGCAGTTGGTCTCCACTGCTTCAGTATTAGCAGAGATTGAAGCTCCAGGCAGGAGGTGACTGCTCACATCAGAGATGGATTTGGTCAAACAAGCTCCTTGGGAAGGTGGGGGAAGGTGCTCTGCTTGAACCAGGAGGGTTTGAAAGGTGCTTTGTTCATCCTTCAGAAGCAGAGCGTGGCCTGGTTTTTCAGGAAGGCAGGGTGGATTTGGTGTGCAGGGATTGTCATGGCAACCAGAGGGAAACCCCATGAGGTGCAAACAGCCAGGAACAGGTGAGGGGGAGCAGAAACCTGTTTGGAGAGGATAAAGCTGCTCCCAGCAATCCCCATTCAAGGGGGAAGCAATGACTGTAATTGAGTATTTTAAGCAGCTTCCAGAACTGAGCACAGCAAGCAGAAACAATTTCCTATAACAGTTCCCCTGAAACACTCAAGCACCTCAGACTTTGCCAGCTCTCCTCCACAGATGTTGATCTCTGTGCAACTTTGCTGCCAAGACCATGGGAAGCTTTTGGGAGAAACTTCAGCTCTGTTTGAAGCAAGATGGGGAGGGATTTTAACACCTGAGACAGGACAGGGGGTGGCTGTATGGGGCCAGCATTCCAAAGGGATTGGGGAGGGGGATTTGGGGGATCCACAGGGTAATGCTGGGCTGTGAGAGGGTGTGTGCAGCCCAGAAAAAGGGAGGACTCTGGAAGCAGCTCTGAGACAGCAGAGGCTGCAACAGCAGTGCAGCAGCAGTGAGTCCTTCCCAGCTCAGTGACACTACTGTGACTTTTAGGGTCTGGAAATGATTTAATAGTGACAAGAGAAGTGATGCCTGCTCCCCAGTAATGGATTTTCAGGGATGTGCTGAAGAATTCAGGTTGTGTTTCCCCCAGCCAAAGGCAGGGGTGGTGGTGCCCTGAATGCCAGGAATTTGCATTTCCCCTCTGAGTGACTCCCCAGGCTGAGGGTGGAAGGTGCTGAGCAGGAGGCAGCCTGAGGAGCTGTGGGGAGCAGGGATGTGATTCCTGGCTGGATTCCTGCCTTAGCCCATTGCAAGGCTGATGAGCCTTTGGAGGGAGCTGCTGGATAACTACATGGAAGGAGCAGGTTAATGTCCCACGACAGCACACTGTAAAATGGGTAATTTCTGTGCACTGTGCACTCTGCAGAGCAGCAGCTCTGCCTAAATGAAGGTTTATGCAAAGCCCCTCTCAGTGCTGGATGCACCATTAGGCTCCAGGGTGGCTGGTTAAATTGCACTATTGATTTAATGTGCAGGGATATTTGTTAGTGCACTGGAGAGGTGCAGCTAATGACTTCTGCTGGCTTTTCAGATTTTAGTCTGGCACACAAGGACAGAGAAGCCTGTGCTGGTGAACGAGGGCAAGAAAGGATTCACAGATCCCAATGTGGAAATCTGACTGTGCAGAGACCAACACCAGGTAAGAGCACGTGTTTCTAACAGCAGTGAGAAGCTACACAAGAGGAGGAGAAAGATAAAAACTCTTTCAAATGTGCTTTTTCATTTCCAGAAGCTTTCACTGAGGGAAATATTTAATTTAGACCCACACTGAAACCACAGAGAGTTTGGGAAGGTGTGGATGAGACCCCACCTGAGATGTTTGTTCACCTGAGGAGAGCATGGGGTGTCTTTTCCAGTGGAAAGGAGGAAAGAACCCACACACTGATGGCTGGCTTGTATTTGTTCATGCCCTGGCTGTTTCTGCAGTTGGTTTGCAGGAGTGAAGGCCAAGCTATTGACTTGTATCTGCACCCAGCCTGTGCAGCTGTCCTTCATTATTATGGGAAAAAAAAAAAAAATAATGCACAACTCCCTTTCACTGGAGTGTAGAACCAGGCCTGGAGGGAGAGGAGGCTGCTGAGAAGCAAAAGGAAGGGGGGAGATTTGCTCAGCAGTGAACTTTTACTGCAATGAGCTCCCTCATGTCCCATCCCCTGGGGGAAGAGGGAGGAGCCCTGGCCTTGGCAGGGCAGCAGGATCTGCACTGGCTTCTGTGTGCCAGGGAGAGGCTTGGCAGAGGGGCTGTGATACCTGGAAAGGCTGAGCTGGAACAGAGACTGGGCAGAGCAAAAGGAATAAAATAGATATTTATTGAAAGGATTTGCCTCGGGCAGTGCAAGAGCCCAGCCAGGGCTACACCCAAATTAAATCCAAGATGGATCCTGGTCATGAATTTTTACACTTTTATAAGTTATCCAACCACAGCCCCAGGCTATGAAGTCTCAGCCCCCTTTCCTTTGCTGTTGTTTCTGCTTTTTGGGTACCAGTTGTCCTTGATTCTCCAGCTGGGAAGGGATTGTTTCATCACTATCCTGTGAAGAGACCTTACTAACACCTTACACTAAAGAGCAGAGATTCTGAAAAATATAAAAGCTAAAACCCAAGGCATCAGCTGGAGCCCTGCAGCACTGCTGCCCCAGCCTCATTTCCCAAGCAGGACAGCTCTGGGATCTGCAGTGGGACAGGCTATGGGATGGCTCTGCAGTGGGACAGGTTTTGGGATCTGCAGTGGGACAGGCTATGGGATGGCTCTGCAGTGGGACAGGCTGTGGGATCTGCAGTGGGACAGGCTGTGGGATCTGCAGTAGGACAGGCTGTGGGATGGCTCTGCAGTGGGACAGGCTATGGGATGGCTCTGCAGTGGGACAGGCTGTGGGATCTGCAGTGGGACAGGCTGTGGGATGGCTCTGCAGTGGGACAGGCTATGGGATGGCTCTGCAGTGGGACAGGCTATAGGATGGCTCTGCAGAAGGCACAGGGGTGATACCCACGCTGCTTGTGTCTCTGTTGCAGAAGATTTCTTCATGCACAGCCTGGAAGTTCCTCTGCACAGCACCCAGCCAGCAGCCAGGCAGGAGCCAGCACCTCTGCAGCTCCCTCGAGTTGGAACCTTCTGGAACACCCAGAGCTCTGCACAGCCGAAGCGCCGGCCCCTGCCCCTCCTGCCGCAGTCGCAGCCCCGCAGCCGCTCCGGGGGCGGAGAACAAAGCACAGCGAGCCCCGAGTGCCGCTGCCGGCTGCAGCCAGCCGGGCTGAGAGCCACGGGCGCTGCTGCTGCTGAGAAACACGGACCTGTGGCCATGTGGGACAGCCTGAGCAGCTCTCTGGCCGAGGAGGGACGGCTGCCTTCCGAGATGGCACCTTAGCCCTTAATTTTAAACTTTAACCAGTGTTTGTTACGCTGCACAAGACAGGAAGGGTTTGGGGGAGGGGGGAAAGCAAGGCAGGTTAGAACAAACCCTTTAAGTATCTCTGTTCTCTGATTTCTCCATTTCCTTCCTCAGTTTCATTGCTCTGTGGTGGAAGGGACTTTAAAGGTCCTCTGGTCCATGGCCAGGACACTTCAGCTGGACCAGTTGCTCCTGGCCTTGAATATTCCCAGGGATGGAGCATCCCCCACCTCTCTGTGCCAGTGTGACACCACCCTCCTTCTAAAAAAATATCCTTATATCTAATATATCCTTTTTGAGTTTAAAACCATCAACCCTTGTCCTATCCCTGCTAAAAGGTTTGTCCCCATCTTTCTTGTGAGGCCCCAGGGTGGGATGGAGTGACAGGAGCAGGGAGCTGCTGATCACCCCTGAGCCTGGATGGAGTCATGTGGTTCTCTAAAAATCCTGAAATAACTGGGGTTTAATGAGATTGATTGTTGGGGCCATACACCATCATATGCATCCAGATCTTGGTCCTGTTTAGCCCTAATTTGGTTCTTGTGAGCACTAGGTGCAAAATTCTCTGAAGGGTGCTCCTATATAAAGGCAAATTTCCACTCTTCAAAAACAAAACTGCTTCAAACTAGAGACTGGATGCTAAGAGGTGATTTTAGTGCATTTCCCATGTGGCTGGAGTGTATCCTTCAGCCCCAGCCCTTTACTGCTACAGCAGAGCTGGTGTGAGAAGCCACCCTGGAGCAGTTCCCAGTCCCCTTTAATGGAGAGAGCAGCACCTTGGGAAGGGGATCCTGGGCTCAGGGCTCTGTTTATTCAAATTATTATTTATTATCTGGTGGTGCTGCCACTGTGGGTGACTGTTTGAGACTGCCAAACTTGCTGAGATAAAAACTGAGGTATAACAGGCCCCTTCTCCCCAGCTAAACCCCCTAAATTCCCTCCCCCTTCATAACTGTTGTCAAACCTTTGATCACATCCCCCCACCACTGTCCCAATTCCTTGAAAAATTTTGAAGCACAATTTTACCTTTGAACTGAGGGAAAAATGTAATCCTGCAATAGACTTGGTTATTTTTAGCCCTAACACGTAGAACTATTAAAATGCTCTGGGTTTGATTGTTGGCTTCACGGTGCAGAAGTCTCCCCTTGGACTAATGACATTGTGTATTTCCTGATATTTCAAAGGAAAATATTTTTTGTAAGTTATTTTCTCCCCCTGTATATCAGAACCATTGGGGAAAAGTCCCATTCTTTAGTTCCCAGCCACAGAAGCCTTTATAAAAATGTTCCTTTTAGATGCAATGGCTGAAGCACTACTTGGAAAGAAAGTGTTGGATGCTGCTGGCTGCTCTATGGGAACAGGTATTGTTACCTTGGATTAAAACTCTGCACTCAAGTACATTTACTCTGTTACTGTACTGGCTCCCTTCAGTCTGCAAACCCTACAGTGGAAAGAGACATTTTTCCAAGGACTACCAAGTTTTCATAGCATTGAAATAGTTTCCAAATGACGTCCTCTCTGAGCTGCATGTTTTGGTTCACTAATCTGAATTCCACTCCCTGCTGGGTTCCAACCTTCCCTCCTTGGAAGGAAATAACTTTCAGAAAAATGCAAAGGATGGAGTCCTGACCACAGCCCTGCACATTTGCTCTGGCCACAGAGCCTGAGCACTTTGAGCTGTCCCAGAGCTGCTGTGGCCCTGGGGAGCAGAGATAGGTGTGACCAGACCTGGCCAGGATGGAGTGTGTTCCAGCTGCACTGTCTGTTCTCAGTTTTAAACAAACTGTATTTCAATTTGTTAAATAAAATGATGGTTTCTAAGAGCCAGAATACCCTGCACCTCCATTACAGACACAGCCTGGTGTTTCTCCCAGAGCCTGCATGCTGGTGGTGGCACAGAAAGCAGCAACTCCTTGGAGGTTCTGAAGGATTCACAGCTCAGGTTTGATCTCTCCCTCTCCCTAAGGAGGCTGCAGCTCCTCTGTGCCTGGAGCTGGGGAGTTCAAAGAACCTTGGGTTTACCTAAATCCCAAGCTTCTCTTTAGAGGGACAAAAAGAAAAAGGAAACCAGGACCCAAGATCCCAGAGCAGCTTTAAGGGATGAGTTTTTCCACTTGCAGTCCCTTTGCTTCTACCCCAGTCTGATCCCTGCTCACTTTCCAAGGGGGAATTTCATCTTTAGGTGCTTCACAGTGTGAACACTGGTGGAGAGCGAACTGCAGGACTCACTTATTCTTTCCTCCTCCTTGGAAATTCTCATTTCTGTCTGGCCCAAAACATGATCCATTTGATAGAAGACAAAACACATCTCACTTTTTAAATTTTTCTTTTTTCCTTTTGAGAGAGAGACAACCTCTGTAAGTAAAACTTAGTGAGGAAAAAAAAAAAAAGCTGAAATTAAAAATCATTTGACAACCACCTTGCTTTCCAACAAGGGAACACATACTGGCCTTTTTGCAGAGACTTGCTAAAATCTGCCTCAAAGCACACCAAAATGCTTTTCCACACCTGGTTACTCACATGTTCACCAACTATTTTCTCCCTACCTAATTATAAAAACAAGGAGGCCAGCGATAGCACGTTGTGCAAGTCCCTGGAAAGCTGAGCTCAGCTTTCATTCAGATGGCTTCAATTCCTCCTCTCTCTCTCTCTCACCTGCCTCCAGCACCTTTTCACTCCCCACATCCAGCAGATGGTCCAGAGCATGCTCAGCCATGTGGGCTGGAGCAGAGCAGGGAGATGAGCTGCTGCATCCATCCTTCCATCCATCCATGGAACCTCTGGCTGTCCTCTCCTCTGAACTCACTGCCAGAGGGCAAACCCTTCCCCTGGCTGGAGTGGAGATGAGCATGGCCAAGTGCTGAGCCCTGAGGTCCCCAGACATGCCAGCAGGATGAGGCAAACACGGGCAGCAGCTCTCAATCCACGTACTGGCTGCGGCCCAAGTAAGGGATGTCCACGGACTGGATGATGCGGCCGGCCGTGCGCTCCTCGAAGATGACAATCTGCACAGGGAGACACAACCTGCTGACAGAGCCTGGGGCTCACTGAATGCTCAGCAGGAGGGGAAGGAAGCAGCTTTTCAAGAGATCAGTTAGTGTGGTGCAGGGATGAAGCAGCACCACGTCAGCTTTGTCTTGATTTCCAACCCGAGGCAGAGCTGTGAGGTTCAGCTGCCATCCCTGGCACTCTCCGTGGCTGTCAGAGCCAGAGCAGCTTTGGAGCTGCACCTTCCCTATGTTCAGATCTCAGGAGACAACACTGCCTGTCAGCTAAAGGATAACCACTGTCCTGTGCATGTCTGGCTCTTTGGGACAAGCACCTTTAACAACCCCAAAGGCAAAGAGCAATCCCAGCAGAGCCTCTCACCTCGTTGCCCCCTCTCCTTAGCCAGGGCCCAGGAAGGTAAAGTGTTTCCTGAGGTCCAATCTTCCAGTATCTTCCCAGGTTCTGCCCATTGACAAACACCACTCCTTTCTCCCAGCCCTGGAATCAAGGCAGAACATGGAATTACTGATGCAGCTCTGCTGTCTCATTAGCAGCCCCACAAGAAACCAAATCTGCTTTCACACTTGCATTCTTTCCAGCCACTTTCTGCAGGTTTTCTGCCTTGCTTTCCCTGTGCAAATCCCTGCAGCCAGAAACATTTAAACAAGCCCTCTTGAACAGAAGTTATCCTTAATGTGCTCATTCAAAGGATAAAACTTTCAAAAATGTGCAATTTGTACAGGAAATTTCTTCCCTTTGAACAGACAGGTCTTTACTCCTTCCCAAGCATGGAAAATCTGCCCTCACCTCTTTCCAGGTGACAGAAAAACTGAATTGTTGCTGGCTGCCCTGATTTACAACAAATATGATTTCCTCAATGAATGGGAAAGTGAGCAGGACTGTAAGGCTGAGCACAAGGTTGGCTTTAAGGGAGGGAAATCAGAGGAGGAAGTTTAATAAGACTGAAAATCTCATCTGAAGTTCTGTGCAGTCTCCCACAGAAGGATGACAGGAATGCTGTGGCCACAAAAAAGTGACTCTTTCCATGTCACACTGATGAGGCAGGAATAAAACAAGGCCCTCCTTTATTTTCTGTGCCCATTACTCCTCTGCAACTAGAAAACAGCATTTGTATGCCAATTAACAAAAAGACTGTGCTGACTGGTAGCTCTGCAGGGTCAGTTTTCTCACAGGACCTCTCCAGACTGAACAGAATTACCTGGATGAGACTCAGACCCTCAGAATAATTCTCTAAGAGAGAGGGGGAGGCTGTTGCACAGTTGTCTCTAACCAGTTTTTTAGACCCTTGATGAAGAGCCAGGACTTGCCTGCAGCTTCAGGAAGGTGTCCTGAGGCTGCTGCTCTATCCACAGCCTCCCACGGAAGAACGCCGGCCCCACGAAATAATCAGGGACTGTGCTCCAGCCAGAGACGTGCTGCAAGCTGCAAGAGAGGGACAACAGGGACACTCACAGGCCACAGGGACACCTGCCTCTGTCCCCCTGGCAGGCCAGGCTGGCACACAAGAGCAGGGCTCCTGGGGCTGTCACCACCTCAAAGGGAAATGCTTTTTACAAGGGCGAGGGGAGAAGGATTCAGGCTGGCAGAGAGCAGGTCTAGGTTGGATATTGGATAAATTCTTCCCTGTGAGGGTGGTGAGGTCCTGGCACAGGATGCTCAGAGAAGCTGTGGCTGCTCCATCCCTGGAAGTGCCCAAGGCCAGGTTGGAGGAACCTGGGATAGTGGAAGGTGCCCATGCAGGAGTGGGATGAGTGGATCTTTAAAGTTCCTTCCACCCAAACCATTCTGGGACAAAAATTCTGCTTCATGTTGGTTGCTGAGGATCCTGCAGGTCTGCCAGGGTGCTTTAAATGCTGTGTTTTGCTAAAGGAGACTGCAGAACTGACAGGATTCAAACCAGACATTCCTGCCATGGCTCCTGTCAAGGAACACAAACACACCCCTGCAAGTGTGCAGTAATTAGGGGAAATCTGACATTATTTCTTACCAATTTGGGAGCAGGGCACAAGCAGAAGAGGAAATAAGGGATGCAGAATCCCCCAGAAGCCTTGAGCTTCTGTCAGAACATGTTCCCTCCAGCCCTTACAAACTGCATCTCTTGGACTGGGGGAAGTTATTGATCCAGTGCAGCTTGGCTGCTACTGAATTATTCAACTGAAAGCCTGTGACAGCTCCTTTCACAACACTCCTCTCCCTCCTCCCTGCAGGGACTGTGAGCTGATTGTGTTTCAGTGCTGCTGGTCAGCAGCCAGGAGCTGAGGCTAGTGGTGACTAATCTTGCTTTTGTTTGGCCATGGCAGCTCACTTGCTTTAATGCTCCTCACTGGAAATATTCCTCTAACACCCTGCACTCCAAAAGGCTGTGAGTTACCCCATCAGTAAGAATCCTTCAGGCAGTCCCTCAGCACCTGTTAAAACTCTCCTTAGGCATTTCAGAATCTGGACTTTTTTTCCTTTTAAAAGCCAGTTTTTTTTAATGTGGGCTCTGTCTCTCCCTCCTACACAAAATGGGGTATATTGTGATATCTTGGGGGATGAACATAAGTTGCTTTCTGGTATTAAAAACATCACTGAAAAGAGTGTCTCTGGATTGTGGCCAGAGTCCATAGGGCATCTGCTGCCTGAAACATTTGCTGAGGTTTTCTGTATGTGCTGACAGAGGCTCTTCAACATTCCCCTGCTAAATTTCCTTCCTTGAATTTAAGCAAAACAACATAAAAGAGAGGGAGCCATCTGGATTGTTAATGCACTATCAGTAGCTTTCTAGAATTAATCCATCCCTTGCCAGGCTAAATTACTAAATATATCAGCCAGATTGGTAATTTCCAGAAAGACCCAAAATTTCCACCATGTGGGTGTGAGGGGATCCTTCCCTTTGGGCAAGCCTGGCTTTTACCTACCTGATCCAACCCTGCTGCAAGGAAATCTTTAAATCCTGCACAGTGGGATTAGATTTCTCCCTAAATGATTGCATGGATCAGCTGGCACCAGTTCCTGCACTATTTCAGGCAAAAAGTATCAGCAAGGAACTTAACCAGTGCAAAAATTCACCTCCCCACTGTTACCTCAGGTTGCCTCATTTAGCTGCTCCCTATTAGACACTGAATTGCTGAAAAACAGGTGGTTTCAAAAGTGGAAGGGAAAAAAAACCCAAAAAGATAAAATCCCACCAACCTTTTCATGAAGGTAGGTTTCATCTCCAAGCTGTAAATCTTGAAGTTCCTCAAGGGGGTTTTATTCAAGAAGACATCACCAATTAAGCCTGCAAAAGCAATGGGGGTAATGAAGAGCTGAGGAACAGCTAAAGCTGATGGATTTTGCTGCTTGAATCTGAGGAACAGCAGGAGATGGAAAGCAGCCACGTTCTGCAATGGAATTAGAGTCCATATGGTCCCACTGCTGATCCAGACTGAGTGGGGAGCATCACTCAACTCTGGCCTCTCCTCTGCCACAGCTCCCCCTCCCAGCAGAACACACTGGGATGTGCTGGCACAGCCAGGCTCTTGGCATTTAGGGGGTTGACCATGCACAGATTTTTTTTAAAGCATTCAATCCCTTCTCCAACAGGCACAGCAAAACATAAGTGAGCCAGCAGCAATGCCCAGGGCTGCTCCAGGGCTTTTCATCCCAGCACCTTAATAAGTCATTGACCTTTAGCACCCTTTTGTTCAATTGCTCTCCCTGAAGCAGGCAAAGCCTGGGTGCTAATGCAGCCCCCTAATCACAGGGTTGAAGCTGCCTAGGCAGCACTGAGGTTTATGCAACTTTTCTGCACTAAATAAAATCAATACAGCCATGTGCCTAACTCCATTAATCTATTTTATAGAGCTTTTGCACATAGTTCCCCACTAAAATAGAATCAACCCCTTGCAGCTCCACCACTGTGTGTGATAGGCTTGAGCATTTCAGTCAATTCTGCTCAAGGGGATGCAGTTCCCTCCTCCTGACACTGTGTGAGCTTTTAAATGCTGTGATCCTCCAATATCAACCCCTCAAGGGAAAACACAGATTAAAAAAGGTATTTTCCTTCCTTCTCTTGTGAAGTAATATGTTCACAGAGCAAGAGAAAGGGAGCTGAGCATCACCTAGGAAACCTAGAGCAGAGCAAGATCCATTGTCAGCCCTGGCTTTAGCTAAAACAAACCTTGGTGCAGGGCACTGAGCAGCCACTGCATTCCCTCTGATCCCTGCAGAGGGCTGAGGGTGTTTTTAACCCATTCCCTCCCTCACCCCATTTCCCACCAGCTGCCAGTGCTGACCAGCCCTGGACCCTCAGCTGGTTGTGCCCAGAGCCCACTCACAGCTCTGCAGCATTTGCACTCTGGGGAGTCTCTGGGAGAGTTTGGGGACCAAACCCACCTTTCCTCTGCTCGTTCAGTGCCAGCCCATAATTGACTCGCCCACGGTTCTCCACCAGCAGCCTCAGCTGCCTGAAGCCCTGCTGGAAACAAAGCAGGAGAACATCAGCTGCACCAGGAGTGGCCCTGCTACCTCTGGAACTGCAATTTATACATTTCCTTTCAAGTTCTCTACTGCAAACAGTGAGGAACTTGCAGCCTTTGCATAGATTTATGGGTTGGTTTGGTTTTTGTTTGACTCTTGAATTTTTAATTCCCATTTTGATAGCACCCACAGAGGCAGAAAGGGAGTTTGATACAGGACAGGCTTGTGCCATGAACTCTCCCACAGCCACCACAGCTCTGGTGAAATGTGCTTAGTGCCAGATTCTGCCAGGCTAAAACTGCCCTCAGACCTAAAGAGAGACATCCCCCCCTCATTTCATTAGAGACCCCAAAGCCCCTTAACACCTGCTTTGTGCTAAGGAAGGTGAAGCCTGCATGGATTTAATCTGCAATAACAGGGTACAGATACTCAGAGCTGTGGTAAGAAGGCTGGCAAATTTTGTGCAGCAAGGGCAACAATAACTTGAATTTTCTCCATGGGAAAGCATTCAGGCCCCACTTTTCAATCACAAATGTAACTTGCAGTGAAACCCCACTATTTGTGTCTGATTAGGGTACCAAGCTAGTGTGGGTTAGGAGAAGGTGCCTTTCTGAGACTTCTCCCTCTTTGGTGATGCTGTTCTCCACACCCTGAGCAATGCAGCAGTTACCTGTCCCTCAGGAATGGAGAGCTCCACTGTGTTGTAGTCCAGCTCCCCCACATACATGGTGTTAACAAACACCTGCAGAACAGAGCACAGGAGAGCAGAGCAACTGCTCATCAATTATGTCATGACCAGCTGGATTTGGGGAGGAAACTGTCTCTGCTTGAACCTACAACTCAAGTGTCTGCAACTGTGTCACAGGTAAGAATAAAATAATCAAAATATCCTCAGAACATTCAACATTCTGATGTTTAAAGACGTTGTCAATTTTAGCAGACTGGAACTAGAAATTTAATTAGAAGTGATAAGGCTTTGGGGTTTAGCTGGAAGTGGAAAGATGTACAATTTCATGTTTTCCCCCCATTTCCTGCCTCCCTGGCCAGAGCAGCACTCCCAGCCCAGCTGGGTGAGCCCCCACCTGTGCCCGGTCCCGGACGTGGTCCCTGCTGTGCAGCTGGCCCCCCCCAAAAATGACAGTCTCATAGAGCACATATCCATAGGGCTGCCCAATGCTGTCATTCAGATGCAGATTCTCCATGTTCACAGGCACCTCTGACTTCATGGGCTGCAGGGGAGAAGCAAATGGAACATCAGCAGTGGCCTCTCACACTGACAGACACAGAGCTCCACTCTGTCACAGGTGAGAGCCCTGGTCCAACCCAAAACCCCTCCTGACCAAAGTACCAAAAAAAAAAAAAAAAGGAGCTAAGGATTGTAAAACTGCAATTCCAAGAAAACAGAAGTAGCAGTGAAAAAGGTGAGATAAAAGATTTGCTGTTTTTTGCATCTCCTTGGCAATAAAATCCCCCAACCTCATCCTTATGGCATAACAAGGCAGAGCACAAATTGCCTTCTGTAAAAGTTGATGCCTTTTAGGTCTGGGATGCATGAAAAGAGGTGTCACTACCTGTACAAGTGCTGGCAACACATCCCAGAGAGAGATGTACTGGTGCAGCAGGATGGCACCATAGGAGGCCTTGCTCTCAATCATGGGGGGCAGAGGAAGGGGCTGGCCTGGGATGCAAAAAGAAAAATGAATCAATTATTTCAGACATCACAAATTCAAGCTCCCTCCAGATCTCCTTTGGTCCTCCCATCCTTAATTCCCAACCAGCCAGAGCCCCAGGGCTCCACAGAAGGGCCAGTTGAACAAATTGCCTGATTTCAGAGTGTGGGTGGAGCAGTGCTCTGGGCCTGGGTTTGGAATTACCAATGACCATGCTGAAGAGCTGTCGAAGCTTGAAGAATTTGGATGTGTAGTCCCCAGCCTCTGTCAGCACAGCATCATAATCTGGAAAAGCAGAAAAGCAGCACGTGTTGTAAAAACAATAAAGCAGCTCTGGGATGGCTTCATGCAAGAAATAAAAGCTCCAGGCACAATTTTCATGGTGTTGTCTGTAGTATGGAAATCTCTACACTTTAATCTGAGTGAACATCATTAAACAGCCACAAAATTCCTTAATTTAGAGAAGAGCCATTCACACTTTCAGAGATCTAATTTGCACATATCCAGGATTTCACACAGGATAAAGTCAACAATTAACCATTTTAACCACGGGTTGTTGGGATGAAAAGAGATTTATGGTACAATTTGACTTGGTAAAATTAAAAAATGGTGTCTTGGATCACTGTCTCTCCCTAGAAAAAAGAAACATCAATTCATCATCTGTGACACCTCCATTTACAATTCAGAATAAGGGAATCCCCCACTTCCTGGGATGGGCTGGGAACTGGAAACACTCATGTAAGCCCTCTTTTACTTCTGAGCTGTGTCCCACCTCACCTCTCCAGGACAAAGGGGTTGTGCTGATCACTTCTTTTGGTTACTGTCACCAGCCCAGGGTGCTGCACAGGCAAGGCAGTGACAATAAACTCACCATAACTGGTGACATCTGCCTTGTACTCATCAGCTTCCAAAGCCCCATTCATGAAGCCAAAGTTGGTGCCTCCATGGAACATGTAGAGGTTGATGGATGCTCCTGTTTTGAGGATGCTTGCTACAGTATTCACCATCTCTGCAAAAAAAAAAAAAAAAAAAAAAGGCCAGTGCCAGGGAGGCCACAGACAGCAAATCTGGGCCAGGAATTCCAGTCAGACACTTTCTGTCATTCCTGTGCAATCACAGTGATTTGTTTTGTGATTTGCATCAGCAAAGGGCAGCGTTGATATAACAGTGATGCATTAATACATTCAAATATTCCTCTCCTCCAGGTGAAAAAGGTAAAGCTCCTGGCCTCCAGCAGGAATTTTGCTTTTAAGAGAAGAGTTGTAAGGACTCCTCAGACTCCTAAACGAACACACTAATGACCCAATTACAGAGACAATTGTAGGAGGATCAGAGTCATTAAAACAGGCTGTATAGCTCTGTTTTCACTGCTCTTTAAGTGCCCTGGGGGTTTGTTTTTTTTGTTGTTTTTTTTTTTTTTTAGTAGTAGCCTTCCAAATGAGCTTTGAAACCAGGGAGAAAGTGCTGCACTCACAAGGGGCTGAGATTCAGCACACAATGTTCTGCAAGAACAGGGTTTGGTGCTCACCATCTGCATCAAAGACATAGTGGGGGCCTCCCCAGTTATCAAACCACCCAGTCCAGTACTCCATCACCATCTTTGGCTGGTTTTTCTGCCAAGAGAAAAAACAGAATTCAAATGGATTCAGGGCAGTCCTGCAGTCACTCCTTTTCTTTGTTCAAATTGTGTGGTGAGTGGTTTTACAGGAGTGTTTTCTTCTCAACTGGCACAGACAAAAAGGAGCTCTGGGCATGTGAGGAACAAGAAGCTGTGGGCCAGCAATGCCCAGAACAGGCAAGCAAAGCTTTGTGCCTCACAAAGCACAAACCACTGAACACACAAGCAGGGGCCATCAAACATTTCTGGATGCTGCTGTTTGGGAGAGCTGTAGCAAAGGGACAAACCAACTGTGAGTGTTTAGTTCCTGCTAGAAACACACATTTATAAATGTCTGCTTATCTGCCATGCCACTGCCAGCTGAGAGCTTGCAGGTGCAGGGCAGCCAGTGCTTGCCAAGGTACAGCAGCAGACCTGAGCTGCTTTAATGCCTTTTTAATGCTGCATATGGTGCTGGCAGGGAAGATTTTGCAGGAATTAGGTCTTCATTAAAGGCTCTGCACACAGAGCAATTGCTTCCCATTTGTCAGTGCCTGCCAGCTCCCTGAGCTGCTGCAGGATGCCTCCTGTCCCCTTAGCATGGGCAGGGCAATGTGTGCTCAGCCTGGCTGCCCCTCCAGCCTCCTGGGCTTTATTCCCAGCAGTTCTGCCCTTTGTGTGATGGGTTTTGTCTGATGCCACAGGAACTGGCTGAGGGAAGTGGCATTAAAGAAACTCATGTTTCATTAGGAGAAAACAACTGCCTGTAATCATCTAAACATTCCAGCTCTTCAAATACATTTATCAATCCATCCCCAGTGAACCAGCCACAGAAAGATTTTATCACCTTCTGGAACAAAAACTCATAACAAAGAAAAGATAAAACAGCTTCATAACCCCTACAAACACCTCCTATCTCAAAATTAGAGTGGCAGAGGAAAAGCTGCTCCTTTGGGGGGAAGGTGCCACCTTCTGTTCACTTGCAGAGTTTAGGAAATTCTGGAAGACCTAAAGGAGGTGAAAGCACTTCCAGCAGAGCCTCTTTTGCCAGCAGAGAAAAAGAAAGAGCACTCACAGCATCAGGGTGAAAGAGTTTGAGAAAAAGATGATGGAACTTCAAGAGAAAGGTCTGGGTACCAACACTTGGAGAAGTCTAACCCTTATCAGCTAAACACAGGGCACAGCTGGATGAAAGGTGCTGGATAACAGGATATTTAAATCCTCCTTCTCTGATTCCAGAAGGATTTGGCCTAATGAGAAGGAAGGCCCAAACCAACACACAAATCCCAAATCAGTGCTTCACTTCTAGTGCTGGAAAATATGGATGAACAAAGTGTTTCTGCTCCTTACCTGTACTGTGTCCAGGTACTTCAGCAGCCCAGGCTCCAGTTTCTGAAAGTTAACAGTGGCCAGTGCTATGGGAAAAGAAAAATGGATTAATTTGGGCTCATCCAAAATGTCTTGGGGAGCATCTCCTTAGGCCAGCAGGAGGGAGCTGCAACACCTTCTGAACCCCAAAATAACCTCCTTAGAAATTCCCCATCAAAAGCTTCACTTGGTATGCAGAATCCAAGTGAAGCACAGCACAGAGTGGAATCCTCCCAGGCCATCTTTCAGCTCTAATGTGCAGAGACATTAGAGACAGAGAGCATCAGAGCAGCTCCTGGGGTGTCACCAGCTCTAATTAGAGCCTGCAAAGCACTTAGAGATCCTCACTTAAAAGGCACCACATAAAGGCAATCTTATTAGAAAGTCCTGTCTGGATGGCACACTGCTCTGCCAGGCTCCAGCTGCAGGAATCCCTTCCCAGGCAATAGCCCAGAGCTTGTCAAGCCTGTGGGGGTGAGTGAGAGCAACCACAGGGCAAGAGAATCACAGAGAACTGGGACTGGAAGAGCCTCTGGAGTGGGAACAGCTGCCTGCAGGACAGGAGACACTCATCTGGGATCACTGGCCCAGCCCCTGGCACTCATTTCAACCTTTTTTGTATCTCCCAGCTAATATTTCTTCCAGACAAACTCTGCAAACACAGCAGTGATATGTGATTCTGAATTAAAATTTGACTTCCAACAAGAGAGCTGGTATCAAACCCAGCCCCAGTTGTGTCAGGCAGAGCACTTCAAAGAGAATATTTACAGAAGAAAAAGCTCACTTCTCACTATTTATACCTTGATTTAATGGGCTGACCTATGTAGTGTGCTGAGCTGAAGAATTCAGCACAGAAAACACCAAAGGAGAACAAAACAAAAGGTGGATTTAGCACTGATGTAACACATTAGCTGGCAATTCTGAAGGAGAACATGCCCAGCTCTGCTTTTCATGCAGATTAACAGCACACCATGGAAAAGAGAACCAGTCCCCAGAGCCTTATTTATCCTTCCCATGGGATATTCTTCACACACACAAGGCATCCCAGCATGACCTGGAGGGACAGCAGAGGCTTTGTCACCCAGAAGGGCTTCAGCAGGTCAGCTTGGCATTCTTGGACTGGTTTGGGATGGAAAGGACCTTTCAGCTCATCCATCCCAGCCCTGGAAGGGCAGGGACACCTCCCACCATGCCAGGCTGATCCAAACCCTGTCCAGCCTGGTTTTGGACACTGCCAGGGATGGGGAGGGATTCCTGCCTCTCCTTCAACCCCTTCCTCACCACCCTGCTGCTCTCCACCTGGAGCTCTGGTTATCCCCCATCAGATCAGTGACACACACACATTGTGGTGACATCCAAGAGCTCCCAGCAGAACAGGTCAGGAAAGACAACTCTGAGCAAGAAGGAGCTCAGAGGCTGCAAACATTCCCTCAGGAGATGAGGGCAAGGCAGGGATTTCCACAGCAGCTCTGTGGCAGGCAGAGAGTGACTCTGTGTGGTCACAGCTGAAAACTGCTGCACACCCAAAAAAAAAATCCAAAAGACAAGATCACTGTGCAGGTGAAAGCTGTGACTTCAATTAATGAATTTATCCCTCTCATACTGACATGGAAAAGCAAAAGGAGGGAAAAGAAGGAGGTGAAATCTTGCCCTTTAATCATCTCTATGCCTGAGATTGGAAATTTAACATTATTTGTGGCTGAGTGATAACAGGAGCACTCAAAGACTGTACCCTGCAAACAATTTTTGGGAGCAGTTACAATTGGCAGGGACAGGGGAGAGAGCAGAGGGCAGGGACAGAGAAAATCCCAGCTGAAACTACCTGAAATTCTGAGAATCAGTGCCCCTGAAACTCAGGCAGCTGCACCTCCATTTCTTCACAAGAAAAAGGAGGGGGGTGCTAAGCAGCATTTTAAAAACTTATCAGAATCATATTTTATAAAAGGGAAATGGGGATCCTTCTGCATGCTACACATCTGACACCCTCCTCACCCACCTAAGGTTTCACACCCCAAAATAAACTTGCTGAGAAGACAATGCTGCCCCACCAACTGTGGCTAAATTCGCTGCTCAAATGTAAAATTCAAAATCAAGGTTTGAATGGATGTTTTTTCTTCTCTTTTCAATTGCAAAGCATCTACCTTAGGAATGAGTTATTACTGTTATATTAACTATTACTGTTATTACTGTAATTGCTGAGGAACTTGTTTAATAGATATTGAAATGAAGCAGTAAATAACATTCTCAGCCTTGTAGTCTGGTAAAATATTAAGAAATGTTGGGTGCTGCCTTCTCCTGACTCAGTGGGAAGTACAGATGTCCAATCCTTCACACAGTGCTACACTTTATGTGGAAAATAAACCACTCTAAACCTTTCTGGGAAGGGTTTGGCTGCACCATCCAGCCAAGGGGTCCTTCCTAGCACAAACAGAACACCCCCAGTGGGTGAAGAGGGTGAATTAAAATCCTGTTTTTTTCCAAAGCCACAGAGAACCACAGCCCTTCCTCACCTCTACAAGCACTCACCTCCTTCCACCAAGCCAAAGGAAAGCCCATTCTTGTTGTCTGAGGTCATCAGCAGCTCCACAATCCCTCTGTTTAACAGGGCCTAGGTCAAAAAGAGCAAAAGCCATTGTGTTATTAGAGTTTAGCAATTCCCAGGAAATTAAAGCACAACAGTATCACCTTCTGTGGTGACAGCCTGCAGCTGGCAGTGCCTTGTATGAAATATTATCCTTGTGACATCTCCCATTCCTCCTGAAGCTTCCCTGCCTACTTTTCCCAGCTTAAAGGCAACTGGAAAAATCTTATTTTGTTTTAGAAACCTAGACTGGTTTCTCACTGATGCATCCAATTCAGGGTTTTAGCTTCTGAGATCAATGCAATAAACAGCTTCATTGCTTTCATCAAGAGGGATTCAGGTGGAAGGAGGACAGGAAAAGCAGAACTGACTGCTTGACAGTGGAAGCTGAAAAGAGGGAAGAGCTGATTTTTCCAAGGAATGCCATCACAGGACAGCTCAGGTACAAATGTTTTTCAATAATCAACGATTTTAGTGGTTCCTCAATAGCACAGCACTAGAGGAAACAGCACTCCAAGGTTTTAAACCCAGCACAAGGTTCCTCTAATCAGGATTGTTCTCTTGCTGCTGGTTCTTAACAGAACACTGGCTGATGTTTACAGGAGACATCAGGAAACCTCATTTCACTGTACCTGCAGTGGAAGTCACTCCTCCAGCTTCCAGGGGCTCTGAGAACAAGATTTCAGTCCCTTCAGTCTGAATTAGGAATTGTGAAATGTGATAAACCCTTTGTTTATTGTCCCTGCCTGGGCATGGCACAGTGTCTGCACTAGAGAAACCCTCCAACACAGAGCCTACAGACAAACCCAACCCAGCCACCAGGTTGTCCCAGCTCTTTCTCAACCCACCAGCACTAAATTTATACCTGAGCAGATGCAGACAAAATTCAGCTGCTGAGGGAACTGGAATTTCTAACCAATTTTACTAAGGAAATTCTTTGAGCACTGCATTAATGCCAAGTTTCTTCCCCTCCTTTTGTGTGTAAATGTAAAATGGAGGAACAGCACAGCAGGCATGCATTAAATGCCTCAGAGTGCAGCAGAGAAGCAGGAATAGAAGCTGAGCTCTGTGTGGGAAGGGTCACATCAATACATCCTTCTACTTTTAGGAAGGCAAAGGCATTGCAGCCAAGAAGTGAGGTAAGCACGGGGATTGGAGTTTTGTGTGAGTTGTGGGTGTTTCTTAATGAGTTTATTAATTTCAGGAAGATGCAACCTGGCCATAGGTGCTGGATGTGAATGAATCACCTTGCCACAAACCAGAACAAAGACTCAGAGCCCACTCCAACCAAAAACAAAGCCCTGCAAATCCTGCTTTCCCACATTTTCACCTCTAACCACTACTCTCCACTGCCTCAGATGCAAACTGCACACAATCCCAGAATATGATGAAACAGCACTGTAAAAATACACCCACAGGCCTGGCAGGGCAATCTGTCCTGACAAGTCTGAAACAGCACAAGCTCCTTCCTCACTGAGCCATGAAAAGCAAGGCCAAGCCTGCAGCTGCTCAGACCCCCAAAGTCTGTGTCCCCTCCATTTAGGGCTCTGAAAACCACTTGCTTGGCATTATCTCTAATTTGTTTGTATGCACACTTCATATTTAACCTTGTAAGCAGAGTTCAATCACAGCATGAGATGGAGTTGCTGCAGGAGCTGGCACAGCCCTAAGGGGATTAGCACTCCTGCCATGGATTTATTTGTTTGAAGAGCCTCTGGACACTCTGAGCAATGGGACAACCTGAGCCTCAGGGTGCTCATGGGTACCCAAAAGGTTTCAGAAGGATCCTATAATCCTGCAGCAGAAGAGCAAGACTGGACAGATGACCCCCCTGAGTGCAGCAACACCTTTAATCATTCAGTGAGAAGAAATTAAACAACAAACCCTGTGAGACACACTGCAGATCTTGTTATCTGCCTGCCCTGCATTGGTGCTGGGGGCACACAAACAGGGCAGACTGCTGTGAGATCCACCAGGATAATCCAGCCTCCCTGGGCAGGGGCAAAGTCCTTATCACTGACTCAGAGCAGCCAAGGCACACTTTAATCTCTTTTTGACAGGGCTAAAGGAGGCATTAGGCAAATTAACCTGCCTGATGCTGAGCCCCAGGTGACTTGTTCACACCAACTGTCTCCCAGGAAAGTCAACAAAGGGAAACCTTTATCAAATATCATCTAGGAGAGGCAAAAGAGGAGCCCCAGGTGAGAGTTTCTTCAATAAGGGCAGCTCTGCAATACAGACACTCCCCAGCTCCCTATCACCTCTTCTCTGGAAGACACAACACAGATTTATCAACACTGAGAGGGTCATGTGCCAACTCTTCCACACCTGGAGGAAACACCCAAGGAAAATGCAGGGGGTGTTTTTGAGAGTCTCTCAAACCACACTCAAAAGTCACACAGGAAAAAGAAAACACTGCAAGGAAGGTGATTTATGGGAGACATTGACACAGAAAAAGGTAAAAGTGTCACTGTTACCATTTTGACATAGGTCATGTAGTTTGGGTCTTTGGCATAGGAACCATATTCATTCTCCACCTGCACTGCAATGATGGGACCTCCTTTCTTGTACTGTGGGGGACAAAAAGGGACAAAGAAAGTGTTCACCATGATTTCCAAAACCACACTAGCTGGCAGGAAAGATGCACCAGCATCTGATGGACTCAACTCCACCCTCCCATTGTCCCAAACTGACCCCAAGCTGTGCTGATTCCTGGAGCAGAACTGGTCCATTTGTTACTGCCTCACCCTGCTGCTGCCACACACTGCCCTGGGCAGCCAGTGCCACCCCCAGACAGGGACAAGGGACAAGAGACAAGGGAGGTGCTTGCCTGGAGAGGGACCACAACGCTCATCAGGTGGTCAAAATAAGCATCCACAGCTTCTGTGAAGCCCTTGTAGGTTGTCCTCAGCTGCATCTCAGGGTCCTGCAGCAGCCAGCTGGGGAGTGGCAGGGGAGGGAATGTGTTAGAGGCTCCTGTGCAGTCAACAGAGGTGTTTCACCCACTGGCAGCAAGGCACACCTGGGCAGGTGTCACCAGGCAGAGCCCCCAGCACAGCTGGGACACCCTGAGATCACTCACTTGGAAATTAAGCCAAGCTCCAATTCCCAATCTCTTCTTTTTGTTCTGCATTTTAGGCCTAAATTCATTTCATCACCTCTACCAAAAATATTTCAAGGATTAATCTTATCACTCAAAAGTGGATTCCTTGCATTCCCAAGGGCACTCTACAACAAGTGCTCCTTCAAAAAAATCCCAATCCTTTCTCAAAACACATTTCTCTAATTGTTCCCATGCTGCTGATTTACAAGGCTGGGTTCTGTCTGGACTTAACAGAAAAAAGGGAAATTTGTTGAAGAGCAGAACAATAAAATGGTGTAACCATTTAAGGAGAATGAGCCTGTACCTTCCTTTTCTCTGCAAAATGAGGCCTAAACTAATATCCTCCCAAAGATCTGAAAGACTCAACTCTTTGCTAAATGTGTCTTTGTGGTCTTAAAAAAAATAATCTCCTCTTGAACTGAAAAATGAGAATAGTACTGTTGCTCTTTATTAGAATTTTTTATCTGTCTGACAAAAAAACCCACGTGGGTGATGTGACAACAAATGACAACAGATGCACTTCTCACAATCTAATGTGGAGGTGGCTTTAGCTGTGGTCATGAGGAGCTCTGCTCTCAGGAGTAAGTCCCTGACATCTGAACTCTGATGCCAAAGGCAAGTGAAAAGTTAAAAAGAAAAAAAATCCCCAAGTCTCTCCACTGAGGTTTGTGCTCTGTGCAGGTGAGGAAAACAAGTGGTAACCTGGCACTGGCTGCACTCAGGAACCAGGCAAGTCCCAGTGCTGCCAGAGCCTCCTCCAGCTGTGTTCATCAGGGGAAAACACAACAGGAGGCTGGAAAGGTTGTGGGGTTTCATTACTGCCAGCTATACAATGCAGATTTCTAGTTGGACTTTTAAAATGGAGCTGAGGTGAAGCAAATTCTTACATCAAGCTGCAAATCCTGTTCATGTTATGCAGAGTCAAGGTGTAGCAGCAAGATGGGCTCCCCCAATTCTGTTTTCCTGCTGTAATCATTATAGCATAAAAAAATTTTATTAAACACTGAAAAAAAAATAGAAGAGCTGCATCAGATAATGAGCATTCACTCACTTTGGGGACACAGAATAAAATATCTCCATCAAGCAGCCAGCCATTCCAAAGCAATTCCTTTGAGGAGCCTCAACTGTGTGTGATCAGGAACTTGGGATTTGTTTGTCCCCAATGCTTCCCTGAACAGGACAATTTCCACACTCACCTGGGCAGACCCCCGAGGTCCCACTCTGAGCAGATGTAAGGTCCAGGGCGCAGGATCACCCACAGTCCATTCTTAGCTGCCAGGGAAAGGAAGGCCCTGGGGATCCAGACAGAGGAATTACTGTCTGCCTGCAGAACCCCACTCCTGATACCCCAACCAGCACTGAATTCAGGCACCAAAGCAGCAGACAGCTGCTGGATGAAGCACTGTAATGCACTGATTAAGTTCCCAGGACTCCAGAAAGCAGGAGAAGGAACAACTCCCCATTGTGATCAAGGCACATCTAGAATAACATCTTCAGCCAAACAACACACACCCCCTCCCTCCAAACAGCAGTATTTCATAACAGAGCTGGCTGTGCCACACACCTTAGATCCAGGTTTTTACTGAAGTCAAACTTGCCTCTCTCCTTCTCGTGCAGGTTCCAGGGCACGTACCTGAAAGGCAGAGCGAGGGCAGTGCAGGTGAAGGAGGAGATCTGGGATGCTCTAAGAAAACCTGAGGCCCCACAATAAGAAGGATGGGAATCCAGTGGCATGGGCCATGAGCAGAGGAGGAGGGGAGGGGCTGTGCAGGGAGCACACTCACGTGGTGAGGGTGTTGAGGCCACAGGCTCTCATTTTGAGCATGCGATCCTCCCAGTGCTGCCGGGGCACGCGGAAATAGTGCATGGAGCCCCCGAAAATGCGGAAGGGCAGCCCTTCCAGCAGGAACTGGGAATTCTCTGTCTGCAAGCCCAGGCTCCTGCCCCACAGCCCCAGAGGGGTCAGCTCACTCCAGTTAAACCTGCAAGAGAAAAGGAGGTGTGAGTCCTGGGGAAGGAATGTGTCCTCCTCATTGCATCTCACCCAGCGGGATCAGCTCTGACCTTCCTGCTCCTCAAGCGAGCCACACTTGGCCACACAGAGCACAGGGATTGTTCACAAGGCTCTAGGCCAGCTGGGAGATCTTCCCAAATGTAGATTTAAATCCATTTCACTGGTTGCTTCCCCCCTGAACCCCCAAGCCACTGTGCCACACTCTACAACTGACACTGCTCAGAGCATGCAACTCACTTGCTGGAATCACGGATGGACAAGATTTCACTCACAATACTCACAAACACTTCCCTAACTTATGGCATTCAACATCTCCCTGCTTTGCATGGGATTTCCATGCTGATTTTTTAATATGGCTGATTTCCAGATCCATGTTACAACAGCAGCTGCATCTCAACATTGCCATCCCAAATCTCTGGGGACTTTGGTATCTTCCAACTCAAAGCATGGAGAAAATAAAAGCCTCTCACCTGTTCCTTGTGAACAGAGAAGTTTTTCCTCGATTCAGTGAACTCTCTGGATTATATTCATCACTCAGTAGAGACTAAAACACCTGTCACCACAAACTTACCTGTGCTTATATAAATCCTGAAAATGCTATTTGTCCAAAGAGCCAGAGCCACGGGGCCAGCAGCTCCTCAGCACTTTCCAGGGTGAGCACTGCTGCTGCCACAGCTCCTCTTGGCTCAGCTCCTGCACTGCTCAAGGCTCTGCAAGCTCCCAGCTCACTCTGGCTGAACCAAAACCCCATTTTACCAACAAGACACAGAGCAGTGTCACTGCCTCCCTCAGCCCACCCCAGTGGCTCAGCTCTGAACACACACACAGAGTCAGACAATGGCAGCTTGTTCCAGATGTGAGGGATGAATTCCCAGCTCCAGAAAGCAAGAATGACATTTGGGAGGAATGCCACAGGGAGAAAATAGAGGAACACCTAAGCCTGCAGCTATGGGTGAAGCAGCTGTTAGCAGAGGGTGAGGATGCTCAGAGCTCGTGGCTTACAGGGATTGCTAACCAGCAGTCTGTCTGTCCTCTGGCAGGACAGGGGGACTAAAAGGAGCTAAATCTAAGCTTGCAGGGTGCTGCATGGGCTGGCTGACAAGCTCAGAGGGTACCTGAGTAGCACAGCATTCTCACAGGGCTCAGAAACAACCGGCAGCAGGCAGGGGTAATACCTGGAAAAGGAAGCCAGATTAGATATTCACTGCCTCACTCTGACTGTGTGACTGGCTGAGTCTGAACAGGACTGAGAATGTTCAGAATGTTCAGAAACACAGCCAGAGAATGATGACATGAGGCTGAGAAATGGCAGCATTGCTCCCAATTAACTGTTACAAATTTCAGCAGCACAGCAAAGAGTTCTCAAGTCCCAAACAGAATATCCCATGGGCACCTGCCCCTCTATGCTGCTAAATTACAGACTGTAACTTTGGCAAACTAAACCAGCTGCATCTACTCCTATTTTAGGTGGAGAGCCAGAGGTGGAAAGCTCAACGGGGTCTGGAGATGCAATACTCTAATTTTTAAAGATTAGGTTGGAAAAGAGCTGGGTAGAGCCCTTCATTACCCCTGCACACAGAAGTGTTGCTGACTGGTGCCAGAATGAAGGCTGTGCTCAGGAAGTACACATAGCCAGATAAAAATAAACTAATCACTTAAGATCATCTTCTTAATCCTAGGCATAACTAACCTGACACATTCCCATCAAGTTTCCTCCTTTAAAACTCCCCAGCTCCAGTGATTTTTCTCCCCAAGAAGGGCTGGTAGGAAGCTCCCAGGCTCCCAATATTTTCAACACATTATCCTAAATATCCCAAAACCCACATTTCTCGTTAGGATCTGTTCAAGTAACCTCAGGAAAGAAACATTTCTGTGACTCAGCAGAGTTCATCCTGTTACCCTGAGCTGGATTGCCAGAGTTTAAAGTGCATCTGGGCTCTGCACTTCCTCCTGAGAGCAATTTATAGCCCCCAGGAGATTTTTTTTTCTCACTACTGTAATGACAGAACAGGTTGCAAATAATATATATTCTGTGATTTCACCTCTGCTTCAGGGAAGTCTCTTTTTCAGAAAAAACCAACCAAAACCAACCATTCCATTACCAACTAACCCCAGAGCAGAGACCCTGAAGTTGGATTGGACAAGTTAGTCCAGTAAAATGGAATAAGCCTTTGTAAAATGGAATTTGAAGTGCAAAATACAACACATGGAAAGTCCCAATTATCTTCTGAACAAAACAACCACGCTGTTCATGCCTGTGAAACACAAATGTGGCTGAAATCTTCTCTGCAAGAGAGATTTACCTTTGGTGTTCAACCACCCTCTGTCCAGCCCAACTGGGAGAAAAAGTTGGTGGAAAACAGCCAAACCAGGGGAAAAAAGCCATGAAGTTCTTTGCTGATGCTGAAGGATGTGCTTCAGAGGACAAGGTACTTTGCTGCTAATCCCTAAGCTCCACTGAGACCTCCAAGGGCTTTGCTGTTTATTCTGGGCTTCTTCTGGCCAGGGGGGAAAGTGAAAGCTCTGAGCTGCCCTGCAGAGCCCCTGTGCTCACAGACTGTGGCTGAGGAAAAAAAAAACTGCAACTTTGCAGAACAGTTTATTCTGCATACAGGTTTATTCTGCCTACAGGGGTTTGTGGATACACACTTAGAGGAGACAGATTCTGTGCCTCCATCAGGTATCAATTTGCAATAATCCTCCCTAAGAACCCAGGTGGCACAAACCCAAGGCCAGCTGTGCAAGAATTTTGCTTCTAATTATGCAAAGATTTATTAAAGCTTTTCCATAGCTCTGAGGATCAGGTTTGCTTCCGACTATGATTTTAAGAACCTGTTATAAAACATCCAGCTGGCAAAAAAAGAACTGTTTTATATCTCCATACATATCCGTGTGTATTTCCATGTATTCTCCAGCGTGTCACTGAGGGACTGAAGAGTTTGTCATTTGGAAGCAACAAAGATGGGATATGTTCCTTTGGGAAAAGGCATCTCCCCCAGAATTAAGATCTAAAACACGTGGGGTTTAAGTTAGAACCTTAAACAATTTCTTGCTGCTACTGATGGGCTACAGAGGAACAGCCAGCTGCTGGTCTGGAGTGTGAAACGGGACCGGCAGAAGGAAGAGAAGATGGAGAGCTGGGCATGGGCCATGGGGACACAAACAGGCTGGAGAGATGGAAACAACTCCGGTGCGAGCACGGCGGGGAGCGCGGAGCCGGCTCAGATGTGCCGGGCCATGGATCGCCAAGCGCAGCACGCTGGGGCGCTGCGGCGATCAGAGCCCGCCCGGGCCAAGGGCGGCGGGGCAGCGCCGGCCGGACCCGGCTCCCGGAGCGCCGGCCGGACCCGGCTCCCGGAGCGCGGCGGGGCAGCGCCGGCCGGACCCGGCTCCCGGAGCGCCGGCCGGACCCGGCTCCCGGAGCGCCGGCCGGACCCGGCTCCCGGAGCGCCGGCCGGACCCGGCTCCCGGAGCGCCGGCCGGACCCGGCTCCGGAGCGCCGGCCGGGACCCGGCTCCCGGAGCGCCGGCCGGACCCGGCTCCCCGGAGCGCCGGCCGGACCCGGCTCCCGGTGCGCGGCGGGGCTGTGCCGGCCGGACCCGGCTCCCGGAGCGCGGCGGGGCTGTGCCCCGGCAGCGGCGGCCGGGAGCGGTGCCCCGGCGGCGGTGGCCGGGAGCGGTGCCCTGGCGGCGGTGGCCGGGAGCGGTGCCGCGGGTGTTTAAACCTGCCCGAGCCGGGCACGGCGGCCGCGCTGCTCCGCTGCTTCCCACGCTCCCGTTCGCTGCAGCAATGACGGGAGCGGCGCTCTCCGCTCGGAAAGGACGGGATGCACCGGCAGCGCGCAGGAGGCACGGCGTTAAGAACTGCATCCATTACATTCATTACGTTAATAACCCTTTGCTCTCCAGCGGCGCCGCCGATTCCATCCGTGCGCAGCTCCCGCGCCGGCGGGGCCTGCGCCCGGCGGGGCAGCGACACCCGCCCCCCGCCCCGAGTCGGGTCTCACCTGCGCAGCAGCAGCCACAGCACGACGAGGAGCAGAGCCACGGCCCCGAGGCGGCGCTGCCGCCGCCCCCCGCACGGCCACATGGCGGAGGGAGCGCGGCCCTCAGGGCCCCCGCAGCGGCCCCGGGCCCCGAACCCCCGACCCGCCGGGCGCGCACCCCGCGGCACGCCCGCCCCGCCCCGGCCCCGCCCGCGCGCCTTGGGCCGCGCCCCGCCCCGCGGCCCCGCCCACGCCGCCTCCCATTGGCTGCCGCAGGGGCGCGCGCGCCGCGGGGGCGGGGCGGGAGCGGCCGTGAGGGAACGGCCCTGAGGGGGGGGCGGCAGGGACAGCGGGAGGGCACGGACGGGGAGAATGGGCTGAGAGCACGGACTGGGAGAGAGCCCGGACACAGAGCATGGACTGAGAGCACCGGGAGAGCCCAGGCCGAGACCGTGGACAGAGGGAACCCCGATAGAGAGACCCCAGGCAAGGATCCCACAGAGAGCCCCCCAGAGAGAGCCTGCACTGAGAGCCCGGGCTGGGACCCACGACAGAGATCCCGGGGGAGACCCCAGACAGAGACCTCTGGCCAGAAACTGCCATAGAGAGCCTGGAGAGAGACCTTGGACAGAGACCCTGGCTGGAGAGCCCTTCATATTGTCCAGAGACCCTTCCCACTGCCCAGAGACCCTTCCCACTGCCCAGAGACCCTTCCCATTGTCCAGAGACCCTTCCCACTGCCAGAGACCCTTCCCATTGTCCAGAGACCCTTCCCACTGCCAGAGACCCTTCCCACTGCCCAGAGACCCTTCCCATTGTCCAGAGACCCTTCCCATTGTCCAGAGACCCCTCCCCACTGCCCAGAGACCCTCCCCACTGCCCAGAGACCCTTCCCATTGTCCTGAGACCCTTCCCATTGTCCTGAGACCCTTCCCACTGCCCAGAGACCCTTCCCAGCCCCAGTGCATCCCCTGGGGTTTCTTTTTGAGGCACAAGTGTTTATCCTTCAAACTGCCCTGTTGGGGAGAATTCAATGTGCAATAAAGCAAGGAAGGGGAATAAAGCAAAGTTCAGGGCAGCAACAGTAAAATCTGGGATCAAACAAGTGGAAGGTGGGTTTAAGGTCCCTCCCAACCTAACCCATCCCATGGTTCTGCTGCTAAAGCTCTGTCATCTTCCCCTGCCAAGTACTGCTGAGGAAAGAGCAGCTGGCTGATCTGAAGGGGTTAATTAACAAAGACATTATCTAAAAAACCCTCAAGCAGAACTATTTTGCAACACCCACTTCAAAAATTCCCCGTTGCTTCTGTTTAAACACCTGAAACACCACAGAAGGAAATTATGATAATTTCCACTCCAGTAACATTTCCATCATTGCTTTATTGATTCCAAACCCGAGAGGAAAAAAAATAGTTTAATTTACCAATATTTTTACTCCCCTTACATAGTTCACAGCCATGATTTCACTGATTAGAGGCCACAGAGTTCAATATTTCTGTGCATAACCTTAGTTTTTCATTTGCACTTTTGTGCTGCAAAGGCTTCTTTGAGATTAAGCACCAAGACGTGGTGGGAATACAGAGAACAAGCAGTGGTTGAGATATCAGGAAAAGTTTCCTGGGAGAAGAGGGAGTGCTTCTAGCTAAAGGAGAGGCAATCTGGGATAAAAACATTCTGGTTAGAGCCTGTGAACATCTGTTCCTAGGGGTGCTGTGAGCAGTTAATTCCTTCAAAATAAAGATTTCAGTGATCCCACGGGCTCAGGCCACACCTCTGCCCCAGGTTCCCATTTCAGTCCTGACTCACAGAGGTGAGCAGCAGCTCTGGTGTTTCTTTTTCCAAGGAGGACATGTGGCAAGCAGGATTTGGAGATTTTGGGGTTTCAGCAGCTGTGCCAGCCAGATGTGCAGAAGGCAGGAAGGTGTTTCCACTGGGGGATCCCCCTCTCCACTCCCAGGGAGAGAGCTGGGGAGGGAAACAGGGGAGCTGGAACAGATGGAGGGATTTTAAGGCTCCTGGCTTCAGCCCTGTAGCAGATTCCTGGCCACAATCATCCTCATGACCTCGTTGGTACCTGCAGCAGGATGGGGATGCAGGGGAGACACAGTTAAGGCATGGTCCAATGTGGTAACTGAGAGCACTGGAGATTTAATTAGCATGATGTGCAGTTTGATAACCAAGAGCAAACAGAGCTTTGAAAATTACAAGATTGGATCAAGTATGGCTGACAGGAAAGAAGATTTAACTAAATAGAAATGTAAAGTTCATCTGTGTGATGTTTAAATGAATGCAGGAAAAAATCACTAGCCTTCCTGAAAATGGTATATAAGCATATGTAGCTCACAGTAAAATTCACATTCTGATCACAGATCACTAGTCCCTGTCTCTCTCTCAATTGCTGATAGTCCAATATTTTCCCCACAAAAGGCCAAGAGAACTCTTCCCTGTTGTGCAGTTTACAGCAGAGAGCAGCTCTTCCCACCAGCTGAAGTGGCATTTAGGAGGAGTTGGGCTGAAACCCAACTGCCAAGTGCCAGCACATTGCTTGGGAAAGCTGGTGCTGCTTTTTATATGGGTGTTGGGAGGATGCAGAACTGGATTTACACCAACATCTGAGCTCTCTGCTTCACATCCAACACACACACAACACAGCCTGCAAACCCACTGTAAGAAACAGCATGTACCTTACTCTTATTTACCTGGGTGTAAGTGAGGGGATTTCAAAGGGAAAACAAAATATTTAGGAGGCCAAATCAAGGTTAGAAAAGGCCAGATACATGGAGACATGATGTCAAATAGTGCAAACAGACCAAAGTCACAGGAGAGGAATTATTAGGGAGAATCATCACGTGACAAGGAGTAATGGGATGAAACTGGACAGAGGCACTGCTAACATGACAACTAAATATCTTCCTCTGCTGTAAGGCTCTTAAAATAGCCCAAACTGCTCCCACTCTCAGAGCTCCCAGCCAGGGCACTCACACACAGCACACCTCCTGCTCAGAGCAGAGCAGGGCTCTGAAACAAGAATCAGTCATGTGGGAAGGTGGGTGCTGGAGTCAGGGGTCTCTGAATTCTTCAGAGAAAAATCAGAGTGCAGGGAGTGAATTAAAGCTTTTGGGTGGCTTGGAGTGTATTTAGCCACTCACATATAAAGCAGACATTTAAGCAGAAGTAAGTCAGTAATTTTAGAATTCTCATAGATTAAGGTGTGGTGGTCCAAGTTTGCATCTTAGTTTGTTGGAAAAATCCTATATAATAGTATGTAGTGGGGAGAGTTGTTGCTTTTAGCCACTGGCTTTTGCCAGGGCTTTTAGCCATTCACTTATTGCCACTGCATTTGCTACTGCTTGGCCACTACTTTTTGCCATTGCCTGTTGAGACTGATGTGCTTTGGAATAAGACGTGCTTTGTAATAAATAACCTTTTTAACAATCAGCTGCTTTGCTTATTTAGAAAATAACCTGACAAAGTAGGAACCTAAGAGCTCCAGAGGGGCAGTTTTTCACCTAACCCCACTGCCACCTCCACTTGTAATAAGAGTGTTTTTTACCTTCCAGGATCTGGTGGACTCTGATGTCTCGCACGAATTGCTGCACTGCATAATCCTTCAGGTAGCCATAGCCCCCGTGCATCTGCAGAGCCTGGTTACAGATCTAAGGGGATAACACTGCTGTCAGGTCACTTGTGGAGGGCACCTCAGTAAGGTAAGGACTCAGGAAACTGGGCTTTTTTTTTTTTTTCCTGGTCACCTAATCTCATCTCTTAAAAACGTGGTGTGATTTTCAGGCACCATCAGTGCTGCTCTCGGTGCTATCACGTTACCTGTTTGACATGGAGGGTGTGTTTATGTGAACAGCAATGCAGAAATATTCAGGAATGCATACAGAGATACCCAGGGATGGGTGTTTTTAGGGAATAAATCGATTATTGAGGCGTTTCTGAGGTTTCTGATGCAAACCTGAACCGCCCGATCGCCACCTGGTGGCCGCTCATGGGAGCGGCTGGCAGGGCGCTGGTTTCCATGGAAACACGACTCCGTGTGTCCCATCCCTCAGTTTGGGATAGAAAACATAAAAACAGCAAAAATGCAGAATGATGAGCATGTAGGATAGCTTCTAAAGGACACTGGTCTAGGAAGTGTCAAGTGTTCTTTTTCCCCCATTTTGCTTTCTCTTTATGGGGACATTTTGATAAGGTAACAAAATAAGATATTTTTCAAAGTGGTTTCATAATTTTCAAAGCAACAATGCAATTTTTCAGAGGTCTAGGAAAAAACACTTGCTACCTAGGAACAACCACCCTGCAAGGTGCAAATTTTCCTAGGAAAATAAAAAAACTCTGCTGCTGTGTTGTCTCCCTTTCAGTCCCCTAGGAAGTAGTATAGGAAGAATGGTGGAAAGATGTTTTAATTCTCAGATTGATCCTTGTGTTGGGTTGATGTGACCAGAAATGTGTATTCTATCACCATCTGCTGAAGCTGGGTGGGGCAGTGACCCTGATCTCCTGGTACATATTATCTGCTAATGGGCCATCTTTAAACCAGCTGGGGCAATCATCTTTATCTTTCCACAGCCCATCCTCCCTCCAGGAGATATCTCCTGTTAATGGGCCAGTGAGTCCCAGTGCATGACTGATAAAATTCCATCATCCCACTGGGAAATGCTCCAGCCAGGGGAGGAGCCAGGCCTTTCCTACCCAGAGAAAAACTGAGATTTTGGACACCAAGGTACCTTCTTTCCACTGGATTCCAGAGGAAAACCAGACCTTTCCACATCATCCCTGGACCTTCAGAGGAAACTGCACCTTCTCCAGGAGCACTGCTCCAGCTGAACCACATCTGCCACTGCAGGAGGATGCAGCCACCATTGAATGGGACTGCTGCCACCACCCTGACTGACTGACGGGTGTCAGCTTGGATTCTGACTCTGGCAGGGTTGGGATTGTTCTTTGTAATACTGCATTTCTATTTTAATTTTCCTAGTAAAGAACTGTTCTTCCTAATTCCCATATCTTTGCCTGAGAGCCCCTTAATTTCAAAATTATAATAATAATTTGGAGGAAGGGGGTTTCCATTCTCCATTTCAAAGAGAAGTTTCTGCCTTTATTGGCAGACACCTGTCCTTCAAACCAGGACAATCCTGCAGCCTCCATGTGTCTTATAAAACATCCTGTCCTCAAGTGACACTCCTGGCTCTGAGTTTGGCTTTGTGTCGCTACAACATCAAACTCCTCCCTGACACTCTGAGCATTAAGGGGGGGGTCTCCAAGCCTCTAATCAGGATCCCAAGTGTTGTTTGAGTCACCTACCCCAAAGCACTCGTCGGTGGCAAAGAGCTTGGCCATGGAGCAGAGCACGGCCGCATCCTCCCGGCCGTCCTGCAGCGCCCGCGCCGCGTTGCGCACCATGAGCCGCGCTGCCACCAGCCGCGTGGCCATCTCTGCCAGCCGGAACTGCAGGTACTGCCGAGCACAGCCAGGGCAGGCATCATCAGCACCCCGCAGCCCTCTCAGCCACCACCTGCAGGTAGGGCTCAGGCCTGACTCGCTTCCCTGCTCTTCACTTCTCCAGGGATGGCCCCAGGGTGAGGAAGAGCTCAGCTCTGGGGGCAGAGCTGCTGCAGGCGTTACCTGGTTGTTGGCGAGGGGTTCCCCGAACTGTTTGCGGACACTGAGGTGCTCCTGAGCCAGGAGAACTGAGGCATGAGCAGCTCCTAACGAGCAGGAAGCTGGTGGGAGAAGCCAAGGACACAGAGTGAATGTGAAGCTGCTTCAGACAGGCAGCAAGAAGGTCCTGCCCTCCTCCCCTGGCTCTCTTTGCCTTCTCACCGATGTTTATCCTGCCTCCATTGAGCCCCTGCATGGCGATGCTGAATCCCTGCCCTTCAGCTCCCAGCCGGTTGCCCACAGGAACAACGCAGTCCTCAAAGATCACAGCCCGAGTTGGCTGGGAATTCCAGCCTACCTGGGAAAAAACACAGCTCCTTCCAGACTGCATGAGGAGCAGCACAGCTCCAACACAGAACCACCAGCCTGATCCCAGCCCTTGGTCTCGCTGCCAAGCTGCCACAAAGCACCTGTGGTCTGCATGGTTTGGCCTCAGTGTGGAAAATGGAATGGATGCTTTTGAGAAGAGGCACAAATCCAGTGATCTTGATGTTCCTGAGACTAAAATCAAAGGGATGGGTATAGGTCAAACTTCACCAAAGCTGGACTTGGCTTGGTAAAACCATGCCAAGCTGGGACTCTAATCCCATCCATGAAGACATCCCTAATGCTTTGCACAGACAAGCTCATTGGGACGACAGACACAGCCTCAAGCTGGGCAGGGCAGGCTCAGGTTGGACATCAGCAAGAATTTCTCCATGGAAAAGGCTGTCAGGCATTGGAATGGACTGTCCAGGGAGGTATTTGTGTCACCACTGCATGTATTTAGGAATGCCTGGATGTGGCACTCAGTGCTCTGGCTGACAAGTCAGGATCATTCACAGGTTGGATTCACTGGTCTTGGAGGTCTTTCCAATCTTAATGATTCTGTGGTTCTGTGATCTCTGCCCTGCACTTCCCTCAAGCAGACAGGAAGCACAAACCAAGCCTCTTACCTTCTTCTCCTTCTTGCCAAAGCTGAGCCCTGGCATTCCCTTCTCCAGCACGAGGCAGGAGATGCCCTTGGGGCCAGGGCCCCCGGTGCGACACATGACCACGTACACATCAGTGTCACCTCCCCCGCTGATGAAGGCCTGCAGGGGGGCACAATAAGAACAGAGGGGCTTTGGGGTGGTTCTGCAAACTAACCCTGAGCCCACAGCAGCAGCTGGCAGGGTACAGAGATGGAGAGGCAAAGACCCCACAGACAGAGGCACTTAGGGTGGTGAAAGCTCTGCAGAGCACAGAGACAGCAGGAATGGGGAGGACAGTGAGACCCAGGCCCCGGTGTGCAGGCAGCTTTAAAGAGGTACCTTGGAGCCATTCAGGACATAGGTGTCCCCTTTCCTCTGAGCTGAGGTCAGCAGGGAAGCTGCATCACTGCCACTCCCTGTTTGAGAGGTAAGGAAGCAGCCAGTGAAGCAGAAGATCCAGAGCCTACAAATTCTCCCTGGGACCATAGCCTGAGTTTGTACCACGAGCATCTCAGCAATCATCACCTGCCCCTCCCCAAATTCACAAATGAACATGGAAAGAAACTTTTCACCTCCAGACCTTTGCAATGTCCATATTCAGTTAAATAGAAATAAGATGTCCTGGTTGAGTTGGGGATGCTCACCTGGCTCAGTCAGGCAGTAAGAGGCAAATTTTTCCATGCTACAGAGAGAGGGGCAGAACCTGCTCCGCTGCTCCTCGTTGCCAAAGGTGTCGATCATCCAAACACACATGCTGGGGTGGGGGAGAAGGAGCAGCACTGAATATAGATTGTACAAGAACATTCCTGGCTGAACAGAGGAAGGCTCCATGGAGCTGAGGCTTGAAAATATATTGTTACACCTTCCATTCATTCAGCACAGACTCACTGCCCTGTGGAACAGCAGGCTCCTGTTTAAGAGCCTCAGTCCCACCTCCATGCTCAGCCCTGTTCACTCTCCAAAAAACTGCACCTGAGGACAGAGTCATCATTACAGCTCTCTGTGCCAAGTGACCTGTCACTGGACATGTCTGTACAAGCAGGACAGCCCTGGCATCAGGTGGTGCCTCTGGGCTCTGTCACAGCACAGCTGAGGCACAAAGGCTTTTTCCAGGCAGGTTACTATCTATGGACAGCTTAAGTGGCAGAGCAGGGAACAAAATCCAGAACTTAATCCCATCCTGCATACCACAAAGCTAAAATTACTTCTTGGTGGCATCTCAGTATTTGTTTACTGCCATCCAGGGATCCTCCCAGGGATGTGTGTACTCGAGGTCACAATTTGAATATTTAAATAATGTGCAGCAGCAAGGGAGCTGCCTCCAGCTGGATTTAGAGCCCACAGAGCAGCCAGGCTGACACCACCCACCCCTGCCCAGCACACTCACTTGTGGATGCTCATGTAAGCAGTGGTGCTGGTGCATCCTGTTGACAGAGCTTCAAAGATTATGGAGGTGTCAAGTCGTGACAATCCAGAGCCACCAACGTCTGGTTTCACATAGATCCCACCAAATCCTAGCTGGGCTGCCTTCCTCATCGTTTCCACAGGGAATATTTCCTGTTGGGGCAGGCAGAGATACCCCAATGAATATTCAGGGTCAGTTCAATCTCTTTTGGCATCCCTGGGTTACCAATTCCAGTCTCACCAACCTGCAGAGTTTAAGTCAACTGGGTGGGTCAAAGAAGAGGTGGTACCTACACAGCCACACTCCATCTTCAGCAGTGAACCCAAGACTCAGGTGACTGAAAAACCTGGCTAGGAAAGCTTCAAGGTATTTCTGATTATTTCCCCTCCCTCCTACAGCAGCAGCTTCAACAACAACCTGCAGAGCTATTGCAGGAACCCCTCAGTGAGACTTAGGGCCCATAACATCCTCAGGGAGGAAGAAAGGGAGCAGTACAGCCCTTGTGGTGCTGTCCTACCTTCTCATCCCACTCGGCCATGTAAGGAGCCATCTCCTTGGCAGCAAAATCAAAGGCAACTTTTTGGAATTCTTTCTGATCCTCAGTCAGTCCAGTGGATGCTAGAAAAGCAGGAGGAGATCAGAACAAGTATGTTGAGGGAAGGCAGCACAACCACCTTGTGTGTACCCCAAACAATTTCAAGGTGCCCCTCATCTCACACAAACAGTTCAGGGTCTAATAAACTGTGCTGAGAGCAGGGGGCTTTGGAAGGACTTTCTTGGGACAAACAAATCCAAGATCCCAGCTGTCTCTGTCTGCTCCATGGAAAGCCAGTCCATGGCAGCTGTCACTCCATCTCACTAAATCTGTGCTAAAGAAATGTGAGGGAGCAGTGCTGGACTTCAAAGAAAGGAGGCTTGGAAGCAAATAAAGAATAAAGCAGCCCTTTGGAAACAGCATCTAAAGCTTTAGTTAGGTTCTGCATTAGAAACCTGCTGCTTCACCGACACATGGATCCAAGATTGTTTTGTTTGTTCCTCTCCTGAAATTCCCAGGTATGCTGCCTCAATTTTAAATGTTACATTTAGACATTGAAGCAATCTACAAGGTGTTCTGGAAGGGACCCTAAAGACCATCTTGTTCAAATCACCTGACACTTTTTCAAGACCAAACCCTGTCCAACCAACCCAGCACTGCCAGGATGGGGCATCCACAAATTCTGGGCACCCTGTGCCAGCTGGAATTCTGTCAGAGGAATATCTAACCTAAATCTCTCATCTTTTAGTTTAAATCCATTCCCCCTTGCCCTATCAGTCTGCCCGTGTAAAAAGCTTTTCTTCATTTTTATAATCCCCCTTCTTTGAGAGATATTCTCTGATTCACTAGCAAATCTGAAAAAACGTGAAAGCCTAACAAAGGTAAGGGAAGGACAGGGAGAGGGGAGCACCTTCCTTGGGGGCTTTGTCCTATAGGTGAACAGGGGGTAACAAGGAAAAAGAAGGGACAGGGAGAGGGAAGGACCTTTTTTGTGGATCCTGTCCCACTGCTGAGCAGAGTCTCACAAAGGTAAAGGCGGGAGAGGGAAGGACCTTTTTTACAGGGCTGTGTCCCACTGCTAACACCCACCCACCGCGGGCTGTCCGGCCCGCAGCGCCCTGTCCGGGAGCCGTGACACGGGAAGAGTGACACGGGCAGCAGTGACACGGGAGCCGTGACACGGGAAGAGTGACACGGGAGCCGTGACACGGGAAGAGTGACACGGGCAGCAGTGACACGGGAGCAATGACACGGGAGCCGTGACACGGGCAGCTGGGGCCATCCCTCCGGGAGGGGACAGGCGGTCCGGGGCCACAGTGTCGCTGTCCATCTCCCGCCTCCCCCGGCCGCCCCGCAGCTGCGGCCGCTCCTTACGGTCGATGCAGGACGCGATCCCCCGGCGCCCCAGCAGCAGCCGCGCCGCCGCCCGCGGGGCCGCTCGCCACGCCATGGCCATGGCCGTGCGGGGCCGCTGCGCCTCCCGCGGCCGCTTCCCGGGCCCGGCCCGGCGGGGCAGGCTGGGAGCTGTAGTCCTGCCCCCGGCGCCGCCCGCCTCCCCGGGCGGGGAGGGAGCGAGGGGAGCCGGCCCTGCCCCGGCCTTTGCATAGCGGGCACCGCTTCCGAGCGCGGCTTCCTCCTCCTCCTCCTCCTGCTGCTGCTGCTGCTGCTGCCGCCCGGCACCGCCAGCATCCTCATCGCCCCGAGCGGCACAGGCGGCAGCGGCCCGCGCCGGTGAGCGGAGCTCGGAGGGCTGGCAAGGAGGGAGGGAGGGGAAAGCTTGGCATAGGAGGTGGAAAAGTTGATGCCAGCCGGCCTGGCAGGAGGCGGCCGCGCTGAGAGAGAGGGCAGGGGATGGGCCGGGCTGCCCGAGCCTCTCGGCGGAGGCACGGGGGCCGTAGGGCTGGGAGGGACCCTGGAGAGCAGCCAGCGCAGCGCCCCGGCGGGCACGGGCACCGGCAGAGAGCGCGCCCGGGGCTCGGCGCTGCGCGGGGAACGAGCCGCTCCCCAAGGGCTCGGGTGGGCACAGAGAGACCCAGAGCCGGGGCCAGGCTGGGCACAGCAGAGCCAGAGCCGGGCTGAGCACAGGCAGAGCCAGAGCCGGGCTGAGCACAGGCAGAGCCGGTGCCAGGATGGGCACAGGAAGAGCTGGAGCGGGAACAGGCAGAGCCAGAGCCAGGGTGGGCACAGGCAGAGCCAGAGCCGGGCTGAGCACAGGCAGAGCCGGTGCCAGGATGGGCACAGGAAGAGCCGGAGCGGGAACAGGCAGAGCCAGAGCCAGGGTGGGCACAGGCGGAGCCGGAGCCAGGCTGGGCTGAGCTCTGGACACAGGCTCGGTCCCTCTTGCACATTCAGAGCCAGAGCCAGGCTGGGCTGAGCTCTGGACACAGGCTCGGTCCCTCTTGCACATTCAGAGCCAGAGCCAGGCTGGGCTGAGCTCTGAGCCAGGCTGGGCTGAGCTCTGGACACAGGCTCGGTCCCCCTGGCTCAGCCGGGGCGCTCGCAGCCGCTGCCCCGCAGCCCAGCCCTGCTGCTCGTGTCCATCAGGGCTCCAGGGCGCGGTCCCCAAGCCCTGCCAGCATTCACACTGATAGAGGAAGTGGCTGAGCTCAAGGAAAGATTTATTTGCTCTCCACTCGCAGTGCTTGCAGCTCTCTGCCTCAGCCATCTCTACTTTTTTTCAGCTGCCTGAAGGAGCAGTAATTCCTCCTCCTTCTCTCGTCCATCAGGTGCTTCTCAGTGAAGAGAAGATAATTCAGAGAGACCAGAGATGCCTTGGCCGAGCAGAAAGAGAGACAAAGGAGCAGTAGCAGGTCTGTGCTGACATCCTGACTGATTGAGCATCTCTCATTTGAGGTTGCAGGCTCTAGTGCAAGTACAGGCAGCCGTGTTAACCGTCTGTCTTTGACAGGCTGTGTCTTACAGACAGCATTTCCTGTGCCAAATGGGCTGAGCAGCCAGGCGTGACTGAGACAAGCCTGCCAGGTGTGTGATAAGGACAGTGATGTATTCCCAGCACAAGGGGGTTAGGAAATGGATCTCAGACCCATTTATGCAGAGCTTTCAGGTCCTGCACAGCAGAGTGGGTCACTCAGAGCACACCCAGTGCAGTGGCAGGAAGCTGATGTGGTACCAGCTGCAAAAACAAAAAGCAAGAACACTGTGCTGGAGGCATCATGATGTGGTGTTTAAAGTACATGATGAAAAAATTGCATACTTGGCTCATCTGTGCTACTCATCTGCTTGATTCACTCTAGCAAATAACCATCCTTTTACCCTTTAATCACTTCTTAATAATTGGGAGTTTTTTGTCTGTGTCCTGAAGAAACAAAGGATAGGGATCCCTTCTGGACAGGTAGCTCAGTGGAGCTTAAGCTAAGATTTCCAGCTCCTGCAGGAATTGAAAGTTTGGTTTGCTTGGTGAATGTTCCTCTTACCAGATTCACCTAAATCTACTTTGTTGCCTGCAGCTGATTTCTCAGCAATTAATTAAAAACACTTCATGTGGGCAAACATGAGGTTTTTTAATTACTAATTGGGAGTATTAAACTGCATTTTTGCACACACAAAAATATCCTTATTTCAGATGCAAATTAGAAATACTCAGAATCATTGGTGCATAATGCTGCTACCTTATCCTGAGCACCTGGGCTGCCCCAAACTCCTGCTGCAGTCAAATGTGTGAAACCAGCTTGGACAACTAAAAATATTTTTTTTGAAACAAAATGTGTTTTATCTCCATGTCTTTTAAGATAAAAAAGAACCTGATGCCAAAATTGCCAAAACCGAGGAGGAGACTTCAGATAAAGAGGAAGAAGAGAAATCTTCAAAACCTCCAGCTGGGAGCTCCAAATCAGGATGGAAGAACTGGAAGAAAAAAGAATCTGAGGCTGGTGGGGAAGAAAGCAAGATGACATATTGTCACTGGCTGCTGAAATCAGAGCCTGAGAGCAGGCTGGAGAAGGGGGTGGATGTGAAGGTGAGCACTGGCACCCCTCACTCAGCAAAGGACAGCAGCAGGGCCACTCCTGCCCAGCTGCAGTGCCCACATGCTGAGGGACAGCAACTCACCTTGGTTTTTCTTCTCAAAACCCATTTGTCCTCCTGGAAATTGAAAAACAAAATGTTCTTGTCCAAGGTGATAACCTTGGGGTTTCATACATGTAATACTAGAGGAAATCAGCTCCTCAGGATGCTTGGCTGTTGGTCACAGCAGCAGCATCTATTTCAGACTCTGCCTTTACACTGCTGCTGCTTTCTAAAGGTTTTCTGTAGGCCCTGTGGGAGATAAAAATTGTGTCAAGTTTGTGCTATAATTGAAGGAGCTGCTAGCAACAAATGCTTAGGCTCAGTGCAGACACTGTGAAGATCAGAAACCTCCTGAATGAATCTTTATTTTCATTTCATTTGGCAGTTCAGTGTTGATGACTTGAAAGCTCAGCCTAATCAGACAACCTGCTGGGATGGAGTAAGGAACTACCAGGTAGGAAGCACATGGGGGCACTGAAATGGCAGCAGGAGGAAGGTGGCTCTGCCCACAGCTTGTTCCTGTGCCTGAAGCATTTCCTTTTGGGCCACTCTGCCTGTTCATACAGGTTCATTTTGGCAGGGAGCTGAAATCAACTCCTGCTTAGTGGTCTCTAAGTCAGAGGTAGATTCAAGCTGGGGAATATTCTGTTAAATCATCCAGTTTTTCTTTCACTTTCATACTTTACAGCAAGTCTGTACTTCCCCAAATCCTCTGTCACTTTTGCTTTCTGTTCCAAAGCAATTCCCCCTGTGTTCCCCTGCTGTGTATGATCCCTGTACTGTACAGGATTCCCTGTTCCCCTACACATGATCTGCTCTGAGTTGTTTGCTGACAGCTCTCCTGGGCAAGGGTGGCTGAGCTGTTGAATTCCCACACACTTTCTGACCAACTGCATCTTGCTCTTTAGCCTTGTTTTTGCTTAATTTCATTCCAACACAAAAACATCTCTATGACAACTGTAGGAAACATTATCTGAGTAATTCTGAAGCTCATCTACCTCTCCTCTTGTTGGTTCCTATTCTTGGCTGCTTACAATGAAGCCCTGAGAGCTTGATGGAAAGAGCTGAAAGTCTCTTGTTTACTCCTGGCAGGCAAGGAATTTCCTGAGATCCATGAAACTTGGGCAGCAGGCCTTCTTCTACCACAGTAACTGCAAAGAGCCTGGCATTGTGGCCCTTGTCAAGGTGAGTGTTTATGGATGGGTTATCAAACAGCTCATTGCTTGTGTCCCAGCCCCAAAAAGGGCAGGAGTTGTCCAGTGAGAGCAGGAATGAGCCCAGGACACCTCAGCTCAGCACTGCAGGGCTGACTCAGCCATGTGTCCCCAGAGGGATGGAACCAAGCTGTGCTGTTTTCCTGCTGACATTTCAGGGCACTCCCAGCCAAGCCAAGAGCTGTTGCACACTGATTCCAACCTGACTCACTCCCTTCTAGTCAGCAGAGCCCACAAGGCAGTAGAATAAACCCAGGGCACAGAACAGCTTTTTCTTTAAGAGAACTCATCACAAAGATCATCATCAGCTCCCCAGTTTTTCCCTGTTCCATGTCCTTCCACACTGATCTCCAGCAGGTGATGCTGCACTCACTGTTCTGCACTTCTTCCACCCAAGAAATGCAAAGGAACTGTCAGAATGGAGTTCAGGGAATGCAAGGCTGGTTTTGCACCAGGATTATGCCTTGGCTCATGCCCTTTGCTGACAGGTGTTTTGAACTGATGGAAACTTTCTTCTCCCTTTCTGCTCCAGATTGTAAAGGAGGCATACCCTGATCACACACAGTTTGATCAGAAGGATCCTCATTATGACTCCACCAGCAGAAAAGAGAACCCCAAATGGTCCATGGTAATGTACTGCATCAAATACAGCTGTTCAGAACCCCAAATGGTCCATGGTAATGTACTGCATCAAATACAGCTGTTCAGAACCCCAAATGGTCCATGGTAATGTACTGCATCAAATACAGCTGTTCAAGCTCTGTGTGCAGGCCAAGAGAAGGGAGAAGGTTCTTTGCATCTTATTGAAAATCTTAAGCCTCTGCCCTGGCCTAGCTGCCTTTTTCTCTCTCAAGAGAAAATTCAATCCTGTTTTCTCTGCTTTTTTCCCCCTTATCCCTTCCAGAAGGCTGCCAAAATGTATTTCCCTAAATTTTCAAATCTTGGCTGCAGAGCTGGCCACACGTGGCAGAACCTGAGTTAGAGAAATGAACTAAGAACCACTGTCAGTGCACAACAAACAAATCTGTAGTTTTGAGGCACATTAAATTGCAGGGAAGGGAGTGTTCATGGGCTGGCTACATCCCACATCTGAATTTTGTATTGTCAGTGCCAACAAATCACCTGCCAGAAATACTGGGAAGTTCTTTTAGCCTTGAGCAGAGCAAAGCTTGCAGTTTGAAATGCTCAGAGGTTTTATGGGATGTGTGGAGCTGCTGTCCCAGCTCTCCTGTGCTGCCCTCCCTTGCAGGTGGATGTGCAGTTTGTGAGGATGACCAAACGTTTCATCCCCCTCTCAGAGATCAAGGCTCACCACCTGGCACACAAAGCAGATGGGGGCCCCCTCAAGGACATGATGCTCTTCAGCAGGCAACGTCTGTCCATCCAGCCCCTGACACAAGGTGAGACCTCCAGGGGCTCTTGGCTCCCTCTGTCAGGCAAGCTGGAAGTTTCACTCATGGTTTTTTCCTTCCTTACCACAGAGGAATTTGATTTTGTCTTGAGCCTGGAAGAGGAAAAGCCACATTAAAGCAGCCCAGCTCCCTCCCAGCCTGCTGATGCCTCCTCCTCCTCCTCCTCCTCCACCAGCACAACTCTCAAGTTCACCTGCTCAAGCACAGCACCACAAATGTGCCCACACAAGATCTGCAGCCACACATCCCTTCCCCTCACACACTTATTTTTGCTTATTTTTTCAATAAATAAAGCCTTTTGGAATCAGCTGTGGCTACTTGGGTTTTAATAGTGGAAAAATCTGTAATTTTTCCCTTGAGGAAGGAACAGATGCATCCTCTTTGTTTAGTTTGGGATCTAGTGCAGCCCCATGTACTGCAGAGGGACATTATTCTGCAGGCAGGAATTCCTGAGTTCTGTCTAGAACCAGGAAATTAAGAATCATTGAATAGCCTGGGTTGGACATGGACATGGACAGGGACAACTTCCACTATCCCAGCTCGCTCCAAGCTCTGTCCAGCCTGGCTCTGGACACTTCCAGGGATTGGGCAGCCACAGCTGTGCCAGGGCCTCACCACCCTGAGGGAAGAATTTCCTCCCAACATCCCATCTAAACTACCCTGTGTCAGTCTGAAGCTGTCCCCCCTCATCCTGTCAGTGCATGCTGTTGTGAACAGTCTCTCTGGAGATGGATACACAAAGCAGATCACAGCCAACTTCCTGCAGGTACAAAAGTTCCCACCTTATTTTAGTTCTGACATCAGGGAAATGGAAGAAAATAAAACCAGCTTGCTAATTTTTAAGCCACATGGGTCCTCCATCAGCACAGCTGCCAAGCAGTGACACAGCTTAAAGAAAGACCAAGGATTTATAAAGATAACAAAGGACAAATTCCTCCAGCATTTTTGGAGAGCTGCACACTGTGGCACTTTGAAAGAAAAATCTCTTCATACCACAGGAAAAAACCCAACCCAGTACAAACCAGTCAAACTCATGCACAGCATTTGACAGCCAGGGCTGGCTCTTTTTAATTGGAGAGACAAAAAAACCCAAGTTTTAAAATACAGCCATTGAAAAGACGACGAATTAAGAAACATGTAAACACAGCAGAGGCTTAATTACAAGTTGCACTGCTTGGTTTGGTACTTGCCCACTCCCCTCTGCCTGGCAGAGAGGGAATGACCCAAGTACAGCACAGAACCACCAGCTCAGGTGCAGCACCTGCACCTGCCCCTTCACATGCTCACAAAACACTGTTCTAGAGTACCTTGTCCTGGAGTGACCCCAGCTGCTCTCTAAGGATGCTCCACCCCACACAGAGTGGCTAATGAATGGTCCATCAGATTCAGTAAAAATGGGAATCATTCCTGAATTCTGGTTCCACACACAGGGACACAGGGGACAAAGTAGGAAAAACCCCCAAATCAATGCACAGGCTCATGCACCTTTTCCAAGGGAGCCCTCCAGGAATGATGAACAGATGTTGAACAGCCAGGCAGTGATCTCACATCCAGCCAGGCAGGGAAAAAAAACCACTCCTGGAATGCAGAGACATCTCCATCCAGGGGGTTTCTTTCCTACCACATGGCCTACAACCCAGGGGAATAAAGGGAATAAAGGAATAAAGGCAAGGAGGGAGCTGAAGAAAAGCTTAAGAAGGTTGTAAGGGTGCTGCTGTGCTCAGCTCAGCCATAGCACAGTTTGTTATCCCCAAGGGCTCCCAAAGGAGCTTCACTTGTCCCTAAGGGATTGTGCCTGGCTGCAGCACAGCCAGCTGCCCCAAGGGAGGGAGGGAGTGTCCAAAGTGACATCCAGCTCTCTGCCATGGTCCCCAGCCCTGGCACAGCCAGGTCAGTGCTGTCTGCAGTGAGTGTTTGAGCCTTGGGAAGACACAGCCCCAGCCCAGGGCACAGACCCCCCTGGGGGACAAGCCACATGTCCAGGGGTGCACAGCAGCACCATGGGGTGACAGGAGCATTCAGCAGAGATGAGAGCATTAGTGTCCTCTACAGAGCCAGACTGGCCAGCTCTACTAAAAACCACAACCTTACACGTGGTGAGGGAAAGATAACTTACTTTGGCAAGCAGAAACACACATTGATCACTGAAATACAGTAGCTGTCATTACATAAAAAGCTCCCCTTCCCACCCCAGCCCCACTCCCTCCACTGAACAAAGCAGAAACTTCCATTTCCCAGCTGCAAGACACCTGCTCTACATTCAGCTGTAGGACAGAGAACTTGATTCCAGAGCCAGAAAGAAGCTGGACAAACTAGTGAGCCACAAACTCAGGGAAATCCAGACAAATCCCATCAGACAGAGCTCATGTCCCAGCACTTAGTGCAGGTTTGTCCCTCCCTCAGGTAGGAGGTCTCAGCACCTGCTTGCTGAAGGGCAGCTGAACAGCATGGACATTCTCCAAACTCAATCACACCTACAAAGCCACATCTGATTTTAAATGGAGGAGTGATTTCCTTCTGGGAATGTTCTCATGAGTCTACTTAGCTGAAGGCTAAAAGCAGCTTATTTAAAAAAAAAGAAAACCCACATTCAGGTTCTCAGCTCATTGCATGCTCTCAGACCTCGCTGGTGGCTTCAGCTCAGGCCTCAGGAATGTGTGTCTGGAATCAGAGCTCTGCCACCCTTCCAGGTGCTGCTTGGCTCCTTCCAGCAGCCCACACTGGCCTGTTTGAGCCTCCCACAATTGCATCTCCCTTCTGTCCCCACTAATCCTCCTCCTGCAGGCACAAGGCAGCAAACCAGACCCCCCACACGTGTCCCCACGCTGCTGTCTGTCCCTACACAAGCCTGCTCTGTCCCAAGGACACAGACATGGGCAGGGCAGCACAAACCCACCCACAGCAGAGCCCCAAGAGCTCCAGAACTGCTCCCCACACCTCTGCAGCAGCACCTAGCAGCCAGTGTGGATCTTGGGAATGCTCAGACAGCTGCCAGGACAGGACTGGGAAGGCACAGCTCATGGCCAGGAGCCCTCCTGCCCCCACTTGTTGCCCATCCAGCAGCACTGGGACTGTCACTGCTCTGCCCACCCTGTGCCACCTCCTCCTGCACCCACACACCTCAGTCCCTCCTCCCAGCCCCAGCTCCTGCTGGGACCCAGCCCGTGTTCCCAGGGCTGGCTGGCAGGAGTCAGTCCCAGGAATGAGCCACCTGCACCATCCAGCTGCTCCTGGCAAGGAATCCAGCAAGGGGAAGCAGCAAGGGGACAACACCACAAGATTCCCAGCAGGTCACACCAGTCTCTGATCCCTCCTCCAGCATCCAGCTAATCACCAGGCTGTTTTCCCCAGGGAAGATTTTGGAAAGGCAAGAAAAAATATCCTACAGAGCCCCAGAGCAGCCTCCTCATGGGGAGAGGAGTGCAGGCTGGGCCTCAGGTGCTGTGTCCTTCCTTGTGGGCACACAGGAGAGCAGGCAGCTCTGGAATGGCCTCAGAGCAGCCTCACACCCTGCTCCAGAGGAGTGATGGATTGGGAAGTGCTGAGAGCTCCAGAAGAGCCTCAGGGCAGCCTCAGACCCTGCTCCAGAGGAGTGATGGATTGGGAAGTGCTGAGAGCTCCAGAAGAGCCTCAGAGCAGCCTCAGACCCTGCTCCAGAGGAATGAGGGATTGGGAAGTGCTGAGAGCTCCAGAACAGCCTCAGGGCAGCCTCAGACCCTGCTCCAGAATGGATGGATTGGGAAGTGCTGAGAGCTCCAGAACTGCCTCAGAGCAGCCTCAGACCCTGCTCCAGAGGAATGATGGATTGGGAAGTGCCAGCAGCTCCAGAAGAGCCTCAGAGCAGCCTCAGACCCTGCTCCAGAGGAATGAGGGATTGGGAAGTGCCAGCAGCTCCAGAAGAGCCTCAGAGCAGCCCCAGACCCTGCTCCAGAGGAATGATGGATTGGGAAGTGCCAGCAGCTCCAGAAGAGCCTCAGAGCAGCCTCAGACCCTGCTCCAGAGGAATGAGGGATTGGGAAGTGCCAGCAGCTCCAGAAGAGCCTCAGAGCAGCCTCAGACCCTGCTCCAGAGGAATGAGGGATTGGGAAGTGCTGAGAGCTCCAGAACAGCCTCAGGGCAGCCTCAGACCCTGCTCCAGAGGAATGAGGGATTGGGAAGTGCTGAGAGCTCCAGAACTGCCTCAGACCCTGCTCCAGAATGGATGGATTGGGAAGTGCCAGCAGCTCCAGAAGAGCCTCAGAGCAGCCTCAGCCCCAGCTGCAGAACGGATGGACTGGGAGGCGCCGGCAGCGCTCCCGCCCCATCCCAGCCCGGCCGTCCTGGGAGGAAGGGAATGGATCAAGGTGGGGGCTGGTTCCTGGCAGTGTCTGAGCTCTCCTGGTGCCTGCTGCTGGCTGTGCCCCGGGCTCACTGCCTCCCGTTGTTCTCTGCTGCCTTGGCCTCCCCGTGCGAGGACGAGCCCTCGAAGCGCTGCGAGGCGATGGCGGCCTGGTGTGACATGCTCTTCCTCACGATGTCCCCTTTCCTCCACAGCACCACCTCCTGCAGGGACACGCCCAAGGCTGGTCAGGGCTCCTCAGACCTGCTGGGAGGCCTCCTGCTGCCCCACCCAGCCCCCCGGGCTCGCTGTTCCACCCACAGCCAGGACACGCCTGGCACCGCAGCCTGCCCGAATTTGGGTGGAGAGCTCCTCCCTGGGGACAGGGCACACTGAGGACATCCATGGCACTCTGTCCTACTGATAAGGTGAAGCACAGAAGCTCCACCACTGAACAGAAAGAAATCCCAGACAGTCACATTCCTAACTCCTCCCCACCACCACACACATGGACATTCTTCTAGACCACCTTGCCACGTGATGGATCCCAAATTCCTTGTAAAAGCATCCAAATCACCCACCCACAGGTCCAAGGAGAACAGCAGCTGTTTCTCACCACCACGTGATGAATCCCAAATCCCAAATTCCTTGTAAAAGCATCCAAATCACCCACCCACAGGTCCAAGGAGAACAGCAGCTGTTTCTCACCTGCTGTTTGAAGTAGCGCCTCTCCTCCTCATCGATCAGCACCAGATTGAGGTAATAACGCACAGAGAACTTCTTGTTGATGTCCCTCATGGTTGGGGTCAGCTCATAGCCAGCCAGAAAGAGCCTGATGGGAATGGACTCCCCTGGAAAGAGCACAGAGCTGTCAGCACAGACAGGATGCAGAGAGAAACAGGAGAGAAACAGCCAAACACAAACTCACACAGCCACAACCTTGGTCACCGTTCCCACAAGTGGACTAACATGAGCTCAAGTCCCTTCAGAGACCAGCAGGTCCACAGCCAGATCCTGCCCTTGCTGACACCTGTCCCAGCTCCACTCTAACAGCACAGACCTGCAGCAAGACAGCACTGCAGGAAAAAATGAGTAAGGTGACATTTTCTCTGGCAGGTGACTCTGCTGGGCAAAGGAACAGTGGCACAGGAGATTGGCACAGAGCAATAACACCCTCTCTGCTCCCAGCTGCAGCAATGTCAGCTGGTGGCCCATGCCAATGTCCCTGCCCACCCAGGGACGCCAAATGTCACTGTCCCCCCAGGGATACCAGATGTCTCAGTCTGAGGTTTCTCCTTTGCCCCCAGATCACCCCAGAGGGACATGAGGTGGTTCAAACCCTGGTTCTCCCTGAAGCAGCCAAAGAGAGATTGCTGGAGATGGTTTTCTCTTGTTCAAAGGATTGTTTATTTTTTCTTATCTCAGGGACTTTTTGCCTGGCCAGCAGGGTCTGCTCAGCCTGGCATCCATGGTGGAATCTGCCTGCTGAGGGCAGGGCTTATCTTATATAGTTTGTACTACATATTACATGTTTACAAAATTTTCCCAATACAGCACAATTTTATTAAATGGTCCAGCCCTGACCCCATCCAATCTAAAATGCCAGTGTGTCACCCAACATGGATAACAAGAAGAAGGAGGAAAAGGTGTCCATCCCCCAAATTCTCCATCTTGGCCACGTGTCCCTTATCATAAATATTCCCAAAATTCTATTTATCTACGTTCTAACAATTTAATTTACACTTTACTAATTTTGGTAGCTTGCTTCCATTCTCTCTGTGTTGGTAATTTCCCCCAGGGGTTGGAATTCAGCGCCTGAGACACCAGGGTCTCACTCAGGGGTCTTTGAGACCTTTGCCAGGGGGGTTTTGAGACCCCCAAGGAGGCCAGGGGTACGCCCTGGGCTCCCACATGCCAACTGTGAATTTATAGCTGGTTCTGCCACTGCTTCATCAAAAGAATTAAGCCATTGCAACTCATTCTGCCTCAGTTCCCTCTCGTCACACTGGAGAAGGAAGGAGATCAGATCCATCCCCTGCTCTGAGCCCACCACTGGAACAGGATGCTGAGCACACAGCAGATACTGCAAGAGTCATATTCCCACCCCAAAAGCCTCCAGGAGAGGAATCCTGGGGGCTCCTGTGCCCTCTCACCTCTCACAGGTGCCCCATCCATGATCTCATACTTGGCTATGGTGTCGTTCTCGTGGTACACGTTGGGGCCCGTGCCCGTCGTCTCCCTCTTGATGATGTCTATCTCCATGTGCTTGATCTTGATCCGCACCAGCAGGAAGTAGATCTTCCCCACAATCACATCTTTTAAATGGTACCTGGTATGAGAGGGGAGGAAACAGCAGGATCAAACCCTGTGCAGCAGAGCAGGGCTGGGGCTGACGTGCAGGAACTTGCTGGGCAGGCACTTTGCTCTCATCCACAGCAGATGGCAAATCAACCACCCCCACCAGCAACCCGCCCTCCTTTTCCATCCTCTGCTCTTTTGGGAACCCACAAGAACATTTAGCATGAGCAGACAAATTAAAAACATCACTTCAGGCTGAATATCTGCAAGAAACCTCTGTAAGAGCAAAGGCTACAAACTCAATATTCTAGATCAATTAAGACCCACCCAAATCACACAATCATTTAGGTTGGAAAAGACCTCTGAGATCATCAAATCCAACCTTTGGCCAACCACCACTTGCAGGGAGATTTGCCAGCACCAGCTGGGAAAGATGTACTAAGGGTAGTTTAAAAGAGCTCTTCCCAAGTTCTTTGCTGGAGTTAACTCCCACTTCAGCTGTACTGCCTGGTAAGGAGCAAATATTGAATTTTGGAGACACCTGGAAGTACTGACCTGGCTGAGGACACAGGGAGTGGGAAGTTACAGCCAGAATTTCATGTTGTGCCACAGCCATTGCTTCCCACTCCTTGATCCAGACACAGGGGAAGGAGAGGAGCCCCCAGGTCAGGGAGAGTCTGAGCTCCCTCCCAGCCTCTCTGGAGCACGTGGACATGGAATTCCTTAGAGGAAACCTCCAGCAGGTGAGGCCCCACAGCCCCAACTGCTCCTGAGACACTCACTTGGACTTGTTGTACTCAAACTCGATGTGCAGGCAGTCCTCAATGCCCACCTCCATCTTGATGGAGGAGTTGAGCTCGGGGTAGGTGCTCAGGGTGTGCACAACAATGTCCATCTCCTTGACCACGTCGTTCAGCCGGCGGCTCACGGTGGCACGGAGGAAATAGCTGCAGGGACAGTGCCCTCCCATCAGGGTGACACAGGGACAGTGCCCTCCCATCAGGGTGACACAGGGACACAGGGACAGTGCCCTCCCATCAGGGTGACACAGGGACAGTGCCCTCCCACCAGGGTGACACAGGGACAGTGCCCTCCCATCAGGATCACACAGGGACACAGGGACAGTGCCCTCTCATCAGGGTCACACAGGGACAGTGCCCTCCCATCAGGGTCACACAGGGACACAGGGACAGTGGGTGACACAGGGACAGTGCCCTCCCATCAGGGTGACACAGGGACAGTGCCCTCCCATCCTGACACAGGGACAGTGCCCTCCCATCAGGGTGACACAGGGGCAGTAGGGACACTGCCCTCCCATCAAGGTCACACAGGGACACCAGGGACAGTGCCCTCCCATCAGGGTGACACAGGGACACTGCCCTCCCATCAGGGTGACACAGGGACAGTGCCCTCCCATCAGGATCACACAGGGACAGTGCCCTCCCATCAGGGTGACACAGGGGCAGTAGGGACACTGCCCTCCCATCAGGGTCACACAGGGACAGTGCCCTCCCATCAGGGTGACACAGGGACAGTGCTCTCCCATCCTGACACAGGGACAGTGCCCTCCCATCAGGGTCACACAGGGGGCAGCAGGGACAGGCTGGCTTGGGCTGCACTATCCAGGAAGCCTTACTATACAGATCCATGTAAAGAGCTGAAACATGTTTGATTGCAAATCTAAATAAAATGTGATCAACTCAACAGATCCACTGAGAAAGGTCATTTTTCCCAGTGAAGATTGGAACCTTTTCCTTGGCAAGGTGAGGTGCTCAGTTCAGCTCAAGCATAGCTGAGACAAGGTTGAGTGGATTTCAGGAACAGGGAATGTCCAAAGAGACAAAATAAGCAGGAAACCAAAGAATTGCCACAGGGAAGCAGAACAGCAATAAAGCTCCTCTTCCCATGTCATTTACTCTCTTTTAGTCCAGGTCTGAACAAAATAAACCCACAGCAAAAGAGCCCCCAGCTCTTTACATGTACCTGCCCCTGGAGCAGCCAACAGCCCACACTGGAAAAGACAGAGGGAATTTACAGATGGAAAAACAGGATCCTCTCAGCTTCCACACATCTGTGAGCCCGAGTTACCTAAGCCCCACTTTGGGGATCTGAGGAACAGCCTGCACATGTTAAAACCACTGCCCTTTGCAAGATTACATCAGGCTGCACAGCCACACCTCCCAGTGCACATCTCAGACTTTTCCAACCCCCACTCTGAAGCCAGTGAAAGGATTTTGAGTCAGTTGAGTGCCTTGATGTGAAATATTTCTAACATATGAACAAGGCACAAGTGAAGCATCTGTTTGCATACAGAGCACAATTAAAATTGACAAGACTGATTACAGCAAAAAAAAAAAAAAATCCCCACTGGAGACTAAACCAAACAGTTTATTTTGATTTTTTGAATTATCAACTAAATTAGCAAGTATTTGATTCAGAAGGGGCTGATTTCTCTTGTCACTCAAAAGGGGAAAAACAAATTCCATAAAGAGCCTGATGCATGCTTGTAAAATAAAGTTCTCAAAGCAGCTTTTTGCCATTCCCCAAAAATTAATTTGGAGTTGTGCATCATCAGAGTGAGTATGAGCAGTGAGAGAGAGCAGAGCTGGGGGCAGCCAGGGCAGGGCACTCACCGGAGCTTCACGTTCTGCCCCGTGTAGGACTCGTAGGGTTTCTCCACGTGGGTGAACTCAAAGTCAAATGTCTGTGACTGAGTGAATTCCCCAGGTCTGGCCAGGTCCTTCACCAGGGACACAAACTCGTGGTGGTTCCCTCGGTCATAGTAGAGCTCTAGGAAAATGGAAATCCAGGTTAGGCTTAACCCCAAGTGACACAGGAGATTTTCAGCAATTGGCCAGGTCACTCCTTCCCTGAATGCCATTCACCAGCTGCACTTGTTCCCTGCTCTCCATCACAGCCAGGTGCAGGCCACAGCTGTCCTGCCTGAAACAGGAAGGGAAAAGTCCACACAGCCTCCTTTACTATCATCAATCAAGAACTTGCCTCAGGGAGACATGAGTTGCCTGTAATCAATATTAAATACGGTTTGCAGCTCACACAAACACTTCCAATAATTTTCTGCACTCTACTGCAGGCCTAAGGCATTGCCACTGTGAGGAAAAACCAGCACTGCTTGTGTGGAACAGGCAGTGACAGAGCAAAACTGAGGGGACAGGAGGATTCCAACTGCTCCTGCTTATCCCTGGACAGCAAAGAGCTGGAGTGGCCTTGAGCTGCAGCAGGGAATAAATGACAAAAACTGATCCTGCTGCACAACCTGAGTGTGGGGAGGCAGCTGAGCCCACTGCTCCTCCAGCCCATGGGTAACACATTAATGGCCATGTGAGCACAGTGAGGGAAGAGCTCTCAGCTCTGGGAGCATTGCTCAAACCAGCTCAAGTAACCAGCATTGCCTCATTTTTTTCCCCACAACCTTCCCACATCAGCAGGAAACTAAAGTTTCCTCATTTAATGAAAGCAATCCTCCACACCTCCACACCGAGTTTTCAGCCTCAAGACAAAACAACATAACCCTTAAAACTCTGCAATTTGCATGAACAGCTTGGGATTACCCAAAACCATCAATGAAAGCTGCCCTTCCCAGGCCTGCGTGTGAGCCTGTGCCTACAGGACACCCACACAGTCCTTCTGCAAAGGCAAATCCTTTCTGCTTAGATGAGGCAACAAAAACCTAAGTCATCACACAATCACACACACACAGGCTCAGTGTCAGCACTAAACTGTGCAGAGGAGGCTTCTGAGAGGTATTAGAGGTGCTCAGGAGCTGCAGTTCTGCCCTCCTTGAGATGCACAATGAGATTTCAGCTTTTAAGTGATGTCTGTTTGTCACAGCCTTTTGCTCACCTTATCTCTCTAATGGAAATTTTGGCACTAGAGCTGTCCTCACTGCACAACAGCAAATGTCACCAAGCCCTTTAGGCTGGGCAGGTGACATAAATAACCAAGCCTTTCTCTCTGCACTGAATTTGTGTGTCCACTGAGAGGAATGTGCTGGCTGATGTGACAGGGAGAAGCCACGTGCCAGCAGAAAAAGGGGAATCAACCCAGAGCATCGTGACACAAAATGCAGAAAGCACAAATCAAACTCAAAGCAAGGGGAGGAAAATGGCAGTGCACTGAGTTCTCTGCTACCTCAGAAGGTCATGCTTGGCACCCTGCAGCCTTAGAGCAGAGTGATGTTTCCCACACTCCAGCCTGTCAAACAGGTATAAGCTGTAATTTCAGGTTTTCAGAGCCATAGAGTTTCCAGACTGAGAAAATAACCTGCCAACATTTTGATGGCTTGCTCAGGCCTCAGCCACCAGAGGTGAAACCATCTGGAATGGGTTCTGTGCTCACCTGAGAGCAGGCAGGACCCAGCACTCACAGCCTGGCCTCTGGTACCTGCTCTGGAGCATCTTCCCTGTAAAACATCCCTTCAGCAAGAAGTCAGAACACAAGCAAGAGATGGAAAGCATTGAGAAGTGCAATTAGTGCTACGAACTTCACTGATTTATCTAAGAGGCCTGAGGGGAATAATGACAAATGTGCAGCCACAGCAGCTCTAACACACCCTGCTTGGGCAATAACGTGCATACAAAGCAGTTATTCCACACAGGCATGGCTCAAATGTCTTCCAAAAAAGGGGAATGAGGAGCAGGCAAGGCAGCACAGCAGACAGTAGAGCAGGAAACAAAGTTTATGCTAAATTTCCACTGGCAAGTGTATCACTAGGAACTCCTGAACAGCCTCACCAACACTCCATCCTTTCCAAAATCCAGAGTCAGGCACAGGCAAAGCCAATGAAACTCTCAAACAGCAGCATGGGGCTTGGGTGGAAAATCTGCTCCCGTTCCCTCACCACACCATTTGCAATGCAAAGGCTGCAGGCCCCTGGCTCCAGCAGGGATTTGGGGGTTTAGAGCCAAGCACAGAGAGGCACAGCTGTGAGGCTTCACATGCAGCCACATCACTGGGAAGGAACAGCCTGAACTCATTTTGGCCTGTGGGACTCAAGGCATGTCTGCTCTGATGGAAGGGTGGGTGTGGCAGCTGCCCTTCCTCTACGAAAGCAGGAAATAATAAACCTGAATTGGTTACACACACTGATAACCACAAGTTTTGAACAACTTGAAGTCGCCCGACCAACCGTGCAGGGATGCGTGGGGTAGAAGGTGGGGTCAGCCAGGCTGAACCTGCAGGTTCCAGGAAAGGTGATGCAGCTAAAAGGGACATATGGATCCTGAGCATCCCTAAGGGGATCAGCAGGCAGCTCCTGGAGCAGGGAGCAGCAGCCTGGGGAGCAGCTCGGGGCTGACCTGCAGCTGCAGGACGGAACCAAGCGCGCCCGGCTCGCAGCCGAAATCTGCCACCCAGCAGAAGCCAGAAACTAGGACAGGAGAACAATGACCTGGAAAAGGACTGGAATGCCCTTCCTTCTGCCAGGGCTCCAGCCTGGAGAACAGGCCAGGCTGCCCAATTCACAGGGTGGAATAAAGTCAGGCGGCCGTGGGAATGCTGCGTGCAGCAGAGCATCGCTCGGGAGTGAAAGGAACCTGCTCAACACCACTGGGATCCCAGTGCCATGGGCACAGCAATGCCCCCAAATTCCCAGTACCACTGGGATCCCAGTGCCATGGGCACAGCAATGCCCCCAAATTCCCAGAATCAGTGAGATCCCAGTGCCATGGGGCACAGCAATGCCCCCAAATTCCCAGAATCAGTGAGATCCCAGTGCCATGGGCACAGCAATGCCCCCAAATTCCCAGTACCAGCAGGATCCCAGTGCCATGGACACAGCAATGCCCCCAAATTCCCAGAATCAGTGAGATCCCAGTGCCATGGGCACAGCAATGTCCCCAAATTCCCAGTACCAGTGGGATCCCAGCGCCATGGGGCACAGCAATGCCCCCAAATTCCCAGTACCACCACTGGGATCCCAGTGCCATGGGGCACAGCAATGCCCCCAGATTCCCAGTACCAGTGGGATCCCAGTGCCATGGGGCACAGCAATGCCCCCAAATTCCCAGTACCACTGGGATCCCAGTGCCATGGGCACAGCAATGTCCCCAGCACCAGTGAGATCCCAGTGCCATGGGCACAGCAATGCCCCCAAATTCCCAGTACCACTGGGATTCCAGCGCCATGGGCACAGCAATGTCCCCAGCACCAGTGGGATCCCAGTGCCATGGGCACAGCAATGCCCCCAAATTCCCAGTACCAGTGGGATCCCAGTGCCATGGGCACAGCAATGCCCCCAAATTCCCAGTACCACTGGGATCCCAGTGCCATGGGGCACAGCAATGTCCCCAGTACCAGTGGGATCCCAGTGCCATGGGCACAGCAATGTCCCCAGCACCAGTGGGATCCCAGTGCCATGGGCACAGCAATGCCCCAGAGCCCCGGTAGCAGTGGGGTTTCCATGGGGTGCAGTGATGCTCCCTGGCCTCTCAGCACCAGCAGTGCTCTCTGAACCCCTGGCACCCGCAGGGATCTCAGCACCATGGGGTCCAGCAGCGCTCCCCAGACCCTGCGCCCCTGTGGGATGCTGTGGGATGCTGTGGGATGCTGTGGGATGCTGTGGGATGCGGTGGGATGCGGTGATGCTCCCCGGACCCCAGCGATGCTCCCGGCACCAGCAGGGGCCAGCCGGGCCCGCAGGCCGCCCCGCTCACCGATCTGCCCGATGAACTCCACTTTGATGCCCTGGTGCTCCAGCCGCTTGTTGGGGTTCTTGAGGGTGAGCACCACCCGCCCCGACACGGTCTCGCCGTCGTAGAAGAGGAAGTATTTCTCCTTCTTGCCTTCCTCCGTCTTGTGCTCCACCCGCCGCCGGCTCTCGGCGTCGCTCAGCACCAGCTCCAGCTCCGGGCTCTGCCCGAACCCGAAGAAGCTCATGGCCCCGCGGAGCGGCGCGGAGCGGCGCGGGCGGACCCGCGGCCCCGCTGGCGGATCGCAGCCGGGGCGGGGCTGCGCGGGGCGGCGGTGACGCCGAGGAAGGCACCGGGGAAGGCAGCGGGGAAAGTACCGGGGCAGCGGCGGCGGTGGGGGGGCCGCAATGCGACAGCGCTGCCGGGGCGGCGGCGGCGGGACCCGCGCACCGCGCACCGCGCACCGCGCAGCGGCAGCCCCGCCCCGCCCGGCCCGGCCCGCCCCGCCGCTTCCGGCGCGGCCGCGATTGGCGCGGCCCGGCCCGGCCCGGCCATTGGCGCGTTCGAAGCGGGCGCGGCGGGATGGCCGCCGAGCGGCTGCGGGGCGCGCTCGGCCAGTGGCGGCTGCCGGACCTGGATGCAGGTGCGAGCCGGGGTCGCGATCGGTGTCAGGGTCGGGACTGGGATTAGGATGGGGCCGGGACAGATCTCCCGGTCCCGCTCTCTGTTGTGGTCTCGGTTTCCGTCCCGCCTCGGTCTTGGTTCCGTTCCCGCTCTCTGTCATGATCTCTGTCCCGGTGTCTCTCTCTCAGCGTCTCTCCCTTTCTCTGTCTCTCTGTCCCGGTATCAATTTCTGTCCCAGTATCGGTTCCGATCCTGGCCCGGTCTCTCTCCCGTTTGCGGAAACGAAGCGCTCTGGGCATCAAATCACTGATGATGCAGAAACCGATTTATTGTTATTTATTATTTATCTATTATTATTTATTTATTTTTATCCCTTGTACATTCTAAGACTCCTGTCCACGCCGTCCTTTCTCGGCTGGTTCTCTGTGCTGTTCACACGCCTCGTAGGTGCCATGGTTGGTCCATCCAGAACTTCACCACCCACCTTTATCTTGGGTCTTCTAATCCCGGTATTCTGTTTTTCTGCCTCTTCTCTCCCAGTTTAGCACAATTCATGTTTCAGTAGCCTTGAAGAGTTTCCACAAGGAAGCTGCAGAAAAACACCTAAAAATGGCTCATGCGGTGCATCTGTTATAAACGTTGGTCTAAACTAAGGAATAGGTAGAAAAACAGTGAAATATGCAGAAAAACAGCTAAATGTACTTTGGCTGTGCATTTGATACTGACAGTGCCCTGGTGTGCCCACCTGGATTTGGATATCCTATGTTCCATTTTTGGGGTGGAACATGTTTTGGGGAAATCTCACCCCTGGTTCTTATAAAAGGGGTTAACTGCACCACCTAATTAGTGGCTTGTCTTTATTTTCTTCTGTCTTCACTCACAGTCAGGATTAAAAATATGTGTTTTCTCATGTCTTGGTTGTTTATTAAATCTTAATTACAGAGAGTTGTGCAACACTTCTAGCTACCAGCTAAAAGTGAGCAAAGTGAAGGTGAACCTAGCTAGTTGCAAGCTCTTTTAACTAAACAGTCAAATAAAAATCTAGCACCTATGTAATTTATACTTTTGATCTAATAACCAAATTGCTGTGACCTGTAATATACCTATTACTATATTCTAAAACCTTCAAATTCCAAACCCTTCACCATGTGAAATCACACACTTCTATTTAACTACACACCCGTGCTTTTAACTCCATCACTCAAACTTGGAAGCCTCCAAATCCTCAGGTCAAAAGCAGTGTTCTGCAGGGGGTCAGTGCCAGAAAACACAAAACTCCCAGGATTCTGGGTTCCAACAATAAACACTTTGTTTTTTTGTTTTGTTTTGTTTTTCTCTCAGTGTGGGTAGATGCAGTGTGGGATCTGGATTTCACAGACACTGAGCCTCTGGATCCCCAGAGAGCAGAGGAGATCACAACCAATGGGCTCAGCACCTTTACCTGCCTGTACCAAGCTCTGGAGCCCTTTGCTGCTGGGAACCAGGAGAGCAGAGAGGTGACATTACCTAAAAACACTCTCACTTTCTCTTTGTCACACCTGCCTTGCCTTGAAATCAGCAAAATATTCAAACTGTTCTTGCTCTGTGTGCTGGAATGCTTCAGAAGGAAGCTGTTCCTAAATTTTAGTAATATAACTTAGCATAATATTAAGTGTATATAGTGTAATGTATTGTAATTATTAAAATATTTTTTAAAAGCATAGGATATATAGGGAGTTGGTCATGGTGGTGTTGTCTGGAAAAGCTGAGCTGGAACAGAGACTAGACAGAGCAAAAGGAATAAAATAGATATTTATTGAAAGGATTTGCTTTGGGCAGTGCAAGAGCCCAGCCAAGGCTACACCCAAATCAAATCCAAGATGGATCCTGGTCATGAATTGTTACACTTTTATAAGTTTTGGTTCATCTACATCTTGGGGTCAATTATCCAAGCACAGCCCCAGGCTATGAAGTCTCAGCCCCCTGCCTCTCCCCCTTTCCCTCACCATTGTTTCTGATTTTTGGGTACCAGTTGTCCTTGATTCTCCAGCTGGGAAGGGATTTTTGTCCAACTACTCTGTGAAGAGACCTTACTAACACCTAACATGAAACTTCAGAGTTACACACCAAGCAGCAGAGATTCCGAAAAATACAAAAGCTAAAACCCAGCTAAACATCAATGATGTGTTAAAATCTGAATGCTGGCTCATTTTGGACATCCATGCTATTATGGGATTCCTCCTCTTTTTTCCTCAGAATGTCTGGACCTTGTTTGCTGAGGAGAGCCTGTCCCAGCAGGCCCTGGTGGCTGTGCTGCATCACTTTGTGCACGTGGGCCAGCAGAGGAGAGCGAGTGCACAGCAGAGAGTGTGTGCTCTGCACTCAGCTGGGCTGTACCTGCTGCTGCTGGAGATCCCAGGTGAGCTCAGGGTGTGCTCTGCAAGGCTGGGGCAGCACAGGGCAGGCAGGATGGGCTTTGCAGCAATTCCTGTTGGATTCCTCTGCTCTGACAGGCAAGGCAGGAGCTCAGTGCTGTTCCTGCTCTGTAGCCAGGGAACATTTCAGTGTGCAGCACACTTGGATAGGTTTGTTTGTGAAAACAAAAATATCAGTGTGAAAGAACCAGCAGCTGAGTGTTTCCAGCAGGTTAGTTCACAGCAGGGTCCCTTTGCATTCCAGCACACCCTGAGGTTGTGCTGATCTCCATGGTGCAGCTGGAAGGGCTCAGTCAGCTGGTGATCCTGCTGGAATGTGTCACTGCTGGTGACAAGCAGTTCTTATTCTTCTCTTCAACTTTCTTAGGCTTTGGGACACCTGTGGAGGATCACAAACTGGTTTGGGTTGGGAGGGATCTTAAGGCTCATCTCATTCCATGGGTAGGGACATTTTCTACTAGACTGTTGCCTGGAAAGGCTGAGCTGGAACAGAGACTAGGCAGAGCAAAAGGAATAAAATAGGAATTTATTGAAAGGATTCACCTTGGGCAGTGCAAGAGCCCAGCCAGGGCTACACCCAAATCAAATCCAAGATGGATCCTGGTCATGAGTTTTACACTTTTATAAGTTTTGGTTCACCCACACATTGGGGACAATTCTCCAACCACAGCCCCAGGCTATGAAGTCTCAGCCCATGGCTTGCCCCCTTTCCTTTGCTTATTTTGTTGTTTCTGATTTTTGGGTACCAGTTGTCCTTGATTCTCCAGCTGGGAAGGAATTGTTTCATCACTGTGAAGAGATCTTACTAACACCTAACATGAAGTTTCAGTTACACACTAAGCAGCAGAGATTCTGAAAAATATAAAAGCTAAAACCCAAGGCATCAGACCAGGTTGCTCCAGCCTGGCCTTGAACACTTCTAGGGTTGAGATATGATGGTTTGATGTTCTCTGTATTTTGTCTGGAAGAGGACTGATGTTGTTTTCTCTGGGCAGGCAGCATAGCCAACCAGCTGTTCCACCAGGTGATGTTTGATAAATGTCTTTCCACCATGAGAAAATGCATGCCTCAAGAGCTGAAGAAAAGGAAAAAGGCACAGGCTCAAAACTCTCAGTCCAGTGCCAGAAGGAACAGAAAAAAAGGGAAACCCTGCAGGAATGACAACCTCAGTGTAAGATGTTTGTGCATCCTCTTCAGATACAAATCCCTGTTAATAAGCAAATTAATGTTGGCAAACCATTTCTCTTTTCTGCCAATGTAGATGGATGAGATGTTGGAAGAGGAGGAGGAAGAGGATGATGAGGATGTTTACCTCTCCAAAGAGGATCTTCTCCAAGTCCGTGATGCCATCTTCCTTCTTTTGAAGAACTTGCTCAGACTTCTGCCCAAATTCTCTCTAAAAGAAAAGCCTCAGTGCATGCAGAACTGCCTGCAGGTGAGAAAGAGGCAGCATGAGGAACCTTGTGCCCCTAACACAAACCTTTAGGGATGCTGAGCATTCCACTGGGAGGGGTGTCAGAATTAGTGGAGGTGTTGGAGCAGGATGCCTTATGCTGAGCACTTGCAAGTGTTTTGTTCATGGAATCAGAAGGGTTTGGGTTGGAAGGGACCTTAAATCTCATCTTGCTCCACTCCCTGCCATGGGCAGGGACACCTTCCCTATCCCAGGTTGCTCCAAGCCTGGCCTTGGACACTGCCAGGGGGATCTAGGGGCAGCCACCACTTGTTCCTGGGGGAGCTTCTGGGCTTTGTGCTCTGCTTTTTTTCTATTTCAAAGGAGGTGTTTGCAAGTTCAACCCAAAGGTGTGACCCCAGACATCCCAGAGCCCTGCTCACCCTCCCCTCAGGGCACTGAGCTCAGCTTGGCTCTCCTCCCTTGCAGGTCTTTGTTGAGATGATCAGCTTTGAGCCAGTGCTCCACGAGATCAAGTTTTCACCAGTCATGTGAGCAAATAATTCTTAATAACTCTTAATGTTTATATGATGTTTTGATCTAGTAAAGCCCTCAGTGCTTGTGTTGCTGTTCTGTTTATATAAAAATGAAAATGATAAATTCTCTTATAAAGATAATTGGAATAGATTCCCTGTGCTGTCAGCACACAGCATCTTGTGAATATTGAATGTTTCACAGTCAGTGAGTTCCTTTAATAGCCATAGTTACTCTGATGAGAGGTGAAGACATCTCTTTGCTTTCTTTTCTTAGGAATGTCAACAAAGCCAAGTACATTCCTGAGCTGGCCTATTATGGACTTTACTTACTGTGTTCCCCTTTCCATGGCACAGAAGATAAGGTAGGAATTAAACAGCATCTTTGACATCCTCACAGCAGCATGGCAAAGGAGTGGTTCTTCCCTTGTGCATGTCATTTTTGCTTGTATGGTTTTTACTTTTCAGTTTCCCTCTCTGCTGGGTCAGAGCAAAGATGGTTTTTTCCACCCCAGTCCTTATTCCCTTTTTTTTGCAATCATGTTGAGACAGACTGGACTGGTAGTGATAGAAATTTATTAGAAAACTTTTCATACCTTCTTTCAGTGAACTTCTTTCTGACTCCTTTTCTTACAGGCAGCTCCACACAGCTCTGACTCTCTCTCCTCTCTGCATGACTGGCTAAACCCAAACCTGTCCCTTTCCTGGCCACCATACCCTGTCTGTTCATCACACAGCATCTTCTTACCTTGTCTGTTCCTTACCTGCCCTCAGCACAGCCAGCAGGCTCCAGCTCTGACTGCATCCCAAACTGCAGCAGACTCAGCTCCAAACTCAAACTGCAGTGTGTGTCTAGCTAGCCCATTCTTTATAACACCCATCCTCATTGGGCAGGCAAGGCTGTTTCCACTCCTTTAATCAGTACAGCTGTAATTCCTTGGGAAAGATTCCTTACAAACTCTTTTCCCCCAGCCTTTGTCATCTTTGCAGCTGCACTTGTGTGCAGTGCATCCCGTGCTCTGCTGACTCTTGTGGCAAATGGATTGAAAACCAAGGAGAGCTGCAGTGGCATTGGGTCTCTGAATCTCACAGCAGAGGATTCCAGGTGCTGCCTTTGCCTGGAATGTTGGGATTCCCTGCTAGGTGGAGCTGCAGCACTGCCTGGCAGTGCTCTGTGCACTCAGTGAGGCTGAGCAGGGCTGGTTCTTGCTCTGAGAATGCTCTGTGATCATGGAGCAGCCAGTTCTGCCAGAAACTTTGCATCTTTATTTGTTTAAATTGGCCAGCAGAGCAGGGCATCTCCCACTTCCCTGAGTGCTGCTGAGAGCTGTGTCTGTGTGACCCCAGGCTGGGAATCAGCAGCTGGCTGGGGAGGAAAGCCTGGAGCACACACTAACCTGGTTATTCCTGACTGCCAGCCCAGCTCCAGCAGCCCTAGGCCTGTGTGCTTCTGCCTCCTTGGTTTCTCAGAGCAAAATGAGCTTTTGGAGCTGGTGACATTTGTGCTGACCACAAGGTCTAGTCACCCTTCCCAGATTTTCCTCACCTTCCCTGCCTCTCCTGCTCAGGGAATGTCAGGATCATGAGGCAAGCCCTGCTCCCAAAAACATGGCAAGGGAGCAACTCCAAAAGTTCAAGTGCCCATGGTGGTACAAAACACACATTTAGCTTAAAACATCTCCTGTGCAAAACTCAGTGACTTTCCTCAAATATTTCTGGCAAAATGAAAGTCCACAGGGGATTTTGGAGGGGGGACTTTGCCTTCTTTGGAGAGCAGCTGTTGATGCTTTGAGAAAACCCTTCTGAGACCTTGCTGAACTTGCATGAGACCATCACAGCCATGTGTGCATTTGCAAATTGGAATTCCTCTGCTGGGAGTCACACTGTTGTTTGGTTCTGAGCTTGAAATCAGAATCATTTCATGACCCTGCAGTGCCTGCCAATAACCTGTTCTCTGCAGACCCTTCGAGGCATGTTCCAGCTGCTCCTGGGAGTGGTTCTGATGGTGCAGAGCAGAGGGGGCTCCAGGTGTGAGGCCCTTCCCATCACAGCAGCTGTGACCAGCACCAGGGACCAGGCTGTCAAATTCATCAGGTACCTTCAGAGCTCTGGGCATGGCTGCTCCTTCCTTCTGCCATGCCTTTGTCTCATCCCTTTATCACCCCAACAGCAAAGCAAACTTTGAAGTTGTTTGTGCAAATGAGGCTTAATTAAAATGTCTGGAATGGGAATTTACTGAGCTTGCTGGCAGAGGGGGAAAAAGGTGCTGTGGAAAAGACCCATTTTCTGTGTTTTGCTTTGTGTCAGTTTTTCAGGTTTTGTGTTTTGCTACAGGGAATTGGGAAGGAAATGAAAGATTAACATGGGGCTCATTCCTCCATAATTCTTTGCTCTCTCCTGCTTAATGATATGTGTTGCCTATGTTTACTCCCCCTGTTGGGGATCCATGTTGTTGGAAATGTGGTTTGTTCAGAGATTCCCCAGACAGCATATAAAATTAGATTGAGAATAAAGAAGCTTTTCATGTTACCCTTCTAGTTCTAAGTATGGGAAGAAATTATTTTGTGCCTGCAAAGCCAGGTTAATGTGGAAAGTAAGGATGATTCCAGAGTCATGGCCACTTTTCCTGACTTTTCAAATGCATTCCAAAAGGAATGCCCTTTATTTTTCCTCTGTTTTAAACCAGCTTTGTTAAAATGTGCTTCTCTCTCCCTCTCCTGTGCAGTTATCTGGTAGATGAGCTGAAAGAAGTTATTTATCCTGTCCTGAGAATATTGCTCCAACATATCTGTGCCAAGGTATGCCAAGCTCTGCTGCTTCTGCAGCTGGACAACTCCTGTGGATACACTGGAACATCACTAATAGTTTGGGAAATCTGTTTTCACAATCTTTTGTAAGAAATGAAAACATGTGATGGCTGAGGAAGCTGCGATGATTCTCCCAGTTATTGCTGGATGTGAAGATATCAGCTCATTAAATAAAAAAAGTACTTTTCTAAGGTTTGAATTGCCTTTCTGGCATGCAGAGCAGAGTGGAGTGTCACAGGTGTGCCCTTGCCCTTGTCTTTCAGGTGCCAGACAAGGCTGAGTATCGCAGCTCTGCTGCCCAGGCCCTGGTGACCCTGCTGGACAAATTCCCTTGTGCACAGTTTGCTGACTTCATTGCTTGGCTTTATAAATTCTCCCTCAACCTAGTAAGTGCATCTGCTTGATGTTCTGCAGATGAAGGGCTCAATCTCAGCACTGAATAACTGTGTCACTGCTGGTGCCCAGAGGCAAGAAAACTGAGCATATCCTGCTGTTCACTTCCATTAACAGAGCACCTCGTGTGCTTTTCTTTTTCTCCAGCAAGTTTCCTACAGAGTGTTTGCTCTTGATGTGGCCTTGGCTTTGTTGGAGCTGCCAGAGAGGATCCCAGACAGCTCCTTGTCCCAGGATCATCAGAAGTTCCTAAAGCACAAGTTTTTAGTGCAGGTCATGGTGTTTGGTCGCTGCTCAGACATTGCCCCTGTGGTCAGGAGCAAAGCTCTCAGCAGCTTTGTCCATTGTCTGGAAATGAAAGCTGCTGCTACCTCAGAGAGCATTCAGCACTTACTACAGAGCTGTGAGTATTGTGGGCACATGAGGTAATGGAAATCATTCTTGAACTTTCAAGGGAATAATTGCTGGGAGGTAGGAGTTGTCAGGAACTTAAAAACTGGCACACAGAGTCCTTACATAGTGTGTCATAATGAGCAGTAATTCATGAGCCCTGTTGCTTATGGAGCCTTATATTTGGAAGGGATTTATTCTTGTGTATCAGCTCTAAAGAGATTCCTCTGCGAGGTCCCTTTGAAGGATGTTTACAGACAGTCAAAATTGCTCATTGGGAAAAAAAAAAAAAAATCAGTTCATTCTTGCCTGACAGCTGATTAAATCTTGAGTTGCCTTTTGCTTCTGCTAAGTTGTTGTGTTCGTGACTGGCATTCTGAGCTGCCTCAGGTGTGCTGAAGGCCAGATGGCACAATTCAGAGCCTGCACACAGCACCCCACAGTTAGATGGCTTGCCTGAAAAAAAATATGGAGTGACAGAATATCCAGAATTAAACTACTTTGTTTGATTTCCTTTTTTATTTCTCTTTTTTGGCAGCCTCTGTCCGCAGAGTGTCTGAAGCAAACACAAACACTGTGAGCACCACAGTCAGTGCAGAAGGTACAGAGTCATTTTCTTCCAGTAAGTCTCAGGCTTTTCTTGACATGCCATTTCCTTAAAACACACATATCTGTTCAACCTAGGGCATGCATGAGGCTCTCTGCTTAGCACTGAAGCAAGTGCTTGCTGGGTGAATATATTCCTTTCTTTTTCTTCAGCTTTTATCTTTTCTTTCAGCTGTGTCCAACCAACCACTGAAGTCTTTCCAAACTGTGGAGCTGACAGACAGCAGTGACACTGCTAGGCCTGATGGTATGTCAGAATTAAAGCAGCCTTTTCAGATAACCATTCAAAGCCTTAATTGAAATCAGACTTTCTGAGGTGTATTCATTGTCCATTTCTCAAAGGAAGTGGAGAAAGCTGTTACAAAACACTTAGGGATGATGAAGGGGGTGGAATTGCCAGCCATAAAGAAATACTATTTCCACTCAAGTCTGAAAAATGCATTTAATCCTGAAATGCTGATGCCTGTTGGTACTAATGTGATGGCAACACTTGTTGAAAAGCAGGTAATTTATTCTTCCCAAAAAAGGATGGCAATTGATGTGGGACATGACACTTGTAGCTCCATGAATTTCAGGGTAATTAAATCTCTTGCTCCAGTGCCCAAAGAACTGACATATTTTGCTGTGCTTTGCACAGCACCTTTGAGTAACACAGTTCTGTAGGCAAGATCTGCTTCTCTGCAGCATCAGGTTGGAAGCTGAAAGCAGAGTTTCACATGGAATGCCCTGATGCAGCATGACAAGCTGCCTCTAATTTATTGACAGCATGAAATCACCATGCAAGATGGCTTTTGTGGCCAAGATGTTTCTTGTTTAAACCTCTCCCTTTCTTTTCCTCTTGTGTGGAAAAGCTTTTCCTTGTAACCTTTCCTGGCCCCTGCAGGATGTGCACTCTCAGTTGTTGCTGTTCACCTCCCCTGACCTGCTGACAGCCCAATTCTCTGCTTGCTTCACATCCTGCAGTGGTGCCTTTGTTCCCCTGCTCCTCACAGGGGATCTCCTGCCTATCTCCAGGAGCCAGGCTCCAATCTCCCCCCATTGAAAGCTCCTTTTTTCAAACACACTCTGCTGATAAATTTCCTTAATCTGCTGCCTCAGACAGAAAAGTCCTGCAGGCCACTCGAGGTATTATTGTGTATTCCTTGTTTAGTTGCAGGCTCCTCGTGCCAGAGGATGCCTGGGTTTGTCTCTGATACCCAGCTGAGCACACACTTGGCACTTGGCAAAACAAATTAAGAAAAGGCTGGAATGAAGAAAGACTGGCTGGAGCTCCAGAGGATTTTGGAATCCAGGGCTCTCCAAGGCAGTCAAGGTGCATTAGCAAATCTGTCTGGCACATGCCTGTGCCTGTGCTAATTTTGCACTCCTCTGAAGACAAAACAGATTTTTTTTTTTTTTTTTTTATTTCTTTAGAAAAGTAATAAATCTCAGCCAGGGATAGTCAGAATATGCTCAGCACTCAAGGGCAGAGATAAGAGGGGTGGGGATAACCTGCAAGGTGAGGTGTGCACTGCAGAATTCCCTCTGCCCACCAGCATCAGACATTCCCTTTCCTTGGGACTTCTCAGCCCTTTGGAACTTGGGATTTTTGGTTGTTTCACTGTTTGTTTCCCCCCCTCTCCTCTTTTCTATATCAGAAAAATCAATGTCAAAGTGTGATATTTGGTCACCTTCACAAGACTGGGCTATTTTAGTAGCCAAATCTTGCAGTGGAAAGGTTCTGTGCTCTTCCTGTGCAGCTGCTCTTGGGAGGAGGATGGGACTGCACTTAGCTGCCCATTAAGAAAGCCCAGATCAAAGTCCCTTTGCTTCCTTTTGGTAAAAATGTATTTTTAAGCTAGTTTTGCTTAGTTGCCTGTGACTAATCCTATTTTTTAATGGCAACAGGATGGATGTCCATGTGAATCTCTAAGTAACAGATCTCCAAATTTGGCATATCTTTGGGAAATCTGACTTAATGCTGGGAGAAATCTAACAAACAGCAATAAATAGAAACCTTAAAAGCCATGGTGAAATGTTTGAGGTCCTTATGGCCAGTTAATAGCCCAGTGATTCAAAATGTGAGAAATAATTGATCTGTGTATTCAGTTGTGTGTCATTTAATAACTTCTGCCTTGAAGATGTATTTTTTTTTCCTCCCAACATGCAGCAATAAGTATGAATATGGCTGTGCAGAGTAAAATTTGAGCCCTAACTTGACATCCAGAGAAGAGAGATGTGGTTTGGTTTCCTTGTAGACTCAGGTGTTCTTTGCAGCTGCCATTCTGCAGCCTCAAGGAGTTCACAAATGGAGTCATTTCCCCTCTGTAGCACACAGCAGTTCATGCATTAATGCTTGATGCTGTGTGCAGCTCTGAGGCAAAGCTCCCAGCAGCTTGTGGGTGTTCTGAGCTCTGCACAAGCTCCCCTGGCTCTGGCTTGGCTCCATTTGTCTGAGCTCTGCCCTGGTAGCTCTTCCCACAGGTACCAGGGTTACCTGAGCCACAGGTTTTTGTTCAGCTGTGCCTGACTGGTCTGATGAGCTCTCAGATCTCCAGGTAGCCTGACATCTTTTGTGCAGACAAAGAGGTCTGAAATTGCAGATTCATCTTTTTTTCTTTTTTTTCCCTGTGTGTCTCAAGTAATTTGTTCCATCATTTTCTCTTGTGATATATTAATATGCGTTTTCAAATGAAAGAAGTGGGGAAGATGTTTGGGTTTGTTTTTCCTTCTGGCTTACACCTCGTTCTGGATTGTTCTGGCTGGTTTTAATTGTGCATTGTTCACTCCTGAAAGTTTTGGGGAGCCATTTGAGTTGGTTTTTGTGCTGCTTTAGGGTGCCCAGAGCAGCTGTGGCTGCCCCTGGATCCCTGGCAGTGCCCAAGGCCAGGCTGGATGGAGCTGTGAGCAGCCTGGGACAGTGTCCCTGCCATGGTTGGGCTGGATTGGGCTTTAAGGTCCCACCCAAACCATGCTGGGATTGTGTGGTTCCACCTGGTGCTATGGATAATTCCTTCTTTGTGGGGGTAATTCCTTTTTATCCTCATTTTGGATAGGAGAAGAAATCATGGCCATGCTGAGAGTGAGAGCTGGAGATGAGAAAACCAGCGTGAGGAAATCTGCTCTGCAGGTAGGGTGGGGTTTGCATCCTTCCCTGCTCTCTGTGATTACCCAAAATTGTTAAATAATTAATTAGGCCACAGCTTTGCTGCAAACTCTGTCACTCTGCCCACTTGTAGCTTCCTGCTCACCCTGCAGAGTGCCTTGAAGGCATTAAAGATCTTGTTTACTAGCTCCTGATAAGTAAATAATGCAGGCATAATGATGGAAATTTCTCTAGTACCCTTGCTGGCTTTCTGTTATTCTGTCATTTGCAAGGAGAGGCTCTTGTCAAATGTCAATAGGCATTTCAATTAAGTGACTTCCTCATAAACTGAAGCATATTAGCTGCTTAGTTTGTTCTGACCTTGTTAGCAGAGGGATTAGGTTATATCCAGCCTCTTTTTTGAGCTCTGTGTTGCTTTCCTTGCTGCTCATTTTTTTAATGAAGTCATTAGCTTTTAAAGAGAGATGCTTCAATGGAAATTTCCTTGTTTTGAAAAAGAGGTGTCTGCTGCTGACTGCCTTCCTCTGTTAGTCCTGTTCACCCCAGCTCTTCCCCCTCAATTCACACACTGATTTGAGCTTCCCAGTTAGGGCTCTGCCATTCATGTTTTAATGCTTTCTGATTAAGAATAAAACCAAATCCCTCTTCCTTATTGCCAAGTAAAAGCTCATACAGGAGGCACATTACTTTCAAGGGGAAATGGTGCCATTCTCCCTCTCCAGCTGCATCCCAGAGCAGCAAAGGCTGGGATGATGTTTTCTGTTTTATTTCACATCTCTGGTTGTACCCAACACCAACCGTTCATGTGCTGCTTGGCAGGGGGTAAATTTGTATTTTTGCTTTGCCACCCTGGCATGGATTGCTGACAGAGCTGTGCTGCTGTTTGCCTGGCAGGTGTTTGAGAGCATCCTGAGGCAGGGGCTGGTGCCCTGCACAGAGGAGGACGTGGGCGTGCTGCGGGACCGCTGCCGTGACCCCGCCGTGTCTGTGCAGAAACAGGCTCTGCTCTCCATCACAGAGCTGCTCCTGGTGAGGCTGTGCCCTGCAGGGGCTCCCACAGCACAGGCTAGACAACATTTACACAAGGAAAGTGGGGATTTATTAATTGCCAGCAAATAGATGCAGCTTGGGCAGTCAGAGCCTCCCAGAGGCGGTGCTCAGGAGTTTTTCACACTTTGATAAGTTTGGTCTATTTACATATCAAGGGTTAATCCTCCAGTTACATCTTCAGGTAATGAACTCATTTACCCCCAGTTTGCTCCCCCCACAAGTCACTTTTGTTTGTACTTTTTGAGTTACAGCCCAGAAGAATTGTTTTGTCTGAACAGAAGGGGAGAACAGCAGCTGACACTCTGTATGGAGTTTAGAGCTCTGCACTAAAGCAGTGCAGGGTTTGAAAAATACAAAAGCTGAAATCCTCAAGGGGAACAGGAATTCTGCCCCACTATGGAGGGGGGAGAGCAGGAGGGACCTCACCAATCAGTTATTCACTCTGGGATTTGCATTTTGTGACTCTGCTCTAATTCTTTTCACTACCTTTTGACTCGGAAGTCATGACTCACTCTGATACCTACTTGTGATTTATGCAGAGTGCTTCCAACTGTTGGGAACACTGATTTTTCTGGCTGTTGATTTATGTGTCATGAAGAAAATGTTTATGTTGCTGGCCTTCTCAAGTTAAAAAAAACCCTGAATCACTTTCAGATGTAATGTGTGGATGATAGCAATGCTATATTTTTCTTTCTTTTCTATTTATTCACAAAGGGTTTGTAACTCAGGCTTGGAGCACAGGGTTTATATTAAGCAAAGCTCTTTTTTTTAGTTCTAAATCATCTGCTGTACAGCCTTATTGCAAACCTGTTATAATTCTTCATAGAGTCTCAAAACAAAGTGTTGCAGTGCTTTAGCAGAAACACCAGGTATTTATCATAGAGATGATTAAAGACCTTGTGATGCTGAGTTTCCCTGTCCCACCTGCTGCCACACTGCTGGGCTTGATTAAAATTCAAGTTTCAAAGTTCTTAACTGAACCTGAGGCCTTTGCTGGTCTTACCCATGCATTTGAGAGCCCCTAATGATTTCACAATGTGTTTCTCTCAGTCTCAGCAGAGCAATGTCCTGGTGCAGAAGGCCTGGTTGAATGGAGTGGTGCCCGTGGTGATGGATGCAGAAAGCTCTGTCCAAGAAAAGGCCTTGGATTGCCTTGATCAGCTCTTGCTGCAACACATAAAATGTTACAATAAATCCAGGAGTGAGGATGGGAGGCAAAAGCTGGCATGGGATCTGCTCTCCCTGTTGTCTTCAGAGTGCCAAGATCTGAGGTAAGTGCCTTTTTCCCTTCCCTGTTAACATTCAGGGATAAAACCCAGAGCCATTTTTTTTTTCACTTTTAATCCCATTAGAATACACAACTTTTTCTTTACAGAAGAAAATTACCTATTGACTGGAGGACTAAGATAAGAGTCTGAGTCTGTGTGGCCACAGACTGTGAGGTACCACAGCTCACACACACTGCTAAATGCACCTGCTGTCTGCTGTGCAAGGACAAGAAACCAAATTTTTCTTTAGAGCTGCTGAAATTCCCTGCTTGAAACCCTCAGTATAATTGTGGGGATGGTAATTACCACATGGAGGTGCTTGTGTTGCCCTGCCAGCTCCCAGGACAGGGCTGTTGAGCACAGACAAGAAGAGTTCAGCTTTGCTTTGTGTCAGGTGTTCTCACCTGCTGCTCCTGTTACCTGTGCTCTCTCCCTGGACTGAAATGCTCATTGTTACAGTGCTGGGTGCACTGTTAGCACATGAATATTTAAGTCAAATGGAGGTGTTTCTGTGACAGAAGTGAGAGAGGATATATAAAGCAAGAACATCACCTTGTATTAATTCTTATGTACAATATGTTACTTGTCTCGTGACAAATCGAATTATCCTGCCTGCCACAGAACGCCGTGGGAAGGAGAGGGAGAAATGGGATGACACACAGCATGACAAGGGACACAACATTGATTAAAGACAGCTGTCTGTTTATTAGTCAACAGGGCATAATGGCTCAGAAATAGCAGATGAGACACTGGTGGTGCTGCCGTGCCAGGGTGGGGAGCTGTCACTGTTCTAATTCAGGCAATTTTGGAACAGGGTTTGCACATTGCTGGCACCTTCTTCCTCCTGACCCTGCAGGACCTTGCAGCTTGAGAAATCTCACAGCTCTACCAACATGGAGTAGATAATTAGGGTGGTGCAGAGAGATAAGCAGGCTGTGATGGGACTCTGCTGTCCCTTTATCCCTGGCAGACCCCAAGGCCAGGTTGGATGGGGCTCTAAACACCCTGGGCTAGTGGAAGGTATTCTCACCCATGGCAGGGGGTGGAATGAGATGATCTTCAAGGTCCTTCCAATTTAGGCCATTCCATGACTCTGGGAATTAAATAACTGGTTATAAGTTGCTGAAATTAAAATTTCCTGATGTGTTGTGGTACCAATTGGACCTTCTGTCTTAGTGCCCCAGATCACAACATCCATGTAGGGATGCCTGCAGTGAAAATGTGAGGAAATGTGGAAATTTTCAGTGTGAATTGTGGGAATGCCAGGCAATAGCAGCTTTGTTGTGTTGCCTGGTGAATGTTGAGTTTTCCTGGATTTTACTGTTTTGTTTATTCTTCCCTAAACTTTCTTTTCCTCTCCACAGCCGTTACCTGAGTAAAGCCTTCCTTGTGTTGTCCAAGCAGAACAAGTTCACCTCCACTTTTATCAGAAATGTCATGTCTCATGTGGAGACAGAGCATTCCAGTGCAGCTTGGATGCTGCTTGCCAAGGTGGCTCGTTCTTCCCCCAAGCTGGATTATTCCAAGATCATTGAATCCTGGGACACTGTCTGCAGGTCAGTGTGTGCTTTGAACTCCACTCTGCCCTTAAGGGAGCCCTTAGTGCCATTCCACAGATTGCCTTTTAGCTGCTTCAATCCCAGTTTTTCTTCAAACTGTGAGTTCTGCAGCTGGAAATCCAGCAAAGACCTCGAGATCCGTGCAGTAACCAACTCTCTCCTCAAGCACTCTGAGATTTCATTGGCTTTGACAGGTCTGCCTTAATAATGCATGTCCCAGAGGAGAGGGTTGCTCAGCTGTGATTTGGAGGAGTGTCCTGGTTTGAAGAACAGGTGTCTGCCTATAAAGGCAGAAGCTTCTCTTTGAAATGGAGAATGGAAACCTTCTTCCTCCAAATTATTATAATTTTGAAATTAAGGGGCTCTCAGGCAAAGATATGGGAATTAGGAATAACAGTTCTTTACTAGGAAAATTAAAATAGAAATGCAGTATTACAAAGAACAATCCCAAACCCTGCCAGAGTCAGAATCCAAGCTGACACCCGTCAGTCAGTCAGGGTGGTGGCAGCAGTCCCATTCCATGGTGGCTGCATCCTCCTGCAGTGGCAGATGTGGTTCAGCTGGAGCAGTGCTCCTGCAGAAGGTGCAGTTTCCTCTGAAGGTCCAGGGATGATGTGGAAAGGTCTGGCTTTCCTCTGGAATCCAGTGGAAAGAAGGTACCTTGGTGTCCAAAATCTCAGTTTCTATCTGGGTAGGAAAGGCTTGGCTCCTCCCCTGGGTGGAGCATCTCCCAGTGGGATGATAGAATTTTATCAGGCCATGAACAGGAGATATCTCCTGGAGGGAGGATGGGCTGTGGGAAAGATAAAGATGATTGCCCCAGCTGGTTTAAAGATGGCCCATTAGCAGATAATGTGTGCCAGGAGATAAAGATCACTGCCACACCCAGTTTTAAACAATGGCCCATTAACAGGAGATATCTTCCACAGAGATAAGAATCTCTGCCACACCCAGTTTTTAACAATGGCCCATTAACAGGTGATACCTTCTGGATGAAGGGTGGGGTATGGGAAAGATAAAGATGATTGTCCCAGCTGCTTTAAAGATGGCCCATTAGCAGATAATATGTGCCAGAAGATCAGGGTCACTGTGACAGAATACACATTTCTGGCCACATCCTGTATTGCAGCCCAGGACAGGGAGTGCCTGAGTTCACTGTTGGTTTTGCAGGCAGCAGGACACGAGCAGTGGCACCATGGGACACATCCTGTGTGTCATCGGGCACGTGGCAAAGCACCTCCCCAAGAGCACCATTGAGAGGCTGAAGGGTGAGTGGCCCTGGCCAGCTGCAGAGGTTTTGTGCCTCTATTGACACTCAGAGATTCAAACATGCTGGTTTTGTGTGTGGTGTCATCTCCAGAGAACATCAGGAGCTGGCTGAAGGAGTTCCAGTGTCCCCTGGATGTGATCAGCCCTGCTGTGGAGGCTCTGCAGAGGCTCTGCCAGGCCTCTGTAGCTACACCAAAGAACACACAGGTGGGACCTTGTAAAATACACCTTTTCAAACAGCCTGTTCCCCACTCAGGGGGTGTCTGCTGCTGTCTCCAGGCTGTGGGATGATGAGTTCTAAAAAAGGGCCTCTGACTCCAGCAGCTCAATCCTGCTCAGCTCTGGAGCTGGAGAACATCCTGTGGCTAAACCTGGGATTGTAAGAAATCTTCTGCCTCCAAATGTATTCCCTCACACACCTCTGAAATACTTTGCATGTGCCTTCTGTCCAAGTTTACAGAATTCCTGAAGGAAATTTCCTAAAGGAAACCTGTAGCTATGCTTGGTCCAGTTTGAAGCCACAGATTGGTGCTGTAATCTCTGCCTGTTCTCCATCAGAGCTGCTGGAAATAACACATATTTCCTAGACCTCTTCCTGGAGACCAAACAGGGAGTTAATAACTTGCTCATCACTTTTTTTCTGCCTCCATTTGTTTTATGCCAGGGCTCTTTCTGCTCCCTTAGTGGGAATTTAGGCCATATTTTGTTGGTAAAATAAAGATCTCAGCCTGGACACAATTGCAAAGAAGCTAAAATTGATGCAGGTCTCTGTCCCTAATGATTTCTCTTTGTGTCTGTTTTATATTCCTCTTTCAATATAGATGATAGCTATTTTATAATAAGCATCCCAATCAAGTTGAGTAAATAATGGGCAAAACTGAACCCTCTGTGCCTCAGAAGCCAGGGTGGGGTGATGGTTTCTGGGTTTTTAAACTGAAAAATTCAGAAAATTCTCCCCTCCAGGTACAGCCACCACAGGGTGTTGGCTTAAAATGAAATGCAGATGTTCCTGCAGTTGGTCACTTCATCAAATCCAACAGCTATTATTTATATATGTGTTTGATTATTAAAATTACAACTTTTAGATGGTGAAAAACCAGAAATAATACTTTATATTCAGCAGAGTGTAGTAGATAATCAATTTTTCCTGTGTTTCCCCTCCACTATTTGGAATTCACATCATGTTGTCTTTGTTAATGGAGCTGCTTTTTTCAAGCAACATCTAAAAATTCCCACAGACACCTCCAATGTGTTGGGAGCACATGAAACAGTCGCCTAAATCCTTTTTGTTTAAGTCTGTGTGATTTCTATAATGAAGTAAACTTGGGCCTGTGGATCATTAAAAGCCAAATTTTCCAAGGTGTTTTGACACTTGCACACATCCTTTGATGCGCAGGGAGAATTTTAAAGCTCTAAGGCACTGTCAGATTGATTTTAATGGGATCCAGATTATTAAAAGCACATAAAGACTTTGATATTAGGGATTCATGTGTGGACAGATATTACAGCTACCTTTTGTTTAATTAATAAAGTGTTGAATTAATTTTATTTAATTATGGAACAGGAGCTCCTCAACCAGCAAAACCAGGTGTTTGGAGTTTTGGTATCCACCTGTGAGAGCTACATCTCCAACATAGTCCTCAAAGAGCATGGGGCAGAGCAGCTGCAGGAAGATCTCTTGGTGAGTTTGGGGATTATTATTTTAAACAATCCCCTTCAAGGATTATTTCAAGGGTGTGCTTGGAGCTGGTGTTCCTCAAAATCCATGCCAAGAACTGGGGGAACAGCATGGCCTGTGTGTGGGATGAACTCTTGTATTTAAGGAGCCCACAGCAGTTTTACACACCAGCAGTTGCTTTAAGGATATGGCACCCCATGTATTTTTAATATGTGATGTGGTTTTTTTCCTTGCTTTTCCACTCCAACTTCTCAGAGGAGCTGTTTGGGAGAGAGGTCTGTAAAAGGCATGGAATGCTTTGAGGAGTATTTCAGTCTCATTAGATGTGGGGGGTGTTGGAGCATATTAAACACACCCACCCAGGATTTCTGTTCCAAAGCCTCCCCTTCTGTTCTCCAGCCACTGCCTTGAAAGGACTGAGGGAATTTTGAGCTGTTTTTGGAGAAGAACTGACTCCTGCTGGCTTCATTTGCAGCCCAGCCACTGCCTTTTGACTGCAGTGCTGCTTTCTCTCTGCAGGTGAGACACCTCTTCCTTCTGGGTGAGGCTGCCCAGATGTGCCCAGGCATGGTGGATGAAAACATCTTCCTTCTGGTTCAGTCCATCCTGGCCTCTTCTGACAGCAAGGACCAATGTGAGCCACTCTCCTCCTTGCATCAACAGGCACCATTGTGTGCCAGCCCCTGTGTCCATCCCTGATTATTCTTTTCCAGCCTCTGCTTCTACAGACAGTGAGGAAATCCCTGGGTTCCAGCTGCTGTCCCAGTTCAGAGCCCCAGCCATGCCCACTGTGGTCAGGGCTCATGCTCTCATCACTTTAGGTAAGTGCCTCCCTGCCCCAAAAATGGGCCTTTGTGTATCTCAGCCTTTCTGGTGAAGTTCTGCCCAGAATCCTGGAGGAAAGGAGGCTCAGGGGGACCCTGTCATTCTGCAGCTCCCTGAAAGGAGAGAGGAACCAGGTAACAAGGGACAGGACATGAGGAAACAGCCTCCAGCTGAGCCAGGGGAGGGTCAGGTTGGAGATGGGGAAGAATTTCTCCATGGAAAGGGTTGTTAAACATAGGCAGGGACTGCTCAGGGAGGATTGGAGTCCCCATCCCTGGATGTGGCACTCAGAGCTCTGAGCTGGGTGACAAAGTAGGGAACACAGGTTGCACTCAGTGATCCCAGAGGTCTTTTCCAACCTAAATAATTCCATGTAAAGCTCTGGCAGTTGTGACAGAGAGCCCCAGTGCTCTGTTGGCATTAGCCCAGCTCATAGCTTTTAGCAATGCAGATATCCATGGAAACCATGGAAAAGTTGGGCAAACCATCAGAACCCTGCCAGCTCTGCTTCTCCAGGTGGCTAATGCATTAATAGTGATCAGCAATTAGCATTGTCCCCCAGAGCTCTGCTGTCCTTGTGCTCAGAGCTGGGTGCTGAAGGATCATCTCACTTGCAATAAGATGCTCCAGAGAGAGAGTGAAGTAAACTTGGTGCTTTTGATGTAGCTTAGAGCAGAATGACTGCACTCAAATACTTGTTCTCCTCAATGTGAGTGAAATGCTGCTTTCAGAGAAGCCTGGCAGCTGCATTCCCAGCATTCTGAGGAATACCAAGTGAAAAAGTTCTGGGTTTTAATACTTCCATGGTTAGGAACAAATTTCTTTTGCACATAGGCAGCATTATCCTTCCCTTAATTGCTTTGGAAAGTTTAATACTTTTGTGCAGAGCTTGGGAACAGGGAGAAATGATGTTAGAACTATTGCAGGCTATTTTATTTTAGGTTGGTTCAGTGATGCTCTCAGAGGTGGGTGTCTCCCTGCTATGCCTGTGACAGCTGGGGCTGTTCTTTTTAGCTGCTTTGAATAATACCCTGTACACAGAAATAGTTTGCTGTGAAGGAGGGAATTTGGCATAGAGACCCACTCTATAGGTCTAAGGGGAGTTTGGAAGAACTTGATGAGCAATCTGCACCATCTCTCAGGGAGATGGTACTTCAAGTTTCAGCATGAGTTTCTTGTTTATTCCCTTGTTTACTTCCTGATTCCTTCCCTGGCTCATTTTGGAGGCAGTGAGCTGGGCTGGGCTGGTTGGGAAGGAGAATTTACTCCCAGCTCTGCTACTCTGGTGATGCCTTGGAGTGGCCACCTGGACCAGAGGCCAGAGTTAAGAGAATAAAATGGGATTTATTAAAGGCCTTTAACAAATCCACCTTGGGCAGTCAAAAGCCTTGTAGAGGCTGCACCAAACAAGGACAGTGCTCATGAGTTTTTCAGTCAGATACAAATTTGGTCCATTTACATATCAGGGAGTGATATCAGGGGTTAATTTTCCAATTACAGCTTCAGGTAATGATTTCCCCCAGTTTGCTCCCCCACAATCCACTTTTTTATACTTTTCAGGGCCTGAGGCTGTGGTGTATCCTTGGATATCAGACCTAGAGAGATTGTCTTGTCTGACCAAGATGAGAAGAGTTAATTTTATATGGATTTTACAGTTTAACTACTCTTTATATGGAGCTTAAAGATTACCTTTATATATGGATCTTAGAGTTTATCTACACTTAATATGGAACTCAGAGTTTTAACTTCACTTTATATGGATCTTAACAGTTTACCTACACTTTATATATGGAGCTTAGTTTAACAACACCTTTTATGGAGTTTAGAGTTTAACTAACTACACTTTATATGGAGTTTAGAGTTTACCTACACTTAATATGGAACTAAGAGTTTAACAACACTTTAGATGGAGCTTAGAGTTTACCTACACATTGTATATGGATCTTAGAGTTTACCTATACTTTATATATGGAGCTTAGTTTAACAACACTTTATATGGATCTTAGAGGTTAACTAACTGCACTTTATATGGAGCTTAGAGTTTAACTAACTACGCTTTCTATGGATCTTAGAATTTACCTACACTTAATATGGAACTCAGAGTTTAACAACACTTTATATGGAGCTTAGAGTTTACCTACACATTATATATGGAGCTCAGTTTAACAGTACCTTATATGGAGCTTAGAGTTTAACTAACTACACTTTATATGGAGCTTAGAGTTTACCTACACTTGTATGTGGAGCTTATAGTTTAACTAACTACACTTTATATGGAGCTTAGAGTTAACTACACTTTTTATATGGAGCTTAGTTTAACAACACCTTATATGGAACTTAGAGGTTAACTAACTGCACTTTATATATGGAGCTTAGTTTAACAACACCTTATATGGAGCTTAGAGTTTACCTACACTTTATATATGGAGCTTAGAGTTTACCTACACTTTATATATGGAGCTTAGTTTAACAACACCTTATATGGAGCTTAGAGGTTAACTAACTACACTTTATATGGATATATGGATCTTAAGGGTTCAACTTCACTTTATGTGGCTCTCAGAGTTTTAACCTCACTTCATATGGCTCTCAGAGTTTTCACTTCATATGGATCTCAGAGTTTTAACTTCACTTTATATGGATCTCAGAGTTTTCACTTCATATGGATCTCAGAGTTTCACCTCACTTCATATGGCTCTCAGGGTTTTCACTTCATATGGATCTCAGAGTTTTAACTTCACTTTATATGGATCTCAGAGTTTTCACTTCATATGGATCTCAGAGTTTCACCTCACTTCATATGGCTCTCAGAGTTTTCACTTCATATGGATCTCATAGTTTTAACTTCACTTTATATGGATCTCAGAGTTTCACCTCACTTCATATGGCTCTCATAGTTTAACCTCACTTCATATGGATCTCAGAGTTTCACCTCACTTCACACAGAGCTTCGAGCCACGCCCCAGCGCAGTGCAGGCTTCCAAAGCCAGCCCAGCTGAGCGCCAGGGCTCTGTCTCCCCAGGGAAGCTGTGCCTGCAGCACAAGGAGCTGGCCAGGAGCTGCATCGCGGCGGTGGTGCGGGAGATGGAGGAGTCCCCGGCCGTGCCGCTGCGCAACAACGCGGTGATCGTGCTGCGCGACCTGTGCGTGCGCTACACCTCGCTGGGGGAGCCCTACGTGCCCAGCATGTCCCTGTGCCTGCGGGACCCCCACCCCTTCATCCGCAGGCAGACCCTGGTCATGCTCACCAACCTGCTGCAGGTGATGCCTCCCCGACAAATCTGTTGGGAAAGCTCTCTTTGTTGTTTTGTTCATTTGTTTGTTTTTTTCCCCCTTGAAATGGAGATAAGCAAGTCCCTCCTCCTGATTTAGTATAGTTTGGAAATTAAGGGGTTTGAAAGCAAAACCAGTCAGAGGTTCCAAGTCAGAAATACGATTCAATAAGAAAAAAGAGAAAAATAAAATACATTCGGTAGTACAAAAGAAAAAAAAGGCACTGACAGAGTCAGAATACAACCTGACACCCTGCTGGTTAGGGTGGTGGTAGCAGTCCAGATGAAGGGGTCTTGTTGAAGTAGGGATCCTGTAGAAAGGTCTGGTAGCTCTTGTCCAATGCAAACCAGTTGGTAAGGGCTGCCTTGGTGTTCCAAATTTCTTTTTTTTTTATCTAGATAGGAAATGTTTGGTTCCTCCCCCTGGCTGGAGCATCTCCCAATGGGATGATGTAATTTTATCAGTCATGCATGACCCATTAACAGGAGATATCTCCTGGAGGGAGGATGGGCTGTGGAAAAGATAAAGATGATTGTCCCAGCTGGTTTAAAGATGGCCCATTAAGAGAGGATATCTCCCACAGGGATAAGGATCACTGCCCCACCTGTTTTTAACAGATGGTGATAGAATATCACTTTTGGGCACATCTTTACATTGTAACCTAGGACAGGGGCTCTCAGGCAAATATGGGAACAGGAAGCCAGTGACAATTCTTTTGGCTGTGGGCACTTTTCCCCTGTAGTGCAGTTACCATCACCACTGGCAGTGAGCTCTGGCAGGTTCCTGGTGGGCAGGGGCAGATGTCAGGACCCCATGTGGCTGCAGGAGTGCTGGGAGTGATGGTGGCTGTGTCCCAGATGGGAAGGGTGGAGGAGAGACTTTACTCACTCATCCTTGGAGCAGTGTTGGTCCTGGTGCTCCAACAGGATACTTGGAGTTTTCAAACTGAAGCAGGAGAGCATCCTAGCAGGATGGGGTGCTGGGTGGAACACCAAAAGAGACAGCTCCCAGCTGGGATGGCTGGGTGAGGTTTTCCAGAACCTTCCTCCCAGAGCTGTGCCTGGTGGCCCAGAGCATAATTAATGCTAAATGAAGGGTGTTTAAACCTGTGTTTAGCTACTGCCTTTTCTGCAGGCACATCAACAGCAGCTCTGTTTGATAATGAGGTTATTTTTAGTCAATGGTTGCCCCTTTTCTCATCTTGGTTTCTTTGAACTCCCTCCAGTTTCACTCCTCTATCAATGCCTGTAACAAGCACCACAACACCTTTTTTTTTTCCTCCTGCTGCCTCTGCTGGTTGTTCTGAAGGTGTGAATGTTGGGAGGCTCTAGATGTTTACCCTCCCAATGTTCACATGAGGGCAGGTTTGGAGTGCATTTGGCTCTGAAAACAGTGTTGAAGAGCACATCTGCCATAGGGCAGGAGAGCAGATTTTTCATTTTTCTTCTTTATTGTTCATACCTGGGGTAAACCTTGATGTGCTGCTGTGGCATTTATGCTGCTTAGAGCATCCCTCGAAATATTTAAGGTGGTTTTGGGGTTTATTTTATGTGCCTCTGGCTGAGGTTTTACAGCTTGTTCATTTACCTGACTGCAGTTTGGAGGTTCACACTGAGTTTTACTGGTTCAAGTTGTTGATTTCTGCTGATTTCACAGGAGGAGTTTGTGAAATGGAAGGGCTGTCTCTTCTTTCGGTTTGTCAGTGTCCTGGTGGATCCAGACCCAGATATTGCCAGGTAAAAATCTCAGCTGAGAAATGATGGAGGAATTGAAGGTCAGAGATGTCTCAGAACCTGTCTCAGTCTTGGCTTTTTCACATTGTGTAGAGAAATTCCAGTGATAAAGCAGATTGTCCCACAAACCTCTGTGCTTCCTTTAGGGTCTGCAGTGGTGGCAAGGAGATGATGAACCTCTCTCCTGGTCATTTGAAAGTCCCAAAGTGTGTCCTTAGCTGTCCTTAAAACATGCAGCTCTGCTCTTTTAGGACTCAGTTATCAAAAAAAAAAAAAAAAAGAATTTTTGAGACAGATCCTTATGAAATTTTCCTTGTGATTTTCTGACACAGGCTCTGTCTCAAGTGCTGGGTTTGTTTTTGGATTAGGATTAAATATTTTGTTGGAGTTTTCCTTTTTCTTCTATTGCATGCCTTGCCTTTTCAACCTGCTGCCACATCTTGTAATTACCAGAGGAATGACCTGTCAAATGATGTGTCAGAGGAATTACACACTCTCATTTTAAGTGCATGTTCATGAAGTTTTTGGAGGTTTCAAGGTCTCCAGCTGCTGTGTTATGTGAGAAATAAGTGGGGCAAATTTCTCTCAGATTGGGAGATCATGTAAAAATTTAGGATACAAAGGAGGATTGGACACTTGCTGCTTGTTTCTGCCTGGAACAGTCAATCTGAGATGGATATTTCCAGAACCATCAATCTTTTGTCAATTACCATTCACATTTCCTTTTCTCTTCAGTGTGTTTTTAATATCTAAAAATATCTTTCCAGTAGATGGTGACATTGCAGCATCATGTTTCTCCTGTTTCTTTGGGAGCCTTTTGCTTTGCATCTGCATTTAGAGATTGCATTCAGACAAAACCACATTCTTCAGTCTTGGGGTTGCCTTGCAGCTCTTGCAGGACCTTTGGTGATTAACTTGTTGCTGAGTGCAGTGTCTCAGCCTCAGTGGAGCTCAGGTTATTTAAATAATTAAAATGCTGTGCCTGGATTCAAGTTCAGATTCATTTCTGACTCAGTTTGCTCTAATGGCCATAAAAATAAGTAGTGCTCTGGAGCTGGAAATGTCTGTCCCCCTGAGAAAAGGATGGAAGTCAGTGAGCTGGGCAAAAATTAAATGTGGTATTGAGGGAGACTTGGCAGAGGAAAACCATCCTGCCTTGAGAGCCTTACAAGCTTCAGGGTGGCTTTTTGGAGATTATGCAGTGCTAATTTCTTCCTTCTCCTCCTCCCCAGGTTTGCAGAGTACTGTGTGGTGCATGTCTTGCTGAAGAGGAACCCTGCTATGTTCTCCCAGCACTTCATTGAGTGCATCTTCCATTTCAACAGCTATGAGAAGCATCAGAAATACAACAGGTTCCCCCAGAGCCTGCGGTCAGTTGAGCACATTCCTGTCTAATTTTTGCTAAATTATGGGCTGCCTGGCCATGCAGCTCTCAGTGACAGCACAGCATTTGTGTCACTTGATAATTATCCATGCAGAGTGGGAAAAGGCAGGGGAAGCAGTGCTGAGTTGTGTCCTGCCTTCCCTGTGACACTGCTGTGTGTAATTTGCAGGACTGTGTGCTGCCCTAGCAGGTTTATGGGCCTTAAAAGTGACATGCAGATATCCCTGGCTGATTTAAGGTCTCATTATTCCTGGGAGCTGCATAATGTGATTTGGGCCTCTGTAAAATGTTGTGCTCTGCCACAGGGCGAAGCAGCTCTTCTCCCTGAAGGGAAAGGATAACAAGGAGAAGAGGATGAGGATCTACACCTTCCTGCTGGACCATTTCACAAATCAGCAGAGGTTCAACATCACCACTAGGATCAGCCACAACATCCTGGGTAAGGGTCTGCCTTTAAAAATCTGGCATACAAAAAAATGGTGTCTGTATAAAAGCTCATGATCCAGGTGTGTTCCTGGCTTCCCCATCACTGCTGCTTCTGGGAAAACAAATTATTTCTTGCCTGTATATTCCAGCTTGCTTTGTGGATGAGGTCCTTCCTTTGGACCTTGAAGGCAGTGAGCTGCTCTCAGATGCATTTGCAATCCTCAGCTGCAAAGAAATCAAGCTCTCAGGCATGAGGTCCAGAACAGAGGAGGACATTCAGCCTGATGAAAATGAGCTGTCCATGAAAAACTTAATCTCCCAGGTGAGGGGCACTTGGTCTGCTGTGGGAGGAGAGCTGGACAGCTCTGGGTCTTGTAAAAGCAAAATATGAAGGTAGAATTTGTGGGGGATGCCTGTTGTGGAGCTGGAGGGATCAGAAGTGCATTTCCCCACCAGGAGAGCATGCTGAGCTGGGTTTCTTCCCCACCCCTCTCCTCTCTGAAGCATTTGAGTGGAACAATGATTTTCCTGCACCTCTGGGCAATTTGCCTTCACTGTGAGAACTGAGTGACTTAGTGATGCATCTGAAAAGGCTCCACTTAGGTTAAAAGCCTCAGTGCATGTGTGTGGTGTGAGAGCAGCCTTAATTACAGTGATTCCCTGGCTGTGGAGGGATCACTCCTCTCACTTGGGCCATCCCTGGAGCCACAGAGCAGCTTCTCCTTCATTGCCTCGCATAACTGTTCATGCCTTGTTCACAAAAAGGTTCAGAAGAAGTATTTCATTGAACACATCATCCCAATAATCACATCACTCAAGTCCATGATGGAGCAGAAGAGGCTGCCAGCTCTCAAGGACCTGATGAACTGCCTGAGGGTAAGGGGAAGCTTTTCTTTCTCATCCTCTCTGCAGTTGGTGTGCTGGGTGTACAACCAGAACCAAGAGCCTTCTTAGGAGGGCAGAATTCAGGAGTTGTGCCACTGTGTTAAATAATGTGGGAGGGGGAGGGACTGGGGAGGAGGAAAACTCAAACACTGGAAAAGCTTCTGTGTGTTCTGCAGAGTCTGAACTCTTCAGTCTGTTAAAAACACCTCTGCTCTACCAACTGGTGTTTCCTTTTGCTCCCAAACAGCTGTGAGCTGAATGGGGATGTGAATCAGTAGCTGGGGGGAGATTTCTGAAAGTCCAAATGCTCCTTGTTGCTGCAGGAAATGATGCAAGATTACAGAAATGAGATCAAAGAGGTGTTTGCTGCAGACAAGCAGCTGGCAGCTGAGCTGGAGTATGACATGAGGAAATATGAGGAGCAGCTGGCCAGGGAGAAGGAGTCAGAGCAAGAGCAGCTCTCAGCAGCCCACGGGGACGTGGTTGGTGCCATTAACTCTGTTCATGTCTCCTTTGCCCAAATTGGTGTGCTCTGTCCCAGCATTTGGAGCAGGGTGGTTATGAGGGGTTTTCCTGCCTCTTTGTACTTCCTGACAGAAGCTTTCAGAGTCCTTTAATAGGCTTAGAACATCAACAAACAAAGCCAGGAGGAGAAGTAAATGATTAATGGAGAAAGAATTCAATTTAAAGGAAAAACCAAGTCTAATTTGGCACTGGCTGGGCTTAAATGTTGTCTTTTCTCTGTTCCCAGAATGGTAAACTGGTAACAAAGAGAGAGTTCACTTTGTCTGAATTCAGGTGTCTACAAAGTGGAGATTCAAACCCATCCTAGTCATGCACATATTCTTTTAAATTCAGTGTAAAGGAATAAATATGGGCCTGAGTCCTGAACTCTTTTAGATCCCTGCCTTAAGATGAGATGACTTCTAGCCTGGAAGTTCATTTCTCTGCAGAGTTGAGAAGAGCACTTATATATAGACCTCTAAACTAGGCCATTTGTGTCCCTGTTCACTTCTTGGTAAAATTCTGGCCAATAAATTGTTTCTCCCCTTCACATCCATCACACAAAGTGCAGTCCATAAACACTCAGGTCCAAGCACCTTGCAGAGTTTTCTACTCTTGTATCCATTGTCAGACATGACTTTTTCTCCTGTTTTCCACAGCAATCTCCATCTCTGGAGAGAGCTGCAACTCCTGGTGGCCTGAATAACAACAATGCTCAGTCCACACCTGGCTCCATCACTCCCTCTGATCCTTCTGGCCCTTCTCATGCTGATGCTCTGAGGCAGCCAGCAGAGCGGCGCAGGTATGGGCTCCTCTGGGTTACCTGCTTTTTTATTTTATTTTTTATTTTATTTATATTCATTTCTATTTCTTTGCTGATTCATTCTTTAGAGAGGGGTTTGAAAGTCACAGGTGTTGCAGCATAATCTTATTATTTGGTGTTTGGGATGGTGAGGGATTGGGATGGGACAGATCTCATCAGGGATTTTAGAGGGAAATCCCAATTCCTGTCCTGTTTCTGGCCCTAGGGCAGCATCCCTGACCACACTGGCCATCCTGAACTCTGCCAAGAAAGCCTTAGAAGACATGAACAAGAGGTGCAGCAAGAGTATGGGGGGCTCAGCTTCCTCTGAGGCACTGAGCACATCTGGCAGCCAGCAAGGTGGGAACTGCTGCACCTGCTCTGCTCTGCTCTACACACATCCAGCAAGAGTCTGGAGTGTGCTCCAAATCTTAAATTGCTGCCTTGTTGTTTCCAGTGTCCTTCCAAAGCCTGAACCAACAGTCCAGTGGAGAAAAGGTGGCTGTGGCAGGACGAGCAGTCAGCACCCCAGAGCGTGAGTAGGGCTGGGAGCTGTGAGTTATCTCTTTATCTAAGTGCTGGGAGTAAAGAACCTCCTGAAACCAAGGGTGTGCATGGGACAGCACAGTCCTCATGTGCATCTCACAGGGTCAGTGCAGGAGGGAGTTTATTTTGGGATGCTGAGTCCCCTTTCTTCCTTCCTTGACCCTGGGGTGCTGAGGAGGAAGGTTGTGGTTCCTTTCCAGCCTGCCCAGAGCTGCAGGGCTGAGCACAGCAGAGCAATGTGAGACTGACCCTGCTGCACAGGGAAACCATCAAGGTCAGATCCTTCCTGCTCTGAGTTGTCCAAACAGAGTCTGAGCTGTTCCTGGAGCAGGCACAGGGCTGTGACAGCCCAGGGATCTGCTCAAGGGGATGAACAAGCTGCACAGTCACTGAGTGACACTCAGATCTAACTCAGCTCTGGAGAAGGTCACTGTGTGGAAATGAAAGGGAGGAATCTCCAGTACACAAACTGGGAGGCTCTGTGCTCCTGTCCACTCAGCTGAACCTTGCAGGGGCAGGTTCTGATGGAATGATCTCTGACAGCCCTGCAAGCACAAGAGGCAGCTACAGGAGAACCCAAAAGGAGCTGAGTTCAGCAGGAGATCCCCTTCCTTTCCATCCATTTGCTGCTGAACTGCTTTAGATCATCTCTGTTGTGCTGGGAGGGGTGAGGTGCATTGTCAGAGAGTTCCAGGTGTGGCTTTGGGGGCTGCTTTGGGAAGGGAAGGGATCCCCAGAGAGCTGTGGAGTGCCCCTCACAGCCCTGCCCTGCAAATCCCTGGTGTACAGCCCCTGGAAAATCTGATCCTGCCCTTCCCCATGTGCTGGGCTGCACTTTTCTGCCTCAAGGTTTCTCTGTGTCTGAGCAACAAGCAAATAAAAGTGGGGTTTGGTGTAAGAAGTGTTTTTAGAGAGCAGGATTCTTTGAGCACTCTGCTCTCCTGGAAACTTGCACGGCTGTTGCTCTTGAAGCACCATATGGTGAAAAAGGAGGGAAAATGTTAATCTGCAGTGGTACTAGAGCTGAATTCCTGCTTTGCTTGGAGGCAGCATGTGTCCTTCAGCAGGGAGACAAACTGTACAGAGCAGGATCATCGCTTCAGTCAGCGTGTTGAGCCATCTGTATGGTGGCACAGGCTGACAGACAACCAGAATAAAACATTTTATTCCTCTGGTATATCACTCTGAGACTATTGGAGATGCAATTCTTTGTAAACAGGTTTGTACTTGAGAAGTTGGGAGCAGCTGTCCCTTCTTCCTGCCTTGTTCAGCTGTTCTGGCTGTGTTCTCTCTTCCCTTCTGTCTTTGGGGCTCCTCAGCTCCTGCTTGGTGCTTTGGGAACAGCTTCAGTGGATCTGGGTGAGTGGGGATTGTACCTAAACACACATTGTGGAGATGCCTCCTTCCCATACTGTATGGCAAGCCCTACTTCCCCATTTCCCCCTCATTTTTTTCCTATTTTCCATTTCATCTTTACCATATCTTCACCCTTTCTTTCCCTTCCTTCCCCATGAATGTCTCCTTACCAAGAAAAGTTCTTCAGCACACACTGCACAGTCACTGGCACAGGTCAGTCCTGAGAGATGCAGGGCACAGCTCAGGCAGATGGATCAAGTTTGATTTCTGCTCTAAGCTTCAGTGATTCCCTTCCAGGACAGGAGTTAAAGAGCAAACCCAGCTCAGCTGTGAAGAGAAGTCCTTTTAGCTGAGTTTCCAACTCACCTTCCCTTAATTCCTTGTGAAAGGTTCTGTGAAACATGAGCATAAAACAGAGCGTTGAGTTAAGTAAAATCTGAATATTGTGACATCTCTCCTGAGATAAATGACAGGAGAGAGACAGCTGACAACCAGGGCCTATTCAGGCAAGCTGAATTCTACCCAGCTCCCCTGTCAAGTGATTCCTCTTGTCTGGCTGCAGGCAGCTCCTCACTGAGCAGCTCTTCAGGGCCTTTGGCAGTTTTCAGGAGCCCCAAATTCTGCCTTGAGTAAGCAGAGAACTGCTCTGGATGGAAGGTGTTGCTGGGAGAGATGCAGAGCTCCAGTGCCAGGCAGGACAGGGGGCACAGGACCAGGGTCCCACACTCATCTCCTGTGGCCAGGGGGGCTGTGAGGCTGGAATTTGGAGGTGGTGTGGCCCATCAGACTCAGCACAGGGGTTTGAGACACTGAGGTCTGGGAGAAAGAGACACATATGTGTGTTTGCAGTTACTGGGTTTCCTTTGTGAGTATTGCCCCTCTGCCTGTGTCACAGGCTGCTAATATGTGATTTTTATTTTTTTTTGTAATTTCCAGAGGCTGTTAATGACTTGACTTTTAGTGCTGGGGTCAGTTGCATCAGCTTGAGACACACACCTGGCTCAGGTCCAGCTCCAGGCAAGTCATCTCTGTGATTATTTTAGCAGAGGGGAAGAAAAAAAAATAATAAAAATAAAACCCAAATAAATTACCAAATATGGCATTTTGTAAAATATGAATATAGTTGGCATTTAGTAAAATATTAATATCTATGTATTGTTGGCATTTTGTAAAATATGGATATCTGTGTACCGTTTGCAGTGGAAACAGAGGATGCTGAGGATAAGCCAAGGGACATCATCTGTTTGACACTGCCAGACATCAGGTAGGTTCAGCAGGGGTCTGGCAGTGCCCCTGGCAGGGGGAAAGGCTGGCCAGGGGTTTGGGAATGCAGAGCTGTTCTCCTTCCTTCCTGCAGCCCACCCCCACCCCGGGAGTGGAACGTGGAGTCCCCAGCCAGGAGGAGCAGCCAGCGAGTGTCACAGCGAAGGGCCAAGCACAGAACCCCCTGAAGGCAGGGAAGTGACCTGCCCTGGAGCCCTGCACACAGCCACCACTGCCTGGGACTGTCCCCTCTGCAGCCACACATGGTGTGATGCACACCCCTCCTCAGCTGGTTTGTCCCCAGAGTTGTTCTGGAGGTAGGCAAAGCCTGGCATTAGCACAGGGATGGGTGACAAGTGCTGTTCTCACAGAGCTCACTGGAGGGCTCAGAGCTGCAGCAGAAAAGGAAAAGTGGCTCTTCACTCTCAGGATGTGTAATTTGTCCATTTGGAAAAGTGAGGGCATAACTGTTGCCACAAGCTTGGCAATAAATGCATTTATCACAGCTGGCAGGGCAGTGAGGGCTGGGTTTACTCACCCAATCCCTCATTGTCCCTCTTGCTTGTATAATAGAGCAGCTTTAATTTGAACAAAGGTAAAACAGCTTGTCACTGCCACACCCCCAAATCTGGTAATTGCACGCTACATCACCTCTTATTTGTTGTGCAAACTCCTGTGTGTATGAACAGCCTTAATGTTTCTTTTTATATGGAATACTTCCATTCTTGAACTGTGTTATTTCCAACCATTAGCATTTGATGAAAATAAATGGTTGCAGAATTAATTCCACCCACGGCGTCTCCCCTTTTCTTGAGCTGACAGAGAAATGATTTTTTTTTTTTTTTCCCCTGTAGATTTCTACAGCCTCTCAGTCTCTTCTAGCACATCACTGGTATCTTGGGCCCTCAGTTCAATTAATGTTGGCCCCAGCAGCTTTTAAATAGAGACTTTGACTTGCCTGCAAGCAGGGTATGAGTGACTCAGACAAGCTGGGGAAGTGCTCTGGGCAGGTACCTTGTTTATTATAAATATTCTGGGTGAATCTGACCCTTCCTGAGTCTCTCTGATGGTCCACGTGCACCTCACTGAGGTTTTTCTGTTGTTAACTTTTATCACAGAGCTCATGGCCTAGATTTCTTTGGAACTTGGAGCTGGGATCTGTTTTATTCCTGCTGGTTTGTCCAACTCAGACAGGAGCCCCAGGCACAGAGCAGGATTTGCTGCAGGAGTGGAAACAGAGGCACTTGCTTCCTGCACTGGAATCCCATCATTTACCTCCACTTTCCCTACTCTCTTTTGAAGATCAGAGAACCCTTCAAGTGAGGTTAAACTTTATTCCCAAAATCAAAGTCAGAGAACAGAGGATGTATGGAATGGCTTTGGCTTAAGCAATGGTCAGCTATGGCCAAACCATTTTATTTTTGTACCTTCTCTCCTGCCTTAAAATATTATTTAATCACTCTGAATAGGAGAGTTTATTTCCCACTTTTTGTTTTGTCCTCAAGCAGTATCTGAGATGAGCCCTGTGAGTTTTAAGCCCTGTATTTAGAGAAGAATCAGGAACAAATGTCCAAGAATAAACTGATAGAACAGCCCTGGAACTTTCTGTCACCTCCATCCACTGTGAGTGAGTGCTCTGACAGGAGAGACTTTCCCTTATTTCACTGAATTGAAAACAGGGGCTTCCCATAATTTGGCTGTTTGGAAACCACCACCAAGCCCAAACAAAACCCCCTACAAGAATGCTTTATAGCTTGGTATTTATGTAAAACATTCTTGGCAAAGTTAAACGTAATACATTAGTACAAACCTGAATATTATTCACAATAATACAATAAACTCCATCCCTCAGCTCTCAGGAGCTGGGTGGGGGGGGGGGGATCACCTCCCCTTTCTCTCTTTAGAGATGCCACTGTGCATTTTAGAACTGAAAAATAACAAAAAGAAGTTTGGATTCTTAGCTTTGCTGGTTTGTCACACGAAGCTGCCTTTGGTGGGAGCTGCTTCCACCCTTTCCTCTCCCTCCTTTACTGCAGGCACCCTGCAAGCAGCACAGGGGAGGAGCAGTGGATGCCCAGAGGGTGCAAAGGAATGTCAGAACAATCAGAGGCAGCACTGGGTGGCCTGGATGAAGAGCTGGCATGAGGAAAATAACCAGAGAGAAGCTGCAGAATAGCAGTGGTGAGGTGTGAGTTACAGGGAACACCTGCTGGGGGCTGCCCCATCCTTGTCTTCACTTCCCCTGGCAAAGGGACAAGTGGCAATGCTTTGTCTGGGCAAAACAAATGCAGCAATGGCATGTCCAGTGAGAGCTCTAGGAAACAAAGCAGAGAAAAGCAGAACACGAAAAAATAACACCGACAGTCCAAATCGTCAAGTATCCAAAATACTGTATACAGGAAAAGTTAAGACAACTCAATTTATATTGGAAATACAAGAACACTAAATTCTGCTACATTAAAAAACTTCCTAAACCACAGCACAGTCCTAGTGTTGCATCCACATCTTGCAGCCTGGTCTCACCCAATGCTGTTCAACACTATCAACATTTTGGGATTTTGGGAAACACGTGTTCCCCATCATTCTCTCTAAAGCCAAGAGAACCAAATTTGGTTGGTTTTGCTTTTTTTTTTTTCTTTGTTTTTTTCTTTTTTTCCTTTACCATCTAGAGAAAAATTTCAGCTGACACTGTAAAAGTGCTTTTGTGTTGAGCTTTTGCTTTCCCAACCCCAGAAACAGTGGCCTTGGCCATGTGGTTTAAACCTGCCAAGCTGCTGCAGCTGTCACACTGTGTTAGTGCTTTAGGGAACTTGCAGAGGGGCAGCAAACACTGAAGTCACTCTGTCACCTCTTTGGAACCAAATCCAAAAGCCATCCCTGGATATTTCTTGCAACGACAAAAAACAAAGTGTCGGTCAGCGGCAAGAAAAATTGGTTTTTGTTTTCATATAAAAAAAAGTTGATAGCTCCTGCCATAAATTTACAAAAACTATCCCTGAGTGACTCTGTTCTGTGTCTGGTAAGACCTCTTGTGACAAGGAAATGGCTGAAGCTGGCTGAAGAGGAAAGAGATGCTGTTCCACCTGCAGCTTTTTGTTACACTTTGCACTAATACTGATATGCTCTGACAGTGCCATACTAGAGCAACCTGTGAGCTCCTCTCCTGTAGCTTCAACAGTAAAAAAATAGCTCAGTTACTCAAACACCGCTGGCATCACGTATTTACACTTTTAAATAGAAATGTTACCTTTTCTGAAGTAATCAAAATAGATCTTTGCAAAAAATTTAGAAGGTTGGGGTTTTATAAAATAAACGGAGAAGGTAAAAAAAGCTGGAGGAATCTCTCAGTACCTTTTATGGCAATCTTAGCCCAGGAAATTATTTGGCTTTAATTTTCCTGAAGGGGATGTCTTAGCACTGGTTCTCTGGCTCCCCTCTAAGCCTCTTTGCCCATGAAAGACGCAGGAGCCAAGGCTGCTTTGTGCAGATTAGAGCCAGGGGTTACCTGCGTGCAGGGAGTCCTGCCAAGCAGGGAGCAGGGGCAGTGCCCTGCCCTGGGGAGGGGTGGGTTAAACAACAGCATCTGGGGAGGGTTACAAGGGGCTGTGGGCAGCAGTGGTGGTGTCACTGTCACTGCTGGCACCTGTGCACCTGAGCAGGCAGAGACAAGCACAGATGGGGAGAGTCACCAGCCAGGCCTGGGCCATGAGCTGCTGGGAGGAAAACCCCCAAATCTCACTCTTTGAAGTCCATCAGCTGCTGTATCAGCACCTTTTTTTGTCTGCTAGTACCACATTACTGGTGACACCTATTACACATTTACCCAGTGCTGTGCCCCTGCTTGGTTTGCACATTGTGGCCGTGTCCCTGCAGCACAAAGAGAAGGCAATTCCACAAACTTCCACAGCCCAGTCTCTTGGGAAAGATTAAAACCTTTCCTTGGTCCAAGGACAGGTTTGGGTGATCCTGTTGGTATCTCCAGAGGCAGGGGAGACGCGAGTTGGGCAGTGAGGAGTTACTTTAAACTTTGGCAAAGAAAAAAAAAGATATACAGATAGCTAGCTATCGAGTTCTTGTGTGTTCCAAACTCTTCCAAGCGCACTTAATTAATCTTTTGCTCTTGCTTTGAGTTCCTGGACGAGGTATTTTCACACTTGCTTTTGCTGGTTTGCAATTTCCTTTTGGCGTCTTAGATGACAAATGAAGACTTGTGTCTGAAGTCACCCTGCAACGAAACAGTTTGGGATGTAGGAAGGATGCAGCAGCTTTGCAGGCAGCTCTCTGTTCCTGCTGCCCCCAAAGATAGATGCAGGCTGTGTAAGCAGGAGGATTCTGCCCAGGCAGCTCCCATTTCCCACTGGGAAGGAGAGGGAGGCTGTCCAGGTGCTCTTCCTCCTGTCCTCACACATCAAGGTGTGGTGGGGACTTTCTCATTCCCTCACCAGTATCTCTGCTAATGGGAGAGGCTTTTTCTGATCTTAAGCTCAGTGATCTACTCAAATCCCAAAATACAAATTCTCTTGTAAAAGCATCATGTCCTGCCCACTTAATCCAATGAAACTCACCCTAAGGGGGTCAGGCCATGAGATAACTCAGAGCAGAGCTGCCTCTGATAGCTCCTGGCATCAGTCACTTCAGGCAACTTAAACTGCTCATCATTCCCAAGGAAATGACTCAGCCTTCACCCTTCTGTTTTCCCTCTGTTCCCCAGCCTTGCTTCGGAGTGGAGCCCACTCTCACAAAGTCTGTGTGCCCTAAAAGTGCCTTGTCCCCTGCCCACCCTCTTCCTCTCCTGACAGAGATGGTAAATGCAAATCATTTGTTGTTACCTCATCATCTGTCCGGATATAGTTAACGCCATCAGGCTTTGCTGGAGTCTTGTAGCTGAAAGAAAGGGAAAAATCTCATTTCTGGGGCAGCAAGACTGCAGGATTTTGGAGGGGAGGTGCTGGGAAAGATGGAAATGAGGAGGAGGAGCTGAGGGAGAAGCAAGCAGAAAGAAACCCAGTTTGTTTCTCAAATGAGAGGTCTGTGTTTATTCCACCATTACCCATGACTGGGATTTTGTCTGAATTTCCCTCTGCACAGGGTGAAAAGATTGCTGTGTGTTTCCCTAAGACTCTGCAAGGAGATAAACTCATTCTTTCCTGGGCTGTCCTGCTCTGCTGCCTGTCACTGCCTTTCTGTGTCTCCTGCTCTGTTTCCTGTGGCAATTATAAAGTTCATTTTAATCCTTCACTGCCAGAAGCCTTCAGCATTTTTCTTAGTTATAAGGAAGCACCACTTGTTTGCAATCCCACAGGAACTCAGGATTTATACACGACTGTCAAGTCCAGTGTATGCCAACCCTCAGCTGCATTTAAATGGGATCTTTAGAGCTTTTTCTGAAAAACAAATGAAACCAAAGAGAAAAACACGACAGAACTTGTGCTGAAAAGCAACATTTAGCACAGAACAAATCTATCTGGTGAGAATCTTGGCTTTGCATATATTATCTCCTCCCCAGACTCTGTAAGGACATTGAGGCTTGTCTCTGATGCTAATGCTGTTGTTTTTAACATTTTCATGTGCGCTCTAGAATGGCTGTTTTTCATCCCAAATTTAGGTCCTCACAACTAGTGAGATTTCCTGTAGAGATCCTGCTCTGCTGCATCCATTCCCTATGCATGTCCTGATGCTTCAGACTATCTGTGCAGAGAGTTGTGATCATTAAACCATGGTCCTCATTATAGCAACAGCACAGGAGTATTGGACAAACACCTGCAGGCATTTAATTGTGCTGGGAGCCCTTTCCCATGCAGAGGATGAGGATATCAGAGCACAGCTCTCACCCACACCACAATTCCCCCTTAGGAAAAGGCCATCCATTCCTGGAAGTGTCCAAGGCCAGGCTGGATGGAGCTCTGAGCAGCCTGGTCTAGTGAAAAATGTCCCTGTCCATGGCAGGGAGTGGAGCTGGAACATTTTTAAGGTCCCAATTCACTCTGGGGTTCTGTGATGATTGCAAGAAATAAACCTGGATGCTGCAGGGTTTTACAGCAGGTCATTGGATGCCTCAAGGACTGGCTTGGCCTGTGGACTTTGGTGGGGAATTAGGCATTGAAATTCCTTTCAGCCACTAATTTTTGGCACCCTTCAGACTCCTCCACACTACCTGAGGGTGCAGGGACTTGTCCAAGCAGCCCAGCTTACCTTTCCCCACTCTCTTTGCCATTTGCAAAGTATCCCCTCCTGTAGGCACAGCAGATCCCAAGGGTGATGAGCACCAGGACTCCAAGAACCACCAGGACTCCCCCAATTATTCCACCAATATTGAGGTCATCTGGCAAAGAGACACACCCAGGGTTTCTTTAGGGCAGCAGCAACATTCCAGCTTCACACACACTAAAATGCCATCTCTCAAGTATTTTAAGCAATAGTTCATAAGAACTAGTGAGTTCCTGACTTCAAGATTAAATCTGTTCACGATCTGACGTTTCCCTGCATTTTCAGATTATTTTTATCTCCTTATCTTTGGGGCTATGACAAAGCAGGGAAGACTCAATGCTGTAGAATGTCCCCCCCCTCATTCCTGATGGTGATGGCAATTTATTTATGGTGATAAATCAACCAGCAGTGATGAAAACTGTACAGAGAGCCACTCACAGACTTCCATCTCCTGCTCCTCACACTTGGCAAATCCAGCATCGTTTGTGGCTATGCAGGAGTAACGACCTGTGTCACCTTTGTGCACTGCATGGAAAACCTGGGGAGGGAAAAGGGACAAAGGGAAAGGATGTGACATGAGAAACAAGGCACTGAGAGGGTGTAAAAATGTGGATAAAAATGCATCTCTGCTAAGATCTTCTTCCATCAATCTTCCCTATCCCAGCTCAACCTGGCACACTTCATCCTCTTCAAATTATTCCTTCCCTGAAAGCCAGACCATGTTTTTTCTGAATTTACAAGCGACCTTAAGGATAACCTGTGCAGGCAAACAAGTCTTGATCAGAGGTGTCAGGGCATTACCAGAGTGCCTGTGGCAGGGTTCAGGGTGTAGGAGGAGTTGTGGGATTTGCTGGATTTGCTGTCAGGTGGCAGAGGCTCGCTGTTGCGGTACCAGCTGTAGGTGGACTTGGGGAAACCCTCGTTCTCGTGGCAGTGAAGAGAAGCTGACTTGCCAACAGGGACAGCTTTAGGCACAGAGCATCTGGGAGTCATGGGCTTCACTGTGGGAAGACACAAACCAGGTGAGTGGCACCAAATAATTTCAGGATTCTCTGCTTTCTCAGGCGAAACCACCCAAACTTTCCATTGTTCCCAGCTGGTTTTAAACCTCCCAGAGTGGCACTGTGTGTTAGGTTGATGTGGACAGAAATGTGAATTCTGTCCCCATCTGTTGAAGCTGGGTGGGGCAGTGACCCTGATCTCCTGGCACAAATTATCTGTTAATGGGCCATCTTTAAACCAGCTGGGGCAATCATCTTTATCTTTCCCATGACCCACCCTTCATCCAGGAGGTATCACCTGTTAATGGGCCATTGTTTAAAACTGGGTGTGGCAGCGATTCTTATCTCTGTGGGAGATATCTCCTGTTAATGGGCCATTGTTAAAAACTGGGTGTGGCAGTGATCTTTATCTCCTGGCACACATTATCTGCTAATGGGCCATCTTTAAACCAGCTGGGGCAATCATCTTTATCTTTCCCACAGCCCATCCTCCCTCCAGGAGATATCTCCTGTTCATGGTCATTGAGTCCCAGTGCATGACTGATAAAATTCCATCATCCCACTGGGAGATGCTCCAGCCAAGGGAGGAGCCAAGCCTTTCCTACCCAGATAGAAACTGAGATTTTAGACACCAAGGCACCTTCTTTCCACTGGATTCCAGAGGAAAACCAGACCTTTCCACATCATCCCTGGGACCTTCAGAGGAAACTGCACCTTCTCCAGGAGCACTGCTCCAGCTGAACCACATCTGCCACTGCAGGAGGATGCAGCCACCATTGAATGGGACTGCTGCCACCACCCTGACTGACTGACAGGTGTCAGCTTGGATTCTGACTCTGGCAGTATTTTGGGATTGTTCTTTGTAATACTGTATTTCTATTTTAATTTTCCTAGTAAAGAACTGTTATTCCTAATTCCCACATCTTTGCCTGAGAGCCCCTTAATTTCAAAATTATAATAATAATTTGGAGGAAGGGGGTTTCCATTCTCCATTTCAAAGAGAAGCTTCTGCCTTTATTGGCAGACACCTGTCCTTCAAACCAGGACACATTGTTTGGACTCTGCAAGATGCCCACAGCCCCTGGGTTCCTGCTGTGGGTCTGATACCTTGCACTGTGAGCTGGATGTTTATCTCGTCGATGGTTTTGGTGTCCGAGGGTGCGGCCACCTCGCAGCGGTACGTGGCCGTGTCCATCCTCGTGGTGTTCTTGATCACCAGGGATGTCCTGCTCAGAATCTCTGCCCGAGTCACAAAGTCTCCTGACACACAGGAAAGAGAGAGGAAAAAGGCATAGCAGTCAAGATTAATGACTCATGACTAAAAGCCAGACTCGTTTTGGGTGCATAAATTAAGTGGTTGATCTCAGACTCTCTTCCAGAGTCGAAGGAACTCGATGCTTGAAAGTCCCAAGGGAAACCAAAGCTGCCAACCATGTAAAAGGATGAACTGGAAAACATCACTCCAAACCTCAAAAACTGTGGCAAAATCGAACTTCCAAGACAGCCTCAGGCTTTGTCTCCTTTGGAAGATTCATTTGGATGTGGCTCTTGGTGCCATCTGAAGTGCTGGAGTAATTCCACATGGAGTCAAGCCCTACTGGCACTGGAGCTTTCTTATCAAGACAGAGAGGCTGCTTCTAATGCCCCAGGATGCTGCAAATCCCTGTGCTGTCCCAGCAGAGAGCACTGGCAGCTGGACACAGATCCCTGCTGAGGTGCAGGTGGAGCCCTCAGATGTTCCATGGAAAGACAGGGATCAGTGCCTGGTTCTGAGAGCTCAAACACCTAGTGACCATGCTGGGATCCACAGAAGGGAAGCTGCATCATTCCTTTCTCACCCAAAAAATATCTCCTGGCCAGGATCTCACTGCAGCTCCCTGTGACTCCCTACTGTGACCTGCCAATAATGAGGCAGGGAGGAAAAAACATCCTGCTCCCTCTCCATCCTGCACTTCAACTGCTGAGCTGTGTTCCAGAAGAAAGCAGCCAGAGCTCCTGCCTTTAGCAGGCTTGTTTGTTCCCCATTGTACTGTTGCTGAAATCTGTTTGGAAAACTGTTTTGGAAATCTGAGAACAAGGAATCTTCATACCCTGCATTTTGTTGTCAAAAAACACATAAGAGGTTTCTCCATCTCGGATTTTCTTCCACTCGATTCTGGGATCTGGCGTCACCGTGGATTTAATGATGCAGGACAGCTCCACACCTAGCAGGAGAAATGGAGGCAATCCAGTTTAATAGGAAGCAGCTGTGTTTTTGCTCTGCTTTGAGCACTCTCACTCAGTGTTTTATTAGGAGATGCTGCCCACAAAGCAGAGCCTTTTCTTTCATCTGCCTGACAAACAGAAACGCTGCTGGGTTCCAGGAGCTATTGGAAGATGGATTTTGGCCAGCAAAAATAATAGTCCAACAGATATCAGCTATAGAGAGGAATGAACACCCTGTTCTCTGCAGGCTGGGGCTTATGGCAAACAAAACCTTTAGTCAGGGTGAAGCACAGGCCTGTCCTGCTGCTGAGCACAGCCAGGGATGCAGCATCTCCCTGGGCAGTGCCTGGGGATGGGCTGGGACAGGGGCTCCTGGGGACAAACCCAGCAAACCCTGTCCCCTTTGCAGCTGGCACTGGCATCCCATCTCCTCTGCAGAACCAGGCACCCAGCAGGGCTGAGAGGAGCCTTCCCAGTGTCCCAGGGCCAAGAGAAAATATCAATTTCTCTCTCTGAGTATTAATTGCAAGGCAACTGCTTTTCCTTCTTTTGGGACCCAGTTCAAAAAAGCACTTAGGCAGAGACTTTGCAATGCCAGTGGCCTGCACAGGACCTCAATAAACCGTTTAAAACAGGGAGATACAGCCATATTTAAACAGGGAGATACAGATATATTCTTAGGCACTTCTCTGAATCCCAGGCTCTCGTAGTCCTAAGGAACCAGTGACCAATAAGCCAAATTTTCCTCCATTGTTTGGCCTGATGCAGCACAGGCAGCACTCACTTTGGAATTCCTGCACCACAGGCTTGGTGTTGCTGGATGTCAGCTCCACAGCCAAGAGTCTGCAGCCTGGAAAAACAAACAGAAGGCAATAAGAAATAGCACAGCTCATAAGTCACCCAGCTAGGAACAAGCTGCCTGCTGAGAAATCATCCTGGCCAGCTCCAAGGACTGACTTCCCCAGACAAAGCCTCTTCCTGGCTACCAGCACAGCTCCAGCAGCACTGAGTTTATTTAGGAGTTGTGGTGTAAATACAGGAAAATATAATAGTTAGAAGTGGCAATTAAAGAGGAAGATTAACATAATGGCACAAAGGTGGTGCCAGCACAAACCATTTCCTTGTGTCTTGTGCTTATTTAGATGGGAAAGGAACTCTAGTGCAGAAGTGAAAGTTTTATTTTGGAAATTAACTTGATGGTCAGAAGACAGGAAGCAGAGCAAGCTCCAGAGATCCAGTCAGTTCCTGGGAGATAGAATGGGCCAGGCCTGGCCTCTAGCAAATGCTGATCACACTGCCAAGTACTGCAAGTGTGGTAATGTAAATGGTGAGGCAGCAAATCCCACCAGGACTGTGGTTCAGGAGAAAACAGGAGTTCAGCTCTGTGGGCAGAGCCCCAGCCAGACCCACACTGGGGAGGAAGCTCAGCATGCAAAGCTGGGAGACTCCTCACAACACAAATATGTTTGTTCCCTTCCTGCTCTGAGCACCAAAGTGTTCCAAATTAAACCACTCATCTCCCCTCTTTGGACATTACTTTAGTTTGAAAATTCTGCTTTCCATGTCCCTTCTGCTGTGCACTCCACCAGAGCAGGTATCACCAGCACTCACACCCCGCTGGATGCCCAATTCACCAACAACTCTCCAGAGGGAGAGGGAAACAAGCAGGGAGTTCCCTGGAAGGGGAAAGTGAAGCAGACAGAGGGTATTCTGGAACTGGCTGTTCTGGTTCTCCTTCTCTCATGGTGCTGCCAAACCTGGCTGCTCCTTACAGGAGGAGTTCCATGCTGCAATCAGTGCCAAAATAATCAGCTGCAGGGCCCTGCCATGGCCACACGAGCAGCTCTGCTGTGACAAACCCCATCAGAAGTTTGTGGGAATCTTAGGGAGATGCCCACTGAGCATTGATCAAACAGCAGGTTAAAAATGATGGAAAACACTGCCTCAGGGATAGGGGATGTTAGCAGTAAAAAAACCATAACAAACATGGATAGAAAGCAGAAAAGGCAGCTGGAGGGAGATGTGGAGAAAGAAATTATCTCCAGCATCATGGCACAGCTGGGGATTCCTGTGCTGGCTTTCAGGGGGGAAAGCTTTTGGGCAGAGATTGGCAGTGCAGGGACAGCATCCCTCTGGTGGAATGGCAAGGCAGCAGCCTGAGAAACTCCCAAGAGCTGCAAAGGCACTCCCACCAAAAGCCTGAGGGCCTTCAACACCTCCAATCCTTCCAGCAATGCTGAGATGTTCCCTGCTGGAACATTCCTGTTTGTGAAATGCTGGCACCTCCCTGGGAGCCCCAGTGCTGGTACCCCAAAGAGCACAAGGGAGAGCTGGAGCTTGGCAAGGTTTAGAAAGCTGCCTTTGTGTCCAAAACCATTGTTTCTCACACAAAAGCTACCAGCTGATGCTAACTAAGAGCTGGCTCAGCCAAAACTGCTCCTAGCAGGAACTTTTTCCACCCTTCCCCCTGCAGCACTGGAGTCATGCAGCATTTGGGAGAAATCCAGTATTGAACTGAGCTGACAGAGCTTTGAACTTTGCTTCTCTCCAGCCAGGAGCTGGTCTAAGCAGTAATTTCTGCAAGTCTGTTTGGAAGCAGAGCACATTTTCAGAAGAGTTGCTGCTTCCAGACCTACCCCCTTAAAGCAGGGAATTGTGCCAGATGATGCCAGTGCTCTCCCTTCCCTCTGTTCATCACAGAACCATGGAATGGTTTGGGTTGGAAGGGACCTTCAGGATCCTCCAGTCCCATGGCAGGGGCACCTCCCACTGTCCCAGGTTGTTCCAGCCTAGCCTTGGACACATCCAGGGGCAGCCACAGCTGCTCTGGGCATCCTGTGCCACAACCTCCCCACCCTCACAGGGGGGAATTTCCCCTAATATCCAACCTATCCTTGTTCTCTGGCAGCTGGAATCCATTCCCCCTCATCCTGTCACTACATGCCTTTGTAAAAAACTCCCTTGATCCTCCAGGTGTTTTGTCTGGGGCTCTGATCCTCAGGAGCATGAACAGATCCCAGCAAACCTCAGAACACAGGAAGCTGCCAATCCCCAGAAGACAAGGCAAAATTTTGGGAAAATCCTTTTGAAATCTTCAGACATATTTCCAACAACAGTGAAACACAGCATTTGACTGCCTCTGCTGTGAGATTGCTGCTTCTGGAACCAAGAATTTAACTGGGCACCCAGCTGATCTGAGGGGATGCTGACTGGCCTCCTGCTCGGGACCAGTTTTAGTTTTGTTACAGGTTCTTGCTTGTACAATATCTTTTTCTGGAAAAAATGCTGTCCCATCAAATAGTCATGGCAACAGTCCCACATCTGCTGTAGTTAGAATATCAATTCAGCTGAAGGTGGGGACAGTAAAACCACAGAGTTGTGTGGCTCTGAGGGAGTTATGGCTCTGGAAATACTCACTCCAGGACAGTGGGACTCCATCAGACTACAGCCCCATCTCATTTCTCAGCACCTGCTCACAGCAGGCTTTTTCTCACCCACTAAACACAGGAGATTCAGGTCGATCCCTCAGGCACAAAGCAGGATGACAACAAATTTTAGACAGAAGCTGAGCCCTTGGAGACTGTGTGAGAGGTTCTGACATTATTACGTGTATTGACCGTGGGCAGAGATCAATGTGGCTGCTTAAATCACTGCTAAGGCAGATTTATTCCTGTCTGTGTGGCAGAATACTGCAAGTAGCATGTTCTAAATTAAAAGAAGGTGACAGCAAAGCAAAACAAAAAACCTGAACTGACCATACAGCAAGAGAGGAGTGCCTTTCTAGAACCTTGCTCTGCTGGCAAGGGTTGTCTCTTTGTTGTGTTTTGTGTTAAATCATCATTAGTGCTTAGCCACCTTCTAAAAGGTGTTCCTTTAGGCTCCTTCCAGCCCAGCACAAATAAGCAGCAAAGGGTTTGTGTTATGTAAATCTCACTTCAAAGGCCTCAGCACCAGGGTTTGGAGAACAGCTGGAATTGCATTCCCTCTCCAGAGCAGCGTGTGTGCCACAGCACAGCACCCACCACAGCCTTATGTTCCACATCCCTCAATTCCCACCACATCCATATGTGCTGCATCTCCCAGCCCCTACCAGCTCTCTATAGGCTGCAAAATCCCAAATCCTACCAGATCTGTATGTTCTACCCCACTGAATACCTACCAGCTCTGTATGTGCTGCAGACTCAGCCAGACATATGGCTGAATCCCAAATGTCATCAGCTCTCCAAAATAGAATCCAGGACAAGGCACTGAAGTCTACAGCATATTCTTATGGCACTTTTTAAATTTTTTTTTTTCAGCTAAAGAGATCCAGCCCATGCTTGTTACTGTGACTCATGGTATCTGAATCATTTTAAAATGCTATCCTGAAGAAAAAAAGCAGCTTTATAGGCGACTTTGTGCGTTAAATCTCCTTTCTACTGTTCAAAGCCAAGCCTGACCTTCTATCTCCTTCCATCCTGATGTCTGTTTCAGAGCTGCAGGCAGAAATTTGAAGAGAAGGTGGGGTATTGTGTTATAGGGAAAGGGAGAGGATGACCAGGAGAGAGTTAGGGAGAAGTTGCTGGCAGCATCCTGTGCAGTTATCTGATACAGTAATTTTAGTCAATGCACTCTCAGGCACAGGCAGTACAAAACCACGCAGCTGTAGTTCAACACCTGCCCACCAAAGCAACAGAAATATGCCTTGCTTGAGGTGTCCATCATCACTAAGCCCTTGCTCAATTTGCAATTCAAAGTGTGCCTGAGCCATGTGGGAATGCTAAGATAAACCACAAGCCTCGTTAAGCACCTCTGCTTTCTGCTGGTTACTGGGTGCAGCAGCAGTGAGTGAGGTGTTGTGGGGTGTTCAAACATGTCAGCTGAACCCTCTGCATGTCAGCACCCTCAGGGCACCTGGAGCATCCATCCATCCATCCATCATCCATCATCCATCCATCATCCATCCATCCATCCATCCATCCATCCATCCATCCATCCATCCATCCATCCATCCATCATCCATCATCCATCCATCATCCATCCATCCATCATCCATCATCCATCCATCCATCCATCATCCATCATCCATCCATCATCCATCCATCATCCATCCATCCATCCATCCATCCATCCATCATCCATCCATCATCCATCATCCATCCATCATCCATCATCCATCCATCCATCCATCATCCATCATCCATCCATCATCCATCCATCATCCATCCATCCATCCATCCATCATCCATCCATCCCTCCATCCATCATCCATCCATCCATCCATCCATCCATCCATCCATCCATCCATTCATCCATCCATCATCCATTCATCCATCATCCATCCTCCATCCATCATCCATCCATCATCCATCCATCCATCCATCCATCATCCATCCATCATCCATCCATCCATCCATCCATCCATCATCCATCCATCCATCCATCCATCCATCCATCATCCATCCTCCATCCATCTATCCTCCACTATTTGGTGACGTTTTCTGAGCTTTCTTTGCCCAGCCATCTCTGTGTGGAACTTCAGGAACAGCAAATGTACTTGTGACAGATAAGGACTGGATTTATAAAGGGTGAATAAATGTTTTGTAGCACTCAGCCTTAACTTGCACTCCTTTCCTCCAGCCCAGGGAGCTGCTGCTGTGTTTGCTCTGTCCCTGAGTGTAGCTGAAAGCCCCTTGGAGCTGCCAGGAGGGAGCAGGCAGGTGGATGGGCCCATGACCCCAGCCAGCCACGTGCCTGTTTAATTCCATTTTTCCATGGCAGCTCCCTGAGCTCAGCCTTGTCTCCAGGGTGGGCTGCCCTGCTGGAGAACAATGTAGATGTGCAGAGAGAGATTAGTGAACAAAAGCTTAGGAGTGTCTCCATTCAAATCAAGAAACAGATGGACCTGGTCTGTGTGGGAGCTGATAAGTTATAAAAAGGCCATCACCAGACTGTGGCCAGCCCACCCTGGAAAAAACCCACTCAGTCATAAATCCTCTGTAAGGCTTTATTTTTACCAGCTCTCACAAAGCAGCATGACTTATTTTAAGAGGCATGGCTTGTACTGCTCCTCTACAAGGGTGCCAGCTCTCTGACAGACACCCCCTGACAGAGATGTGCCTGCCTGGGCAGGGAGCAGCAGCAGAATTAACCCAGAGCAGTGTCTGGCACCCACTCAGCTCTGGGCTTTGCTTCCTCCCCTCTCAGGAGCTCACTCCTGCCTCTCTCCTGTGAAATGCTGGCCATGAGGGGTCTCTGGTGGTCCCAGCAGGAGCAGGACCCCACAGGATGAAGTGTGAGAACACCACTGGGTATCTGCATTCACCTGAAGGTGAAAGAACTTGGGATTCTGCCCTTAATTCACTTTCTTCCTGCTCACCAGCACAGAAGGTGAGGAGATGCCTGACTTCAAACAGGGTACGTGCAGTTCTGGAATGAAATCCTAACCTGTTCAAATCTCCTGATTTAAATCTCCTGACTTAGACTGGGACCTTAAAGACCTGACTGCATTTGCTGCAGAGAGGGCTCATTAGCACCCAGGCCACACACACAGGCTTTTTTTTCCTTCCTTTTTCTTTTTTAGTTTTTTCTTTCCTCCCCCTTCTTTTCTTCTTTGTTTTTCTTTTTTTGTTGTTGTTTTTTTTATTTTTTGTTTTTTGTTTTTTTTTCTTTTGGACATGAGGATTTACTGTTCTACCTCCTAACCAGACAGCAAAGCACACCCACCCTGGGGAGTGGAACAGGTTACTCTCAAGGAGATATGGAACCCTCTTAGGTCAAAAGCCTTTCTGAAAAGCATCTCCCTCTGCAGCCAAACATTCCTGCTGTCTCCAGGCAGGCAGGGAAGCGTAGGTGTAGCCTGGGAAGACCACACAGAGCTCTCTGATGGTTTCCCCAAGCCTGGTTTCATCATGCTGGGGTGCAGCTGCAGACAGACTGTCTCAACTCTCCATCTGATCAGGGTTTCTGCAGCTCAGGGTTTCACAACCTGCTTGCTGTGGCACTGCAGCCTGGGTACAGATGAGATGTTGAGGTCTGCACCTTCACAGAAACAACTCCATTTTATTAAAATGGGGTTTCCTCTGTCCCAACAGATGTGGCTGGAGGTACCAGCCCCACAAAGGGACCCTCACACTGCTGCCATCAAGGAGAAGAATTTATACTTTCATACATTTATACTACATTTAATAAATACCCTACAGATGTGGCTGTACAAGCCTTGCCCAACATCTTAATCTGGGCCTGATCTGAGCCCAGCTCTGCTGTTTTCCCAAGCTCATCCCCTGGGCTCTGGCTCTCCTCCTGACTGTACGTGGAGTCGGGAAGGAAGCAATATTTGTGTGGATGACTAATACCCAATACTTAAAAGAGATTAGGATGGAAGCAGCAAGGGCTCCAGAGTTTCCAGCATGTCAGATTGCATCTCTTTCTGGAATATACTTCAGGCCAACTTCAGCTCAGACAGAAGATGGAAAGAATTGGAATTTGCCCCTCAAAATCAGGGATGGAGGGTGGTAGAGGGGGAACAGAAAGGAAACATGAATAGGAAAGCTGTTATTACCATTCCCTGCATTCCTGAATTGCTTCTTCCTTTCCAACAAACCTGAGGCTGAACTGGAATTCTTATTTCCCTTGTGTGAGCAACAGGGAACAGGGCATGGAGCTTCTGCCAGGGGATTAAATCCTGCCCAGACCACTTCCTTGCCTTGCTGCTGGCCTCTGGGGTCAAGCCCCTCACACTGATGCTTTGGGCTTCCAGTGTTAGGCTAAATCTCCAGGAGGAAAAAACAGGAGCAGGTGGCCTTGCTGTGTGGTTCTGAGGCACAGAGCTTCTCCTTACAGCTGCACCAAGGTTATGGCAAAAAAAAAAACAGGGGAGAAATCCAGATCACTTGGCCAGGAATGCATCAAACCAGCCAGGATGTGCTCAGTGCTGGTCTTGCCATTTTCATTAACAAATGGGCAGCCTAATTACACCTTCAAACTGGGCTGGCTCGCAGCCAACAGCAGGGAATCAGTGCAAAAAATGGGTCATGAGGGGATCCCAGGAGGGCAGCTGATCCCCACCTCTGCTTTAGGGCATGAAAACCTCAGGGATGCAGCTGGCCAGGCCCCTGGGACCCTGAGGAAGATGAGGGATTCCCCTGCAGTGTTTCCCCCCCATCATTTCCATCTGCCCAGGTGCTGCACTCTTCTCAGCTGAGCCTCAGTCCCTCCACATTCACTCACTAAGGACGTGCAGTTCCAGTTCACTGGAGGAAAAAAATGAGGAATGGAAATCAGAGTGAGAGCAAAGGCACACACTATCTCAGGCAGCAGGGGATGTGCCACTCTGTGACCTGTTTCCAGATGAGAATGCCTTGCTGCAGCAAACCCCAGAGCTAAGATGATCAGCACTGGAGAGCAGTGGCAACTTTTACACAGGGCAGATTGGAAACCAACCCTTCCTGCCTATTCCCACTTGCCTTCCATTGTTTCCTCAGCCTAGGAACTGCCATGCAGGCACATCCTACGTTTTATCTCACTTCAGCACGTCCCCTTCCTCCCCAAAGTGGCAGATGCTGGTACCAAATTAGTGCAAAGTGGGAGGGAACCAGCAGATAACTATCATAAGAGCCAGGGCAATGGTGCTCCTGCTGTCCTCTCCCTTCTCCCAGCAGGACTCTCCTGGCAGAGACAGGTGCTGGGGGATGAAATGCAGGACAGAGTAGGGTCAGATGTGACAGGGATCTTTGGCCAGTGTCAGGGAGAGGGAATGAACCACAGCAGGAAAAGGGGCAAGTTCCTTTATTTTTGGCTCGTGTGGGAATTTGACTCCAGGATTGCTGAGAATCTCAGAAGGCACGGTGACGTTTTCCAGGCTGAGTGCCAGTAGAGGCACAGACTTGATCTCAGCAGGTATTTGACTTCCCTGGGAGTTGGGATGCTCAGTACCTGCCTGACCCTGGCTTTTGATGAGGACACACATCTCAGAAGCTGCCTGCAATGCAAAGACAGGAAATAAGCGGATATGCTATCAGCACCAGGCTTTGCAGTGCTCCTTAGTGTCTGGCTGTGTCCCAACCATCAATACAGAGACTTGCAGGGGTTTAGCCTATAATCCTCTATTCCTCTGTCTGTGACTCTAATCTCCTGATCCTCCCCTCTCCTCCAGCCTAGAGCTTGACCAGCAAAACAGGGATCCGAGGCTCTGCTTACTGAAGACCAACCATGTCATGTTCCTGTGGAAAACGGGAGTTTGGGAAGGGAGCAGCAGTGATCAGAGCCAAGAGCCGGGAGTAGGCTGGAGAAGGGAACAGGAGAGGGCGTGAGCAAGCACACAGAGAAATCATTTATGACAAGACTGAAAGCAGCTCTCGTTTTAAGAACATCTCCTCCAATTTCACAGTGTAATTTCTGCCTTTTTCCCTCCGCGTGCGGGTAATTCCAGCCCGGGGTACAAACCGCAATTGTCTCGCTAACACACCGCACCAAACACGAACACACCAACGCTGCAGGAGCCTGGCTGCAGGCACCCAGGGAACATCCCCTGCTGCTGAGAGCACAGCAAGAGCTCCCACTGATCCCACTGCCATCATCCCAGGCAGGAGAGGTGGGGCTGGCCTCTGCCAGGCAGCTCTGCAGAACAAAGAACGCAGCCCCACGACGGGGGAGAAAGGCTCAGAGAGCCACGGGCAGGTCCAGAGATGTGATTTTAGGGGCAGCCCTGGATCACAGCAGCAGAGCTGAAAAGGCTTCCCTTGTTAACATCAGCCTGAGCAAGCACAGGCTGCCAACCTGAGAAGGGAAAAGCACCACAGGGTGCAGAGGAGATTATTTTCTTAGGAAGAGCACCGGGGAATTAAAGGGAGCCCAAGTGAAGTCACAGACAGATAAAGATGAAAAGCGTGACACACCGAGCTATTAGGGAGATGGCAGTGTAAATGAGCAGGGGGAAAGGGAAGGGAGAAATGCTGTGTCAGAGCAAAGAGGACAAAACCCATCCTGGCTCAGCCCAGCCTGGATTCCTGACCAGGGCAAGCCTGTTTAATAGAGCAGAAATGAGCCTTAGCACAGAGGGGTTAAAAGATTACTTGTCCTGGGGGAGTTGAATTAGCCACATATCAGGGATCCAACTTCTCCCAGACCCTGGCTTGTTTTTCTCCTTAAACATCATCATCTGCTGCTATTTTTAGCAGGGAATTTTCTCAGCTGAACGCTCCCAGTTGAGTGCTGGTCAGAGGCCCTTTTCCCAGGCAGACATGGCCCAGCAGCACGTGCTGGTCCCTGGCTCAGCCCAGCTCTGTGCCACTGCCCTGCCAGCTCTGGGATCTCTGTGCCACACTGCCAGCTCCCTCCTGAGGCATGGGGACAGTCCCCAGCCCAGCCTGGGGCAGGCACATTAAATGCTCTCAAAAAGCCAAGGGAGGCTACAAAGTCAGAAGCAGCTAAAAGGGGTAGACTGGACTTGGGAACTTGCCTAGAGGCTTCAGCAGCATGAATGGCAAAAAAAGGTAGGAAGGAGATGGAAAGAAATGATTAGGCTGATAAAAATACCAGGATCTGCTTCTCAGGACTAAAATCTATTTGGATTCATTCCAGTTCCTCCGAGGGAAACCATGGAAGCTTTTATTGTTCATAAAAGTTGCAACTAAATTCGGACTGCATAAAGCTGAAGGAAATACCTCTCAGAGGACAACCCTGCTGGAAACAAATGAGGTAACTCCCTTCCTCTTCTCTGCTTTTCTTGGGGCCTTCATTCTTCCTTGGCCAAAACCCCAACCTGTCCATCAGCCCATCAGAGCCTGGCTCCTGGCTGCCCAGCCTCCAGCACTGCTATCTGCAATTAGCAATGTGTCACTGGATGGTTCTCAGGGAGGCAACGCTTGTAACTCCTTTTATCTACAGCTTGATTTAATACCTGCCTGCCAGAGATCAGCACAGAAATCAAAAGGCCAGATCAGGGCACACGGATGGACAAATTGAGGAAAGCAGGAGCACACCCCTGGCTTGTCTGTGCTGATGTGCAGCTCAGGCTGGGGGACCAGGAAGGACAGGGCACTGGGGATGCTGGGGATGGAGCACAGCAGAGCCACAGTCAGGCAGGTCCTGTAACAATGGCCCCTTCTTGGTCAGTGTATCTGCTCCCTGTGTGTCTTGGAGTCATGTCAGCAAAGCAAACAGATTGGGAGCAGATTTGCACTCCCCACAGCAGCACAGAAGCCAGCCCTGACACAGAGCAGCAAGCTGGGCTCTTGGCTGCTCCGTGCCTCCCTGCCAAGTTTCCAGCTCTGCTCAAAACCTGTGGCAGGGGAGAGGGGAGGCAGGGTCAGGAAAGGCTCAGCTCACAGAACCTGGCAGCTGCCTGCAGGAGAGGGGAGCCAGGCTGAGCTCACCTGTGCTCCTCCAAGGCTTCCCAGGTGACACCAAACCTGGCACAGTGTGGCTTTGCCCTCCTCATGGCCAGGCTGAAACAACACAGCAGCACAGATGCTGCACAAGGCCTCGTCCCTGTGGCAAGAGCTGCCTGCAGAAAGCTCCCCCCAGCCCTGCAGGAATCCCAGGAGCCCCAGATTTCTCTCCTGACCTTGGTGAACACATTCCAGCACATGGCACTTAACCTCTGAGGCTCCTTTGAAAACGCCAGCGTTTCACGGCTGAGCGCGCTTCCCTCGCATCTGCCCCTGCATCAGAAGCTGCCAGCACCTCTCTCTGTGCTGGCTCTGCTCCCAGCTGAGGGACAGACAATAGGCATTTGAATCCAGCCTCCCCTTCCCCTCCCCAACAGCCTGGGGAGATGGCATATCAGAGACAGAGCTGAGAGCAGCCAGCCAGCCACAAGTCTCTCCAGACCCAGCCTGCCTTCCCCTGCCCTCCACAGACACAGACCCACACTGCAGTGGCACTGGGCACCCAGGCCAGCTCTGCTGGGCAAGTCCTGCCACCCTCCAGTTAGCCAGGCCAAGGGAGTCATCTCTCAGCACTCTGCTGCTGCCAAAATCCACTGGATCATCCTGGATTCCCAACCTGCTGGGCACAGCACTGGCCAAGGGACCTCTCCTGGACCTCTCCTGGACCTCTCCAGGACCTCTCCTGGACCTCTCTGCTGTGCCAGCTCACTGGAAACACACTGGTCACCTCCTGGACCTCTCCTGGACCTCTCCTGGACCCCTCTGCTGTGCCAGCTCACTGGAAACACACTGGTCACCTCCTGGACCTCTCCTGCTCACTCTCAGCAGCATCTACCTGTAATTAAATGATCAAGGTTCCACCAGTAAAAGGTTCAACCAGGGTTCTGGTGAGAGCTGTCCTGGATTCTCCTGAAGAACCATTTTCCTAGAAATAGCTCTGCTTCTGGAGCCATTCAGCCTGTTTGGCACCATTCCTGCTGCTTCAGAGATAACAACAGAGAGTGAGAAAAACCTGTCTAGACACCATTTACCTTCCATGGGCTCTCACTGCCACATCAAAGCAGCTCTTCAAACAAAACTGCAAACTGGCCAGGTAATGCTGCCCAGCCCTCCTGTGCCTGCTCCAGCCAGAGGCAAGGACTCATCCCATCATGCTCCAGCGTTTATCTTTAATCCAGGCCCTTCTGACAACAGCAAGAGAGATAGGATGAAAAATCTCATTACAGGAGCATCAACAGAAGTCATCTGGCTTCCCACTACCCAGGTGGGGCTGCATCCCTTCTGCTCAGCACCCAGAGACAAGCTGAGATCTCACCTGTCTCCTCTGGGCAGGCTGCAACCCCCCAGCTCCTCTCAAAAGCTGCCACACACTTGTCACACTTGTCCCTTCTGCTCAGCTGCTGGATCCTTTGCCATTTGTGTGAATGCTGGGCAAGCTTTGCCACGAGCTGGGGATCACAGAATCTCTTCCTGTGACACCCAAGGAAAGGGAGGTGAGCACCCAGCACGCCCACCAAGCAGGACAAAGGCACAGGAGCTCAGGGAGATGCTCAGCATACCCTGAAACCAAGCAGAGAATTTCTGGTTTCTTGAGCACTAGTTGAAGTCCCTGCTGTGGGGAAGCACCTGGCACTGGCATCGAGCACTGACCCCAAGCAGCCACCACCAGAGCAACATCTCTCTCATTATTTTAATCAGGGTCCTTTGAAATACCTTCTGTGTGAGAGACAGCCACGAAAATCCCGTCTGGCTTTATTCTGTCTCAGGCAGAAACAGCCTTTATTTAGCAAACTGCTGCTAACAGCTCTGTCTCATTAGTCAGTGTTTAGGGAACCAGGCTGCAATTGTTCTGAAGTCTGGAATTGCAGAAAGAGCCTTGATAATGAGGTCTACAGGAGACGATTCCTCCTGACAGCCCCACAATGACCTAGAAATCCTACTTAATTCCCTGTCAGGGAAAAGTGCTGAGTAACAGCGAGGTGCAGAGGCACTGGGGGCTGATCCCAGAGCGAGCTGCAGCCTGTGCTCACTCTTGGGGCTGGGATGCAAGCCCAGGGTGGCAGAGCCAGCCCTGCCCAGCTGCAGCAGCTCCCCAGGGAGAGCCTGAGGGGCAGAGACAGGGGGCTTGCTGTGGGAAGGGGTTTGTAGCCTTGGCAGCAGGCAGAAGTCCCTGATGACACAACAGGAGGAGGCATTTGGAAAATCAACAGCAGCACCTGGATCTGGGCTTCTCAGGGCACTGCCAACCTGCAAACTGTGCCAACACCCTGCCAAGGAACTGCCAGGCTCACTCAGCCCCATTTCTACCTTGATCTAAGGAGCTCTACTGCTCCAGCAGAGCCTGAGCAATGCCCTGCAGTGCTGCAGCCTCTGGAGCTGCACAGGTGCTGTCCCAGGGTGTGGGATGCACTGTGTGTGTGCCCTGAGATGCTGCTCACCCCTTGGAGCTGCACAGGTGCTGTCCCAGGTGTGGGATGCACTGTGTGTGTGCCCTGTAGTGCTGCTCAGCCCCTGGAGCTGCACAGGTGCTGTCCCAGGTGTGGAATGCACTGTGTGTGTGCCCTGCAGTGCTGCAGCCCCTGGAGCTGCACAGGTGCTGTCCCAGGTGTGGGATGCACTGTGTGTGTGCCCTGAGGTGCTGCTCAGCCCCTGGAGCTGCACAGGTGCTGTCCCAGGTGTGGGATGCACTGTGTGTGTGCCCTGCAGTGCTGCAGCCCCTGGAGCTGCACAGGTGCTGTCCCAGGTGTGGGATGCACTGTGTGTGTGCCCTGAGATGCTGCTCAGCCCTTGGAGCTGCACAGGTGCTGTCCCAGGGTGTGGGATGCACTGTGTGTGTGCCCTGCAGTGCTGCTCAGCCCCTGGAGCTGCACAGGTGCTGTCCCAGGTGTGGGATGCACTGTGTGTGGGCCCTGAGGTGCTGCTCAGCCTCTGGCACACTCTGCCCCAGCTGCTTTCCCCATTCCCTGGCAGGAGCAGGCAGCAGGCAGGGGCAGGCATGGCACACAGACACCCCTCTTCCCAGTGGTTTGTTTTCCACAAGCAGCACATGGATGTGGCCACAAACCCCTGGGCTGGGTGGCTCAGGGCCAGCTGGGCCAGAAGGTGAGGCAGGGGGCTGCAGCAGGAATGTGGGCTGCACACAGCTGACCCCAAAAACCACCCCCAGCACAGACCCTCTCAGCCATGTGCTCACCACCTGTTTGGGGCAGCAGACGAGGGGCTAAGGCAGGAATTCTGGAGCTGAATGCAGAGTCTGTTCAGGAGGGGTCTGGAGAATCCCACCCCCATGATGGGAGGCTGAGGGTGCTGTCTGGCAGCCCCTGGCACAGGAATGCACCCCAGCCCACCACGTGTGGGGCTGTTTAAAGCACAGCTCAAATGTGCAAAGGATCTGCTGGGAAAAAAAAAAAAAAAAAAAAAAAAGAGAAATGTGCAAATGAAATCACCAGCCGAAACAGTGTCTAGAGACAACCCCAGCCAAGTCCCTCGAATGTCAGCAGCAGAAGGAGGGCTCAGAAATGGAGAACCCAGCTCAGTCTGTGCTGGCTCTGCTGGCACACACAGAGGATCTGCCTCACACACAGGAGGAAAAGACATATGCTGAGAAGGGAAGGCCCAGCTTTATTTTACCAGCTGAGATGTGCTTTAAAGACTGCCTTGCAAAGCAGGAATTAAATCCAAAGGTGCCTATGCATCTTCCCTGCTGTCATCCCCTTATCAGTTATCTCCAGCCTGCTCCCAGCCAGAAGATGAAAGGATCCTAACACCACTTATCTTCCCACTTAAGAACATGCTTAAAAGCTTGCTCTTAAAGAGCAGGACACTCAAGCCTGGGGAAGCAGCTGTAAATTCTGCAAATGGGCTTCCTTGCATTTCTTTGAAGGAGCTACTGCTTCTCAATGAGGGATACAGATACCAAGAGGAAACTGGGGAGGGAGGAAAGAAGGAATCCTTTATAGCCAAGAGAGTCTCTGCCTCATGTCCAGGACGTGGAGCTGAGTGACAGATGTGAGACTTAGGGCATGTGTGCCTCAGGAGTGACTGAGGACAAGCCAGGAACTGAAAAGCTCTTGGGAAATGTGGAAGCAGCCAGGACTGTGCCATATTTGTCACTCCAAAACCATGCTGTCCTGGGGACTGTGCAGTGACAGCTAGCAAGGTTAGGGATCTCCTCACAGGCTGCAGGCAGAGCTGCATCCAAGTCTGCTCCAGGACCTCCCCACACAGCCCCATGTCTGAATCTGACCCTCAGCTCCCCTCTCTGTAGAGCTGCTTGTAACCACCATGAACCTGGGCCCAGCTTGCTTCTGTCATTTAATAGCTGAGTCAAACTGTCAAAACAGCCAAACAGGATCTGTTCCAAATATTTGCAGAACGAGGAGGATCAAGGAGCCTGCAGCAAACACCAGCAGCCAGCCCAGGCTGGGAGAACAATCCCTATTGTGGGCCAGCAGCAGGATGCTGGTGGGCCATGATCACACCCTGGGATGTGGGGAAAGAGCCCTGAAATCCTCCCACGCTCAGGAATAAACTGGAATTTGGAATCCCCTCTGCCCCCTGCACTGCTGATGTACCTGGGTAAGCACACACCAGGCAGCTCCAGCAGGCAGAGCCCAGCACTGCCCTGAGATTTATGGGATGCTGAAAAGTGGCCAGAATGAAGGGAAAACACCAGCTCCAGAAGGATGTTTACCAACTCAGCCAGCCAGTTCTGCTTGAGGGAGAGCCCAGGAGGCTCAGTGGGCGATTGCAAGGCACTCTGCCAGTTCAAAGGCAACTCCATCAGCTCTGAAGGAGACAAGGCATCTCCTCCCAGGGAAATCAGCCCCATCCATACACTACATGCAACCTCAGCAGAGCAGCTGAAAGCAGGGAGGGAGGGACAGCAGCACCTCCTGTGCTGTGGGAGCCTCTGATCAACATCTCCACATCTCCAATCCCACAGCAAGGCATGGAGCAATCACACTAATGGGGGTGCAGCACTCCTGCCACTTTGCTGGTACCTCAACACCCCAACAATCCCTTCTTCCAAAGGCTGCCACAGGTTGGGGAAGCCAAAGATCCAGAGCACAGAGCTGGGACTTCCCTCTCCAAGATGCCCAGGACCTCCCTAGCACAGAGCGGATGTTTTCCAGGCTCTAAAAATAACCAGCTCCAAAACAACGTGGTGGTCATAAAGAAATATTTACCTTCAAGTTTTTGCTGAAGATCAACACAGGAGAAAAAGATTAAAGCAAAGATTCAAGTGTGTATTAAAAATAGCTGTTGATAAGTTCCCTTTGAGGGGATAAAAGCGATTTTACAGAAGCAGGACTGGGCAACACCTTCCCTGCAGTGTGAGCTGCAGGAAATCATTCAGGAGAGTGTCAGCAGCCAGAATCTCAGGAGGAAGTCCATTAGCAGGCAGCAATCTCCTTAATGGAGCTTGGGGTACGTGGGAAAAGCTGCTGTGGACACAGGGACCACGATTCACACAGCCAGTGACCATCCCACACCCCCAGCAACGCTCCCCATCTTTATCACAGCACCATGCATTCATCTTTTGGGGAGCTTCCAGTGAGCAAGAAATTGGGAACATAAGTTTTTTCTTTCTCTTTTTCTTTCTCTCTCTTTTTTTTTTTTTTTCTGTCAGCCTCCAGCAAACAGCCGTGAGCAGAAGCTGTTCTGTAATTCAGGTAACACCAGCAACATCCATCAAACCTCTGTTTTCCAAGGATAACATCCTGGCAAAACAAAAAAATAATGCTGTCTCCACGGGTGATTTTGGGGCTGAAAGATCTTGTACATTTACACACAGACAAAATCATTAAGTTCTCTGCTGTGCAGCCACCTCCACTCGAGGTCTGAGAGAACACACAGCCTCCCTGGAGGGATGAAAAGTGGCAGGAACCTTTGTACAGGGAATAAAAAGCAGGATTGCTGTGCAGAGCTCTGTTAAAAGGTAAGCATGGCTCTCAAAAGAGCTCTCCTCCATGACCTTGCTTGCCAGCCTTATTCCATGTCACTAATGAAACACAATTCCTGCCTTCCTCTGGATGTGTGGGATTTTCATGGGCTCCTTCAGCACCTGAAGGACCTCATGGTTGTACATCTTGAGATACCCTGAGTGTCAAAAATGGCAATTTAATTATGTGTCTCAAGGGGACAGAGAGCTGGGAAGTCAGGTGCTTTCAAAAAACCTGAAATTTCAGAAGTATTTTACTCCCACCCTTCAAAACAGAACCTAAAAGTGTCCTGCTTTACATCCTCTCTCTCAAATACTGGCCACTTATATAAGAAATTGCCCAAAGTTTATTAAGGCAGGGATTTTCAGAGGAGGTCATGGGTATTAGAAACCCAGCCTAGTAATAGGAACAAATCCCCTTAGATTTCAGTGGATTTCTCCAGCTCAGCAGAAAATCTTACCTAGGCCACCATAAAAATATATTTTTAATAGCATGATTAAAAAAATCTTAAAAATACTGCTGAACATTGTCCACTGCTGCCTTTTAGCCAAAGACAGAGTAAGTCCCTGGCATGCTGCATTTTTAAAGCTCAGTGTCTTCAAATGAGCCAGCTGTGCCCAAATGAATTAAAAGGACTCTGAAAAAACCCTCTGATCTCACATTTGTGTTGTAAATAATCAGGTACATTGAAGGGAGTAGGTTTGAGTGTGTTCTGGCTTTAACTCTGAAATCCCTGGGATTTATGACCTAAAAAAAAAAAAAAAAAAAAAAGGAAAACCTTAAGCATTATCTGAACACAATTTAATTTCATCTACTTCATCTATTGGTGCTCTGAAAAACCTTCATCTCCCCTTGCAAGCCCTGTGCTGCAGCCCATGAGGGGCACCACAGAGCCCAATACCTGGGATTATTTATACTGACAAGCAATTCTTGCATGACAGAACAATTCCCATTAATTTTTCCTGCTTATCTGAAGTACCTGTGGGCTGTCAGGTTCCAACATGAGTGTGGCTTAGTTTCTCTTTGATTAGCCAGGGCCTGACTGGGCTCTCACCTGACAGTCTCAGCATTTCACAGGTGAGTTCATGGGAATCTGAGTCAACTGAGCTCTCAGGAGATGGAGAAATTTCTGAAATATTTGTTGTTTGGGGTTTTTTGTTTGTTGTGTTGAATTTTTTTTGTCAACTCTCATTTATAAATTTTGCTTCTTCCTCTGCTGCTCTTCTCCCTGCCTGTTTTCTGGCTTGAAACATGCACATAAAGCAATTTCCTCCAATCCCCTACACAGCAAAGAAGCACCTTTGGACAAGACACTGAAGAACAGCAGAGGAGCTTCCTTTCCAAACCACACTTTTTGCATGCTGGGGTTTGTTTTCTAAGACATTTGAAAGCCTGGCTGAGGTTGCTGCTCTGAAGAACAGGACTGCAGCTCCTTTTGCAGCTGTCCTGGTGCTGCCCTCCCTGTGCTGGACAGCTGAATCCTGCCCAGGAGTCACACAAAGCTCCCTTGGAGTGGCAGCAAGGCCAGCAAAGGGACAGCAGGATCTCAGCTGGCTGTCCCTGAGAGGAAACATCTCTAAAATACACCTCCCTCAATATTTATCCCCCCCAAAGGAAGCTGCCTGATCTCTGAAATGAGAAGCAGGAGTTTGTGAGGAGTTGATTATCCCTGAGCCCAGCGTTCTGGTGAAGCCCAAGGATTCCATGAACTGATTTATTTTGGTAAGTCTCCACAAGAAAGAATTTAAACTCTCCAAACCCTCAGGTTATTCCTGTTGGTGCTCTGAAAGGTCACAAGCAAACAAGGACCTGAGCTTTCCAGCCAAAAAAAAAAAAAAATCTAGTTTTGATGTTAATATTTATTCTCCTGAAAAGTGAAACCTCTGATTTGCAGCAGGGAGTTGCAGTGCTGTGACCCAGCAGGTATTTCCTCTGCCCCAAGCACAGCTATTGCCAGAACTGCACCCAAACAGCAATCCAGGCCCTTTGGGGGAAATTTCAGGCCGTGTCCAGAACATTCATTAGTGCAATTAAAGCCATTAGCTGGCTCTGAGCAGTGCCCTGACTCAGCCAGGGGCTGGGGTTTGCTGCACACACCCTGAACTCCTCCAATGCACAGAAGTGATGCTGGGTTTGGATCCTGCCTCATAAAAACATGAAACTCCCCAGGGGCTCTGAGGGAAGGAACCAGCCCTTATCAATCAGGAGAAGATGCTGCAGCTCAAATTCCCATCGATAGAGAAGCCAGATTGAGAATGTAATTATCCTAATTAATTTTATATCTGGAACTCATCTCCTTTCACACAAACAGCACTTTCCAAGCAGGCCACTGGTTGTTTTTTGCACAGAGCAGTGGTTTTATCTTGTTGAGGAGCATGTTGGCAACACAAGCTGTGCAGACAAGGACTGTTGAGGACTCAGGACCCTGCTGGCCTGTGGAAATCTTTGCCTTTGCTAACTCCCTCCCACCACTTCAGGCTGGCTCCTCAGGAGTTCACGAACCTTCTCCGGATCATCGGGGCTTGATGCAATCAGCTGTGAAGCATTAGCTCTAAATATACAACTGGGAGGCCACTTCTGCTTCAACACACTCATGGCACAGGGGGAGCAAGCAGCCAGCCCAATTTCAAGAGAAATTTAACTAATAGCCCAAGCAAGCTGCAAGGAAAGCAGGAAGGATGGGGGCTGATCGATGCTTTGCCCTTTGGAGATGGCTAAAGTTTGGGGCAAACTGGCAGGAGGCCACCCACAGCTTTTGTCCTTGTTGTTGGAGCTAAATGCAGCAGCTCATTCTGCTTTATTTACTTGTTTAGGTGATTTTTTGGCAGCTCCAAGCGTGTCCCTGGTGCAAATCCTCCGTGCGTGGACAGATAATTGAAAAACAACTGCAGCAGGCCAAGAGACCCAGAATTCAACTTGTACAGGGAAAATAAACACTGAAAGAACCCAAGCTCACAAAGCACAACAACATCTCAGTCCACAGGCTAAAGAAAACACATTTTACTCTTTAGATCTCCTCATGTTTCAGCAACCAAGAAATTCTCAGAAGCATTTGGGGCAAGAGGGAATGTGCTGGTGTCACGTTCTTTGTCAACAGCTGTAAAGGAGATGTGCATCCAGCCACTCTTTGGTGGCAATGCCAAACCCTCCTTACCCAAAAAGGAACACCAAGCCCTTCCTAGGAATTTTTTTTAGAAGTTGTTATTAAGCATCTGATTTTGGCAGGGATCTCAAAGCCGTTTGTCCTGGTTTTTTACTGCCTGTTGAAAAGAAAGTGATACTACAAATACTTCCCATCAGAAAATACCAACAAGCAAGTTATCATCACTGCAAGAGAGCTAACAACATTTCCACCGAGTGGTTTTTGGCACTGACAGCTGACTCAGAACAGTTGTTGGTGGCTGGGACAGATGGACTTCATATATTTAAAAAAAAAAAAAAAAAAAAAAAAAAAAAAGGAAAGGAAAGGAAATGAGAACTTCTACTCCATAGATTTTAAAAAGCCTTTTGCAAAATCCAACCTATTACCAAGCTTTTAGAATTAAATCAAAAGGAGATTTGAATATAATGAGCTTTAAAACTGAAATGTGCCTGGGACGTGCCCGTATCTCCCCATCAAGGACTACAAGATAACAGCATGTTCTATTTTCAACAGGAAATACTTGAGAGTTTTGGGAGGGTCTCCACAGCTCTGCCCTCAGCCCAGCACGTGAAAACCTCTAAAATCCAAATATTTGTTTCCACAGGGAAGCTGGCAAGGAAAGACCTCGAGGTAGAGCTGATGTAAGCCCCACTCTCCATCAGCACTGCTGCTTTAATTACGACCATGGCATTTCCCTGATGTGCAGAATCTTTAGAGGCTTTCAGTGCCTGGAGCTGGGAATGCACTGAATGCTTCACTGGCTCCCATTCCATGGCAATGCTTTAAGGCCATGATCAAGAACAGGAGTTGTTCTGGCAGCAGCACACACAGGAGAAGACAACCCCAGCCCACAGCTTTGGGAGTCACAGCAGCACCCCAGAGCCTAGAGCAGGTCACACTTGGCATCTCAGCATCTCCTGAGTTTTGTCTCCTTCTTTTCATGACTTTTGTTTTTTTTTTTCTCCCCCAAGTAATCAGTTGGCACAAACACATCCTTCCAGTCACACTCCCATCCCACTATCCAGCACCAGCCCTGCAGGCTTCAGTACTTGTCTAATTTTATGTACTGTTGACAGCATAACCCTATTTTAGTGGGGTGCCCCCAGTAACTCAAGCCAGGCATGGTGGAAGTAACCTTTTTATTCTCAACCTCACTCTGCTCAATCTTTTTGGGCTTATAACCCCAAATGTAAACATTACTGCAAATCAATGCAGGATGAGGCACTTTGACTTTGAATTTAATGGAAAGCAAAGCCTGGTACAACTGGGTTCACTCACCAGGTAAATGTTCTCAGGCAGAGGTGTGAAACCAGTGCAGTTTGGCTGCTTTTAGCAACTATTTTCTGTCTGAATGCAGAAATATCTGGAGTTTGTTTCCATTCTTGCTATCTTTTAGGCCAGATTCAACAGGACACTTGGGCTCTGCTCATGTAGCACAGGAAGGAAATGGGGCACTTTTCTACCCTGCAGCCCCGCTGAGAGGGAAAGTCGTGTTAAGTCTGTGGTTTTTCCATTCAGAGGGAGCAGCAGAATCCAGAGTTAGCACTGGGCAGACTGTGTGATGCTCTGGGATCAGGCACTCCTGATTTCTCCCTGTTGCTGAAGCTGTTTCTGCTCCAAACCACAGCAAAGCAGTGAACAGCAGAGCGTGGAGCGCGTGACAACCCTCTGCTTGCTGGGGATGAGTGTCAGAGTCATCTTCACACCCCTCTGCTGACTGATCAGCTAAAAAGTGCCCAAATCTCACTTTATTTGAGACCCAAAGCGACTCTGCCAGTTCTCTGCAGTCACTGGAGGACTGTTTTTTGTCCTTAGATCAACTGTTTTGAAATATTACCATTGACTTCAGCCTTGAGTTGACCCAAGACAGTGGCTGGTGAGTGTGTACACGCTCAGCCCCGTGTATTTTGGTGCTCAGCTGTAGGCTGGTTGTCAGCTAACCCCACTCCACCCCATCTTCTCCTCCTGCCATCTGGGCAGAGGGGGGAGGACAAGGCGAGCCCACCGGCTGCTGTCCCCCTCCTCATCCCCCCACCTATTAATAGCCAGACAACAAATGAGCCCAAATTCATTCCTGAGCGGAATTAGCAAATGTTTTTGCAATTAAAACTGCAAACATTCATGCGGGGCCCCCCGAACAATAGGCGCCTGTGCCTGGTCTTGAATAGGCACTAGTGTCCGCCCTGCCTGCCTGCCGAGCCTGCACATTCCTGGCACCCTCAGCCCTGGACCCGCTCCTTGCTGAGCTGGGTTTTGGGATGTTCCCCCTGTCCCGTGCGTGTGTGTGTGTCCCACAGTCCCTGCAGCACCCGCCGGGTCCTTGCGGCCGGCCGCTCCTGGAGCCCGTCCCCATCCCGCCGGGTCCCCGGCTGTCCCTGCATCCCCCAGGCTCGGCCAGCGCATCCCTCCCCTCCCTGCCCCGGGGCGAGGAGCGGCAGCGCATCCCTGCCGGGACCGGGACAGGGACGGGGACAGGGACAGCACGTCCCTTCCCTTCCCCGGGATCGCGACGAGGCCAGCGCATCTTCCCCTTTCCCTGGGATCACAACCGGGGCAGCGCATCCCTCCTTCTCTCACTCCAGGATGGGGATGGGGGTAGCGCATCCCTTCTCCCTCCCTGCCCCAGGATCCCGACTGGTCAGCGCATCTCTGCCCTTCCCTGGGATCGCAACCGGAGAGGTGAATCCCGGATCGGGACAGGGACACTGCATCCCTCCTGACTCCCGGATCGGGACAGGAGCAGCACATCCCTCCTCCCTCCTGATTCCAGGATCGGGACAGCAGCAGCGCATCCCTCCTCCCTCCTGACTCCCGGATCGGGACAGGGACACTGCATCCCTCCTCCCTCCTGATTCCACGATCGGGACAGGGACACTGCATCCCTCCTCCCTCTCTGACTCCCGGATCGGGACAGGGACACTGCATCCCTCCTTCCTCCTGACTCCCGGATCGGGACAGGGACACTGCATCCCTCCTCCCTCCTGATTCCAGGATCGGGACAGCAGCAGCTCATCCCTCCTCCCTCCTGATTCCACGATCGGGACAGCAGCAGCTCATCCCTCCTCCCTCCCCGGCTCCCGGACCGGGATGGGGACCCCGCATCCCTCCTCCCTCCCTGCTGCCGGATCGGGACGGGACAGCGCTCCCCGGGCCGCGGGGCTGTGCGGGGCTGTGCGGGGCCGTGCGGGGCCGTGCGGGGCTGTGCGGGCGGCGCGGGCGCTGCCGGCCGGTACTCACCGAGCAGGGGCAGGAGCAGCAGCCGGAGCAGCTGCGGCCGCCGCAGCGCCATGATGGGGTGTGCGGAGCCGAGCCGAGCCTGCGCACTGCCCGGGCGGCGCCGGCCGGGGGCGGGGGTGCTGCGAGCCGGGCCCGGCAGCGGGGGCACCGCCGGGGCGGCACCGCCCCGCGCCGCGGGGACGGGGCACCGCACCCACCGGCAGGGCGCGGCACGGCCCGCCAAGCGGCGCGGGATGGGCCCTGGCAGGGGGATGCTCGAAAGTGGGGAGAGGGGATGATCCCGGCGATGGGATGCTTGTAAATGAGGAGAGAGGATGGTACTGGGTAGTGGGACCCCCGTGAATGTGGAAAGGGGATGGTCCCAGCAGTGGGACCCTTGTGAATGGCGAAAGGGGATGGTCCCGGCAGTGGGACCCTTGTGAATGGCGAAAGGGGATGGTCCCGGCAGTGGGATGCTCGAAAGTGGGGAGAGGGGATGGTCCTGGCAGTGGGATGCTCGTAAATGGGGAGAGGGGATGGTCCCGGCAGTGGGACCCTTGTGAATGGCGAAAGGGGATGGTCCCGGCAGGGGGATGCTCGAAAGTGGGGAGAGGGGATGGTCCTGGCAGTGGGATGCTCGTAAATGGGGAGAGGGGATGGTCCCGGCAGTGGGACCCTTGTGAATGGCGAAAGGGGATGGTCCCGGCAGGGGGATGCTCGAAAATGGGGAGAGGGGATGATCCCGGCAGTGGGACCCCCGTGAATGGGAAGAAGGGATGATCCCGGCGATGGGATGCTTGTAAATGAGGAGAGAGGATGGTACTGGGTAGTGGGACCCCCGTGAATGTGGAAAGGGGATGGTCCCAGCAGTGGGACTCCCAGGGGTGGGGAGAGGGGATGATCCTGGCAGTGAGATGCTCGTGGGTAGAGAGAGAGGATGGTCCCGGCACTGGGATGTCTAGTTAGTGAGAAGAGGGGCCGTTCCTGCCCCTGGGACCTCCGCCGGAGCAGGAGAGATGGAGATCCCGGTAGAGAGACCCCCGGCGAGTGGGGAGAGGGGTCAGTCCTTTAGTGGAACCCTCAGCCTGCAGGGAGAAGGAGAGACCCCGCTTTAGGGACCTCCATGGGTGGGGAGAGGGGGTGATCCCGGCAGTGGGACCCCCGTGAATGGGGAGGGGATGGCCCCGGAGAGGGGATGGTCCCACCCGTGGTGCAGAGAGGGGTCGGTCCCAACCACTGGTTGAGCTCTGTGGAGAGAAGGAAACTCACCCCGAGTAAGACGCCGGGAGGATTTCAATGTTTTTGAGCCAGGATATTCGTGATATTTTGGTTATAAACCCAATCAAGTTTTGATCCAAAGTCAGTGTTTCCCCCTTGTATTTAACAAGAACCCTAAAAGAGATTTCTCTGAGAATTTGCCCTGAAAAGCTAATTCTCATTGGTCTGTGAATTTCACAATAAACGTTCAACAACTCGAAGTAAAAAACATAAACAAGCAGCTGGACAGAGAATGCCGCTCTTGAGGAACTTCCTGAGTCATAGAGTCACAGACTGCTTTAGGTTGGGAGGGACCTTAAAGATCATTTAACTCCAACCCCCATGGGCAGGGACACCATCTCCCAGCCCTCATGCTGGACCAAATCCTTTGTGACACAGCCAAATGTTTGATTTAGTGATTTTGCCCTGAAAAATGGCTTTGCACAGACAGCTTCCCGAGCTTCTGTGTGGTGCTCAAAAGTGCCCCAGGACCGTTTTTCTTTGATTAACAGAAAGCAGCAAAAGTTATCAGCGTGGGACAGTGACCCTGAATGGAGCCAGTTGTGTGTTAATGCTGCCTCTTGCGTCACTGCCAGCAGAGTCTGATGAGGATGTAATTAAGAAGCTGTTGAAGATCAAGCAGCTGGAATGAAAGCCAGAGCTCTCCTCTGCTCTGTAAACCAGCTCGGCAGAGCTAGCAGAAGTTAAGGGATGTAAAAATGTATTTAACCTGATAACGTAGCAGATCTAACTCGAGATGCTAATGAGTAGATTTAAAGGGCTGATCTCAGCCTGGTGAAATTAATGCAGGGAGTCTCATCAATTCTAATGGCCAGATGGAGCATTTCCCTGAGGATGAAGGGGAAGGAATCACCTAATAAGGCTGTATGGCTTAAAACCTGACTCTGGCAATCTTTGGGCTGGGTCCCTGTCGGGTAAGGAATCATTTTAACACAGTCCATTTGGGCTGCTCTGACAGGAGAAGTAAAATGTGATGACAGAGAATATAATCAGCGATAAAGTGCAATCACTGAAGTGTCAGGATCCTCTTTAGCTCCAAGCAGCAGCTTGATCAGGGCAGAGAGGAGATGAGACAGAAGAGACAAAGAAGGATGGGAGGTCTCTAGTTGAACTGCAAGAAGAAAAATAAAATTATTTCAGTTTGGATGATGCTTGGAGCAACCTGGTCTGGAGTAAGGTGTCCCTGCCTGTGGCAGGGGGTGGAACTGGATGACTTTTGGGGTGCCTTCCTACCCAACCCCCTCAGTGCTGCTCTGACTGGGGATGAGCCGTGCTGGGACAGCCACAGGAGGACTGTGCCAAGGTGTGTTGGCTCCCCCAGGCCATCTGGGCCACTCGAGGGGGAGCTGGATCTGCTCTGAGGAGCTCTCCTAAGCCTTGATTTCCCTCTCCAGGCTGCTGGAGCTCAGCCTAGGCATTCCCTGACAGTGTGTTTGTGGGTGAGGGAGAGGCCAGGTTTGGAGTCAACCAGCAGAGCAGATCTCATCTTCCAGGGTGTGAAACCTTGAGCACCATCTCAGATATCCATCCTGCACTGAGCCTTGTGCCAATTGCTTGTCTCAGGCTGCTAGAAGCAGTGCCAGCTTCTCTCTCTGTGCTACCTCTGTGGTTTCATTGCAGCCAGGTCCTGCCTTTTCAGCTGCCATGGCCCTTTGAAATGTGAAACTCAACAAGCTCAAGGAGCCACAATAAATGTTACACAGGAATTGTAGTGCCCATCAGCCTGGGATGGCAAAGCACTGCTGTGTAAAACATTGATTTTCACATACAGATGGAACTCCCTTTTCCTTATTTAATGTTGAAACAAGTGACTAGAATAAAATTCGTGCTGAGGGCAGCGCTGTGTGGCAGAGGGATGTATTCAGGAAAGAGGAGGGAACTCTTTCTATGATTTCCTTGTTCTCTGAAGGATTTTTCAATCCATGCTCCTAACAAGAAAAGGAATCTGCAGGGTGAGAGGAAGGGAGCACAGACTGCCCTCCTGAGCCCCAGGACAGCCTGTGTGGGGAGTGATGGAGAACAAAACATGGGATAAGGCAGTGGAGCCTTGTAAGAACAGAGGGAGGGTGACCAAGGACTAAACTGGAAAAAAAAACCCCCAAAAACCCCTTAGGGATTTCTGAAGGTTGTATGGAGTGTGTTGTACATCAGGTGTGTGGGATCTGAAGGCAACTCAAAGAAAATGGATCCTTTTGATGCTTGCAGTGCCTGGAGGCCCAAACTGAGTTTCAAACCCTGCTGGGAAGAAGCTGCTCAAACCTGTAATAACAGGCTGTGCCTGTCACGATGGCTTTTCAATAGCAGTCCACATGGCAGGAATGTGATTATCCAAGGCACCAGGGCTCCCAGGGCTCTGCCAGCTCTGTGCTGTACCTTGTGTGAGGAGGAGCAGCCTGTCTGAGCCCTCAGGGCTGTCCATCTGCACTCCCAGCCAGCAGATTCTCTCCAGACCTCTTTAACTTTGATGCTGTCATTGTGGCAGGACACTGCTGGCCTGGGAAGAGGGAGGTCCTGGCAGTCAGCCCCAGCAGAGAGAGGGTTTGGCTGCTCTCAGAGGTGGGAGCTGGTTGTGCTATCCAGGTAGGAGCAGAATCTGCTCTGTTAAAGAAAAAACTTTACACAAAAGAGGAGGGTTCTGGGCCACTGTGTTTTCTTGGGGGGGAAATACCAGCAGAAGGGGTTTTGTTGGATGATCTGAAGTGTCTCTAGAGCCACCTTTGCATGTGACAAGGTCATGGGTGATGTGTGTAACTGGTGACAGAATGGCCACCAGAGCTGCACTGGGGTGAGCAGGAGCTGTATCCCACCCTTGGCTGAGCAGGCCTGGCTCCCCTTGGTGGGACAGGACATCTCAGTCTAGCTGGGTAGGATGGTTGGGAGCAAAGTCCTGCCTTGTCCTGGAGGGATTCTAGGCTCAGTTTAGGCTCAGGTATGTGTTACCATTTATCCCAGATCGTTCTCAGCAGCTCTGGGATGAGATGGAGGAGTCTGGCCCATGTCCATCCTTCTTTCACACCACTCCTGCTGCTTGGACAGCTTTTTGTGGACAGCCTCATGCTACAGTGCCTGTCACTCTTAGCTGAAGACAGCATCTCTTTTTTTTGCCTGCTGAAGTCTAGACAAGCTGTTGATTCCCTGGTGTCACAGACCATGACCCCACTCCTACATCAGTCCCATCATTTCCCCCTAGTTCATTGCTCAGGCATATGCTCATCTATTTTGAATCATTTGTATGTGTGAGGCTGAGTGGCTCCTAATCTTGTCTCCCTCCCGGGGCGTCAGCCACACTGGCATGTGCCTTTTCCCTGTCTGCCTCCCTGTCTTTATGGACTGTGGGTATTTTTAACTCTACCCTCTAATTAGAGGCAGTATTCTCGGGATATTTTGTGCACAAGGGTTCTCTGGTGAGCAGGGCAGGCAGTGAGCACTGAGGACTGGCCATGCTTGGAAAGCTTCCTGCTGAACAAACACGGTCCAGCAGAGCCTGGGATGTGGGCAGTGCCTGCATTCCTGCAGGGTGCTGGGGTGACAGCTCCACAGAGCAGCCAGCTCACCCCTGAGACAGAGCCACAGCTGCCTCCTCGTGCTGCAGCACAGCACAGTGCCTGCTCAGGGCTCCCTGCAGCTGCCTCCACACTCATTTCTCCTGACCTGGAGCAGCCACATCTCTGGGGACATCCCTGAGCTGAGCTCCCTCACCCTATGCTGGTCCAGGCATGGAGAAGACAGTGATACTAATGAGAGGTGGCCTTGAACCAGGTGTCCCCAGCCAAGACTTTGTCTCCTTGTCCCTCCAGCACCAAGCAGCACCCAGCTCCAGCACCCTGTGGAAGCTGAGGTTTCCCAGCACAGAAGCACAAAGCAGATGTGATTGTGGCTGGTGTGAGCAGGACTTTCCTCTCCCTGCTGAGCAAACAGCATCTGGCTGGCCCAGGGCAGTCCCCAGGCAGCCTGTGGTGTGCTGCACATCTCCTGTTCACAGCCAAGTCCTCACTGCCCTGCCACAGCCCCACAAACCCAGCCAGCTGGCCACTGCACGGCACACTGACTGTGCCCTTGCCAAGGCTGGGGGTGGCACAGCTCGGGGTGGCAGGGTGGGTGCTGGGGCTGGTGGCCCAGCTCAGTCTGGACACGTGGCTGGTGACAGCAGGCACTGCTCCGCAGGCTGGGGCTGCCTGCAGAGGGTGGGTGCAGCTGCCTTTCCTCTGCTGGCTGTGGAGCAAGGCTGCACTGTCAGTGGGAAGGGGAGGCTTCCTCTCTCTGATCCCGTGCAGACTCTGCTGCACAGACACACTAATGAGATAAAGCTCTGTTGAGCTTTGTTCTTAAAAGACAATGAGGAACATAGAGGCAAAAATATTTTCTTCAGGAGAGTGAGGATGTTCTGCAAAGCCCAGGGCTCCTGCAGTCCTGATCTCGGGCTGCTCATACCCTGGGGCAGGAGCTGCTCTGCTTCCTCAGCAGCATGGCAGGGGGACAGTCCTCAAATCCAGCCTGTGCAGGAGAGAGCAGTGTCCTTTCACAGTGCCCCTCACTGCCCCTGCACACCCACCCATCTCCCTGTGATCCCCTGTGCTCCTTCCCTTCCTGAGCCACTGTTTACTCTGGCTCTGAGGCTCCTGCTGCTGTGGTGCAGCAGCCTTGTCTGTGAGCTGCATTTTCCAAGCCCTCCAAGGTTGTTTTGACATGCCTGACTAACAGTCCAGTGTCAGCCAAGGGTCTCCCACCACCCAAGCAGCACCTCGCTCGCCAAACAACACACGCCCTGGGGCAGGCAGCTGGTCATGCAAACACCCCCCACGCACACACACACCTCTTGCACTGCTTTATTGTTTGATAAGTGCCTTGGGTTTCACCATCCCAGCTCTTCTCCATGTGAATCCCTGGCTAAAGCTGGTTTCATGGCTCCTGATGGAAACCAGTCGGGTTCTGCATTGGCAATGTGTTCAAGTGCAGCAGTTGCTTGGAAAGGAGTCAAGGATTTAATCCTTGTTGGTCTCTTGAGTCTCTGTTGTGCTCATTTCCCTGTCCCAGGTAGATACCTGATGGCTTATCCAGGTGATGGCATCTCACACCTTTGGATCTGAAGCAGTTACAGGGGAGGGCAATCCAGAGAGCTGCTCAGGCTCCCTTGGAGGAACAAGGATTTCTTGGTCTGGCTGCTTTAGGACTTTGTGTTTCTCGAGGGCTGTGAGGCTGGGGGGAAATGCTTGGTGTCCCTTTGGTCCCCTCTGTGGGCAGCCTGGTGGGAGCAGTGTCCTGCTGCCTTGCAGTGGAGTGCAGTGCTTGGTTTGAAGGAGGAGCAGGGCGTTAATCTCTGCCAGTCGAGTGGTGCTTGCAAAGACGATTAGACATATGCCAGCTAATTCATAGTAAACAGGATGGAGGGAGAATTTGCCACTTATAAATGGCAGATGAGCAAGCCCATCATTGCTATCACTCCTGGGTAATACGTGCTGACATAAGGCCAGTTTAGCTGCAAGTTTATCATTGCTAATCCTGCTGGTCCCTGCCTCTCTGTTCCATCCTTTCTGTGTTTGGTCTCTTTCTCCCTCACTCCTGATATTCCATCTTGGGGGCAAACAATTCCTCAGCATTCCCCACCCTCTTCTCAATACATTTGTCTGCTAAGGAATGTTTTCTCCTCAAAGTGTCCCTGTGCAGATTGAAGCTATGGGGAGGTTTTTTCACCCCAAGTCACCACTGCACCTCTCATCACCTTCATCTGCCTCTCTGCCCCCTTGGTGCTACTTGGTGCAGCATTGCCCAGGTCCCTTCCAGGTGTGCTTGTCTCCAATGTCATCAATACTCCTGCATCACCCACATGGGGTTGGGGCTCAGACAATGGGCTCAGACTCCCCATGAGTGCTGCTCAGTGCTGGATCCCACCCAGCCTGGAGTTTATCTGATACTTTTCCCCAAACAGACACTCCCGTGGGCTCTGTGTGAACAACACTGCAGGAAATTTTATCTTGGAGCCACCCTGCTGTTTGGAGAGCCACATGGCCAAGTCAAACACCATCCTCTGCTGCTGGGGGGTGGGGGGGTTGGAGTCTTTGAGGAGGTGGAGGGGAAGGTGAATGTTCATGTGGGAGAGCAGTGGCCACAAAGCCTGGCTGTGGGAATACAGAGCTGGATGGAACCAGCCAGACAGGGAACCAGTGCTCAGTCTCATCTCTGCCCCACTGAAGGACTCTGGGCTCACTCCAGACCATGGCAAGTCCAGCTGGGATGCAAATCCTGCCCTCTGTACCTGTGTGCAGTGGGAGCCAGACCAGTGACATTTTTCCTGGAAGTCCTGTTGGCTTTCCTTCCCAGTGATGACACAAGTGTCCAGCCTGTCCTTGCTTGACCGAGCCACCCACGCAGAATATGTGTCTTTTTTTTGTAGTACTCTCAGAAATGTTGCCCTGCTACGGTCCTTCATCCAGTCAAACTCCCTCCCTTCGTGTGCCGTGCGTCCTGCCTGGCCTTCATCCCTCGGATTGGATCAGCTGGAGAAAGGAGGTCAGAGACACGAACACCATGAGCCCAACCCCTCCCCTGGGGCAGGGTGACGGGAGCTGCCTTCGGGTGGTTTGGGACAAGCGAAGGGCTCCGAGGTCCTTTGTGCAGAGCATCCTTCCCTGGGGAAAACCCTCCCTGGGAGGGCTGAGGGTGCAAAGCCGTGGAGCACCTCTGGGATGGATTTCTCCGGCCCAGGAGTTCCCCCTTGTGGCAGGAGGCTCAGGCTGGTGCGGGATGTGCCGGGGAAGGCTCTGGGTGTGCTGCTACCTCCAGGGGATGATGTCTGTGGGTGTGGGGCTGTCACCCGCCGGGCTGCAGAGAACCGGAGCTCCCTTTGCCGCTCCCCTGGCCGCAGGGGCGCCTGGATGGGCTCGGCAGAGCTCCGGGCTCTGCATCTCCCCCAGCTCGCCCCTCACCTCACAGGCGGTGCTGTTCCACGGTACCCAGCGCTGGGTCCCGCTGCTCCCCGTCCTGTGTGTCGGCACAGGGTGTGAGCGATGGGAGCCCGTTCGTGGCACAGTGTGAGCGATGGAGAGCCCGTTCGTGGCACAGTGTGAGCGATGGAGAGCCCGTTCGTGGCACAGTGTTAGCGATGGAGAGCCCGTTCTGGTACAGGGTGTGAGCGATGGGAGCCCGTTCGTGGCACAGTGTGAGCGATGGGAGCCCGTTCTGGTACAGGGTGTGAGCGATGGAAAGCCCGTTCTGGGTGACCCTGAACTCACAGCTGTGTGTGAGACACAACCAGGACCCGAGTCCTGGTCCCTCTGTGCCATCTCCGAGCTGGGGCACAGCCAGAGCTTCCCTCTCACCCAGGGAAGAGGGAGCGAGGTGCTTTGCGCTGCCTGCTGCCGTTCCTGGCTGGAAGAGGAGCTCCAGACCGGGCTCTGTGATGCTCTGTGAGCCCCGTGCCCGCCCGGGGAGCCGAGGGGAGCTGGTTCCGTGATGAATCAGCAGCTCTCGGGATGCTGAGCCCGGCTCCTCGGGCGCGGAGGCGGCAGCGCCCGGGCGGCATCGATGTTTATTAATGACTGTATCGGGGATGCTGTTTAGTCACCGCTCCCACGGAGCCCCAGAGGCAGCCGCAGGAGGGGGGAAAGCGGCTCCTCTGTCCTCGGGGGACATCTGAGGCATCCAGGCAGCGTTTAGCTCGCTGATAGCCGGGTCCCACGGGACAGCACAGGGCTCGCAGCCTCCCCTCCTGCGCGGCCACAGCGGAGCTCTGCTCCGGGCATGGGGAAACTGAGGCACGGAGAGGCCGAGGGGTGACAGCAGGACACTGATCTGCCGATGGGCAGCGGGCTCCTGCCTGCATCTGGCACATCCAGGGGGATTTATTCGTGTGAGAGGGATGCAGACTTAACTGTCGGCAACGTGAGCAAAGCTGTCAGAGGATATGGGGGGAGGTCCTTAAAATGCTGGGCAGCGTGGGGTGTGCTCGGGGTGCACAGTGGGGACGTTTTGGCACAGCGAGGAACCAGTTTGAGGGCTGGGTGCTGTTATTAAACTCTGTGACGGGCGTTTTCCCACTCCACCATCTGCAGTGCCATGAAACTTGCATGAGTTTTGAGATGAAAAGTCTATTTCTTTGAATGAAGTTTTAATAAGATCAAATTGGAAAAAGAAAATAGTGCCTCTTCCCCCTCCCCTCCTGCCCCCCTTCCCTGATTGCTGTTGGATTTAGTCTGGTGGAGACAAAAACCCTTGTGAATTCCTGGTCTGGGGGTTCAGGGGGTCCCTGCAGGGGATGGGGGTGAGTTTGTGGGGTTGCAATGGAGGGAGCTGTGCTGGTTCCCGGGGTGGTGAGGGATTCACAGCCCATATCAGGGGCACACACTGACACAGGCTGCAGGGACTAAATGACCTTGAAAGGTCCCTTCCAAGCCAGAAAGGGGGGCCCAGCCCCTCCTGACTGGTCCCGGATCCCTCGGGATGCTGGGAAGGGCTCAGGTGCCAACCCCTTCATTAACCCTCTCTTTGAAATGTAATTTGAATGGGCTTAAGCTGAGTCTCTGCTGGGTGGAGACGGGCTGTGGGGAGGGGGGATGCTGCCAGTGTGGGATGTGGCCGGTGTGGGACACTGCCAAAAGGAAATGCTGCTGGTGTGGGATGCTGCCGGGGGACAAAGCTGCCGATTTGGGGTGCTGCTGGTGTGGGATGCTGCCGGGGGACAAAGCTGCCGATTTGGGGTGCTGCTGGTGTGGGATGCTGTCGGGGGGGAAAGCTGCCGATTTGGGGTGCTGCTGGTGTGGGATGCTGTCGGGGGACAAAGCTGCCGATTTGGGGTGCTGCTGGTGTGGGATGCTGTCGGGGGACAAAGCTGCCGATTTGGGTGCTGCTGGTGCGGGATGCTGTCGGTGAGGGATGCAGCCGGTGTGGGCTGCTGTCAGTGGGGATGCTGCTGATGGCAATGCTGCTGATGGTAATGCTGCTGAAGGGAAATGCCTTTGATGGGAGATGCCTTTGATGGGAGATGCCATCCCTGCCCGTCTCCGGGCGGGGCGGGGCCGCCAGGGGGAGCCTGCAGCCGCGGCGGGAGCTTCATCCCCCGCTGAACATCATTACCATCATCATCGTCATCATCAGCAACATCCTCCGGGGCTGGAGCGCGCTGCCGCGGGCTCCTGCGAGTCCCACCCTGCCCCAGCCCCCCAGCGCCCGGGTCCCCAGGGCATTTCCAGCGGGGCAGGTCCAGCCCCGCGGCCCCGAGGGATGCAGCCTCAGCCAAATCAGATGGCGAGAGGAGCTGCGTGGCCCGGTTTGCTCCCCGAGAAGCACGAAGCCCAGCTGGCATCTCCTCATTGCCTGGGGAATGGCTCACAGCCCATGGCTGTGCCCCAGGGGCTGCCAGCGCCGGGACGGGCTGAGCGCCCTGGAGCTGCAGCCCAGAGAGCAGGAGCCTGCTCTGCTCCTTCTGCCATCAGCAATTCCCAGCACTGGCAGTGGGGCAGGCTCCAGGGAGAGCATGGGCAATGCCTGACAGCAAGGGGAAACTGAGGCACTCCCGGCAGAGAGAGGAGCAGGTTGCAGCCCAGCATGGTTCACCTGCAGCTGTGCCTGGTGTGCTGTGAGCCCTGAGCTGGGCTCAGCCCCTGCCAGCCAGGCAGGACAGGAGGCTCTGGTGTTTTGCACAAAGGCCCCTTCCCCTGCAGACCCACGTGCCAGGAGCCAGCGTGTCCCTCTGGCACACAGGCTGTGACATGCCACTGCCCTGCTGCAGCCTCACCAGTGGTGAATAAACCATCTCTCTGGTCTTCCTGCCTCTGCCAGCTTCTGCCCCAGCTGGGAAAGGAGCACACAGGTACCTCCAGCTTCACCTCTTCCAGCAGCTGGGAGGGCTGAGAGAGAGGTGAGAGGCACCTGGAGCTCAGGGAGTGTGTTAAGATGAGCGGCATTCCTGAAAAAGCAGGCACAGATTTAATTCCCTCAGCAGCGTGGGCTGGATCCTGCTGCTGGATCCTCCACCATGGATTCTGAGTGCCTGAAGTGTCCCTGGAGGTGGTGCTGCATCCAGTGCCATCTATTTTGGGCAGGTGTCAGTGCCCTGCTCCTCATCCCCCCACCACTCCTCATGCCCTGGCTGCTCTGTGGCATCATCCCTAAGCAGTAGGTGGCTGGGGACTGGTGCAGTCCCAAGGAGCAGGCTGAAGGTGCCAAGCAGTGGGATGGAAGGCTGGGAGGGACTGGGAGCTGCCAAAGGACAGAGCAGGGTGAATGATTAGTCAGTGGCTGTGTCCTGGGCACGGCTGGCCCTGCCTGTCCTTGCCCACCAGGGTGGCCCCGCTGGGTTCCCCCTCTCCATATGGCTGTGGATGTTTGGAGACGTGTTTGACACTCTTGGATGGGTAATAAATAGAATCAGGCCCGCTGCCTTTTGTTTTGATTGATTCCATTTGTTCTGCATAAGCAGCTCCTTCCCCTTGCCAAGGCTTAGCTCCTGGGATGGAAGATACTGAGAGATGGAGATGGAGGGGCCCAGGCTGGCTCTGCTGGGGAGGTCACTGAGGCTGAACTCTGACAGGGGGACACTGAGGCACCCACCAGTGCCAGGTCTGACTCTGCAGCAGGTTTTGGTAAAGAAGGGAAACTGAGGCTGTGAAAGGTGATGTGCTGTGTCCTGGGGATGCACAGCGAGGCAGGGGCACCTCTCAGGTCTAGAAGCTTCTTCTCTGGTGCTGGGTGGGGATGGAGCCACCCAGACTGGCAAGCAAAGGGTGATCCAGCGACGTCAGCCACGCCGTGAGTGATTGGCACTGCTCTGCCACCGGCATGAAGGGAAATTACTTTCTAAATGAGCTTGGGATGAAAATGAGCACAGGAGCCGGGTCTCCTGGCTTCCCTCACCGGCTTGGTTGGAAACAGCAGCCACAGGCGAGTCTGGTGTCTCCCTGCCTCAGTTTCCCCAAGCAGGAGAGGCTGTTTATCTGTCGGGAGCTGGGGAACCAGCAATTTTGGGAGCAGATGGGATGAAAAGTTGGAAGCTCAAAGTCAGGGGGGCTGCTCCCTTTGGGGCAGCACAACAGCGAGATCCCGAGCGGTGGGCGATGGGTGGGGGACTGGGGGGGACCCCAGAGCCATCATCCTGGTGGTTCCCCATGTGTAGCCCCACTTCCCTGGAGATCCCCATTCCGGCAGAAGGAGGGATGGGGTTAAAATCCTGGCCCCACCCCGGTGCTGCCGAGCCCCCCGGCTGAGTCAGAGGGCCGGGGGTGAGTGCTTGAGTGTTCCTGCGCCGCAGCTGAGGTGCCACGTCAGGGGGAGCGGGTGTAGGCCCGAAGGACACAGCTGCCTCCTCTCCGCGTCCTCTCAGTGCTCCTTTCCTCCTTCTGATCTGCCTCATTATCTCCTGAGTCATCAGCGCTCCCACCTCCGCTGCAGCCACCGCCGCCCGCAGCCGGCACCGCGCGGGGCTGCGGGAGCAGAGCGGAGCTGCGGGCTCCCCACTGTGACCTCTCGCTCTCCAAAGGTGTCCCAAAGGTGATTTGGGACGGGCAGCATCTCCCCTGCACATCCTGCTGGGCGCCCAGATGGACACAGAGAGCGGGGCAGCTCCTGCCCGGCACGGAGAGATCCCTGGGCATGGTGCTTGTCTTGCAGGGATCTTTGGGCTGGCACTCGGGCTCCGGTGAGCCGGGCAAGGCTGCAAGCTGCTTCCCAAGCCTTGCACGTATCAGGAGCCAGGAATAGAGCTGCTCTGCTCGCTGCTGCCCCAATAGCTCCCGGTCCAGCTGCGGGCGTAGCTGAACACACGCTGGCGTGCCGCAGATCCTGGGTTTGGCATGAGCAGGCTGTGGTGGATCCAGGACACGGCTGTGCTCCCCAGAGAGCCCGAGAGATGCTCGGAGATTTTACCTCCGAAGGTGCTGAGATAAAGCAAGGCCAGGGCTGGCTCCATTTTGCTGCCGGGATGAGAGGCACAGCTCCGAGCTGAGCGGAAATCCGAGGAAGCGCCTCTCCCTCCCCGTGGCACTTGGCAGCCTCTTCGCAGCATTAATTCCTCTTGCTGCTACCAATTTGTGGCTTATTAATTCTCACTGGAGCTCTCCCGGTTCTCTCTGGCAGCCGGCGCTCCGCTCCCCGTGCTGCTCTCCCCGCAGCCCCGAGTGCCCGCCCTGGGAGCTCCGGGGGGATGGCAGCCCCCATGTCTCCTCTCGGCTGCGTGGGTGCAGCAGTTTAGGTCTCTTGTCAGGAGGTGTCTTCTCCCAGATCTGGGAATGTCTCCGTCAGCGGCTCGGTGTGACCGGCGGCAGGCTGAGCTGGGGTGGCTCACAGCCAGGCTCTGTCTCGCAGACCGTTCTGGAAGTGCCCTGGGTTAACCTGTCCATCACCCACAGATTTCACAGATCTCAGCCTGGGATCTTCCCCCCATCCCTCTCTGCTTCGTGCTTTGCCTCCATGGCTTATAACTGGGTCAGAAGTCCTGGAGGCCAGGGAGCAGCAGCCTGGTGGGTGGGTGGTCATCTCCCATCTTCTTCCACTCCCTTTCTTCCTTTTCCTCCTGCCTTCCTGGCAGGGAGACCCTCCAGCTCCCTCCTCTTTCTCGGGGCTGCAGAAGAGTGAGAGCTGCCATGTCCACGGGCTGATGAAGACCTTTTTTCTGAACAGGAAGGTATTTTCAGGCAGTAAGTGGATTATAGCCCCACAGCCAGGCCGTCAGCTGTAGCCAGTTGAGCCTGTCCTGGTGGGAGCATCCTTTGGGCACAGACATCCCTGGAGAGGGTTGCCCACCCCCAGCACTGGTACTGGGGGTTCTGGGGTGTCCGTGTCCATGGCAAATGGGGAGGTGCTGGAGCAGCGTGGGAGTCACTGAGCCGCTGCAGAAGGTGACAAACAGCTGAGTGACAGCTACAAGAGCCCCCCGGGGCCAGCCACACGCTGCCGGAGGGTCGGGAAATCAAAGGCTCGGGAACGCTGATGTCTGCAGGCTCCGAGCAGAAAGGCTGCTCTCGGGAGGAAGGGGATGATGCAAAGGCCACCTGCTCCCTGTGACATTGAAGCAGCTCTGTCCCTTGCAGCACTCCGCTCCCAATGCCTCAGTTTCCCTCCGAGGGGGCAGAGCTGCAGCCCCCGGGGGTTGTGGGGGTCCCGGGCAGCATCCGGCCGTGCTGCCCATCCCTGGACGGCGCCGGCATCCCGAACAGGCGGCCCTTGTGCGGCGGGGCGGGCGGGCGGCTCTGAGCCCCGCGGGGAGCGGGGAACAAGGGCGGCTGTGTGCGCCCGTGGCACCGCCTGGCCCGCTGCCCTGACACGCATTCCCGGGCTGCCGGCGCTGGGATGCGCAGGGAGGGGAGCTGCCTACTATAAGGGGATTGTTGTGGGGTTGATTTTTTTTTTTCCTCCTTTATCCTTTTTAAAAATTTTATTAGCAGCCTTTGGGTGTCTTTTTGAGCAATTAATCTGGGTCATGACATTCGCTGAGCAGATCGGAGAGCCCGGGGCTCATTAGCACCCGGCCGAACGTCGCTGGAGAGATGCTCTCGGCTGCTCCGCGGCTCCGCCTGCTTGTTATTCCGGGCGAGTCGGGGGCTGCGGCAGCTCGGAGTCCCCTCAGCAGAGACCCCACCACCTTGCTGTGGGCAGGGGGGCACTGCGGGGTGCCCGGGGTCCCCTCCTGCCGTGGCGGCGTGGCCGGACCAGGCGGTGATGCTGTGCTGGCGCTGGGGTCCCCGGTAATCAGCAGGCAGCACCGTGCTGCAGGGCTCAAGGACTTTTGAGGGTCTCAGCCTCCCGGCTTCAGCTTTGGATTGACTTCATTCCCTGTCTTTCAGCTGCTGGAGTCCTCAGAAGTGACCTGCAGCTGCTGCTGCATCGGCACCAGGAGCAGTGCTTGGTCCTGCCAGCCCTTTGTAGGAGCTGGTGCTGCTCCACTCCCCTCTCTGGGAGAAACTGAGGCAGGAGAACTCACCTGGCCCAAATCCAGTTGCCCACAGTGTCTGTCCCTGCCAGCAAGGGAGGAACCATCTCTCCTTGGTCAAATCCAGGCCAGCTGTCATAGGGAATAGATCTGTGATTCCCCAGCTAGGAGTCGCCTCCATCTCATGGATCTCTGTGGCTTTGGCCTGATTTTGCTTTGGGTTTCCACAATGCCCTGTGGCCATGAGCTGCACTCAAGCTGCAAGCCCTGGCCTTAGACCTTCCTGGGGTTTTCACCCCAAGCCTCAAGCCTTCACCCCATCCTGCTGCCAGCCCCAGCCCTGTCCACAGGCCTGGAGAGCAGGAATAGCGAGGAAGCTCCCTGTGCCTGGCTGGCTGCAGCACAGCATATGTGCTGGGATCTGCTCCCTGCCTGCTGTTTATCCGCTTCCTTCGAGTTAACTTATGTTTCCATCGCTGCCCATCTGTCTCCTTCTCTTCCTCTCTTCTTTCCACTCCTTCCGTGCTGGCAGGCGCCGGCGGAGCGCGGGGTCCCCTCCCCAGCAGCTCCGGGTGACCCTGGGCAGTGACAGGCATTCTGCTTCCCTCCACTCCTCCTGTATCCCTGCGGGGAGTTTTTTGGGATCCTGGTTTGGATGCACCCAAGGCTGAGCTCTGGCAGTTCCCTCCATCCATTAAATTCAGCAGGAATTCCGTCTGGAGGATCCCCTTCATCCATTAAAGCTGAAGCCGCTGGGGCTGTGTCGGTGCCGGCAGCTCTCTTTCAGCCTTCCATTCCCTCCCTTCCTCCCTCTTCCTCTGCTCTCTTCACTCCCCGGGCTCAGAAACGTCGCTGCCATCCATCCTGAGCAGGATTTGCTCTTCAGATGTCTGTGCTTCCCAGCCCGCGGGAGGGAAGCCCGGCCCCGCTCCCACCCGGAGCCCGGCTATTAGGGATACCCGGGCTTCTTCGGGAAACACAAAGGCATCGAGAGCCGGAGCCAACATGCACCTGCTTTTCTTGCTGCTTCAGAAAGCCCTTGTGGCTGCTGCCTCCCACTTCTCCAGCTTTTATTTATAGTCTGTCTTGCTCGCGCTGGGGATTTTTTCTTTCTTTCTTTCCCTCTCCCCGGCGCAGCTGAGCTGCTGAACTCGTAGCGCTGCGGAGAGAGGCTTTTCCCTCAGTCATGGAAAAGGGACTGGCAGAGAAATCAAATCCCCACAGGAGCATCCCAGAGCCTCATCACCGAGCACTTTGTCAGCTCTGGTCACCCCTGTGGGCAGCCAGAGGGGTTGTGCACGAGGAGGTCACTGCTGGTGGCCGTGACCCACATTTGGGGCTTTGCTGGGTGCTGTGGGCACGAGCAGCATTATCCTCGCTGTGGCACCAGGCTCTCGGGGCCCCTGCAAAGGACAGACCAGGCCCTGAGGAGGGACATCCCTCGGGCTGGCCGTGCTGCTTGTCACATCAGTTTGGTGACACCAGTCTCTTCCCTGCTGGGAGCTGGGCTGAGACCCAGGAAATTCGTGCTGCTCATGGCCCTTCAGGGAGATGCTGGACAGAGATGGGGCTGGTGTTTTTCTCTTGCTGGCACTGTCCCCTCCCCAGGGCACAGCAGAGATGTGCAGAGGAGTCCTCAGCCAGGGGACACCAGCATCACCCGCCCTGTTTGGCAGCGGTGTCAGGGCCATGAAGAGCTTGGGGGATGGCTGAGACCAGTGAATCAGCCACTGCTGTTCCTTGTGGGACCCTGCCAGCCTGCCATGTCCCACAGGGAAGCCACCAAGGGCTGTACAGTGCCACTAAAAGCCAGGTTCCACTCCTTGGAGCAAAAACACAATGCTCACCACGTCCGCCCTCTCCACTTCTCCTGGGGAGGAGGTGGCCAGGGGACACAGCAGGGAGAAGGGAGGGGAGAGGGGGCTGAGGACCGAAATAACAGCCAAAAATTACAAAATAAAATCCAATCACAAGGCGAGAGGCTCACCATCTGCCGTGTGGGTGCCAGAGCAGGAGCCACCCGCCAGCCCGGGCGCTGCCGCTGCCAAGTGACTCAGCACCGGGAGGGAAGGATGCTCTGGGGACCCTCGGGGCTTGACCCCTGCACCCCAAAGTGTGCCCCAGGGGGAAAGCCAGGGGTGGAACCCCTCACTCCAGGGACAGATGCTGGCAGGAGTTTTGGGCAATCAATGGCCGCTGGGGTCAAACCCTTTACAGCTTGGTGTTTCCTCGGGAAGTGGGAAAATCCAGGTGGAAGCAGAGACTTCTTTATTCCATGGGAGCCACGTTTCCATGGCACCCAGTGGGAATGTGCTTCTCCACCGACCTGATGCCTCGTGGGGTCCAGCAGCACAGTGAGGGGAGCCCAGGGTGCCCCTCCACCATGGCCATGGCAAACCAGGGCAACCAAACAGTGGCACCCGGGCTGAGGGTGCTGCCCAGCTGTCCCCAGATGGGCACTGACGCCACGACACCCTGGGCAGAGGTGGCATCACTTGATGCCTAAACAGCAAGTGCCACCCCTGAGGACACCAGGGGACACCAGTGTGATGTAGTGGTCCTGGTTAATACCATGTTCCCACTAACACCATGTTGTAACACCATGCTCCTGGCTAACACCATGCTGCCACTAACACCACGTTCCCACTAACACCATATTCCTGGCTAACACCATGTTTCTGGCTAATACCCTGTTCCTGGTTAAACACTGTGCTCTCTGCTAACACAGTTTTCCTGGCTAACACCATATTCCTGGCTAATGCCATATTCCCAGCTAACACCGTATTCCCACTAACCCTGTGTTCCTGGCTAACACTGTATTCCCACTAACACCACGTTCCTGGCTAACACCGTGTTCCCGGCTAATACCGTACTGCTAGTCCCGGCTAACGTCCCATTCCTGGCTAACGCCCTATTCCCAGCTAACACCATGTTCCCGGCTAAAACAATTCCCAGCTAACACCATGTTCCCGGCTAAAAACATTCCCAGCTAACACCGTGTTCCCGGCTAAAACCCTATTCCCGGCTAACACCGTGTTCCCGGCTAATGTGGTGCCGGCGCAGGAGACAAAAGCGGCATTACTCACTGCCGGGGAGGAGCGGCTCAGAGCATTACTCAGCCCCGCCAGCAACTGGGTCTATTCTTTGTGCATCAGCCTGGGGGACCGAGGAGGAGGAGGAGGGCAGGGGATGGGGGACTCATTTTTCCTAGGGAGCAATGACCGCCCACTCCTCTGCAGCCCCCTCCTTCCCCCGGTGTCATTGGAGGGACGTCAGCCGGGGGGGATGCTCGGGCGGGGGCTGTGCCTGTGCTGGTGCCTCCGGGTCTCCGGGTGCCGCTTCCTCGGGGCTAATTAGAGGTGATCGATCCGAGGAGAAGGTGGAGGAGGCGCATGTGGCTGTGGGTCGTGTCCTCTCCTCCAGGTATCTCCAGGTGGCTGGCAAAGAATGTTCCCGAGAACCACAGATGTGGAGCACAGCGGGGGCTGGGGGTTTCTCTGGGGTCTGGTGGATCTGGGCACAGCTCTGGGCACGAAGGCACTGCCATCGTGCTGGCGTGGAATTTTCTGGTTTGGAATTATCTGCTGGGCCAGGTGCACACATTGCCCCTCTGCTGGGGAGGGTAGCAAACACATTGCCCCACTTCTGGGGGAGTTTACTCCTGACTTAGAGGATCTTTTAGGGAGCTCTTGGTGAGGTTGATACTGGGATGGATGGATGGATGGATGGATGGATGGATGGATGGATGGATGGATGGATGGATGGATGGATGGATGGATGGAGTCACTAATGGAAGAACACTGGAGAGGGGAGGCAGGGGTGAGGGATGAGCCGCTGGCGGATTTGTAGCCACGATGCTGCTTCTTAATGGAGGAAAATAATCAATGTGGGCTGAAGGGGGGAAGAGGATTTTAAGTGGGGGAGGACATCACTGCCCTGGATTGGGAGCATAGGCATTTCCACGGATGAGGGGAAGGAAAGGGGACAGTGTTCCCAAAGGCATGGCCATGAGCAGGAGCAGAATGTGGAGTGGGGAATGATGCAGGGGCAACAACTGCCCTGGCAGGAAACACCTGGAGCCTCTCAAGCCTGGGGGAACCTCAGCTGCAGAGCATGAAGCTTTAAATAGGGGAGGGGATGCCCTTCCAGCATTCCAACTTCTCTGCTCTCATTCCTGTCTAGTGATCCTAATCTATTTTAGTGATTCTATGGCTCTCCTGGCCAGGTACTGGCAACATGACTGGGCTGTGTGGTGGGGGGTTCTGGTTGCAAGAGGATGTTCCCTCCCCTGGGAAACCAACATCAGGATAGGGTCCTACCCCCAGAAGGACTTGGGTTTCTGGTAGGGATTCTGCTTTGAGCTCCAGGGAATGCAGCTTGGAGTGGCTGCTCCTGTCTTTAGAGGAGTCCTGCTCTTCCATGGCTTTATTATGAGCAGGAAAACGTGCTGGCGCTGCTCAGTACGCAGGGAAATTGCTTCTTGCACAGTTCCCAGACACAAAAGGTGATTTTGGGCCGGGCCAGGTCTTTTCTGGCTTGTTCAGCGTTGCAGCTCCCGTGCCTGTCCGCAGGGTCTGTGCAGAGCCCTGGCAGCCGTGTGTGCCTCCACGTGGCTTTGCAGGCACTAATGAACATCCCCCGTGCTGTGCTCCCCGCTCCCAGGGAGGAAAACCTCGTTATCCAGGGAGATGGATGCGGTGGCGTGTTCCCAGATACCCCGTGGCAGAGCCAGGCTCGAGGTCTGGATGCCTGGGTTACAGAGGTTCCTGGAGAGACGCTTTTGTTCCAAAATCAGCCGTGAATTTAGGAGATTCGAGTTCCACCACCCTGCTGCAGCACCCCTGGGGGTCTCCTTATTCTCAGCATCCCTCATGTTGCTCCTGTAAATGCACCCTCAAGCCTCTACAAAGCAATTAAAACTGCAGCTACCCATAAAAATTAATTGTGCCGTGTAATGCTGCTCTCTGGCCAATGAGCTTGTCCCCACCTGACCCTGGCGGGGGGACCCCATCCCTATTGGAGCCCCTCCGAGGGGGGGATTGGGTACCTCTGCATGTGGTTGCCCCAGCAACTGTCAGTCTCCGGCAGCATCCATCACACCCAACATTCCAGAGCCTTTATCGCGCCTTCGGTGCAGCGCTGATGGAGCGGGGCTGCGGGATAAGCGTCACCCGCCTCACCTCGCTCTTTATCTCGCACTGCTCATAAATCTCTGCGTGTCCCCCTGCTCTAATCCCCTCCCGGTGCTGCTCAGGGGAAGAGCTACCCCAGCAGAGACCTGTGTCCGTAGGAGACTCGGCAGAAAGCCAGTTAGGAGTTTCCGAAGCGCGGTGTTGTTGATTGCCTCTATCCTTGCAAATGAATAAAGCGTCGAGGCCATTGTTTGACTCTGCCTGTGAGTGCGTGGCCTCAGGTGCAGCTTGGGAATGTTGGAGGGAGTCAGAGGGATGGAAAGGGTTGTGGGGTGATGGGAAGAGGGGAGCTGTGGGTTGTGGAGCCAGGAGAATGGCTCGTGGGTACACAGCTCTCCCTGCTCCTTGTCCTCATAGGGGAGAAAACTGACCCAGATCTTTCCTCTACCCATTTTTCCTCCCTGCCTTTATCCTGCTTTCCCTGTTCCCAACATCTAACCTGGCTCATGCTGGGGGATTTCTGCTCCTTTTCTGAGTCTGCACCGTCCTTGATCTGTTGCTTTGCGTCATTTAAGGACTAAATTTTAAAGGCAAAAAATGCTGTTAAAATAGAGTTGACTTTCTTAGTGCTACCTAAAACTAAGCAGGTTCTGAGGGTCGGAGCTGTGACTGGGGGGCGCTGCAGGTGTCTGGGGCTGGGCTGGTTTATCCCAGGAATTCTTGGTTCTCCTTAATTAATTCGTAAGGCCCTCTCTCATGTTTTTACACAAGACACCACGGTTTTGGCTCACAGCATCCCTCCCAAGGGAAGCCCAGCGTGGGGCTGTGGAAGACACCCGCCCAGCTTGGAGTGCTGTCCTCATCCAAGGTTTTGCAGGGGAAGCCTGGAATAAGCGTGAATCAGCCATTCTCTGAGCATAAAGCAGAGTGAGCACCAGCATCCCCCCCGGGGGCTGCCTGGGATGGCTCCCTGCCTGCTGCAGGCAGCTTTCCTGCAGGGAATGCATAATTTCCTTGGACCCCCTCAGGCAACCAGCTGGGAATCTCCAGATTCCCCAGTTTCGATGACAGTGTGGGGAATTTGGGAGCAGTCTCTCCGCTCTGGTGATAAAAGGCGAGTGACAGTCGTGGATGTTTTTGGGGGAGGAAAGCATGTAGGGCAGTGCTGCTGCAGGGAGGGGATTGCTCTGCCTTCCCTGTTCCCACAGGATGCTCAGGCTCTGTCAGACTTTCCCAGCTGACCAAAGATATGTTAATCCTTTCCCTTTCACGGCTTGCTCTCCAGTGGGACTGGCACCAGGAACCAGGTGGGTCCCTGCAGGTGTTTTCCTGCATCCCTGGCTTTAGGTTGCAGGGATGTTCTGGCTGTGCCTGGAGCTGCATCACCTTGTCAGCACCTCAAAGGATGCTCGTATATTCAAATGCTTCGAGGAGCTGGGGCTCTGCACTTGTTCCCGGGAAAATAAATAAATAAAATCATCTGCTGGGATTTTCTTGCTCCCGTTTTGCTGGTGAGGAGTCGGGCTGGGGTGAGAGAGGGAAAATGGGATGGGGTGATCAGAGGAGGGTTCCTGCCGTCTGGTGACACCCCGGGGCTCGCAGCGATGTCCCTGCAGAGGCTGTGCCGCCTCCCCAGCCCCGTGCAAGGCCACCGTGTCCTTGTCGGCGGGGGTGGCGCAGGTACGTGTGCCTGCTGTCCCCGCGGCTCCGTGTCACCTTCTCGCCGCGGTGACCGGAGCGGTGCCGGCGGAGCCGCAGCACAGCAGGGAGCCGGCATTTGTTTCTGCGACAGCTTTGCAACAGATTCCTTGGCGGAGCTGACTGCAAACTGCAATCCTAAACTGTCGGACGGCTCCTTTTTCCAGCCTGGGAGTGTGAGAAACAAATTTGTTTGGGTTATAAAAACATATTAAAAAGCAACACATTTTGTTTTGCAATATACATAGTTCTTCATGCCAATTTTTTTTTTTTCTTTAATGACTGCCATTCTAATCCCTTCCAGACAAAGACGTTTCTTAATAACTTTTTGTGGAGGTAATTGCTGGGGAGCTGTTTCAAAGTGGCAGGCAGGGAGCTGTGGGTTGTACAGCTGCAAGTGATGGCTGTGCATTGCTCAGGTACGGAGGGAGGAAGGATCAAAAAAAGCTCTTGAGTGTCTCCAGCTTTGAAAAGGTTCTGTACCTGGTGATGCCTGACACCAGGAATGTCTGGAACAACACAGGAAAGAAGCTTTTGCTCATCACATGTGACCAGATGTTTGGCATCTTGATGTTCATGTGCTCTGGTGTTCACTGACTGCTTGGGTCTTCCCAGGTCCTGGGTTTGGAGTGTCTGGCTCTGAGCAGCATCTCATCAGTCCCAGCAGCTTCCTCTCCCCCTGGACCATGGGATAGCAACCTCCTGAATGGCATCCAGACAACATCCAGGACCTCCAGCAGTGGGTTTCCCTGGTAGGAACAATGTGTTAGGGATCCCTGGGAGCTGCAGGTGGATTTGGATCCCAAACCACTTGGGGTCTATCAGCTCCTCATCCTTGATCTGATTGTGAAACATCCTGGGGCATCTCCAAATCTCCTTTGCAAATGAAGGGGTGCAGACTTGTTTTCCCAAGTCGATGCCAGCTGCTCTTCAAATCAAGGTAAATGCCTGTGGGTTATTTTTTTTTTTTTTTTAGAAATGGCACTGTTTGATGTGCAATTAAAATGCTCCATTTAATTAGACAAATACCAAAGAACCTTCAGAAACATGACTATTTTTCTATATTTACTCCTCCTGTGTTTTTCTTAGTGACTGTAGTTCCAATTAAAACAACCTCCCCTATTAAACAGTTGGCTCTTAAACCCAGGAACTAAAAATACAGCAAGACCACGAAAGCTGCCCTCCCTACCCCCACATCTTTACCTTGGACTGCTGCCTCTGCATTGCTTTGCTCCCTGAGAGCTTCTCGAGGCACTTGCTGGAGCTGGTGGTACTTGACTTTGGCTTTGCTCCATCATTTCTCCTACCTTGTGCTAAAAACTTGCTGCCTTTGGGCAGAAATATGCCCAGAGCAGCCCAATTCGGATGGAGGGGTGGGTTACTATGGGGATGGGAAGGCATTTGCAGCAGGTTTTCTCCCACCCCATTAATTTGGGGAGCCTTTGGAGGTGGTTTCATCCCAAAAAGCCCTGCTTGATGTGCCTCCAGCTGGGAGCTGACACTTGCTGTGGCGGGGCTGGGGGGAACAGCTTGCATGCACTCCAAACATGTCTGTGCCATCCATGCGTTTGCACTATAGGAACAATAGCCAGCCTGCCAAGCTAAACACGAGCTGTTCCCCAAGTTATTGGCATTTTGCTGTTTGCCAAGGGTCTGAGAGGAGGCGGGTAAGCAGCCATCAGCTCTGAGCTGCAGCTCCGGGCTGGGAGAGGGGCTGTGGAGGAAACCCCTTCCCATCATCCAGGCTGAGGCAGCAGCAGCAGCTGTGCTGTCTGTGCTCAGGGAAACTGAGGCACAGCCCCTCGGTTTCCACGCACTGGGCACCCCCAGGGGCACCTCCCTGCCCTGCTCTGCCCCAGCTGCTGAGCTCAGCCCCCGGGCACTGTGCCTGCTCTGCCTCTGTTTAACGGGGAGGTAATTTCCCAGAGGTGCCTGAAGTTGCCTTAATGTGAGCTGTCAAAATGATGTACAGCCATGCCGGGCTGCCTCGCTCCCCCTGCCTCTCTGGTGACAATTTTGTCAAAGATCCTTTTTGAGATGCTGTTTTGACGGGGTGCTAATGGCTCCTTCCTCATCAGGCACCCGTAATGTCCCCGAACGTGCCGAGTGGAAGCTGCTGGTTTCGGTGATAATTAAGAAAAATGCTAATAACAGGTTTAAAGGAGAGCAGCTGGGGGTCAGTGCTGCTGGGTTGTTGACAGCTTGGTGATGCTCACAGCCTGCAAAGGCCAGAGGTAGCATCTCCTCTGTGGGCTGGGATAAAGCAGGTTTTTGGGAGCCTTTGGCATCACAAGATGCACCTCCGAGGGTTTGCTGGGATGGGGTAGCCCCCAGAAATGAGGAGATGGCTCAGCTCGTCTTAATAACAGGAGAGGTTAAAAATAAAAATCAATGAATACCAGATTATTGAGATGGGATTAATATCAATTTTAAACACCCCCCAACATCAATAAGGACCCAGTGTAGCCCAACTAATGAGATTGGGAGCCTCAGCAATCAAAGCAGAGGATTAGAGATGATCAGAATAAATCCCAAATGATGAGGGACGTTGCCAAAGTCTATCCTTGGAAGACCCCACTGGCATGGACCTGATCCTGGGGGATGTTTGGGGCTGAGTTTGCTCGGACCCAGAGCTGGGTGGTCTGACCTGGATGTGGGTTTGGGCACAGGCTGCAGCCCTTGGTGCCTGCTTGGATGTTGGAGCCCAAAACACTGTGCCACCTCACTTTAGCACACCATGGTCAAATCCCACCTGTCTGGCACCATCCCATGGGTTCCCACCTCCACCACTGATACCTCAGACTCCAAGTCTAGATCAGGACACTGGGACACTTGGACATTGCCTAAAACCAGTTTGCCCACAGCCCTTGGATAGCCCCAACCACCTTCTCCCACAGCCACCCATGTTCTCCAGCTGTGCTCCCTTCCCAGTTCCCAGTTAATCCCCGTGCGTGTTTTTAATGCCTCTGCATGTCTCTAAGCTCCTCTATACCCAGAAGCCAAATGCTCCTTGTAGGATTCAGATGTCTCCCCTGTGGATTAGATGGGATGGCTGCAAATTCCTTGTAATTTGCTCACGCGGGGTCTATTATCTGCTCCTGGGAGGCACGAGAGGAGGGGGCTCAGGGGTGGCCCCCCCCTCTGTTTCCCATCTGTGTAATGCTGGGCCAGGAGGGATTTTAGCCAGTGATCCCTTGTCCAGGCTGTGATTCAATTATTCCCCACTGCAGCCTTGCTGGTGGCTACTGGGCAGCACTGGAATTTGTTCCTCATGTGGTGTGATGGAGGATGGCCCATCTCTGTGCCAGGCAGGGCTGGATCATGTCATCCCCATCCCACACAGGGCTGGACCAGAGCATCCCCATCCTGTTAAGAGCTGGTCTAGAGCATCCCCATCCTTTTAAAAGCTGGTCCAGAGCATCCCCATCCCATTCAGAGCTGGTCCAGAGCATCCCCATCCCATTCAGAGCTGGTCCAGAGCATGCCCATCCCATTGAGGGCTGGATCAGGGCATCCCCTCCCATTCAGAGCTGGTCCAGAGCATCCCCAACCCACACCAGGCTGATTCAGGGCATCCCCCACCCAGACAGGGCTGGACCAGAGCATCCTTGTCCCGTTCAGGGCTGGAACAGAACATTCCCAACCCATCAACGCCTGGACCGTGGCATCCCTGTCTCATAAAGGGCTGCCCCACTGACTCTCCCCTTTCTCAGGTTAGCTGGTTCATCAGCTGCTCATGCTATTAAATATCACTGCTGCTTAATTCAGGTGTCTGGGATGCAGGCTGGATTCGCTGATTCAGCAGGTTAAGGGAAAATCCTTTCTTTTATTGAAAAAGAGTGGGAGCTGGGCAGAAGTGGGGGAGGTTTTGGGAGGGAAGTCTTCTCCTGCCAGGGATTTCTGGCTGATCGAGGCTGTGTGCTCCAGGAGTTTGATCTCGGTTTTCTCATGTCCAGCAGCTGGAGAACAACTGAGTTGGTGTCCTCGGAGGTGTTTTCCCTCTCCTCATGGACGTAGGGATGGAGAGCAGCAACGAGGGCATCCCTGCGCCTCCCGCATCTCCCCGTGCGCGGTCATCCCCCACCCCCGAGGCTGCCGCCGCCTTCCCGGGGCGGGGAGCCCGGATTTGTCTTTCTAATGCCTCAGTCAATGGCATCGATTGGGCTGGAGCAAAGGATCGATGGTAATTTGGTCGGAGGGCCCCGGCGCCGGGTGCGAGAGGAGTAATTAGAGCAGCAGAGGCGGCGCGGGCCGGGAGGTCGGGACGGAGCCCATCGCCCGGGGAGGGACAGAGGGACGGACAGGCAGCAGGGAGGGCCAGGGGCTCCCGCTCTTCCAGCAGCCGAGATGCCCTTCCTGCTTCCAGCTCCCCACCCCAGGCTGGCAGGAGCAGGGGGTTTGCACTACCAAGGGATAGATGCTGAAACTGGGGGTTTCCAAAGGGGCTTTCCCTCTCCACTGCTCTCCGCTCCAGAGAGCATTCTTTCCCAAATTGGGCAGAGGTTGTGTGCTGGGAGGTGCCTGCAAAGGAGGGAACTCACTGCTCTACCCAAGGAGGAAGTGATGGGGGACCCTGGCGGGAGCTGGGTCTTGCTACAGTTGGGCAAAAATGAGAGAAATTTCCCTGCAGCCCAAGGGAACGGCACCAGAGCCCTGCAATGCAAATTTCCCTGCTCTGCCTTGGCCTTCCAGCCTGCAACTCGCTGGCAAATCCCACGCACACGGCTGGAGCCTGCTGCTTTCCCCAGCCCTGCCTTCGCAGGGGGCTGCAGTGGAACAGACTTTCTCCTCTTCCCCAGCAAGAATTATGGACCATCTGGATTTCAAAGGCAGCTGCTTTTATTGGAAGCTGTTCCTTGCGGTGGGAAAAGAGGGGGCTCGTGCCTGACAGACACCCCAGCTTTGTCCTCCCATGCTGTCCATGCCAATGCCAGGGAGCCACATCCCAGCTGGGTCCTGGGGGATGTTGCACACAGCTGGGCTTGGGAGCACCCCGGGGGTGGTTTCCAGAGTTGGGTGGGTGGAAGGGAAGGGAGGGGAGGATGTAAACTTGGGGAAAAGGTCAGGCATGCTATAAATAAGTGGCATCCGGGGAAAGAAATGTCAGTGTGCAGCAGCGGTGGCACAGCAGTGCCCGAGATGGGGAGGGAAATGCTGTTGTCTGGGGGATCGAATCCATGGAAATTGGGGGTGGGATGACAGAGAGGGGACTTTCCCTGAATCTGGTGGGTCAAAGCGTGGCTGTGGTGCTGGCCAGGTTGTTACTGGGAGTGCTGATGCAGCCAGGTAGGATTGGGGCACGCATCAGTCACAAATCTCCCAGGCTCTCAGCACTCGGAAAGTTGTCGTGCTGCTGTCTGACAGGGAAAACAGGCTGGGGCTGAGGCTTTCCAGCTGCTCCACTCCCAGGACCATCTTCACTGAAGGCAGATAGATGGGGGAGAGCTTTCCATGGTCCTCCTGCCAGAGCTGGGAGCTTGTGTGTCAGGAGGATGTTGCAGGAGTGGGCGAGCACCCTGGAGAGGCGTTTCTTTTTGGGATGGGGGAGCATCAGCAAAGCAAGATGCTGTGCTAGCCATGCCCACAGCTTCTCCAGGGCATTCCCTGGAGCTCCGCCGGCCTTCCAGGGGAGCCAGGCGTGTTCCTGGGGACTGATTGCACGTTTGTCCCCAAAGTGGTCTGACTCGCTGCCGAGTCATCTTCCCGCAGCCCTGTGAATGCAGGGCTGATTGCTGCCTGGCAGGGAGGGAGCCCGGGGAGGGGGAAGCTGACTGGGAGCCAAGCCCAGCTGCGGGAAGCGATGCCGACAGCCGCTCTCCCGGGCCGGGCTGGCTCGCCGGGTTGGTTTCAGCGGCAGCTGAGCACTGGCCAACTCGTCTCGCTGGTTTGTGCCCGTCTCGGTTGAAGGGATGGTATGGGGAGCTGTGTGCCCCGGTGGTGCAGGACCCCCACGTTCCCAAGAGAGCCCTGGGCGGCTGTCACCTCTCCCTGTGTCCCCTGGGAGTGCCGTGGCAGTAATAAACCTGAACCCGCAGGCTGGTGCTATTCTGTGACTTCTGAATGGGAATTCCCTCCCCATGGCTGCAGTGCCACCTGCTAATGCACCTTCATCCCCAAGTCTCTCCTGATCCAGGGAGGGTTTGGGGGTGTTGTAGTGATGCCCTGAGCTTGGGGGTACAGGATGCTGAGCTGGGAGCCTCCAAAGTTACCAGTCCTGAGCACACTGTCTCCTTCAGCCCTTCATCTGGGCTCTGCCTGGAGGGGACACATGGAGGGGCCAGAGCCTCTTTTCACTGTGCCTGGCCTCCTGAGCAGGAGCAGACAGCTTGGGGGGCTGTGGCCTCGGGCAATCTTGTTACAGCTTGTCAGGCTGTTGTTTGCGGGAGCTGAGGATTTGCCCACCTGCTGCTGGGCAGGAGGGGCTGCTGGGGCTGGTGGGTTCCCTGAGAGCTTGGACTCTGCTTCCCCCATCCATGATGTACCCCGGTTTTGGGGTATACCTATAGGAAAGGTGATGCAGCAAGGAATGGTCTCTGGCTGTTGGGTCCTCGGGAGCCACACTGAGGCCCCCACACATGATGATCACTTTGAGGGAGGAGAAAAACAGTAACTGGCTCAGCCCGGGCAGGGAGCTGCGGGGCTGCAGACCCTGCAGCCATCGTCTTCTCCCCTTGAACAAAGGCAGCTCTGATGCTCCCCTGCCTCTTGGCACTGCACAACAGATCCCTTCTCTCCGGCAGCAAAAGCCTTTTCCAAGCCCGGCCCCCCTCCTCGGGAGGGCTGCAGGGCTCTTCCCTGTCCCCGGCCAGCCCAGCCTGGCACCTGCCTGCCTGTCCCCGTCCTGGGGTGCCACGGAGGGGACCCCCACAGGCTTGTCCCCTCCCGCAGCAGGGCCAGCGCGGGTTGGTGGGATTTTGGGGGGGCGAGGCTTGGATTGCAGACGCTCCCGCATCCCGGTGCTCCCTGCCTGGCACCAACAAAGCTCCTGGGGGAGCAGGGCTTGGGGTGACGAGCAGCGCCCCCGGTTAGGGTGGGACTGGGCTGGGGCGGGCTCTGGACATGGGGGACCCCGGCACGGCAGCAGCAGAGAGCAGGGGAAGAGAAGAGCTCCTGCGCCGGTAATTACGGACGAGGTTGATGCCACACGATGCGGGGACGTCAGCAGTGTGTCACAGTGATGACACGCTGCATGTGCAGGGGCTGGGAAGAAGGCGAGAGGTTGGAGCCCTGGGACCCGGCGTGTGCCCCGCAGTGCTGAGCCAGCCTGACCTTCACTGAGTCACTTGTCCCCCCCCCCCCCCAGCCTGCCAGGACACCTCTGGGGTGGCCCAGCTTTGCCCCATCCCTCCGGCAGCTCAGCCGGATCCCCGTGCCTCAGTTTCCCCGAGAGCAGAAGCTGAGCAGCTGCCGTGGCTCTGTGCCTCTCCAGCAAGGAGAGCGGCACGCTCCTGGCTTTTCGGGGATGTTCTCGGGGAAGCCAAGGCAGAGTGTGGTTACTCATGGCGATGACAGTGCCGATGACAAGTGCCGCAGCCCCCAGGAGCACGTGCTGTGCCTGTGCTCCCGCGGAACGCAGGGAGGTGTGTTCCCGGTGCCAGAGAGCCCCAGTGAGTAATGGGGTGGGCGGCAGTGCTGGGTGGTTCTGCCGGGCTGGAGGGGGCTGCAGAGTACACTCTGTACCCTTCAGGATGGAGGGGAGACCCCCACCAGCCCCAAGAGGGGTGTGCCCCCCTATAGAGCAGTAGGATGGGGGGCTACAACACCACAACTTGCTTTGTGAGAAAGGGGAGATGGGTCCCCGGGGAGATCAGCAGTGTCCTGCTGCCCCTTGCTGGGGGAGCAAACACCAGGTCACGGTGGCTGCCGTGGGTCTGGGGACCCCCACCGACCCCCAGGCTGCATCTGCCCCAGCCAGGATCCCACGGAGCAGCACGACAAGGCTTCCCCCGGCTGGTGCTGGGACAGGGATGCTCCACGCCGTGGAAAGACATATTTAGGCTGGAGAAGCAGGTGATGAGATAAGGATGGGGTATCGCGTTACCACAGTCGGATCTTTCTTTGAGGTTAACAAGACAAGACAGACAATCGCTGCTGCTTGATCCAGGGAGTGCTGTGTGAGTGAGTCTATTAGTGGGCTGATGAGTAATTAGCTCTGTTGGAGACCTGCTAACGGGAGGAGAAAGTTGTTACCGTGACTCAACTGACCCCTCTTCACACAAGTTTAGAGCGTCTTTTCTGAAATACCGCAGGTGGATCATTCCACGATTTGGACGTGCAGCCAGGAAGGCATGGCAGGATATTCCTTGTTTGCCATCTGGAGTCACGCGTCGCTGACGAGCCACCGGCGAGGGGAGAGGGGACGAGGAGGGAATGAGCCTAACCCCAGCTGGGTGTGAGCCGAGCCCATCTGCCTGCTCGTCCTGTGAGGGGGCTTGTTTTGGTCTTTCCAAAGAGCAGGCTGGCTGTGCGCGCAGCGGCGCGGCTGCTCAGCGCTGCCAGGCTCAGCTCCCGAGCTCGCAGCGCTCCTGCGGGCCCCTGCCCTGCTGCTCTCCCTCGCTGAGGTGGCGGGGATGGGCTGGGCTCTCCTGGTCCCCGCGCTGAGAGGGGAGGAGGTGACAGCTGGGCCATGTGGGATGCTGTGAGACACCAAGTCCCACTTTCGGAATGTGGGCCGTTCCCTCCGAAGTGCAGGAGGCAGCTCTCCCGGGAGATCAGGTGTTGTGAGACTCGTGACTCCACCATGCAAATGCTGGAGGCTGTGAATAATCATGTACTTGTGCAGGGAGACTCAGCCCCGTGTGGGTTGGAGCATCCCTCGGCCAGGTGGGAGCCAGCTGGGTCCAGATTCCTGCTTTCCTGGACTGGTCACCAGCAGTGAAAAGTTAGAGTGACAATAATCCATAGCCGGGCAAGTCCCATATTCAGATCAGCCCCTCTTCAGTGTTGAGTATTTTTGCTGCCCCATATGAAGTCTGATCCAGAACCTTGCTGCTCCAAGTGCTGGAATTCCCTGAGCTTCCAGCCTGAGCTGTAGCTCATTCCCATTTTTCTTGTGCCACTTCCCAACCCAAAACCTCAGTCCCTGATCCTGAGAGCCGAGTTCCAGGGAAGTGGCAGCAGGGCTCAGCCAGGGCTGTGTCTCTCCCAGATGAATGTGTGTGATAGGGAGAACTGCATCCCCCAGGTCTCTGGTGCTAATCTGAGAACTCCTGCCTCTTCTGTCAGAGCTGTTTTCTTTAAAAAAGCAACGACATTTTTCTCCTTCTTGTTAGGCAGAGTGGTGAATTTATCACTGGGCAGTTGTCAGGTGACTTAGCTGGACATGGTGGGCTCTGCTGGCTGTGGCTGTGTGGAGGGCAAGGGCATCCCCGGGTCAGCAGCACAGCACACAGGCAGGGCTCAGGTCAGCAAAACGCTGCTGCAAGAGCTGCTCCAGCTGCAGGGAATGTGGGCAGGAAAGTGCCAGCTCCAGGGTGACCTGCATCCCATGGGAACTGCAGGGCACAGCAGAGATGTTCCCCCAGGGATAGGGACAAGATGTTTGTGTGGGTCTGGGGCTGTGCAGCTGATTTGGTTCCAGCTCATCCACTTGGCATGGAGGCCTGGCTGCCTGCTTACCACGTGCTTGGAAGGAGATGGCCATGGCCAGGGGTTGGGTGCAATGGCCAGGGGTTGGGTGCAATGGGCAGGGGGTGGGTGCAATGGCCAGGGGGTGGGTGCCATGGGCAGGGGCTGGGTGCAATGGCCAGGGGGTGGGTGCCATGGCCAGGGGATGGGTGCAATGGCCAGGGGTTGGGTGCAATGGCCAGGGGGTGGGTGCAATGGCCAGGGGATGGGTGCAATGGCCAGGGGGTGGGTGCCATGGCCAGGGGCTGGGTGCAATGGGCAGGGGGTGGGTACCATGGTCAGGGGCTGGGTGCCATGGGCAGGGGCTGGGTGCCATGGGCAGGGGTTGGGTGCAATGGCCAGGGGCTGGAGTGCCATGGCCAGGGGATGGGTGCCATGGGCAGGGGATGGGTGCAATGGCCAGGGGATGGGTGCAATGGCCAGGGGATGGGTGCCATGGGCAGGGGATGGGTGCAATGGCCAGGGGATGGGTGCCATGGCCAGGGGATGGGGTGCTCCTTGCTGTGCCACTGATTCCTTCACCCGCTCCCAGCTCTGCCACCACAGACTGACAAGTACAAGGAGTGCCCTGCTCATGTAAATAAACCCAGCTATAAATAGAGAGGGAGAGAAGTGTGAAAACAGTGGGGAATGGATTTCATGAAACCAGCAAATTAGTCTGGAGAAACAAGGGTGTGAACTGACAGCCATGCTCCAAACCAAGCCCATATTTCCAGTTACTTGAGGGATGTTGGTGGGACCCCTGTGCTGGGCTCAGCTTGGGGATGTGCACCCACACTGGAGCAGGGCTGGCTCTCCCTATCCTCCATGGGCTCCTGATGCCTCCTGGCTTGGGCTGTGTTACCATAGGTGCCATCAGTGCCCTTAATTATTTTTTTTCTCCTCTTTGAAATTGTGGCAAAACCCAAGTAAAGACATGGAGATGATCTGACTGGTGACACGGGCTCCAGCCAGACCAGAACTCTGTCTGACTGAGCAAGGGCAGATGGAGCTCTGCCAGCCTTGGGCTGGCTGCTTTGCAGGTTGTGAGTGATGGCTGGGATTTTTTGAGTGCTTTGAAGGTGGCAAGACTGGCGTGGGAAGGGTGCTGGCCAAAGAGTTTTGCCCTCCCAAGCCACTCCAAACCAGACTTTCAGGAAATGAGAGAGCAGCTTGGAGAGCAGAACTGCCCCAGCACAAGGGTCAACCTTGGCTGTGCCAACCCCCCGTGCAGATCTGCAAGCTTTCACTTCAGGCCTCAGCACTGGAAGCTGAGTCAGGCTTTTCTGAGGTCTTGGAATCTGCTAGGGCAGCAAAGTGCCCGGGAGCTCGTGTGAGCTGGGGCTAGGGGATGCTCGTGCATCCTGCCCAGAGCTGTGCCAACATCTGATCCTCCAGAATGTAATTCCAGCCAGAAGCTGTGGGATGTTTCTCCAACTCCCACATCCTCTGCAAGAGTTGGGGTTTTTATTTTTTGCTTCTTTCCTGAACGTGCATGGGAAGAGGTGGGAAGACCAGCAGCTGCTCAGACCTCTTCCCAGATACTCTCCCAATGGGCAATTGGAAGACAGTGAGTGCTGGGGACAAAATGATGTGTCCCCCTCTCTGTGTGAACCTGTCCCCTCCCGGGCTGGCTGTCATCTAGGGGAAGTTCAGTGGCCCATTTTCCATGGCTGGCACACTCCTGGGGGAGCCAGCCCGGCTGCTTGCCCATCTGGCATGGCCAGGTCTTTGCAGGGAGGATGGGTGGGCAGAGACAGGGGAGCACAGGGGCACTTCCTGCCTTCTGCCCATTCTCCATTGAAATGAACCCCAATTCTCTCTTGTCGAGTGGGCTGTGCCCAGCAGGGGTGACAGTGGCACTGAGCTGGTGCCAGGTGAATGTGACACCAAGCTGTGGTGGTGGCAATGAGGTGACTGAGCAGTGCAGGGTCCTGGCAGAGGTGACAGCAAGCTGGTGCAGGGGGCAGGTGCCATGTCTGTCCCAGGCTGGTGGGGCAATGACCCTGGATCACAGATGGTGGCAGCTGTGTTACCCTGAGCTGATGTGTGGTACAAGGCTGCAGTGGCACCAAGCAGCTGGCAGGGAGGTGACCCTGAGGCGCTGCAGGGTGGCAGGGACAGATGGCACAGCTGATGTGGAGCTGGTGCAAGGGGCAAGTGGCTCAGTCTGTGGTAGGGAGGTGACCCTGCCTAGTCACAAACTGTCATTGGCATGTCACAGACGCAGTGTAGGGCAGCAGGGGCAGGTGGCAGCTGGGGCCATGGAGGTGACACATCAGGAAAGGGGGCACATCTAGGGGCAGGGAAGTGATGCTGAGCTGTTATAGGGGGCACATCCAGAGACAGGGTGGTGACACTAAGGCAATGCAGGGGCACAGCTGGCGACAGGAAAGTAACGCTGAGCTGGCACAGAGAATGCATCAGGGGACAGGGAGTGACACTGAGCTGGAAAGTGATGCTGAGCTGGTGCAGGGGACACATCTGGAGACAGGAAGGTGAAGTTGCACCGAGGCAGGGACACAACTGGAGACAAGGAGGGAACAGCGAGTAGGTGCGGTGACATTTGGGGATAGGGAGGTGATAATGAGTTGGTGCAGAGACACATCTGTGGACGGGGAGGTGGCACTGAGCCAATGCAATGACACATCTGGGGATGGGGAGGTGCCACTGAGCCGGTACAGGGACACATCTGGACACAGGCAGGTGACACGGTAGCAGTATAGGGGCCCATCTGGGGATGGGGAGCTGACACTGATCTGGAGTGGTGACACATCTGGGGACAGGGAGGTGGCACTCACACAGTGTGGTGACACGTTTGGATGTGAGGAGGTGGCACCGAGCTGGTGCAGGGGCACATCTATGGACAAGAAGGTGGCACTGATCTGGTGCAGTGATGCATCTGGGAACAGGGAGGTGACACTGAGTAGGTGCAGTGACACATCTGGACAGGGGGAGGTGGCACCGAGCCAGTGCAGGGATACAGCTGGACTGAGGGAAGTGACACTGTACCAGTGCAGGGGCACATCTAGAGATAGGGAGGTGACACTGACCCGGTTCAGTGACACATCTGGGGAGATGACACTGAGGTGGCACATCTGCACATGGGGAGGTGGCACCAGTGCAGGGTAACACCTGGACAGAGGCAGGTGACACCATACCGGTACAGGGCACATGTGGGGACATGTGAGTGATACTGTGAGTGTGCAGGAGTACACCTAATCATAGGGAGGTGACATCGATCCGGTTCGGCAGCACAGTTGGACACGGGGAGGTGGCACCGAGCCGGTGCAGGGTAACACCTGGATGGAGGGAGGTGACACTGCACTGGTACAGGGCACATCTGGGGACACGGAGGTGACACCGTACCGGCGCAGGGGCACACCTAGACACGGGGAGGTGACACGGATCCGGTTCGGTGGCACAGCCGGCCGCGGGGAGGTGGCAGCGAGGCGGCGCGGGGGCGCGGGTCCCGGCGGGTGTCCGCGCGGGGAGGTGACCGTCCGGCGGAGGTGACCGCGCCGCTCCCGGCAGTGCGCATGATACTGCGGCGCAGGGGCCCCGTGCGCGCCAACCCACCTTGAACCGGCCCGGGCCGCGGCGGCGGCCAATCACCGCCCACTCCGCCGGGGCGCGGCCAATGGGCGGCGGGCGGGGGCGGTGCCGAGCCGCTAAAGGGCGCAGGCTAGGCTGCACCGCGCGGCGGAGCGCAGGTGCGGCGCGGCGCGGCGATGGGCGCGGGCATGGGCGCAGCGGCGGGCGGCCGGCCCTGAGCCGCCCCTCCGGCCCCGCCAGCCCCGCCGAGCCCTGCCCGGCCACGGCCAGCCCGGCCCGGCCCCGCCCCGCCCCGGCCGGGCCGCCCGGCGGGCGAAAGATGCTGCGCACCGGGGGCCGGTAGTACTATGATTTGGTATGTGGCCGCTTTGGTAGCAAGTGTGCTCGGCGCCCGCGGGCTGCCCGTCCAAGGTGAGTGCGGCCGCGGGGTGTTCTCGGCCGGGGTGAGCCCGGGAGGGGCGCGTCGGGCTCTGCGGGGCGGCGGCAGGGCCGGCTCTGCGTGTTCCCCCCCCCCCGCTCTCCCGGTGTACCGGATGCGGCGGAGAGGATGCGCATGGACCGGGAGGGATGCGCGCACCGGGGCGGGGGGGGCATCGCGTCCCGGGGAGAGGCCACCGAGAAGGGGCTGGGGAGGAGGGTAGGAGGGGGAACTGCGGCTGCCGAGGGGGTTTGCGGGTTTCGCGTCTTCCCGCTGCCGGTGCGGGGACCGAGCGCTTCCCGCTGCGGCGGGGCGCTGGCGATTCCTTCATCTCCCGCTGCCGGGGGAGCCGGGAGCGCCCGGCGCATCCTCCCTCCGCAGGCGCTCGGCGGGGTTGGCCGTGACCTCCCCGAGGGCAGCGGCTGCAGCTGGGGAAGTTCGGGAAGCCGCGCTCCCGGTGCGGCGGAGCCTCTGCCCAGGGGTTGGAAATTCCCTTTGGGAGAAGGCAAGCGGGTGCGCGGGGGGAAGCACGGCTGGCTGAGTGTGCCCCTTGTTCAGGGATGGGCAAGCTTTTCTCCGCATTCGGATTTCTTCTCTCATCCTGAGGAAGCGCCTGCGGCAGCTCCGGGGGGTGCGGGCAGCGTTTGTCCTTCCCTGCAAGGGTAGCCCGGCTGGGCAAGGAGAAATGCAGGAGGGATTCGTCGCCTTCCCCTGCAGCGCCCCGGCTGCGGGTTTGGGGGTGACTTTGCTCCCACCCCCCCGCCCAGAAGAGGCTGCCCTCCTTCTCCCCCCACTGCAGGCTGGCTGCTGTGCCGTGGTAAACTGAGGCACAGGGTTGTCCAAGGTCAGGACGGAGACGGCAGCAAGGAATAACCCTGATTTTCCTGCTCTGGCTTCTTTCCCTTCAGCTGCCAGCCCCCTCCCTCCCCTCCGAGCCATCCCTGCAGGTAGGGGGGAGCTGCCTGCCGCTGGTGCAGCACCGTCCCCCATCTCTGCTGGTTCCTCACTGGGCTCATGGTTGTCCCTGCCTCCCGGTGGTCCTTACCGGGGAGGAGAGCCTGGAGCCGTGCCCTGGGTGTCATCCACCCTGCCCATGGGGATGCGATGCCTGGCTGGCAGCCACCACCTCTCCCCTCCCCATGGTGTGGGGGACGCTGCCTCGGGGGGCACGGCTGGGATAGGAGGGGTGCCGGGGTGCTGCAGCCCCCCCAATTCACAGCTCTTCTCGAGCCCACTGGGTCACATCTGTGCCGTGCCACAGTCCCTTGTCCTCCTCGCCTGGCGGGCGGCTCCTGGAGGCAGGGGGGTGTGTGTCAGGACGGGGCTGTCCTTTCGGAGGGGGGTCGGGATGGGGCTGCCCTATTTGGGGGCGCGTAGCCCCTCTCGCTGAGCCGTGGCCGGCTGCTGCCTGCCCGAACTGCGTGCTGCAGTGTGCTGAGGCAGTGTTTGCAGCAGCGGCTTCTACAGGGATGCTCTGCCGGGGAGAGGAGCAGAGCAGCTCGTTCGGCACCTGGGAACTTGGAAATACCCTGGAGCCGCTGGGATGGAGCTCCGGAGCTGGTGCCGGGGTGGGTGGGTGCCGGGAAGCCCCGGCACAGGGGTGCTGTGTGTGTGGAGCAGCGTGTACGTGATGAATGAGCGTGCCGTGAGTAATGCGTGGGTGGGTGCCGGGGGAGGGGGTGCTGCGGGCCGGCGTGGCCCCCGCAGGGGCAGGGAGCCCACGGAGCTCGCCCCAGCTGCTGCAACCCTTTGGTCCCAGCACTGTCCTGTCCTCGGGGGGAGTTGTCACCCAGCATTGCTTGGGGATGGGCTTTGGAGGAGCGCTGGGGCTCACCGTGTGCTGGTGCCCTCACTGGGGCTTTTCCTCTTGCCGTGGCCTTCCTCCCACACCACTTCCTCCTTTCTGAGCTGAGAAGCAGCAGCGCTGGCCCTGGGCAGCCTTCTTGCCTGGCTCTCCAAGGGCTTTCCAGGCATTAATCGGCTCAGAGAGGGAAGGAGGGTGCGTTATCCCCTCTTATGGCATGGGGGAGGAGAAGCCAGGACGTGACCGCGCCAGGAGTGGGTGTCAGGGGAGGGATCCGGCCTCCTGGCATTCCCAGCAGTGCCGTCACACCGAGGGGCTTTTCCTCCCTCTCCCACGAGCGTGACGCTGTGGCAGCACGCAGTGAGTGGGGATGCTGGTGGAGCCGGCAGCAGGGTTTGCAGAGGGAGGATCCGGCTGCGCGGCCCCGGGCGAGGGCTCTGGTGAAGAGGCTCCCTGGACACGGCAGCGGGCGATGCTCCTGGCGCTGACCTTGGCCGCTCGGCGTGGCAGTGCCAGCGCTGCATCCCCTGCCCGACCCTGGTGCAGAGCTCTTGCGTTTTGCCTCTTTGGCCGTGGAGGAGTCTGGACCGGGAGCCGCTGGATTTGGCACGTGCGGCTTTGGCCCCGCTCTCTTCTGGCAAGGGGATGGTTTGGCACCGGGAACAGCCAAGGGCGTTGGCCAGGCTCCCATTTCCATCATTCCCTGGAGGTTTTCTGCTCCTCTGGACCTGTTGGATGGGAGCGCACAGGGCTGGGAGGGACGCGAGTGTCTCGGTCGATGACTTGGCTCTCCGGAGGGTCCCTGCTGCGATGCTTTGCTGGCTCAGTTTCTTTTTGACTTGGAAGACACACCTTTGCTGGTGATGGGTGAGCCCTGCAAGTTCCTCTCCAAAGCTGTGGCAGGCTGGCACAGCTCCCATTCACCTCTGATTCTGTCTTGGAGGTCGTGCCTTCGTGCTGGATGAGAAGCCCTGCAGATAGGCAAGCAGTGGGTCCAACCCCATGCGGTGCCGATGGAGGAGTCCTTCCCTCTCCCTTTCCCTGCGGAAGGAATCTCCCGAGCTGGGAGCCCTGAGCGACCAGCTGGCCTTTGGAAAAACAACTCCTTCCTCCTGCTCCTCCATGAAGAGGCTGGCGTTGGTGGGAGGGCTGCCTGAGCCAGGAACAGCGTGATTCAGGAGCTGCTGGCGGGCAGCTCGGAGCGCTGCCTGCATCCCAGTTTCCTGTTGGATTTTGTCAAGGCATCGGGATGGTACCCACTGCTCTGTGGGGAGGGTGATGCCAGCCTGCACTGGTGTGATGTGGGGCTGGGCTGAGGGCACAGCACCCTGGCAGTGCTCTCCAGCTGCAGGAGGGCTCCTCTGGGATGGGTTTGGTGCTCCAGCTCCCACCACAGCTGCTGGTTCAGCTCCGTGGTGTGTGGAGGGAGCTCACGGGGAGCGCACAGGTAGCTGCTGGTCGTTGCTGGGAGATGATGCCTCCCACGAGGCAGCTGCCAACACCGGATGCTCAACACCGAGCTGCTGGCGATTAGAGAGAGGGAACACAAGGGACCCCCAGGTAGGAAGAAGGTGATCTCAGGGAAGTAATTTTCTCTCCTACTCCATCTCCGTGTCTCTCAGAGCACCAGCCTGTGGTCCTATGTGCTTGCTGAGCCACTGCCTGGCCAGGCAGGTTCCCACCTGTGCCATTCCAGGGAGCAAGGATTTGCTGTAGGGCTGCAGGGAGGCAGCATCCCATGCATGCGTTCCCTTTGGGATGCCAGGACAACTGCCTGCCTGCCCGGAGAGGGTGGTGGTGATCCCACAGGGCACCCCTTGTGCCCAGGAACGGGGTTCTGAGTTCCCACCTCGCTGTGAATGGGGCACAAGCCACCCCTCAGTGCTGCTAATCCCTCTCCTCCCTGGCCCCGCATGACCTTGAGGCATGTCACTTGACCTGCGCGTCGCCCTCCATCCATCTGGAAAATCGGGTTTAAAACGCAGGAATCGCACTGAAAGCCCAGATGCTGCTTTCCAGCTGGGGGAGGGGGTGAGGCTGTGCTCCCAGCCCCAGGGCTTCCTCCCACCAGGGGACAGGCGAATGCTTTTAGAGGGCTCTGGATACCCCAGGATAGGCAAAGGGACTGGGTTTGTAATGGGGGGCGCAACCCCCACTGAGATATTTAGGGGGCTATAGAGGTGGGGGACAGGCAGTCTCCTGGCACTCCCACCCTGCCCTGGCAGCTGGGATCCCTGCAGCATGCTGTGCCTGTCCCCCACCCTGGGCTGCAGGCACCCCCCTCTTCATTCCGTGGCAATGGCTGCCTGCTCTCCTTCCCTGCTGGCCACCATATGCCATGCTGGTGGCCTTGTCCTCAGAGATCCCTGCCATATCCCGCCTCCACCGATGGGAGCGGGATGTGTCAGAGCACATCTCATCTCAGCTCACCAGGGAGGAGAGGTCCACAGGCTCGGGGCCTTGTGCCTGCTCCCTCAGCCATCCCTATGGGGCCCAGGGCTGGGGATGAGTGCTAGGGGTGTGGGGCAGCATTGGAAGTGGATAGTGGTGCCTCTGTCAGCAGGCTGCAAGGCGCTTCTGGGTCAGGACAGGATGTCCTCTCTGCCCCAGGACCTGGGTGTCCACTATGCTGGGCAGGAAAGCCTTCCCATCATTAATTCCTTGGGAAACCACACTGCTATGGCCATGCCGTTCTCACAAAGCACCTGCAGGAAGGGTCCTGCTTCACCGAGTCCTGTGGCCGCCTCTGCCTTGGGATCAGAGGAGCTGGGTGCCCAGATCCAGGTGAGGGTCTCCCCATGCATCACCATCCCGGGGAGCCCCGCGGTGGCACCGTCTCAGCGGCGGCAGCCTTCCCTCCTCTCCCTTTGGGATGCTGTTCAACTCCACCTCCGCATCTTGTATTCTTGCCTCCTGGCACGCGGCGTGCTTTTATTTTTCCTGGATCTGCTTGGATGATGAAGCCTGTTGATTACTTGTTTTTCTTTACGAGGCATCCCCCAGCTTCACGTGAGCTCCTGCACCGAGGCGGATTTGGGGTTCTCATCCCTGCTGCCGCTCCCTGATGTTGACCCCGTTTCCCAAACCGCAGATTCAGCCTCGAAACCTCTCTGAACTTGGCTGGGAAAATCAAGTGGGTTTAAAAATACCCTGTCTATTTGTGCTCTGTTTCTTCTGGCGTCTGCGGGTTGTTTTCAAGCGTTTCCCTACAAATGTGGGGGTGAGAAAACACTTTGAATCGAGAGCTGCAGTCTCCATTGCTCGCTTTCTTCATGATCTGGACTCGGAAGGAAAACTTGGTCAGGGTCGGGACCGCAGGGTTGGTGGGTTGGGAAGCTGAGGAGACCCAAAGAGAGTTTGTGAAGCATCTCCCCATTGCCTTCCTGGCGCTCTGGAAGTGGGGACAGGAGGGCAAGGGGCGGGTGGCAGCTGGGGAGAGCCGGGGGCCGGTTCTCCGCCGTGGCTGCCAGTCGGCCGTGCGCTGGGGAGGCGATGCTCAGCCGTGCGTGCAATTCCCCACCGGCCTCGCGATCAGACACCGGCGCTGCGAGCTGCCGGGATGACCTATTTTCCTGCGCCCGGGCAGCCCCGGCCAGGCGTGGGTCCGGCAGAGCGGCTGGCTCATCCCCTCCCCGGGGACGTCACCCACTGCTCTGCCAGGGAGCCAGTCAGGGGATCCTGGCGTAGCGTGACTCCCTGGCACCCATCCCCGGGGTGTCTGAGTGACCTCTTGGGCAGCGAGCTTGCTCCAGCTGGGCAAACATCAGCATTCCGGGCTCCAGTGGGTGGAGAGGTGCTGGAAACCAAGATTCTCTCTTGGTAGCCCAAGAGCTGGAGCAGCTGGGGGGGCTTGGGAAAGGGGTTTGGGTGCTGCCGTTTCCATTTTCTCCTGCTGGTGGGTAGAGGGTGTCACTCTGAAGGCGATGAGGTGCTGGGGACCTGCTGGCTCGGGCAAAGCGGCCGGGGAAGCGCGTCCTTGGATGCTCTTGAGCAGCACGTGGCAGCTCTGTCCCCGATCAGCGCAGGACCACGGGCAGGCAGGGGGGCTCCAGCCCTGCAGCACAGCCCCCCTCACCCTCTCGGATGGGCACAGCGGGGTCAGGACCGCTTCTCACAGCTCAGTGCCGGGGTGGCAGGGGAGGGCTGACACCGTCCCTGCTGACAGGGTGCGAATGGGAGCTCATCGGCTATGCAGCGCTAACGAGGGATGGAAAGGTGCAAGAGTGTTGTCGAGGCGGTGCAAAGCTGTGCGGGGGTGTGCGTGCACACCGCACGTGTGCGCTCAGCGGTTCCCCCGCCCCGCTGCGCTCCGGGCGGATCCGTGGCCGGGCAGGACCCCCGAGCGGGGCCGGTGCCTGCAGTGGATGTGCAATGCAGCATCTGCTCCTTGCGGATGGCTCTCAGCCCTGCACCCCGGCATCACCCACCCGCTGCCACCAGCCAGCCCTCCCAGTTCAAGAGCCCCCCCGTGCCCAGTTTGCTGGTGGTCTGGGGGGCTCAGGACGCTCGGGTGGCCATCAGGCTGTGACTCTCTGCAGGGACACGCCTTGTGCCACACCGCGGCCAGCTCTGCCCGCTGCCCTTCCCGCGGGGACACTCGGCTGGTGGGCCCGTGGGGTGGCACATCACGGGCCTCTCGCCGGTACGCGCTTGTGCCAGAGCCAAAAATAGCCGGTGATGCTCGGTGATGCTCGGCTCCCGCGGCGGGGAAGCGGTGATGTCACTCGCCGCCAATCACCGGCGGCCCCGAGGAGCAGCGCGGAGGAGTGGGAACGTGCTTCCCCGAGCATCCCTCCCCGAGCATCCCCCCCAGAACAGCCAGCGGCCGCGCGCCAGGAAAACGGGGGGCCCTTCCTTGATGGGAAGGGCGATGTGGGTCTAAATCTAGTTTTGGGGACCCGCTGTTTGGCTTCTCCCAGCCCTGGGTTTCCCCCTTTCTCTCCATCTCTGAACGCCGTGCTGAGGATGCAGCTTTGCTGCTGCTGGCAGAGCAGGATGACGCCAGGCTGCAGCGAGCAGGGCGGCACAGCCGGGGTGGAGCAGCCTCGGAGCTGAGACCAAAGTCCCCTGTAATTACCCAGCTGGGAGGAGCAGGGTGACAGACCCGACGCGCTGGTCGCAGACAGGTTTCGGGTTTGGGGCTCTCGGGGATGCCCGAGGACGTGTGGGCTTGGAAGGAGCATGGTGGCTCCGGGTGCCCAGCCCATCCTGGCACCGGTGGGAGAGCTGGATCCCTGGGCTGGCACAGCACAGCTGTGGTCAGGGGTCCTTGCACACCCAGTCCTCCTCAGTCCTGCTTGCTGGAGGATACAGGGGCACAAGCTAAACGCTGCTTTTTCCCTGCATAACGATACAGGGTAGCCCAGATGGTGCTGCTATATGGGGAGCAGTGCTAGGCATGCTCTGTGCCCCTCTACTGAGAGCAGGGGTCCCCAAAACTCCTGTGGGGTCACTGGGCATCACCCTTGCCCTGGTGCAGAGATTGGGAAGCTGTCCTGGAGCGCTGGGGTGCTGGTGGCCACTGTCCTGACTCCTTTGGTAGTTCAGAGTTGCCTTGGAGCTGAGTGTTAGGGCTTGGGATCCCCTGTTGATTTTGGGGCAAGGGCGACCGATGGGCTGCCCTTATTTGAGACAGGTGGCTGGGGAATGGGCATTACTGCTGCTTCTGGGCATCCTGGTTCGATGCTGGGGTCCAGCAGTGGGATCAGCCACAGATTCTTCCTTCCCCCCTCGCAGGTGCCCTCGGCTCGAGGGAGGAGCCCGAGTTCGTGACCGCTCGCGCTGGCGAGAGCGTGATCCTGCCATGCGACGTCATCCACCCGCTGACGGGACAGCCCCCTCCCTATGTCGTGGAGTGGTTCAAGTTCGGCGTCCCCATCCCCATCTTCATCAAGTTTGGGTTTTACCCTCCCCATGTGGACCCAGAGTATGCCGGTGAGTCCAGGAGGGTGCCAGCTCCGGGATGCAGGATGCGCAGCTCCGCCGGCATCCGCGCGGGCTCTGCCTCTCGGTGCTCGCTTTCCACCCAGTTGGTTTTAATTAAGCAGCAGCGTTAGGAAGCCAGCTGGGCTGCGTGGGACGGGAGCAAGCGAGGCAGAGAAACCCAGGGTGACGCGTGGTGGCGGTGGCTGCTGCTGCTGCTGCTGTGCCCCAGAGCAGCTGTGAGCCCAGGGAGGGATGCTGAGGGGACGGTGGGGATGGAGCCAGGGCCACGTGCTGGGTGAAGGTGACAGGTTGGAGCTGCAGAACTCGTGTGGCTGCTCGCCAATGTGCTGCCTGTGACACGTGGCCGGTATCCTCTGGTGGGATGTGTGAGCTGGAAACCAGCCCTGAGAAGGTTGGTGTGGCAGGACAGACCCATTGTGGGATCCCTTTCCCTGTGGAATGCTGTCCTGGGAATCTTCCCTGGGACGCTGCCCAAATTGCTCTCTAAGAAATGCTGCAGCAGGGGAGATGCACCAGCTGAGCCCTGCCAAACTCAGCTCATCAATGAGTGATGCCACAGCCCCGTGTCCACTGCACCAGGGTGGAGGTTCAGGCTGCTTTGCTCCTGACCCAGTTTTTGGGGCTGTGCACGGGGTCAGCTCAGGGCTGCCCTGCTTTCCAGGAGTCTCCCAGGCAGGGAAAAGCTTTGGGACATGCCTGTGTGCTGGCTGTGCCGCCGCCAGCCCCTGGCTGGGAGCAGAAGGCCGGTGTCACTGTGGGCAGATACTGCTTGAGGCACCTTGCCTGGCCCTGGCAGCTTGGCTCTGCCATCCCCAGATGGGCGAGTGTGTCACCGGCCTGGCACCACTGATTGCCACCGCACCGTGCAGTTCAGCCAGCCCCAAACTGAGATAGTGCCCACACGGGGATGGGGTGTGCCCTGGGGTGATGCTCTGGGGGCTGCTCCAGTTTGGGGTGGGGTGTCCCTGCAGTGATACTCTGGGGGCTGCTCCAGTTTGGGGTGGGGTGTCCCTGCAGTGGTGCTGCAGTGGCAGGGCCGTGCTGCCAACGCCGTGCTCTCCCACAGGCCGGGCCAGCCTGCACGACAAGGCGTCCCTGCGCATTGAGCAGGTGCGCTCCGAGGACCAGGGCTGGTACGAGTGCAAAGTGCTCATGCTGGACCAGCAGTACGACACCTTCCACAACGGCAGCTGGGTCCACCTCACGGTCAATGGTGAGCGGGGCAGCACCTCTGTGGTGCCAAAATGGGGTTTCTGCTGGATGCTGGGTGTCATTGGCATCTGTGCCTGGCAGACACGCCAGCCTGGAGCCATCCGAGCTGGCTGCTCCAGCCAGGGTGTGACTTCAAAAGGGACAAAGTTTTATTAGGGATTCCTCGGTTTAATTACGTGGAGCTTGTTTAAAGGAGAGACATCAAGAGCTGGGGCTGGGAATGAATCTCCTCTCAACAAACAGATCAGAAAATCAAATCTTTGTTTTCTTGAAATTCAGATTTACTCAAATTACTTTTTCATTTTATTAAGGCTGTATATTAAACTAATTAGCAAATTGTCATTCTCTGCATCAGGAAAGAGATCTTTATTTTTAGCCCAGCATCAGGGCCGTGCCTCTCCTGCTGCAGTGGGGTGCAGAGATGTGGCCACTGGCAGCTCCTCGCTGGTCTTGCCTTGACCTTGTGCAATTAATTTAACCTTTGGGGGGATGGCTGTGCCGTGGCACAGAGCAGAGCCACCTAATTGAGCCCAATTAGTGAGCAGGAGCTTTGCAAGCGGGGCTGTGCAGGCCACCAGCCCCATCCCTGCCTGCTGCCCTGCCTGCTGCTTCCTGCCTTCTCCCAGCCTGCTAATGAGCTCCGAGGGCTTGGGAAGAGGAGGAAGAAGGAGGAGGAGGATGGTGGTGCCTGGCTCACCTCTGCCACGTGCAGGGCTGGAAAATGGCCCCAGATGCTCTGTCCCTCCCATTGGCAAAATGGGCCAGTTTTGGGGCTTTTTGCAGCACGGGGCGTGCAGGGGCTTAATAACAATATAATAACCATAATCCTCCCAGCCCGAGGAATTGCTTTCAGGGTGAGTGCTGTGGCGCATTACAACGCTTAATTTTCTTAGGGGGAAAATAAAAATCATTTGGGGAGAAACAAAATATAATTCCCTTTTTTTTTTTTTTTTTTTTTTTTTAGTTTTTTTTCCCCCTCCAAGCAGATTAAATTGCCAACTTGTCTTCTTCTAAAGTGGGCTTTAACAACCGCGGGTAATTAGGGGCGGGCTGTAATCCTGCCAGCCTCTTTCATCAGGAAGGAGCCTTTCGATCTGCACTGCGGTGTTTTCCCATGTTTTGACAATAGCGAGTTAATGTGCAGCGGGGTGGGGGGGGGGGGGGCTCGGTGATGATGGGGAGGGGGCAGGGCTGGGGTGCCGTGGCACCTCTTGGGTGTGCCACCCCTGTCCCTGCAGCCGCGTTTGCCTTTGGGGTGGGGGTGTGCAGAGCTGCGTGCAGCAGCAGGTGCCCCTCTGTCCCCTGTGCCCCCAGCCCCACGGTGCTCTCTGTGCCCCCAGCTCCCCCCACGTTCACCGAGACCCCGCCGCAGTACGTAGAGGCCAAGGAGGGCAGCAGTGTCACCCTGACCTGCATGGCGTTCGGGAACCCCAAGCCCATCGTCACCTGGCTCAGAGAGGGAGACCTTTTGGGTGCCAGTGGCAAGTACCAGGTAGGTGGGGGAGGGCTGGGAGCCGTGGGGACTCCTGGGCTGGGAGCTGGCAGGGGCAGTATTGACAGGAGCTCTGCCGTGCCTGGAGCCAGCCCTGCTTTCTCAGCATTTCTCCTTGGTGAGATGCCCATTTCCCCACCCCATCCCTGCTGAGCAGCAGCCTGGAACGCTGCCAGCCCTTGGGTGCAGGCTGGAGATCCCCCAAGTGCTTGGGACAGCCCTGCTCCTGCACCTGACCTGGCTCCTGTGGACTCAGCCCAGGGGCCAAGACCCTCGAGATGGGGTGGGGGCTGCAGCCTGGGGTGGTGTCCCCCTGCCAGGGATGGATGCAGCAGGGCTGGGACAGGAGAGGGTTTAGCAGGGAGGATTTCCCCTCCTCCCCTCCCCTTCAGGACCCTTTTTGCATCCCAAAGGCTCCCAGGCAGAGATTCCCCCCTGAGCTGTAATTGGTAAATCAGGCATTGGAATCAGCGCAGGCACTAATGAGAGTAATTAGGAATCATTTGTTACTAATTGAAATAGAAGGATGAGGCAGAATGAGGTGGGGGGGAAGGCTGGCTTGGAGGCCTCCCTGTGCATGGGGGTGCTGCAACACCAAAGGTGACAGTCCCTTGTCCATCCATCCCTGTGCTGTGTCCCCAGGGGGAATCTCTTCCAGCTGAGAGATGGCCCCACAGGGAGGACAGTGGCCAAGCTGGGTCTCCCCCTCATCCCCCAGGGATGGAGCAGTTCCTTGGGGGGCTGGGAATGCTCCAGCAAGGTTCCTTGTGAAGCTCCAATGGTGCTGAGGCGCTTGGCAGGAGCAGTTTGGAGCCTGCTGCCTGCCAGTCACTTCTGGGAGATGAATGTGCTGGGATGGTTATTTATTTATTTCATGATTTTTTTTTTCCCTTCCCCTTGGCGTCGAGCAGAAACACGTGTGTTGGTTTATTAATATCCCACGTCTTGCAGAGCGGGGAAACCCATCTCTCATCCAGCCCTAAAATCCCTGGCAGCTCTCTGCCGTGGGAAGCAGGGAGGGTCTCCCCTATCCCCCTGGGGGTCCCTGCCCACGCTCCAGGGTCTGCCCTTGTTCCAGGTGAGCGACGGGAGCCTCACGGTGCTGTCGGTCAGCCGGGAGGACAGAGGTGCCTACACCTGCCGGGCCTACAGCATCCAGGGCGAGGCTGTGCACACCACGCGCCTGCTCGTCCAAGGTGAGACCTTCCCCCTCCTCAGCATCCCCTGGGACACGGGATGGGGGGATCTTCAGGGCTGTGCTGTCACCCTGGAGTCCTCTGTGCCTGGCACGGTGCTGGCTCTGCATCCGGTTTGGGGCATGGAGGAATCTGCTTAATTGGGACACGGTGGTGGCCGTGCTGATGAGCAGCCAGGCCCTGCTGGCAGCTCCGTTTTGTTTGGGAAGCGGGGAAAAGATTGAGGCTGTCATGAAGCGCCTCGTCAGACAGACGTGATGCATGACAGGCCTCCTGCTCCTTGCTCCCTCTCTTATTAAATAAATCTTTAATTAGGTCAGCAGCTACCAGCAGAGAGAGGAGCACGGGGTGTCCTCTGCTCTGCTTTTGTGGCAGTGGTGAGCTGCTGGCCCCTGGCAGCCTGTTCCCCCTGGATTTCTCCTGTGGGTGATACTGGCCTCGAGAAGTGCTGGGGATGAAGGGAGGCATGTCCTTGTGTGCCCTGAGAGAAGCACCATGGGCATGGATCCCCTGCTGAAAGCTGTAGAGATTAGGGAGAGGGCTGGGAATAATGTGGTCACTGTGGTTCTCAGTCAGCACAGAGATTAGGGAAAGTGTTGGGAATGTCAGCACAGAGATTAGGGAAAGGGCTGGGAATAACAGGGTTACCGTGGTTCTCAGTCAGCCTAGAGATTAGGGAAAGGGTTGGGAATAACAGGGGCACTGTGGTTCTCAGAGGATTGGGGCCAGCCCTGCCCCAGAGCCCTCCAGCAGCTCCCAGCCAAAACACTGGGATGGAGCTGATCCTGAGCAACCTTTGTGGGGACAGCTGCAGTGGTGGGAGTGACCCTTGCCTCTTGGCCCCTCCAGGACCTCCCTTTATCGTTTCCCCTCCGGAGAACATCACAGTCAACATCTCCCAGGATGCGCTGTTCACCTGCCAGGCCGAGGCGTACCCCGGGAACCTCACCTACCTGTGGTACTGGGAGGAGGAGAATGTCTACTTCAAGAAGTGAGTTTATAGCTGTTGGGCACCGTGTTCTCCTCCTGCTGCTGCTCCTGGGTTGAGCTGGGAGCTGGCATTGTGTTGGGCTTTGCCCCTGGCTCTCCTTGTGATCCTGCTCTCGTCTTCTCTCGCAGTGACTTGAAGCTGAGGGTGCGGATCCTGATCGACGGGACGCTGATTATTTTCCGTGTCAAACCAGAGGATGCTGGAAAATACACCTGTATCCCCAGCAACAGCCTGGGCCGCTCACCATCAGCCTCTGCCTACCTGACAGTGCAGTGTGAGTGAGGGGATGGGGCTGGCATTGGTAGCACCTGGCTCCCAGGCAGCCCCAGAGGCTCTCTTGTCCTGGTGTGACACTGGGAGAATCAGGCTGATGTGACAGCAGCCTTTGGATGAACATGGAATCATCCTCAGCAAAAATGCTTGAGAGCATCCCATGTGGGCATGGGAGACAAAAGAGCAAATGGTCTGAGCAGCCTGAGTGACACTGCTCAGCTGGGACTGGTGTCCACCTTTGCTACAAGTGTGAGCATCATCCTGTGGCTGCTCCCTCACTGTGCTCACCCTCCTGGGAAGCCCAGGGCTCTGAGTGCCAATGTGGATTTTTTTGGTGTTCATTCCTGGGGCTGATTCCCGTGGTGCAGCCGTTCCCGAGCTGTGGAGCTCGGTGTGTCACACTTTTCAGGCAGCAAGTGATCTAAACAAGCAGAGGAGAAAGGGCTGGAGCAGGAGTGCTGCTTCCCACGCTTCTCCTGGAATCCCTGGGCGGAATGGGGAGTGTGCCACCGGCATCCTGTGGCATTCCACAGTAATGGCCTCAATTGCCGCCGCTCCAATTGCAGTATTGCTCTGCTCGCAAAGACTGCGGCGCTTTTATTTCATAATGAAAGACAGGCCTGAGCAAAGTGGGCTCTCAGCGTGGGTTTTCCAAGGCTGCCTTAGAGCTGCTGCTGCCTTTAGACCTGGTGCTGCTGAGTGAGAGAAGGGCTGGCAGGTCCCTGTGGGGATGGGTGGAAGGGCAGAGTGGGCAGGGGATGGTGTGAGGGGTGCTGTGCCCAGGCACAGGCGTGATTTGGGGGCTTGGATGTGCTCTTGGGAAAGCCTGTGGCCTCAGGCCATTAAATCTGCCCTGCTGCTAATCCAGGGCTGCTTGTCAGGGCTGATAGCTGCTAAAAATAGCTCTGATGGCAGGGGGAGCAGGCTCGGACAATCTGCTGCTCAGCCAGGCTTCGGCACAAGGCAGGGTGATTGGTTTTTGGTGCCACAAACCCTTTTCCTCCTGAGCAGACCTCATCCACACCGGGGCTGGTGCCTCTGGAGGGAGCTCCCCATCCTATGAAGCAGATGGGGACACAGCTCTGGGTCATTAATGGGCTGGGCTGGCCCCTGGCCAGTGACCTAGTAGTGAAAGGCTCGATCCCATTACCCTCTCCTGCACTGCTGGAGCTCTTGATTACATTTCCTAAGAGGTGGAGTTAAGCAGAGGGGGGTAAAGCCTGCTCCATATGTGGCACTGGGCAATCTGGGTTATGGTGCCACTGCCTGGGGCGTGCGGTTTTGGGGAGTGCTTGGGGTGATGAGAGCTTCCAAACTCTGCTGCTTTTGCCCCAGGAAAGCAATAAGGACACACCCCATATCTTCCATCAACTTCTTATTAAACACCTCAATGTTTACCCCCCACTTTGCATCAGCAGTGCAGGGGTGCTGCACCCCAAACCCCCCACATTTATCCCTTAATGCAGCATAAGCCCCATCAGGATTTTCCCATAACCTCGTGCTGCCGGTGTCTAGACAAGATTGTAGAAATACTCACTCTTCTTATTAAAAATAACATTTTTTTAAAAAGCTTCTTATTAAAGAAAGTCTAGATTCTCTTCAACCCACTCGCACTTAATTAAAAAGCTCTTAGAAGTGCTGTTAATGACACATTCTAGACTGGAGGATTGCGAGACACCTCTCTGCGTGGGTGGTGCAGCATGGGGGGGGGGGTTGATTTGTATTTTAAGGTTTTTGCATCTTGGAAAGGGTGATGTGGCTGTTGTTCAATATGACCTAGCCTCAATGAAGCACGAGTAAAAGCAGATATGGGAGATAAAGGACTTGTGGCAACCTGGACATGGATCCCTTCTCCCATCTGGGTGTGTTTTAAGGCTTGGCAGTTGAAATGGCTTTGATTGCTGGTATGTAGAACCAGGCTGTGCTTGGTGTTCATCACACCTGCTGTAATGGAGCAGCACAGGCTTCAGCAGGATGCAAGTTGGTTATGGAACTGGGAGCAGGCACATCACATGAGCAAAGCCTCCCCAAAATGCCAGGTATTCTGGTGGATTTGTGTGCAGCAAGCCTGGCTTAACAACCTGTGGTGCTGGGTTTGGAACTCATCACAGCAGCGAGGTCAATCCTGTGACACCAGGCTGGGAGGAGAGATGGGCTCTCCCCCTGTGCTAACGTGGTGCTGCTCCCTGGCAGACCCTGCCCGTGTGGTGAACATGCCCCCCATCATCTACGTGCCCATCGGGATCCACGGCTACATCCGCTGCCCGGTGGAGGCAGAGCCCCCGGTCACGCTGGTCAAGTGGAACAAGGACGGGCGTCCCCTGCGCATCGAGAAGGTAACAGACCCCCTGGGACAGTGTGACCTGTGCCAGCCCTGCTCTCCCACCCAGGGATCCCCAAATCTGACAGCTCTGAGCCCCCCAGCCCCGTTTCACCCCTCAGAGCGCCCTGCACAGAGCCCAGGCTCAGCTAAGCTGGGACAAAGCCTGGCTCTGCAGCAAAGCAGGGCCAGGAGCAGCACTCACCATGTAAAGCCTATGCCAGATCACTGCCCGCTCCTGCAGTGTGGCTGTGAGCTCCTGGGCCAGGGGCAGCTCGCTGGGAATCACTGTTCCGTGCTGCCTGCAGACAGAAAGGACAAAACCAGAGAAAGGTTTCACACTCAGGGTTAAAACTTAATGGAAAACACCCTTTGTCACTTGAGGAGGGGAGGTGGGGCCACAGAGGGGTTCGGACCCTCCTGTCCTCAGTAAACACCACTGAGCACCACCAGGCACCCTGGGGGTCTCTTTCTGTATTAGCTGTGGGCAGAGTGAATTCCAGTTCTTGTGGACATTCTGCATCTCCCACACCTGATACCTTCTTCCCCCTAAAGTCACCTCCTGATGCCTCTGGTTTATTTTTCCAATGGCAACTGGTGGTTAAAAAACCCTTTTAACAAATCTACATCTTCCCCTAATCATGGTTTGATAGTCTGAGCAAGGATATTGGCCATTAAATATTTAAAGAAAGCACTCAATATTTTAAATTTTTTGCTTAAATATTAACGATTTGAAGTTTAAATTCCATTTAAAGCTGTTGCTGCTGTGGTCTCCTGGTTTTCGGTGCCCTCAGCCCTCCAGGTGATGTCTTGCTGACTCTAGAAGTTTTATTTAGTGTTAGATTCTGATCTTAAATCTTTTTGAAGGAGCCTGGCTGTGTTTGGACAGGGTGATGTTTCCGACTTTTCTCTCTCTACTGTTGAGGAAATGCTTTGGATGCTGGGAGTGGGATTGGGCATCTCCTGGAAATGTGACAGCCACCCTGGGTGTGGGTGGGGGGCTTGGCTGCAGGGGAAATGAGGAGCTGTGGTGAATCAGTGAGCTCCCTGGCTCTCCCTACTGCAGTATTCTGGCTGGAACCTGCTGGAAGACGGGTCGATCCGGATCGAGGAGGCCACTGAAGATGCTCTCGGCACTTACACCTGCGTGCCTTATAACGCCCTGGGTACGATGGGCCAGTCTCCCCCTGCCCGACTGGTACTGAAGGTAACTCCTCTGCCAAAATCCCATAGCTTTGCTGGGAGCAGCGTCCTCCTGTGCCAGGAGCAGTCCCTGGGGCTGTGTGGGGAAGAGCAGAGGCTCCAGGGTGAGGGTGTGTCTGTGCTGTGGTTGGAGATGTGCTTCCCACCAGCACAGGCAAAGCCCCAGGGCACCCTGTCTGGTGTAGCTGGAAATATCCTGCCAGAGCAGCAGCACGGGTTTTGACTCTGGACTGGGGTAGTTTGAGGAAAGATCTCCCTGGAATGTCCCCTTTGCCAACAAAACACTTAGCCCTGCTGGCCCGGGCTTGGGTTCAGGAGGATTTTAATAAATGGATGATTTGAGCTCCACGTGCTGCGGCTGTGTGCGGCGCCTGGGGTGCTCCCAGTGCAGCTCCCAGTGCAGCTGGGGTGGGAGCTGCTGCCTCTTCCCTCCCTGAACACAGAGTCCTGTGCCTGGGAGGGAGCTGTGGTGATTCATGGTGTCTCGCTGAGGTTCAGATGATAAAGCTTTGTGTACCAGACACACACATCCGCCGGGGCGGCTGCCGGGGCGAGGAAATCAGGTTGATGGTTGATGTGATGTGGGTGGGTTTCTTCCTGTTTCGAGGAGGTAAAAAGCAAGATGCTGCTCAGCCTGGAAGAGAGAACTTGTGTGGAATTGTCACTGCAGCCTTCCTGTGTCTGAGGAGGCCTGCAAGGAAGCTGGAGAGGGATTCTGCGTCAGGAGCTGTAGAGATGGGACAAGGGGTAATGGGATCAAACTGAAAGAGGCAAAATGTAGGTTAGGTATTAGGAGAAAGCTCTTCTGTGTGAGGGTGGTGAGGCCCTGGCACAGGGTGTCCAGAGAAGCTGTGGCTGCCCCATCCTTGGAAGTATCCAAGGCCAGGTTGGAGCAGCCTGTGATAGTGGAATGTATCCCTGTCCATGGCAGGGAGTGGAATGGAATGAGCTTTAAGGTATTTCCTAAGCCAAACCATTCTGGAATTCCATGATTCTATGTTCCTCTGCGGTCACTCTTTGGAGAGAACCTCCCTCCAGCTGTGTACTTTGGTGTGCCATCAAGGCTTCTTAGCACACATTCTCCACACAATTTTCCTTGCAATGCCTCAAGCTTACCCAGAATGGGGGTTGAGTTGGTTTGGAAAAGGTTTGTTTTTGGTGATGGCAGTTTGGGCAGGCTGACACTCCTTGTTTTTCCCCTTGGCTGCAGGACCCCCCCTATTTCACGGTGCTACCAGGCTGGGAGTACAGACAGGAGGCAGGGAGGGAGCTGTTGATTCCTTGCGCTGCTGCCGGAGACCCCTTTCCCATCATCGCCTGGAGAAAGGTACCCGGCCTGCCAGACAAATCTGCAGTGCCTTTGGCTTTTGGTGAATATTGCAGACAGAGAAGCCACACTCTGTCCCGGTAAGAACAAACTGCAGGTACAGCTGCTTCGCTTTGGGCTGAGCCACTGCCGTCCTGTCCCGCAGGTGGGTGGGGGAAGCCCGGCTTGTGGCCACCGAGTAATCCCGGGAAACGACACGGCAGCATCTGCAAAGCTGAAACACTGTCCCCGCCCCAGCCCCTCCTCTGCCTCGCCAGCACTGCCCACCGGACACCCTCCTCCCTGCCTGGCTCCCAGGTGTCACCAGCAGGACGTGGCAGTCGTGGCAATGCAGCACACGCCTCCTGTGTCACCACAGCACATCCAGGGCTCTCCTGGCTCTGGACCGGTCAGCAGCTGCCTCACTGCCCTGTGAATTCAAAGACCCTGGCAAGAAGCTGTTTTTATGATCCTGAACTGGATATAAAGATTTCAAGATGTCCCTTTTCATAGAGCAGGGTGTGGTGGCACAGCCTGGGAGCGGTGAGGGCTTTCCAGTCCTCCTGCAGCCTTCTCCTTGCTTCCCACCTTTACTGCTCCCATGGGAAAGCCACTGTACAGGAGACCTCTCGAGCTCTTTGTTGTGCTGTCAGAAACTTCCCTCCAAGCCTTCCATGCCTTTCTTAGGGCTCTTGAAAGTGAGCTGGGTTCCTCTGTCACCCAGTGGGACCATCCCCAATCCTTGTGTCTTGAGCTGCTGGATCTCTGGGTCCCTTTTAGCAGCACGAGCAGTAGCATGACTTGCACACATTGCAAGTGACCTGCCTAAAGCTTGTTGGCTGTTTAGTCTTTTTCTCCGTCTTATTTTTCTTTTCATGCCCTCACCAGTCTCAGCCAGGTTTCTTTCAAATCCCAGTTATGCCTTGTGGTGGTCCTCCTCATTTTGTCGCTCTGGGCTTGTTTCCTCCAACTCCAGGCTGGCTTGGGCTGGGCTCAGTTTGCCAGTGGCAAGAGCCAACTCCCTCCCTCCCCATCAGCCCACCAGTGCTGACCAGTCTCTTGAAGGACTCCTGCTTGCACTGGTAACCCCACATGTCCGTGGGCTCCTCTGCTCCTTCTTTGCCTCAGCCTGTGGGTCCTGGTGTTGATCAGCAGACCCACATGAAGAACAGTTGAAGAGAACTCAGGACAACGTGGGATTTACACAACTTTGGCTGATGGGCATAAATAAGTTGCTACAAGATCCATCTTTCCGCTTGGCTTGAGAGATTCCAGGCACCTCCACGCACGCCATCCTCCCACATCCCCACGGGGCCCTTGCTGCCCAGACCTCTGATGTGAACGGTCCTGCCTCTCACCTGCTGCTGACTGAGAGGCAGTTTGGGCATCTCCCGGGTCAGCCCGTGCCTTCCCCATCCCGGGAGGGGGTTTGCTGGGACGGCCGGAGCCCCTTCCCGCAGCAGTTTCAGCTTTGGATGCCGCGTTGAGCCCCGGCGCGGGGCGCGGTGTCCGTGCCGGTGCCGTGGTGTTTCCCGCTGGCGCGCGAGCGCCGAGCAGCAGCAGCCTCCTGACCCTTGCCTCTCGCGTTGCCCCCCAGGTCCTCTCGGAAACGGGGGAACCGTCTGCCTTGCCACGAGCGGAGAGCCCGGATCCCCTGCCGGTGGCCGGCGGTGTCCCCTGGGCCGCGCAGGTAGCTTAGTGACCCCGCTGCCGCCTCGCCCTGCCCCACCGCCCGCTGCTGAGTCCTGTCTCTTCTCTCTTTGCCCCGCTCCCCACCCCGCTCCTTGCCCAAGGTAGGGAAGCCCAGCAGGAGCAAGCACAACACGCTGCCCGGCGGCACCCTGCAGATCCGCTCCCTCGGCAAGGACGACCACGGCGAGTGGGAGTGCGTCGCCACCAACATCGTCGCGAGCATTACTGCCAGCACCCACCTGACTGTCGTAGGTATGGGCGGCAGGGACGGGGCTGGGGACAAGGCAGGAGGTGGGGGTGCTCCCCACGAGTGGCTGGAAACTGAGAGACGAGGTTTAGATGGGATATTGGGGAGAAATTCCTCCCTTTGAGGGTGGTGAGGCCCTGGCACAGAAGCTGTGGCTGCCCCATCTCTGGACGTGTTCAGGGTCACGTTGGACAACCTGGTCTAGAGGGAGGTGTTCTTGCCGTGTCAGGAGGGTTTGAGTAGATGTCCCCTCAATTTCCTTCCAGCCCAAACCGCTCTATGATTCTAAGAGCAATGCCTCCTTTAAATGTAATTTCCATCTCTGGAGGTGTTCAGGGTCGTGTTGGACAGGGCTTGGAGCAATGTGGTCTAGTGGGAGGTGTCCTTGCTGTGTCAGGAGGGTTTGAGTAGATGTCCCCTCAAGTTCCTTCCATCCCAAAGCACTCTATGATTCTAAGAGCAATGTCTTCTTTAAACATTATTTCCTGGTGGAGTTGCCTTTCCCTGTGCTGTTATTTTGGCCACCCATCCTGCTGCCATTTCCAGCAGAAATTGGCCATTGGCTTGGTGCAAGAGGAGCCCCTTCACACCATGGCTTGGGAGAAGAGCCCTTCCAGCCCAGCTGCTGCTCCCCTCTGAGCTGTCCCCTCTCTCTGCAGGCACAAGCCCTCACGCCCCGACCAGCGTGCACGTGGTGGCCGCCATGACCTCAGCCAATGTGTCCTGGGAGCCCGGCTACGACGGTGGATACGAGCAGACTTTCTCAGTTTGGTACGGCCCTCTGTGAGTCATCCTGGCATGCTTTGCTCTCTGCTTCTTTTCCTTCCTAGCCGAGCTTCGAGCAGCCGGGGGGAGGAGGGTGGGCAGGGTGGCTCTGTGCCCCTGGGCCTGACAGGCTGGGTGAGCTCCCTCGGGGTTCCTGGGAGATATGGGTGGTGGTGGGGGTGGGATGGTGTTGTTCCCATATTTCCTCTCCCTTCTGTGCAGCCTCTGTCTGCCCCAGCAGGTTTTACTCTGCTTGTGGTACACAGGAGATGCTTTGCCTTCATGTAGCTGTGCCTCTGGCATCTAATTTCAAGATAAACTGTTTATGAGGCTTAACAGGCAGGGAGAGGGTGGAAAATGCAACCTTTAGAGAGTGTGTCCTGGAAGAGCTGTGACTAAGCAGAAATGTTCTCTTCTTGCTCTGTGGCTCCCTGGAGGTGGTTAAATCCCAGCTGAGATTATCATCAGCCACTGTGAGATCCTGGCACTGGGGCTTTGCTCCCATAGCCCCTGTGCTCCTCAGCACTCAAAGCCATCCCTCCCTCCTGCAGCAGGGGCAGGCTCAGCCCTATGCCTTTCCCCTGGGGCAGGGCAGGGAGAAAAGGAAATGTAGCTGCAGCAAGGCTGGGGTTTACTGGGCTCTGCTGTTGTCATCTTTTTCTAAAGAATCATCCTTGGAAATGTGGAGGGGGTGATGCCTTCCCTTTGCAGGCTTGGGCTGGCATTCTTTAGCCTTTCCTCTTGCTCTCTCATTCTTTCCTTGCCTTAATTTGCCCTGATGGAGGCTGCTGATAGAGAGGAGAGAGGGAAACGCTGCCTGTAATGATTTCTGCTCTGCTCCAGCCTGGGGCTGGGCTGTCTGTCTGGAGATGGAAAGAAGGAATAGATTGAACAGAGGGGGGAAAATGAGGGAGCAAGCTGAGCAGCACAGACCTTGCTTTGATGAAAATGTCCTTGGGAAGGAGTGGTTAAACTCTGCTCTGGAGATGTGGCTGCATCAGCAGCTGCTGCTGCTCTTGCTCTGTAACCTGCTCTGAGATTCCTGCCTCCTCGTGGCTCTTCCAGACTCCACAGGGAGAGAGCAGCCAGCAGGGAAGGGTGTTTGCACCAAGCCTGCATTAAGAAATTCACAGGGAGCTGTGGGGACCTTGGGTAGGCAGGCAGTGACCTGACCCTGGGGGTGATCCCTGCAGGATGTGCTGTTCCCTGGGAGCAGGATCTGGGACACAGCTGCCTCATGCAGTGCCACCCCTGTGCTTTCCTCCCTGCTGTGGCTGTGGGATGCTCAAGCAAAACATGGCTCCATTTTCTCTGCATTTGTGCTCTCCTCCCATGTCAGCCCTTGTTGAGGCTGGAAATGCAAACTCTGCTTCCCGGGGGTGGCTGTGACTACCACACCACTCCAGTCCTCCCTCAGCAAGGGGGGTCTCCCAGCCTGGTGCTGCATTTACCCTCTGCTTTCCCCACCCTCAGCCCCTCTCTCATGTGTCCCTGCCTGCAGCAGTGCTGGGAAGGAAGGATGTGAGGGCAGTGGGATGAAACACTGCAGGGAAACCTGCCCAGGAGAGGGGCTGCCCTGCTGCCCTCCTGCCTGCACCACGGTGCTCGGGGGTCCTGGGATCTGCAGTCCCAGCTGGAGCTGCAGGGATCCAGAGGCTTTTCCTGGGTTTGGCAGAGGCACAGGGCATGTGCATGGCTCTCCACCAATCTGCTCATTTCCATGGCTTGCTGCTGCTTCTCTGCCTCACCTCCTGCTCCCTGAGCAGCAGTGTTGTTTCTCTTTGCTCCATCCCTTCCTGCTGGGTGGATTCACCTGGCTGTGTGCTGGTGGCTGCAGATGTGCCCCTTTACCTGTGCAGGACAGATCATCTGCACCAATCCTTCCCAAATCTCTGTGAACACCACCAAAACCTGTAGCTGAGGGCTCAGACTCCCTAAAGCATCTTTCTGAGATGAGAACCTATACTTGCAGTATCTGAGCAGTGGTGCTGCTTTGGGAAGTGGGATCCTGGTGGGATTAGTGGCTTGTGGAGGTGGCTGCATGCTCCTGGGTGACACTGGGATGGCTGTGGGAGCGTTTTTCACCCTGGGTTTGTGGTTAGACCCAGCAGAAAGGTTCTGTCCTGCACTCCCTGCCAGTGCCTCTGCTGCTCTGCCAAACCCTGAGTGATGCCCCAGGCTGTGCTGGCAGCCCCCGACTTGTGCAAATGTGGCAGAGATGGGGATTTAGTTAAATGTCTCTCGTGGGATGACATGTACAGGGCTACAGCTGAGGGAGAACTTGGCTCTGGCTCAGGAGATGTTGAGGTAAAAATGGGAACAGGGCCTGTCTCCTGCGTCAGCCGTTCCCTTTGCAGCTCTCACCAAAATGCTCCAGCTCCCACTTTTGCCCATGGGAATCTGGTGGAGATCACGTCAGCAGCACTGCTGTTATCCCTGTCCCAGCTCAGGGCAGAGGGGAGAGCTGGTGGCAGTGCCCCTGAGAGCTGCTGGGACACGAGGGGAGGTGTCCTGTGCCAGCTGGTGGGGGGCAAGGGGCTGCCCCACGTCCATCCACATCACTGCTGTCAAACCAAACCATCGCTCGGAAAAGCTCCATTTTTGCATTAGAAGTTAATGCTGCCTCTTTGTCCTCCCTGTCAAAGACAACTTCCCTAAGGATGCTCCCTTTTCTCTTGGCAGGATGAAGAGAGCCCAGTTTGGACCCCATGACTGGCTGTCTCTCCCTGTGCCAGCTGGTTCCAGTTGGCTACTGGTGGATACTCTGGAACCAGAGACTGCTTATCAGTTCAGTGTCTTGGCTCAAAACAAGCTGGGCACCAGCTCCTTCAGTGAGGTGGTCACTGTGAACACTCTAGGTAGGTCCTCCTTGGGAACAAGGGGAGGGCTGAGGAGGGATCTGGACTGTGGAGAGAAGGGGCCCTTTGCCTTGCTGGGGATGGAGATGCAATCCAAAATAGTTTCCACCAATGTAGGAGATAGTTTGTGAAGGGTCCTGGATGAAGCTTGCAGGCTTTGCTGGATGTATTAGGCTGTGGAAGGCTCTTCTGAGAGACAGCATGGGAGAGCTGTACTGTACCAGTCACCTTTCAGATCTTCCTTAAGTTCAGCTGGGATCAGGAGGTATTAATAGGGCACGAGATCATTTGTTACAGCTCAGAGCCTTTGGGCTCTCAGGTGGAGGTGGGAGGAAGCAGGAAGTCCTGGAGTCATGGCCTCATTAGTCCAGTACCTTTTGAAAATCCACTTTTCTATTTCTGTGATAAGACACCAGACTCCCAAGACGTGCCCTAAACTCGTGGAATGTGGAAACAGCCACAGCAGTCCTGCTGCTGCTGGGGACACGTGTGGAAGAGCATCTCCTGTGCTTTTGCCCCATCTCAGAGGTGTCCCTCTCCCTTCTGCTCTGTCCCCAGCATTCCCTGTAACAACTCCAGAGCCTCTGGTGTTGGTTACCCCACCGAGGTGCCTAACAGCCAACCGGACACAGCAAGGCGTCCTCCTGTCGTGGCTCCCTCCCGCCAACCACAGCTTCCCCATCGACCGCTACATCATGGAATTCCGCGTGGCAGAGAAGTGGGAGATCCTGGACGATGGCATCCCAGGCTCTGAGAGCGAGTTCTTTGCCAAGGACTTGTCCCAGGTGAGCAGGGGCTGCCCTCACTCAATGATCTTTTCCAGCCTTCACAGTTTTGTTGTAATATTACACCGTTCTCTGCAGCTCCAGGGAAGTTTTGGAGAGGCTCGATCGCTGTGCTTGATGATCAAGGAGCTGGAGATAGCACATTTTAATAATTTTAGTTAATGGTGTTAAGTAATCATAATATACATATAAATTATAAATAGTGTCTTACTCTTCAATTACTCTTAGCCAGCATTTGACAAAGTTGTTATAAGCTACTTTTGTAGGAGCACAGCTTGAGAAAATGACTGAAACTTCATGTTTTGATGAAGTCACTCTGATATTCTTCAATGAACAAAGCCTGGGAGAAAAGGATGTATTGTTGAGGTTGGAATGTAGGATTTATGGATCACAAGGACATTTTACAGAAACTAGAAGCTAAAGAGACTAACAAAGTCTCAGTACACATTAAAAAGTCCCTACAGGAGGAAAAAGATACTAAAAATATGCACTAATTAGCATAAGAAGCGAGAAATCAATAACCAATAGAGGATAGAATGCTAATTAATGAAAGAGAATTGTGTAATTTAGAACCAATGAGCAATAATTTTGGTCTCATGAAAATGTAGAAATAGATGAAGAAGTTTTGTGTCTGTGTCTGGGTGGAGGCCAGAATTTTACTGACCACACCCCTCCGGGCAAGGATAAAAGCCTGAGTTGCTAACATTAAAAAGGTGTGGTGTTAGGGGGGGTTTATTTATCCTGGGGATGTTGGAGGGTCTGGTAAGACGAGGCTGGAGGCTGATGGTGTGTTTGGTGTTCCAGGACACCTGGTACGAGTTCCGTGTGCTGGCGGTCATGCAGGATCTCATCAGCGAACCCAGTAACGTCGCTGGCGTGTCCAGCACAGGTGAGGAGGGCTGGCTCCTCTTCTCCCCTCGCCTTTGGGGCTGTGAGCTGGGCTGAGGGCGTGTAGGGCTGCCGTGGGTGTGCTGAACATGGCTCTGACCCCGATGGGAGCAGGCGAGGACAGATCCCCGGAGCAGGGCAGAGCCCAGCACGCCCCGGCTCTGCAGCGAGCCCGGGGAACAAAGCTCCGAGTGGGAATGAAAGATGGAGAGAGGGAAACGCAGCACTGCAGTGCAGAGTCCACAGGGAAAAGAGATGTGCCAGCAGGAGACTGCAGCGTGCTGCAGCTGGAGCTGTTCCCTGCTCATGCAGCTGGGAGATGAATGCTTTGGAGCAGAGGGGCTCCGGAGGAGGCTGGGATGGCTCTGGGCAGGGCGAGGGCAGCAGGGAGGGATGGGGATGCGGCGAGCCCGGGGTTTCTGGCTCCTGTGGAATAGTGGCTCGGCTGTGCTGCGATGCTGCAGTCTCTCTCTGCCCCCAAGTGGTGCCAGCGTGGTGCAGAGAGCTCGCTGCAGCCTCCCTGCTGCTGCAGCCTCCCTGCTGCTGCAGCCTCCCTGCTCCTGCAGCCTCTCTGCTGCTGCAGCCTCCCTGCAGCCTCCCTGCTGCTGCAGCCTCCCTGCTGCTGCAGCCTCCCTGCTCGCTGCCCTTGCTCCTCACTCCCAGCTTTTCTGATGGGGTTTGGCAGCTGCCTGGCCCCAGGCAGATGCTCTGCCAGGCTCAAAGGCCTGGCTCCGTGGGGGAATGTGCTGATCCTGGATATGGCACACAGCAGAGCACTGAGGTGTGCAGGGTGCCCATCTGCACATGCCCACAGCTGAGGTCTGCTGGGGCTTAGCAAAGGGATGTCATAAGGGTTTGGAGTCCAGTTTTCATTGGAACACTGAAATGAAGCAACAAGAGGTTGAAATACCTTGTGCTGCAGCAGGTTATTCAGGAAGTGATGCAGGTTTGCTGCAGTTGTGTGTGTTTAGATATAAATATGCATTTGTTTTGTGTGGAGGATTCTTTCCTGGGTGTCTACCAGCTGACACAGAAAGGTTTATCAGGTTGCTTTGGGCAATCTGGTCTAGTTTAAGATGTCCTTGTTTATTGCAGGGGAGTTGGACTAGATGACCTTAAACAGCCTTTTCCAGCCCAAACTATCTTATGATTCTGTGATCTGGTGTGAGATCACCAAATCCCTTGGCCCTGAAGCAGCGCTGGCTGCTCTCCCCGGGTGGGCTGGCTCGGAAGCAGGGTCTTCACAGACATCATAATTCCTGGAGACTATCCCTGCCTGCACACCGTGGCAGCTCCCTGGGGAGGGCAGCAGGTGTAACACTGACTTGTGCTTTTCCCCCAGACGTTTTCCCTCAGCCTGACCTGACGGACGAGGGCCTAGCCCGCCCGGTGCTGGCTGGCATCGTTGCCACCATCTGCTTTTTGGCTGCTGCCATCCTCTTCAGCACACTCGCCGCCTGCTTCGTCAACAAGCAACGCAAACGCAAGCTCAAGCGCAAGAAAGGTGAGTCCATTCCCCGTGTGCTTCCTCCCTCTTTCCTGTCTCCTCCTCGTTTCTCCCTCCTGCTTGTGGTGTGGTCGTAACCTTCTTCCCTGTCTGTCTCTTCTTCGTCCGTGCGCGTCCTCAGGTGAAGCCCTGACTTCCTCCCTCGGCTGAGCCTGAAAGCGGGAGAGGCAGGGTGGGTGAAGAGGCGCCAGAGAAACAAACTAGCCTGGGAATTCCGAGGGAGCTCTCCCACGTGGTGATCACTGCTAGAGCCGGGGGTTTAGGGCTGGGCTGTCCCCTGGGATGCAGATGTGGGGCACCGCTCACCTCCTCTCAGTCCCCCCGGAGCTGAGCTCTCCAGCTGCTCCCAGCCCGGAGTGGGCAGTGCTGGGCTAGAGAAGACCCCAAAGGAGACCCTGCTGCTCTGCTTCCCGAAAGCTGGGACTGCAGCCTCCATGTGGGAGTGGCTGGTAGGGAAAAGGGCGGCTGGGGAGCTGGAGAGGGCAGGGGAGCGGCTCCGTCTCCTCCAGCCTGCGGGGCTGCGGCAGCAGGACGGGCAGGACCCTGTGACGGGAGCTGTTTGTTGTCAGCAACCATTAAAGCACTGGAGCAATGAAACCTTGGCCTCTTGTTGAGTGTCTTTTGTTGTCTTGATGTTGAGTCTGTCTTGTCTCTGTTGTGTTGCGCCTCCTCAGCGTTCTCTCTTCTTTCCCCTTTTTATTCTCTTCCAGACCCTCCTCTCTCGATAACCCACTGCAGGAAGAGTTTGGAGTCCCCGTAAGTATCTGTCTTAGCTGCAGCACCAGGCTGTGGGGTCTTCAAGGTGCCTCCCTCCTACAGTCATTGCAAAGCTCAAATGGAAATACCTCATCCTTATTTGGTTGCTCCTGATGTGTTGTTTTTGGGTGTTCCCTGAACTTTTGGGAACAAAGCAGTTCACAAGAGACAAATGGGCTTTGGAGCAGAAAGCAGCAGGAACAAATGCAGCAAAATGAGCAAAGAGATGACCCCGGTGGATCTGGGAACATTTTCCAAAGCTGGATTGACTGATGGAACTCAATTCCACATCAGTTGGAAGGGGCTCCTTAGGACAAGGACTAGCCTGCTGCATATGGAGTCCTTCCTGCCAGCTCGGTGCCATTTTTGAGTCATACTCTGTTGGCTCTTTTTTTCCTGGGAAATTCATCTTTTCTCCTGAAGAGTGCCCTTCTGAAGCCTGTTCCCGAAGGTGGTGGATTGATCGTGGTGCTGCAGAAGCCAGAGCTCCTTGCAGAGCCCATCAAAAGCATGTGTAGCTGTAAATCAGCAGGAGCATCTTCCCAGTGGGAGTGCAAGAGTCTGGGATGTGGACACCTCATTCTTTGGCTCCTGGACTGTTGCAAAATGTCCTGGTGCTGGTGGATCTGAATCTTGTTTTCAGTTCATTCACTGCGCTGAAATAACCAGCACTGGTGGATCTGCTGTCTTTTACCTCTCAATCCTTTTTGTCTAAGGCTTTCTGGATAGGGATGAGGGAACTACCCTGGTGCTCTCTGCCTTTTGAGGTGTTCAGCCTAAAGTCTGAGTGTTGAGCATCGGAGAATGAGTTGGTGTGAAATGATCTGTTAGCATCTCCAAGTGAGATGCTGAGTTCTGTGAGAGGGAACATTTGCTTGATGTCCCTCTTCTCAGGGCCTTTCCTGGGCAATGATAGCTCAGGTGGACATAAGAAACCTCAGAAGGAGTTGGAAACCAGCTCTGGATGTGTCTTTTTTTCACTGTGGGGTTGTGGAGCTTGTTACAAGGTATTGGTGGAGCTTGTTGCGAGGTGTTGGGGTGTTGGTGGAGCTTATTGCAAGGTGTTGGTATGAACTTTTTGCCCCAAGTGTTCAGAGCTGCCCTCCCAAGGAGCAGGGATGTTGTGCACCGCTGCTGGCGAGACTCTGCCATCCTGGTTAGCCCCTGCCAATTTCTCCCAGAGGTTCCTCTTCTGAGAGCTGGTAGCACTTTGTTTTCCAGATCCAGAATTGTTCTTCTGGGCGAGAAGGCCTCCTTTCCACTCCGGGTGACCGTCCCCTCTCTCGGTTTTTCTCCCCTTGGTCCAGGTTGTCTTCCGGCAAGGTGAGTCCCGAGAGCATCCGCACGCTCCGTCCCCCCTCGGAGTCCTCTGACGACCAGGGCCCGCAGGCCAAGCGGATGCTGAGCCCCACCAAGGAGAAGGAGCTCTCCCTTTACAAGAAGACCAAACGAGCCATCAGCAGCAAGAAGTACAGCGTCTCCAAGGCGGAGGCCGAAGCCGAGGCCACCACTCCCATCGAGCTCATCAGCCGCGGGCCGGACGGCCGCTTCGTCATGGACCCGGCCGAGATGGAGCCCTCCCTGAAGACACGGCGCATCGAGGGCTTCCCCTTCGTGGAGGAGACGGACATGTACCCCGAGTTCAGGCAGTCGGACGAGGAGAACGACGACCCCGTCGTCCCCGCCTCCGTGACCGCCCTGAAAGCCCAGCTCACCCCTCTGTCCTCCAGCCAGGAGTCCTACCTTCAGCCACCAGCATACAGCCCCCGGTTCCACCGGGCGCTGGAGGGTGCCGGCAGCCTGCAGGCCACCGGCCAGGCTCGCCCACCAGCCCCCCGGGCTTTCCACCACCAGTTCTACGGTTACCTCAGCAGCAGCAGCCCCGGGGAGGTGGACCCACCGCCCTTCTACATGCCAGAAGTCAGCCCGTTGAGCTCGGTCATGTCCTCCCCGCCGCTGCCCCCCGAGGGGCCCTTCGGACACCCCACCATCCCCGAGGAGAACGGGGAGAACGCCTCCAACAGCACGCTGCCCCTGGCCCAGACCCCCACGGGGGGCCGGTCCCCCGAGCCCTGGGGCAGGGCCGAGTTCCCCTTCGGCAGCCTGGAGCTGGCCCCTGCGCCGTTCCCCCACCAGCTCCAGCCCTGCGAGGCGGCCGAGGGCTCTCAGCCCACGGGCTGCCTTCCTCGGGGGCCGCCCCCCTCCTCCCTCCAGGTGGTCCCTGCATCCTACTCGGGCATCCTGCCCCTGGAGGCACCAAAGAGCTGGACCGGCAAGTCACCGGGCAGGGGTCAATCTTCCGTGCCCGCTACCACCAAGTGGCAGGACAAACCTATGCAACCCATGGGATGTCAAGGGCAGCTAAGACATACCAGCCAAGGTATGGGCATACCCGTGTTGCCTTACCACGATCCGTCCGAGCCCGTCGGCCCCAGCGGCACAAGCACATTCAGCCTGGACACCAGGTGGTACGAGCCCCAACCCCGACCTCGGCCCAGCCCTCGGCAGGTCAGGAGGGCTGAGCCCAGTTTACATCAGGTGGTGCTACAACCTTCGAGGCTTTCTCCTCTGACCCAAAGTCCCCTGAGCTCCCGCAACAGCTCTCCGGAGCTGACCGCCCGCGCCCGGCCCCGCCCGGGGCTCATCCAGCAGGCGGAGGTGTCGGAGATCACGCTGCAGCCGCCCGCGGCCGTCAGCTTCTCCCGCAAATCCACGCCGTCCTCCACGGGATCTCCGGCGCCCAGCAGCCGCGGGGACAGCCCCAGCTTCCGACCGACCACCGCCTTCACCCCCGTGGGCACCGGCTTCTCCAACTCCCAAGGCTCCTCCCTGCCCGTGGACACCATGGATGTTTTCGGAGACATCCCTTCTCCAAGGAGGGCTGGCGAGGAGATTCTCCAACCGGAGCCGACATCCACCACCACAGTAGCCGCCACAGGGTAAGTGCGTGAGCCCCGTGGTGACCCCCCCCACCCCCTTCCTGCCTTCCCCTACCTGCCTTACCCACTCCCTCTGACTCCCTCCCTGCCATCACCATCCCAACTGGTAGGGTCTCTCTGGGCACGCTGCAGCATCCCTTTTGGAGACGGCGTCCCGCGGGCTTTGCTAGGCAGAGGCTGGTGCCGCGGGCACGGGTTGCATGGCCACCGCCCGAGAGCGCTGGGTTTTAGGCAGGCGACCTTCCCGCTCCCTTGGGAATCTGGGAGCGCCGTGACTCGGGATACGGGCCATCTACCAGGTGTGCAAAGACCTGGCTCGCTTAGGTAAGTGTCCTGGTGTCACTGGAGGTTGTTTCCTCTTCTAGCTGCTGGCTCTTGGCTTTCTTCGAACGTTAGGGCCGCCGCCGCCGCGCCTCTGTCTTCCTCCTCTTCCTTCCCGCGGAGTCTAGAGAGCTTTAATGCATGACAGAAACAGCTATCACGGTCACCGCCCCACCTGCAAAAGGGATGCTGCAGCCCCAGGACGCGGGCAGGGAGAGATCAAGGACTTAGCCACACCAGCAGCATGTCAGGAGAGGAGGAAAAATAAAAATAAACTAAGCCCAGCGGAGATCGGGAGGCTGCCGGCACGCTCAGATCCTGCCCTAAAGAGGGATGTGGCTGCACTAGACAGTAGCGGCTGGTTTTCCAGGTACCAGGGTTGCTCCAGGCAAAAGCGTCTCTCTCTCTCTCTCTTTCTCTCTATTTCTCCTCTTTCCTTCCGTCTTTCACAGCACCTTAGACCCCGTAGCCGTGCTTTCGTCCCATCCTTTCGTCTCGCTTCATTCTGGCTTCTTGTCTGGCGGGGTCGAGCCGCCTCCTCCGGCTCGTGGCGGAGAGGATCGGGGCCGGGGCTCGCAGCCCCGCGGAGCCGGCGCGGTCGGAGGCGTTCGGAGGAGAGGCTGTGTTCCGGGGAGGGGGGAGGCAGCGTTCCACCCCGCAGTGCCCTCCGCATTTCACCCCCGCCCTCTGGTACCTGGAAGCGCTATGGCCTTAGCAGATCCCTCCGGCACTGAACGGAAGGAAGGAGGGCTCAGGGGAGAGAGGATGGGGAGGGAGAGCAGCTGGACGAGCCTGAAATGACTTCTGTGTGCCTCTGGAAAACCCAGCTACGGAGCCATGCAGTCAGGGATGCAGTCACAGGCCCACGTCTCTAGCAGGGCGTGCCAAGGAGAGCCAGCTCCAGGACAGAGCCGTGTTAGAGCAAGCACTGTTGTCCGTGCTTTTATGCAGTGTATCCATTCGCTTTGTTGATTATCGTTTTTGTTTCTTCTTTTCCTTTCTCTTCTGTTTCTTTCCCCCTTTCTTCTCCAGCCTTGTTTCGTTTGTGTTTCAGTTTGGTTTCTTTCCCTCCTTTTTCCTTTGGAGTTGTTGACGTGCTGATGTGTTGCGGAGCTCGGCTCCTTGCGGGTGTTGATAACTGCTTTGTTTTTGATTAATCTCAGCTATCTGGGCAGTGTTGTCGAGACAAGCTTCTCCTCAGCTCAATAGGTAAGGGTGATCCATGTCCGAAAGGATGGTGTGGGTGCTGTGGAGGGTGGCCGGGAGCGGGGCATGACAGGGGACACGGAAGGGGCTTTTCCAATACCATCTCTTCCTTTAAAGGGGAATAAGGAATGTGAAAACACTAGGAAACACCTCTGGACGCACAGTCTCTGTGGCTTTTGGGTTTCCCCTCCCAGCAGCACACGCTGCTCCCCTGCCTTCGGGGCTGGGGTTTGGGATGAGCCAAGCTGCCGTCCCCCTGGGCCACCCTTCCTTTCTTGGGGGATGGTGACACACCATGGTGGCACTTTTGGCCCTGGCAGTGGGCATGAGGGTCGTGTGGTGTTAGGGAGGTGTGTGTTGAGGTGGGGTTGTCCCAGATGATCCAAACCAGGAGGAGCCCACAGCCACCCCCTGAAGCCAGGAAAAACAGCCACCTCTGGAGCTGCCAGCTGCAGACAGCGTGCTCAGAGTGGGCTCCAAAAATCAGTCTCCAGCTGCAGTGCAGCACATGGAGAACTTTGTTTCCAGCAGTATCTGGATCTGTTTGCTTTTTCCCAAGTCTCCTCAATCACAGAAAAGTCCCAAGATGGATTGTATGCTTGGCAGCAGCAAACTATGCTCCCAGGCTGCCAAAAAGGTGTTTTTTTCCTTCCCATCACAAGTGTAGTCATGGGAAAATCCCTCCATCCCTGTAATTCTCCTTGGAGAAGTCTTGGACTTCTTCTGACCCAGCTGTAATTAAGCATACCTAAGCAGATCTTGAAAGACTCTTCCAAGAAAATTTTTCCTGGCCTGCCTTTGTGGGGCTGGTTTCCTAGATAGCCATGGGCATTTCTGGAACTGGGATGGAGTAAATTGGAGATAGTTTTCAGACCTTAGAAGCAAAAGAATATTATTAAAGCTGCCAAATCCAGATGGGATAATAGTAATTTATGACCCAGAGGATTGGCAACACTGACCTATTTGGCCATCAGCCAGGCTGGTTATGAAAGCAGACATGGGATTGTAGATGGGCCATTTTTATCTAGCCATTCCCAAACTTCCTTAGGACAGGTCTTACAAATGGTTAAGATTTGCTGCCTTGGTTGGGAAGCATCAAGGTGCTGGCTGGTTCTCTCCAACAGCCTGAGGAGCCTTGTTGGGCTGGGAAGGAGCCTCATGAGAGGGAGGTGGGATGCCTAGAGAAATCAGGGAGATGTTTCCAGGAGAGGGGAATTCCTCCATCTGGCCTGGAGGGTTGTCCTGAGGTGGGGAGAGCAGGATTGGTGAGGAGGGAGTGTTGGATGTGTGTGGTCCATGGAGGGGCCATCCCCTTGGCGTGACAAAACCAATCCCATTTGAGCCTCCAACTCTCTTGAGCACTTGGCTTCCTTCTCCTTCTGCTTTTCCTTGCTGATTCCAGAGGAGGGCATCCTGTAAGGAGCAAAGCTGGCACCAAGCCTTGGTGAGACCTGGGCTGTGCCAGGCTTTTTTGGGAAATGGGGAAGCCCTCAGAGAGGATGTGGCTGTTTGTTTTTGCTCTGTGGCACTTCCCTACTTGGGCAGCATTAGGGACACTGAGAGCAGCTTTAGGACAGCAGAGGGGAGTCCAGGCTTGAATCTCCTGGACCCTTCCTTTATATGGAGGCTTATGTCTGAGTTTGGAGTGGCCCAGATCCTGCCTGGCTCCAGTGCTGGCTGCCATGGGCTGATGGATTTTGAGGAGCAGGGTCACACTGCCCAGCAGAATGGGAACAGCCATGTGTCCTACTCCAGGATGCTGCTGGGAGCTGCAGTCACAGGAGCAACTCCAGAGTCATTATCCCCAAAAAGGAGAAACCAGAAGAATAAATCTCACTTCAATAAGCAAGGAATCCCATAGAGAGCCCAGCCAAGTAATTTCTTGATGATTTGGGGTCATAAAATTGTCAGTGCATGCGGAGCACAGGAGTTTTATACCAGACCAGTCAGAATTCTCTTTTGCAGCATTAAAAGCTGAGAGGAGAAGGAGAGGCAGCATGTGAGCTCTGTGCTGCAGTATGGTGGCTTTTGCTAGGTGGAGCTCAGGTAGTTTTTATGGATGAGCAGGGATAAATGATGCCATTCTGAGGCAGCACGAGGAGTTTTCCCATCTCCTTCTCTCAGGATGCAGCACGCATCTTGGAACAGGGAAGAGGGGGCTGTCGTCTCCCTGCAGAGGGAAACCCAAAAACCACAGACAAGGCACCAAGCTCCCCTGCCCCTGGGCATGGCAGCCTGCCCTGTTTGGCCTCCCCAGGCCCCCCTTGCCAGGGCAGCATGCAGTGCTGGGAGCTGGGGGGCTTGGCCGTGGCGTAGCGTTGAGTGACGAAGGGGCGTCGGCGCCAGGCGTGCGGGAGGAGCAGCAGCCCTCGCTCCCCACTTGAAAGAAACAGGTTCCCCTTTAAAGACTGTCCATGTGCTGATCCTCTGCATGTGTTCCATGCCTCCTTCCGCTTGGAGAAGTTGTGAGTCCGCTTGTCTGAGTGCGTTTTTTCTTTCCTTTCTTAATTATTATTATTATTACTATTATTTTGTTTTTCTTTTCAGTCTCTTTAATTTCCTTATATATTTTCTCACTCCTGTTTTTCATTTATCTTCCTCTCTCCCCTGCCCTTCCCCGTGACTGTATCCCCCTCTTCCTGTCCAGCCCAGCCCCGTTTCCCTCGCCTTCTCTCCTCTCCGTCAGCATGGTGGTGAAGTCCGTTGTGTAGATGAGTTGTGGTGTCTGCAGACCTGTAGAAGGGCACTCCTTCTCTGGTGTGCTCCCTGCTGTGACCAGCCCCTTGCTCCCTCCCTGCTGGCAGTGCCTTGGCAGCAGCAGCAGCCCTGGCCTGGGGCTGTCACCGCCGTGTTTCCTGGCACCTCTTGTGCTGAAGGATCCCAAGCGTTCCGGGATGGAGGCAGCAGCCGGCGCTGCCTGGGAGCAGAGTGGGAGTTCTGACTTGCAGGAGCCTCGTGTAGGAGAATTGAGCTCTTCATGTGAGGAGGATGAAGGGTTGAAGGACACAGTGGGCTCCTTTCAAGTGGATACTCTACTTTTTCCAAGTGGATGCTCTAACATGCCCATACTATTCCTGGATGTCAATGACTTGGCTCAAGGAGAGGAGACAGGGAGGGTGTGTTGAGACCTCCATGAGGTTAAATATGTATAAATATGCATATAGTATCCTTGAATCTCCTGGACCCTTCCTTTATATGGGTTCCCCTTCTGAGAGGAAGGAGGTCAGTGATGATTTCAGGGATCTTCTCCCTTATATCTTTGCTTTGGACACAGAAGGACATTTGAAGAAGAGCATCTCAGATATGTGTTGGGCTGGATACATCTTTTCCTGTCCTGCAACTCTTGAAGGTCCTTCGGTACCTTTGTGGCCTCTCCAGTACCTCCCAGTTCATGAAGTCCAGACACTTGCTCATGCAGAAGGGTTTTCCTTTGAAGACTGAGGAAAACTGCTGCTCCAGATGTTGGTGGTGCCTCGCAGAAGGTTGGTGCCAGGAGTTCATGTGGGCTTCTCAAAGCTTCTTTGCTTGGCTCTCCACTGAAGTTCCCAAAAGAAGTTCATTCACCTCCCTGAACATCTCGTCTCTTGGTATTCAAGATCTCCCTCGTACGTGGGCAGCTGCCCAAAATCTGAACTCTGGGGGCAGGAAGAGGCTTTTGGCTGAGCTTAAAATGAAAATTAATTTGGAAGAATTGGTGCCCTTTGTAGAGATAAAGGGTGGGTAGAGCAGATAAAATTTGGCTGCTGAGTAGCATTGTTCTGTCCTCTGTATCTCTTCCTTGCCAGAGGTCAGACAGTATTTATGGTGACACATGGGTTCAGTGCACTCACTGTTTATGTTTGTGTATATAAATACGAGTTCAATTATGGAGAACTAGTGGAAATGAGCTTCAGGCAATTTCCTCATAATCCCTCATGTAAATCTGTTTAATTTTGTCAGCATGCCACAGCAGCTTCTTAGAAAGAAAAAAGAGTGGAAAGAGCAAGAGACTTTTACACTATAATAATAGTGGCAAAGCTGTCTGGGTGGTGGGAAGAGGTTGTGGAAGGCAGTGCTGGTGGGCAGGCTGGTGGCAGGATCACTGAGCTCAGTGGTGTCCAGGGCTTGGCACACGTGAGCTCTGTGGGCAATGGAGCTGGAGCAGCTGAAGTCGCCAATAGCCAAGAACCTGCAGGAATGGAACTCGTGCACCCCACAGAATGGTGGCTGTAAGTGGGAAAAGTCTGTCCTTGGCCATTCAAGCAGGAATTGCTGCAGGGAATGCCATGCTGTGACCTGTGGGTCACTGCCTTCAGCCAGCCTGTGCATGACTGGCTGTGTTGGTTCAGCTCAGAGGGTAGAGCTGCTGCTGGCAGCATCTCCCACAAGAGGCTGTTTGCACTTGGGAAGGTGTTTGAGCTCTGCAAATGTAAACATCTTCTTCCTGATGAGGAAAAGCTTGGATCCAGCCAGCAGGACTCCCAGCATGTCTGACAAGCTGCTCCATCTTGGGCTGATGTGCTGCTCTGCTGGGAGCTGGAACAGAGGCTCTCCAGGAGCTCTCAGCACCTTGACGTCTCTGTTGCGTTGGAAAATGTGAAAAGGAGCTTTTCTGTGCCCAGTGTTTGGGTTTCTGTTGCGTCTGCTGTGCCTCAGCTGCTTCTTCACCTCATGCTGCACTTCCCTGGGTGCTCTCCAGTGCTGCCAGCAGAACTGAGAAGCAATCACACTCATCTTCAAAAGAAAACCCAAAAGCCCTTCTGCTCCCCAAGGGGAAAAGTCTCCTGGGAGTTACTTGCCTGCGTGCTCCAGCTGAAATTTCGACGCTCTGGAGACGCCTGGGATGTTGGATGGGAAGTGCTGCTGTTGCACTGTGCTCTGCAGTGCTGGCACACGTGGGGGAAAGCCTGCAGGGTGTCTTCAGTGCCAGCCAGGCTCTGTCTGGACCCCAGGGGAGATGAGCAGCTCCAAACTCTCTGTGGATGGGTGTACTCTGGTACCACAGCCCAGGAGTGTGGGGTCTGTGCTCCAGCCCATGTCCTCAGCCCTTCCCTGCTGCTCCCACCAGCAGCCACGATGTTTTTGCAATGCTGGATGGGGCACACCTTGCTGACAGACAGGGACATCATCCTCAGTGGTTCTGTGCTTAAGCAAGTGTCTGAAAACACTGATGTTGCCTCTTGTAGCCAGCTGAGGTGGTTCCTCCTGCCCTCCTGCTGCCTGTGGCTTGTGGGGTTTGCTCGTCCCTGCCCCAGTCACAGATGGATGCAGGAGCTGCCATCAGCACTGTCCTCTGTGTGGCTGCTGTGACAAGGGTTGGCTGCTGACCTCTGGTGACCACATTGTGAGAGCAGAAGAATCTCCTCCTCTCAAGGGTGACAGCAGGCTGGTTTAAATCTCCTTTCCTCATTGGAGCCTGGCTTAAAGTGTTGACTTTATCACAGTGAAAGGTGCTTTTGGAAGCTTCCCATCTTCTCTGGATATCTTGTCTGCAAGAGGCTTGGGTTTATCCCAGATAAACTTCTAACTTCTTCTGTGGCATTAGCAGTTGGTGACTCTTGGAGGGTCGTGGAAGGAAAGTGGAGAGGGGGAAGGAGACAAGAAAGCAGCAAGAAGGGGGGATGCTGTGATGTGTTATAGGTAAGAGCTGGACTGACTGCTCTCCTAAGGAAAAGGTTTTCCTCTAATGCTCTGCTCTCTACAGCAGTCGTGCTCTCCAGGCCTTGGATGGGAAAACAGGTACAGTGAAGAAAATAAAACAAAAAACCTCTTTGCAAAGGGGAGGATACTGCACCTTGAGCTGGTTCCTGTAGAAGAGTTCCTCGGGGGGTACAGCTGATAAATTATCCCTTGCACCTGCTGGTTCTCCTGCAGGAAACACCCCTTTGCAAATGCCCTCCTTGTCCTCACAGTAAAACCTTGTCAGTGTTTCCATTTCCAGCTGCCAGCCTCTCACTGTTCCAGGAGCAGATGCTCCTGCGGTGTCGCGTTGCTGTTGTCGCTTCTCACAGGGACCTGGGAACGAGGTAGCTCTCCCAGCTCTGTTGGTGTGTGCCCTTGGTGTCCCTGTCTGTCGTGTGGCCCCTGGTTTTCCTGGCTGTGGGAGCAGGGCCAGCAGGATCCTGCCTCCCTGCTGTTTGTGGCGCCGGTGTTGTCCGCCCTGGGTGGCTCGTGGTGCCCGTCTCGATGCTGCCGTGCCGCTTCTGCCTATCTCTTTCTCTTCTCTCTTCATCCCAAGGGGTTTCCTACCACTTCCCAGAAATGCCTTATCGGACATAGGATCTGCCCCGTCCTGTTTTGTTTAGCAGTGTTGGCATGGCAGGCAGGTGAGCTGGGGGTGCCCGTGCTGGACGTGGCCGGTGGCACCGGCCGGCTCGCGGTGCCGCTAGAAAACCTGGAGGAGACAGGGGGACAGCGGGGACGCCTCACTTCCTCCATCCCGCGCTCTGGCACGCCTGGCTGGCCCTGCTCCCTCAGCCCTGGGTTTCTCACCTCTTCCTTTTCCACGGCAGAGCTGGCTGGGATCGGCCGATCCCCCTCCGGGGACGCCCAGGGGCCCGAGCGTGGCCGGGAGCCGCTGATGGCGCGTGTCTGCTTTTCCTTCCTAGAAAACGTCCATCTCCGCCCGGGGACGCTGCTGCACCTGAGAGGCTCGAAGCTCTGAAATACCAGCGGATAAAGAAGCCCAAAAAGTCATCCAAGGGCTCCTCGAAATCCAGAAAACAACTCAGTGAGTGCGAGGACCCCACGGTGCCCAACAGCATTCCCTGTGTCCTGCTGTGAGCAGAGCTTGGGCAGATCCCTGCCAATCTCTTGGGGGTCTCCAAGCCCATTCCTGGATGCTACCCTTGTTCCCTGACTCCCAAAGGGATGCTTCTCCCAGCTGCTTGCCTGCAGGTTGACCCTCCTTTGCTCCTCCAAACCGAATCCTTTCCATGCATCTCCCATATTTAGTAATTTGGATTTTGAATGTTAATTTCATTTTCCCTGATGCCCAGCGTTCTCCCTTCTTGCCACGCTGCGGGTTCAGGGCCAGGCTTGCTGTCACCTCCCATTTTCAGCAAGCAAAGCGCTCTGCTCTGCCTGCTGCTGGCTCCGGTCCCATCTGCCTTCTCTCCCCCCTTCCCAGACGGCTCTGCCTCCCAGGTTCAGCACCCTCCCAGCTCTCAGGTACTGTCACCTGACGAAGCTGTCTGCCTCCGCAAGAAGAAGAGACACCCTCGTCAGGACCCCTTCGCCCGGCTCTCAGCGCTGAAGGACGACCTCTGCCACCGGCAGCTCCCTGAAGACCAGACAGCCATTCTCAACAGCGTCGACCACGATGACACCAGCGGACACGCCACCCTGCTCTAGCCTGGCGCCCGTCCCAGGAGGCTGAACAGGAGCGGTGGAGGGAGCTGGTGTCACACCACGGGGGGATGGAGGTGATGGGGAACAGGGGGGGACACCCCTACGCTGTCACCTCTCTGAGGGGTTCAGTGGGGATGAGCTGGGGAGAGCTGAGGGGTGCTTTGGGGAGGATGCTTTGGGCTGGGTGTTCCTCAAATCCACTTCTCCCTCACCCCAAACAGTTTGGGTGGGATGGGAAGGGGGGTGTTGCACCTTGGCTTTGGAAAAGATTTCTAGGCTTCAAAGGCATGGATGGAGCTTTTGACATCTGCGTCCGCAGCGCGCGCTTAGGGGGGAAGTGTGGGATTGAGCAGCTGGCCCTCAATCGCCGGAAGAAATTGAATGACACAGGGTGTAATTAAGTGACATGAACCTAACAACCCAGGCGGGAACTGGTAATCCCATGAATCTGATTAGGAGAAAAACACAACCAAATAATCCCAGGGAAGCCGTAATTGTGAAATCTCCCTGCCTCCCCCTTCCCAGCCTCCTTTGACGTGAGGTAACAGCAGCAAAACCATGTGTGACATCTTTCCTTACCTATCTCTGTGAAAGGGAAAAGCCAGAAAGACCCCGAGCCTTCGAATCAATGTGAGAAATCACCATTTGTCTGTGTGCAAACACACTCGAGCCTCGGTGCCGTGCGAGCGCGCGGGTGCGGGGCTGATGCCATCTGGGGGCGTTTTCCCCTCCAGCTGCGGCCTGTGCCAACTTTGATGGGGGTGGGTTTGATTAATTCTGCCCGACGCTCCGTGTATCTCAGGCAAATGCTCTCCAGTGCTGCGTGGCGATGTGATTTCTGACTCTGTGATGTTGAATCCCTCCCGATACCCGCGGGCGTGCGAGCGAGCGGGGTTTGGCTGCGTGCTCCCCAAAGCCTCCTTCGGCAGGTGCTGAGCCCCAGGAGAGCATCTGGAAGTGCCCAGCTCTGTGGATGGACGTGGATGGCTCCGTGCAAAGCTAAGCCCAGCGTTTCGCGCCAGCTGAAAATGTGTTGCTGCTGGTTTCACCGTTTCTCCCTTTTTTCCTCCTGCTCCAGCCGGGATGTGTCGGCTGTGACACACGCTGGGGTTGTTTCCCTCCCTTTGTCCCTGTTTCCCTCAGTAATGCTGTTCTAACTCTTCACCAGAATGTATTTCCTCTTCAGAATAGGGTAGGTTTGGTGGCTGGTGGTTTTCTGGATTGCATAGGCCTTTTTTTTTTGTTTGTTTTTAGCAGGCAAGGTGTAACCCAAGAACAGCTGGGCTCACTTTCCTGTTCTGCCTCCACTCTCTGACTGCGTGGCCTTGGGCAAGTCACTTGACCTCTCTGTGCCTCAGTTCTCCCATCTGTAAAATGGGGATAAGTCATATTTGAGCACTTTGTACAAGCACTTGGTGGCCTACAGACTGCAAGTGCTATGTAAATGCTTAGTGCTAATATCAAGCAATCCCTACCTTTAAAATATTTAGAGTTGGTTCTTTTTTTTCTTTGTTTGAAGTGGTAAAATCAACCACTGCATCCAGGTTTGCACAGTTCTTCCTCTGCGGTAAAGTGCTAAACCCTCCAGCCTGCCTGGGAATAAAACACCAAGTGTTTCATGTAGATATTCTTGCTTTGAGTGAATTCAGGCTGTAGAAAAAGTGTCAGGAGAGCTGGAGAGCCTGTAGGCATGTTTTTAGCCCCAGGCTCTCTATTTGCATATGAAACTTTTGTTTATTCCCAGGTAGAATTGCCAAGAGATTCTCTGCAATCTCGCCTTTAATTCTGCTTTGCCTTGGTTTTTGCTCTTGCTGCTGGTTGAACCTCCAAGGGCTGAGATGTTTGGAGAAAGACGTGAGATCTCAGTTGTGATCTGGTTCTCTGACCATGCCACGCTTTCAGGTCAGAGCCTGTCCATTGCTCTGCCTGTTTTAGAGGTTGTGCTTCCTCTCCCAGCAGAATGCTCGGGAACCTGTGACCATCAAAAGCAGAGCACCGTGTCTTTTCCAATCTCCAGGCCCTAAGTAAGGTTTGAACCACTGGACAATGAATCCTCTAAATCGATAACCAGATATTTCTGAGCTTTAACAACTTTGTGTAGGTGGTCTCAAGCCATCAGCAGGTTTGTCTCAGGAAGGAGGGAGGGTCTGGCAGAAATACCCCTCTCTTTCCAGCCTGCACCAGGGCTCTTTATTGACATGACGAGTGACCTGATGTAAGAACCTCAACTCTCAGAGTGAGAACTCAACCTTGCTAACAGTATGACTGCGAATTTCTTTTCTCTGGGTGTGTTTTTAGGGTTTTTTCCCTAGAACCTGCTCGAATCTGAATTGATTTAATGCCATTCTCCCGCTCTGCAGCGGGGAAAAGTCTGCCTGGCTTGGCCAACTCCAGCTCGCCAGTCACTCCAGCTGGGCTGCTCCTGACAGACAGGTGACCCTCGGGGCCGGGGGAGGCGTGGAGGCTCTGTGCTGCCTGTGCCATGGCCAACTTGCTCTTCCTTTTGCTCTCATTGCCTCAGCCTCTCAAACAGAGGGTTTCTTTTCCATTTGAGTGCTTTCCAAACGATTTACGACATCCGTTCGGATGGGCCAGGCGCTGTCTTCAGGCTCTTGAGGTTGCTACCTCAGGACTCTGCCCCATCCCATCTTAAGGAGCTCTAGAGGACTTGGAGTGCTGGGCAGGTTGACAGAACATGCTGGCTTGCTGGGTCAGTCTTTTGAGAGTTGTTTTCCTTTTGCAGGTGTTTTGAGCCACTGGGCTTTTCATGGTCTTCGACCTTTAGAGGCTGGAGCTGCAGCCCTCTCTCTTTCAGCCATGTACCTGCCACGCTGCTGGAGTGGGAAATCCCGCCCGGGCGCCTCGTGGAAGCAGCTCCTCCCTAAAACCATCCTTAACTCCTTTCCCTGCTAGACCGAGTCACCTTCCCATCGACTCGGGCCGTGCTTTGGCTGACTGGCTCACCTCTTGCTTTGGCAACCTCCTCGCTTCTCCCAGCCCTCTGGTTTCCCTGCCCTTCAGGGTTGCTCCTCTCTCCTTCTGCGGACCTGGAAACATCGAAGCCGTGTCAGACGATGCCAAACACTTCCCCCATTTCACCCCCGTTTGAACTCCGTGTCGCTTTGGTGGTTTGCAAACACAGCTGCTGCTGCTGCTGCTGCTTCTTCATTTTCTTTTAATTTTTTTTTCTCCTTTTCATGCTGCAAAATATATCTGGATTTTTATCTTCCTGGGCCAAACTCTGTTATTTTCTAAGCTGGTCTGAGGTAGACGGCTCTTTCTGTATCAGTGACCATACAATTCCTCCTTGCACCTTGCAAATTCAATGTTCCATTAGGTCCCTTGGCAAATCCTGGCCTTCGGTGAAAAAATGCCTCTGAATCATAAGGATATTTGTCCCTGGGCTCTGCTGAGGTCTCAATGCAAGGGTGCTAGCCCAGTTTTAGGGGGTCCTTGCTGGTGCACCTCCCTTTGAGGTGGCCATGGTGGAGATGCTCCAGTGCTGGTTTCATGCTGCCGTGGGGATTGCAGGATTGGGGCACCCTGAGCTGGGGGGGGTGACATGGAGAGGTGGGTACAGGGGAAAAGGGGCCGTCCCTTGCTGTCTTAACGAGTCCTGGAGCAGGCAAGGAGAAAGTGCTTTGCCTGCTATTGCAGCAGGACTTGCTGAGCTCTCATCCACGTGTTTCTAAGGTGACTTTGCCATGCAGCTCCAGCGGCGTTCTGGTTCCGCGGTGTTGATGTGAAGGAAAATGCAAGTTAGTGTAACTGGGGGGAGAGGGAGCGTTCAGGGCTCTTTGTGGCTGTTTCTGTGCCTGTCACTAACAGCACCCACGGGCACAGGGAGTGATAGGTTTGTGGGATGGGGGAGCTGGAAGGTCCCAGGGTCTCTTCCCAATCTGAACCTTGGCATGGTTTGCACTCTGTGAGCCCCCAGGGATGTGTGAGCAGGGGATGCTTTTCCTGGGAGGATTCTCATTTCTGCTGCCCTGTGCCAGTCACCTGTGGCTGCTTTGGGGCACTGGTGGACTCCAGGCTGTCCATCTGGTGTTTGTCACCTTGTCAGCTGGCCCAGTGCCACCCAGTGGAAAGCTGGAGGTGATGCTGTTTGGATATATAAAAGTAAAGGGAATATAAAGGCAATAACAACTTGCTGTACCTGTCTCTGGGAGTGTTGAGGACACTGGATTTGGTCTCAGCAGCCCAGGCACGGTCCTGGCAGGGCTTAGTCATGTCTGGTGGCATCCAGACATGACACATTCCAGACCCATTGCTGCTCCCACCTTGCTGTCTGTATTAGGACAAAATCTGCCTGGCATTTTGGTTTCTCTTCTTGCTTCAGGCAGTGACGTAGACTGGGGAGTTCTCAGAGTTTTGGGTTGGTTTCAGCTGTAGCTCTTGTCTGGAGGTAATTTTCCATGAGGCTGGACCTTCAGGGATTTCCACACGTCCCACATGGGCTCGCTGCAGCCCCAGACTGAAGTCAGGGCTCTTTTGGAAGGAAATCTTCTCAAGGAACCGGAGTAAAACCCACTGTACATATGAGATATAAATAGATAGAGAAGCGTAGGACAAAGGTAGATAGGTTTGCAGAATTCAGTAGATTTGCATGTCGGGGTATGTGTGTCTCTAGGGGAGAGTTTAGAGCCGTGCTGGAGCGGGGGATGAGGATGGGCAAAGCAGAGAAGGGGCTGGGAGCAGCTGCAGCCTGAGGGGAATTTGGGGATGGAGAGGCACCGGCGTGACCTGCGCCCTGCTGCACACAACAGATCGCTCTGTTTCATTATTTCACCCCCAGTTTTTAGCTTTGTTCATTGTCTGTGACTCACCCCTGGGCCGTGGCATGGAGGAGCAGGAGGGGCAGGTCCTGTGCTCGGTGTGTCTGAGGCACATGGGGTGTGACAGGGACATGACACGCCAGGGGGATGTCACATTGCCTCATCCCTGGTGCCAGCGCTTAAAGAAAAAGCTGCACCACGAAAAACCCTTCCCTCTAGTCCCTCTAGATGCTGCTCTCTGGTTACTCATGTGAAAGCATTTTGCTTTTCATCTGTTCTTCCCAGAAAAGCTTGAGTCAGAAGGGATGACAGAGGGATACAGCTAAATTTGTCCCCTGAGCTGAGGAATGCAGCACCGGCTGTGCCAGCCGGCCCCAGCAGCGCCTCCTGGGAGGGACAAGATGTTCTTGACAGTGTCTTTTTATTTTAAACCTCATTAGCAGCACTTTGAGGATCTGAGGCAGAGAGGGGATTTGGTCACCAGTGATGCTGGTATTGACCCAAGCATGAGAACATCTGGATCCAGGCTGGATTCCCAGTGCTCTCCTAGAGCCATCCCTGTGCTGTCTGGCAGCCCTTACAGAAAGCAGAATCTTTACTCCCATTTCCTCCCTTCAGCTTAATTTTATTGGTTTTTTTTTAAATCTATTTCTGAGTATCTTGACTCCTCTCTGCCCCTGTTTGTGGGAAGAAGAGGTGGGAAGTGCAGTTGTTCCTATTAGGGGTCTGTCAGGGAATGCTTGAACTGAGGGCTGGGAAGCAGCAACAAGATTTGGCAACACTGGTGCCAGCAAAAGAAGAAAACTTAACATTGCACTTAATTCCCATCAGCTGGCACATCCCCAAGCAGGAGGACCAGTATGGTTGTGGGAAGGGTCTGGAGATGGGAGCCTGTTGCCCTGCCTGGGTACTGGCATGAGAGGGAGCCGTGTTTGCCCATTTTCCCCATTTTTAGGTGTTTTGCCACAGCTGGCTGAGCTCTTTTCCTCAGCATTGTGGCAGCAGGATGAGCATCCCCAGTCCTGGGGCTCTGGCTGACTTTTGATACGTGCATGGATGGAGGAAGGACCTGGGGAGGGGGTGGGCAGAGAAAGGGGGGGCAGAAGGGCTGGTCCAGGCTTGGGGGTGCTGGATGAGGCAAGCATGCACTGTAGAGGTAGCTAAAGATTTTTAAACTGGTTGCAGTGGGGTGGGAAATGCAGGATGGAGGGGCTGGCATCCCCCATGGAGGACAGTTTGCCCAGATTTTGGATTTACTATCAAAATGACACTTTCTCTCCCAGGAGGGCTTTAATTCTTGTTCTCCTGAGGTTTTGTAGGGCTGCAAAAGAGGGTGCCCATCTTCCCGGGTCTGAAAGCTCCTCAGATTTCCACCCACTCCCCCCCCAGCACTTAGATTAAAATAAAACACACACACAAAAAAAAAAAAAGACTTGAGAAATGAGCCCCAGTATCTCTTAACTAAAGAAACGATATTGGTGTATCAAAACCGCATTGTATATAAAATTAAACAAATATATATTTACTCTCTATTTTAGAAGGGGGGGGAGAATAAATATTTAAAATAATTCGTTAGTAATAGGTGTCAGAAACTTCTGTGCAGCATGAGAGAAGCTGTCAGAGGTGGGGAGAGTCTCAACAGCGGGAGCAGAGCGAGTATTTTCACATTATATTGCGCTTCAGCTTCTCTGCTTCTCCATCCACCTATAAATAGACAAAAATATATATACAAATATATATATATATATATAAAATTATATATATCTAAGTCACATAGCTGTTTTATTTTTGTATCCATGCCTAGTGCTGTTTGAGCAATAGGGTGGCGAGGGAGAGGAGGGCTGGGCCAGGCTGGGGGGCTTGCAGTGCTCCAGGGGCTCTGCCCATTTTGGGCCCAGCATCACCACTGTTGCTGTTTCAATAGGGAAAAACACTAAAAAAGGGAAAAAATCCCGGGATGGGGAAGCCTGGGCTTGCTGCCAGCTTGCCCAGGTCTGTGGTGAGGTGGTGTTTCTGCTGAGGGCTGTCTTGGGATTTTTTTTTTTCGCAGAGAAAAGAAAGACAAATCTCAGCTCTGAGGTGCTTGGGAAGGATTAGGGAGCTGCAGCTGGGGGGTGGCACAGGATGGGGACAGGGTCCCCACACTGCTGCCCCCCTGGATGCTGTTGGTCATCTCTCCTCGCTGCCCTCATCAATCTGGAGGGTTTTTGAAACCCTCCTGCAGCTGGTGGAGCCCCTCAGAGCCACCCAGGTGGCCACAGGGGGATTCTCCAGGTCCCTGGAGCAGGGAACCTTCTCTGTAGGGAATGTCAGCACCTCTCCAGGAGTGTCCCTGGCCTGCAGGGCTTCCTGGTGCCATGGGGGCTGCTGGTGCCCACTGGGGCAGGATCTGGGGCTCTCCCTGCCTGCATGGGTGGGATTTGAAGCTCTCCCTGTCTGGATGGGATCTGGGGCTCTCTCTGTCTGGATGGATGGGATGTGAGGCATTCCCTGTCCTATGGATGGGATGTGAGGCATTCCCTGTCCTATGGATGGGATGTGAGGCTCCCCCTGTCTATGGATGGGATTTGAAGCTTTCCCTCTCCCTGTGGATGGGATTTGAAGTTCTCTCTGTCCCCATGGATGGGATGTGAGGCTCTCCCTGTCTCTATGGATGGGATTTGAAGCTCTCTCTGTCCCCATGGATGGGATGTGAGGCTCTCCCTGTCCCCGTGGATAGGATGTGTGGCTCCCCCTGTCCCTGTGAGTGAGGTGGCATCAAGCCCTGGTGCAGGGGAGAATGTGCTGGGGATATTTGGGGTTTTTCCTGTAGGGCACTACACACCCACCAGATCCCTGCCCCCTTCCCTGTGGGCTGTGGAGGGACAATGAGCCACTTTGGGACTGAGCAATGCCACCTCCAGCTGCAATCCACCCCTCTGCCTTTGCTGGGGCACGATTTGGGGATTGTCTTTGTGCAGTGGTGACCAGGGCTTTGCTCTCCTCAGTCTGTGTCCCACAGTCCTGGCTCTGGGGGATCCAGGTGCTGCTGTTTGGGCTCAGATGTCCCCGAGGGGATGGTGGCACATCCCTGCAGTGCTCACACCCCTCCAGAGGCAGGCAGAGGTCCCTCAGCGTGGTGATGCCCTGTCCCCATGGCTGAGGCACGAATGTACTCCAGGAGCTGGCCCCTTGCTGGCACCGTGTCCTCCCTGGGTGTCACCTGTATTTTCCATATTTCTCTCTTCTTTGTCGGGTTGGGGAGGGCTGGGGTGGGGGATGTTTCTAATATCCAGCCAAGATTTTGTTCAGCACCAATTCTTGGTATAGAAGCAAAGCATGTTTGATGGGACTAACTTGCATTTATTAGCAGTAAATACATAAGTGAGTATTTTATATGTTAAAAAAAAAAAAACCAAACCAAACAAACAGACGAAAAAAAAAAAAAAAAGGATGTCAGGAGAAAGAGAAGGGATGAGATTTCTCACCACTTGGTGTCCGGGGTGGGGGGCTGCCTTGCCCCCCCCCCCGGTGGGGCTTTGGGTATTACTGGGGGTGGGCAGGGGGGCGGGCAGCTTTCTCCTTTCCCCATCCCCCCTGGAATCACTTACAGAAAAAAAACAGGCAAAGGAAAGCTAGAGATGTTTACAAAGCACACTTCCCACAGTACCGTTAACCCTCTGGATGCCAAACAGACACATCAGGAGCCGCTCCCTGCCCCGGGGGCTCAGGGGCGGCGGCTCCCACAGCATCGTCCCGCTTCCCGTGGTTTCTTTGCTTTGGTTTTTTTTGGACACCACCCCCGCTGCCTCCATCCGTGCACACCTGCCCGGAGCTTGCTTTCCAGGGGGCTTTGCTTCCTGCCCCCTCCCAGGCTCTTCCTGCTCGGCTGGGAGCTGTGGGAAGCGCCTGTCTCTGCTCGGGGAGGTTCTGGCTCGGTGGGAGATGCTGGCACTCACTCCTTGCCCTCCCAGATGCACTTTAAGGCCAAACTTCCCTTTTTTCCCTTCTCTGGGGCTGGCAGAGGGCAGGCAGGGGATGCTCCCGTGGCCCCAGGGGGTGCAGGACCTTCCCCAGGGCTGTGCAGGCTCCGGTCCCTCGGCATTTCCCATGTGGGAAAGCCCTTTGGACATCCTGGAAATGCCCACATTGCCCTGAGGTTCATCCTTCGGGTGTTTGGGGATCACACCTGCAGCCCTGCATCCCCCGGGAGCATCCCCAGCTCTCCCATGGGAGCATCCCTGGCTCTCCGGGGGAGCCCAGACTTTTTAATTCCCTTTTAATAGGTTTGTAGACTCTCTGAACCCTCGTAGACCTCCATAGGTAGCTCTTGATTTAATCCCCTCCTAACCCCATAGTGTTTTCCCCTAGGGCAGGATTTTCTTCCACATCCAACGCATCTCTGGTTGCGTGGGACAACTTTTTCCTCTTTTTAAGAAGAATTTCTTGCCTCTGGATATAAAGACTAGACTATCCAACCTCGTTTCCATCTCTTGAATGTCGAGTATTACAATGTATAACACACGTTAGGGTGCTCTTTGGTGCTGTTTCAATGGTAACCAGTGGAACTGACTTTTTAAAAATAACAATAACAATAAAAGAAACTTTAGTGCCGCTGGTTCCATAACGTTCGTTGTTGTGACTTTTTTTTTTTTTTTTTTAAGTTTTGTTAGGGTTTTGCTTTGTTGGTTTTTTTTTTTTTTTTTTAATTCTTTTTTAAGTTTTACTAAACAGTGAGTAGTGATCAGCTGCCGGGTTTCTGTGGTGTTGGTTTTAGTGACTGGTGGTTGCTGTGAGTGTCAGAACTTAGTGGGATTTGGGATCGAGTCACTTCCTTTTGGAACTGCACACAGCAGAACGAGCATTTGATGGGAGCCCAGACGGCAACTAGAGGGTTAATTTTTGAACTTTCAGGTATGTTCCTCAGAAAAAAATAATAATGAAAAAAAAAAAGAATAAAAAAAAAAATAAGAGAAACAAGACACTATTTTTTCAGTAAGCTTTTTTTTTCTGTAAACGATTTACAAATAAATCTGACATGATGGTGCTGTACCAAAGCCTTACACGAAACTTATTCCGCTCTCTCTATAATCTCTCTGTATCTGTATTGTTGCTCTCGGCCTCCGCCAAGGCCAGGAAATGCCAGCAGGAGGGACCGGTGGCCACGCTCGCCATCGGCATCCCTGGAATTTCCTGGGATGGGAATTGGCATTCCAGGAATTCCCTGAGATGGGAATTGGCATCCCTGGAATTCCCCGGGATGGGAATCAGCATTCCGGGGATTCTCTGGGATGGGAATCGGCATCCCTGGAATTCCCTGGGATGGGAATTGGCATTCCAGGAATTCCCTGAGATGGGAATCGGCATCCCTGGAATTCCCTGGGATGGGAATCAGCATTCCGGGGATTCCCTGGGATGGGAATTGGCATCCCTGGAATTCCCTGGGATGGGACTCAAATCCAGAGAATTCTCCGGGATGGGAATCGGCATTCCAGGAATTCCTCGGGATGGGAATCGGCATCCTGGGAATTCTCCGGGATGGGACTCGGAATTCCCCGGAATTCCTTGGGATGGGAATCACATCCTGGGAACTCCCTTAGATGAGAATCAGCATCCTGGGAATTCCCCAAGATGGGAATCGCATCCTGGGAACTCACCGTGATGGGAATCAGCATTCCGGGGATTCCCTGGGATGGGACTCAAATCCAGGGAATTCCCCAGGATGGGAATTGGCATCCCTGGAATTCCCCGAGATGAGAATCGCATCCTGAGAACTCCCCGTGATGGGACTCGGAATTCCCAGCCCCGCGGGGGAGGGAAAGCCAAATTTCAGCATCACTCCCCAGGCACACCACGAGGGGCACAAGCTGGGGGGGTCCCTCACCCCAAACTCTCCTTCTGACTGGGTGCTACCCTGCCCTGGGCAGGGCTCCGAGACCTCCCCCAGGGGGGATTCCAGCCCCCCGAGCCCCCTGCTCCGGGGGTTCTGCATCTTCCAGCTCAGCCCGACCTCCGCAGCGCTTAGCCAAGGCAGAGCCCTGGCTCCTGCCCTGCCAGCCCTCTCCCAGCCCATCCCCTGGGAGCTGGGGCTGCTTTGATAGCTCTAAGCAATAATCCCACTCTGCCAAGAAAGTTGGGTCCTTTTGGCTCTTGGACTGTTGTCAGTTAATGAGTAAATGCTAATAAGCCAACAAAAATTGGAAGAAATGAGAGTTTGAAGCCCTGCCTTACTGGGAGTAGCTGGTCCCTCGGTCTCTGCCTGTTGGGATTTTTAGGCCTGCTGAGTACTTAATTTATCGCCAGTAACATTGCATGTTCATAGATTGACTTCTTGAGTTGATTTTTTTCTTATTTTAATGTACCCACTATAAGAAATTCTGGCAGTGTTGAAATGTTACATACAACTAGCCATGCTGTAGGAGAATGATGGGTTTTGGAATCGATTAACTTGCTCCTCATGTAACATTACCCTGCTTCAGAAATGTTTTGTATTTTGATATAAATAAACATTTGCTAAAAAAAAAAAATATATCTATAAAAAGGCTTGGATGCTGTCATTGATTTTGTCGGAGGGGCTGTGGGGAGGGGCTGGGTTGCCCCAGGGGTGTTTGGGAGGGATGCTGGGCTGTTCCAAGCTCTGTTGTCCCCCTGGGATTTGCAGCATGTCCCAGCTCCAGGCTGAGGTGGATACTGGGATGGGCAGTGACGCTCAGATCCTGGTTTTAGGCAAGGAGTAGGAGGGGAGACAGCCCCAGCCCCATCTGACAGGGTGGTGATGGGCAGTGAGCCCTGTCCTTCCCACAGCTTCCCTTTCTATCCCCACTTCTCCAGCCAGGCTTCACCTGCAGCCTTTGAAGCTTTTTGCCATTTTTTTGCGCTGGTTCATCCCGCAGCAGCCCCCGGACAATGAAGTCTCGGCGCAGCCATGGAGCGTGTCCGCGGCTGTGCCATGTCCCGGTGTCCCCAGGCTGGCTGGTGGCCGTGCCGCGAGGTGGCAGTGCCGGCTCGGCAGCTCCGGGCGCTGCTGATGCTCTGGGAGCGAGGAGAGGCTGCTCGACCACCTCCAGCACCGCTGGCCGTGCGGGGATGGAGATGCCTCTGGCTGTCTGGCTGTCCTGCTTGCCCTTAAACCCCCCAACGCTGGGCTCCGCACAAAGTTTCCCCCCCAGCCTCCCTGCAAGGTTTTTAGGGGCTGCCCTTCCCTTGATAAGTTTGGTCATTTGCATACTGGGGGTTAATTTTCAATTACAGCTTCAGATAATGAAGTCATTTACCCCAAGTTTGCTCCCCCCAACTCACTTTTGTTTGGAGGTGTCCTTGATTCCCAGCCTGGAAAGGAATTGCTGTGTCTGCCCAAAATGGGAGAGCAGCAGCTCCCACTGGATGTGGAGTTTGGAGTTCTACACTAAAGAACTGCAGGGTTACAAATGGATGAAAAATACAAAAGATAAAATCCTAAAGCATCAGGATGATGCTGCTGGAGCCCATCCAGGCTGTGTGGGTCACAGGGGTGCTCCCTGGGCTGGGGGAGGCTGGCACTGTGCATGGCAGCCCCCAGTATCCCCAGTCCACCCAGTGCAGGTGGGAGCCCAGCTGTGCTGATGGGCACGGTCCCCTGGCAGTGCTCTGAGCCTCACAAGGATAGTTGACATTTCCTGGACTCTCCAAGGGTGCAGGGGGTAAGGAAAAGCCTTGAGCTGCAATCTCAAGCTGTTCCAAGCATTTTGAACACCTGTCCCCAGGTAATAAATTAATTTCACCTCCTGGATCTGGGCAGAATTCCCTCTTGTGGAGCCCTAGACCTGGCTCCTGGCTCTTTCCCTGCCCCACTGGGGGCCAGAACTCTGCTGGTGGCCCTGGCAGGAGGTGGCAAGGAGGCCAGGGGATGCACCCCCTTCTCTGTGCCCATCACAGGCACAGTTTCTGCTACCAGTGAATTATTGATCGGATTTACCGCCACGGCTCTGACAACACCATTACTGCCTTTGACTTCATGTTTAAATCATCACTCCAATAGCTCTGAAAGATGCCATCTTTTATTTAAAGTGCACTCAGTGGCTCTTTTTGATGCCCTGGCAGAGGAGGGGGAGCACAGTCCCTGCATGAGGGGTTTTGGGGACACTCAAGGTCACTCTGCTGAGGGTGGAAGGGAAGAAACTCTCACCTCATGCTGCAGATGAAAGGCTGCAGGTAATGGGGAGGGCCCAGAGCTGCTTCAGCCTCATCCCTGATGCATCCACACAAATCCCTGCAAGCAGGGAGATCCTCAGGGCTCTGTGCCCCCAGCTCACCCTGCTGTGAGCATCCCCTGGCCACTGCTGTGTCCCTGCTCCCCTTTCCCAGTGCTTCCCCAGCTCCCAGACACTGTGCTGTGTCTCCACAGCTTCTTCCCACTGTGACCTGGCTCTGGGCTGTGCAGGGCTGTGCTGCTTTGGGGCTGCAGCTTTTTGGGGCACAGCAATGGGTGTAGCAGCCCATGAAGCCACATTTCCCCCATGGTGGGGCTGTAGGGATGCTCTGTGCCATCCCTGTGGGAAGCTGCACTGCTCATTCCAGCAGGGTGGCAGGGCTGCCTGCATCCCTGCTTGTCTTTTTATCAGCTTTACCATCCAATATTCCCAGGCTGCTTTGTCTTTGCTTTACATTTATCAATATTACCCGCTGATCCCACAGTCCCCCTCTGTGGGTTTATTAATATTGCCCTCTGATCTGTGGGAAGCAGCCACGCTTTATATTCCTGCCCCATCCCCAGCTCCTCCAAGCCCCCACGCCATGTTTAATTAGATTTTCTCCTTGGCTCAGGCAAACACAAATTGAGCTCCTGGTATCTCTCTGCTGTGCTGGAGCTGAGGTGGACAGCATCCTCCACCACATTAATATTCTAGTGCTGGTGCATGTCTCAGGATGCTGCAGTCTGGGGGGTTTGCCTGGAAAAGGGATTGTTTCTAACCCCCCACCCTGTTTTCCATGGATGGCAATTAACTTGGCAGGGAAATACCTTTTCCTACTAGGTCAGGGTGGCCAGGCTGAGGGTTCATGTTTAGGGAGGAACACAGGATCAGAAATCAGAGCTGCTCCTTCCCCTTTTCCCATTCCATTCCCCCCATCCTGCTGCTCTGGACCATTAATGTCATTTTTGAAGGAATCCTTCTGGGCTTGGCATTCCCCAAGTCAGTGGGGACCAGTGGTGGCCTCTCCCACTGCTCCATGGCAGCTTTTCCACATCAGAGGGATAGAAAATTGTTTATGCAAAGTTTGTCAGTCCCTCCAGGCACAAAGGGAAGCGCTGATTGTTCTTCAGCTATCTCAAATCTTTTGCCAGCTTCCAAAATTAAAATTTTTCCCTGTTTCTTGCAGACACATTTGGTGTTCGTGCTTGGATTTCCAGACTTACTGTCCAGCAGATGCAATATTATTATTATTATTATTATTATTATTATTATTATTATTATTATTATTATTATTAATATTATTATTACTGCTACTACTACTACATTTTATTTATTTATTTCATTTTATTTCATTTCATTTCATTTTATTACACACATCCCCCTCCCCCCAAAATAAATAACTAATTTTATTTATTGGATTTCTCCTCCTGCCACGATCTCACTCTTTGTGTGTTTCTCTTCTCCAAGGAATACATGATGGGATTTGCTCCTGGGATGTTCATGCTGTGGCCAGAAACCCCTCCTGAGGCTGGATCTGCCTTTCTCAGGATTCCATGGGGCAAAGATGCAGGATCTGCTCCCTGGGATGCTGCCTCTCCTTTCCCAGCCCTGCTGGAGCAATGTGCTCGCTTGAGTCAATAGGAAGTTAATTAAGCCATTTATCTGGGAAAAGCAGCCACTCCTGGTGAGCTCTGCTGGAGGGATGGAGGAGGAAGGAGCAGGGGAAGGCTGTGGGCAGCTCCTGGAAAGGGAGAATCTCAGCTGGGAGCTCAGCAAGGAGGGTCCCATCCACAGCAATCATTCCCTGCTGACCCCTAGGTCAGATCCTGATCTTCCATGTGCTGCCTGAAACAAGTCCCTGATTATTCTGCCGTGCTAAAATCACCAATAAACTGCTTTTCTAGCTGAGAAGTTGGTGCTGAGCTCTATAACATCCATGATTCCCACCCACACTGATGGGCAGTGTTTATTCCCAGCTGACCCTCACCTCTGTGCTATCCATTCAGGGGACCCAAATCCCATTTTTTCCCCCCAAACTCCCCTCTTGCTGTTTGCAGAGCACGGCTCTGCACTGAAGCAGGCTGCACTCAACTTTAAATTGACTTTTTTAGTGGAGCCCTGGGAGGTTTTTCTGAGGAGTGCAGCCTATTCTTCAGGGCTTTTATAAGCCTTTAGTAGCTTAAAACACAACTAAGTTGGCTCTAATCCCTCATAAAAGCACGTAGGTTTTCTTGCCCTTCTGCTGCATCAAGGTCTTAGCCTGGTGCTTTCCTTCACTGTTGTGTTTGTCTGAAGGATGGAAAGGAAATGCCAATGAAATTTTCCTTTTTAAAGACCTGGATCCTTAGATCAAGCCCATCCAGGGGGGCTGCAGGCAGGAGATGGGTTCCATGGGACAGGGGGAATGTCTCATCCCTGATGTGGTGGCACAAATCCTTCTGGTTCCATGGACATGGGGAAATCTTCAGCTGGATCATTCCCCCAGTGATTCAGAGTGAGTGGGACAGTGTAAAAATATGGGGAAAAAAAGATTCTTCCAGCAAAACAACAGTGAGCCTGCAGCTCTGCCCCTGAGAGGATGCCCAGCCATGGGTGAACTGGCTGATGCAGCATTAGACACAAGCAGAGAGTTTTATCCTTTGTTTTGGAGAAGTTTCTTGAGTTCTGGCTGAGGTTTATTCTCAGAGACATGGCTTTTGTGAAGACAGATGAAAGTGCTGCCTTGAAAGTTTGGAAATGGGTGGATGCAGAGCTGGAGGATTCTGTGCTTGGCTGGAATTTATTTCCCAAAAGAATTCTGCTGGGCACTTGCAGGCTGAGCTGTGCCTCATTCTCCAGCATTTTCCAGACCTGGGGCTGCTCTGGGATCACTCTGGGGCAGGGTGGGTGAGTGTTTCAGACCCCAAAAAAAGGATTTCTGCAGCCAGGGCAGCCTGTGGGGGTGAACTCTGTGCTGGATGTTATCCCTGCACTGTGCCAGGGAGTGAAGCACCTTTGAAAGCCCCAAACCCCCAAGGGGTGACACTGGGGGTCACAGCAGGGACAGGCTGAATGCAAACAGGGGCAGGGAACATTTTCTCTCATCTTTTCACCCCACACCCAGAATAATGTGAGCTGCAGGAAGGGATGGATCATGCTGAGCATGAACACACAACTCTGCATCCCAAAACCACACACAAGGGGGTAAAATGTGTCTGCCAGTGGGGGGAAATTCAGGTCCCTGTGGGCCAGCCTGGCAGGAGCTGCCCCATTTGCATATTAGGGGTGAGTTTATGAATTATGCAGCCACCACAGCACGTCCAGAGGAATCGGCTGCAACATGGAAAGCATATTTATCTTTGTGTCTCATTGATTTATTTTTCCTCTCCTGTTTTTTCAAGCTTGAGCAGTTGCAGGAGGAAGGGAAAACAGTCCAGGCAGCCGAGAGGCTGCTGTGGGACAGTGTCCCCTCCCTGAGCCATCAGTCCCCACGGGGTTTCTCCTCAAAGCTGGGAGCTGTTTTCATACACACCAACATGCTCTGAGCACTCTGATGCTTGTTTTGGTGGAGCAGGAGCCTGGGAATATTTCAAAGAGTGAGTGGAATCATTTTTGGTGAGAGCAAAGGAGCTCCTGAAGGGTCTCATGGACCATGGGGTGGTGAGAGGGACAGTGACCAAGAAGTGTCCTCTGGTCACCATCACAGGTCCCAGACAGGAGCCAGGCTGTGAGGACACTCAAACATTCGTCCTCATCTGGGTGGAAGTGCTACCATCCATTATCACATTGTCTCCATTGTCTCTTTGTCCATCCATCTACCCTTTCCACTCATTAACTCCACCATCTGCTCCTTCATTTATCTCCCATCCTGGCCAGTAAATCATCCCTGTCTTCCCTTTGCATCCATGCATGAGTGAAGAACCTCTTGGTCCCCTCCTCATCCCAGACCATCTCCAAGGCCATGACCCTGGTTTGAGCTTGGAATTTCAGGCTCCATCCAGGAGGGAAGCTCCCAAATCTCTTGGGACTTTATTTTATCTCTTAGATGGCTCCAAAATGCTCAGAGGCTGCAGAAGGGAACTGGACATACTCCATCCCCAGGTGCTGGACTGCAGGTACCACTCACATCCTCACTCCACCTGCCTTCTCCTGCATCCCTGGAAGCATCCCCAGCTCTCAGCCCTCCTGGCCATGCCCTTTTCCCCCAAAGGTTAGCTGAGATCACAGAGCCAGCCGTCTGCCCAGATTCCCACTCCCTGGGGCTAATTACAGAACAACATTAGATAAAAGTCAACATATGTTGTAAAAGGCACTATGTATCAGTGCCTGACAGCTCCTAACAATGTGCTCATGTAACAGCTGTCAGGCTGCAATGCTTGGAAATGAGGAATATGGTGATTTATGGATATCAGATCTGCCCTCACGTTTGCTGATGGCAGCCAGGACGGGCTGGTCCCCACGCCTTGGCTCAGCCTCCTGCTCTGCCCAGGGCTGCTTCACTCCCAGATGTGCCCACGTGTGTTTTGCTGCTCCTGCTGAGGACGAAAATCCCCAAATCCTGGCGTTTCTGAGGTAGGATGAACTGGCCCCTCTGCATGGGCTCGGAGAGCAGAGAGATTCATCCAGCTCAGGGAGGAGCTGGAGCTGCTGGACAGAGTCCAGAGGAGGCACCAGGATGGGCAGAGGGATGGAGCAGCTCTGCTGGGAGAGCTGGGATTGTTCACTGAGGTGATGGAATTTCAGCCTCCCAGGACCTGAAGGAGCCAATGAGAGAGATGGGGAGAAATGTTCTACAAGAGCCTGGAGCAACAGGAAAAGCAGGAATGGCTTCAACCTGGCAGAGAGTGGGATTAGACCAGATACTGGGAGGGAATTGTTCCCTGTGAGAGTGGTGAGGTCCTGGCACAGGGGGTCCAGAGAAGCTGTGGCTGCCCCATCCCTGGAAGGGTCTAAGTCCAGGCTGGACAGGGCTTGGAGCACCTGGGATAGTGGGGGTGTCCCTGCCCATGGCAGGGAGTGGAACAAGATGATTTTTAAATTGCCTTCCAATCCAGGCCATTCTCTGATTCTATGATTCATTTCTACACAGGACTGAAGTTCATTTCTATGCTAATTGTAATATCTTATTTAAAATGCAATCAATAAATGTGTGCTGGCCCCACAAAATGTTCTTCCCACCTCATCCCAGTCTCTTTCAGGGCTCTGGGTTGCTCAGACCTCTTTTCTTTGATTGAACCATGCACTGAGTGGTTTAAAAATCTGGGGTCGTAGGGCAGCTTTAGACATCAGCTCACAGCCCCAAATCCCCCTGGGAGATGTGGTGCTGTCCCTGCAGCTGGGGTGGCCTGGCTGGATGCACCCAGGCTCTGACTGTGCTCCCCAAATCCTTGGAGCTGGGAGCAGAGGCTGCACTGGGATCATTCACTGTTATTGACTCTTTTCTTCACCTCCTGCTTCTCTGTCCCTTTATGAAACCCCTGGGCAATACCCCAGACCACATTCCTTTACTTTCTGTGGCCCCAAGGGCTCTGTATTTTGGGGTGAACCAGAATGGGATTGGGGATTGGGCAGATTTTGGAATGTGGGAAGTGTGGAGAGCCAACAACAGGGGGCAAATCCCCAAACCCTGCACCCTGCTCTCCTCTAAATTTTGGGGTGAAGCTTGGATTTTTCACTGTCCTATCCCCAGCCAGGATCTAGGGGTGCCTGAATCACAGACACTCCCACTGCAGCAAAAAGCAGAGGTGCCATCCAGCTGCTGGCAGAGTTCATTAGTGCCTCCCACTAATCAGCTTTGATGGGAACAGGGAGGGAAATTCCTCCTGGGCTTTATTAGGCACGCTTGGCTGGATGCTCCCAGGTACAGCTGTGCCTGAGGGGACCCCGCTCCTTGTTGCTGAATGATTCTGCTCAGTTCTGTGGGGCTTGGGCTCGTGTTTGGCAAGGAAAGAGCTATTGGGAAATGTTTTTTTGGGCAGAGCGTGGCTCTGGTGGGGTTGTTGGAGAGGCAGGAGGGGATAAACCAGCCCCAAACTCATGTAATTTAAAATACAGGAGTGCATTCCCTTTCCCTCAATGTTTTCAGCAGCCCTCAAGGCTTGAGGAGTTGTGCAATGGAGATAATTCTTCCTGGGAATGGGGTGGGGCTGGGTGTGTTTGGTTTGCTCCCCCCTGGGAGGTGGCAGCCTGGCCAGGGATCCGGCAAGGATCCACGATTCCTTTTGGGAAGGCAATGGATCCAAAATTAATTTGAGGTGAGGATGTTTTTTCAGCTCTTAATGCCAAGAGACATCATTTTTCATTTTCTTTTCCAAATGCTGATCCCTAGCAGGGTTTGCATTGCTCCTTAATTTATTCCAGCCATGTTTTCCTGCATGTGCACGCTGGTTTTCCAACATCTTGTGGGGCTGTTTTCCTGATTTTTTTGACAAATATGAATAAATATGTGATCCACAATCACTCTAAGTCTTTTATTTTTTTGGGTGCTGGGATCTCATCCCCTGTAACAACCCTGTCAAGCTTCCCCTGCTGCAGGGGGATTGTGTAAATCCCAGTAAAAGTGCTCATTCCATTGAAATTTGAAAATACAATAAAGTTGGTTATATCACTTTATAAAAGGTAATAAAAAAGAAGGTTAATGTCCTTCCTCAACTTGCAGCCTGTGTGTTTTAATCTGCAAAACAATAATGGAAAGCTCCATTTATGGATCTGCAGAGTGGGTTGGACTGAGCCTTTACAAAACCTCACATAAGACTAAATAAACTCTGGCTCCATTGCAATTTGCTCTTTATAGGCTGATATTTACCAGCCTAGCAACTCCTCTACTTCCTAACTTGAATATATTTCATTTTTTTTAATACATATTCATTATTTACAAACTTGTTTCCACTCTCCAATTTCTGCTGCTTTGTGTGATTACTCGTGGGAATTCTTTTAATATGCAGATTTCATAGGAAATATTTTTATATATAGGTATTTTGGCTATGTAATTATCTCAGGTCTATTGTGTTTAAATCCAAATATAACTTTACAATTCCCCAAAGGATGACTCTATTTTGGGTTTTCCCCTCCTGGGGGAGGTTTTATTAACCATAGGTGTGTGTGTGAGTTTTGGGGAAGAAGGTGGATGGGGAAATTATTCCAAATTCCCCATGCAGGGTTAATCTGTGAGGAGGAGATGGGAAAGCAGTTCCAGGATGTTTTATTTTGTCCCAGTGGTGGGAAATAAATTCTGGGAATCTTTGTCTTTCCCCTCTTTGATGCTCAGATGGAGAACAGGAACTGGTGGCTGCTGAAGCTCCCACAAACCATATCAAAAGTGAGTGCACATTAATGGGCTTTTTTTATTTTTTCTTTTTCTTTTTTTTTTTTTTTTTTAATGGGGTTTGGACTCTGAGCCTGGGATTCATCCAGACTGGACCAAGAGCCCTGTGGCATTTGGAATGCAAATCACCCAGCCATGCCTTAATCATTACCACCGGGAGACAATTAGGGTTAAAATATAGATTTTTCCACAACAAGGCCAAACTGTAGAGACATAAAAAGAAGAAAGTCTGGCTATGATTCATTTATATCAGCCTGTTGCTTTGAGGATGCTGTTAGAGGCTGGGAAAGAGCCTAATCCAGAGATCTGCCCCAAAACAGGGGAGAAAAGCAGGGTTTAGATAGGTTCCCCCTCCGTGGAATTCAGGGCTGGCTGATCCCACAGAATTCCCCCTCTGGCATGAGAACCCAGCAGCAAAAGGGGCTGGAAACAGGGAAATGAGTCAGCTGTGCTGGAGTCTGGTGGAAAGTGCAAAGCAGAGGAGGAGGGAGGTGAACAGAAAGGGCCTTGTTTGCATTTTCATCATCCTGTGGGGTTTATGAGTGAGGAAAAGTTAATAACGTGGGACAGGAGCCTTGCTGGGCCCTGCCAGCAGGGAGGGGTGAGGAAAGGGGCTGGGGGGCACTGGGGGCACTGGGGGGCACTGGGGGCACCCCCAGGAGCTGGGGGTGAGCAGCTGGTGCCAGGCTGGGCTTTCCCTTTGTCCCCTTGGCTTTTCTCCAGTGATTTACTCAACACCGATCCCACTGACAGCCTGAAACGACAGGAAACATTATGTTCTCACAATTTCTGGCCTTGGAGGGAGGAGGAAGGGGGGAAAGAATGAAAAAGGTTTGATTTCACTGGTTATTGCCAATGCTAACTCCCTGTGGTGTCTCCTTGCCCACCTGTCCTGCCTCAGCATCACCACTGGGGTGGGTGATGGTGGGTGGGGGCCAGGCTCCCCACGGACCCACCCAACAATTTCCCTGCTTTTCTCCTTCCTCCTGCTCTATGCCTTCCCAAAATCAGCACCGAGGGTGGGGAATGGGAAGCAGCAGGTCCTGCCCCTCCTCTGCACCTTGCAGTGCCCTTTCCAAACCCAAACCCTGTCTGGAGCCAGCACACAGCTTTGGATAATCCTTGCCCAGATTGTGGTGCTGTCCCTGTGGGGAAAACCCAACAACAGCCGTGTGCTAATCTTTAATTAGAGAGTTAATTACCCTCAGAGGCTTGTGAGGGGGTGGATATGGAGGGAAGCTGCTTTGTGAGTGTCATAGGGGAGCTTTGGGGTTGGGGGGCTGGTGGCTCCTGCTTTTATCTGGGTGAGGGGTGGGCACCTGTCCTGTCCCACTGTCCCTCCTCTCCTGTCCCAGGGATGGATCCCAGCTGAATGCAGGGTTTGGCTGGACTGAGGGGTGGGCACCTGTCCTGCCCCACTGTTCCCTCTCCCATTCTGTCCCCATCCCAAGTTCAGCTCTCACTGCCTGTGCCTGGTGGTGTCGGGGTCTGGGCAGCGTGGTGGCCCATGGGGACGAGGCTCTTGGTGGCCTCTCTGTCACCTGCTTGGTCTCTAACACTGAGAGCAAAAAACAGGAGCATACACCATGTCAGACCTCAGTGCTGTGCAGGGTACACAGGACATGGCACAAGGGACAGGGCACATGGGACAGGGCACAAGGGAACAGGGCACAAGGGACAGGGCACAAGGGAACAGGGCACATGGGACATGGCACATGAAACAGGGCACATGGGACAGGGCATGTGGCACAGGGGCACGTGGGACATGGCACAAGGGACAGGGAACATGAAACAGGGCATACAGATCAGGGCAAAGTCTGCATGGTCCAGAGCACAAGGCCCAGGGTATATTGCACATGTCACACAGCACATGACACAGAACCCATGGCACATGTCACACAGCCCCATGGCACATTGCCCAGCTCACACAGCCCATGTCACATTGTACATGTCACAGAGCTCATGTCACCCAGCTCATGTCACACACCCCATGATACATTGTACATGTCACAGAGCTCATGTCACACAGCCCCTGTGACCCAGCCCATGTCACCCAGCCCCTGTCACCCAGCCCATGTCACCCCTGCCACACCCCCTGTCTCCCCCCTCCGAGAGGGGCCACAGGGCTGTGACAGCAGCAGTGACCAGGGGAGGGCGCTCTTGTCTCAGAATTGCCCCACCCAGCCCTGCCCCGCCCCACCTGCAGACCCCAAAATCCTCCTCATCCCCAAAATCCGCCCCACCCCAGGTGCAGAACAGCCTCTCCCTGTCCCCCCCACGGTTCCTGACTCCCCCCCCCCCCCCCCAAGCTTGGAGGTTTTGGGTATGGGAAGGGGGGTTCACCCCATGCACCCCCAGGGTGGCTCAGTGTCCCCCTGGGCCATTGGGGATCCCCCAATTTACAGGGCTCAGCCCAGGGAAAAGACAGACCAGCAAAGGGAAGGGTGCCAGGGAAGGGGAGTGAGTGCAATGATGGGAAAAAAAAGGGAAAGTAGGAAATCAGCACAACAAAGTTGACTAAAGCAAATATTTCCATCCCTGCAGGAGGGAGCTGGGCTGACTGGAATGCTAAAAACGCCCCCATTTGCATCTTTTTAAATAGAAACCGATAAAAGCAAATACTCCACCGCCAATAATTATAATATTTTAATTGCGTTTCTTCAGGGCTTTTGTTTTTCAGTGAGACACAAAAGCTGTGTGTAAACTGGCAGAAATAAATATCCCTGCTGGTGTGGGTTTGGGTGGGATTTCAGGGTCCCGCTTGTGCTCCTGGGGCTCAGCTGTGACCTGGGGGGTTGCACATCCCAACCCTGGACAAGTCAAGGATGAATTTTGCTCCTCTCTCCCTCCCAAATTCCTGGTTGCAGGGTTCCCCCATGTCCCTGTGCTGCTACTGGGATTTTAGAGCACTTTTAGAACAATTTTGGTTTCAAGACCCTTCTCCCAGCATCCCAAACTTCCAGGTTTGGCAGGATGGGGGTCTCAGAGTCAATGACCTAAGAGGTCTTTCCAACCCAAATGATTCCAGAAAACCCCTCCCCAGTTCCATAATGGTATGAAAAATGGAGCCTTTCATTAATAAATATGTGATTTGGGACTTGGAGGTGGTATATCCATGCTTTTCCCCCCATGTTTTTAATTCACAACACATTTTTTTACTTGTTAACCAGGGCCCCATCCAGAGGCTCCTTTGCCTTGAGCAATTTGGGATAGTTCCCCCAGCCCAGCACACCTGGGTGTGTGCTGTAGGTGTGTTGGGAGCTTCAGCATCCCTGAGCCCCTGGAGGAGGAGGAAGAGGTTCATCCTGCAGAGTGGGAGAGCTGGAGGATGTGGAGGAGGCTGAGGGAGTCGTGGATGTCTTTATTTTTGTGTTTAGCTACAATAGAGAGGTTGAGTTTTTAATATGTGAATGGAGCTGTCTGCTCTCAGCCCTGCTGGGTCAGGAAAAGGAATTTTTGTGTTTTTCTCCCTCTGAGAAGGAGCCACGTTGTGCAAACCACCCCCAAACTCTGCTATGGGGTGTCTGAGAGCTGCAGTGAAACAAACTCCACTCATCCACTCTTGATACCCCATGGAAAAATGATTTACCAGGGGCATTCCCCAAAAATCACCTCCCTGCAAGTGCAGGGCTGGTGCTGAGTGCCACCAAATGTCCCTGAGTGTGCCCAAGTATCACTCAGATCTCCAGAGAGCTCTCCACGTGGCTCAGCCTGGGGCAGAACAAATTCATATCGAATTTCCTGGAGGAATTAAAGTTGGGTTCTAAGCAGGACTTGGTTTTTGGGGTTCCACCCCGTGCTGGTGGCCCTGGAGCTGCCCCAGCACAGGAGGGCTGGGTCCTGCTGTCCTTTGGGGATGCAGGGGGTGTCCTAGCAGAGGGAGGGGCACCCCCAAACTGCCAGGGAAGGAGGGAGAGTGGAGCTGATGAGCCCCCAATTTGGGGTGCACTGAGGTGAAACCTCATTTTTCCAGAGGGGTGGTGGGGCTGTATTTGCTTTTTGCTGCCCAGAAAGGATTTTTCTCCCCTTTTTTGGCTGGTTTGGCTGATACTGAGGTATTTATAGGGTGAAAAGGGGCTGATTGCTGGGCAGGGCTCCTGGGGAGGGTGGGATGACTGGGAGGAGTAGGAATAAAGTGACCCCTGTGGGATGGAGGGTCTCAGGCTGGGTTTGGGATGGGAGGGAGGTGGGATCAACTGCTTCTGTGGGGAACAGCAGAGAGGAAAAAAAATGAGTGAAATGAACAGGAGCAGCATGGTTTGATCCAGGTTTAGCCTCCTGCTGTGTTGTAGGATTTAAGTGGGTTTGGAAGATCCCAAAAGTGCAGATCTTGAACTCCTCTTTGGGGGAAACTCCCCCAGCCCCACAGGCTGTGCACTCTGAGTCATTCAAGCTCCAGGCAGAAATCCTGAGGGAAGCAGGGTTCATTGCCTCTGGTGCTCCTGGGATGACTTTTTCTATTTAGATTTTCATTCCAGGAAAGGCAATGAGACCTTTTCACACTCTTTTTAGTGTTTTATTTTGATAAAATACAGATTTTTTTTTTTCTGTTTTCTCTCTGCCTGGCCACGAAGCAGTGGGGATGGAGAAGGAAGGGATTTTTCTTTCTGTTTTCCCAGCTGTCAGAGGGAGACACAGCAGCATCCCCTGGTATCACCCAGAGCTGCTGAAGCCTCTCCTGGCTCTTCCTCATCCCATTTCCAGCCTGTCCACAGAACCAAGTGGTGCTGAACAAACAAACCTCTGTGCTGAGGGCATCACCAGAGTTTGTTTCTTTGGAGTTCAAATTAATTTACTTCCCCCTGTGTCCAGGGCTGTGCTCACAAGTGCAAATAAACCCCGGGCACGTCTCGCTTGTGTGCCCCAGGATCCACGTGCAACAAGATATTTGCAGGGTCAGGGACTAATAATTTAAACTGCTGAGCAAAATAAATAAGTGTAAAGTAAAACCCAAACCCAGAGCACCACAGGAGCAGGCAATATTGTTTGCTTTTCAAATAGACACACAAAAAATACAAACAGTAGCAGGAGGGATACAGAGATTAAAATTTTTATAAAAACAAAATAGCAGCAATCCCACCAGGAAGCGGTGTTTCCATTTTGTATGTGCATAAGATTAGCAACACTTTGCTGCCTGCTATGAGCATCCCTCTTCCCCTCCTCCTGGGAAACTTTGACCACAAAGAAATATCTTTTTGGACCAAAAGGAAAGAAACAAACAAACAGAAAAAAAAGATGATTGAGATTTCCTGCAGAAAATATTGACTTTTTAAATTGGACACTGCCCTGCTCTGGCCTGGGAGGCAGCCAGGAAACATCTCCTTTTTACTTTTCCCACCTGAAAATTTGGAATTAGATGCCTTGCTTGCAAATCTTGATGTGCCATAAACTTGAAATGCAGATGGAAGGAGGAGAGGGACGTGCTGGCTGTGACAGGGAATTGTGAGCCAGAGGGGAGCCAGGTGTGCAGCTGGGTGGACACTGCAGCCACAGCTGATGCTCCTGCTGGGCTTTGAGTCTTGCTGCTGTAAATTGTGATTCCTGGAGTGTCACCACTGGGATTTTCAGTGGCAAGTCCCCAGGTAGCTGTGCCTGAGCCCTGCCCTGAGCCCACTGCCATCCCTGCTGGTGCTTTCCTTTGCTAAGGGAATGTTTTCTGCCTCATCTATTTTAAGGATCTCTGAGTGTTTGACTTTTACAGTTTCAAAATTGAAAAGAAAAGGCTGAAGTCAGTGGTTTGGTCAATAAAATCTCCAATCTATTCCCTTTTCAACTTCACTTTTGCCATTTAACACTTGGACTGGCCCTCAGTGCTCTGGTTTAGTTGACAGGGCAGTGATGGGTTAAACAGACTCCATGATCCTGGGGGTGCTTTCCAGCTAAAATAATTCTGTAATTTGATCCAGTGACACCTTGTCCAGGTATTTGGAGTCAGTCCTGAGTCCCCAGGGCTCCTCTCTCATGCTGTCACATATCCAAAGTGAGTTTGGAGATTTTTGGACCTGGCATGGCTGGTTCTGACCACATCCCCAGCTCCTCACATCCACCCAGCTTTGCTCCCCATTCTGCTGGGATCAAACCTGAGCCAAGGCATGTGTGAGGTGGGAACTCCAGGGGTGGCTTTGACAAGCAGATCCCAGCACATCCTCACCTTCCCCACGAGCGTTTGTCACCGGCGGCCGGCAGCACCCGTGCCCACCCCTCTGCAGAAGGCTGGAGCCAGCATTTGAATAATGAATTCTGCTTAAGACTGAAAGCTCCGAGATCCATCTGTAACAAGACTCGAAATAATTACAGCTGATGATTGCCTGGTACCTCAGCCAGAAAAAACAGAACAGATTTTGGCCGCCAGCAATTACAAGCAGCACCCGCTCGAGCACAGGGAGAACTTTCTGAGCGAATTCATGAATACATTTGTGTGGATCAGGAGTGGTGGGGATGGGGTTTGGGGTGCAGGAGTGGGGAGGAGGTGTCTGTGTTCACATGGATCCCTGAGAACTTGTCTGGGAGAGCAGTGGGTGTTCCCTTGGGGTGTGTGTCTGTCTGCACCATCGTTTGGGGCTGGGAGGAGCAGGGAATACATACCAAGAGCAGTGCTTGGAGTTGTTACCCACACCAAGATAAGAATTGGTTGGGAGATAAGAGAAAAACAGGGAAAAGAGTGGCCAAAATGAGACCCTTCCCAGGAGCACAGGGACATGTGGAGATGGCAGAAGAGAGTGATGAATTTTGGACTTTGCCAAACATCTTCCCCCTGTTCCTTTGGGTTTGTGGCTTGACAAGCAGGGGCTGAGCAGAGCAGGGTTGTTTCTCCATCCCACACAACAACGCTGCCCTATGGGGCTGCCAAACCCACCCGTGCTGTCCCTGCTCAGATTTGCCTTCTGCATAATGGGGATAATTTATCAAATAGTGAATAATACGCTTCCCTTCTTCCATGTCTCCTCCACGTATCATTTCAACTGTCTGAAAATTGTCAAATTAGACTATTTTCCTTGACTGTTCCATTTAGGAGCTGGGGGAGCTGAAGGCTCTGATAATTGCGCTGCGTGCTCCGCCAACGTCTTGTAAAATAACAGCGAATAAAACTGTTACTGCCCGAGCTCCAGGAATGCCCTCCTCGGTGAAGCGTGGGCTTCTCTGCTGAAACTGGATGCTGATGATCCTTAAAAGTCTGTTTTCTTTGCCCCCCGAGCATGGCTGGCTGAGGCTGACTCGGGAAAACCTCGGCTCAGGGACTGTAAGGACGCGGCGCTATCGCGTTTTCCCATCCGCCAAAATTGCGTGTGCTCAGAATTGTCCCGGTGTAATGTGCCTGTATTAATCATTGCTCCCTTATCTTGTTCGCCTCCAATCTACAAGGATCTGCTTGGTTCTCCTCTGCACCTTAAATTCTCTTTTATCTCAACTGGTGTCACCGCCGAGCCCGCAGACAGCTGGAGCAGCTTTCCTCCTGCAGCTGGAAAATGCGGGTGGGACTCCCTGCTCTGTCCCCATCCTGGATTTTCTGTGGGATGTGGGACTGTTGTATGGACTGGCTGGAGCATTTTGGAGGCTGTGATGGGTGTCTCTGCTCTGCAGCTGTTCTGGTGGCTGTGTGTGATCCTTGTGGAGGGATGATCCTGCTGGAGGGGTGACTCTGGGGAAGGGATGCTCCCAGTTTTAGGAGTCGTGATTCAAGCACGCCAAAGAAATTTTGGGATGGGGGAAGCCATGTGCTCTGTCACGTTGTTTCCTTCCCCCCTGGCCAGAATGACCTCACTGACATTTCTGGTGATGAGTCCATCTGGAAGTAGGAAGGACAGAGATGGGACGGAGACCTTGTGCATCCCTGGGTATTTCCACAGTACAGAAGGGCCTGGGGGGCTTTTCCTCAGGGAATCTCTTGCACTCATATTTCCCACCCAAGCCGAGGTGGATGCCAGACCAGACACACTTTATTTTATACCAAATCAACCTGTTAACCCAGAGCAGATATGCAGGGAGGGTTTGCTGGTCCTTCCCTATGTCCTGAGCTTATCTTATGTTGCCAGTGGGGTTTTTGTAGGCTCTGTATTTCTGTTGGTATTGGGATATTGGGATTTCTTCTTCAGTGATTCAAGTTATTTTTTCCCTTTCCATCTTTATCATTTGAGCTGGTTAAATAAAACAGGAGCTACAAAATGCCTACTGAGCCCAGGTGCCCAATTTGAGTTATGATGATTCTGTTACAGAGTCCCTGAATCTTTAAGGCTGAAAAAGACATTTGAGATCATTGGGTCCTGCTACTATCGTGTTCACCATTAAACCATGTCTCAAGTGCCACATCCACATGTTTTTCGAAAACTTTCCAGGATGGTGATTCCACCACTTCCCTGAGTAGTCTTTTCAAATGTTTCACAACATTTGCCATGAAAAAAAACCCTTTTCCTAATATCTAAGCTGGTGAAACTTGAGGCCATTTCCTCTCATCCTGTCCCTCTACACCACCTTGTTTTGGGATGAAACACGAAGTGCTGAGTCTGCCATCCCAAACTTGCCTCTCCTGAAAATCTCCATTTAAACCCAGAATATAGGAGCTGCTTGGGCAATATAGACCGTGCAGTGTGGCTTAATGGGGCCCCAAATAAAGGGAACAGCTGGGTAATCAGTTCAAGTGGCTGGGAACCAGTTTACCATGCATTAAGTATTCTTTGATTCCGTTTAATTGGGACATTGCAGAGACCCTGACGTCCAGTAATAAGGACAGTGGGAAGCTGATCAGACAGCTCGTTAACACTCAATTAATGTCGCTCTGTACGGCACAGCAGTAACTTTTGAAAAATGTATGTGCTCAGCCGAGGTGGAATGGGATTGGCAAGGCAATTTCCAGAGGGCCTGAGCCCAGGATGACGGGAGGGAGCGGCGCTGCTGCCGTGCCCGTGTGCAATTGAAGTGGAATTAAAAGTTGAAGTGCAATTTTTTTAGGTGAATGCAGTCACTTTACACAGTGCGAAATCTGTTCATTTTTAATTTATAGGCGCAATTAAAGCGCACTAAGAATAAAATTAATAAATCTTTAGCTAACTGACCGTGATTCTTCTGAAAATTCTTTTTGTTCCTCCTGATGTGGGTGATAGGGGCACCTGGCGTGCCTGGAATTATATTAACAGCCAGCTCTTCCTCTTCAGCCTTTCCTTGTTGATCCTCCAGGCTTTATTAATCTTCCCTGGATGTGCCCTGACCATGCTGGGGTATTTGCCTTGCACCCACAGCCATGCAAAGCCCCAGCAGCAGGTTTAATGTTGGCTTTGGCTGAGGGAACTGAGCCACGAGGGTGAATTCCTGCCTGTGGGATTTGTTGAGATGCAGAGAATGGAGCAGGGGATGCCAGATGCATCCTTCACCTTGCTCCAGGGATCTGTCACCTCTGCTAGGCCTGTGCACCACCTGAGAGGGACAAAGGGAAATAGCCCAGGGCATCTCAGGGCAGGCAGTGGTGGCTGTAGCACTGGGAGCACTGGAAAGGACTTGGATGGAGAAGAGAGCTTTTCTCTCTCCCAGTCGCTTTCCCATCATTTTCCCTCCGGCCAGACGGAGTCCATGCTTGGCATAGCATGGCTGGAGGGGTAATTACCATCTCTGCATTTCCCTAATGAGCTCTGGGTCTACTAATGAGCCTATTGCTCCTCACTGAGGAGGTCTGACAGAGAGGAGCACAGCTTTGATCAGGGGATATCTCTTGCCCCCTGTGTGGCCAGAGTGGGACAATTCCCTGCTGGCCTTTTTGTAACTCAGCTCCACCAACCATTCCCTGCCATCAATCATAGATTTATTTAAGAGCCTGGTTTCCTCCTCCTTTCTTTTCTTCCTTTTTTTTTTTTTTAATTTTTTTTTTAATTTTTTTTTTTTTTTTTTTTTTTTTTTTTTTTATTACATCTGCACACTCAGTCATGCAAAAAATTACACGATTTCAGAGCTTTGGCTGACTCCGGTCTCGGAGCGCGGGGGCTGCTTAGCGCTGCCATCACCATTCAATTAGCCCTGTGCACAAAAGGGACACGTGGAATGGCACAGCCTGGGGCTGAAAGGAGCTCTGTCCCATGCAGAGAGACTGTGGGGAGAGCTGGAGCTTTCCCAGTTGGTCCTCAGTGCATCCTCTGCCCTCATCCACGGGGATAACGATTCAGGGTTCCAGAGGCTGAGTTGAACCTGAACATGCCAAGAGATGCAACAGGTGGGGATGGAGGTGTTTGGTGCTGCTGGCTCCCAAACAGGTGCTTTGGTGTTGCCTCCTTTGCTGGTTGTGTGTCTGCTGCCAAACCCAGGCTGGATGGAGCTGCTTTGAGCATCTTCCTCCTCCCAGGGGACAGATCAGCCTCCTGCAGCAGCAATCCCAGTGTGTTGGCCTGGAGAATTCCCTCAGCTCTTCAGATGTGCCCTGGAGGATGCTGAGCTGTGGGGAGGGCCCCCAGCCCTGCTGTGGATTCACCCCCCAGCCCAGAGCTGCATTTTTGTCCTGCCTTTGCTGCATTTGTGGGCTGCAGAGATGGGCTGAGATTAAGCACATGGCTGGAGCCAGCTCAGGGAGGCGGTGTGAGCTGCTTCTTTCAGTTTATAGACTACAAAAACCTGCCTTTCCAACACTTCCCCTCCTTCTCCGTGGAAAGCCTCAATTCTGCTGCTAAAACTTGGCTTGCAGGAGAAGCAGGTGAGCACATGTGCCACTCCCAGGACTTCTCTGGCCATCCCTTTCCCAGGGAGATGAAACACCATGTCACCTCTGTCATTCATGATCAAAAACCCTGTATTTTTAGGCTGGTGATGACTGGAGATAAACCTGTAGCTTTGAAAGGAGGGGCAGAGGGTAAAAGAAAAGTTATTCCTTTCCTTCCACCTTTGCCCTTGAGTAGGAGCTGATAAAATCCAAAGACTCTGCCAGGAGATCACACTCCACTCCAGCTTTGCCCAGGAACCATGTGGATGAAATATTAAGCACTGGGGCTAGAGCAGGTAGAGCAGGAATAATCAGATGAGTAGTTAAAGGTCTGGTATCCTGTGGGGACACATGTGATTGATCAGCCTTGCAAAAATAAATAACCTGGCCCTTTAGATCTATGTAGCAATTTTAAATTTTTAATAAATCTGTGTGTATGGTGAAGGATAAGTTGTCACCCTGCGCTCTGTGCCTCTGATTCTCTGGGTGAATTTATCATGCTCTCCCTTTTGGAGGCTTCACATCCTGCTGATAAACAGTTTAAAACTCCTGTCCCGTCTTTATCTCGTCAAGGGGCGACAGAGCCTGGCTGGGGATGCTCCATCTCTGAACAGGGAGAAGGCAGAGCCCAAAGCTGCTGCCTCTGGCTTTGCCAGCCTGTGATTCCCCCTGGTTTGCTGCAGGGAGAAGACCAGGAGTCAGGGGAGGGGTATGGGATCCCCCAAAGAGGGGCAGTGTGTGGAGCAGCTGTGGTGGCAGCAGAGGTAGCACAGCATCCTTGCAGACCTGGGAAAGGATGGCACGAGGTGAACAGCAGCAGCAAGCTAATCCTGGCAGGCTCTGCAGAGCAGGGCTGGGGCTCTCTGCTGCTTGGAGTTGAGGCATTTGGGAATGATGGAGCCTGGTGAGCTGATCTCTTTCTGCTGGAGAGAGCAACCAGGGGCCTGAGAGAAGAGTTTGTTCCTCTGGGAGCGTGGAGCTGGAGGCAGAAGGATCCAGGTGCAGCTGAATGGCATGTGAGAAGCACAGGACATGTTTGAAGGCAAAATGAGCCTTTCCTTTGGCTTGGTGTAGGGCTCCTGGGAGGGGCTGTGGGTGGCAGGGCTCTCCTGGCATTACCAGAGCTTTGCAAAAGTCTTTTGTCACTTCTGTGCCATTTTTGTGCTGTGCAGCTGTTCAGTCACATCCCTCTGTGTCCCACCTGAGCTGTGCAGTGAAACCTGCTGCCATCCCACCCCTAAACATGATCTGCCATCCTCTCCTAGACCTGGGTGAGGTTTCTTTAATCCCTGCCAGCCCAGGGAACACACTCTGCAATGCCAGGGCTCTGTCCTTGCCCTGGCTGTCCCCTGTCCCTGTTCCCCCTGGAAGAGCTGCTGCTAAGGATCATATCCCAGCTTGGCAACACAAGCTCCATGTTTAGCAGGGAGGCAAATCCAAGCTCGGAATACTTTTGGATTTTATTTTTACCATTGCTGTGGGAAAGCCTGTAAGATCTTCAGAGCCATGGCAACGTGGATGCTGTTGTTCCCCCACGCTCAGTGGGAATGACACGTCTGCATGTGTCACCTGCACAGGGCCTGTGCTCCTGCTGGAACCTCGTGGTGCCTGCAATTAATTTCTACTTAAGCCCTGATAATTACAGATTTTGGTGGGTTTTTTTTTTTTTTGTGCTGTGTGTCTAACAGCCGTCAGTATTTTTAAAATTTGAGCTGCCAGCAGATTTCAGTCGTGGTGGAACCTCTGGAGGAGGTGCTGGTGCCTCACTGATGCTCTCAGTGGCTGCTGTCAAGGGGAAGCCAGGAGGAGGTGAGAGCTGGATGTGAGCTGAGGAAAAAGCTTCCCCTGCTCCTCTAATAATGTGCTCTGGGCTTGGGTTGTGGGTTTGGAGCCTCCAGCAGGAGGTGTTGGTGATGCCTGGAGGTCTGGTTTGGTCACTGATTGTCATGGACAGCACCAAATGTCCCCCAGCTGTGGGGACAGTAGACAGCAAGCACAGTGTGGTGACAGGCAGAGGGAGCCCCAGGCTAGAGAGCCAAGGGATGAGCAGGGAGAGGTGCCCAAGCCATCCAGGGGATGTGCACAGCCCTGGCACAGGCAGGGAGCTGGAGCTGCTGCCCCAGGGTAGTCCCAGCCTGGCAGAGATGTGATATCCATCCCTTTCAAGCACTGCTGCTCTGCTCTTTAGGAAAACTTATTAAAAGCAAACATCTCCTGGCTCTGCAGTAATTGAGAGCTATCACTGGAGCACCAGGATGCTCTTTAAAGCCTTATGGGGGAGGAGAGAAGGTAAAAGCCCAGGACGAAGGCCAGTCAGGAAGGATGAAATAGCATTTAGCAGTGAGCAGGTTTGCCTTGGGCATCCTGGCAGGCATGGCGGCACTAGGTGGGAGGCTGCTGGCACCCAGGTGTCATTTTCTTTGATTTCTTGATGGTGTTTTTAACCTTTCAGGGGCCAGGAAAGCCAGCCCTGCTATCAGCACAGATGAGGATGGCTGTGGGGGCTTTGGTACCTTTGATGATCTACAGTAATTTGTTTTCTCTCTCCATCTGAGGCAAAGCTGGTAACATTCTCTGTGCCTCTCTCTCTGCCACAGCCAAATGGGGAGCCAGGGACCTTTTTCTGGGGTGAATTTGGCCCTGTGTGCATTGCAAGCATTCCTACTGGTTTTTAAACACTCTCATCAGCAGAGCCCAGATCTGGCAGCCAGATTCCTTGCTCAGGTTTAAACGAGGGATTGCATCCCTCCTGTGCTCTGTTTGTTGTCTCAATTTCTCTGATCACCAGCAAAGATGTTTTTTTTTAGACATTCTGCTTCTTGCAGATAATATTCCTCCTTGAGCAGACCTGCTTGGACTTAAATAGGCAAAGTATTGGGGGCTGTGTGAGCAGATTTTGCTGAGCTGCTCAGTGGTGAAGGTGTGGGGACCCAAAATGCTGCTCCTGAGAGAAAAAAAAAGGATTTGCAAGGACAGTGGGTAGAGGTGAGGAGGTGGAGCAGAGCTGCCAGGGAAGATGATGGCTGGGGAGAGCACTGAGGAGGAAGGCAGTGCTTTCCTGAGGTGGTAACATCAGCCCAGCCCCGTGCAGGAGAAAAGTGATTCCCAAGCATTTCCAGCATGTTGTTCTCTCAGCTTTTTTGGATGCCACAGTGCTTTTGGGCATGGCTTTGCTCTGCTGCAGCCCTTGAAAGCTGTTGTCCAACATGTCTCAATCCTGTATGGCTGAAATAATTGTGTGAGTGGCATCCAATGCTCTCTTCACTCCTTTCTGCATCCTCCCTCTTGTGAATAAAAGCCACTTTCATCTCCTGCCTCCTTTAGCATTTTCCATCCCATTCTTTCCCCCACCGTTTTTTTTCCCCCCACAAAAAGCAAAATTTTTGAAAATGAAATGAGAGAGAAAGAGAGAAAAAGAAAGCTCAGATGCAAGTTTTCTTTTTTTTTTTCGCTCATGAAAAGCAAAGCGTGGAATACAACAAATTAAATAGCCACCCGGTGAGAAAAAAGGGAGTGGAGTGAAAAATGGGCAGGGGGGGATAAAACCCAGATGAAAAAGGCAGGCTGGTGCTGGAAGATGCCAGACAGGTCTGGGAATAGAGGCATAGCATGGCAGTAAAATAATTGTACCCCTTCGGCTGAAGTCCAGCGCCGCTTTCTGCCTCGCTGCCCCAAGCCTGCCATCCTCTGTTAGCTCCTGCAATATTTTATCCGCCAGCTCCGGCTCTGTTTCACCAGCAATGGAGAGGACTAGATTAATTAGAAGAGATCTCTCTCCCACAGCCAGCCCGGCTCTGCGGGGGGAAGGCTGGGAACTATTTAAAGGGATGAAGATGTACTGCAGCAGCTGCCATCTCTCTGGCTGGTAATGTGCTCGCTCACCTAGCTGAAAATTCATCTCCTTTTGCCCTCTGCCAGTAATTCCCAGCAAATAAAAGCTGGTGAGCCCCAGGTTGAGCTGTGAGGCCAGCTGGGCTGGGCTGGGGGTTTGGGGAGAGCAGGTGGAAGGGAGGAAATGGGAGCGAGATGTGTTGGGATGAAGCTTGGAACACTGCAGAACGTTCAGAACCTGAGCACTGCTCTCGATTATGACAGCACTGCCCATCTTGGGAACGGGGCTGCAGGAACCCCAAAATCCCAGGTAACCCCACAGCCAGGATGGAGCCAGCACCGCTCCCCCATTTCCCAGCTCATTAAGGCCCAGCCTTGCCTTCGAGTGACACAGGTAATGAATCCTCTGCAGGGTGCCTGCTGGCTTTAATAAGCTGGAATGAACTGAGGGTGAGAATTAACCTGGCAGGATTAGCTCTCTCTGCAGCGGGATGCTGGGGATGTCTCCTCGCGGGCCGTGACGGGAATTTTAACACCTCTGCTGCCCGCGCTGGCTCCCGGCTGCTCTTTGTAGAGAATCCAGCAGCTCACAGCCCCTGCGAGGCCGGGGGGGAGCAGCACTTGCCTTGGATGGTGCCTGTTTTACCCCTGAGCCAGGGGAGAGGAGCAATCCCTAATTCTGCAGCTGCCAGATGTGCAGCTCCCGCTGCCTCCTGCCCCCAGCTCCCTCCGCATCCCGGGAGCAGCAGGGAGGGCTGGAGGAGCCGTGTGTGTGTGTTTGGGAGGGTTTCAGCAGCTTTTGGGGTGGGTTTTGGCCAGGGCTGCCGGAGCCTGGCTGATCACAGCGCTGTGTGTGGACTCGGAGAGCCTCACGCCTGAAAACCCTGCAATTACCCGGCGTTTGCTTGGGGCTTTGGGCTTTTTATTTTCAGTAAATGGTTTTGTAATGCAGCCCCCCTGCAGGGCACGCTCCGTGGGACACAGTATGTGCTTCATACCCTAAAAGCCACAGGGATGGGAGTGTGGGGACATCCAGGGGCTGTGCTGGGGATCCTGCACCACATCCAGGCTCACCTGATCCCTGGATCAAGGATCCTGACAGGATCCAGGAAAGAGGGCACTATTTTATTTTAGCATGGATGAGGAGTTTCCTGCTGCCCTGCTTTTGGCTGGGGTAGAGTTAATTTTCTTCCTGGTGGTTGGAATTTAGGATGAACACATCGCCCTGCTGCCTGTCACCTTCCCCTCCCTGGGAAAAGCCCATCCTGGCAGCTGGGTGAGCCCTGGTAGTGCCCAGTTCCCTGAAACATCCCTCAGGTGTGGAGGAAATTTGGGGAATGGCTAACTGGAACACAGCTCTGGCTCCAGGGGCACAAGGATGAGGTGAGGAGGGATGGCACCGCTGCCTGCCAGCCTGGCAGAGCCAACATCCAGGGAGCCCTGCTCCTTGCCAGGCTGCTTCCCAGCTGGGCTGGCAGTGCTGGGAGCCCTCTGCGGGCATGGCACACGCATATTAATGTGCTTTTCCTGCCTTACAGGAGCCTCTAAGAACTGACACACAGTTTGAGAAACCCTTGATGGCACTGCTTGTAATTAGAATGTAACTGGAGTAATGGGGAGCCCAGGGCTGATTTGTGTGGTTTTGGTTATACTGAGGTTTGTGGGGTTATCTAGTTGCCCAGTCCTGGTTTGTGGGGGTTTAGGGATGCTGCTTTGCCTTGGTCTGGGTCCTTCCTCCTGTCTGTCCGTGGGGAGCAGGAGGAGAGGAGGGGGATGGCAGGCATGGATCAAACATCCCCTTGTGAGACCACAGCCTGCCTTTGAGGGCCACCAGAGCCACCCATCACTGATAACAGCCAAGCTGCAACGAGCTCCCAGCCCAGGCTAGGAAATCATTTGGAAGCTGATCTGGATTTCCATGGAATGTCCTTGTGTGCTGAAGCGTTTCTGGCTTTATCAGCTCTTAAAAGTGTGAATGTTTTTATCCCTGCATGGATGGTGTAGCAAAGGAGAGGGTGAACACCACATGCTTGGGTGTATTGTCCCCAAGATGTTGAGGTGGGGACAGTGCTCCTGTCCCTTGGCATGGGGACAAATGTGGTGGCAGCCACCAGCTCCAACACTGGGACTGCTGTTGGCTTTCAGGAACAAAGCCCAGGTGTGGAGCTGGAAGTGGATAACCCAAAGTGTTTTGAAAAAAACAATGGCTCGAGGAAATGGTTTTCAACCACTTGGATTTTCCAAGGTTAAACCTGGTTATCGTGAAGGTGTATCCCAAATTCCATGCAAGGCTGGGCAAGGTGGCTGTGCCTGCCCACCTTTAGCCTTAAATCAAAGTTGCAGCCCTTGATGAGAAAGCAGCCAGGGAGATTTTTATTCTGATGCTGGATTTCAGAGACTCGCAGGAAGGTGTCTGTTTTTCTCTCCCAATCCAGTTTGTGGAAGAAGAAAAACAATCAAAAAAGCAGGGAGGGTGATGTTTGCAAATCCACCAGGGTTTTAGGAGGATATTGTTTGTGCTTCTTGAATAATGGCTTTTGGTATATAATAATATTGTGTGGGTTTTGTTTTGGTTTTTTTTTTTTTTTGATGGCCAATATTACATTTATTTTAAATGATATAATCAGCCATCGGCGTCTCAGCTGATTTAGTCAATTAAGTTTTTAACCTCATGTCTTCAATCTCATCTGTGAGTAATTTAAATGTGGTGATTTTAATGAAAGTACATCTACCTGTTCATTTATCCACACACACTGTTGCCCTTTGGATCTGTGGTGAGAGATGCCTTTTTTCTTCTGCATGGAAATGTTTAGCAGGGCTGAGGAGACAATGCAGTGATTGGCATCAGGGAGCTAAAGGATTTATTTTTTTTCCCCCAGAGCAATCCAAATATATCAGATGCAGCAATTTCCAAAGTGACCATACATTAGGGCTTTCAGAAAGGACAGTGGGATTGCCTCAATTTTACCCAAATAAATGACAATAATGCACCATCCAAAGCTGATGGATGCACAACATCTCAGATGCTCGTGCAAATGTTGTGATTTGTTAATTACAGCAGCTTCAGGGATCAGGCACTGCTGGGGCTGAGATTCAGTCTTTGAAACCAAACCCCTCTGTGCAGTTTGGGAAACTTATGGCAGTGATGTCCCCAGGGAGGTGACACTGGAGATCCCTTCCTGGCACGATGGTGGTTCCTGGGCTGCTGCAGCCACTGAGGTTTTTGCCTCATGCTGAATTCAAGCCCAGCAAATGCAGCTGATGTTTTTCAGCCTTCACCAGCAAAGAGAAATCAAGATAAATGACCTGGGGCTGCTCAGAGCCCAGCTTTGTGTGCTCCTGGACATGCTTGCTCCTCCTCACAGAGTTTTTTGGCTCAAAAGTGCAGCACCAGCACAGCCCAGGCTGGGTGGGTGACTGGGGTCCTTGGGTACACACTCTGGAGAGGTGACTGCTCCAAAGGGGATGTCTGAGGCCAAGTTCTGTGAAACCAAGCCCAGAAGCAGCAGTAATAGCTTTTGGTTCCTATCACATAGGCTGACAGATCTAAATTCTGTTTTTATTTGTTTTTGAAGTAAAAATATACAAAGGGGCATTATATGTAGTTTTCTCACAGAAGGCAACCTGCCTCCCCCTGAAAACACTTGTTTCAAAATTTTCAGTGGAAAATGTGAACAGTTTTTTGATAAAAGCATTTCTATTCATGAGCAGTAGCTCAGAGAGATTTGCAAGAAATAAATAGGTTTTGGCAGCATAAAAGTCTCTGTTGAACAAGGGGATGGGGAAGGTGTGAAACTTGATTTGGTATCGTTTGCCCATGGAATTTCAGCAAAAGTTCTTCAGCAGAAGTGTCAGGGGATATTTTCCCATCAAGCCCCTGTCCAAATCTCCTGGTGCTGGTGAGAGCTACAGCATTCCTGTGTTAATAATCATCTTCTTGGCTGTTGCAGTGTTCTGCTCCTTGGAGATTTGTCTCCATCTCGCCCTGGGCCATGTTTGCTGCTTGCTGGGTGTGCTGGAGAGCTGGCCTTGGGCTCCCTCCACATTTAGACAGTGAAGATCTCTGTGCTGTGTCTCAGGAAAGCTGATTTCCAATAAACATTCCACCTTATTAGTGCAGGTTTTTAAAGCAGAGAAGGCAGGGGCAGGGCCTGTGTTTCTCTGAAGCAAAAGTCAGGTTTTTATTTTGCAGCTTTCTTGCTGATCTCCATCTCCTGCTGACCTGGGATGAAGGTGCCTAGGGCAGGGCAGGTTGGCATTCTTTTGTCTGGTAGAATTGGTCAATAATTCAATAATAATGGTCAATTAATGGTAAATGAGTGATTAACCTGTCAGGTTAATCATCAGGTCCAGTTTCCAGCATGCCCCCTGCTTCCATCAAATTCTCTGCTGCTGTGGGAGAATTTCATCTCGGAGACAAACCTTGTTTGGGTGTTCTCATACCAGGATTTTGGGCTCCTAACTCTCAGGTTTTATCCCTAACTCTCCCAGCTGAAGTTTGGCTTTCACCCCCTTGCTCATCTGCTCTTTCCCTCCTTCCTGCCATGGATGGGATAAAACTGATGATATTTGGGACTGTGAGCTGGCCCTGCACATCCATACTGCCTCCCCTCTTTATTCCTTCAGAGCTGCATATAAGGAAGCTCAATTTTCTTGAAAGCTGCCTGAAAATAAAGGGCATTTCCATGTGTGGCAAGGAAGCAGGAGGATGCAGGGATGCTTGGAGCTGCCTCTCTAGCTCCAGCTCTTCCCCCACATCCACGTGGATGCAGCTCTGCTCCCCTGTGTGAAAGGGAGAGGGGAGCCTGCACTGCTTCCCTTTAAGCAGAGATTTGGCTGTGGCTCTGAAAGCAGAATTAGAGGTAGGGTTTAATCATACAAGCTCTGAAATATGGGAGATTAAATCTTTTTAAGGAGGGCAGCTAAGCACTTTATTTTCTGTGCAGGAATCTTCAGGGGGTCGGAGACCAGAGAACTGGATTTAAAGCTTTTAAATTACTTTTTTCTTCTTTTCTTTTTTTTTTTTTAACAAGTTTTTCTTTTTCCTCCCACAATACGTGGTTGGACAGGAAAGACTTTAAAGTGATGGTCAAAAAAAAGAGAGAGAGAGAAAAGATGGGTGGAATGGAGATGCTTGTTGAAAATAGACATTAATAATGTTGTGTTGAGTTGACCAGGCACATTTAATCTTTAAAGTGCACATCTACTCTGGGAAGTGATTTTTGTGGAAGGAGGGAAATCTTTTAGGTGTTCCTTGTCATTTCTTGCTGTGTTTGATGACAGATTTCCTCCATGGCAAAGGGATGTGCAGCCCCTCTCCTGCTGCAGCCCCCAAAGCCCTGGAGGTGCTTGTGAGTTTTGGGTGCTGCAGACCCCCCTTCCTGGGGATGCAGGGAGGATATTTAAGCTGAGATTGGCATTCTGGCTGGAATTGGGGTTTGTTTTTCCCAGCCAGGCTCTGGCCCAGCCTTGCTCAGGGGAATTGGAGCTGTTTGGTTGCCTCTCACAGAGCCTGCTCAGGGACGTTCACTTGTGTTTGTCTTGCGTTTTTCTTAATTTCACGGAGCTGAAGAGATCGATGGGAAGGTAGACCTGGGATTTAAGGCTGCCTATAGCACAGCTCTGTGACTGATGACCCCAGCTCTGCTGCTGCTCTGCAGGCTGGGAGTTTGCAGGGCTGTAGTGCCAGGGCCAGCTGATGGTGACATGCACATGAGGGATATTGTGGCCTTCTTGTGTAAGGGATACCTGTATGGGCCATGGTGCTGTGACCACCCCAGAAAAGGAGTACAAAGTTGGGTTTGAAGACTCTCAAAGGCTGAGCTCCACTCTGAACCTGGTGGGACCTTGCCTGGGGTGCCAGCAGAACTGTCCTGGCATCTCGGTGCCACCGGCTGTATCGGATGCTTGTTGCCATAGAAACACCCTGTGGCACCGTGCTCGCCTGGAATGAGATGGCACTGGCGTGTTGGCAGGACATGCTGCACTTTTCCCACCTGGAGCCAGTGCCTTTGGCCATTGCAAATTGTGTGTGGGGGAGAACGAAGTGTTGGTTTGTGTGGCTGTGCTGGAAGGGCTCCAGCAGCCAGTGCTGGGGACACTGAAGGCGATGGGAGAAGGTTCCCCTTGGTGGGGCTCTGTTGTCCTCAGGCAGCACCCCTTTTCTCCTCTCCTAGGGCTGCTCCACACACATAACATGGTTTGTGCAGCCCTGGCTATCCCTGCTTGTTGTTGGATACTGCTGGGAACCAGGGAAGCAGCCTTGGATTTCTCACACTGCTCAAGGAAAACATAAGAGAAAGGAATTATAACAATGATCATGCACCTCTAGGGTGCGTGAGCTACATGACCAGGGGTGCCACCTCCCTTGCACCAATTAAATCATGTCTATCCTTGCTACCCCGAACTAACCTATATAGTATAGTTTAAATAGTAGTTTCTTTAAATAAAGGCTCTCTATTGCCTCTCCATTACACGAAGAACTTTGTTGCTATATCCTTTCTCTGCTCCTACAGCCCAAATGCATCACCTGCGGACATCCCGCTGCATCCCTTGCAGCCCACCCTTCCTTTAGTGGCCCCATTCCACCGAGCAAATGAGGCAGTGCCTCCGATTCCTCCCCTCGGTCTGCCAGCTAATTAGCACTCCATTAACTTAACGAGGCTCTGCCGGCCACCCTGGACATGGACACGGCTGCCAGGAGAGGGGGAGGCGGGAGCCGGGCTTGGCTGGACCCGGGGGCTGCGGCAGAGCCTTGGATGAGCAGGGAGGCTTTCCCTGGGCTCTTGGGGCTTTTTCCGTGCCTTTGGGTCCGTGGTGGGAATGGTCACACCAGGGAAAGGTGCTGGGAATGGCTGGCACTGCTGAAAGCTCTGGGTCTGAGTTGTGGCTCTGTGTGGGTTGTGATGCTCCAGCATCCTGACAACCCCATCTGTGCCACTGCCCCATGGCCAGGGGGGACTGAAGGGGGTGCAGTGTCCCTCGGAGGAGATTCCCTCCTTGCTGGAAAGGCTCAGACAGCGACAGCTCCCTGCTAAAGCTTTGTTTGTTGACAGAGTTAAATTTGCAATTTCATGGTTTGGTTACAATGAGTTTAGTTTATAAAATTCATGAGCTGTTAGGAAGTGTAGAGAGGAGAGGTGGAAAACACGCCTGGGAGTCAGCAGGGACGTGGCTGCTGGCACATCCAGCAGGCCTTGCTCTGGGGACAGTGTGGGGCTTGGAAATGGGATGTGACAGCCTCGTGTAGGATGGGGTGAGTCCCTACGGGAGGAGAGATCTCCTGGTAATAACCACTGTGTCTTTATCTGCACACTGTGCTGGAAGATCTGCAGAGCTTTCCTTGGGTGGCCTTCAGAGAGCCACTGGAGAAACAGGAATCCTTTCAGGGAGGGAGCCCAGGGTCTGTGGAAGAGGCTTGGAAAGAGCAGGGCTCAGCCTGCTCAGGGAGCCTGCTGCTGGTCCCTGGAGTTCAGAAGAATTAGGACAGAGAGAGGCAGTTCCTTGGAGTGTCACTGCATGGGCAGAGTGCTCCAGTCACCTCTCTGAAATGAGCTGGTTGACACTCTCATACCTGACCTTTCCAAGAGATTTTTTTGCAGCCTGTTCTGTGTGTTTGGGGGCTGGCTTGGAAGCAGAGCAGCCCCCAGTCCCACTCTCCTCCCGGGCTGGAGCTGTGTCCTCCATCCCCCCAGCAATGGAGATGCTCCTCCAGGAGCTGATGCACTGCAGAGTGAATCAAAAGGCAGTGTCAGGAAGAATCTAAACAGATACTAGCTAATTAACATGAGGTGCTGGAGAACCAGGGGGAGGAGGAAACAAAGCCTGTAAAGTACCTGTCCAGCACAGCAATATCCATGAGCAGGAGCCAGCAGCCTGTGTGTGCTGCCATAGCTGGGGCTGATGTTATTGTGACATCTGCAGGAGGCTGGTGCACTTCCAGATTCCTTACAGGTCATAAAACATCACTGAATTCCACTGGAAATGCTAAGCTGTGGATTTTTGGGGTTTTCAAAAGAAACCTGGTGTTAGTCACTGTTTGGTCTGTCACTCTGTGGGTTGTTCATAGACACAGGCCAAAAATAGACACCAAAATCCCCTTTTCCTCCAGTGTCTGTTGGGTTGTTGACTCCCCAGGATCAGTGATCTCCAAGGTTGGGCAGAATCTGTGCTGAACAAATGGATGTGCTAAGCAAGGCCCAGTAGTTGTTGGTGGAAATGGAACTGAAGTTCAAGGACGGTCATTCAATCAACCAGGGCATCCAAAAAACTGAATGGAATGTGATTGAAGCTGAGTCCTGGACCTCATTCTGGTGACCTCTCCAGCAACATTGTCCATGAGGAAACCTTTCAGTTGCTCTCTGTGCTCATTAACAGCCTTTGGCTGTAATTAATACTTCCTTGGCTTAGTGAAATCTCCATTTGCAGTGTTCACCTACAAATGTGTGAATGTTTCCCTGTGGAGTTGCTGCACTTTCAGGGAATACTCACAGCTCAGTTGAAGGTTTCTCTTTCCCTGCAAGCCCTAGCACATGGGTTTTGTTCATATACAAGATGCAGGACCCAGGTGGGGTTCATGGTCCCTGGATTTGTGCATGGGGTTTGTCTGGAAGGAAATCCCCCCTCTTCCCTTGCTTTTGGGGCACCTCTTTTCCATCCAAAGTGTTTAATCACCTAATTTGTGTTAAGGAGCATTAGCTTTTCATTTCCAGCTGTGCCAGCACAGAAGATGCTTCCTTGTTAATGAATCCTGGACTTGAAACATCTTCTGTGTGTGTGGGGACATGAAAGCCCAGGGAGGGGACAAGACTTGAAGGTGCACCAGGAAATTGGGAGCAAGGGCAGGATGGAGCACAGCGACGAGACCACCCACAGATCCTGCTGCATTGTGCTCAATCCAGTATCCAAATTTCAGTCTTTTAAGAGGATTATCAAGTGTCTGTTTGAATTACTCTGACATGAACAGTCACTCAGAAAATGTACATTCATTTGAAAGGTCAAGCACATCTGATTTCTGCCTTTGGTATGTGGGGGCTTATCCTTTCAACTCTCCCTTCCTTAATGAGATTCTTGTTTCAAAGAGCCGCGCCGTGCCCAGGATTTGATGGAGTCAAGTGTGCTGGAGATAGTTTTTGTTATCATGTTTACCCTTTTATCTGCCTGTGCTTTGAAAGCTTCCCAGCACACAATAAGGATGCAGCAGGATGGCCACTCGGGGCGACTCTGCCAGAAAATCAGCTTTTTAGGGGCGGAGAGATGGAGATGTGCTAGCGGGGAGCTGCAGCACCAGGAATTTTGATTTCTGCGTGGCAGAGCATCCAAACGGAGAGAGGGCCTTTGAGAAGACCCCCAGACACCAGGGGGGGCTGGGCAGGTATCAGGGTGTCATCAGCTCCCACGGAATGCTCGAAGGAAATAAAGCCAAGTTGGGCTTGGCATGGCAGAGTTGTGTTTCTTGATTAAATTAATGTGTATTGATATTTCTCCTGTTGTTTTGACTTCACAGGCTGTTTAAATTCAGGCTTGTCACAACAAAATACAAAGGAGGTTGCTCGGAGATTGATTTTTTTTTTTTCCCTTTAATCCTGTCTCTGAAGAAGAAGAGTATTTTAAAATTTTATTTTTTTTTCCCCTGCTACTTCCAGGTTGACAGCCAGGGAAGGCTGCAAACATTAAAACTGTTGCACAAATAATTATGTTAAAATGCCAAGCATACATTATGGAGGAGGGTGCTCCTTGATTGTAACGTACGAATCAATTTTCTGCGTCACAAAATTACTGACACCAGAGTTGGCTTTGGTGATTTATTCCCTGGAATGACGATCCTGTGACTGCCTTTCCCTGGAGAGTTTTTTTTTTTTTTCCTGTTGGGTGAAGCTTTGGTCTCCTCTTTGCTGTCACTGCTGTCTCCTCCCTGCCTCGGTGACGGTTCCCTCCGCTGCTTAAAAATAGCGGCTTTTATGCAAACTACGTCCCAAAACGCTCCGCCAAGTTAAATAATGTAGTCACAAAGCCAAATATTGAATAATGACTGAGGCAAGGATTAAGGGAGACAGGCAAGGAACAAAAGAGAGATTCTCAAGTGTTTTGAACACAAAATTGAGAAGACACAGATGCGCAGGAGGCTTTTTCTCTCAGCAGCCAGAGGACACAGATTAAAGGGGTCCTCCAGGACTGTGCACCCTCAGCCAGCTTAAGCTGCCTAAAGACCTCTTTAAACCCAGCCTTTTCAACAAGCTCAGCTGGCTGGAGAAATTTCTGCTGGGGATAAATTCAGAGAATGATGGAATGGTTTGGTTTGGAAAGGACCTTGGAGGCCATCTCGTTCCAAACCTCTGCAGGGACGCTTTCCACTGGAGAACCTCCCACTGGACCTTTTTAAATGGATGCCTGGGGAACTTGTTTTGTTTTTTGTTTTTTTGTTTTTTTTTTTCCCTAGTGGAAATTTCCCATGGGAGCTTTTCTGTGCTCATTTCTGGAAAAAAAAAAACCAACATAGTTCCTCTTTTTTTTTTTCCCTGTGAAAGGCAGGAGCCCAGGCAGCGCCATCAACCCCAGTTCTTTACACAACTCTGTTTTTGCGGGAAGATTTAAATAAAAAATGCCAGGGGCGGGGAGAAAAAAAATCACAGTCGTGTCATTTCTCATGCAGCTCGTGGGATTTTTCAAATCCACCTCATAGTTGTTGAATGCAGTAACTCAGTGGGTAGCTGTTGGCTACTCATATGGTGAGAGAGGAACAGGCTGAAGGAATGTTGCACAAAAACTTATGCAAATATCTTCTGTACAGCTCAGAGAAAGTCTAGGACTCCTTTAAATCTAAGAGTTGGAAATTCAGCTGGGAAGCCATAAATTCAGTAGCTGTCTTTTCCTCAATAAATTCAGAATATTGGCCAGGGAAGAAGCATCCATGTTTCACAGAAGGAGTTACTGGACATTCTGAGGGTTTCTTTTTTTTTTTTTTCCCTCTGGTGCAGAAACAGTTGAAATGTAGCTCAGGATAAATTGCAAGGTGGTGATTTACATGACAGGTGACACTGGCAAGCACATTATTCTCAGAGGAAGCATGAGATGGGATATATTTACTGCCTGTCGGGGCAAATTATCCACTCTCAGATGTCTGGCATGTGCTTGTGTAGGAAATGTGTGTGTCCAAAACAGCTGATAAAGGGGATGTGGGGAACAACAGTAAATAAATGCAACCCCCTCATGGCTGTTGCTGCATCCCTCCTGCTGAACTGCAGCTCCTTTTATGGAGACACAGATCTGGAGATGCTCTGAGGCTGGGTTGGAGTGAGGGAGTGCACAGAGGAATTTCATTGCTGCTGCAGAGGTGAGACAGGCATGGCTTTGGTGAGGAAAGGAAGAGGATCTGTGTTTGAGGGGATATCCACACTCACAGCCCAGTGTGTTTTGATTTTGGAGCTGCAGGAGCCAACTCATGTCTCCTGTTCCATCCTGGGGTTATAACATCCCATCCACCAGGGAAACTCCTCATTTGAGATCTGCTCTGGCTGCTGCTATTGCTTGGACTTGTCAGACTGGTTGTGATTTATTCTTAATATTTATCCCTCTTCACCTTATCTTTCCTGGTGATGAGTGAAGCAGAATAATGAAGTGGTGATGTTAAACCCTAAGCATGTGCTATCCAAAGGGACTGCAGCTCACAGGCAGGGAGGGATTGGGAATTTCAGTGCAGTTTTGGAGCCCTGATGTCCCCCATGGTAGTTGGTCATGACCCTCCATGTGGAGATTGCTTTAGGCCAGGTCTATTATGGATTATTGCATTTCCATAAGGTTTTTTCTCCCCCACCCTGGTGTGGGGAGGTGGGTTGAAGGTTCATTGCTTTTTATTTGTGTGTGTGCCCACAGAAAGCTTGGGATCTCATCTGGCTTTTACAGATCTGCTTCTGTTACCTAGCAGATATTGTAGGTGGATGTGTAAATGAGGATCCTTCTGTTTACAAAGAAATGGATATATAGTATAAAAACAATTTACTTGTAAAAGACTCATCCTGCCTCCAGAATATGTTTGAATCTTAACACAAGACAAAGTAATTTAATCCCTCCCAAACCCATATGTTGTTTGCTTCTCATTTTTTCCAGCAAATTTTACCTTCATCAAAAGATAAATCAATTTGTAGCAGCTATCGGCAGCTCTTTAAGCTGCTGAATTGAACAGCTTAATTAGGGAAAATATATTAAAAGATCTGAGAGATGCTAACCCATTCAGTGCCTCCTCTTGGTACATCTGCATGGTCTTGCACATGTGTGGGGCTCCAGATCCCCTCCAGTTTGTATTTGCTGCTGCTTTTATGTGATGCTTTGTGGTGGGGTGATAGCACTGAGAAGCTTTACTGCCCTCTAAAACCTGGCAGGGCTTTTCTAGGCCTGTCCAGTTTGAGGATTTAAAAGTTTATTCTCTTGCAAATTTTCTTCTAAATCAAAGCAATATTATTATTATTATTATTATTATTATTATTATTATTATTATTATTATTATTAATTGTTATTGTTTGAGGGCTCTTCCCAAAGCACCTGGCAGCTGCCCAGTGTCTCTGAGCACCCCGTGCTGACCACTGCCTGCAGCAAGGGTTGGAGTCATGATCTCAGAGTTCTCACACCCAAATAAATAGAATAGGAATGGAATAGCACCATTCCCAAAGATCCACTCTTGTTCAGAGCTGTTTCTGTTTGTTGTTTGCACTTTAGAGGGGGGGATGGAAAAAGGCACCCAATAAAAGTACAAACTGTGTGAGTCAGCCTGAATCTGCTGTTGTGCCTCGTTCTTTCCATTAGCAAATGCCACAGATGAGTGTGTGGGGAGGAGGGTATCCCCTCCTTCCTAAATGACAGCTTGTCTCAGGGCTAAACTCATTAGTGATGCTGCTCTGGTGAACATTCCCAGCCCTCCAGCCTGCCACAGCCAATGCTGAGCACATTCCTGCCTCTCCCAATACCCTGGACAGGGGAGTAGCTGCTGTTGATCTTTGCATTGATGAGGACAGACCTCTGCTGGACCTGTGTTTGTGGAACAAAGCTGCCGTGGCCTCAGTGCCAGCCTTCAAAAATCAGCTGAGGAAGTGGGTTTTGGAAAGGAGTTTTTGCTGCTGCTGTTGAAGAGGATGGGCATCAGCTGAGGATTTCAGAGCAGAGCTTCCAAACCTGACCTGTCTTAGGGCTCTTCCCTTGGGTGATGTTTGGGTCCAGGATTCCTAGAGATGAGCAGCTCTGGACTGGCTTCAGCAAATCAGAGAATTTTCTTGCGAAGGCTGAGAATTCACAGATCTGAACTCCCCAAAAGCTTGTGTGATAGCCTACAACAAAAAAGCAATGTTTGGTTAATTTAAGCTTCAACTTGAGGTGCTGTGATAGAACAGAGTTGATATCAGGGTAGTCTTGTTTCAAAAGCAGAGTATTGTCAGCACAGAGAGAAGTGATCTCCATCTGTTCCCGTGGCTGTTGGGAGCCAATATTAGATAGCTCTGCTGCAGGCTGGGAATCTGTGAGCGAGGGCTCATGGCAAAAGCTTCATGTGGGAAGTTTTCCCCTCCTTTTTCGTGCCTTAGGTTAACTCACACCCGAACCAGTCAGGCTTTGCAAAACTGAGTGTTCCTGGTGATGTCTAGAACTCGTGTAACATCCTCCACTTCGCCCTGGAAGGACAGGGACAGAAAGGAAGCTGAAACATCAACTGAAGGATCTCCTTGTCATCATCCTGAAAATCTCCTAATGACCCAAGGAGTGGTTTCCTTGCTCATGAAACTTGTAACACATGACAGGTCTTGAGGTTTTCCTTCTCCCACCTCGTGGTTTTTTTTGTGCTCTGCAGCAACAGAGACGAGGTTTGGCTGCTGAGGGAAATGATGAAACTTAGAAAACGAGAGGTCTTGTGACAGGCTAACACCTCAGCTTGCTTTGATCTCCATAGTGAAATATATAGACACAATTTTTGTTGCAGGTGGCTTTTTCCATGGAAGCATGTGGGTATCTGTGCCCAGCCCCACACGTGTGTGTACATGCAGAGTTATTCTTGCCTCAGCACAACGGTTTCCTAACGATCTCTTACCCATCCAAGACAGATTGCTTTTCATGGTTCAGTGGCCACAGCTCAGGCATCCATTTTAATCAATAAAACAGTCAAAAGAGAGAATAGATTTACTTGTTTCTGGTTTTTTACATTTAATTGAAAATTTTCGAGTGATTACAAACATAGCTATTGTATAGATTGCGGAGTTTAGAAGACAATAAGTGCCAAAAGAAAAATGTCCCTGAAGCCCAACCTCTTCCCCTTGTGATGCACAATTGATGTTGGTGGTTTGTGCCTGGCCTTGTCCTTTCTTCTCCTTCCTCAGGGTGTGCAAAATGTGGGATGGATTTAGTGGGGCTTTACCCAGACATTGCAGGAGTGTCTGTGATGAGCAGCGTTAAATCCTCTTATTTGTCATGAGGGAGAATCTCCCTTCACACAGAATGTGGAAGCACCACGAGAAACCTGGACATGCATCATCCTGTGAGCCACTTGGTCACCAAACACATGTGAGGATGGGCCATAAGATCTCTCCAGATCCAACAAAAATAGTTTAATTTTAATGGGAGCTCATTGAAAAGCAGTTTCAGCTAAAAGGAGCTTTTGGTTATCAACAAGGAGGAAAAATGTATAATTTCTGTAGTGTTTTCATGTCAAAACCAAGCCCCTTCTTCAGAAAGAAGCCATAGGGATAAATAACTGAGAATAGGAGTATTTGAGGTATTTCCTAGTGCCCAAAGGTGCTGCTGGGATATTTATCCATTATTAGCAGGTAGGTTAACCTTCCCCACTGGAGATTGCATTTGATTATTGAATCTGTTCAGTGTTGTCAATGTGAGTACCCAAAGGTGGGTGTGTTTGTGTGGGTGCCACATATATAATAATCCTTTTGAGAGTTGAATAAATGTGTGAATGGGGCAGTGATTTGTTGTGTGGTGTTAGGAAAGGAGTCTCCTGGACACCCATGGTTTCCGAGCTTGCAGCTTGCATTGATGCCTGATAAACCTTGCCCTGCTTCTGGGGATTCTTTGGAAAAAATAACAAGCCATGCTGTCTCTCTGGCTGTAAATTTAATAAACCTGGAAGCAGCACAGCAGCTGAACATATCAAAGCCATAGACTGTTAACTCCAGTGCAGAAAAACTTTAAAAACAGTCCTCGAGACCCCTGCGCTCTCTGCAAAATGAGATCTGAGTCCTCTTTAAGTTGTTTTTAATAGCTGGAATTACTGAAGATTGGTGTTTACCAGGGAATAGGTTTGTGAAGGAGCTGCCTGGTGGGTGCCCATGGTGATATCATTTCTGTGGTATTCCTGGGATAACCTCCTGAGCACACAGGTCTCCTCACAAATTAACGCTGAACCCTTTGTGCTCCCTGGGCTCTGGCTCCCAGACAATTTCCTCAATACTTTTATTGTCAGCTCTGATTTCCTCAGCTTCTTTGCCTGCTGGAAGCAGATTTGTTCCAGCATGGGCCAAGATGTGGAGGAGTGGTTGTCACCCTTCATCTGTCAGCTCACTGCCTTGTCCCCAACAGCCCAAACCTGGGGAGCAACGCTCAGGAATTTGGAGATTCCTGGTTTGGAGATTCCATCAGAGCAGAAAAACGGCTCATGGGGTGGTTTTGTCCACAAAATGAAGTGTTTTTGTCCTTTTTATGAGGCTGCAAGCTGGACAACCCCAATGCAAATGTTGGATTGTTTGCAATAACGCCCCGAACAATTTGCAGCAAAACTGATTTTGCAGCCACCAGAAAATGTTATGGATTATGATTGTTCCTTTCTTGATGGCATTTTAACTCTTCTTTCACATCAAATTTTATAGATTGTGTGGATTTTTCCCTCACCAGAAAGAAATGACCATTTTGAGGAAAAACAGATCCTTTTCACGATTTTCTTTTCAAACATAAAATCAAATTCTCCATCAGGAAAGGCTTCAAATGGAAAACTCTGACCAGCTCGAATTAAGGGGGGGGACCCAATTTACTCTGGCAGAATACTTTGAGAACTGCAGATGAAAACTGCAATTTAAGTGCCTAATATTATAATTATACACCGATGTGTTTTATTAATGGGATTGAATGCTGGTAGCTTTGTAGTAATGAGCTTTTTTGAAGATCTGTGTAATAGAGTTTTCTGATGGTGAGGACCCTGCCACGCTGTTCCCTCTAAAAAGCACCTTGAAACTCACTGAGTAGCCAGAGACAGGGTTAATTCGTTAACTTGAGCAGTAATTAGTTGCCCTTCTCCTGGAGGAGCCTTCCTGGAGGAAAAGAGGAGCCCAAATCTCCTGCTTGTGGTGCTGTGTGAATGATCCAGAATTTTCTTGTGGTGGGGTGAATGATTCTCGAGCAAATGAAACGTTTGGGGAGCCTTGGAGATGAAAGGTTTTGTCTTGACAAATTAGCACTTAGCAGATTGCTGGTATTGAAGAGCTGTGGGTTTGAGCTATGTGTACAGTTGGGCCTTTTTAACACAGGAAGAATCATTTTCCCCTTCTCTAACAGCACTTCTGGTAATAAATAGGGAACAAAAAATGAAATCCTTGAGTCTTTTCCTGGGTTGGGACACCCCCTCCCAGCAGGGTTAAGCTGGGTCAGTTAAAAAGATTCATATTTATGGCTTGCATATTCCCCATGGAAAAACCCAGAACAATCCCAACCTGGGTTCTGAAAAAAAAATTTAAGACAAATTTCAGTTTTAAACAGAATGTTGATATGGGATATTCTACCAATTTAAATGATTTTTCATATTGTGAATTTATCACAATTCACTTCCCTAGGAATGAACTTCGGATAAATCAACAGCTTGTATTAATTATATTAATAACCACATTAATTATATAACAGTGCATAAGAATTCAAGGCCTTCTAAGCCTGAATAGGGAGAGCAATGAAAATAAAGTGGCAAATTGTAGAGCTGTTATAGTGTGAATTCAATGTTTCTTTTTGGGTGTCTTTTGACAGGGAAAAGTAACTTTTCAAAACCCACTACAATGTTCTTTACAAATCCTGATTTTCTCTAAATGCTTCCCTTCTATGCTAGAGCATAATTAGCTTTTGTCAACTTTTCTATGGACAGTTTTCATTTTGCACTTTCTGTGAATGCTGTGGCTGCTTTTCTAGAATAGCTGAAGTTTTGCTTTTTCCCCTGGAATCTTTAGTCTCCAATTTTCGTGGAGAGAAAACCTCATGTTTGGCCTCCCCTCACTAGTTAGGTGTCCTTGATGCATTTATTTAGGAAATGCAAAGCCAGGCAAATGTTGCCCCTTCTCCCTTTGTTAATTAACCCAATGTGTACAATCACATCTTATTTGGCAGCTTGACTGGAGGGCCCAGCTGCTGGGAGATGAGCCATGAGAGGGGAAACAGGAGCTTTGTGCTGAGTTAATACGAGGATTTTTGGAGCTTGTTGATGTTCCTGGAACATCTGCTCCTTGGCACTTGTCAGTCCAGGATCCTTGTCTTGGCACTTGTCAACCTGGATGCTTACAGCAATGTAGGAACAGGAGAGGTGGGGAAATGGGGATGCAAATGGGAAAATGGGTTGGAAAATGAGAGATTTCCCCTTCTGCTGATGGATGCTGGTGTCTGCAGAATCTTGGGGACTTCAGGGCAAAACCTCCCTCCCAAGGCCAAGGAACCAAGTCTGGCTATCAGCATCATCCTCAGTGGATTGTGGCATGCTGGGTTTGATGTGGGAGGGATGGCAGAGATGGGAAGATGTGTGTCCTGTGTTCTCCATCCTGTCCTGCATCCCTCCTGCCCTTCTTTCTCATGGTCACTGTCAGTAACAAGGTGGGAAGGCTGGGCAAGGAGACAGCTCCAGTGCCACCCTGTCCACCCCCACATTATCCTGCCTTATTACATTGTAATAGATTGAACCATTCCACTTCATTATTTCATATTTGAGGAGATTTATAGATTGTCCTGGTGGCTGAAGAGGCAGTGATTAAAGGAGCAGTGTGCTAATGAATGAGCCTCAGCACAAAGCCTTTTTAATTAATGCACAGCCCAGGGGCTGTAAACGCCTTGCTGATAACAAGCCTGGCCCATTCAGGACATGAACTGACAACTTTGCAGAGAATGAAGGCTTATGTGGAGACATGGGTATGGTATTGAAATGGCAATTAAGGCTAATAAAATGATTCCTCTACCCATCCATCGCCCTCCTTCCCTGTGCCCAGTCCTGTCTCTGCCTCGCAAGTAATGGCAGGTGGAGATTTCATTTGGCTCCTCCAACCTTTCTTGGTGATTTAATTTACAGGCTGCATCTGTTCCTTCACAAGGCTCTTTCAGTCACATTAGAGATGGATTTTCACTCCAGGCTATTCTGAACTCACTGGAAATTTCCCTGAGTCAGATTATTTTGCCCAGTGTTTATGGCTGCTTTTCTTTTTATTTCTTAAAAACTTTCCTAATGGAGTGTTTTGCTGGGAGAGGGGGCAGTGAACCTGGCAGTGCTGTCCATCCATCCACCCATTCAGCACTGACTCTGGGCTGCTCAGAGCCCTGGGATAAACAGAGTGGACCCACACAGCTCTGGGAAAGAGGAACCTGCCAGAGTGAATTGTCATCTTGTTTCAGGGTGGCCTCAAACCTATCCCTGAATTTTGATGGGTTTCACATCCTCTTCCTGCACATCCTGTGCTTGGTGGTGGAGGTGCATTTCCACATTGGAAAAGTGACTTTGAAAAAGTGCATTAAGAAAAAAATCAATGCTTAAATAGACAGTGGAGGTACTTGTTGTCCTTGGGAAGTTACAGGGGAAGATGAACAGCACGGACAGGTCATTGCTGTTCCACTGAGTTCTGAGGAGGATTCTGCCCTGATTTGTGCCACATCCTGTGTTGTGGTGCTTAAATGCTTGTGCCTTGGGGTGTCCAGGAGCACACAGAGATCAAACCAGGAATCACTGATGCCTGGCAGCTCTGGAGAATTTGGGAATGCTCTACTCCCCTGAGCATCTCCTATGGCTTGGGAGTGAGGACATCAAAGCCTGGCACCATCCCTTCTCAGGGTTCAGCTCCTGCATTTTGTTTCACTGAATTCCTGGCAGGGGGAAGCACCATTTTTCAGAAAGGATGCGGGAAAAGGAAGTGACAAACTTTTGAAACAAAGTTAAAAAAAAAAAAAAAAAAGACAAAAATATAAATGATGCTGCTTGTGGCCTGCAGATTTAATGATATTTGCCCATTTGATTGATGAAGATGATGAACGAGGCTTTGTGGAGTGTTGAGGGTGAAAAGTCTAAGTACCAGGACGGAGAGTGAATCAATCACCTCCCGCTCCTGTGCCAGATGGGATCATCAGTTACCTGCATTACCCCTGGTGAGGGACAGCACATCAGCCATGGCTGCTGCCTCTTCCCACAGGGGTCGATAATCCACAGCCAGGGGAAGCAACAGCTCCGAGATGGAACCGCTACAACCCCTCACCAACTTTATTCTTGAGTCAGATGTTGTTTGCTAATTGACACATTCCAGCAAAATGTCTCACAGGGGTTGGGCTGGACATGGGGCTCTTCAAGGCAAGGTAGTGATGCCCTAAGATTTTAGCCTGCAATATTTTTCAGGTCCTGTATGCATTAGTGCATAACTCTGAATTCTGTATAAATTATAGTTAATTCTTCACATCTTGGTCAGACAAAACAATTCCTCCAGGCCTGAGATCCAAGGACACCCTACAGCCTTAGACCCTGAAAAGTATAAACAAAAATGAATTGGGGAGGGGAGAAAATTGGGGGAATGTGACTTCATTAACTGAAGCTGTAATTGGAGGATTGGAGGATTAACCCCTGATACACAAATGGACCAAACTTACATCTGTCTGAAAAACTCATGAGCACTGTCCATGTTTGGTGCAGCCTCTGGGAGGCTTCTGACTGCCCAAGCTGTATCTGTTAAAGGCCTTTAATAAAACCCCACTTTATTCTCTTAATCTTGACAAGCCTCTGTTCTAGATAGCCACTCCAAGGCATCAGTAGGACACAGGAGATGGAGCACACAGGGAAAAGTGCTGGTACTTTGTTAAAGAATAATCTGAGTGCTTGCAATGCCCGTGTTCTTGTTTTAATTTTTTTTTTTTTATTTGTATGTGTATGTTTTTCCATAGCCTTTATTTAGTATTTGAGCACTTCCTCATCATTTCCATGCTGAAACCCACAGTGTGGGGGTAAAAAATGGTTCTGTCCTGGCTTTGGGCAGAGGGATTTGGGTTGCAGGGCTGCATCTCCATGCTGGACTCCTAGAGCAGTCAGAGATCCCTTTCCTTGGGCATTATGAGCCATGTCCTCCACGTGCCATCCCCATGTTACATCTGCTTTGGGCCAGTACTGTAACTTGATTATTTTGAGTAGTATTTGCCTTACACTTGGCAGAAGCCCATGAATTATTTGAGGGTGTGTTGGTAAACAGGGTTTGACAAACAGTAGCTCAGAACCGTGTAACAAGCTCAGGACTTGGGATGTTCATCAAAAGTTTTGGGGTTTTATATTTCCTGAGTTCCACCACCTTGTGAGCAGAGCCAATGTGATTTATGGCTTTGTGTTATGCTCTTGTGAAACTTGCAGGATTTTGATATAAAATTCTCCCGGCTTTAACTATCAGGTTTCACCTGAGCCCTGTTTTTGAGGCCGTTAATTCTTTATGTTGTCATTTCTGAAGACCTTTTTTACAGCAGGAGCTCGGCATTATATAGCACTTAATAATGGGCATGTTACACTCCAGAGTAAAGAACATTCTGCTGTGTTCAAACCTCTTACAGTGATCACTGCAGCTGCTGATGGCCAGGACAAATGTGCCCAGTGTTTTGCAGTGTATTTGTGTAGGGAAGCATCATTCTGCTCAGGTAGTTTTTGGGTTGTGATTTATGCTCAGAGGTGCTGGAGAATTTTCACACACTCTGAATTCTGTTGTCTAATAAAGTCCCAGGTTGTGTCAGTAGAGAAGGAGAGCTGTCCTTGGGAAGAGTCCATTCCTCTTGGTGACTTGGTCCATTGACCTCCCCAGTCTATTATCAGGACTCATTGGAGAGGTGGCCCTAATTACCTGGCCTTAATATTAAAAGTTTAATGTCCTGCTCAGACAGAGGAGCTGTCACATGCAGAGGTCCTCACCAACCATGAAGAACACTGTGGGAGGCAAGGGAAAGAGGATGCTGTGGTGATGCAGGGAAGGAGGAGCTAAGATCCTTGTAAAGTGCATCTCCTGAGTTTTAAGACCCTAAGAAGGGAGGTGTGGTGAGCCAGCCTTGGTCCTGTCACAGCAGATGCAGAAGCAGCACATTAAACTTACAGGCACAGGTGATGTGAAAGCAGGAAGATGGAGTGAATTTTGTGCAGACATGGGCTCCATATAATTTTTTTATCCCTGGATGTGCTGCAGATTCCTTCTGTGACCTTCAGGATGTTTTCAAATCTTTCTTTTCTTCTTGCATCTGGGCTTTCTAGGGCAGGGACCATCTCTTACAGTGTCTACTAAATCGAGGTTTCCCTCTTATTTGAAGTCTCTGGGGACTGCTTTTGATATCAATAACAATCATGATCGTGAGAGACTAAAGACAAAGGAACAATTCCCAGGAAAAATGGAGCAGTGGTTCTCTCCTTCCTGTGTTGGTTATTCAGGGATAAGGAATATAGATGAGTTTTGACAAGAAGTAAGAAGCACTGGGGAGCTCAGACTGCATTTCTAGTGTGGGCTGAAATCTGATGTACATCGAACAAGCTTTCAAGACCTCCCTGTGCTCTTTCACCTGGGTGGGAGGGTAGGAAGGGAAACACAAATGTTTCCTAAGAGGATCTGTTTGAATTCATGGTGCCTGGGGCAGGGTTGTGAGATGGGCCCTGAATCACAGGCAGGAGCAGAGGATTTGGGGAGAAGAGTCTCCCCTAATAAATCCACATAGCACCTGACTTGAAAATACATGAAGTAAAGTTTTTCAAGTTGGAATTGCTGGCTAAATCCAGGACTTCTATCCAGCCCACTGCAGTCATTAGAGAGGGCCTTAAACTCATTCTCTCCTTTTCATTAGCATTGACCATTAGCTCTGGAGAGCCGTGTTATTGATATAAATGTCTTTGAAACCTCCCGAGCTCCAGGCTTTGACAGATTTCATAGGCTGGTTAGGGAAAGTGTTTCTTTTCATCAGTTTTGAATTTGTCACTATTTCAGTTGAATCAAATGGGACTTCTTGTGTTGCAAGGCAGGGAGGGTAGAAATACCAGATGTACTTTGTCTCCCTCACTCATTAATTCATATACATTTATCATAAGACTCCCTATTTGTCTCCTTTTTAAGATAAATAATCTCAGCCCTTCCAATCCCTTGTCATATGCAGACAAGAATGATTTAAGGAGCTGGAAAAGTTCCATATGACAAGGGATACAGAGATTCAAGTGTTGAGTCTGGTCCTTTCATTCCTGGAGGACAGAGCAGAAGATGGAGAGGCTGGGCTGAATATCCTGGTTTCTCTGCAGGTGTCCTGTGGCTAACACAGGGACAAGTGCATGGAAGCACATCTGTCCACCCCATTTTGATGCTGATAACACATTTTGGGCTAAGTTTGAATTTTGTACAGAATAAGCTCAATTTGATAGGAGCTGTCTGTATGGCTGCTTTGTCCCAAACTCAGAAGTGGATGCTGAACGTGTTTCAGTCATTCCCTCTGCAGGAATGTTTTATATCTTGACTGAGGTTGTAGCTGTGGTATTTGTTTAAGATCTGATCTAGATCTCCTGTAATTGCAAGGTGTCTTCTGGAGGATTTGGAAGAGCTAGGCTGCCTTATTCCCTTCCCCCTAATTTGAAGGTTATGCATCACTGTTTTCCCCCAGAATACAACAGTCTTTCCTGGGATACTCGGGAGGATCAGAGGAGGAATAGCAGCAGCTCTGTTTTAGGGTACTAATCCTCTTGTAAATCCCAGCATTTGTATATCTCTAATAATAATTCCCGGCTCTTGAATGGCGGTTTAAACACACCCATAAAGAAATAAACACAGAACTAATCCTCTCAGTGCCAGGGGAGCAGCAGGGTGAGCAAGCAGTTAATGTTTGTGGGGCTGGTGTGGCTTGCCTGAGCAGGAGAGAACCCTGATGCCAGCAGAGGTGTGGGGACAGGAGGCACAGCTCACCCCAGAGATGTCTGCAGCATCCTCACCTTACCCTTCACTCAGCAGCTGCCTGTGAGCTCAGATGGAACCAACTGCCTGAGAAATCTCTCCCTGCAGCCCAACCTCATTTGTGCTGTCAATCCCCCGCCCGCCTTCCCGCGCTCGTATTTAGCACCATTGATTTATTGGATTGCAGGAATATTAAGAACCTCGAACTATTAGTCCTGATTATAACTTCTTGGCGGCTTCATCACTCCATGTGCCTTGCCATGCTCGGGAGGAGACTGGGCCCTTCGCTGGTTTTCAGCAGCTATTGAGCCTCAATTTACCACTCTCTGCCTTTCCCTGCCCTCCCAAACTTTCCCCAACATGCTTTTCTTACAGCCACAGGTATTTTTGGGAGGACCTGGTGTAGTAATACTAAACTAGTCTAAGCTGTAGTCTGTATTGTATACACCAGCCAAACTGTACATAGCTGTTTTTCTCCATATTTTACTACCTAGTTGTTTTTCTCTATTTGTTACTGTTTCTTCACATAGTTGTTTTTCTGTATATTTCTTAGTTTAAACCAATGTTTATAACAAATACACAAAATAAGCCGTTTTTAAGTGTTTTTCTACAACTTATTAAAACCTTTCAAAACCACTAACACATGAATTATACTACATCAAGAAAGAAAGAGCTTAAAATCCAAATACCAGAATTAAAAACCCCAAAATAAAAGCAAGCAGCAAAGTTCTGGACAGTGACCAGTCATCATACCTAAAAAGGTATACAAAGCACATAAACAAGATAAAAACACCCATCAAACAATATGTAATCACTTAAACAATTATCTTAAAATATATAATTAAAAATGAACCATAAATCAACTTCTATATAATCATATTAATTTGCTGTCCAAAAAAATCCTGTTTCTCCCACAGCATGGAGGAATGGAATAACTTTCCCAAGCTGAGATGAACCAGAGCCAGGGAGCTGAGGTTGTTTTTGCTCTTGCCCCCAGTATTCCCAATGCATTGGAGCTTCCCTAACTTCTCCTCTGCTGTTTCCCACCCCTTTGCTCCTTTCAGAGCAGTTAACGCTGCCTTTTCTTTCCTACCTTCAATGTAATCTTTGAAAATCTCAACATCTTTGGCCTCAGAGCAGCCTGCAGACTGTCTTCCCTTCTTACCCCTTTTCCAAGTCCTGAATGCTTCCAAAAAGAAATGGGGTCATCCTGAGTACGGATGGGAATGCATTTAGAGAAGTAAACACCACTTGCAAAGAGATGCTGCAGTGGCCCTGGTTTTGAAGCTGGCCTGGATCAAGAGAAAAACAGCCTCTGGCAGTGAGGGAGGGGGAGAGCAGGGAATTTGGGGTGAGAAAAGTGCTGAAAGGAACAGTCTGTTCTCCACACTGTGCCTGGGGGTGTGGTGTGTGCAGATGGACCAGGTCCCTGGGCTCCAGCTGGGGTGTGAGTGCAGGGGCAGTGCTTGGAGGGGCTGGGTCAGCTCCCCGTGTCACCTCTAGGATTTTGGGGTGTGTGAGGAGGCTGTAGCCCCCACCCCACACTGTGGTTGGGCCATGGGGGATTCAACAGAGTTTGTGTTTGTTGGCTTTGCAAATGTCCTGTCTTTCTGCTTTTCCCTCTAGTGGGAAGGTGTGGGATCATAAAGATGTCCCCCAGTCTTTCATGCTGGGGTCACTGGGGTTTGCTGCTCACTGGTACGGGCTGTTGGGGTCTGGAACATTCCACCATCAAAGCTGTGCTGTGTAACAGGGGCCAGGACTCTATGGGGGAAATGGCCTAAGAGGAGTTCATTTGTAAGGGAAAAAATAAAGAGAAATGTCTTTTAGGTGAATTGGAGAACTCCACATTATTAAGATCAGAGCTGCTCTTACCACTCTAAATGATGTTGGTGCTACCAAGGTCTCCCAAAATCTGGATGGCTGGGAGTTCCCTGCCTGGGGTGATGTTTTGGAGAGGGTGTCATGTTGCACAGCAGGATCCCACAACTCCCATCCCTCCTTGTCTGCATCCAGAAGAGAGCTACTACATCCAAGCTGCTTGGAGTGGTGTCCCCACTCCTGAGCCTCCTTTCCTGTCCTGCAGAGGCCTCATGGTGAGAAAAGAGCTCTGTCTGCAGCCCTGTCCATCTTCCATTGCTCAGGGCCTCAGGACTATTTCAGAGGAAGAGTTTCCACTCTGCTGGTTTGAGGCTGGATAACGTGTGGGTGAGCTGCTGCTGACTGATGGCTGGGGTGTGCTCCACAAGGACCCAGCCCTTTCCCAGGAAAGGATTTCCATCACTACTTCCCAGCCCTGTGGCTACGCACTGCTCTAGCCTAATATCCTGGTTTGAAAGGCAGGTGTCTGCCAAAAAAGGCAGAAACTTCTCTTTGAAATGGAGAATGTAAACCCCCTTCCTCCAAATTATTATTAGAATTTTTAAATTAAGGGGCTATCAGGGAAAGATATGGAATTAGGAATAACAATTCTTTACTAGGAAAATTAAAATAGAAATACAGTATTACAAAGAACAATCCCAACCCTGCCAGAGTCAGAATCCAAGCTGACACCCGTCAGTCAGTCAGGGTGGTGGCAGCAGTCCCATTCAATGGTGGCTGCATCCTCCTGCAATGGCAGATGTGGTTCAGCTGGAGCAGTGCTCCTGTAGAAGGTGCAGTTTCCTCTGAAGGTCCAGGGATGATGTAGAAAGGTCTGGTTTTCCTCTGGAATCCAGTGGAAAGAAGGTGCCTTGATGTCCAAAATCTCAGTTTTAATCTGGGTAGGAAAGGCTTGGCTCCTTCCCTGGCTGGAGCATCTCCCAGTGGGATGATGGAATTTTATCAGTCATGCACTGGGACTCAGTGGCCATGAACAGGAGATATCTCCTGGATGAAGGGTGGGTCATGGGAAAGATAAAGATGATTGTCCCAGCTGGTTTAAAGATGGCCCATTAGCAGATATTGTGTGCCAGGAGATAAAGATCACTGCCACACCCAGTTTTAAACAATGACCCATTAACATGAGATGTCTCCCACAGAGATAAGAATCGCTGCCACACCCATTTTTAAACAATGGCCCATTAACAGGTGATACCTCCTGGATGAAGGGTGGGGTATGGGAAAGATAAAGATGTTTACCCCAGCTGGTTTAAAGATGGCCCATTAGCAGATAATACATGACACGGAGATAAGGGTCACTGCCCCACCCAACTTCAGCAGATGGTGACAGAATACAATTTCTGGCTACATCAACCCAACACATTTAATTACATCTAATAGCAGCACTGCCTCATAGACTTCAGCTGTGGTTTTACTGCCCAAGGAGCACCAGTCCTCCCGGTGTGGGTGGAACCAGAGAGGGATCAGGGAATCACAGAGTATCCTCAGCTGGAAGGGACTGTTGGATGCTGCTGGGAACCACCGAAAAAGCAGCCTTGAAGCCTTGCCTTTCTCAGCCTTCACAAGGACAAGAAATTATAACAATGATTATACACCTGCAGAGTATGAGAGCGGTGGGAGCGTCTCATGGTATTTTGCAGAAAGCATGTTTTCAAAGAGGTGTTGCCTTCTTGGACTAATGAGCCTTTTCTATTTTGTTTTGCACGTACTACCTTAGATGAAGTGTAGTGTTTCTTTAAATAAAGCTTTTGCTCTTCCATTGCACGAGGAACTATATTACATTTTCTTTTTTGCTGCTCACTTATACCCTAAAATGCAACAAGGGACCACAAGGATCACCCAGCCCAGCTCCTGGCCCTGCACAGACACCCCAGCAATCCCACTCTGTCTTTGGGAGCACTGTCCAAATGCTCCTGGAGCCCTGAAGCCTTGGGGCTGTGCCAATTCCCTGGGGAGCCTGAGCAGTGCCCAGCACCTTCTGGGGGAAAACCTTTTCCCAATCATCCTAAAATCCACACTAACAGGATGGATCCTGTTTTCCTATCCATCACTCCCAGGGTAGGACAGCAGCATCACTTGCAACTGGAGTTTAAGGTGCTGCTCTTGCTGGCAGGAAACAGAAGCAAAGGACATTCCAGCTGGATTTGGATGCTTAAATTCGTACTGAGGAACTCCTCCATCCTCTTCCACCCCTCATCCTTTCCTTTCTCCAGCTCCTGCTCCCTGCTGCTGCAGCCCAGAGCTGGTGCCTGGGATCACAGCAAACACGTTACTCATGGAGCAGCCAGCCTGCTTAAGGACCTAAATTTATTTCATTTTCTAAACTGCAGCTGGGAAAAAATAAGAAGCCATTAGGCTGTCAGTTGTCAGAGCTTTACAGGAGCATCAACACATCATGTTTTTCTTTACTGAGACATTAAATGTGTCAAGACCCAGTGATGGACTGTGTGGATCAGACTCAGAGGGCAGAAGAGATGGTGAGTGAGGGCAGGATGGTTTTCTCTGGTTTTCTCTGCTCTCCCAGCACTGCTGGGCTTCAGGGTGTTGGGAATGCTGTGCTTTTCCAAATCACAGGGTCCTTCAGTTGCTTCACCTTAATGGAAACTGTCACAGGTGTCTGCAGGGATGTCAGCAGGGAATGCCAAGCTCGGGTGCTCGCCCATCACTGGATGAAGCAGCACCACAGGTTTCTGGTCCAGCCCTCGTGGGGAGGATTTGGATGCTGCTGGCAGCCAGGAGCGTTTCTCCCCATTTTCTCCCCATCAGGAGGTTAATGACTGCCTGACCACGGCAAAGTGCCAGGGCAGGGAACTGACAGGCAGAGCAATGTGGAAATCGTGACTTAAGCTAAGGAGAGTTCAATGTGAATGGAGGTTTTGTTATTTTCCAAAGTACAGCTGGACCTGGGATTTTTATTTTGTTTTTCCTGAGCTTGTCAGATGCCCAGAAACTTCCCAAAGCCTTCAACATCCCAAGGCTCTCCTGAATGCAGTGTTTGGTCTGCATGTACACGAGATGTGTGGCAAATATTTTATTTCAGATGCTGGCATATTTGCACTGGCACTGACTGCATTCCATGTGAGTGATGAAAGGCCCTGTATAAATATGGTGTTTCCATTGGTATTGATTGCATTATGATTGCAATTACACTTGCAGTGGAGCTGCCTGCATTATGTGTGTTATTAGATTGGCACTCATCATTAGTGCCTGCCTGAGACCACTTTCTTTTTCCTCATGTTGTGCCTGACACAGCAGGAATGGAGCTGTGGGGGCAGAGCCAAGCCTAGGGTTGGGATGTTGGGTTTTCCTGCAGCACTGACCTGTCCAGGGCAGTGCCAGGGTGGTTCTGGACCTGACCAGCTCTTCCCACTCGTGCTGGGGAGTGGCTGATGCTGTTCTGGTTGTCACTGCTCAGCCCCTGCAGCTGGATGTCCCCTCCCACACGGGGTGGCCAAGCAGCTCAGCTCTGCTGGCAGCTCCTGCTGCACTCCCTCCTGGTGTGTTGAGATTCCCAAAATTCCAATATGCCATTTAAAATTCTTTCTTGCTCTCTGCGCTGACCTCCTCATTACAGACCCAAATTTCCTCAGATATTCTGTGTAATAAAATATCTCTTCTTCTTTGATTCAACCTCTGGTGGTTTTTTTGGGTTTTTTTTTTTGCTTGTTTTTTGTTTTGTGAGATGAGGGTGCTGCAGGCTCAGAGGCGGTTTTGATATTTTCCAAGTCAATATCTCTTCCTGCTAGGAATAAGATGTAATCTGTGTGTGTGTGCCTTCACAGGCTCACACAGAGCAGCATCAGGCTCCTGGAGCAGGAAGAAAGGGATGTGCATTCCCCAAATGCAGCAGGGAGCTCTGACACTGCCTCTCCCTGGCCTCTGAAGCTGGTGAGAGGATTGCCCTTTGCTCCCCTGCCCTGGAAATGTCATCCTGGCTGGAAAGGGAGTTCTGTACCTGCTCCTCGCCCCAGGCAGAGGCAGCTGCGTGGCAAATTGATGAGGAGCAGATGCTTTGAGCTCAGGAAGGGTTTTCCCTGCCTGGGCAGGTGTTAATGGGAAAGGTTACAGGTATGATGGGGAGCGAGGAGCAGAGTGGGAAGGGGCAGATGGATAAGGCAGGAGGTAGGAATGATGGGGGAAGGAGAGAGAGGAAGGATGTCTGTGCAGGGCTTTCTTCATCCACTCACTTAATTAGAGAGGGGACCTCGACCTGGCCACCCCTGAGCCTTTGAGGGGTGGTGGGGGTTTGCTCTGGGCTCTGCCTCTGGCCTCAGCCACTGCCCAGGGGATCTGCCAAACACTTGAAGAGAGCCAAAATAATTTTTAAAAATTCTATGAAGGGGTAAAAAGGGGAGGGGTAGGTGGGCATGAGGAAGGGACACAAAATACACTCCCTCTCTGACAATCCACATGAGTTTGAAGTCAAAACATTCTGTGCATGTCTGTTTTTTCCTTCCCTCACCACCTGGTAGCTATTATCAGATGACAATTTATTCCAGGCATCCTCTTGGGAAGAGATTTCACAAGCATCAAGATTTTCAATCCAGAAAGGGCCATGCTAAACATGGTGTGTGCCTAAGTCAGAGTGTTTGGCTCCCCCTCCCATCCTGGGCTGTGCCCCTCACTGGGGTTTTGGGTGTGTTGTCCTGGCAAAAACTCAGGATTTGGCTCTGAAGTCCAGGAGCTCCACTGGCCCTTGAAACATCTCTTCAGGAAGAATCTCCAGCCACAGCTGGGGGAGGGAAGGACTCTTGGAATTTGGCTGGGAGAAGGTGGCGGAGTTGTGACTGTGCTTTGGGATATGCTAAAAAATGAATTTTATTTTGTGTAACCTCGGGAGGTTTGTGATGCAGATGGAGATGGCTGCAGAGGAGCAGGTAGATCGAAGGAGCACCTGTGTTCCTCTGGAAGGAGAGGATTCCCCCAGCAAACCCCAGCAAACCTCAACATGGCTGTGTCTGATTCAGGAGTTTAAATTGGTGCATCAGCAGAGCCTTTTGTCTTTGCTATTCCTTTGCCTTGGAGGCTTATTAGTCAAATTGGTAACTATTAGAATATTACTTTAGTGCTAATGGCTTAGTAATAGCTTGCACTGGGATGTTGCAACTCCAAAACCTCCTGTATTTTATCAGACAGGATGCCTTTTCCCTGTGTATTACAGCTTCCTGAGCTTTCTGCCATTAGAGAATTGTTCCCCTGCTGTAAAATCCCATCCCAGCCCCACTTGCAGTCACCCTCTGGACACCCTGCTTTCCATATTCCCTAAAAGTGCCTTCCTGGTGCTGCAGCCAGGCGTGACACACGGGGCTGTGAGCACCTCACTGCCTTGCCAACGGTGAAAATAGACTTGTCATGTTTCGTTTGGTTTGGTTTCCAGCAGATGTATTCACAAATAACTTCATTTGATGGCAATGATGGGGAAAGAAAAGAAAATCATCCCCATGATTTTCTGAATGTTATCCAATGATCTATAAAGCTAGGCAGAAATTTAAAAAATAAAAAAGGAAAGAGAAAGGAGGAATTGTGAAGAGTTTGACAAGTGTGTCAGTGTTTCTTGAACACATTACAACACATAATTCAATTGGCTTGGGCTCCTAAAGCACTTCAGTGCTGGTTCCTGAGTGCTGAGCTGGGCTGTGCTGCCTGTGTTCTCAACACATGAGGGACACAGCAGCAACAAAATGCAGGAAAAATCAGGGAGCCTGTAAAAGCACTCTTGGGTCTGGAGAGAGGATGTTTGAGGAGGCAGGGGTGTGATCAGATCACTTTGGTTGTCCCTTCTGCTGCCAGAGCCACAAACCCCAGGGTTTACAGGGCTCAGCATGGTGAGATCTGCAAAATCCAGAGAGTCTCTGTGTGGATTTGCTTCTGGCCTGCTCCCACTGCAAACACAAATTTCCCAAGCGTGCTGAACCCAGCAGGAGTGATGCAGGAGCAGTGCCAGTGAGCATCCCACAGCCCTGGTGCCCAGGCTGTGCTGGAGCTCCTCTCCCTGCACTGCAGCTGCATTAGAAACCTGCTCAGGTGCTGCTGGCTGCAGAAAGCCTCAGGTGTGCAGATCCAGGGCTCTGGGAGCAGCTGGGCCAAGCCATCCCTGCCTGCAGAGTCCCACTGGAGTGATGCTGCTGATGGTTTGTAACCTGTAAAATCAGAGGTGCTTGGTCACTTCAGCCAAGCAGCTGCTGTTCAGCACCCCTATCACACTGGATTTTGGTTTGCTCTTGTTTAAAAGGGGGATTTGTTTTGTTGGCAGGTGGTGGGTGAGGGAGCAGTGCTCAAGCACAGGGACTGTGTCACTGCAATTCTGGGTAAGGCAGCATGAAGCAAGGAGGGGGAAAATGCAAGCAAATAATAACAATAATACAAGCAGAATAAAAAATAATGCCATAGGAAGATTTAATGCAAATTCCCTTCCTGTCCTGACCGTGTCTAGTGACCAATTCTGTGACACTGCGTTTGGTGACCAGGACTGGTGCTCTGAGATGGGACAAGGGACCTGGAGCTGGGTTGCTGGAGCACTCCAAGGAGCCTGGTGCCCCATCTGAGGGCTCCTCTCCAGGTGCCTGGAGGCATAGTGTGAGGCTTTGTCTCTTGTTTAGAGAGCCTTGGCTTTTATAAGTTCAAAAATGAGATGGCAAATTGAATTTATTCATGAGCATGGAGGCTCTCTGGGGTTTCCTCTTTAATTCAGTAGACTTGCTTTAAGGGACTCTGTTTTAGCACAGAAAGGATGGAGTTGGTGCTTTCATCTTTCAAGCTGCCTTTACTGGTGTTCCCCCCTGCTCCCAACTCCTGCAGAGTCTGTCCCAGAGCAGACATGTCCCTTTTTGTGGTTCCCATCCCTTTTTTTGTGTGGGATTTTGGGACAAGGCTCCTCTCCCTGGGCAGGGCTTTGGGAGGATCCATGGCTGCAGCAAAGCTCACCCAGGGCTCTCCAAGGTTCTTTCTCCTTCCTCCCCATCCCCTTTGGGGCAGGAGCTGTCTGGGTGGGGGGATCCCTGCACACCTGGCTCATGCCACGCTGTCACTGCCATCCCAGGATCAGGATAATGGTGCCACATGGAAGGAGCAGCAAGCCTGGCTCTGCCTCCCACCCCCATCCCTGCTCCCAGGGACCCCCAAGGGGTTTCCAAGCACTGACAGGAGCAGTCACAGGCACAGGAACCTGTTAGTTGCTCTTTCATGGTTCAGCAGGCTCTGTTTCCACCTGGTGCTCTCTGGGGAGTCCCTGTGAGCTGCAAAAGGTGCAGTGGGCAGGGAAAACGAGGTGATTTGTGGGATGTGGAGCATCTTTGTGCAGGATGAGGGTGTGCATTGGATTTAGGATTAAATATCCCCCCCACAGGTTTTGGGAAATCCCTGTTTCCCTTCCTGTTTAATTGGCATTGCTGTTAAAAAGTGAAAGTGGGGAGACAGAGGCTCCTTCAGCCTGTGAGCACAGCTCTGGGTGTCGGTGCTTTTGTCTCTTGTTTAACCCAACAAAGCACAGTGGGCTCATAACCTCACAAGTCTGCACAGCAGCTCTTGTATAAACCATGGAAATCAGGAGAATTCTGCCGTGGTTGAAGTTTGTTGTGAGCTGAATGTCAGCCTGGGTTTGTGCTCCCTCTGGGAGCATCGGGAGCCAACAGGGGAAGGTGCAGCACTAAAATTCATTGCCTGCTGAGCTGGCTGCTGGCATGTGCACACACCTCGTGCTCCCAGCAAGTCTCTGGGGCTGTAAAACCCTGTGGAAGGAGGTAATAAACCCCCTGAGAGTCTGGCAGAGCTGCACCTCCCCAGCTGCTCTGGGTAATGGGACCTCCTGATGCACGGCGAGGTCTTTACTGGGAAGGTGCCATTGAAGGACAAAGTCTGATGATGTTTGGATCTTAATGTTTTACAGCTCCCCTGCCTTCGAACAATGCCTAAAAATACTAGTGTATGCAAATTATAAACTAATTTAGATGATGGAGCATGGGAATATTGCTCATACTCCCCAAGCATGGCATTTCCAATCATATCTTCGTTTCATTTTTAAGCAAAGAAATCATAATCTTGACATGTTTATCATTCAGTGCCTGCACCAATTATCTCTTTGGGTTCATTCTATAGTTCATAGAACTGATAGATTATGATCATGTTGTTAGGAGAATTGTGCAGTCATTATTCCTCCAGCTGGAGGAGAAGTTGAAAAACAATTATAAAGAATGATTCTCCTTTGGATTGCTTTTGGAGTTCATGGAATAGGCAAGTTCCCATTACCAGGGGCCAGGAGCTGCAAGGTTCCTGCCACCAGTGGGTTTGAACTCTTGTGATCCAAACCCCATGTCTTGCAATGCTCATTTCCTCCAGCAAGCTCCAGTTGTAGTTATTATTTTTTTATGGGTTGGTATCAGAGAGATGAATGCCATTGGCTGCACGAGGGCTGCGACTCAGAATGATAATTTTCAGTTTAATTACAGTGCAGGGTGCTGGGGATGCACCAGTGGATACCTTTTGGGTTAGAAATTGAGACTCAAGGCTTTGCATCCAAATAACCCAGTGTGGAATTTTGACTTGAAATCGGGTGAAGTGTGGCTCCCTCAAATTAACTATTGTTTTCTCTCAAGGTCTGTAATGAAACTCGTGGGATTGTGACCCTCCCAAAGAAAATATTTGCAGGAGATGCTGCTAAAGGAGTCCTCTGGGAATCTGGGAGTGAAGGCAGCACGCTCCTGGGGGAGAGCTTTTCTTTGATCCCCAGAAGGAGCTCGCTAATCTCTTCCATAAACACACTTGGGCAGCTCCAGGGTGATTTGGCAGCTGGATGGATCATCCCCAGAGGACCACACTGCCTCCCCACTCCCCCCTTGCCCCAATTCTCCACTCACACTATTGAATTTTCAAGTTACTTGACCAGAAGGCAGCAGAACCAGAAAAACAAATGTCTTGTCAAGACATCATTCCCACACAAGGATTTGCCTCCTTGTCTCTCCAGGGCTTTTCTTCCCCTCCTCATGTCCCAGCTGGTGTCAGGACATGAGCAAAGAGCCATCCCCAGTGCCTTGGCTGTGTCTGTGCTTATCCAGTTTGGGACTGGATGAAACCCCCTCTCCCCCAGGCCTTTTTGCTTTGCCTTCTCCAAGCGGTCAATATCGACTGCTCGAGCAGAGCTATTTATTTAAGAATACACCTTGTCAATATTTATGTAGCCTGCAGCAGGCTGAGTGCTCCAGAGCAGTGTGGGGAGTGATGGAGGGGCAGGGGGAGTGCTCCAGCTGGGAAGGGTTTGTGCTGGGGAGGGAAGGAGCAGCCTTTGAGGGGCTCTGGTGATTTTCCTGTGCTTTGTGGTAGCAGCTTCCTTCCCGTGCTGCTCAAACTTCCCTCCTCCTTCTCTGAAAATCTTCCTTTCCCTTTTCATTCCCACTGTGGAGGGCTCAGATTTTCCTTTTGGGGAAGGGAGGTGACAATCATGTGCTTGCCATGAGACCCTCAGTTCCTTTGGGGAGCAGAACTTGCTCCTGCTGTTAATTACCTGTTTAAATTACGTGGCCTGTAACAGAGAACCCTCAATTAGGTTATTCAGGTGTTGCACATCCAGGGAAAAAGAGTGAATGTCCTTAATCCAAGCTCATGTTTTAATATGAAACCTGTGTTTGTATACTGGGTAGAGGTGCCAAGAGTCCTTAAACTTTAGAGGAAAGATGGAGAAACTGGCATAATTATTTATTATTTTCCAACATCTTCCACCCCGAGCTCCTGGAATTAACAGGCTCCCTGTAGCTTTCCACTGGCAGGGATTTGGTAGATGGATAAACACATTTTATTTCTTTAGAAAGGGGAAAGGTTGTTTACAAGTTTTAAACAGAATGGAAATGTTGTTTTCTGTCAGGACCATTTCATGAACAATAACAAAATAACGTTTAAAAAGCCTTTGAAGTGTCCCTTTCAAAAGCAAAGCTGAAGTGCTGGGGGGAATATTAAATGCCACAAACACAAGGTATTAACGCTTATTAATGAGCTAAGAGAAGAATAAAATGCAACTGAAAGCAGAAATTCATGCCTGACACCAAAACCTTTGTGAAGGCTCTGCCACATCTCCACAGAAGAGGGTTATATTTTTATTTTAAAGCAAATAAAGCCACAAAAAGTGTCTTTGGAGGAAAATCAGCCATGGGCCTTCCAGATTTACACTGATGTATTAATGGTGGTCAGGGGAAGACCCTTCTGGGTAGGAAACACTCAAGGAGTTGTCTCCGAGGTTCTTGTATCTTCCTTAAGCAATGTGACATGGATGTGCTTAAATGCTGCCAGTTCTGCTTGACAGTGCTTTTCTCAAAGTGTGCTTGACTTTATTAATATTAGACAGTGGCCATGGTATTATTTTTGGTTAATTCTCCTTCTCCTTTTAATTGTTGTAGCAAGGATACAAAAAGATTTTAAAATCAGGTCTTCTGATGAGTCAGAGCAAGATTTGGTGTCCTGAAGAGCAGCTTCAAGGAGGGCACAGGACAAATTTCCAATTCATGGCCAAACCCATTACAAAATAAAAATATTTCCAAGTGCCAGAGGAGGGAGCCAGCAAAACACAGGAAATCAGAACATTTCTGCTTTTTTAATGTCTCTTTTCCTAATGAATTCAGAAGAAATTGAGTGGAGCAGCACTAAACTTTGCTGTCAGTTGAGAAAGAGTTGATAAAGTGGTGTCAGTGTGTGATGGATGAGTTGGGAGCACTCACTTTAAAAATCAGAAGTTTGTGGCTCTGGGAGGACAGGGCTTTCTCCTTTCTGCTCTGCCCACCTGCTCCTGTCTATTTTTTGCAATAATCTCAGAGATTATTTTTGGCCTTTTCCTGCTCTTGCAGCACAGAGCAATCCATGGGGATAGCTTGGGAATTTATGCTTGTCCAGGCTTGTCACTGCTGTCCCCACAAAGCAAAGATGGTTTTTGCTGATGAGCTCTGGGATGGGCCACGGTAATTCATGGCCTCACAGAATGGTTTGGGCTGGAAAGGACCTTAAATCTCCTCTCATTCCAACCCTTGCCATGGACAGGGACACATTTCACTAGCCCAGGTTGCTTTAAACCCAACCAACCTGGCCTTGGGCACTTCCAGAGGTCAGCATGCACATTCTCCCTGGAAAAATAGAATGATCTGCCCGCAGAGGTGGTGGAGTCACCATCCCTGGAAGTGTTTAAAAAAGGACTGAATGTGGCACTCGGTGCCATGGTCTAGTTGAGGTGTTAGGGCATGGGTTGGACTCGATCTTGAAGGTCTTTTCCAACCTGGTCATTCTGTAAATTCTTTGAATTTTGTGAAAAATAAATAATAACAGGGGTAGTCCCAGATTTTGAGGATCACACGGGAGATGTGCTCAGTGCAGCTCATTGCTTCCATGGGGAATGTGGAGACCCTGGTGCTGCCTGGAAAAGCTGGGGGAGGCAGGAAAAGGACATCTGTGAGATGCTGGAGGCGTCTCCACCCCGCAGCTTTGTGTGGGAGGAAACAGGCGGGATGGAGAGAGCTGCACTCTGCCCTGGGCAATGCAGGCAAGCTGGGTGACCCCAAACATCCCATGCAGCCCCAGAACTCCCTTCCAGCACCTGGGAGCTGCCAGTGCAGCTCAGTTTTGGGCCTTGCCTTTTGGTTTGCGTGCGCTCCGTCACTCCACAGATTCCCATTCCCCGTCGCCTTGCAAAATGCCGCATATGAAATGGAGGAGATAAAATTACAGAGAATTGGCTGGGCTCTGTGCAATATATAACATACCAGATGGTCCTACAGGATGCATCTGAAATATCTGTGCAATAGCATTTTAAGAAACTGATATAACTGATCAGGCAGCATATGGAAAAGACTTTCTGTGCTGTGTGAGGGTGCGGTGCCCCCTCTCCCCGCACCTGCTCTGCCTCCCCAAATTAAGGGTGCCACGCAACAATGAGCATCTTCTGTCTTTAATGGGAGGTGTTCCCATCACACATCTGGGACAGGGCCCTGCAGCTGGGAGAGCAGCATTCCACCATGATTTGTTTTGAAGAAAATATAGATAAAGTTGTTGTCATTAAAGGGCAGAGTGAGAACATGGTGATTTGGTGGCTTCTTCACAGCAACAGCCTCCAGGATGGCCTTTTCCTGGAAGCATCCCAAGGATGGAGCTGTTTGCACAGTTTGTGACCTCCCAGCCTTCTTCCTGCTGCTCTGCTGTAAATGGGGTTTTGGCCATATATTTCCCACCTCCCTGTGCCTTAAGGGAGGGCACTGGGTTTGTAGGAGCAGACAGATCCCCAGAATGCTCCTGCTGGAAGGGAAGGAGCACCTCCCTCATCCCTGGGCAGCAGCACAAGCCCTGGGTCTCCAGCTGGAGTTTTGCCCCTGCTCTCCATCCTTTGAGCCCCCCAGTCCATCCAATTTCAGATGCACCTCATGTGCTCATCTTGCCTGTGGTGTCCCTGTGCACATCCAAAGCCTCTCCTGCCTGTTTGCTATTCCCTGCTGCCCCTCTGCCTGGCCTCACACGTGGGCTGACCCCTCTGTCAAACAGAGATGACAATATTTCCTCTCCACAAGGCTCGCCTCATATTCTTTGAGGTACTTCGGGGTCACGGGATGAAAGGCTCCTTGCTGCTTCTTCAATGAGTCCAAGTCGAGCTAAGAATAGATCTATAAACAAGCCAGCAGGGAAGGCTTCCCTGGGGAACCTCTCAGGACTCTTGGAGAATGTCATTGCTGGAGCCACTGTCACAGGAGATGTGGACCCTGCTGAGCTCTTGCTCTGGGGGGTTCCTGCCTTTCCTGTGTGGGGGGTGGCTCTGAGAAAATCCTCTCCCACACTGCAGATTGCCCTTGGTGCCAAGGAGAAGTGCTGTGGTTGGACACCCCAAAGCTGGGGCAGGAAAGGGAATATTGCCTCCCATGGCTGCAGTTGTGGTGGAGGATATTGCAGGAAGCAGCTGGTGGGTTCTTGTTGGGATCTGTAGTGATGGAACCAATTTTACTCCCAAACCTGCCCCCTGGGTGTCCTGGGAGAGGGGTGAGGGCTGGGATGAGCTGCAGGGTTGGGATTTTCACTGGCACGTGAGATGCTCTGGCAGGAGCACACTTGGTTGCTACCCACGCTCGTGCAGAGAAATATTTCGAGCTGTCAGTCTGGCGTGCTGTCTGTCTGTCCACCCACCCAGGCATCTATAAAAATCCAGGCTGGATTAAATGTCTGTCAGAGCCCTGCTGCTGAGACCAGGGCTCCTGATGTTGATTGTCCTGGAACCCCAGGTCGAGGTGGAGAGGGTCAGGATTGGAGTGTGAAATGTGCAGTTTGATCAGCTTGATCCCTGTTTCTGGAGTAATCTACATAAAAGCTGGGAGTGGAAATCTTGCAGAAAGCAGACTTCCCTCCTTTGTCTTTCCCGACTCTGTCCTCTGTTGTCTTGACGGCTTCTGCTTGGCTGCCGTGTTGCTCTTTAATCTGGAGCTCTCTGTTCTTACCTGAGCTACAGAGGCTTGACGAGGAAAGCCACTGAACTTGCAGAAAAATGAAAAGGAGCAAAGCTTAAAAAAATGTTTCCTTTCTCATTCTTAAAAAAAAAAAAAAAAAGAGAAAGAAGAAGAGAAAACCCAACCCCCAGAATCGCACAGCCAGTGAGCGATGTCTGAATTCATCCTTGAACCGTCTCCTGCTTATGGATCAGGGATGCATCATTTCTGCCCTGTTTTCTTTCTTCACACCCCCCCCACTCTTTTTCTGACGTTCAGTCATTTTGATCAAAGCCAGGCAAACAAAAATTTCTGCTTTCAACCTATTGACTGGGAGAAGGGAATCCTGCCTGGGTCCTGGCGAGAGCATCTTTGGAGAGGGTGGGATGGGGAGACTGGAGGAGTGGAGCGTGAGGGGATGGGGGGTGGCACAGAAGGAGCTTGATGCCTGTGTGGAGATAATGTTTTGTGCATGACAATAATGGATAATTACTGTGATCAAAGACCTGTGTGAGTGTATCTTGTGTTTCATCGCTCCTGGCGCTGGCCCATCCTCCTGACGGCTGAGGAGGGGAGAAAACTCCCTCACTGTCTTTCCCTACCATCCTCCTTCCCATGGGGATTCCTCCCAGGAAATGGGATGCTCCAGAGGGTGGTGGTGTTTTGGGGCATGGCTGGAAGCACCTGGGGATGCACAGGGGCCAGGCTCTTCTCAGGAGTGCCTAGAGAGGGCAACGAGCACAAATAAAGGGCACAAAATGCTCTTTAAATATAAGAAAAGCTGTTTCAGGGTAGTGGTACTCCAGCACTGGAATGGGCTGCCCAGGGACACTGTGGGGTCCTGACCTCGTGGTGCTGCCACGTTTTCCAGTGCTCACAGCACATCTTTGGAGGTGCCTCATCCAGCATGCCCTGGGTAATGATTCTTGACGGGAATTAGGACCCTGTCCATCTGGCCCCGTTCTGTCATCTAACAAGAGGAGATAAGTGCACTTAACAACACACCAGCTCTTGTTCAGGCCCCTTCTTCCCAAGCCAGAATCAATAGCAGGTCTCTACAGCTTTTAAAGACTTAGATCCCATCTTTTCATCTCTCTCTCACTCATTTTTCCCAAGCAGCATGCGCATGATTTCTCTTTTTTTTCACGCTGCGGAAATTTTCCCATTCCACCTTTCATCTGCACCCGCGTGGTGCCGGCCCAGCCAGGGCTGCAGCTTGCACTCCAGATAAGAAACCACACCATACCTGGGTTCCCTGATCCCCATCTCCCCCTCTCTCCTGGTTAGGAGCTCCCCCACAGTCTCATTTATCTTCAAAGTGCTTTACAAACACTAATTAATCCCCCCAGCAACCCGCTGGGGGAGGTGATGCATCGCTGCTTGCCCTCAGACACCGATGCCAGCACCCTCATTCCTCCCCTGCTTGCTGGGTGTGCTCGCCCTGGTTTGCAGCAGTGGGACACTCTCCCCACGGAAGGGCAGCAGGACAGTTGGTGTCTGTGTCACAATGGTTGGGGACCTGCGTGGGAAGAGCCTGAGTGATGGCACTGCAAGCCAGGACCTTCAAGAGGTGAGCAGTGCTGCTTGCTCTGTCTCCTCCCAGTCCCAGCCTGCTTCTCCCTTGGCTTTTCTTGCTCATTTACTTGCCTTGTGTCCAGCTTAATTCTTTTGTTTGCCTTCCCTCTGGGGCTGGGTGGATGCTGCTGGCCCAACCGGGGGTAACTCAAAGTGTTTGCCCTTGGATGAAGAAGTGCTTGGGGAGGATGGTCCTTGTGCTCTCCCTGCAGAGCTTGGGGTGGTTGGTGCTCCATTCACAGAATCATAGGATGGTTTGGATTGGTATCTATGGGCAGGGACACTTCCCACTAGACCAGGTTGCTCCAAACCCCATCCAGGTTGTTTATTCCTGCAGGAGCTCTGAGTTCAGAGAGCCTTTAAAAAAAAAAAAAAAAAAGAAAAAGAAAAAGAAAAAAGCTAGGGGTTTTTTTTCTCTCCTTGCACGAAATGCAAATCAATAGCTGTTGTATTCACATTCTAACAAGATGTCAAGGAGAAAAGGGTAGCCTTTCATTCAGCAGAGCACACACACACACCCCGAGGGAGGGGACAGGAAGGAGGGAGTGCGGCGGGAGGAGGCTGGGGGGGCTGCCTGGGGCGGGCGCTGCGGGGAGGGCACGGGGGTGAACCCACAGGAACGGCCCCTTTGGGAGATTTCTGTTTCCTTGGAGCCCTCTGCTCCGCTTCCTGCCCATCCCAGAGCTCCTGCACCCCTTCCTGCCCATCTCAGCATCCCATTCATCCAAACCCTTCTGCTCCCTATTCTGTCCATCCTAGAGCTCCTGCACCTCATCCTGCCCACTTCAGCATCCCTTTCATCCAAACCCTTCTGCTCTCCATCCTGCCCATCTCAGCATCCCGTTCATCCAAACCCTTCTGCTCCCCTTCCTGCTCCTACCAACCCTTCTGCACCCCATCCTGCCCACCTCAGCATCCCTTTCATCCAAACCCTTCTTCTCCCCTTCCTGCTCATCCCAATGCTCCTGTACCCCATCCTGCCCATTTCAGTATCCCTTTCATCCAAACCCTTCTGCTCCCCTTTCTGCCCATGCCAACCATTCTGCTCCCCATCCAGACTCTCCTGCTCCCCTTCCCACCCATCCAGTGCTCCCACTTTGCTCCCCTACACCTCCCAGTGTGAGCAGGCATCACTCGGGCTCCTTGAGAAGTCAGAGCCCTGCAGAGAGGTGCAGATGTCCCAAGACCTCTGGGTCTGGGTGGGATGGTCCTTGGGGGTGTGTGCACAGCTTGTGGGATGCTGGGGTTGGAAGGATGATCCTCAGGACCCGGAGGAGCAGGGAGACAGCTCTCTGTGGATGTGTGATCTGTGGCAAGAGGGGATGCAGGACTCTGTAGGGATCACCTCTGGCAGATGGGATCAGCCCCGTGGAGGCTGCTGTGGTGATGGAGAACCCATGGTTTGAGCAGGGATGCTCCTCACTCTGTGCTGCTCTGCCCCCTCTCCCTGGCTGTGCCAGCACAGGAAACCTCTGCTTCACTGAAAACGTGTTATTTCCCCCAGAGACTTCTCTGGTCCCAGATGTGAATATGCATTGAGACAGCTGGGGAAAAAAACCTCTGGAAATACACACAAAAATCATGTCTAAATGTGCCCAGCGGACCAGAATGTCTCCTCTCGGATCGGGGCTGCCTGTCAAATTTAAATATGCATTTTAGATTCTCTGCTTGATATTGGAAAGCAAACAACCCCAAATATCCCAGAAAAGCTCCACCAGCTAAATACATATTTATACACCTTTTTATTATGTGTCTTGGAAATCAAACAAATGAAACAGGCCAGTGCCTGCTCGGTCCTGCAGAGCTGGTGAGCAGTGAGGGATTTGTTTGGCTGATCAAAGCACATTTGTTCCCATTTTGCAGATGGGAAGGTAAAGGTAGAGAGGTACCAAAGGTCTGCTCCAGGGTCACCCTCAGAGCTGTGTTTGGCAATTCGGGTGCCAGCCTAATTGGCCAAAATATATGCAAAGAGAGCAGCTCAGTGTGTGCTGGATTTGGGTAATAATCACTGCCAGGTGGAAAACAAAAAAAAAACAAAAAAAAAAGAAAAAAACTCAACCCCCCCCCCCAAAAAAAAAAAAGCAAATGGGAAAACTATGGTGGGAGGAAAAAAAAAGTAAGAATGTGTTGTTTTGAAACTTACCCAAATATAGCTTTTCAACTCAGGGTTTGAAAGCAGAGCAACATGTTTGTTCTGAGTCCATCAAACATTTCTGTTAATTAGAAATGATTTCTTTGTTCATTTCCTTTAGTTCTTCCAGGATAACTTGATTTCTTTTTGCCTTGGGCAGATTCAGAGCTCGCTGTGTGGATTCAGAGAATGAGCTGCAGCCACAGGGTTCAGCTGAGCCCCAAAGCAGCTCAGTTTCCCCTGGGGACAAATGTCCCTGTCCTGGGCTGGCCAGGAAGGATGCAGCCACATGCCTGGCAGCCCTGGGAAATCCCAAATGTCTCCTTGCAGCTGTTTTCCCAAAATACTTGTGAAGCAAAGGATAAATTTGCTTGGTGTCATCTGTTGGGGTGTCATTTAGAGGGAAATTCAGGACAGAAATATCCCTGTCCTCATCCCAGGCTGAGGGAGACACTGCTCACTGGTTTTTGCTCCATGTGATGATTTAGCTCTTTCAGATGTTAAACAATTTTACTTTAATATAACATAACTTTAATTAAGGGAATTAAATCTTTAGTTATGTTTTCTTTGATGCAGGAGATGGGATGCCTTCAGCAGATAATGTGGGAATATGGTTGAATTAAAAGCTTTTAAAAACTTGTGGTTTATTCATGCAGAGTAGAAAATGAAGAAGGATTAATGGCTAAAAGCCAGAGGAAGTTTGTCCTGGCAGTGTGTGCCTGGCTCCCATCCCTGCCTGGGTGAGGATACCCCTTCCAGAGCACAAGGGACATGGCTTTGGGCACCAAACCCACTATTCCTGCTCCTCCCAGTGCTGCTGTGTGTAGAAATAATGCCAGTTAAGAGGGAAGTGCATGGATGGGGATGTGGTGGTATTCAGTTGTAGCAGGTGGGTGAAAGAAATGGGGGAAAAAACACTGGAGAGGAGGGAATGATCAGGGGTTTGTGGCTGTGTTTGGGTGCCAGGAGAGCTCTGTCCCCAGCTCTGTGGCAGGTTTTGGGAGTTGGTGTTTGTGGATCCATCATTCTTCCAGAGGGTCTCTTATCCAGGTGCTCCCTGAGATGATGGTTTAATGCAAAAAGGAGTCTCAAGGGAAAATAATCCAGGAAAATGGGAATCCAGGGATGGTGAGAACAAGCCCAGGTAGATGAGAACAGAGACTAAGGCAAGGAGCAGGTGAAACCCTGGGATGTGGGATGTGTAGGAATATGTGGCCACTGGTGACAGAAAGCTGTGGTGAGTTAGCTGAAAATGTTGGCCTGAAAGTTCTCTTGGGCTGGCCTGGAGCTCAAAAAGAGACCTTTAACCCTGAGTTAGTGGGGAAAGAGTTTGTTTTGAGAAAAACTGAAGGTTTAAATTTGTCCTGAAGCATTAAAAAAACCCAAACAACAAAACCCTGCTGCCAGTCTGTTTTTAATGAGAAATAAGAAGCATCTTTTTGTTTAGAAAATGTCAGAAAGAAGTACCATTTGTTTTGGAAACTAACCTTTGCTACTTTTTTTTTTTTTTTTTTGGCAATGCAGCAAAATCAAGCCCTGACTGGTGAATACTTTGGTCTGGAGGTGGCTGTGGGAGGGGGACACTGTCCAAGCTGCACTGGAGACACTCAGGGCTCAGCAGAGCTGTGGGAATATGCCAGAGAGGGGGGTCTGAGGGTAGGGAGGGAAATTCTGTCATCTTGGAAGAAAAGGAGAGCTTGGGGAAAACTCCTTGGTATGGGATGGAATGGGGTAGGGAGCCTGCAGGAGCAGGAACCCTGAGCTCAGTGGTTTTTTGGGGCTCTGTGAGCTGCTGAAGGGAAAAAAAAACAAGTCTCCAGTTGGGATGCACAGGGAAGATTGCTGCTTGGTTTCTGAGATGCTGTGTGAAAAACACCCACTCATGCTAAAAAGCTTGGATTGCTCCCTGGTTTGCCTCAGCAGTAGGAAGAGCTGCTGCTGCCTTCCCGGCGAGGGGAGCAGAGGCTGAAGCCCGGGGCTGCCCCACCAGCCAGCTCCAGTCTGGGGAAGAAAAAATTCCCCTCTGCAGGCGGCTGGTGCACAAGGAGCCGGTGCGACCGTGCCCATGTCCGTGCAGGGCTGTTCCCTGTTCCAGGGCTGTTCCCTGCATCCCGGGGCTGCTCCCTGCATCCCGGGATTGTTCCTGTATCCCGGGGCTGTTCCCTGAATCTCAGACCTGCTCCCTGCATCCCAGAGATGCTCCCTCCATCCCAAAGCGGTTCCCTCCATTCCAGAGCTGTCCCCCGCATCTCAGGGCTGTTCCTGCATCCCAGAGCTGCTCTCCCCATCCCGGGGCTGTTCCTGCATCCCAAAGCTGCTCCCGGCATCCCAGAGCTGTTCCTGCATCCCGGGGCTGTTCCCTCCATCCCAGAGCTGTTCCCTCCATCCGAGGGCTGCTCCCTGCATTCAAAAGCTGCTCTCCCCATCCCGGGGCTGTTTTCTGCATCGCAGAGTTGCTGCCTGCATCTCGGGGCTGCTCCCTCCATCCCAGAGCTGCTCCCTGCATCCCGGGCACCAGCTGGTGCCGGGAGGGATGCTCGGGGGCTCGATGCCTGCATTTAACTCCCCGGTTGCGGAGTGAAACCCGCAGGAGAGCGGGTGTGCGTGTGTCAGTCAGCATCCTGAGCCAATGGGTGCCCGGTAGGAGGTCTGCGCTCCCGGTGCACGCACGGAGCCTGGTGCTCCTTCTGCCAGTTGTGTGCGAGCGTGTGTGCGTGTGCAAGGGGAGATCAGGCACACTGACTGCCCGCTCCAGTCTCTCCCCCTCTCTCCAGCTCGCTAACTCCGTCTCCCTCCCTCTGCAAACATTGGATTTAAACCTGCTCAGAATTCAGCGCAGACGGAAAGCAGCGGCGGCAGCAGCAAGCAGCAAGCAGCGCAGCCGCTCGCCTAGCGCAGCTCCAAGATGAACCATCCTGCCTGCTGGATCGTCTTCACGGCCACCACTGCCCTGCTCTTCATCCCAGGTAGCGCAGGAAGCTTTTTCTCCAGGGGATGGAGGGCAGGGGCTGGCGGGGTGGGAGAGCCGAGCGGGGTGTGCGCGCAGCGGAGCCGGCTCCGCGCACATTGCGCACATCGCGCACATGCAGGAGGGCAGGCAGCGAGTTGCTCTGCAGCGGGGGATCGCCCAGCGCTCCCAGTGAGGGGCTCCCGAGCCGTGCTGGACCTCCAGCAGGCACCGAGCCGCCGGTACCTGAGCGGTGCCGGCACCTGCAGTGGGGGCTGGCCGGGATCGCGCAGCAGCCCCCGAGCCGGGCAGGGTCTGTCCCCTCGGGCAACCTCCAAATGATGGACTCAAGCAGTTTTTCCCGTTCGGAGTTGGGCTCCCTCCCTCTTCTGAGAGCTGTCATGCTATTCCCTGTGCTCCTTTCATTCCTGCCAGGCAAACTCGGTGCCTTCCCCTCGCTCCCTTTTACAAAGTGAAAACGAACCCCCCGCCTCAATCCAGGCGCTCGGGGAGGCCGTGCCGGTGCCGCAACCTCGGTGAACTGGGCGGGTGGCTCCCGAAATGTGGGCTGGCCTCGTCCCCACGGCTTGCCAGGGGGAGATGCTGGGTTTGGACCCAGCGCTGGCTCCGCGCTGGTGCTCGCGGGGCAGCGAGCGCTGCATCCAGCGAGAGTGATGGGGGTGAACAGCGGGGCTGAGCGCCGAGGGGAGGAAGTCACCGGCGTATTTTTGATGATGATGTGCACTTTTAGCAGCTGGACAGATTATCATCCCTGTGCAAGCAGATGGGGACTGGGTGTCGAGGCTCGGATCCGATCTCAACCCAGCCTGCGTTTTTCGTGACTGTCAGGGAGAATTCTGGACTCGGGAGGGCAGGGAGAGGCACGGCTGAGATTTCAGCAGCTGCCCGCGGTTTGGTTCCAGCGCTTGGCTGGGCAGGGTTGGTGTGTGTGGCAGGGGAGAGGTGACTGGTGTCACAGCTGGAGAACAGCTCTGTTCAGCAGTGCTGAACACGAGGGTTCTTGGGTTAAAACTTGCTTGTGGAGGCTTGTGCCATGGGACCAGCCACGTCCTGGGGTCCTGTGGAGCTGTTACACTGCAAACTGAACAGATCAGTGGGTATGAGACCCCTGGAATGGGCTGGGTATCCCTCGGTGGGATGGCAGGGTGGGATGTGCATCAGCACTGGGGTCAGCACTGTCCCCTGGGCTGAGCTTTGGCTGTTGGGGAGCAGTGGTGGAGAACCCTTGAGAGCAGAGCCTCGAGCTCCTCAGCAGCACCAGAAACCAAAATGGTGCATCTGTAGTTTAGCACGTGAGCACGAGGGAGACGTGGCTGTGTGAGCTGCCTGACTTTGTGCATGTGAAAGGGGTTTTTTTGAAAACAGGTCTTCAGCAGGACAGGGTGGGTGTGCCTGGTGTGGGGGCAGGTGTGCCTCAGCAAGGCTGAGCAGAGCATTGGCTCTTTCACCCTCTTCTCTTTCTGGATGAGGTTCTGTGGGTTGGAATTGCAGAGAAAGGGATGGAGGCAGCTGTGTGGGCCAAATGGGAGGACGTGTGGCACTTGATGGGCTGTCATCAAGATGTCCTCAAGCTGCAGGAGCTGGCAGAAATCTGACAGGGCACATTTGCTTTTTGCCAGTGCCCTGCTGCAGTTTCCCTCAGGATGTGACTGTTTGGGCCAAGCCAAGGCCTGGGCTGGCTCTGGCCTCTGTGTGTGGCAGGGAAGGAAAAGGTCCCTGCATTTCAGCCCCTGGGAACTTGGGACAGGCTTCTTGATCTGTGCTTACGTGGTTGTAGCTTTCCCTTCTTATTTCTATTAAGCAGCAATATCTGCTTTGGCTTTGGATGTCCCCTGAGCTAAACCAGCCCAGGACTTTGCCTGGCTGGGCTCAGCCCTTAATCCATCAAGCCAAACCCTTCTGCATCAGAGGAAGGGAAATACTCTGGGCTGCTCAGTGCTTTGCCTTCCTGCCCAGGATTTAAACATTTCCAATCCTTTTTATTTGTGCCTGCCTTGCAGAAGTTGGATGTTTTCCCTCCCTGCCCAACCTGTCCCAGCAGTGATTTCAGTCATGGTTTCACTGCCATGGGCTGGAACACGAATCACGTTGGCAAAGTCACAGATGGCAGAGGGAAGGTGAATGGTCCCTGCTGTCCTTTGGAGACTGCACCTTTTCAAAGTGGTTTTTTTTTTTTTTTTGGCTGCTTATTATTTGCAGGCATAATCCCAAGGGTTTATGCAGGTGACACTCCCCTGGGATATGCAGAGGCTGTTTCTGAAGTGCAAACTCTTTCCTTTTCCGTTTTTATCCGAATCCTGCGGGAGTTTCACACGGGGTGGTTAAAGTGAGAAGGGAACCTGCTTTTAGAAGGTGTAATTAGAGTGAAGGGAAACATCACAACTTGAAAGCTCCTGCAGAAAATAGCATCACAAAGTTATTATTAGCTGTAATAGCTTATTTGCCAGTTTTTCCTCTTTCTCCTGCTCCCACCTCTATCCTCTCCCCCTCCTCTTATTTTTGTTAGGAAAGATGCATTTTTCCCATTGGGTCTCGTGTCATCTCATTGCCAATTTACTCTCATGGAATCTAAAGACACGAAAGGTTAATGCAATAATGAAACCCTGACCCCTCTGGTCATGGAGAGCTTCTTACTCTGCAGCTTTTTATTTCTTTGTAAGACAAGTTTCTATCTAAAATAATTTCGAAGGCTTAATGCTGTTGTCATCTGGAGCCTTGGGGGAGGTGTGTTCTTGGACATGGGTTGCTCTCTGAGGTGGGAAGGATGCTGAGGGTTTTTAATGAGTCCAGCACTGCAGGATAAGAAGGCAAGTGGGTAATTTAATTGTCAAGCTGTTGGCAAATGCTTTGAACTGCTGGGCATTGTGGGTGCTGCTGTTTTGAGATGAGGGTGGGCTGTGATGGAGAATGAATTTGGGGCAGGGGAGTGTCTATTCATCTGAGCTGCAGTTACAGGGTGACATCATGGCTCTACAGGTGACAAAAATCAATGCTCGTCAGCCTCTTCAGACATTTATATCGCTGTCTTTGCAGGCTGGGGGAAATTACTTGTCATGGCAGTGGTCAGAAAATCTGGCAGTGCAGGGGGAGATGGGCAATCCTGCTTCTCGCTGCTCCAGGGCACTGGGATCAAGGTGAAGCTTATAGAGCTTGGGGTGTCCCCCAGTGCTCCACTGTCACCCTGCTGTCTGCATCTCCCAGAGACTCTGTGCAACTTCATCCTTGCTGGGGCAGCCTAGCTTTGGTGGTGGTTGTAAAACCCATCTAAATTTACAAAGCAGACATTGCAGGCATTAAAAGCACCTTCCCATCCCTTCCTAAAGGGGTTTCTGCTGCAGGAGCATGCTTTTCCTGCTGCCTGTGACATGTCTGTCACCTCTCTCTGGTGGGGAATGCCAGGCTGGTGGAGGGCTGCTGATCCCTGCGACTAAGCCTGAGAATAAGTACCTGGAGCACATTAGTTCTGCTTTAGTGTCATTTCAATATGAGCAAGAGGGGCTTAAAGGGATTTTCTGTGCTCTCCCAAAGGCTGGGGATAGGTGTGGATAAGGCACTGCAACCATCAGTTTTCCAGGAATCAGGGAAACTGGGGAAGATGTCCTGGCAGGATGGGGTGCAAGCCCAAAAACACTGTCTGGTCTTCCTCTGCCTCTCCCTGCCTGTAGTTTCCCTGTGAGAGGGTGTTTTCTCCATCTCCTGGCTCCCAGTACTGGGAGAAGGTTGGTGCTGGCCTCTTAGAGGATGTTTTAATTCTGCTGGGGAGTAGCAGCACTCGCTGTCATTCCCAAACAAGGTGTGGAGGGAGCGTGATGGGAGAGGAGTCACCCACAGCTCCTGCTCCGTGCAAATCCCCCCAGTGCCAGCTCCCAGAGCAATGTACCCTGGGGGCTGTGGGTTTTGGAGCCGGTGGCTCTGGCAGCTGCCTTTCAGGATGCCCCAAAAGTGCTGAACCTTGCTTTGCTTTTTCCAGCAGCTTCTCTTTGACAGTCTCCTTTGTGCATTCCGTGCCTGCAGACGGCCGGGTGGAGGAGCTTTTGCTGGTGCGAATCCCTGTGAAAAACTGAAAAGGGAGAGATGTTTCAAAGGCACCGATGGGAGCTCTGTGCCTTAACTGGTGCCTTTGAAAATCTTCTCCAAAGGCTTGAATATTTGGTTATGGTGAATTTTGAGCTGCATAAACAGCTGTGTTCATATTTTACACTTGAAAATGAAATTCAGAGTTTGTGCTTTGCTTGGTGAGAAACCAAAGTCACTGAGTGGGGCTATCAGGGTGCTGTGATGAGCCCCAAAAGGTGTAGGGGGAAACAGGGTACCCAGGAAGATCTTTCTGCTGCAATCAGGTGGGGATAGAGGAAAACTTGTTGTTTTTTATTTGTCATCTCCTTCATGACTCTGGGGTCACCCTCAGCTTTGCAGCCCTGCCTTTCCCCTCCCCAGTTAGACAAAGCTGGGCACTGATCCTGAACCCTTCTTACATTCTAAGCATCCCCTGAGATGCTCTCAGCTGCTGGCATGTGCAGGATGGGGAGTGATTTCAGCTGTCACACTCCTCCTTTTTGTTTAAACTTAAAAATAATAACAGCTTTGCTGCAAATCTCCTTGCCTCCCAGTCATCCTCCCCTAATGAAGGCACGGTACTTATAATTACCAGTGCAGCAACAGCACATAACAGAGGTGGCTTTGACACTTGCTGCTCCGTGGGTGGGTTTTTCCAGGGAGCTCCTCTTCGTTTCATGCTTAGAGGGAAGAAACACTCTCCTGCCTGCTTCTCCAAAGCTCTGGGATTGTGTTTCCACCCTCTGTGGATGACCAGGGAAGGGGGTTTTTCCACTGGGAGTGGCAGGGGAGGTGTCACCCTTGTGAAAGGATGGACAGCAAGGCCAGATGTGGGGTCTGGCAGAGTTGGAAATGGAGGTTTCTCCCCTTAGTTCCAGATTAGATTCAGACAGTGTGGGGTGGCTGAGGGCAGTGGTTTGGGACACCCAGGTACTGCAGGGACCCATCAGTGTGGAGAGCCACCCCCTGGGAGGAGCTGCTTTTGGGAAGTTGAACCTGTTGTCTGCCTGTGCGGCAGAGTCATGTGCGCCAGGGACACGTGTGAGATGAGGCAAGGAAGGGGGGAAAAGAGGAGATATTTTTAGGTTTACTTTTCTGTGAATTCAGCGCTAGCGAAAAGTGCTGGATTGACTGCTCTGGAGACTGAAACAGGATGCAAAGTGCAGGAAAGCTTCCCTGTGAGCTCTGCACTTCAGGATGGGATGCTGGGACCAGACCTCATCAGCTCAGACTGTCTGGACAGCAAAGCCATGGGGGATGTCTGCAGTGGTGAGCAGAGCTGGTGCACTTGTGGTGTTTTCCAGTGGATATGGGATTCCCAGGAGGGCAGCTGGAGTTACCTGTGCTCCACATGGCTTTGTCCTACATGGTTCACCCCATGGGTTGCTCCTCCTGGCTCCTCAGCCACAGGAGGACCAGCTGACCCTGCAGCAGGAGGCTCTGGGCTTCCTTCTAGTGCTGCCTTTTCCACTAACCAAGCTTCCCAGGAATGTATATTCCCACACTTCTTGCAGAGGGTGGAAGAAGAGGTCTTCACATGGGGCTCTGGCCCTCAGAGCAGCTCCAAACTGGTGAGACTGGGCTGAGCCAGGCTGTGCCCCACATTTCCTGAGCATTGTCCCCCTGTTGTCTCCCTGCCAACCCTTAGCCTCCTCTCTACCAACTGTTTACTTCTGGCTTTTGTTTCCTGGACTTGTTGCTATGCATGCAGCATGTGGAAGGAGCTCCAGCGAATATAGGCCACACTTTGATTGTTCAGCAAGCTGGAAAATGATGATTATAATTTTTGACAGAAGGGAAGGAGGGGGAAGGAGATCTCTGGGCTTTCAAATCTGCTCTGTCATAAGCAAGATCTTGCAAGGGCCTTCTGATGACTTCTCCCGCCCCAAAGGAAATGAAGTTTGCATAGCAAGAGGGGTTAGAGGAAAAATTCCTCTCTCTACAAGGACAAAGTGGCACTTCTTTCACCATCCTTCCACCTCGTGTGGCGGTGCTGTCACAGAGCATCAGCCAAACGAGGTTGGTGTTCGCCAGTAATTGGCTGGGAAGTATCCGAAAAAAACCTGGATGCTGCTTAAAAAAGTTCTCCTTCCTGTTAGAGCAGCACATGGCGTCCATCCCTCGGGATGCAGAGGTGCTGGCACAGCAGTGCCTGTGGTGCCAGCTCCAGGGGACATGGGCATTGAGGTCCTTAAAGCCAACCTGGAACTGTCTGGAAGCTCCAAAGACCCCATAGACTTAGACCCCACAGACTTCTCCCAGAGGGGCAGCTCCCCTTGGGGCCACACCAGCAGTGGATTTGTCTCATCCCAGTCCAGGGTGGCAGCAGAGCTCATGGAGATGTTGGCTGCTCCCACTGAGCCCCTTCCCTCACTGCTCCATTGGCATTGGCTGCACAGTCCTCAAAGGATCTCCCCATTTATTTATTTTATTTAATAGCACTGGCTAATTTCCACTTTAATTTTTTTCTTTTTCTTTTGGTTGTTTATTTTAATGCCGTCACTTCTAATGAGGCTAATGACATTTAGTCTTTGTGGCGGTGCATTTTAATTTGGTCACTGAAATGTCAGCACACGGCAGCCTCCTCCTATCTGCCCGTGACAAAAGGCACCTCAGACAAAGGGGCTCTGTCCCTGGCCATCCCTGGCCCTCCTTATCTCCTTCCTCCCAGGGATGGGCCAGCACTTTTGGCAAAGACACCTCCTGCCATCCCCTCCTCTGCTGGCACCAGGGGAGCAGGTTTGGCCACCAAGTGCTGCGAGGAGGGAAAACGAGGGCTGCCGGAAATTCGGGATTTTCAGGCAAGCCAGTGCCATGTAATTAATCAGATGTCAAAAGCTCTCAGCAAAGTTAGCTTTGATCGGCAGGGAAATCTGTCAAATAGGTCGTTCTGCTGCCCCCGGTGCTTTTCTGTCTCTCTCTGCCCATAAGTCTACCTTGGCACTTCTCCTTTCTGTGGCAGAGGTGGGGACTTCCTACAGCAAAGCAGGACCTTTCTGCTTGGAAAGCTAGACCAGCTTCACCTTGTCTGCACCCATGGTGCCACAGGCATTGCAGGGCTGGAATTGGGAAAAGGGGAGAGGGCTGGGGTAGGAGTTATAGATATTTGGAGAGGTTGAGGTGCTCAGATGTTGTGTGTGAATTTAGAGAGGTCTCTGGTCCAAGCTGAGGGGTCAGGAGCAGGCTAAACCCCGGGGGAGGTGGCATTGGGGTCACAGGTGGCTGCAGTGGAGAAGTGGAAACTTCTCTGCCTTGTGTTGTAGTCAAGTCTCTCAAGGTGCTGAACCTCAGAAGCCCAAGCCATTTTGCTTAAGAATGAGTCCTTTTTTCTGCAATCTGGGTCCAAATGCAGTTGAATTTGATCTGTTCTCCTTTGATCTGTTCCTCCCTCGCTATTCTATGTACCAGGAATGGATGAAGATTAAAGTTTGCAGTGTCTGAGCAAACTAGGTTACTCATCACTGCACGATACCCAATTACCTGCTGATACCTCAGGAGTGAGAAGGTATTGATCTTGCTTGGATTTGAACTTGTTGAACCAAACACTCTGGGTATTTCAAATCCATTGCTGAGGACATGCCATTTCCTTCAGGAATCAAAGAGGGATGCAGGCTGTGTTTCTGCACCACATGGACTGTCAGAGGTGGGTCTCTCCTCTCTGCCACACAGGAGATGACCAATAAGTGATAAATAATATTATTTGTACTCTCCACAGTACAGGAGGGATGTAGGCATAATGACTTCTGTGATGTGCCTGGGAATATCTCAATTTTACTGGGAAGAAGTCCTCAGAAGCTGATTTTTACCCCACATGGGTGGGTTTTCTGTGCCCTCTTTGCTCACCACTTCTTTGTGAGCCCTGCAGGCTGCAGAAGTGCCTTTGATGGCACCCCCTATGTCTGCCTTTCTCCTATCTGTCGTGCTCCCAACCAGAAATAGCCCATCAAATCAAAATAAACCTGAAAATTCTTCCAAAATTACCTGGTGAGACAAGGCCAGGGGGCCTGGATCAAAACATTTATTACTGAAACTCGGTGATATCAGGTCTCACTCTTACACAGTGATTGTTTCCAGTAGATCTTAAAATACTTCACGGAGAAGAGAAATTTCATTGTACCTGTTTTTGTAGACAGGGGAGCCAAGGAATAAAGAGGGAAAATGACTTGCCCAAGGCATGTGCAGAGACATGTGTTAGGAGACGTGTCCTTGCTGTAGCTCCAAATCTGAAGTGCGTTTTTCCTTGTGAAACAGTGGAGTTCAGCTTCCTGCTTTGAGAAACACAGGAGAAAAGGTGCAGGATCAATACATTGGGTGCTAAAATCCCTGTACTGGGCTGGCAGGGAGCTGGAGCATCACCAGGTTCTTGGACCTGCACCTGGATGCCCCACTTTGTGTCCTGGTAGCAGAGGCTGCATCACAGTTTAGGCAGCGATGTCTGGAAGTAGGAAAATGAGAATTCATGATCAGTCTGCCTTTGTGAGTTGAGAGGCACCCTCTGCTCCTCTCCAGGTTGGCAGCACGTGGTTGATTCCCCTGCCCTTTCACGTTGTGTCTTTGCCTGTCTTTCCCCCGAGGTCTGAGAGTGATGATCCCTCAGCTGAAAGGAGGAGAATGAACAGAGGAGAAATTCTCAAGCACGCTCTTCACTCAGCCCTTGGTCTCCAGATGGAAATGCTCTTTGGAATTTCACAGAGAGCTCACATTTGTCCTGCCCATACCTGCCCTGCCTGGGCTCTGTGCGCTGCAGCATCCGCCGGCCGCTCCGAGGCCGAGAGCTGCTGCCTTTGCCAGCCTCTCCGTATCCTCGGGACACTTTATCTTTATAAAGTCACACTAAGTGGACAGTATAATATATTTCACTTTTAATAAGGTGTTGCCAGTTGCACACACTCCGCAGAGCAATTAGTGTCAAAGGCAGCTAAGCAATGGCGGGGCGCCGTAATTCCGCTGTTTACCGGGCTGCAGGATTTATGGGCAGTGCTGGAGGAGCCTCGGCCACAGCTTGGCTGGAGGCACAGGAGGTGCCGTGAACTGGCTTGGAAACCACCATCTGAGCTGCTCTGAGTCGTGCAACTCTTGGGAGAGAGGAAGGAATGAGCCACTGCTTTGTTTTGGTGGCCCCCCCAAGTTCTGGGATTCTGAAAGGAGATGCTGAGCCTGCTCAGATGTGTCATTCAGACAGGCTCAAAATTCAGACTGAGAGGACCCCCTTGCCCTCCCATGCTGGTCTGGAAGGCAGAGCTTTGCCATGAGAGATTTTCCTCATTGAGGAAGGGAATCATAGAATTGCAGAATGGATTGGGTTGGAAGAGACCTTAAAGATCATCTCATCCCACATCTTTGCCATGGGCAGGCACATCTTTCACTGGGCAAGGTTGCCTGGCTTTGAACATCTCCAGGCTTGGGGAAAAGTCTGAAGAAGTGTCCAGTGTCTGTATTAAAGGGAGCCCTTGGGCTTGGTTGGCACAGGGTATTGTGCTGATGGTCTGACCAGTCGGGTGGAAACTGGACAGGAGAGTGGAATTTTCAGGTCCTGTGAGGTACCTGGGAGTATCCAGAGATGGTGAGGACCCTACTCAATGCTTCTGCTTCCCATAAGAGTAACCCCATTTTCTCTCCTGGGCATCTAGGACTTCGTACTTCAGCTTTTTAAAAACTTTTTTTAGCATCAGGACATGTTGGGCAAAGAACTTCAGTGAGCTCAGCTCAGGGAAGTTCTTATCCTTTCCTCCTTCCCATGGACTGAACATTCCTGCTTTTGTCTGGGGACTCTCTGATCATCACAGGCTGTACTGTGCAGTTTTTATAGAGTCAGTCCATGTGCTCATCTTGCTGCTGAGGCTGTCAGGCAGCTCCACCACCCTGCCAGAGCCCTCCTACCCAGATCTGACCAGGCTCATGCTGCCACTCGTGTTTCCAGAGGCTTGACCCACAGTCCTTGGCTTTGTGGGAGGACAGAAAGTGGTGCCACACCTAGAGTGGTGTGGAGAGAGGTGCTGCTGTGTCTAAGGGCTGGATTGGGCTGCAGATGCTGCAGAGTCAATCCAGCCAGGATCTGCTGCGGGGAAGCAAACGCGGTTTGTGTCGGATGTGTCGGATCTGATTCCGAGGGTCTGCAATCAGCCCGGTGGGGAATGCACACACACTAACACGGCTGCTAACAAGCCAGGCAGCGTGCCAGGCATGCAGAGATCCCTCATCTCCAGGTGCCAGCGGCTCTGCACACCTGAACCTGCACCTTCCTGGCATTTGCCACCCCAGCCCCTGGGGGTGACTTCGCTCCTGGAGGGATCAGCCCCAGAATTTGGTTTTTATAGAGAGCACAGGTGATATTGCTGAGCCCATGCCCCTGCCTGCTCCCCCTTTCCCACCCCCTGATTCTCAGTTCAATAAAGTCCCAGTTTCTTGGGTTTGTTCTCCGAATTGAAAGCCTTCCATTTTCACACCTCTGTAATTGGTGCTATCTGTTGAGAGAAACTCTGCAACTCCAGCCAGCCAGGGTCAGGAGGAGCTGAATTGAATTAAAAGGAGCAGAAATTGGTTCGAGGTGGGCAGAGGGCCTCAGGGAGAACTATGCAATTTCTCTCCTCAGGGCTCCTGATGAGCAGAGCAAGCGGCAGCTTCCCATCTCTGCCCATGGGGGGCTGACACTGGCCCACCCACACCTTAATCTGCACACTGAGGTGGGCACCTCTCAATTGAAAACAGGGAAATGAAACCCAGCATCTCCTCCTTTTATCTGACCAGCAGGCCAGGGCTCTGCTCCTCTGGCTTCTTGGCCAGGATGCTGACAACTGTCACTGAAATGACCTTGCTGTGATTAAATACAGCAAGAAGTGATGTTTTTAATAAAAAGAGAAAGCTGTGATACAAGCTGATGGCTGGCAGATTTGAAGTACTGTGTGTTAATCCTACCTGTATCTCAACCCCAGGTTGAAAACTCCTTGTGCTGTTGGACTGAGTTAAGGGTGAGCATCCCAGCCTTTGGATCATGGTTCCCCAGCTCAGTCTCTGCTGGCTTAGGCTGGTGTAAAACCACAGCAGCTTCAGCCAAAGCCAGTGGATTTATAGCCCCGTGGTAAAGCTACAGATAGAGAGTGTGCTGGGAAGTGCCAGGTGTGGAGTTGTTTTAGGGGAATAGATGGGATAGAATACAGCTCTTACAGAGCCACTTGGAAATTTTCCCACTTTTTTTCTTCCCATGAAAAATGGTTATTTTGTTATCTTCACTCACAGAGTGTAGAGGCACTCTTTGCTTGGCTCTGGGAAGCTTGCTTATCTTGAAGATGCTGTTTCTAGGAACAGGAGGGGACCCATCTGAGGAAGGGAGTGCTGTGTCCTCTGGTCCCTGTGCTGCCCTTATCCCTCAGCCCACACAGAGTTCTTCTTCCCCAGGCCAGGCTGGGCTGACTTTCTCCTTTGTAACTCTTCTAGTGGGTGTATAATTAGTTTTTATAAGTGATTTGGCCCCAGATCTTCCCCAGCCCAGCTAAATGTCCTTGGCTCTTCAGAACCAGAGCTGCTCTTACTTTGGTGCTGGCTTGGTGAGCACTCAGAGTAGAGTGGCTCCAACAGGACAGCGCAGGAAGAGGGAGATATTTCAAATGGTGAAATTTCAGGCAACAAGGGAGCAATTTTCCACCCACTTCTGAGCTGGAGCAAAGCCCTTCCAGTCTCCCTTTCTGCCGCTCCCCAGCTGGGCTGGCACCAGGGATGTGCCATTTATTAGAGGCAATAAGAAGGCTCGTGGCCAAGGTAGCCTTGGAGGATGCCAAGCACATTACCCTGCCTGCCCAGCTGTTTGGAGGATATCCCCAGCTCCATTTTTCTCCCCCAGGGGACTTGATGCTCGTGGCCTCTCTGTCCCCTGCTCCAGTCCCTGGGCAGGAGAGGGGACAGTGGCACAGCTGGAGCTGGCAGAGTGCCCTGTGAGTGCCCTGAGCCCCTGCTCTGCCTCTCCTGTAATTTATACAAGCACAAGCCGATGTTCCCTTTTAAATTGACAAAGGCAGAGACTGGAGCCCGGGAAGCCCTCTGACCTCAGAGCCCTGGTCCATGAAAATTACAGGCGCTGTACAGCGCGTTTCCTCTTGATGTACTTGCAGTGGGGAGATGCTGGTTAATTTGCCAGGACTCAGAGGTGACCCGGGTTTAATAAAGAGGATTAATGGATTTGAGCTAAAGGTCTCGGCTGTTTGGAGCTGATAGCCTTCTCCTTCGAAGACACTCTGGCAAGGCACAGCTCAGCCTCCTGCCGGGAGAGGTGGGGGCAGCTCTGCTGGAGGAGCACTGCCCTGTGGGCAGGGCATTCCCTCGGGGTTAATTAGCAAACCCAGGCACCCTGGCCCTTCTCCCCAGGCTGGACAGTGCTGCTGTGAGGCTGCCAGCCTGCCCTGTGTCCCATCTGTCATTCCTGCAGCAGAGCAAGGAGGCTGGTGCTGCCCTGGGATGTCCCCTTGCCACCTCCAGGACAGGTGTGCCAGCCCTTAGAGGGGACACGTCTGGGCAAAGGGCATGACAGCTGGGACACAGAGCTTGTGCAATGCCTTCTGCTCCAGTTTTGGGATTTAGTGCTGAATTTGGGCTCAGACCCCTTGTTTCAACAGCTTTCCCTATGGCTGGTTTAGGATGGCAGTGCCCTCCAGCCAGCGGATCCCAACAGCAGTGCTGATCTTACTGAGATGAGTTTGTGCTTTGTACCAAGTCCAGGGATTCACACTCTTCCCTGGGATGACAGGCAGGGTTTTAGGGATGGGCATGGTCAGACCAGCAGAACCTACAGCTGGGGAGCAGCAGAGGAGATGGTCTGGCTCAGGGCTGGACCCCTGGGCAGTGTCACAGCTGGGTGTAGGAATTGAGGGAGGATGGAGAGGGAGTTTCGTGCCTGGAGGATGCACATGTGAGATGTGAGTGGTCACAGGCTGTGGGGGACAGGAGCAGCCTGAGGACAGTTTGAGCACATCCATGCTCCTCCTGTTCTCACAAGGGTTAACGAGAGTCCTGTGGGAAGGATCCCACGAGGCTGGCAAAACCCATGGCAGGAGTGATTGGCTGCCAGGGGCTGTGATGGGGAGAGGCTGAGCTGAGCCGCTGCCATACCCCCCTGCTCTACCTTCCCACTTAATGTTCCCAGCACGCAGAGAGCAATGAATTCCCCGTAGCGTCCCGCTCCTGGCCCTGGAGTCTCTGGCGATATTCCCGTAATAAGTAAGTGGAGTACTTTGGACAGGAGCAGCCAGAGACTGGGCCAGTTTCCCTGCCGGGAAAATGCATGCACGATCAATGCAATCAACTTACCCTTCAGGTCCTTTTTGGGTTGGATGGAAGAGATGCTCTGACTGAAACCCATTTATTGAGTAGAGAAGGTGCAATGGAATTACAAGCTGTAGCTTTTATCAGCTCCTGGCTTCTGCCTTGTGTTTTCCTTATCCAACAGAATGCCAAGTGTTATGAAGCATTATTCTCTTAAAACCCCATTATTCCTCATTTCAGAGGGGTGGGTAAGCACTCAGTGATTCATCCTTTGCCAGCTACAGGTGGAAGTGTTCTACAGGAGGTTCTGGCATAGAGGTGGAGTATTATTTATCCCTCTAAGGCTGGGCACTGACCTCTCTTAGCTCTCTTGCTCATCAGGGAATTCCAAGAAAACAATTCCCTTGCAGAGCTGAGCATCAAGTCAGAGCCAAAACTATTTATGTTCCCCCCAGTGCATCCCACAGCTCTTTAGGACAGGAAGAGTATTTAATGTATGATGCAGAAATTAAGTCTAGGAGTTGGAACGGATGATCCAGCAAATGCACTTAAAGGTGATGCCCTGTTATAATGGGTCCTGATGTGCTGCTGAATCCCAGGTGAAAACCCTGGAGGGAGTTTGTAGGGATGCCCATAGCTGCACAAACTCTGAATATCATTAGGAATGAAGTCAAATTTTGTCCATCTGCGCATGTTTTGGTCACTTTAGGCTTATGCTGGAAGTGTTTTATGGTCTGGGTAGTGCGTAACTCATGTGGAATTTCTCCCTCTATAAACAAGCTTATTTTTGAGTAGCTGCTGAAATGGAAAAAAAAGGAAAACCAAAAACAAAAAACAAACCCTCAGAAATTGTGAGATTGCTCTCATTTAATCTCTTCAAACCAGCCACCACAGAGGTCAGGGCAAGAGCCTGTCTGGCAAATAATCTTTAATGCTCACAGGCAGCTGGGACTTGGGGTTTGTTTCACTCCTGCTTCCTCCAGCAAGAAGCATCACCTGCGTGCCATCCTCTTCCTCGGGATCCATGTGAGCCAGCTCCTGGCACACTGTGTCCCTGCCTGCTGCAGTGAAGGGTTCCTGATGTGACACTGGCGATGTGGCTGATGGCCCTGTGCTGCCTCTCTGCATCCAGGGCAGGGCACCAAATTTAGCTGAGCTGTAACTGGGCAAAATCTCTATTTCGGTCAGCGCTGGGGACTGTGCAGAGAGCAGCACTCTGCTGCTGCAGCCCCTTCCTCCCCAGGAATGTGAAGAGCCTGGATGCCAAGAGCTGCTTTGCAGTCAGGTCAGGCTCTTCTTTGGCTGCTCCAGGACCCGGGGGTGCCGCAGCAGGGACCCCCATTGCAGCGGGGTCTCACAAATGAGCGCGGCTGCAGCGGGGCTGCTGCCTTAATGCATTCCACCAGCATTGTCTTGGCTCCGCCTGGAACCCGTGTGGGCACTGCTGGAGGCCTAGGAAAATTTCAGCCAGGCCTTTTCCCCAGATCTGAGCTGTTTTAGCTCTAGCTCAGATTCTCTCCCAGGCTGGGAGACTTTCCCAGCTCCGGCCAGGATTCTTTCCCAGGATGAGAGATTTCTTACAGATAGAAAGGAATTAATAACATAGATTAGCACCTGGTGTTGACCCTGTGATGTACCTAACATGGAATGTTTTTTCCTGTTGCCCAATAAACTGCTGTCCTGTCTGAGACTCACGAACCATCCTATAAATACAGGTTGTTTTTTCAATTAAGTCCTTCTTTTGCTCAAGAAGAAGTGTGTTGCTCTTATTCACCACTCCTAGCTCAATAGCGACAAACCCATCCCTGCCATCACCATGTATTATTTAGCTCTGCTGTTTTCTGGAAGGAGCTGGGCAGAGCATCCTCAGCTCTGGGTGTGCCTGGCAAGTGAGCAGAGCATCTCCATGGCCTGACCCTCCAGCCTTGTGCTGCTGCCGTGGCTTTTCCCGGGAGAGCTCTCATCCTGGGCAGCAGACCTAGCGCGAAATTGCTGTTCACCCCTGCAGCAGGAGATTTAATTATCATTAGCTGAGCTTGCACAGCTCCACGTGCTGTCGTGCAGCTGCAAGTTTAGCTGGGCCTTTTCAAAATCCAGCTGCAATGTATTTATTTTTTTTTCCATCCCTTTTTTTCCCCCTCCCTGTGTTTTTATTCTTTGCCTCACACAAAAGCTTTGCTTTTATGTTTTGGGTCAACTTGGCAGCCTCTGAGCACAGTGCATGCTCAGAAAGGGCAAAAAATGAGTATTTCAAGGCTTGCTGCCAGGAAGACCAACCTGTAGACATATTTAAAATATGCAAGTCCCATTCCCAGGTATTGGGCAGTTTTAGCAGGATTTGGTGTTTATTTAATACCTTATAAATTTACACTGGGGAAAAACAAAAGTGCTAAAAAGTCCCCTTTTCCTTGAGAATAGGAGTTGGAGTCATGATAGGTGTGGGAGGAATGGGAGAGATCCCCAGGGCATTTCCCCCCATTGGCTGGAAATGTCAAACTCCCCAAATTGCCCAAGATTTCAATTTTTTTTTTTTTTTTTTTATTTTTTTTTTTTTTTTTTTAATACTGGCTACCTGTGCAATGAGCTGACAAAACTCAGCTCAATCTTCTATGAAACTGCTGCTTTTTAGGAGAACTTTGTTTCCATCAGCATTTCCTGCAAAACTTTTTTTAATGCCAAATTGGTTTTTTTTTTTCATCAAAACTCCTCCTTTTCTGGGAAGCCCTGGGCAAATCTCCATTCTGTGGGCCAAATTCCTGGCGTGGTGACCTTTCCCCATGACTTTTTTCCCATCCCTGCCCTACCCAGCCCTGGAAGCCACTTTCCCCCCCATTGCCAATAAAGGCAAACAAAAAATTAAATCTATAATTATCATTACTAATTCCACTTAATTAGTCACAAGCCAGCAGCCAAATTGGCTTTCTCATAATTATCAGATAAGCAGTAAGCACATCTCATAGATTATAATTAACACTGCTTAATTAAAATCTAATATACATACACCCTTTCCTCAACATATGCCTAATTGGGCTCACAAACAGAGGGGGTGTGAAGCCCCCATCCCTCTTGCTCCCCCAAAGATTTGTTGGATGCCACTTTTGTGTTAAGTTGGTGGCACATGGGATGTTCTTCCTGTGCTTTCCAACACTGTGGCTCCAAAAAAAAGTGAGTCCCTGCTGCATGGTGAACTCACACAAGATGCTCTCCTGACTTCACTATTTTTTCTTATTATTGTTATCGCTCCAGCTGTGACCTCTCCATAATCCCCCGTCGATGCCGGGCTCTGCAATAATAAAGCAGCTTGAATAAATTACGCTTTCAAAGGCGAAGGCCGGATTTTGGCGCAGAGCTCTGGAAATTGATGTCTCTCTTACTCCTTCTTTTCCTGAGCAGGGTCAGGAGATGCTCTGAGGCTGCAGTAAGGGGTTTTTGTATGGAGAGAAACTCTCAGACTTGTTTGTATCCTCGCTGCTCATTGATACCTCACTGAAATCTCATTGATATCTCACTGAAATCTCATTGATATCTCACTGAAATCTCATTGGTATCTCACTGAAATCTCAGTGTAACCTCATTGAAATCTCATTGATATCTCACTGAAATATCATTGTCACTTCACTGAAATCTCACTGGTATCTCACTGAAATCTCGTTGTTACCTCATTGAAATCTCATTGGTATCTCATTGAAATCTCATTGATACCTCAGTGAAATCTCACTGATATGCTCTTGGTGTCACAGCAGGGTTGGCAGGGACTTCTTTGGTCCCCTCCAGGCCTTGGTTGAGGGGTTGATGCTCACAGGTGAAAGCCCACACTGTTGTTTATGGGCTGGGGGGGCTTTGAGCTTCTCTTCCCCTGGATTTGGTGTAGGTGCCCCTCCTGTGGATGAAGAACCCGGGTCTGAACCAGCACAGACATTGTAAGGGGCCACAAAGCTTTGGTGTCCTCTTTGCAGGTGGCCTGACTTGTGAGCCAGCAGGGCTGGCACTGTCTGACCTTGGGGCAATAATTACATTGTGTTCCAGGTAGCTGTGCTCCCATTCCCAGATAAATTCTTGCCTGTTTGGCTGCCTGAGAGAAGCAGAAACTCCTGATAGTGCTGATTATTAATGAGATCATTTGCCTGCCAGTTTTTGCTGAGCTCATATCTGACTGGGGAGTTGATTCACTGTGGGAGATTTACAAAATGTGATTTCTGTCTCAGAGCTGCTGAGCTGAGCTCCTTTAGCCAGGATGGAGGGGGGCTCCTTCTCTGGGGTTTAGTCCTGGCAAGGGCTGCTGGTTGCAGTGTCAGGGATGGACACCCTCCCTCTAGGCAGGGCAGGGATGGGGCATTTTGAACACCAATCCTTGGGGATCAGAGGCTTCCATGTGTGGAGAATCATGGCTGTGGGTGATGCCAGGGCATCCCGTGATGTCAGCTTGTCTCCAAAGGCTTTTGATGCAGCAGTGGAAAGGAAAGGCTTGGCACGTGTTCCAGCGTCGGGGGGAGGATTTGCGGATTAGAGATGTGTAATTGTATGTAGTGCATGACAAAACAAAATAAGTGGCAAAAAGAACTCGGTCTCGTATTAGGAATTCAAAGCGAGCGTTAAGCTTTTCTACATTAAGGGAGGAAAAAAATAGCCAGGAAAATGCAGAAGGCAAAATCCCCTTTGCTGGGCACTCCTGCTGCATGCTGAGGCACAGCCTGGGATGAGGGACACTCACCATCCATGGGCCAACCACTCCTGAAAACTTTTCCCTCCCAGCTGCCAGCCTTGGATTGATTTGTTGGCCGGGGAGAAATGCACATTTGGAAAATGAAGGCGAAACACGGCCGGGGCTTCCTGGCTGCTTTTCCTGGTGATGCTGGAATGCCATGCAAGAGCCAGGTGCTTTGGGCTGTGATAGTTGGTGGCTCAGCCCCGTCTCCACACTGTCCCCTGCCCAGAATTGAGCATCTCTGCAGCCTCTGCTCACGAGGTTGTCGCCCGTGCGAGGAGGCTGGAAGATTTTGTCCGTGGGGATTTCTCGCCATCATAAGATCTTCCCAGATTAAGTAAATAATTTCACATTAGCTTAATTAAGTCTAATAGACTCATTAGTTCACTCTTTGAGTGTGTTCCCGAGGGAGGATGGCCAGGAACCGTGAAGAGTCGCTGCAGAGAAATCCTGTGGCATCTCAAAGGCAGTAGCCAGCAGTGGGAGTGCTGCTGCTGGGTCAGGGTTGGCTCTGTGAGGTTCAGGAATTAAAAATTTGCATCCTCATGGTGGCTTGAATCGTGGGCAGGTCTTTCCTGTCCAAAATGCTGGGTTTTGGGCTGGCTGGTGGCTCAAGTGTGGCTGTGTTAGTGGATGTGGTGTCCCAAGCAGGAACATGGTCCAGACCAACCCCTGGTTCATTTTTGTGCTCTGGAATATCTTAGCCTGCTTGGAACAGGGTGGCTCCATCAGACCAATCTGGCAGTGCCACTTTGGGATGAGTTTTTTAATGCTTTTGCAGCATTCTTCTTCCTTCTCCCACTACCAAGAGGTTTCTGAGCCCACCATGCTCAGAAGGGTGGAGAAGAACACGGGCTCCTGATCCAGTGGCAGGGTTGGGATGATCCCTTTGGCTGCTGCATGGGATGGCAGGAGTGGCTCCTGGATGGTGATGTGGGACATGGAGAGACCAGTGGGGGACAGATGTTGAGCAGAGAAGCAGATGTGTGGGAAAAAAGGCTGTGGCTGCTGGCTGCCCTGGGCAGAAGGTGATGGGGAAGGGAAGAGCTGATGGAAGCTGAAATCTGTGTTATGTGCAGGTGCTGCCAGGGTAGGAATGTGTCTGTTTGCAGCAGGGGGAGATTTTGGCTTTTCTCTTACCTGCTGGTGTGTGGTACTGAATTATATTGTGGTGTACAGGGCATTTTTATGATGCATTTTAAAGTAACATCAAGGGCATTGAGAGCATATGGGTAGGTGACCTCTTTTTTGCATTTGCATAAATCTAAATAAATAAAATAAAATTGAGAGCGGGAGGCAGGGACCTGCAGATCTCTTCATTCCAGTGGCGTGTTCCCATCTCCTGCACACAATGCTGAGGAGAAGAAAGCACAGAAGCCCGAGGTAGACATCTGGTTTCCCTTTCACAAGTGTTGCCTGTTCTTTATTTATAAAGAAATTATTGTATTTAAAGCCAATACTCATCTCTTGTACCAGCAGAGAGCAGAGATAGATGGATAGATTAGAGGGAAGTGGGTTGTGCATATAAATGGGGGTTAATTTGCTGACTCTTTGGAGAAGTGAAACCTGGCTGAGAGCTCCGGGGTTTGGAGGTTCCTGGGGATGTTTTTCATTTCAAAAGCAGCGTGAGAGGAGCCAGTCCTGGCCAGGGGGATGCTGAATCACAGTGTGCTGGGTACCATCCTCGTTCCTGAATGGCAGAGGGGCAGGATGGAGGGAGAAGGGAGAGCTGGCAGCATCCCCCAGGCATCAGAGGGGACAATGTCTCCTCTCCTGGTGGCTTTGGGATTTGTCCCTTCACATCCCACTCACAGCATTTCTCTTTGCCTCTCTCCATCTGGGCAGCAGGATTTGGTGCTGGCCATGCAACAACTCCAGCAGGGATGGGAATGGGAAGAGAATAGATTGAAACGCTAAATATACCCAGCAGGAACCAGCTGGAGCCGGTGGAAACCTCAAACGTGCACATAGAGAGGAAGAACACAATGTTTCATTTGTTTTGTTTTATTTCACAAGAAAAATCTTCACAGCCCAAACTGTCACTTTGGAAGTAATTTGTGGCTGAGGATTTCAACACCCACTCCAGTGATATTTTATTCTGACCCTAAACAAAATCAATAGCTTTTTTTTTCCTCCTCCTTTTTCTTCTTCCTTGAGAAAACAGTATTTTTCAGCTCAGTGGAAGAAGAAAATAGATTCTGCCCAGTGTTGTTAAAAAGATATTATAACCACTGTCTCTAGAAGTGTAAAAAGTACATGATCTAATATGTCTGAAGCAATTTTGAAAGGCTGCTTTATTTAGGATAATGGAGAAGCAGCAGTAAACCTCATAATCTTCCTGGATAAGGAGTCCAGCAGGAGGGATCTGAGCTGCAGTGTTGTGCCCTGGCTGCTTTTTTTTTCACCTGTCAGAACCAGGGCTGAATGCTGGATGAAGCCCAGTGAGGTGAAGGAACCCAGCAGCAGCCAGGGAGGGTGGGGGGGTTCCTATTTTATGTCTGTAAAGCCCCCAAATAGGAGAGTGAGGCTCTGAGATGCAGGAGCATCACTAGGAGGGGTTAGCACAGCAGGGGTGTTGGTCAGGAGCATCTCTGGCACTGGTGTTCTGTCTTTTCATGTTCCCAACCTCTGAAAGCAGAGAAGCCTTCAGCAATATTGTCCCCATTGGTTGCCCTCCTCGGGAATTACAGAAAATCTTGTTTGTCAGAAGGCAAAAAGGGAAAAAAAAAAAAAAAAAGAAAGAAAAGAAGAGGAGTCTGATGAATTTTAAAATAAATTATAAATTATTTTTTTAATAAATTATGAATACATTTTCTCTGTCAGGATTTGAGACTCTCTGCTCTGATCAAAAAGTTTCCAAGTGTGTTCTCTCCCCACTTAGTCAAATGTAGATGTGTAGATGTGTACATTCCTGTTCCTGATTTTATTTTACTTTATTTTGATGAATTTTTTACTCCAACAACAACAAATACTTTGTTTGTTCTTGACGGGCATTGGGGGAGAAAACTTTTGAAACGCTGCTCAGACACTTCACTTGCAATCAGAGTGAGTGCTCTGAGGATGCTCTGTGCCTCCACAGCCCCTCCAGCACTTGATCAGGGAGGGGGAGAGGAAGAAGGAAAAGGTGTAGGGATCAGGGAGGGTGGATGGAGCTGGAGCAAGGTGGGCTTGGTGTGCACCACCAGCCCCTGTAACATGGAGGCTGCTTGTGGTGTGGAAACAGCTCTTGAAGGGCTCTCCAAAGTCTAAATCCTTCAAGGAATGAGGTGCAATGAGTGATGCACCTCCCTGCGTGGTTTGCATCCTCCTGTCCCCACAGCCAAGCTTCCACTTATCCAGGTTTTGTGCCCATGCCAGGCTCTGGCTCTGCTCAGGTGCAAGTGAGCACCTGGCTCCTTACAGCCTCCTGCTGCCACCCAAAACTTCTGCCCAGCACCACATCCTTGGGCCATTCGTTGGATTGGATAAAAGGTCTGTGATTAGCCTTCCCTTCAGAGCATGGCAGGGCAATCACTCTTGTAGATTTTAATTAAAATGTTTAATTACACACAGTTCCAGAAGGCAGAAAAGTTAACACCAATCCTGGCCGGTCCCCAGATTTGGGGTTAGTTGGAGCAGGGGAGAGGAGGAGATGGGGATGGAGGAGATGGTTTGAGCTGCCCATCAGTAACACAATGGACTCTCTTCAGTGCTCAGAAGGGCAGGAGGTGAACCTGGTCACAGGGACAGAGCCACAAAGTCACAGGGAACACGTGTGTGCTGCTTACTGATTTCTCCCTGGTTCATTTAGGGGGCAGTGGCAGCTTCCTTGGGTCTCTTCCAGTTGGAGGCTGGTTCTTTGCTTTTTTCATAGCAGTGGATCACCTTCTTCATCCTGCACACAACCCCCAGTCCTTCTCAGCAGCTCTCCTGCTCAGTTCATCCCCTCCTAGCCTGCTCCAGTGAGTGGGATTATTCTGCTCCAGGTGCTCAGCTTGGCACTCTGCTTGATGTCATAGATACTCTTCAATATTTTGAAGAACACAGCTGCTCCTGCAAAAACAAATGCCTAAAGTCTGTTGAGGTGTTTAAAACTCATTTTCCATATGGAGGTCCCTGGGATAACAGTGCCTGAAGAGGCAGAAGAGCCAAGGCAATGGCTGGACTAATTGGCTCGTGTTAATTGCACTAGGATGAACGGATTAGCAAGGCAAGACCTATCCATGCTGGGTTTGGAGCCCTTTTGCCCATTGCCTTGGAAGCATGGGTCTTCCATGCAGATGCATCCCAAAAAGCATCAGAAATCAGTTCCTGAAATAGTCTGTGAGGAAGGAAGGAAGGAGTGCAAAAAATAAATTGATGCAATGTACAGCGTTTCTCCAGGGAGCAATTACCAGCCTGAGAAAAAGCTCTTGGTGCTGCACTCCCTGAAACACCTTTCCATCTGTGTGCATCCTCTTCTCTCTGGTCCCACAGCAACAGGGACAGGAGGAGCCACCAGCCTGGGAAGGGTCTGCTCAGCTCCTCCAGAACCCCCATCCCTGAGAGTGTGGAGCTCCTCCCTAAAGGCTCACCCTATTCTCCTTAGCCTGAAGGAAAGCCAGGAGATCCCCAGGAGTACAGGGGCCTGCTGTAAGTCTCCAACCTTGCCTTGCTTTGCTTTTATCCCAGGATTCTGCTGAAGCTTTGCTGCTGCTCAGCCAGGGGGATTCCAGCCCCCTTCACTCCTTGTAGTGGTTTTTCTCCCACTGCAAAATTCCATTTTGTCTGAGCTGTGTGAAGTGGCAGAGACATCCCTGACTCCTGGCCTCTTTCTGTCCTGCTGTAGCTTGGGACTATCCTTACCTCATGGCTGAGATATTTCCTCCATGATGCACCACTCTTGTCCCACCGTGTGTGTCCAGGAAGCCACAATCTCTTAACTTAATTAATGCCTATTAGGATTCAAGCCATTTTCTTTATTTCCAAGTGTTTTCCCTTAATAGACACTCTGTGTCCTGGCATAGCATCGAAGGTGCTGTGTTAAAGCTCCTTTTTTCCAAGATTTGAAAAAGGATCCTCTGGGCTTTAGACCTCCTGGTAGTGGGGTGCATTCTTAATTTGAGGGTGATTGCTGTCGCTTCAGAGCTGGTGGCCAGGTTTATTGAGAAGCTGAGAGATTTTCAGTAACAGCAGAGAAGTCCCAACCTGTGAGAAGCTGAGATTGCAGGGGAGTAGCAGGACTGAGAGGACTGGAGTTACCAGCTGGAGAGTGACATGGTCTTGTTATCCAGTTAACACCTCGTGGAGCTGGGGAATATTTAGCTCTGGTTAGCAGGAGCCCCGGGGTGAGCAGCCAAGGGTTTCACAGCTCATGGTTTGGTGTGAAAAGCCAGGGCTCACCCAAGTGGAGGAGGCAAACCCCATCCCCAGTCTCTACAAGCCCTGGTGCCCAGGTCGCCCTTCTCCATCTCCAAGGCATCTCCCCTGCTTCCCCTCTCCGTGGCGATCGCTGACGTGTTTATTTCTCTGATTAATGAACTCTGCAAATTAACCTCCTCGCTGCTCTATAATTGCCATTAAGGCTTCAAAAATCACTTAAGCGTTTCCGGCGCTGGCGAGCCCATTCCGCTCAGCTGGCCAGCGCCGCGTGCTGATTGCAGGGAGATAGAGCCCCTCTCCTGACCTCCACGTTTACAATTAATTATTGCATTCAGCACCCAAATTACCCCCGCTCTCCACGTGCTCAGCTTTATCTCTCTGCACACACAGGCTTGGCTTTTAATTAAAGGTCCTTCAAATTAAATGAAAACAAATTCAATTATTGCCTCTCATTGGAACCGCTCACCGCAGACTCCTGACTATACTTCTTCTGTGGAGAACCTGGAGATTGCTGGTCTCCCATAATCCAGTCCGACTAAATTTGCCTGATCTGCTGTTTTCCTTATCATTACTTGAGCTGCTCTCTCGCTGCCAGGTCAGACGTGGTCTTGACTTGCAGAGAAAGCAGAGTTGTAAATGGGCTTGTTCTCTCTTTGTGTTGTTGCCCTTCAAGGAGAAAATGCTCTTGTACGGTGTGGATGGGTGGGACCATCATCATTACTCTTCATTCTGGCAGCAGTGGAAGGGAGAGTACCCCAAAAATGAGGGTTTGGCCTCTCTGGTGCTGGATACCTGAATGCCAGGTGGTGGGATGGACTCTCACCCAAGGGTACTGTGGTGTTTAGAGCTCGTTGTTAGAGCATGGACCCCTCCAAGCCACAAGTCTTCTCAAAAGGGGATATACCTTGTGTGAACAGGGGTAGATTTTTTCCAGAGGTGTGACTTGCATTGTCATGGTTGTAAATGCATCAAAAATCAGTGCTATTTGGGATGGCCTTTGGTTTGGCAAAACCCAAGTGGCTGAGAAGGTTTCACAGCAGGTGGATACCTCGGGAGAGCTTGGCTCAAATACGAGCTCTTGGCTGGAGATGAGTTTCATTTCACCCAAACAGTGCTTTCTAAGGCCCATGTGCTTCTTCATGTGACATTCTTTCCTACCTCCAGGCAGGATTTCATAGTGAGAAAAGCATCTACCTGTCCCACACACACGAGTGGTCTCCTAAAGGTCCCTGTTCATCTCCCATGTGAAGGAGAGAGACAGAATATAGCTCTGGCACTGCTCTGCTAAGTGGTTTGGTCATGGTTATTATTTTTCCTCCCTTTGTGCAGTTTGTGCCATCATCTGTGCTGGCACGAGCTGGCAGGAGGGACCAGCTCCAGCCTCGCTGATGCAGAGGAGGAAACAGTCCAGCGTGTGGAGGAGGGGAAACCAAAGTCAGCAAGCGTGTCCAAACCCCAGAATGATAATGAATGTCTCGGGTAGGACTCTCTGGTGGTGTAAATTAGCAAAATATCCGCAGCGTTTTGCCAAAGCACCATCAGCTCGTTAGGTTCAGCTATGGAAAGTCTTCCCTGGCTCTCCGGGGCTGTGTGTGCCCGCAGAGGGCAGAGGGCGGCGGTGCCAGGCGCGGGTGAGCGGGGGATGCTCTGCCGGAGCATCCGAAAGCACCAGCCTGCGCTTTGCGGAGCAGCCAAACTCCTCATAAGCCTCCCGCTGTGCCGAGCTCTCTCCGTGCCGCTCTGTATGGTAATCACCCCAGATTATATTGCTCTTTAAAAGGCCGCAGCGATCGCTTTTATTTCGCTCGCAGCCAAGCGCGGCTGCCTGGCGGTGATTGAAGGTTAGGCTGCTGTGACCGCAGCTCCCCCGGCCCGGGGCTCGCCTTTCCCCTTCATCCCGTCCCTCCTGGGAGCTTTCCCTGTGTCCTTTGCTTACAACCCGGCTCTCTGCTCGTTTGTGATGTGCTAATTTTGTGACATCTCTTTTCCCAGCCCTGTGCAGGGTGAGGATGGAGCGTGGCAGTGCATTGGGAAGTGGGATGGACGCTTCCCAGCACATAGATTAGGGAGCAGCACCTCCCTAGAGGCATTTTCCCCTTTGCTCTTCCTGCCCAGCCTCTGAGCAGCACAAGGACATCGTGGTGACAAGAGCAACCTGGCCCTTTCCAGTCCGTGGTGGGCTCCGGCTGGCTTTGCTCCTTTGGAATTCTGATAAAAGAGAGGGAGAAGCTCCTGTAAACAACCACGATGCACACGCGGGCTCTGTCCCTCTGCACCACTGCTGCGAGGGGAGAGAGGAAGGCAGAACCCCTGGCAAAGGCGAGATTCAAAAGCCAGGAGGAAGAGAGGCGAAGGCGGCAGGGGTGGCAGGAGAGGCGGTGCGGATGGATGCACGGGAGGATGCTCGTCGAGCACCGGAGAGCCGGAGCGAGCTCATCTCTGCTGCCCGCGGGGTGCCGGGGCTGAGCGAGGCGGCTCTGCTGGCATTTAATTTATTGCTGGACACCGCGTCCCCCGGAGCCGCTGCCTCCGGGTCGAGGAGCAGGACTCGTTTCAAAGCCAGGCATCGCTTTGTGGGTTGTTTTTTTTTTTCGGCCACCACCCGGCGTTTGGGCAATTATTAGTCTAGAGCAGTCGTGAAGGATTTTCTGCTTCAGTTCACGAGTTCCCTCTTGCTGCACAAACACTCTGGTGGGGAACCGATTTTCTCTGTGATGTTCCTGCAGCCGCTGAGATGTCAGCTTGGTGTCTGGGGTATCGCAATGAATGTCTCTTCCCCATCAAAACCATCTGGAGTGCTTTAATAACATGGGGTGAGATCCCAGGGCAGAGCTCCTGTTGCAGCTGAGGATTAAGATAGGATGTCAGAGTTTGTGTCCAAGGGAATCGCATTTTCCCCTTACCTGCAGCATCTTTCCAGTGGATCTGGAGATGTGTTAATCCTGCAAGGCACAGCAGGGTCAGCATCCTCAGGCTGGGGCTGGGGGAAATCAGGCATGAGGGGAGGCCTCACAGCAGCCTACAATATCCTTGTGATGGGTAGTGGATGGGCAGACACGGTTTTCTTCTCTCTGGTAGCCAAGGAATGGCTGGAGCTGTTCCAGGGCAGGGTCAGGTTGGAGATCAGAGAAAAGTTCTTCCCCCAGTGGTGGGCACTGCCCAGGCTCCCCAGGGAATGGGCACAGCCCTGAGGCTGCCAGAGCTCCAGGAGCATCTCAGCGATGCACAGGGTGGGATTGTTGGCATGTCTGTGCAGGGCCAGGAGTTGGACTTCGTGATCCTTGTGGGTCCCTTCCCACTCCATGGTTCTCTGAAATCACTTCTCTGAAGATGGGTGGTTGGAGAAGAATTCTGACTCCCATCAACTCTGTGGTGACCCTTTGCTTTTCCTTAAATGCAGCACAGAAAAGAAAATTCTCTGTGCTGAACATCAGAGGGCTGCACTGTGTGCTGCTGCAGCCCAGGAATGCAGCTGAGGGTCTTATCAGGTTTGTTTGGTTTGTTTTCTGGAGGTTTGAAGCGTGTGGCAGAAACAGCAAGGTCGGAGTTCAGGTTTGACTGCAGTCGGGTGGAACAAGAAAGTTATGAGGCGTTTAGAAAAGTGTTTGTTTTGGGCTTGCATTTGCCTTGTGAGGCCCATTACCGAGTGCAAGCCGTTCTCTGCAGCATGGTGATGGCAGACTGTGGTTTATAGGCCTAATGGAGCTGATTTGTCACTGGAGCAAGGAGGTGTGACTCTGCTCAAGTCTGCAAATTGCCCCCCTGTTTCTGCAGGCTGCTGTTTTTTCTTTCCTTTTCCCCCTTTTCCTCCTCTATCCATCACCATTCTGTGCTCGCCACAGTGATTTCCCCAAAGTCATCTATCCCCAGGCTGTGCCATTAACGCTCAGGCTTTGGCGTGATGGCTTTGTTTGTTCTTGGAAAACTATAAATATTGCTGGAGTAATGGCTTAGAGGATGAAGCTGGGCCATTCTGGGGTGTCTGAGTTCCGGAGGGTTGAAATGTATTTAAAAAAATGAGGAAAAAAAAATAGCTGATGCTGTGAACAGAGTGCAGGAACTGGGGGGGGGGGGGTTTGCTTTGGTCTCCATCAGACACTTTGTCCCTCCAGCTCCAAGTATTTGGCACTGCTGCAACATCCAATCCTATCCAGTATCCTCATCCTGACCCATGTCCTGAGCATCCCCTGCCCTCAACAAAGAAGGAAGTTCTAGAAGCATCCTAAGGAGAAGAGTTTAGTAGTTGTAATACATGATTTGGCTGCCATTTGGAATTTTACCAGAAGAGAGCCTCTTTTTCTGATGGGTTGTTTAGCTTTGTTGTTTTTTTCTCTTGTCTGTGTGTATAAATATGTCCATAAGAAGTGCTATTTGGGATGAGGGCATAGCTTGTTTTAAGCCAGCTCAGCTTCTGTGACTGCAATGTAGATGCAATTTTAGTAATTAGACTCAATGCCTCTGTCTCCTGGCAGAGAGATGTTTTCATGGTGCAGTGCTCCAGCTGTGGTGTTTCAGCAGCTTTCTGGGCTTTACTGGTGATGGGTCAAAATATTAGACAAGGTTTTATATTAAAAAAAGGTGAAATTTCTGGTCTGTGTGTGCTGGGGTGCCCATAGAGAAGCTGTGGATGGGAGATGCTGGAGGGTTCCCCTGTCCTTAGGCTGGGTGTCCTTACCCCAGCAGTAGTATCAAAACCTCCTCTTTATATTTAAGATGTCCTTACAGGAACTAGAAACAAAGATCACTTGACTTATCAGCATTCCACTAAAGGCAGAGCAAGGTATTTCCTGGGATTTGATTGTGTGGGATGGTTTGGGCTGGATGATCTTGGAGATCTTTCTAATCTAAACAATTCTATGACTCTGCCGGGAAAGCTGATAATGGATGTGCAAGAAATAGGAAATGAGGATTAGGTGATGTCCTATTTTCAAATAGGAAAGAATCTGACTTCCCTGGACAATTTCCAATTGGTTTGGGATGATTTTGTTTCTGGGGCGTGGGTTTTCCCAGCCATTGAGGTCAGGACAAGATGAGTGTCAGTGTTCTTGTGAAATGCTGCTCTTCTCAACCTCCCTGAGCCCTAACAGTTCTTTTTGCTGAGGACAGAGCAGCTTGTGAGGAGTGAGAAACATGAGAACCCAGAGGATGGCACTGCCGTTGCTGCTGGAAAAGGAGAACACAGGTGGAAAAGAGCACAGGTGGAAAAAGCCAGGATTTGGCTTCTCTTTGCTGATGGACTCCCCCAGTGGAGAGCAGAGGTTAATTGTTATTTGCAGCCATCCTCATCCCTGCCTTCATTAGCACCACGGAGCAGGTGGACACAAGATGGATGGGGCTGTGCTGCACCTTGGCCTCCCTGGGAGAGGCACAGCTCTGAAGGCAATTTTGCCATGAGAGATGGGATTACACACGGGGAGTTTTGCTTCTCCCATCCTCCCAAGAAGCTCCAGAGCCCACAGCTGTGCAGTGAAGCAGGGAACAAAGGGAGTTAAGATGGAAAGAGAGTGATGGCCAGGAATGAGTTAGACCTGTGTTGGAACATTTTCCTTGAAAGAGGCTGTTACTGAAAATTGTTGGGCTGTTACAATGCAAGGAAATGAGGAATGAAGCAGCGGGGATGGAATGGTTTTGCATGGGGAAACGTTTGGAAAGCAAGGAGCTGGGTTTAGCCTGATCCTGGAAATTTTCCATGTGTACCTTGAGCCCTGGTGATGCCTGGGAGTGGGAGCCCTCATGGCAGGGATGCACACATAAGGATTTACATCACACTGAATTAAAACAAAGCCAGGAAAATCTTCCCACTGAGGCCAAACTGTTTTTTTGCCCAACCTGAATTCTGCCCAAAGCATGGCTAAGGTTAAATCTTTCCTTTTCATCCCTGTCTTCTGTGAAGACTGGACGACTTCGCTAAGTGTGATTGGAGCAGTTTGTTTTTAAGCTCCACATAAGCACTATGCTGGATTTATAGCGTTTTCATTCTTTTGGAATCGACCCACTGGGAGCCATTAAACTTTTATTGCTCTCTGCAGTTGCCTGGCCGGAGCGGGATGGAGCAGCCCTGCTGCTGGAAAAGCTCCATCTTCAGCTGCCAGGGCTGTGCTGGAGAGGAGGGACAGCAGGGAGAGGCCTCCCAGGGCCACCCAAGGGTTTGCTCATCAGCTGGAAGATGCTTTGGATGTGATGATGGTTGTCACAGTCCTCTGCAAGGCAGAGGAAGATCTACAAATACATCCTCCCCTGGCTCTTGCTGTTTCCACCTCTCTTGACTGTCAATATCCCTGCTCATCCTTAAAAGCTGAGCATGTAGGAGGCTTAAACTCTTATTTTTGTTGCATCCTGGGACTACCCAGGTTTTTAAGTGCCTGCTGTGCACCTTGCCTGAGCAGATGAGGACCTAGAAGCCCTCCAAAGGGTTTGTGTGGGAATTTTGTGTGGTGCTGTTTGTCCTGTTTCATCCACAAGCTTCACACCTAAATGTTAACAAAAGGATTCTGCCCTTTTAGGGAGGGGAAAAAATATGATAATGTGAGTGGGACAGAGCATGGGTGTTGCACTGACTTGACACTCTCCTGGCACAGGGAAAGAGAAGAGCTGCCTGCTAAGGGCATTTTTCATGGAATAGAATTTCAGGACAGCATCTTGTCCAGGTCCTTCTCCAACCATGCTGAAGCTAAAGCTGGGGGAGATATTTTCTACCCAGGAGAGAGGGACCAGGCTGGGAGCAAAGTTAGATCACACCCAGAAGATGGTCCCTGACCTGGGTCTGGTGTTGTGGTGGATGAACCACAAATGCAGCAGCTGAAACAATTTCTGGAGGGAAATTCTCTTGGGATTGCAACCTGTGGCTCCTATCCCACTCATCCCAGACCTTCACCACTGTGGGCTTTCCTTTCTTCAAGACAAAACACCCATTATGGCTTTGTCTTTCTGGCTGAACTTTCTGCAACCCTTTCCTTGCATTTTCTCCTTCAGTCAGGGCTCAACCACCCCCGAGGCTCCAATATTCAACCCAAAACATTGGGCAACTGGAATTCTGCAAACAAAAACTGAACATCCCAGCATGGCCACTTTTCCCTCCTGAAGGGAGGTTTGCATTATCTCCTTGTAGCTCCAGAAGGCCAGGCTGGGCTACTTCTGTCGGCATGTTTTCTAATTTAATTACTTATCCTTGTCTCAAATTGTTTATGGTACACTAGGCTATTAAATGTGCCATAAGCAAATGGCTCTTGAAAGAGGAAGAGGATTTATTTGTTTTAGCAACCACTCCAACAAAAGTCTATTTCCTCAGCTAATTAAGATTCCATTCGCTAATTTAAATGTTATGCTAATTAAAGCATAATTCTGAAACTGTAAAAAGGAACTTAAAAAAAAAGGGGGGGGCAGAAAAAAAGAAGCAGCAAGTAAGAAAGAAAACTGGTTGGCCTTTAGAAATTACATTAAATTTATTGTGTTGTTGTAACAATGGTGAATGGAGTAATTATTTCATTTGCCTCTCATGTGCTATTCATGCCGTTGCTTTTATTCATTTCCCCCCATTCTCACACTTCATCTCATTAACACCCCTTCTCTCCCCTCTAATGGGCATCATCTTGCGATGGTTTGAGATGAATTGTGAGTGTGATCCCTGTGCTTCCCTGAAAAAGGCCACACTGAGAGCATTTGAGCCTGTTTATCTTCCAGCCCGAGCTGAGACAACGCTCAGCGGCCAAACTCACGGAGTTACATTGTGCTCACTTTAATTAAAATATAAATAACCTACTTTTGGGGAGGAATAAAGAGAGAGAACAAAAGGAGCAAGGTCTGTTTTGGTTTGTGTTTTCTGTTTTAAATGTGGCTGTGCGTGCAGGGGATTGGCTCCTTTTCTCAGTTCACCCATCAGATTCTGGCCTCGTAACTTGGGAAATAGAATCACTGAGCACTTCAAAAGGAGATTAATTCATTGGAGACTTTACTAAGATAAAGTCTGCTACTTTCAAGGACAGGTTGAATGGGGCTGTGTTTTCGTGGAAGGTGTCCCTGCCTGTGGCAAGGGGTGGAACTAAATGTTCTTTAAGGTCCCTTCCAACCCACACCATTCTGGGATTCTGTGATTGTCAAGCTGAAACAAATCTGTCAGGGAAAAACTTCACCAGAACTAGGGAAACTGAACTTGCTGTTATAGCTCTGGCTTTCAGCTGAATGCAGGGTCTTGGAGGTCCACTGCTCACCTTCCATCTGGTTGATCCCACCAAGATTCATCATCCAGTGCAGCTGGCATGGCCTTGGGACAGCCTGAGAGGTGCCAGGCTGATGGGCATCAGAACCTCAGCCTGAGCATCCTTGCTTTGATGTTTGCTTTGCCTGGGCCAGGGTGAGACTCTGAGCTTTGCTGGAGCCTCTGGAGGCCAGGATGAAAGGGCAGAGGCATCCACAACGTGGAGAGAAACCTAATTCTTGAGAGCAAATGCCTGCACTGGAGAGGAAATAAAAGGAGAGCAGAAGATGAAAGATGAGAGTAAAGAAACCTGTCTGGCAGGAGCAAGACATGAACCCCAACAAAAAGGAGGTTGTAGCAGCCCTAATCTGATCCCCCAGGATGTTACCCCAGCAGTTAGGATATTCTCCTTTCTCCAGGTGCCAGAGCCTTCCCCCACTCCTGGCTGCTCCATCTTGGAAGAAAGAATTTGGAGAAAGTTTCTTTGCAGTGTTGTCTTGCTGTGTTCATATCATTAATAACGAGAAACAGGCAGGAGTTTATTATATTGCTTTAATTTATGCATTTCCAGTTTTTTAAGAGAAAACCAATTAAGATTCTCTGATGAGCCCTCCAGCTCCCAGCAGCTTTGGGAAACACTTGCCACGAGATGCGTTCAATCTGCGGCCAATACCTTTGTGTGTGGTCCTGATAAACACTTCTGGGTGATGCTGAAAGAAATGCAGCATCTCCTCCTGCCTCCTCTCCTGCTTCCCCAGACCTAATCCTGCTCAGTGCCATCACTTTGCCTGGCAGGCTGAGTCCCTGGGTGGTAGAAGTTCAAAGCAGAGTTTGTGGAAAAGCCAATGTGACATTCAAGGCAGGGCTGGCTGACTTTCTGCCCTGTTCACACTGAGGATTGTGAATTTTTTGTTGTTTCAGAGCTGGGGAATGTTGTCTGCATCAGCTGCTCTGGATGTTCCAGTTGGATGAAGGAATTTTGGGGTGTTGTGCCATATCTGTGGAGGGTTAGGGACTGAGGGATGTGTGTTCCTGGCTCAACTCCCTTCCCAAACCCCAATCTCTCTATCCATCCCTAGTTTTTCTCTGCAGGCTCATCCCCTCTCCATCCCAGCTCAGCCCCTCACTCGGACCCACAAGCAGCACCTGCTTTGCCCATCCCAGTCCACAGATATATTTAAACTTTGATCTTGATGGGAAGTGACTGGTGCTACATTAAAGCCATATGTTTTAGAGGGAACGGCGAGGACGTGTAAGCTCAGTGATATTCACATCTAGAGAGAGCTGGGAACTTGTAGTGCCACCCACGCTTGGTATTTCTGCCGGCTCTGCGAGGCTTACACAGCTGGGGAAGGCAGAGTGGGAGCGAGATCTTCTGCTTAAGGGATTTTGTAGAGAGAGATGGATTAGATAGATTTGATGGAAACTGATAGTTTATGAAAATGAATTCACCTGCATCTCAATTTGGTTCTTGATGCCAGGAGACAGAGAAGAAAAGGAATAAAAAAAGATGGGAGGGGGAGAGGGAAAACAATCCCAAGTTAATTAAAGTGCAGTTTTGATGTGCTGTGCTGGGCTGGGCTGTTTTCTTTTTAACTGTTTGGCAAGTGGGATGGATCCCTTTTTGTCAGCTTCCCAGAGAGGAGTGAGCAGAGGGGTCCTGCATCTTGAGATTTCTCTTTGTCTCCTGTGACTGTCTGATCAGTGCTTAGAGGAATGAAGTGGGACTCTGTCAGAAGAAGTGCAGAGAACCATGCTGGCCATGGGTACTTGGCAGCATGAAAAAAAGTGTTTATGATGGCTATGTTTATCTGGGAATTTATCAGAAGTGTCCTGGCAGGAGCAGAATTAGCACTGCTCATTCAGCACCCAGCTGCAGCAGGCTGCCATCCCCACTGGCTGTCACATCACTCCCTCATGTTTGGCCACTGGAAGCTTTGGGATAAGCCAGATGCTGGATGGGAAAAAACAAAAAAATTATAAATCCCTTTTTCAACTGTCCTGCCACCAGGAAGGTGACAAACATGATGTTTTTCTGGAGGCAGGGGAGTCAGGGAAGATCTTTCCATCCCAAGTCATGGAGTTATGAAAAGCTGGGGAGGAGATAGGATTGTCCCTGTTTTCCAAAGAGCAGGAAGAGTCACAACCTGCTTTTCACAGGCTTTGGATATACAAAGATGCCCCTGTCTTCAGTCAGGGCATAGGCAAGAATTTGCAGAGAGCCCAATTGGAGTGGGGCTTGAGCTGAATCTTGGACCTTGGTTTGAATATTCCCATCTGATGGAGCTGTTGGGACAACTGGCTCTGTGTCCCCTGGGAAATGTGGCTTTTCTTTGGTCTGGGTGCTTGAACAGAGCTTTTCCTTTCTTCCCTGTGGTGGAAAACTCTCTGAGCAGCCTCCCACCCTGAGGACCTTGTGCCCCTCTGTGCTGAAATCCTGTTGTCAGGGCAGTGAAGGTCAGAGAGGTTCTTGGAGTACCATCAGAGCAGCAAGATGCAGGATCTGACCCGTGTTCCTCTTGCTGTCTGCTGATACTCTGATTGCTAAATAATTATTGGCATTGGTGAGCACAGGCAGCTCTCAACTCCCCGTGGCTCTAGTCAAATCTCTTCATCTCCATGCTTTGATTCCTTCATCTAGACAACAGGGATAATAATCCTTATTTTCTCTCAGTTTATGTCACTCTTTCAATGTAAATATGAACCCCTTTGGGCAAGAAGTTTCTCTGGGAACACGTGAGGAAAAACCAGCATTTGAAAGGTGGCATTACATGTACGAGCAGGATCTTTTTAACAGGGCTCTGTGAACCTCCAAGGGAACATTTTTCAAAAGAAGATGGGAAAAAAGCCAGCACAGAAAGTTGAAAACAAAACACGTGGGTAAATTAAGGCATGTAAGGCTGGCTTTGGAGTGTGAGGGAAGCATCTCTGCCTGGTTAGTTTATCAAGGGGAGGTTAAGAGGTGATTTCGTTGTGGTCTACATATTTCTCTGTGGGGGAGAAGCTGCTGAAAATGGACAGGTTTTTAATCTAGCAACAAAGAGTGTGTCAGGATCCAGTGCTGGAAGGTGAAGCTGGACTCATTTACAATAGAAGCAGTGTCCGATTTTTGAAGGCAGGATAATTAATCATTGCAACGACTTACTCTGAGCCACAGCAGGGCTGCCATAACCCATGAGCTCTACACTTAAGGGAGATGTTTCTGAGGGGTTTTCAGGAGCCACAAAGAAAGCTGGGAGCTTGTGCTGGACCCACTGGTGGCAGGACCCTGCTATCCATGGGATGGGGACAGCCCCATACTGTCTCACCTCCAGAAAGCTGGACAAGGCTGTTTTTATCCCAGTTTGGATATCTGCACAGAGCTGGGGCATCCCCAGGTGCAGGGAGCAACCACAGATGCATTAAGCACTAATCACTGCCAGCCCTCCAGGGACCAGCAGAGTCGTTGTGCCTTTTTTTTTTTCCTTTCAAAAGCATTTTTAAAAATCAATACAAATAAATAAAGAGGCCATAAATCTAGGAAGACACCCACAGCTCTCTCTGGAGCCCTCTGTTTTGTGGGGATGGGTTGAGGGGTGACAGAGCATTGACCTGCCTGAGACAGATGGGAGGATGCTGGAGCCAATGTACCCTCTAAGGATGCAGGAGAGGGGGCTCGAGGGGTGAAGGGTGCAGGATGTGTATTTTAAGGTATAGGACATCCCCAGCTGGCCACTCACCACAGGAAAATCTTGGCTTTAGGAGCATTTTGTTGACTTTGAGGCAGAGGCCAGGGATTTCATGAAAAACAAGACCAAACTGAGGCAGACCCAGAGGCAGCTCCTTGTCTTGGCTCTCCGTCCTCTTCTGGTCAGGCTTGATTTCCCCGTGCCTGTTTCAGCTCTGGGGGCAGGGGTCACTCTCAGCCTGTGTTATTTGTGCTGAGCAGCATCCCCTGTCTGTGGCACAGACAGGGGGAAGTGATGGGATAATTTCTGCAGGAGTACCCATCCAAGCTCCCTCTCTTTTCATCTCAGCAGGGGGAGTGGTTTTTTTGAGAATGGTTTGGGAAACATTCTGTGTGACCCTGGGAGTTTGGGGTGGATACTGAAGCTCTTTGTCCTGCTGCTGAAAGCTGACTAGGAAATCTCAGATGAATTGTGCAGTGGGTAATTTCCAGTGCTCATCCACACTTGGAGGCACAAGCTAGTTAAAGCTCTTTGCTAAGGAAAAAATATTCTTATAAAACACAAGATGCTGCATGTACCCCCTGCCATCCAAGCCAAACAAACTGTGGCTTGGGCAAATAGAGCACAAAAGGGTGACAAAGGCACTATCCTTTACCTGAACACCGTTGTCATCCTGTGGTGTGCAGCAGAGAAACAACTCTGCCTTGGCAAGATCCTGCTGAGGGGGAGAATTTATGCATGGCACCTCCAAATCCATATCTGTGGTGCAAGGTGGGAGCAGCAGCAGCTCAGGGGATCCTTGCTGGGTCCCTGGGAGTAAAATTCATCTCTGTGTGCTTGGTGTGATCTCAGCAGGTCCTGTGGCTCTCCTGTCCCCCTTTCCCCCATTCCCCCTCGAGGGGGGCTGGCTGTTTCTGGCACAGAGGGTTTTCCTCAGGCAGGTTGTGCAGGAATTGCTGCGCTCCTTGGTAATCATGGACTGTCAGCAGCCTAAGGAGGGAGTTCAGCTCAACACCAGCACTGCAAGGAGAGATAATGGTAAATAACCAGCAGCTATTGGGGAAGGTTGAAGTAAAATAAATGGATCCAATTTTCAGTCTTTCTCCTGGGTTTTTTAATTTTTTTTTTTCTTTCCCTCGCTCTATCCTTTCTTCCTGTTTGACTCCAGAGCAGCTCAGGCTGGTGCAGCCCCAGCAGGGCTGGAGAGCCCTGCACCTAAAACTGAGGGGGGCCAGGTCTTTTGCTTTGGTCTGCACCCAGGTCCCAAGTTCATAGGTGTTGAGGGGGGAAGCAAAAAAGCAATTTGACTTCTTGTCGAGGGAGAAACTGGGAAGGAAAACTGGTCACTGCTGAGTGGATGGAAGAAGAGAAAAGGGGCTCAAAACCCCTCCCAATGTCTTAAAAAAATCTTTTCCTAGTCTAGCTGCCCACACATAAACAAAACACATTTTCAACCTGTTCCTTCTCTATCCTTGACAGCACAGTGGCAGTTTTTGCCAGAAGTCCCCGTGGGCTTGGTGGAAACGTGGTGGTGGGAAGCAAAGGGTGCCCGTGCCCCGCGGGGGCTGCAGGAATGGCTCCAATCGCTGCTCGCTGACCTCTGCCTGAGGCTTTGAAATCCATGTGAGAAAACCATAATAGCTCCCCACCTTGCACATCCTCCTTGTCAAAACAGAAACATTTCTTGCAGGACTTCATCCAGGACTTAAATTCCTCCAGAAATTCCTCTGCAGCAACTCTCTTTTCTGTTCTGCATCCAGGAGCTCTGCTGTCAAGCTGCTTTTCTTCCTTCCCAGCATCTCTTTTTCAACACTACCTGCTGGCTTTGGGGACTGCGAGGATACAATCCTAATTATCCTCGTGGTGCTTTCTGTTCAATTCTTGGGATTACATCTTCCCATCAGGGAAGAGCAGGTGCAGTAACTGGCCCTGCTGTTGACATAGAACAGAGGAAAACTGGGCTCTCCTTTGCAAAGTATTTTTGGGGCCACATTGAGGTGCTGAAAACAATTTGGGTGCTTGAGCTGGGTGCACCTTCTGGAGCTCTGGGAGCCTGCAGGTCATGCCAGCCCCTTCTGTCTCTGCTGAGTTTTCTGGGATTCAGGAATGACAAACAGGCAAAGCACAGTGCAATTAAACACGCCGTGTGCTGGCTCATTAAGTGCTTGCTGGGAATGAAGTAAAAGCCTCGCTGACAGCCCAGCCTGGCAGGAGCAGGGAGGGGACTCAAGGCCAGGCACTTGCTTGATGGTGAGCGTGTTTCTGACCCTGTTCCACGAGGTGCTGAGCTGGGATCCAGAGCATCCACAGCCTCTCCCTGCCACACCCCGCTCAGCTGTCCAGTGCTGCAGATGAGAAATAAAATCGAATAAACAGCAATTTTCCAGCCGTGCAGGCTCTTTGAGCCCTGATTGCAAGCAGTGTGCTGTCTGCTTTTTCAACTTCTCCTGCAAAAGCATGTCAGGTTTCCTTGGAAACTTCTGAAACTTCCTGTCCTTGGCGTGAATGCTCAGTGGTGTTGAGGACGTCGTGTGCCGCAGAGTGGGTTGAGCTGTTGAGCTGTGGTGTTGCCCTCCCTGCACCTCAGTGTTGCTCAGGGGGAATTTCCAGGGCTTTTTGGGATGCTGTGTTTGTGGTGCTGCAGGGAAAGCTGCCTGTGGTGACATCATTCCCATTGCAGGAGCTTCACCTGGATTCACCTGCCAAGGCTGTGGGGTGGTGTCTACTTTTGAACCCTCCAGAAAGACAAGGGGAATCAGTAAATCAAATATCATCGGGGAATCTTCTCAAACAGCAAGGTCACCTCTGAAAATAGGGAAGATGGAGAGGCTCTTGGGCACCTTTTTACGGCTAAATTGTTCCTCAGCTCACAGCAGGCAGCCTTGCTGACCTTCCCACCCTCTATTCGAGGGAAAGCCCAGGTGGTTCTCACAGCTCCGGTGAGTGATGCCCCAACACTTTTCTTCCCCCCTTTCTGAAATCTGAATTTTCCATAAAGCTAAACCCAGACCTCTGGTGAAAGGTGTCTTCTGTTGCACAGTCATAGGGAGATGAGGGAAAAAAAGGGTCCTCTCTCTTCTTTTAGGCTTTTTCTCTCGCCTTTTCATTTTCCTAGAGCCTTGGAGTGAAATTCCGTAAGGGCTCTGTGAAAGAGCGCTGACACAAGACTCTAATTTCAGGTGTGAATATGGAGACGTTTTTCATTAGGAAGCATATGGTGTTAAGGTTAAAAAAAAAAAAAAAAGAGATGAAGTTTGACAGCCAGGAACAAAGCAATGAAATAATAACTACAGGTGGGCAAAGCCTCCAGCAGCGTTTGCAAACAACAAAACCAAGCCAGGGGTGGTTCAGATCCAAGTGTTATTGTTACTTACTAGAGTTAGTGGAAAATTTTTCAGGGGAATCAGGGTTGTTTTTTGACAGAAACTTGGGTTTTCATCAAAAGTGAAATTTCCATGGGAAGTGTTCACCTTCAGAGGGAAATTTGGGCGTGTGGTAGGAGACAAAGAAAGAGAGAAAGAAAGAAAGAAGCAAAGAAAGATGTCAGAAAGCAGCTGAGGAGTTTTGATGCTGAGTGATGGATGAAGTGCTCCCCCTGCCCAGTGCCAGTGCCAGGTAAATGCAGACTGGGGAGGTGCCTGCTGGGTGACTGGGTGTTGGTCACCTTCAGCTCAGGGGGATCAGGCACCTGGCTCCATCCCTGCTGTCAAACACTTGCCTCATCTCCCCATTAAAGCAACCTCATAAATGCACAGCAGCTTCCCCACCCATAAGAAAATGTTTCCTTGATTCTTTCCTTTGGGAAGTCATATAAGTTTTCTGCCTTCTCACCTCCTGATTTATTTTATCTCTTGGAAGTGTTGCCTAATGGCTGCAGATCCAGATAGGGATGTGTGAGAGGCAGCTGTCCTCTAAAACATCTTTTATTTGTCTTTCTGCCTAGGAAAATGGGGTTAAAGGTATTAATACACTTGATGAAATGCTGGGGAAGATGCTGATTAAAAGCCTGGGATGGGAGGTGGATCTTTGCTGCCAGACCACTGTGTCCAGCCTCTCATCTCCCCTCAGGGCTTTGGGAGAAAGTTGAGCTCGGGAGCCAAATGTCATTGCTGAGGCTCTGCTTTCTTCTCTGCTCGCTGAATGCCAGGTCCCGAGTGGCCTCACAATTTATGGTGAATATTTTATATCTCTAAATGATGTTTTGTGGGATTCTGCTCATCTCACCTGCTGTGCCTCCTCCTGTCGAGGATGGAGCCTTTGTTGTATGTGTTAAGCTTGACGAGGCGCCGTTTTTCCAAATGGATAATTCTGTTCCTCTGCTGTCGAGGAAATCACTTCCTTCCTGGAAAGGCTGATCTGTGGCCTAAACAAGGCTTTGGCTGCCAGGGAGAAGCCTGGGTAAAGATGTAATGTGCTGCAGGTGACCTTGAGATAAGGCATGGAGGGCATTCCTTATATTTTTCTTGGTCTTATTTTGGAGTTTGTTTGCACTGGGAGAAGTTTCATTGTAAGGAAAAGTGGGGGTTACTGAACACCCTCCTCATTGACCACTTTCCATTAGCAGGCAGGGCAGTGCAGGGAAAGAGGAATTTTGAGGGGGGAAGAGTTTTCTCTACAAAAGAGAAAAGGGGCACTTAGAAAAACTGGAAAGATAAATGGCATGAGGAACAAGGCACTGAAGAACCCAAGTCAGGAGATCAGATTGGGAATAGGCTGCTCATTTTCCTGTTACAGCCATCACCTTCTGCTTTGAGCTGGCTCACACAGGCTTGGTGCTGCGTGTCAGCTCAGGGGAAATAAAGCAGGTCCCAACATGCATCCCTGCAGAGCAGGAGCAGGATGGAGCCTGGCCTGCCTTGCTGGCTGCCTCAGAAGCTGGAAGCTGGAGCATCATGCTCCACAAGTGGTTGCATCCCAAAACCCCTGGGGGACACGCTCCCACCACGCAGCACAGGGCTGTGACTTCGGGGACCTGCAGGAGGAAAGGTGCCACAGAGCCACCGTTTTTATTAACACCATGGAAGGTTGCCAGCCATAATTAAAGCCGTGAGAAGCTTGGCGGTCTCACTCCACAGAGCCTGGTACAAATATTTCTGTTGGGTTTGATCCATGCTGCTCCAGAGCCTCTTGGTTTCACCTCGCGCTGCCGAGCTGCGTGAGGTCTCTGTGAAGAACGTGAAGCCCTCGCCGAGGTGAAACAAGGCAAAGCTGACGTGATGTGAACGCTGATGAGGCAACCAAGTTTCTTCTCAGCAGGCCATAGTTTGCCTGCAAAGTTTGGGTAAATTGGATGGGAGTGAAGTAACTTGGAAAGTCAGTTCAGTAGCGCCTTGTGTGGGATTCGCCGGCATATTTCCCGCATCTTCTCTGTCTCGGGGAGGAGGAGTGTGGGGAAGGAGGTGGGGAAGAGCAGACTAAGAAGAGGAGGCAACCTTTCGTAACTGCGTAGAGATGTCTCTCCTCCTTCCCCACTCTTGCAGGAGCCATCTGCTGCAGCTCAGCAGGCTTGAGCCCAGTCAAACTGTTTTCTCCCCCTGCCTCATAAATTCCTTCTTGCAACTTCAGGCAGGTGTCAAAGTCTTGGTTATAAATGCACCCTTTGGAGAACCTCTTGGCAAACATGGTTTCTTTAGGGACAGAGTTATTTCATGGCTCGTGCTGTTAGCTCCATAAAAACACAGCTGTGGTAGGTGCCCAAGTTTCTCCATGGTCACTAAGGAGATATGGGGGACTTAAGAGTTGGTTCTCACTCCTTGCACCTCTCTGGTGGTGCTGGAGGAAACTTGGAGGATTTGCTTGGCTGACAACCTTTTAAAAGACAAGATCTTCCTGACGTAATGCTTGCTGGGGTTTTAGGAGAAAATCTTCCCATTTGAGCAAAATCTGAACAAAGGGACCAACTTAGAGCTCTTTTCAGGCTCTTACCCTTAAATTTTGAAGGTGACTTTAATCAGCTCCTGGAGGAATTGTCCCACCCTTGGCAAACTCAAGGGGATTGAGATGATGATTTAACCTCCACACAACAGAAACATTTGGTACAGGACATAGTAGCTATGATATCATCCCTGTGACAACAGATGACTCATCCCCAAGATGATGAGAACCTCCCCTGAATTCCTAAAAGTCCTCTCTCATCCACACTACTGAGCCCAAGCTGTTGGATCCAGCCTACAGACACAGTCCTGCTGTCCCATTCTGTGAATCAAACACACCCCAGAGCGCCACAACCACAGATTGATGGTGGCTTTCTTGAAATCACCACGGTTTTCCTCAACAGCACCTCCCCAGCTGCATGCAGTGGGGTTAAGAACGGAGAAAGGGATGAAGAACTCTTCCATCTGCTGCCCCCCTCTCCTTGCACACCCGAGGGGAGGGCGGTGGTGGGGGCACAGCCGAGGAGCCCGTGGGAGGTGGCTCGGGGGGCTGTGGGCATGCAGGGTATTTTTAACGCCGCTCCCCGAACGTGCAGCCGGCACCGGCAGAAAGTGCCAGATTGCCAGCCCAGCCAAGAATTCCAGGCTTGTGAGCTGTTGGGGAGGGAGACGAGGCGTGAATTCAGGGAGCCGAGCTTTTTTTCTTTCCCAGAGGGTGCAAAGAGTGAGCTGGAGCGTCCCTCCATAGACGTGTGCTCTTGCACCAGGCGGGGACATCCCTGCTCGCCCCAGCTGTGGGCTTGGGGTCATCCCCTCCAAAATATCTCCTGTTCACCCACCCCCTCCTCATGGCCATGCAGCAAGGTGGCCTCAGCCCATCTTGGGTCCCTGAGCATGTTCATGTGCTGAAGTGGTACCAGTCCAGCTCCTGTTTGTCCCCCAGAAGGAGACAGATGACAGCCAGGAGCTGAAGCCAAGCTGGTTGATTCCTCTGCTGCAGCACAAACAGATTTTGTGCTTGTTCCTGACCTAGAAACGGGGCCAGCCACCTCGAGGTGAAGAGCTCTGCATCCTCTTACCCATCCCTGGAGCCTTTTAATCTTTTGAGCTGAAGATCTTTTGATCTGAGCAGCTCTGTAGTGCAGGCCAGGCTGGCCAGGAGGTGTTGAATGTTTAAAAACCCTGGGCTGCTCTCGCTACAGGGGAGTGATGCAGGCTTAAAAACAGGTCTGGTTCCAACTGTGTCTGGTCAGGGGATGGGGGAGGACAAGGACACCTGGCAAATACTTGGGTGCCAGGCAGCAGCGTAATATCCAAAGGTGTGACTCAAGAGAAGTGCCTCAGGCTAGAGTAGCATCCCTGGGGCTTGGGGCTGCTCCTTGGGATGGGAGTAAGGACTGAATTAATCCCTGCTAAACCTCTGATTTCCTTAGGAAACCCCTGCCTGCTTCTCAAACTGGTCAGCAGTGCCTGAGTATCCCCAAGGGTTGAGATAAAAGCTTGGAAAGACCACCAAGGATCAGGAGCTGCTGTCCTTGGGGTGCTGGCAATGCACCCCCCTGAATTGTGCTGCTTGGGGGAGACCCTGGCAACTGATGCCACAACCTTCCAGTCACCACAGAATACTCCATTTCCAGCCTCCCAAGCTGCACATTGGAATAATCTCTTCAGCAGCCAGGAGGACTTTTTGGAGAGCTGTTATCTTGCTCCTGGTGCACTGGATTTGAGTAGCTGAGATATCTGTGTAATGCTTCTCCTCCTGATGCAAACAGGCCCCATTTCCTGGCAATTCAGGGGTTTTAGGGGATGCTGCTCTGGCTTGAGAAGGGAGCAGTGGTCTGGCAGAGCACAACCTTGGACTCTGACCTCACAGAGCCTTTGCACAGCATTTGCTGCCTAATGAGGCTTAGGCAGCAGCCTGGGAGCTGCGTGGCAGATCATTGCAGGAAGATCAGCTATTATTGGAGTTGGTGCAGATGATCTAAGCGATGATTTGCTTCTCTCTCAAAATACAATTAGGCACTTCCACCAGCTCAAAGGAGAGTAAGGGCCTGAACTATTTGTGGCTTTGTGCTGAGGGAGCAGAAGAGTGAGTGCTCCTGGTCTGGACAGCTCCAGATGAGCTTTGCCTCGTGGTGGCTTTTGTTAGCAACGCTCAGATAGAGCTCTGTGTTGTGTGTCTACATTTTTAGCTCCATCAGATTTGCAGCTGTGCCCCAAGTATGGGGTGAGGTGCTGGAGGCAGAGGATGGGCATTGATGGAGTCAACTGAGTCCATCCACAACATGACAGCAGCAGGGAAGGGGGAGAAAAAACTGACTTGGCAGAATCCAGCATAGAGAGGTTGTTATTTAGTTCCTAGAGTGGGAGAAAGGCTGCACACAGCTGCATTTCTTCCCTTCTCTCTGGCTGGTGGGGATGTGATGGTTTGGGCTCTGCCCCCAGAACTGCTTCTCTGCTCAGCAGGAGCTAAGGAGCAGTTTTGTCAGCTGGCATACTGCCTCCTGCACTCACTGAGGTATGCTGGCTGCAGCCTTGCTCCTTTGCAGGTGAGCTCTGCCTCATCAGGAGCCAGTACCATGCCAAGAAGATGCTTGTGTGAGATTATTCCCAGTCTGGTACCCAACCCTGGGTGCCTTAAAGGAGATTTCCTCTCTCTGCACTGTACTTTGCCTTTAAACACTCCTGCCTGGTAGTTGCTGCAAGTGTGAAAGCACTTCAGGTCAACTGGTGTTTCTGAACACCTTAATTAAGTGCTTTTTGCTTCTATTGAGCCCCTGCCCTTAAAAACCAGCCTTGAAATTGCTACATATAACTAACACCTTAAGGTTGCTTTATCACCTTAACTTTCTGCTTACAGGTTCATTCTTCCTGGAGCAATCCCTTCTGCCTGCCCACCCCTGCTTGTACTGGGATCTCCCTGGAAGGGCTGCCCCACATCCCTTCCCTGCTAGATCTTTCTGCCCCTCCTTCCTTCCAGGCTGTCTGTAAAAACAGGATCAGGGGAGTGTTTTGAGGGGTGTACTTTGGGCTCCTGGGGCTTTGGTGTGGGCAGCATCTTTGGGCTGTGGTTGGTATCGTGGTGAGGTATGGATGCAGGGAAGATTTGTAAGATTCTATCCTGATTTGAAAGACAGGTGCCTGCCAATAAAGGCAGAAGCTTCTCTTTGAAATGGAGAATGTAAACCTGCTCACTCCAAATTATTATTATAATTTTGAAATTAAGGGGCTCTCAGGCAAAGATATGGGAATTAGGAATAACAGTTCTTTACTAGGAAAATTAAAATAGAAATGCAGTATTACAAAGAACAGTCCCAAATCCACTGACAGAGTTAGAATCCAAGCTGGTGGTGGCAGCAGTCCCATTCAATGGTGGCTGCATCCTCCTGCAGTGGCAGATGTGGTTCAGCTGGAGCAGTGCTCCTGTAGAAGGTGCAGTTTTCCTCTGAAGGTCCAGGGATGATGTGGAAAGGTCTGGCTTTCCTCTGGAATCCAGTGGAAAGACAAAATAACTTGCTGTTCAAAAGCTCAGTTTTTCTCTGGGTAGGAAGGGTTTGGATCTTCCCCCTGGCTGGAGCATCTCCCAGTGGGATGATGGAATTTTATCAGTCATGCAGTGGGACTCAATGGCCATGAACAGGAGATATCTCCTGGAGGGAGGATGGGCTGTGGGAAAGATAAAGATGATTGCCCCAGCTGGTTTAAAGATGGCCCATTAGCAGATAATATGTGCCAGGAGATAAAGATCACTGCCACACCCAGTTTTTAACAATGGCCCATTAACAGGAGATATCTCCTGGAGGGAGAATGGGCTGTGGGAAAGATAAAGGTGATTGCCCCACCTAGTCTTAAAGATGACCCATTAGCAGATAATATGTGCCACAGAGATAAGGAATCACCACCCCACCTGGTTTTAATAGAATACACATTTCTGGCCACATCCTATATTGCAACCCAAGACAGGTTCCTACTTTTCCCTGCTGTGGGTTGGACCCTATGGTAGTATCCCAATGCACAACACTGTCCCCAGCTCTCCTGCTGTCTTCCCTTTCCCTTCCCCTCTGCTGTTCAGAGCAGTTCCATGTTTTAGGCTGTAACCACCATGCATTGTGAATTTCCATAAAGGACGTGTTGTGGAAGGGAATTGTATTGTATATGCTGGCTGCATGCTTCCTTTTAAACTATACCCCTGTCACCAGGCAGCTTTCTACAGGTTGGTTGCAGAGTGAACAGCTGAGAACCTGTGGGAAGACCCAAATGGCACTTAAATTATATTTGCTCTTTGATTTCGAAGACATTTAGTACCATTTAATAGAATCAGAATGCAATTTAACTCTGCCAAGTGGGGGAGGCCGCCTCGGGAGAAGTGACACTGCCATAGCTGGGGAAACAAAAAAATTTAAGTGAGCAAAACAGCAGGGTCGCATTTACTATCCGGGTAATTATTATTAAATAAAGAGCAGAGTGGGACTGTGTCTATCAGCCTCCCCGAGCACTCCAAGTGGCATTAACCACTTCAGGGCCGTGGGATGCTCCGGGTTAGGAGCACTCCGGGGACACTCGAGGCGTGGCAGCTGGAGAGGCTGTTGATCGTCAGCCCGAATTAACCGGGAGCGTTTAAGCGGAGCTTAAGTGCTAATGGTCCCGTTAGCCCGGCTGGGCTCCCTCCCCCGAGCCGGCAGCAGCACTTCACTGCCGATATTGTTTTCTCCACCAGGAGCTGGTTATTAAAAAAATGATGCAGGGAAAGGGACAGGAGCTGAGCACATCTTGGAGACAGCTCCACAGGGAGGTCTGGCTTTGCTGCCTTCCTGTCTGGCTACAAGGATGATGAAGACTTCTTCTTCGAGTTTAAGCATTTTCAATATTTTTCCTCCTTTATTTATTTTTTCCACCGTTTTCTGGTGTTGCTGTTTATTTGGCTGTTTGGTTTTTGTTTTTGTTTTTTTTTCACGTTGCTGTTGGGGATTTTGCTTGCGTTTTTGATTTTATTTTTAACTTTAAACTGTCCATTTCAGCCGCCAGGATGCCTTAGGTTTGGCAGCACTAAGTTCTCTGCAGTGAGGAGCAGTTAAGCCCGGCCTGGCTGCCTGGCAGTGCCCTGCTTAATTTAAGATTTTTGGGCAGGTCTCCAATGCAGCGAGACAACGCCGTGGGCGGCCGATTCCCAGCCGTTGTTCCCTGCCTGTTTAAAGGAGATAATAGCACTTCCCAGCCTCACCGGGGGTTTGCAGAGCACGAGTCTATTAAAGATTGCGAGGTGCTAAAGATGCTTTGCTGATTGGGGCTATACAAGGAGCTGAGGTATCTGGTTTAGGGGAAGCTTTGCAGCTGTGAAATCAGAAGATTGTCTTTCTCATTGCCTTGTGCCTGGAAATCAGATTGAGTTGTTAGAATTTTATTTTTGCCTGAAAAAAAATTTACAGTAAACTGGGAGATAACTTATGTGTGGTGATGGTACATTGCGTTCCTTGAGCATGTTTTGGCTTCTTCCACAGCAGGGAAACACTCCCAAATTGCAGATGTGGAAACTGAAACACTGAGGGTCGAGGTGATGGAGATCACCTGGACCAAAAGGATGTTGGAGCTGTCTTGCCCTCATTATTCTGCCATCCATCTGGAGACCAGCAGGTCAGCAGATCCCAGGATGTGCTGGATGGGAATTGTGGAGAGGAAAGGTCCCCCCTAAAATGGTCAGCAGTCATTTCTGCTTCTTCCAAACCACCCAAAATCCTGCTCACAGCAGCTCTGGGTGTCAGTGGGGATGTGCAGGCAGAGGCTGCAGCTCCAAGATGAGTTTTCCCTGGAAAACCTGGAGCCCTTGTGCCATTATGACAGATGCAGGTCTCCATCCCTCCACTAGTATTAGGTGTGAATTTATGTCTGCATCTCTCAAACAGCTTGATATATCCAATCCTCCTGGATAAAGGCAAAGGATTGAATTATTTCCAAAGGACAATATTTCATTTCCTATAAGTGCCTTAATCTCGTGAGTAAATATTACAGCTTTGTGCTATAATCCCTAAGCTGGTATATCTCTTCCCTTCCCAGTTACCTTTTGTGTTGATTTACATTTAATATGTTGCCATTAAATCTCTTTCTCTCCCTGAGGCCTATTATAAGTGCAGTATTTATTCTGTTGAGTCTTTTTTAGTCACATTTCTATTGTATTCTAATGTGCTCACACAAAAGACTGCTGGGCACATTCCTGGGATATTTGCATCTTTTTCTTCCCTAATTTTTTTTTTTTTTCTGAAAACACATGGTGGTTTGGCCCTGCACCCAGAGATTCCTCATACAGATGGGATTCCTCAAGGATATCTTCTCTGCTAACTCCTGGGCTTTCCTGGTCTGCCAGTCCTGCTCCCAGGAGGAGCATCCTGCCTGGTAGAACTGAGCATCCTGATCTGTGGGAAAAAATCCCTGAATCAGCCAGGGAGATCTCTAACGCATTTTATCCTTTTGCTCAGACTTTGCATGAACCACCTCACTCATTAGGCTGCACAAGGAGAGGTTTTCTGCAATTTGCAGGCAGGAAAGGCTGGTTGGAGAGCTGGCTGGGGTGTTTAAGGGCATGACATGGCAGGGGGTGCAATAGCTGCAGGTAAGTTTTGGGAGAGAGTGGGGATTTTTTGTCTCCTTGATATAATGATGGGTCTTTCTAACCATCTCCTGGGGTATCTGAGGGTCTCTGCAGCAAAACTTCGGGGAGAGGAGGAGGCCACAAAAATTTTCCTGAGCTGGGAACCTCCCCTGGGTGATGGTTTTGGGGGTGGGTGAGAGATGTTGTGGGTTTTGGGGTGCAGGAGGATCAGAGGCTGTGGGAGGCTGGGGAGAGGCACAACTCCATTCCCTTCTAGGGGTGGGGAAACTGAGGGAGGTCACCCCACTTTCTAATGGGAAAGGGAGAGTTCATCACCCCTAAAAGAACAGAGGAAAGCAGAGAGCTGGTAAGGGAAACCCAAACCCCTCCTGTCCCCCTGCTCTCAGCACCCACCCTCAGTGGGCACTGCTCATTCTTCATTCTGCCTGATTCTGGGGGGCTGTGTCTCTATTTTCCAGGCTTTGGAGGGAGGTGTGGGAGACTGGGGGTCTGTGCTGCCTGGGTTGCTGATTTCTGTGTGCAAATCCCTGTATTTTCCCATGTCCCTGTTCTTTTCTCAGCTGTCCCCTCGATATAATAGCTTTGCTCCTCTCTAAAGTGCCTGGATCTCTACAGATTAAGGGTGCTCAGCAGAAGCTATTATTATTGTGATGCTTTTATTGCATAGAGAGACTTAGACATTAAAGGACTCCTTCAGCTGAGGCTTTTAGAGGTAGAGAAGATTGGCCAGAGCAGATTTGGGTGCAAACATCCACCCCAAGAGACAACCTGCAGCAGCAAAGAGCTGAGCTCATCTGCCTGGCTTGGAGGAGAGGCTCATGCTCAGACTGCAGATTTCCAGCAGATTTCTGAATGTCAGCTCTCCTCTGGAGCATCCCTGCCCATGGGAGGCAGGGATAGGCTTCCCCCCCTCCCTGCCTTTGCAGAAGGTGCTGCTGAAAAGCAGGAGGTGACACAGAGCTGTAGGTAAACCCTGTCCCACTTGGCTGGGACAAAAATCATGTAATTATTGGCTAATGGTTTTAAGCAGGTTAAAAGTGTGCTCAAGCCTGGGTGTCTCCTATCACCTTACCACCATCACCTCTACTAAGGACAGGTCTTGTGGTAGAGCCACTGCCAGGTCCTTTCTGGGACCATCAGCATGGATTAAACATCCCAGAGAAGCCTTTCCCTACAGGACTGGAGTCTGGGATTAAGGTTCTGTAAGATGCAAAAGCAAAGGAGCACGAACAAATATCCAGGGGTAGTGACAAAATGGCTGCATTTGAGCTGTGCCAATGAGGAGAACAACAAAGGAGGGAAAAACAAACGTTGGCTGTTGGGGGACACGGGGAAACTATGCTTTTATCTCCTTTAAAATCACTCTGCTCTGTTTGGTTTTTAAATCTTCCTTCCGCACTGGAGTCATTCTGCTACTACGTGCAAAGCTACCGGGGGACTTGGAGGAAGAGGGAAAAAAATTAATTGAATCCTTAGGTTTGAGTGATGGCTACTCTGAGAGCTTGTCAACCTGATGGTAAATCTTGGGGGTGTTAATTGCTTTGAAATCCCTTTCCTCTCGTCAGCAGTTCCCCACCTTCCCTGCAGTCCCGTTTCGCTTGTTTGCAGCCCACAGCGAGCTGCCCGTGCACAGCTCTGAGCATCCAGGGGAGGCTGGGGGTGAGAGGGAGGGATGCCTTCTCCTTATTCCCTTTCCAATGGCTCCTGTTTGCTGATAAGGTTAATTGATTTCTTTTGCTTTAATTAACGAAATTCAATTTCCGCTTAATGAGAAAGATTTTGGTGTGACACGTGTAAATGGCGAAGTGAGGAGTGCCAGGCGAGAGGGGAGGGGGGAGCAGCCTGTGTGTGGGCAGGCAGGGAGGGAGGTGGGGCCCCTCATCCTGGGCATCCTCCTTGTGTCCCCAAAAGTGAGGAGCAGCCCATTGCTGCATCCTCTGTGGCACCCAGGATCATCCCCAAACATCCTCTGCAGTTTGGTGCAGCTTTGACCTGTTCAGGCAGAACTGACTCTAGGATGGATCATGGAATGGTTGGGTTGGAAGGGACCTTAAAAGTCATGGCATTCCATGGGCAAGGATACCTTCCCATACCCCAGGTTTCTCCAAGCCCTGTCCAACCTGGCCTTGTACACTTCCAGGGATCCAGGAGCAGCCACAGCTGCTCTGGGTGGCTCCTCATCCTCACAGAGAAGAACTTCCACATATCTGACCCAGCCATCTCCTTTTTGGGCCCATGGCTCCCTTGTTTGTGATGAAATTGGGATCAACAGGAGAGGAGCGTGGGGGGAAGGAGGACAGCAGAGAGAGTCACTTCTCATCAAGTTGATCAATCTTTCTGCTGTTGAAGCCTCTCAATGAGTTGAATGTGATTTTCTCTGCCTTACGCGCAAGGTGGAAGTCGATCGCTTTCAATTTTCAGCATGCAGAACTGGCACTCTGTCAAGCTCCTGCCTTGCATAACCATGATTGCTGCTGGTGAGGGCTTCCAGCACACCCAGAGCTGTGCTGGGAGCAGGGCTGGGTGTGGGCAGCATCCCCTGCCTGGGAGCTCTGGCCAGGCTGATCCCTCTGGTCACTGCATGGGGTGAGATGCAGGGAAAGGGAGAGTGAAATCTCCTCATGAGGCTGAAAAAATGCTGGGCTGGGCTGTGAGGGGGCAGTTGTGACAGCACAACGGGCCTGATCACCCCAGGATTCCAAACCCAGAGCCCTGAGAGCGTGAAGCTCATTGCACATCAGCCCAGGGCTCTGCAGCTCTGTGGTCAGGGAATGGGGTAGTGCTGGGTGGCATTAACCTGTCTGGGAATGTGGAGAAGCTCTTGGTGCCTTACAAATTCCCATTTCCCATGAAAGAATCCCAAAGGAGGATAGAACAGGCATTGGCAGGGAGTTTGGGACATTATGTTGTCAGCAGCTTGGGGTGTGAGCGTGGCCTGGAGCCTCCTGCCTGCCACAGGGGCCAGAGGCTGCAGATAAGAGAAAGTGATTTCTGGTTTTAATTAACTGAGCTTTCATTTCAGGATAAACAAAGGCCGTGTTTGTGTGCTGACAGCTGGCTGTCCTTCTGGGTCAGATAAGAAGGCAAGTTATTGCCTCCAAGCTCTGAGAGAGACCAGGAGAGAGTCCAAGGAGCAGGAAACTGAACAAATGCAGGGTGGACCTACACGGGCTGCAGGGCTGGGCTATTGTGTGTGTTAAATAGAGATTCTTGTGCCTATTCATCCTCCTGCCCCTGGGTAGGAGCTGCTGTCCTGCCATTGTCCCAGCAAATCCCTAAACCAGTGGCAAGCGTGTTGTGGCGGGCAGCCAAGGCTTCCTCTGCAAAGCTGGAGTGTTCCCGAGGGCTTTGCTGGCTCTGGGAAGGATGATTGCACATCCCTGCATGAGCTCTGTGATTTCTGAGTCTGCTGGTACCCTGAGGATGAAACTGTCCCTGGGATGTGTTCCAGGGAGAGGAGGGAATTGCCCCGAGGCCAGGCACTGGTTTGATTTGGCAGCCCTGGGTTTGGCTGGAGCAGAGGCTCCTTGAGGAGGATCAGGCAGTGCCAGGCTCCCCAGTTCAGTGTCCCCTCCCAGGTGATCGAAGCGTTCAGAGACCTGAGAAACGCCAGCATCCCAAGCATCCTGTCCTAAAGAGCACATTCCATGGGGAAAACATGGAATTCCACCTGCTGCTGCAGGGAGGGAGGAGCAATTAAAGAGATGGAGGAGTGAAAATGTCTCTGCATGGCTGAGGATTCAGAAATTCAGCCAACCTCTGTGGCACCTCTCCCCATCCTGGTAGGGACAGCATGTGCTGCTGTTCACTGCTGTGTTCTGGCTGAGCAGAGGATGGGGAGAACTATATTTTGGCAAGGATGGGCTCCCTGTGGGTGCCATACCCAGGTGTAGGTGTCTGTGTGCACTTCTGGTGGATCCAAGCACCAGGACAGCACCTCCAGGTCTCTGGAACTCTGCACAGCAAAAAGCAAACAGCAGGGTCAGCAGATGTGCTGCACATCTGGGCAGGGGACAGGGAGCTGAGAGCCTCCTGAACTGCCTGAGATCTCTGCAGATGAGTTCAGCTTTTGTCTGAGATGCTGAAAGGAAGATGGTGCTGGATGTTTTCTCATTTTAGAACATTTGCAAAATGTCTTTTGGTAGGTCAAAGTTTTCCATTACCTTTGTGAAAAATCCCAAAGCAAAGTCTGAGGTTTTCAGGCTGTGGCTCTTGCACATCATCCGTTCAAAACTAAAGTAGGAGTATGTTCATTTCTTAGCTAATTTTTGAATGAACTTTGTCCTTGTTCTTTTTCACTGGAGAGACAAAAGTAAAAAAAAAAAAAAACAACTTAAATGACTTTGTGGGATGTGGAGGGAAAAAGTTTGGTTTTCCTTTAATCTTCAGCAGTACAAGTTGGCAGTTTGAGTCCAGTTCCAGTGTTGGCACATTTTCTCTTTGTGCCTGATTTGAGGTGACCGCTCTAAGATCTGCTCTGGTTTCACATTCCTCAGCCTTGTGTTTTTGCACTTCCAAGACTGTGTGATGGATCTTAAGGAGTCTGCATTATATAGCCCTGTATCCATCTGTTGTCCTTACAAGTTAAACAGCTTGAAAAAAAAATGGATTAGAGCCTCAGCTCCTGTAATGAAGCAGCAATTTGTCTCCAGATCCTGATCCAGGTGTAGCAGAGCTAACGAGCCGGCTGGCCTTGAGCATCAGAGAATGTTAAATACAATTTTTTTTTTGTGGAGAAAAAGCTGGAGTGAGGAGGAGAAAGCAGCATTGGGAAGAAGGAGGGAGGGAAGGACAGCAAAGGTGGGAGAAATTGGGAACTGGGATGGGGATATCCCTGCTGAGCACTGGTCATGGAGCCAAGGTGGATCTCTGGTCACGGTGGATGTGCAGATTGTGCCTTGTGTCATCTCCAAGGTGTCTTTGAAGCAGTTGTTGACCATCCAGTGGTGTCACAGGTTATTGGAAACCTGGAGGGGAGGGGAAAGTCCTGCTAAAACCATCTGGCTGTTTTTCCTACCAAAGGATGCCAAGGCTTGTGTGGGCTGAACTGCTCAGCATCTCTTGAAGGGTGTGGATTAATGGGAGTGTCCCCCCAGTCCCTTCCTGCTTCTTTCCAGGGGAACTGCAGCATTATTAAGGCAGGTAAAAAAATGCCAGAGAGAAAATGAGAGGAGAAGGTCTCATTCCATTATGTGGGAGAAAATACTTCCCAATTAAAGAGAATGAGCTGAAAGTGAGATGTGGAGGGGAGAGGGAAGGGGGAATCGTGCAGCTCCTGGCAGAAACAGTCACCTTCAGTGGGGCTGATTTCCTGGAGCAGCCAGAAGAGAGGATGAGGATGGATGGATGGATGGATAGTTGGGTAATTTTTTTTTTTTTCTTATGGTGAGGAAGGTTTGGTTCTGAAAGCGAGAGAAGAGGGAGGGGAGGCCAGGTTGATGGAGATCACGTTTCATTCAATTTGGAGAAAAGGAGAGGGAGAAAAGAAGATGAGCCTGAAATGAGGCTTAATTTTAATGAAGAAAAATTCTCTGCTAAGTAAGGAGAGTTGAAAGGGAGGGGAGAGGAGGTTTTGAAAATGATAGGAGCCTGACACGCTATTGTGGTGGAGAGATTTCCTTTTCTTCCTTTTCCCTTTGGTTGGGGGAAAAAAAAACAGATAATAAAGACAGTGAAAGGTGGAAGAGAAAAGAGAGGAGAGATCTAATAAATGAGTTGCAACACCTGAGAAGAGATGGGCTCACTGCTGGGGGAGGTGGCTCAGGGGTCCTGCTCAGCACTCCATGGCTGCAGATGGCTTTTTTCCCTGCTTTACCTCCCACAGTGTGCCAGGCCTGCAGGGGCAGGGCAGGGCTCAGCCCAAGCCTTTTAATTGATTTTTAATTCATGGCTGACTCCTTTAATGGGTACCAGAGGGGCTTGAAGCACCCCAGGGGCCACCTGATGGATGGGGCCACAAAGTATGATGAACATGAGCCCTTTGCTGCTTCTTTGGGTGTTCTGGCTCTCCTGGGGGAGGATTCAGGGATTCACTGCCAGCACCATGGTGGGAAGCACAGAGCCAACCCTGGGCAGTCATGAACTGTAGCTGGCACAGTAAATCAAATCCCTTCCTGGCACCCAGGATGAATTTCTGGGCCCTTGGGACTTGATTGCACTTAGGATGTGCATCCCAGCTCATTCCCAGCTACTGATTTCCATTAGAAGAAGTTAAAAATACATGAATGGTGTCATTTGCATTATTTTCTTTGCCTTCTAATTGCAGCACCTTGCACACAACTGAGACTCAGTCACCACTGAGGGGAAGTTCAAGAGGGGGCTGATGCCAACTGCTGCCTCAGTGGGGTGGTTGGCAGGGCTGACCCAGTGAAATCCCTTTTGCAGGGGAATTTTCTTGCTCTGGGTGCTGATCTGAATGCACCAGGAGCCTCTGTGGTGGCACAAGCCCTTCAGATGCACTGGAAATATTTGGCTGAGCATTTCTTGCTGTTGTCATTCTGGCTGCCCTTGGTTTGGTGGGAATTACTGGGTATTTCATGGATTCTTTTTCCATCTGTTTCCCGGATTTCTGCTCATTCCCCAGATCTCCTGCCTGGCTTGTAGCTGGTGGGTACACAGGCTGAGAGCACCCAGGGAACTGCAGTTAAAAGCTCATCTCATCTTCTGCACGACTCACGCTGCAGAACTTGCTTGGTTTAAGGCTTATTAAAAGAACAACACATCCTCTGGGGACAAAGAAATCCATCTTGTTTCCAAATGCTTTTGTGGGGACAGATCCAAATGCTTGGCAATAGCAGGCCCGGGTGAAGCTCACATTCACTCATTTATTTCTTGCTCAGGTGACTGGCTTCATGCAGACTTCTTGTTCTTGATGAATAACACTTAGTCTTAAAGTAGTATTTGTGTAAAGCTGCTGAAGAAATTGGAGGCAAATTGCCTGCAATTGCTGGATCCTAATCAACAAGCAAACAAGAGAACTGCTCCCTCCCCTGTCCAAGCTGTCACCCTTCCTCTCCACAGAAGTGTTTGATAGTGCTCCCAAAAGCAGTGAAATGGTGACAATTCCATTTCCTGTGCTCCATCACTTTTCCCCTGGCCAGGACAAAGCTGAGTGGGGAGTGCCAGCCTATTCTGGAGCAATTTCTGGAGGGATGTGGGGAGGCTGGGACACTTTGGAAATATCTGGTTCTGTTCTGGGAAAATGTTCCCTTCCCTCTAATGGTGCCTAAAAAAACATCAGGAGAGGAACTGGTCTGTGGCTTCTGGGAGGCAGCTCTGAAAGGGGCTCTGTAATCTCAGACTTTGGACCTTTTTACTCCATAATCCAAGGCTTAGATCCTTGATTTGGTGTGGATGAGTTCCTCCTGCTCCCCTCTTTCCCCCAAATCCCTTCTCTTTGAAATAACACCTGCTCATATCCTTGTGTCTGTCATGGGGAGGCAGAAAGATCTTCTCATCACAAGGAAACGTGGCTTGCTTCAATCCCCCCCACTGCCACACATCCTCTTCCAAAATACTGCATAATGTCAGACTAAATCCTTATCAGAAATTTTAATGAGCAAAATAAAACCTGAAATCTGTGTGATTAAAATCAAATCTTCCCTCTTCTGCTCTGCTGGAGCTGGCTGCCAAAACAGAGGCACAATGCTGACAATGGGAGGCCCCTCGTATTTAATTACCTCTGGCTTCATCTGTGCTTTACAGAGATGTCCTCTGGTCCCTGCTGGGGCTCTGGAGAACCTCAAAGAACAAACAGAGGGTGGTTAAAGTGGTATCCACTAAAATGTGCCCAGAGAAGCCAGGGTGGCTGCCCCATCCCTGGAATTGTTCCTTCTAGGGAAGGTGTGCCTGCCCATGGCAGGGGGATTGGAACAAGATGATCTTTAAGGTCCTTCCCAGCCAAAAACATTGTGGAGTTCTATGTTTGACTGCTCTGTGCTTTGGAGATGGCCCAGTTCTGGTTCCAGGGAGAGTCCTGTATCTCCAGAAATCTCAAGGGACGAAGTTGGACAGTATTGATCCCAGATGTTGTTGTTTCCTTCCCCCATTGATGGCCTTAATTCTTGTGGGGGACTTTTCCATGGGTGGTGACTGCTCCTGGCTGCCCTGAGGACACTCCATCTGTCCACTCACCTCTCTGCCAAATTCCTTTTGACTTCCTCTGTCAGCCCTGCATCACCTGTGCTGCTCAATGCCCAGCTGTCCTTTCCTACTTCCTAGAGATTCCTTTTTGCTGCTTTGTCTGTCCTTGAAGTCACATCACAGCCCTTTTGTGCTTGCTGTTGGGCACCCTGTGCTGCCAAATGCCAAATCATCCAAGGGACCTCCCTTCAGAGCCAAGGTGGGGCTCACCAAAGGGAGGAGAAAAGGTGAATCCTGGTGTCTCTTGCTCTTGCCCACCTCCTTAGTGCTCTTCCAGCTCCACATCCTCTCTCTGTACTTGAAAAATCACCTTTCAACCCCTTTCCTTAAAAATAAAGAGTCTGTAGTGCCTTTCAGCCTCCCTGGGCACTCCTTGCACTGACTTCCAGTCAGAGATCCATGCAGTGCTGCAGTGAATTAATTGACTTCCTTCCCTGTTTCTTTCATTCCTGGATTAATTCCTTGAGTACCTTTCAAAATCATCATCAGACTTTCCCAAAGTCTCTTGAATTATGTCTTCACCCGTATCCTCTGTCGTTTGTCTCCTTCCAAGAGCCTGTTTCATTTCATTTGTCCTTCGAAGGAAGCGGGAGCATATTTCATGAGCCAGAGAATTGAATCAAATAGAAGAGAGCAGGGAGCACTCACCTGAGCTCAGACCTTTCCCCGCCAGAAAGAGAAAGAGATAATTAAGAGATACTCAGGAGGTGCAGCCAGCCCGTGTTTCTGGCTGGAATCCTGACTGGGTATCTCTGTCTGCTTTGCCCAGAACGCAGGATGCTTAAATTATCATAATTTAATGGCAATAATATGAGTATCCAGATAGGAATAACTAGTACAAATTCTGTGAAGTGAGCGGGAGAACTTTGGTCGCAATGACCTTGCTGTGTCTTAAAAGCTGATAAGCCACGATGGCTTGAGCTTGAGACAGTAATGAGGGGAATATATGCAGATGGCCAGTGTCCTCCTCAGTTCCTGTGACATTGTTCCCAAGCAGGTGGACAGCGCTGCTGTCGTGACTTGTCTCGTGGACAGCTGGCTCTGAAACGCTGCTGTGACAGTGGGACATCAACTCCTCTGCACTCCTCCACTTTCCCTTTCTTTTTTTGGTGTGGTTTGAGAGGCAGGAGTAATTATGCCAAGATTAGAGCGTTAATCATCATTTGCAAATGGGGGAGTTGTTCTGAGGAAGCAATAATATATTGAGGGGAAGTATGGATTGACTGACTTGGAGTCTGAGAGGAGCCATGCAACCGCCATCCTTCAAGCATACGTCTCCTTGACCTCGTGAATGTGCTGTGTGATGCTGGGTCAGAAATCTGTAAAACTCATTCGAGAAATCCTGTTTTGATTAATGTCAGTGTGGCCAGACATTCCCCCCTCCTCCAGAACCAGCCATGCAGTTTGCTGAACGTGCTGGGAGAAAAAGGCTCAGCTGCTGGTTTGTGGCACAGGTTGCTCTGTGCTGCACTTGATGTTCTCTAACATGTATCCTAGGGAAGCTGGGCTGGAATAAAGCAGCTTGTCTCAGAAAAGCATCATGAAACTCAATAGGAGGGCAGAGCTCCATGCCTGCAGTCCCCTCGGTTTTGTGGGTTTTTGCAGGAAGCATTTTTTAATGAAAAAAGAGCAGAAAAGAGATGCCTTATTGACATTTATTGTCTATTTGCCCTCTTCCAGAAGTTAAAGCTCCCTGGGATTGAAAATACAGATGGTCCCTGGAGGACCAGCATCTCCTTCCTCCTAATTTGATTTCTTTTGACAATAATAAGATATAAACCCACAATTAAATCCATATTAATAGATACAGCTCCAAAAGTCATGGGGGCTGTTGAATTAAGGTCCAGCCCTGCCTGGTCCTGAGTGCTTTTCCTTTCTGCTCAGCTGCACTGGGGGCTCAGGAGTGTGCAGGCTCTCACATGGGATGCTCAGCATCTTGCAGAGTTGGAGCTTTTAATTTTGCAGATCATCAAAGGCAAACCAATCCATCAATTATCAACGCTCCAGCTTGCTGCTGAGTAAATGAGAGTATTACGGTGTATCAATTAGCAGCATCGGATACCCTGAAATGATAACAGAGGAGCTTTCCAGACATGCCTGGCATCCCAGGCTGCAAATTGAGAGAGTAGGTGCCAGTGTGTGGCAAAATTTGGTGGGATTTTGGCTGTTGGGGAAGGGAGGGTGCTGGACTCAGGAGCTGGACTTCATGGGGAATGAAGAAAGGGATGCTCTTGGGTTGGTCCAAATCCCATCTCCTGTTCAAGGGTGTAGCTCTTGTGTATGGTAGTTGGTTGTAGTGGTTGACTGCTGAGAATCAAATTGTACTTGGAATGCAGACAGATTTGGGATGTTTGTGCACTTTTGAAGGTATTTACTTCAGTATTGCCAGATCAATAGAAAATCCAGCTAAAGGAGCAGCACTCCTGACCTCGTGCTCTGCAGTCTGTGCCCTCTTCCCCCTCTTTTCCTCCACATTCAGAGTGTGACATGAACAAGCTTATTGGAAATGTTCCTCTGGATTTCCCACAGCTGCAGGAGCCATCCCTAATTCTTCAGCATCCTTTGGGAAGTGTGTGTATGGCACAACAATGAGTCCTGGTCCCTGCACAATACTCAGTGATGGTTTGTCCTGCATCCCTCAACTTCATCACCACCAGGCTCTCATTATCTGTTCAGATTGATGCACTTGTACTCCTTTTATTTATTTATTATTCTTTATTCAGCACATTAAGTAGAGCTTGGTGAATAACACATTTTTTTGCTCATTTGCTGGATGACAAAATTCCTTTTTTTACAAAAAAGGAGAAGTGGAAAGCTCAGCCCCACTCCCTGCAAACACCACTGCTTTGTTTAGATTTCATTTATTTAAATATATTCCGAAAGTGCTTGAATAAAACAGAAGGAAACCCTGTGATGGGCTTTTGAACCTAATGCTCTGCATGTTTTTGTGTTTCAGTATCTTTTGAAGTTGTTAAATTCTTCCCCTTTCTGAAGCAATCCAGTAGGTTCAACCCAAGAATTGTTTAGGGTCACCAAACTTTTGGTTTCTAGAGAAATATTTTTGATAGTTTAGGTTTCTCTTCCTCGTAGTTAAGAAAATGAGTCTTGCATCCTTTCATGATGTGGGGATGGAAGGATTTTGCCTTTGAGGTTTGTGCTGCTGCTGCAAGAAAACGTGGAATGGAACCAAAGTTAAAGGGGGAGGGTCTGGAGATCGTATGAGAAGCAGAGGAGGGAACTGGGAGGGCTCAGCCTGGAGAAAAGGAGACTCAGGGGGGACTTTCTGTCTCTGCACAACTCCCTGACAGGAGGGGCAGTGAGGGAGGGTCAAGCTTTGCTCTGGGGAACAGGGACAGGAGGAGAGGGAACAGCCTCAGGCTGGGCAGGGGAGGCTCAGGGTGGACAGCAGGAGAAATTTCCCCATGGAAAAGGAGGTCAGGGATTGGCAGGGGCTGCCCTGGAAGGTTTGGAGTCCCCATCCCTGGAGGTGTCCAAGGAATGCCTGGGCCTGACACTCAGTGCTCTGGCTGGGGACAAGGTGGGCACTGGGCACAGGTTGGACCCGATGGTCTTGGAGGGCTTTTCTAATGATTCCAAGAGTGATGATGCAGATATTAATTTAGCAGCTGATCTGTTCATTCCTCAGATACATTTTCCAAACAATTCCCCTGTGAATTCCTCTCACCAGTGGCTTTCAACCTCTCTGTTTCCATGGGGAAACAGAGTCACAGTGGTTGATCTGCCCAGCCTCAGATCAAGACTTGCTGGGACAAGGTTGCTTTGGTTTGCATCCAGCTGTTTGCAGCTGGCCGGCTGTGTGTGAGGAGGGATGTGCTGAAATCAGCCTGGGAGGATGTTTTGGGACATTAATGGTGGCCTGTGCTGAGGTGGCAGGAGCTGATGCTCCCTCCTGCATGTGCAAAGGCACCTGGCAGCATGTCCCAGACCTGCTGTCTTATGCCTAATATGTACAAAAAAAGCCTTAAATATTCCTGGTGTGTGATATTTTTAAGGAGTATTCATATGGCACTTCTCTTAACAGCTACAGCAGTGCACCTGAGGGATTAGAGGTAATCTTTGTCACAAGTGTTTAGTGCTTGATACACATGTTTATTATATATTTCAACTAAATTGGAGTCAATAAACTCTCTGCATAAATATAATGTCTCTGAACAAAACACACATCCCCTCCCCAAATAGGCCATTTGCTATGCCGGAGCTCTAAAGGGTTGCAGGGATGTCTGATTCTTACTTCTGTTGTAATTGGCATTAAAATATAATACCCTTCCTTCAAAGACGGGCTCCCATACTGTGAAAATGCCTTTTCTGTCCAGGCAGGGGCCAAATAATAGCAAATTATAAGCATGGAAAATATTTAGGGAAAAAAAAAAAAAAAAAAAGAAAAAGAAGAGGAAAGAGGACTGAATTATCAGAGCTGATCCATAGCTTGCAGTCTCGTACAATTTGTCTTTTGAATACACCATACGAACCAGCTATGAATAAAATCAGTCAATTTAACCCAAAATCAATGTTCTTTTGTAGAAGTGCTTAAAATCTAAGTGGAAGGGAAAGCTTTGAAGCTGCCTATCCTTTGGTAAACGCCTCACTTACTCCCCATTTGATTTTAGCAGAAAATCCTTCCATCTCCCAGTGCCCAGCACAGCACCTTCATTAGAAAATCTGATGAGTAATTAGCAAACGTGTGGAAAACTGCTAATTTTTTATTTTTTTTTAAAGAAAGCATTATTTTCATCCTGCCATAGTTGGCACACATGGCTTGTTGCAATGAGGTTTTGTCCCTTGGAGTCATGTGGTCCAACAGGGAATTGTTGGTGACACTTGTCCCCTGGCAAGGGCCACGCACACCTTGTAGGAACCACGAAGCTTCCTTTGTCTGCCTGGAGCCTCCAGGGAAAGCCCATTGCTTCTCCACCTTGGGAGAGCTGCCAAGGCTGGGAGCTGGCAGCCGCTTGCTTCTCAGCAGGTTGGCAGGCTCGTGTCTCCATGAGGGATCCGGGCAAGCCAGGTTGGCTCCCGCTGCCGGATTAGCGGCTGCGGCGTGATGAAGACGTGCAAAGTGTTTCCCTCCTCTCCTCTGGGGAGGGAAGCGCCTGGTCCCTTGGAGAATGGCACCGTGGAGGTGCTGCTGGTGCTGGTGTGGCTCTGCTGGCTCCAGGCCATTGTCCCCTTGGCTTTACTTCTTGGCTCCTGCCCGTTTTATCCAAGCCAAATTTGCAGCCCAGGCTGGAGACAAGTCTCTGTGCAGTGCAGATGGTTGAAACCCCACTGAATGAGATGTTTAGAAATGGACGGGATGTCACAGCCAAGGAATTGAGCCTGACACATCACCATGGAGGTGCCCAGTGGCCCCAAATTCTCACTTTTGAATCCTAGTCAAGAATGCTGTGATTCAGCAGCTGTGATCTGCTGCTTGGAGGATTAAAAGGCTGCTTGGGTCTCACTGAAAGGATTTTGCCCATTTTGTTGTCATATCTTGGCACCCAGACTGGCAAATGTGCTTTCTTTCCCCTAAAAGAGATACCAGCCCCACTGAGGATGAGACCAGGGAGCCTGGGTGTTGTGTCAGCCTCCCTGTGAGGCTGTGGCAGAGTAGAGAGTGATCCCTCTTATCTAGAATCCCAGATCCTCTTTCCATCAGTAACATCTCTGGTCTTCCAACCTGTTCCAGCTACTTCTTACACTGAGGTCATCAGGGGTTTCACATTATTGAATTACAGGGTCAAAGGTAGAGCTTGAGCAGATCCATGATATGTTTTTTTTTTTTTTCTTTCTGTGGTGTTGGGTCTCCTGAAGGCCCATGTTTGCTGAGGTGCTTTAATGGAATGATGTCTTGGGGGTCAACTAAGCAATCTGCAGTCTTGTGGGGGAGGTGGTGGACCTGCTCTTGTCAGTCCTTAGGTATCAATTACTGAAGTGAAAGGTTTTGTTCTCCCTCTTTGTTTTGATCAATTGTTGATAAATAGCTCAGTGCTTGTGATGGATGTTGTGATCAGAAGTTTGAACTTGCCCCAGGCCTGTCAAATTTGATGTATCTCAGATGTCTGCACTAATTTATACAAATGCTTCGCAGTGCTAGAAGAAATCAAAACCTTGGAAGCACAAGAGTTTGCCCAAAAAAGGAGCGACTTTTCTTTCTTGTCCCCAAAGACCTTGTGTTATTTCAGGTAAATGTTAAGTGAATGCCTGGGGACCCCAGCTCCAGTCAGGGTCCTGCAGCCCAGCTGTCGCATCCAAGTCAGATTCTTTCTTTCAGGAAGCTGATTTCAAAATAAGCACAGCTCTTAAAGAGGAAAAAAGGAAATATCACAGTACCATGACTTGCAGAAGGATGTGCAGCTGGTTGATAGTGTGGCCATGAGTGTAACCTGGTCACCTGTGGCTTTGTCTTCACTAATCTGCTGCTTTCATTTCCTAGGCTGGCATTTCAAGCAGGTTAAACACAGAAATCAAAAAAGCAGCTCTTGCTAAACTCCCTAAATAAAAACATTTTGTGGCTTAGCCTATTTATAGCTGGCTGAGCGAAGGCAGCGCTCAGTGAGAGGGACATCAGGAGGTTAATATGCGTGCAGCTGGTTTGGCCAATTGATTTTTGTGACCATTAAATTCCACTTCTGAGAGCCTTGCATACACATTTCAGTTGATCCATCTTGGATGGCGGAGTGCTCCAAAGAGCGCTTGAAGCTTTGTTTTGCCTGGTTTACAGGAAATAAGGCGTTGCTGGTGTGAGGTGCTGCAGATAAACTCACAAGGGTTTGGAGTTTTTTTCTTTTCCTTGCTGTTTTTGTGTTTTAATTGGCTGGCAGCTCTCCCCATGTCTCCCCCCACCCAGTCCTTATTTAGTTCAGTGTGTAATTCCACACACAATGCGCACACGCTGAGGTGTGGTTTCAAGGTCTTCGCGTGTTTAGCAAATATTTCAGCCGAAACGATCTGTTCAGCTGTTACATTGATTGCCAAGATTACAGCACGACAACAAACATTATTTGGGGGATCGGAGACGAAATTACAGCCCACTCCCGGCGGCGTCTGCAGCGAGGAGCAGATGCACCGTTAATTTGGTGCTGCAGTGGCCGTTCCCCGGCGCAGTGGCGCGGCAGCAGCAGCAGCATCCAGCCAGCTGTGCCCGCCGGTGCTGCCACCGAGCTGCAAACCCCGCCAGCATCCGCGCCATGCCAGGGGCGTTCTGCTGACCGAGGGCTGCAGCGGTGCAGGCCAAAGCAGAACAGGTGGTAGGGGTTGGCAGAGTTGTGTTGGACGGTTGGGATGCAGAAAGTGGCTCTTGAAACGGAGACAGATCCGCAGCCATTCTGTGGAGCGTGGGGTGGCGGTGCTGGCTGGGTTTTTCCATGAGTCTTGGACTGATGGAATGATGGCGTGACCATAAACCTGTTTATTTTGGAAGGAGTAGCGATGGGCAAATGGGGTGTTTGCTCCATAAGCTGGCATAGGGTCCCCTTTGGACAGGATGGGGCACAGTTGTGTTAGTTTGGATTCAAACTTTTTCTGGAACTCAAATATATTGGCTTGCAGATTGCCCGTGACTCAAGTTGGTGGAGGAACTGGGCTTTGGCTTGTGAATTCCATCCCTGTACAATGTGTGAGTGCTGCTGGCACATTGACCTTGGGAGAGGAGCTGGAAGCAGAACCAAAGGCAGCAGGAACCCATCTGCTGTGACCCAGCCTGCCTCAGTTTCCCCATCTGTACAGTGGGGAGTGCAGATGTTCAAGGGGAGCTCCATGGAATGTTAGCACATTGTGACACGTGGCATTAGGGCTTGGGGATGTGCTGGCACCCAGAGCACCAGGGAGGAACCATCTGTGAGATGAGGAGAAGGCAGCAGGGCTCTGCCCCATGTCCTCCTCCCTGTGAGCACTCCCCATGCAGCTGAGCAGGCTGTGGAGAATGAGGGTGTTTCCTTCATGGAAAGAAAATACGACTTCTGTGCTGTCCTTCCCCATGGCTCTCACTGTGGTGCCTCGCTTCAACACAAGCTTTTCACCTCACATCTGCACAGAGTAAAATATCTGCTCTAACATGGGAAGCTGGTGCATGCAGAATGAGGTCACTGTGCTTGATCTCATCATGAACATTTTTTTTTATGGTTGAAAGGTGAATATCAACTGTGTAGTGGCCACCGAGAAGCTCAAAGGAAGGACATGCAGCCTGATATTTGGCACTGCCTTGAAGTTTGGGGCTGGGGCTCTGCAGTCCTAAGGACAAGGCTGGTTGAGGACTCTCTGACCTTGAACACACTGCTCTGTCCTGCCTGGTGCTCCCAGGAGATTTCTGGCAGAGGAAAACAGCCCAGCCAGAAAAGCTGATTGAATGACATTTCTGTCCTGATGCTGGCTACGGGGTAACCCTTCTTATTAAAGTTAGGGTTATTGATAGCTCTTCAGGAGTCTGTATAGAGTTAATAAGTGGTTAGCAGATGTTAGAAGCATATTGCAGATATTAGTGGTAGATTGGGATAAATCCATCAGTGGATGATGCTGCTGGTGGCTATGGACATGAGCTGAGCACTGCCTCATCGGCTGAATATTCAGCAATCCATTACCTGCTAACTATTTGCCTTTATTAAGCCTTGTTTAACTCTCTATTAACCAGACAGAGTCCCTCTCTGGGAAATATGGCCTGAAATAGCACCAAGTACACAAATCTCTCGACATCTCAAAATCTTGACTAGCAAGTAATTTGTACATCTGATTTCTGCCTTTGCTTTGAATCCCTCTCAGAGCAGCCTCCTCAGCCCATTTCTGCAATTTATTAAGCCACTTTATCCTTGGAGTGGTAGAGGCACAAAAAGGTGATCAAAGAGGAGGTGGAAGATCAAATATTAAATTTCTGAATGTTTTCTGCTAAGTGACAGTGAGGGAGCCAGGAATTGAGTGTCCAATATTGCCACTTTCAATGGCTTTCTCTTCCAAATGTCACCACGTGAAAATAAAACTGAAGAGAAAGGGAAAAGCCAAACAGCAAGAGGGACACATCACAGCTAAATGACACACACCCTGAATGCTGGAGTGGTTTCAGTGGCTTTTATGGGAGCTGCTCCCATCTCGGCAAAGTTAATGAGTAGCCAGTTTTCACTGCCTGCTGGGTAATGTCAGGTCTAAAATACAGCAAAGCCTGTCTGAGGCAGCCACTCAAGGGAGCAACAAATACAGGTTGCAGGCAGAGACGGCTCAGAATTGCTCTCCATGGCCCTGGTCCTCTGCAGTGACCAAGGAGCTTGTCTGGAAAGATGACAAAAATGGTGTGGAGCTGTGTCCTTTGCTAGCCAGGGAGGTGTTTCTGCTTTACTCTGGTTGCCTCTGGCTACTGATGACCCTGTCCCTCCATCCTAGTGGAGATGAGTGTGAGGGTGTCCCTCACTGGTTTCATTCTGCATTGTCAAAATCTTCAAGCATTTGAACCCCTCAGTTTAGCCTTGATTTGGGATTTGCATCGGGTAGGAAACCAGAGAAAAATACGCTGGAAAATTATTATCTGAAAATTTTATGCAATTATTATAGACCTGCTACTGACATTTCTGATTTCCTTTGTCTCCTACCAAGCTGGCCTGTGTGACCTGGTCTGCAGCTCAAATTTCTGCTCTATTGTCAGTCTTATCTCTGATTAAGCCAATCATGTGCAGATGAACCAGTGTGACCCACACAGTCCCATCATTTCCCAGGGCACTCCTGGATCTTGCGCTGTGGCTCAGTGCTAACCCTCCTGAATCACTGCTGGCTGTGGGCTCTAATTACCTGTGGTGTGGCCAGTCGGGACGTATTTGGGAAATTGATGGCCTGGCACAATGATGAATAATTCTTGCAGCTTGGGGAAGGTGGGATGAGTTACAGGTCAGTCCCTCTCCCTGCTCAGGGAGGGCAGTGGAGGATGGGATGGGATTGGACTCAGCTTTCAGGAGAAGAACATCTTTGTTCCACAGCCACTTTGGTAATCCTGCCTGGGGTTTTTAGCATCTCTGTGCAATGTGACTCCTTTGCACCTTGAGGATGTGTTCCCTTGAACTTGCATGCAGGATTTTGGGTCCCAGCAGAGAAGAATATCTAGAGGAGAGCCCGCAGGTGTCATTCAGTGATGTGTCCTGGTGGGATGGCATGGGCTGGGAAATGTTTCCAGGGGACAAAACCCAGACAGTGACATCCCAGTGCTCATAAAACTGAGCTGGGAGCAGAGGTTTGCCAAATGTTGTCCATCCTTCCCCTAGGAGAAGGAGGAGGTTTCCTCTGGGGCAGCTGCTGGTCCATCTGCATTTCTGCTGAATAACGGAGCTGGCGTGGGGAGCGTGGGTGGTAGAATGTCACCCGTTTCCATGGCATCTAAGTGCTTCTGCAACGCTCCACCTCAGGAAATGGGTCCATTATTCCCATTAGAGAGATGGGAAACAGAGGTGTGGGGAAGTCGGGAACCAAGTTTGGCTTAGTGATGCTGTCACTGTTTTGGGGACACACATCTCCAAATGAGGGACTTGGTGCTTTGCAGTAGGGTCTGAAAAGCCAGGGATGTGCTTTTCCCAATTGAAACAGGTACTGAAGTTCAGATAGGAACTTTCAGAAATGTTTTTAGGACTGCAGTTGTTTGTTATAACTGCACTGGCCTTCTCTGGCTTTTTAAGCCATGTTGTGTCTCTTGTGTTTGCTTTCGTTTGTTTATTTATTATTTTGATAATCCCCACTTCACAGAAGGGATCTGCAGTGAAGGAATTAGTGGCCTGTCAAGGCAATTTCTCACCCTCTTCACCCAGGACATCTGGTTAGTTTACATTAGGGATACTTTCAAAAATAATTGTTTAGAGCCCACAATTCATTTATTATTCACTTCAAAACATTTGTGTATGGCTTTGCCTCTTTTGAGTTTTCTCAAGTCTTAGGCAGTTGACATTTACTGGAATTATTTTGTCCCTAATTACCTCTATTTTTGATGAAAGAGAATTAAAAGCATAATCAACATCCCCAAAGTATCTGAAGTCAGACAATTGCAGAATGGGTTCATTTCCAGCAATCCTATATGTCATAAAGACAGCTTTTTTATAATCTTCTTATTTCTTTATTGTTTATTTATAGAAAGCTCATTGTATATTTTACTTTAGCATTTTGTATACATATTTCATCTGTTTCTCTACCACATTCAGGATGTTTATATTGAATTTTATGCTCACTTATGCCCAAGCATAGTTTTTGCTTAACTGACTGACACACCTTTAAGAACCATGGATGGTTACATATTGTGTTTCCAATTTCACTTGCTTTTTTTATTATTATTTTGAGCCATTTCCAGTCATTGTGGCATGCCACCAGCGTATTGCACAGACACTATTTAAAATACCCGTGTCTTGTTAAAAATAATAAAAGCTTAAAGTGTTATTCTTGCAGTATCTTTAGCTGATAATGACCTTTCTATTGCTGAGCACTGAGGTAAAGGAAAGACACGGTGGTTCTTTATTACCAGAGGAGCCTAACTAAGCTGCAATTGCCAATGTCAAATTGCTTGCGAGCTGTTTGACCTCCTATTTACTTCTAATTTCTGCAAGCTGTTAGTAAGAGCTGCACTAAATCAACCTGTCATTTGATTTCGCCTTTTGCAACCATCACTGAAAGATTTTATACTTACGAGCATCGCAGAAGAACTGCCTGAAACGGCTTAAGAGGGAGTGTTGGAGTTTACAATTAATGTGGGAATGTTTGAGAACATAAAGGGTAGAAATTATAAGATAAGGACTATGGGAGAGGAGCTGGTGCTTTTTTTCACAGGAGAGATGTGGGAAAACAGAGACCTAAAGCAAGATGTCACCTGATGGGATTCCATATTTATTCTTACTCTGTGGTTCCGATTATGGATTTACACAGTTTGTTCTTTCCCCTAAGTGCTGGAGCTGCAAAATCAAGCTGCATTCACCCTGCTTCTTAGCTCATCACTAATAATAAAGATCCTTCACCGGGAGTGGAGTTGACAGTTGTGCTGAGGACAGTCATCGCGGGGGCCGCGCCGCGAGCGAGGACACGTTATTGTTCGGCGTGAACCGCTGTTCCCACATTGTGCAGCTCCTTCAAAGCCTCTCAGAACGCTGCTCAGTTGTTCAGCTTCTCAATACCTCTGGTAGGGAGCTGGCGTTCAAGGTTTCCTGCAGCGGGGGGAAAGGGAGGCAAAGGGAGGATGAAAAGGGAGATGGGAAACAAAGAGGTGATCGTGATTCCTGTCTCCCAGTGGGGTGTTGGGACTTGCTCCATAGGAGACTTAGTCCCGAGCTCTGCTGTTGAAAGTGTCTTGATTCCCCTCTTTTGCAGCAGAAATGTGAGTCTGAGAAGTGCTCATGTGTTCTGGTGTGTGGGTGCTGGGTAATGGCACCAGCAGCTTCTCCTGAGCAGCTTTCCCTGAGCATTTTTAAGAGCCTGATGCTGCACTGATGTATCTCCACTTGCAAAACAGCAGCAAAAGGTGTCGTACAGAAAACTATTACAGTATTTACTGATCTATGTATGTATAAAACCACTGCAAAAGGCAAAGCCATAACAGCTCTTTTAACAGGTATTTATGGCCAGGTCCTGCTGTAGCATTGTTCCCATTCCTCTTCCTGTCTCCCAGGTGTGTTTTGTAGAGTTCTCCTTGGAACAACAATCCAGGGAGCAGTGTGTTACATCTTGGCATGGTTACTTGGCTGGATTTTGGGTGCAGGGTTTGCCTGCTCCCATAGCAGGAGAATAAATACTTTTGGGCAATCTGTGAAAGAAGGTCTGCTTCTTCCACAGCATCCAAAGAAGGACACCAACAAAAGGCAGAGTTGAACAGCAGACAAAGCTGGGAAGAATAATTCCTGACCTGGTCCATTGTGAAGATAAGTGGCATATAAAACTAGCTCCATATTTAAGTCTGAGGGAGAATTGGTTTCCAGGGGTAAGGCCATGCTCTGGCCAGCACCTACTGAAGTAAGACAGTAAGTTGCTGTATCCTCTAATTGGACTGTTAAACCCTAGAGGAACAAAAACATGGTAAAGACCTTCCTGGAAAAAAAGCTGGAGAAAGAATGAAATTTGTGGAAATGTCTCAGCAATCCGTGACCGAGTGCTTAGCACCAGGTGCTTGGATGTGGGGAAGCTGAGGGTGAGATCTGTCTCCAAAGAGATGGCAGCGTTGTGAAAACACAGCAAAGTAAATCACTGCTCCCTAAGCAGAGCCAGCCCCCATAAATCAACAATAATATCTCAGCCCTGGCTGAGTGCACGTCTGAGACACTGCACTCAGCTCCAGTCACCGTGTTACGAAGGAGGAAATTACAGAATAAGAGAAGGTGAGAATTAGGGCAATAGGACCAGAGCTCTGTGAATATCAGATATTTTTTTCCGTAGTACTTCTGGACAATTGGGGTCAGATTGGTTTTGATTTTTTCTATAAAATCAAAGTAACACCCAAAATGAAATATCAGACAGTAGGGGGAAAAAACCCAAAATTGCTTGAAAAAAAAATCTCGCCCTTCTCTAGGCATGCTTTTTATTTTTCTAGAAGTTGAAACCCATTCAGTGAGTTTGGCATATTTTCACTCAGAGTTTCAGCAGTGCTAGGGTTAGACTTCTGATGGTGCCAGTTCTCCCTGGCTTGGACTCCAAAACACATTGGAGAAAGGGCAATGGATGGGGGATCAGACAAACCTGAACCTTCTCCTCTGTGTGAGATGAAAAGGGAGAGAACTGCTGCTGGATGCTGTGGCAGAGGACAGCAGGGCTGCCTGCTTTTTTGGTGGGAGTATTTTCCCAGGAAGAGCTGGTTTGGACTGTAAGGGGGTCACACAAGACAGGGGGGAGGAGAATATTAAAAGTTGATTCGATGCACGTAGCTGGTCATGACTTTCAGGTAAGGTACGAAGACATTAAGTAAGACATGAAGTGCTGGAGTTTGTCCAAAGAAAACAACAGAGCTGGGGAAAGGTCTGGAACACAAGTCCTGTGAGGACTGGCTGAGGGAGCTGGGAACGCTCAGGGGAAACTTCTTCACTCTGAACAACTACCTAAGGGAAGTTGGACCCAGATGGGGATTGATCTATTTTCCCAACTAACAAATGGCAGAGCAAGAGTAGATGGCCTTGAGAGGAGTTTTAAATTGGATATTAGTGAAGATGTCTTCACCAGAAGGGCTGTCAAGCATTGAACAGTCTGCCCAGGGGCATGGTGGAGTCCCATCCCTGGAGAGATTTAAGAGATGTGGATATGGCACTTGAAGATGTGATTTGGAGGTGGCCTTTGCAGTGCTGGGGTAACAGCTGGACTCAGTGACCTCAGAGGCCTTTTCCAACCTAAGTGGTTCTTTGATGAGCATTTCTTAGTAAGACAGATTTGCCTCAGGGCTTTTCCATGAGGCAGCTTGACTCCCCTGGCCATGTTTAGCCTGGGTGAGTGGCAGCAAAACCCAAACCCTGCTGCTCTGAGGCCTGGGGTACTGTGGCTTTCGTAGCAGAGGAGGTGGGAAAGGCTCTACCTCTGAGTGATCTGTTCATAATAAGGTTCTGTTATTAATGCTCAGTAATGACCTTGCTGGGGCACAGTTGAGTGCCTTGTCATCTGTCCTGATCTTATTAGAGGCGTCGGCGGGGTTCGGTGTGTGCTGGGCTCCTCTTTATCTCGTTTCCATCAATGCTGTGTGCAGTCATGAGGGCCCTGTTCCCAAGGGCCTCCAATATGTCTAAAACCCTCTTCGTGACTTGCTATTTTAAGAGTCACATTTATAAGAAAAAAATAGACAGTTACAGTAGACCAACAATGTCTTTCCTATCACCAGCAGATATATCAGAGATAAAGTACCCTGGCTCCTTCCTTTTGCTGGTGCCATGGAAAGGGAAGAAATCCTGGTGATTCATGGGTTGATGGTGGCTGTTGGCTCCAAGGCCTACTAATCACAGGTATTAATGGAGCCAGCTGGAGAAGTGGGTCAGTGCTCGGCCTGAGTTAGGAGCAGAGCGTGTCACCAGGAAGAAAAACGAGGGGGAAGCTCAGAGATGATGTTAGCAGAAGGATTTCTGCAGTCAGAGCTTAGAAGAGAGCTGAGAGGAGAAAAGGCTTTGGTATCTCCAGGACAGATATGAGCAAACATCTTGTGCTGTTGTAAATGGGAGAGAGTGAATTGCTTGCTTGATTGTAAATTTAAAAAGATAGTGTGTTTCTATCAATAACCAGAAGCTTAAATAATAGACTTTGGTCTGACTACCAATCTCCTTTCCCCATTTAGGGAGAAAGTCTCTTAGAGCAGCGAGGAGAGCCTCCACGCAACATCTTGTAGCTCTATCTATCACCTGCCTTATCAGTGGGTGTACTACAACTCCTTGTTCCGAGTCAGCTTTTTCTTTGTCTCTTCAACCTCTTCTTGACTTCTATTTGTGGTTTTTAAAATGTTATTTCCAGGCAGGCAACAAGATTGGCTCAGCCCAAAGCATTGCTCAAATCCAGCCATTGCAAAGGAGCTGGAAGCAATGCTGTGGGTGTTTGTGTGTGTGGTGAGCAGGATCCACACCCGTGTCCATCTCAACATGGATTTGGGAGGTTCTGTAGGTCTAACAAAACTGAATCTTTCTCCTTTTAGCCACTTCTTTGTCTAAAAGGGCTTGGTAACTCTCCTAGCATTTTACCTGCAGAATATTTTGCCTCCCATCGCTGGCTTTCCACTGAATTTGCTGAAGTGAGGGAAGCCCATATGGTGGGGCCTTGCTGCACACTTGGAAAATGGGATTCCAACCAGGAGCCCTCCCGTTGCTGCCTCAGCCGAGCCATTTTGTGCCCTGCTGCCTCACTATTAAAATAAGCACGAATTGAGAATTAGTGCAGCACAGTGGAAGGGACAGGCAAAACAAGTCCGAAGCTCCAAACAACAAATTATTCTTGAATCAAACATCTCATTAATGGCTGCAGTGTCGCCACTCTGCTTTGCATAATTAAGTTTCATGGGGCGTTACAATTAACAGTTGTGCCGCAATGTAGGTAGGAACAATCTCCCGTTTATTTACCCTGGCTGTATCTGAAAGTGCTGTGTGGTGAATAAGACGCATTTACAAGTAGATTAGGGTGCATTCTGGGTCATAAATTGAGTAAGGCTGTAATTGCTTTCCAACAAAGAAGAGCTGCAAATAAGACAGGCCGCCTCTCTTTTTTTTTCCCCCTCCTGAAACCCCTTTTTTCCTGTTGATGTGTCTGAAAATTCTCATCCCCAGCTAAATAACACAGTTATGGCATTGAAAACCTTGTAGAAGCTTTTTCAACTTGACAGCTCCTACTCTGTAATATTTCAAGGCATATTTTCCCCCTTCTTCTTCTCCCTTCTTGAGTCTCTGCTGCACAGACTTGTTTTAAAACCACATATTCTGGCTTTGTATATTATCAGTCAAATATCCGCTGTGCATCCACGATGGGGAGGGAGAGAGGGGAGATGCTTGGGTTTCAGGCACTTGGAATTAACTGGGAAAGAAGCCAAAATGTCATTAGAAGCACTCGGATACGGCAGAATGCGAAGCACCTCCAGTCTATATTCAGATACGAAGGCAGGCCCAGGAATTAAACATTTATCAAGGCTGGGGGATTAAAGCCTGACCACAAATACTCTTCTTGGTGAAGGGCTTTCCCTGTGAGGAAGGAAGGATCGGGAGTGTTAGCAATGCCGATTGCAGGCTGTTGAGGAGCAGGAGAAGCTCTCGCTGCCTAGAAACTCTCTAGGCCAAATGAGCTTTTCTTGCTTCAAATATTTCTTAATCGTACTTTCTTATAGGATTATGAAGAGGCTGGTGGAGAATGCTAAAAAAAAAATTGGGTTTTTTTCAGCCTCATGAGTATTTCTCGGGTGGTTGGTAAGACTTGGAGCTGGAGTACCTCAAAAAAGGGAGAGAAAGAGCTCCCAACCAGATCTTCTCGTCGTTATACACTTAAGGAAAAGCTGCCATTTCCTGCTAAAAGCCCATTTGTCTTGCAAATTTCTATAATGAGCAGATTTTGGAATAAATACCATGTAATCTGCAGTGACAGTTCTCTCATTTCTTTTTTATTAGTTCAATCTTCTCAGCATCTGAAACACGTAGCAGCGGAGTCTCAGAAGAGGTTTAGGCAGCTCTGTGGGAGTTTTTTTAACACCTTGGCACACAACTCTGCCACTCTCTCTCCCATGACATTGCTCTCTTCTCCGTTACCTTCCATTTATTTATTCAATTGTGTGTTTTAGCAGCATCTGTCCATAGCCCCAGGCACCCTTTAAGTAATTTAGAGTACACACAGCCGTGCATTAGCCAGCCATGCCCCATCCCATCATCCTCAATTCCTACAACAGCCTATGGAGAAACAACTGGATGGGCACAGCCCCTCCTCGCTTGGTTTTCCATGCTTCCTGTGGAAAAAAGGGAAGGGCTTCTCATTTATCTCCAATTAATATTTATCGTATCCATGAGGCAGATTTTTTTTTTTTAATTTGGGTTGGCAAAGATGGAATTCCTTCACCCTAGAGAGGGTCAAACTGATCTTTCTGGAAGCAAAGGATGAATAGTTGTGTTTGTCCTATGTCTGTGGTCTTGCCTGGTGGGCTGGAGATCAGGTAGGACATCCCTACCTGGAAGGATGAATTGTTGCAGCTAGAGCTTGGGAAAGATGAATCCTGAGCAGTTTTTTCCAATGGAACATGAAATCAGGGCTGAGGTTTGAAATATTTGGTGGCATTGCATGTTTGGGACTGCAGAGATGGAAAGGTTGGCGTCAGACCTTAACCAAGGATGGGTAATTTTGCTGTTGGAAAAAACCAAAAAAACACAATGTAGGAAAGAGTAGGAAACACCTCTCTGTAGAGATTTAAATTTTGGGATGGGAAGAGGCAGCTCTTGCAACTGGAACTGAGACGTTCTACAGGCTTGGGTAGGGAATTGGAAAAAGCTGAGACTGTGAGAAGCAAATAAGAAAAGAAACAGCTCATAGGATGGCCTTGTGACCCTGTGCCATTCAAACTGACCTTTATAAAAGTGCATTTAAACCTGGAGTTTTCCCCTTTGTGTTTCCTCCAGCCTACAAGTGAATTACAAATTCCATCATTTTTAAAATGCGCCACGTTAAAATACTCGGTGAACTTTAACTTTTTCTTCTTTTTCCTCCTAGGTAAGTGGCATTTACTTAATGTTGAAGTACTTGAAGGTCCATAGCGGGGATGTAAAACATCCTTGCCCAGTTGAAGGTGACTTGTCAGGTAAACCCAAATCTTTTCCTTTCTTTTTTTCACCCCATGTCCAACCCAAGCTGTTTCCTCTCTCTTTTGATGCTACTGAGGCAGCCTGATAAGCAGGGGAAGGGCGTGAAGCTGTGTGAGCCTCATTTCCAGTTCACTGCTTTGAGGAGCAGAGTTGCAGTTTGGATTGGCAGCTCTGACTGTCTCCCTCAGGTCTGAGCATCGCAGTGCAGCAAGGTGTGAGGCTCCAAATCCCCCGGAAAGGTGATGCTGAGCCACACCATGCTCCATCCAAGTATTTCAGCAACGCTGGGAACTGTCACGGAGCCTGTTGCCATCACACAGTTTTGGAAAGCTTCAGAGCCTGTGTTTCCAGGAAAATGATGCTTGTGCTTGTTCTCACCTCCCTCTGACCTTTCAAAGCATGGTGCCTGCCTCTGCAAAAAAACTGTCACGTGCCTGACTTTGAAATATTTCTCTCGTACAGTGATTTTCACACTCAATAGCAATTCAGAGTGATTTTCTCCCTCAAACCCTTTCAGCCCCAAACCCACTGCAAGCTGGTATTTTCTTTGCTCAAATCATACCCCTTGTTCCCTACAGAGCCCCAAAAAGCCTGGGTGAGCCACAGCAAGAGCCACCCGAGGTTGGAAGCGATGTGCAGAGCCAGGTCTCATGGTGTCGCATAACTCCCAGCAGCTCATTCCCTGTGTGTCACTTTTCCTGAGGTCGCTGTATTATCTCACCCTGGCAGATGCAGCGAGGTAGAAATACAAGGCTATTTGCAATGCAGTTTATTAAGACATGTTTTAGAGGTGGTTTGAGGGAGCACTGGCTGGAAATGTTAATCATCATCTCTGACAATGTATTGACCTGCCTTCTGCCTTACCCCGCTGCCTCGGGAGCCGGGGGGAGTGCGGGCTGGGATATCGGTGTGCTCCAGCCGTGCCTGCACAGCCTCTCCTGCACCGAGCACGGAGCATCACTGCTGGCACACGGGGGAGAAACTTTTTTGCCTGTTGGAATGCAGCTCGTGGGTGGGGAAGGGAAAGGAAAACAAGCCCTTTTCTTTTTTTTTTTTTTTTTTTTTTTTTTTTTTTTTTTTTTTTTTTTTTGGACCTGGTAGTTTTCTTGCTGGGAAGAGGGAGTAATCTGGCTTCTGTGGAAACAAATGATATTGCACGACTGCCTTGCTGCCTTCTCCTGCTCTGCCAGAAAAAGGTGTCATTATTTTTCCCCTTTTGTTTTAGACTTCTGTGAACCAAAAGGGCTTGAGGATTTTAATGGTCTATCTCAAAGATTGAGAGGCCCTTTATATGTCAAGCCACAATCCCATCCTAGGCTGTACTGGCCTCTGTTTGATTTTATGAAGCTTATTTTGGATAGATGGTATTTTTATAGCTCCTGCCTTGCTTCACCGATGGCCATATTGATGTAGCGCTACAGGACAGGGCTAATAAATAGTTTATAAAACTGTAGGTTCATTCTCCCAAGTGATGTAGGGCTGTGTCTGAGCAGACTGCAAATCACCATCCCGGCCATGCCGAGCCTCTGCACGGTGCAGCCCTGGGCACACCGTGGGGAGGGAGGGTTCAAAGCAAAGCACAGCTTGCTCCAGCTGAAACTGCTCCAAACTTCCCCTTGCAGTGATGCTCTGGCCCAGCAGTGGATGGTGGAGCAGCCAGCTTGGTGTTGGGTTCAGCAGCTGGAGCATCCCTGCTTTAATCTTGCCCATGGGCCCTGTGAGGATGTCGTCACTTTGGGAAACTTTCCCTGGGCTCCCTAGAGCCAATCACATGATGTGGCATTCCTGTTAACAAGATTTGGCTGGCAGCACCTTCCCTTCTCTATGAACCTTCCCAAGTCTTTGGGTGAAATGCCCTGAGTGGTGCTAGTCTGAATTTTCAGGTCACATCAATGACCTGCATGTGACCATGGTGACAGTGAAGGTGTGCCCCTGGGCTTGGTAGGAGCTGGCTCACACCCAAGTGGAGCCCTTGGGAATCTCCTACCCTGTTGTTCTACTCCTAAATGCTCATTTAAACAGTTGCCTTTGAGTCTCTTTTAAGTGCTGAGTTCTGGTGTCTGCTTGGCCTGTTCTTCCTTCTCCAGAGCTGTCTTTTCCCTTGTCCCTGGGAGCAATGTGTGTGTGAAAACCATCAACTGGCTGCTGGCACCAAAGGCTTTCTCCTGTTGCTTCCTTTTGGTATTAGAAATATAAGTCTCCCTAATTTCTCCCACTTTTCCAGTCTTACAATGCTTAGGATGAAAAGTCAACGAGGTTTACTCTGCATGGATATTGGCATAACTAGTAATGGGATCCTAAAAAGGACATGAGACATCATTATTAGCCCATGTGGAAGCTGGGTTTGATTTCTAGAAACATAGGAACTGATTCAAAAAAGGGAAGGGAAGCAGTGAGGATACAAGATTCATCCACACACTTATATACTGATTTTTGCCACGCTTCCCCTTCATGGTCTGGGCTTGCTTTGGAGGTGTGTCCAGGCAGGAACTATCCCAAAGAGCTTGCTTGTCACCACTAAGGACTTTATTCACTTGCAGATAGCTCAGAAGAAGGAAAAAAGCAAACCCAACCCACAGTCTTCCCTCCAGCATTTGGCAAATGAGAAAATATTAAAGCCATATATTTTCCTGCTGTGCTCAGTTACCACGTTGTCCTTTTCTTTGGAAAGGAAATGCAGTTGGGAAGACATATGGAGGTACTTGTTCTTCTTGTTGCCATGGGTATGTCTGTGGTGTCTTCAGACATGCAGCTCTGGGTGCCCAGTTTTGGCTTGGTCCCCTCAACTCTACCACTGCCAGATGCTTGTCAGAGGGTTTAGGTTCACATTGCCAAATCCCTCCTTCTCTAAAATGCCTCCTGTACTATTTTAGGATAGTTTTCCCTGTCAGCTCTATAATTTGAAGGTTAATTTGGATATTACTATTCTGTTACTACTGCTCTGAGGCTCCTGTGCAGGCTACTATGATCACTTCAGCAACTCATATGTCTTTAGGTGCCACAAGCCTGGCTTAGTAACACTCAAGCTGCTTTATCCAGGGTAATCTTAAAGCACTCATAATCTCCAAAAATGTGAGGGAATGGCTAGGCAAGAATCAGTGAAACTCTGCAGAGGTGATGCATCCAAAATTGAGATCTCCTGAAGAATCTTTTAGAGTGAGTTTTGGGCTTCTGAGGAATAACTGGATGAGTGGGTGATAGAGATACAGGCACATGCAAGGATGTATTGTGTTTGATGCCAGCTTGCACAAGGAGAGGTGGAAAAAGACCCATGGGGCTGTCGTGTCTTTTAATTTGTTCCTTGAACCAGTCTAGGACAAATTGTTGTGTTGGTGTAGGAAACCTTAGGCTGTCCCTGCTTGTTTTGTTCCTCATTATAAGTACCTTACAGTTAACTTTAAAAGACTTCATTCTCCAGATAGCTCAGCTGAATGGCTTTTTTTTTTTCCCTTTAGTACTGAGCATAAAAGAGAAGTGCAGCCCTTCAAGCTCCACAGTGGAGTTCAATGAGAGAGAGAGATTGGGAGTCGATGCATTTATTAGAACCATTAGGGCAGAGGAATGTGCACGGATACATTGCCAGCTCCACGCTTGGAACTCGCATTTTTCCCCTGGATTTAGATTGTTCTCAGTTTTCCTATGCTGACACAGGAAAGTCCCAGCATGGGATGATGAGATCAAGTGTGCATTGGTAGCAAATGCAATTTGTAAAGCGTTGGTTGGATAAATGACATTGTGTATAAAAGAAATGTTGCAACACAGCCGTGCTAATGCAGCCATGTGACACCAATTTAATGCATTTTCCCCATTAAGCTGCTTGTTCAAGACATCTTTTGACCATTTGAAGTGCAGCAGTGGTGTGTAAGGCCTCTATTTTCTCAGTATTACTCATTTTGCAGCTAACAGATGTCAGTGTCTATTTGTCCCTTATGGAAAAGTCCTTTTAAAGTTCAATAGGGATTAAATTTGTCAGGCTCTATAGAAACATAACAGGATTCTATGGAAATTACTCTGCAATCCTATAGAATGTAATAGATAATCTCCTCGTCTCTGGAGGTATTTTAACTCTTGCATAATTGCAGACCAGAATAGAAAATCTCCATTAAATTCAACGAGATGGTTCACAAAAATCCTATAGGAAAATGATAATTTTCTATTAAAATCAGTAGGACTTTTTCATCAGCACGTTGGTATTCATAGGGAGGTTTTATTCATTTGCCAATCCTACTAAAAAGTGTTTTGTCAGGAGGCTGATACTTGCTTTGTTCTAGGGAACAGTGATTTGTGCATAAACGATGCTTATGTCCAATGCTCGTATAATTTATGGCGAGGCACTAAATTCCCTTTCAGAATAACTGGAGCAGGATGAGGCTTTAAGCCCTGCAGGGAGGGAAAAAAAAAAAAAAGAGATGTTGCTGGGGATTTGGAGAAGGGATCTGCCTGTGAGGACCATCCTGCTATTGTGTTACACAGGTCGCCAGAGCCCACAGCGGAGCCAGGCAGGGTGCTGTGATCACACACAGATGTGCCACAGTCACAAGCTTGTCCCTGTCATCTCCCTGGCTCCGGCACTCCTTATCTAAAGTGTTCAGCCCAGGATGCTGCAAATTAATGTTGGATTGAAGCTCTGTCTCTGTGAAACTGCCCGTGGCTGGTTTGAATGGCTCTGCTGCCTCCTGCATCTGCAGGCTGGCTCTCCGTGGCGTGGCCTGGGTGGTGGGGAGCAGCAGCTCCGCCAAATTCCAAGGCTTTGCTCTTGGAGGTCACTGCTCTGCCGTGCTGCTGGTGGAGCTCAGCCAAGACACGGCTGGAGCAGTTAATTATGGAGAGAAAGCTCTGCTTGGCTGCGGGGGGTGCGAAAAGCCACCCCTTGAAAGGATCAGCCTACTTTTCCTCCAGCCTTGGAAGGTGCTGCTGTGCATGTTGATGAAGGCAGAGCACCCAGGTCAGCAGCAAAACGCTGCCTGCAGATGGATCATCCCCTCTGTCCAGGTGGCACTGTTTGAGATGCACACAGAGGCCACCCCATGGGGGATCCTGCTTAGAGAGGGGACAGGGTGGGCAATGCTGTAGGGACCAGGTAGGGCTGTGCCCATCACTTCTCTGGGACCAGCATTGAGGAGAGTGCCAGCTCTGCAGTGCTGACACGGCAGTGATTGCTCTTCTCGCCGTCCCTTGTGTAGGAGGATGAGTCATCTTGGAGAAGGGAATTGTTAACTCCTTGGGGGGTATTTGCAAAGGATAATTCTTCCAGGAAGGCTGCTTTGTTTTGACAAGATGCACTTAGAACTTTCTTAAAACTCCTCAGCTGAACATCAGCTCCTTTGGTGGCATTGCAGGGGAGACAGTGTCCTGCCCTACAGTTGTGGTGGCCTCAGCAAAGCACAGCTAGCCCTGGGCTAAGGGTTAGTGCAGGTCTGAGTTTGATTCTGAGGGCTTGCACTCAGTATGGACCTAGCAAAACTTTGGGGCAGATACCAAGGTTTTGGTCCATGGGTGAAAAATGGCACAGATGCCTCCCTCCCGGCAGTGAGGAACAGCCCAGGGAGAAAGTCTGCATAGTAGGGATGGAGTCAGCTGATAGAGCTGAGAAGGTCTGTGGCCAGGGGAAATTTAATGTCACAGGATAAAGGTCAGGACATGCCTCAGGAGGGGGTGATGCCAGCAGAAACCAGGAGCCAGCTCCAACTTCCAGTGCCTGGGTTCCTTCGCACTTCCCCGGTGCCAACACTCACAGCTCAGACTATAAAAATCAATTGACACAACATATGTAATGGTCTCATTTACTGGCGAATAGAAATGTGTGTAAATCTGGCATTAAACATGAGTTTACACTGCTTCCCTTCTTGGGAGAGCAGTGATTGACGGCGCTGTGTAAATGACAGGAATATGCCGGTAGAAGCTGGGAAACATTTACCCTTCGGAGAGCCATGTGTACATTGGAGGATTGCCTCGCCTCACCAGGCGTTAAACACATCTGGAGGGATCACTTCTTGCATGGTTCCTTGCTGTTGCTTACAGTTAATACCTTTTGTGGCAAGAATCAGAGTGCGGGGAAGCAACCCTGTCTTCCATAAATTATTCCCAGTGTTTTCACCCCTCCTGAGCCACGCTGTTCCCTCCTAGAAGGTGCTGGAGCAAAAGCTCCTGCAAACCCCTCGTGTAACAGCAGGTATTCCAACTCCAGAGGCTGTGAGGCTGCCCGGGTGAGTAGGGGCTGGCTTCTCTTGCTGTGCCCATCAGCCAGCTAGTCCGAGAGAAAATTCAATAACAGCCATTTGAGATTAAATTCTGAGCACTTGAGCAATCTAAAGCCAGCGAGGAGTCGGTGTCTCAGCAGTCAGTCAAATGGTCTGGGCTGTCATCTTATTAGAGGGAAAGAGAAACTTTGATTTAACCCCAGCCCCTTAATTTTCAATAATGTTTCCCGATTCCCACTAGCTGTTACTATTTCACAAAATCTTTGGGTTCTAAAATTTGTGACTTGTCTTCATGATTTGGACTTCCCAGGCAATTTGCTTTGACAGGAGGATCTGTACAAATCAATTAATGGAAGTAGGGGTGGAGAGCAGTGGGTTATGTGGGCGTTGGAAGGGGATACTGGAGCAAACTCCCTGGCATGAAAGAAAGGAGTTGCCATTTACAGTGTCTGTGGATAATGGTGTAGAAAAGGGGGGAAAAAACATTCTAAACCTCAGAACCTTATTAAAAACATGACTAAAATTCTTCCCAGCTTCATGGGTTTTACAGCTTTGAGTCCTGGTGTGGATTTAACTTCCTGGGTGTCCCTGTCCCTTCCTGCTCCTCCTGTGCTGTGTTCAACTGCTGCCATTTGATCACAGCCTTTTAAAATGCTTGGAAATTAATTGCAAGCTTAAATACTACTTTGGCCTTTAACTCTGCTCCAGACTGAGTGAAGTAAAGGTTTTATCTCATCAGAAAGACATCTTCCTAAAGAAGGGGAAGTTGTTCTTTTTCCGCTGGAATCCATTTTCCTTTTAATTGCGCAAAGCCCCGGCCCCTTGCCAAACGTAAGAATTAGCCACCAGCCTTTTATTTATGTAACTATACGTTTATTTATATTATTGCAACTTCCCACCTTCTGCCTGAAGATGATTTCTCCCCTTGGAGGCGAGCTTGAGAAGTAATCCTGGGTTCTCTCTCCACGTTTCTCCCGTGCTTGGGAGGCGCACGGGCAGAAGTGTGAATTAGATTTCAGTGTCGCGGCTCAGGAGCTCTGGTTATGCCACCTTCCCCCTTCAATGCAATCCTTCCCCAGCTCCTCTCACCTCCTTCCCTGCTATTCTTCCTGCATTTATTACCTTCATTTCCATAGCTCTTCCAGGGCTGCATTCTCCTAGCCTGCTCCCCTGTAAGGTGTGACCCAGATAACGCTTTCTTTTCGGACAAAGCCATAAACAATGGCTTCCCTGACAATGTGCTTGGCTGCTGCTCCACGCTGAGTGGGGCTTGGATTTAGCATTAGGGAAAAACACTCTAGAAACCAGATTATCTCAGGTACTCCATGCCCCCTATTACCATAGGATCTGAGCATCTTGTGGCTTTTGAAGATGCTTATTTTCCCGTTAACCCTGTGGCATTATCCTTTTTTATAAAAGGCTCAGGGCTGAATCATCAGAAGCGTAAAGAAAGCTCTGGGCACAGGGCCTGGAGTGGCTTTTTTTTGGTAGGATTGCATTGATTTTTGGATACTTAAGCTGGGATGAATTACAGAAGCGGCTGGGCTGAGCAAGGTGCTGTGGAGTACTAGCATCAGGACTATTTCGTGCTGTGCCCCTGCCATCATTTTCCCTTCACTAGGAGATTATATTCCCTCTCCAGCTGGTGGAAATCAATGGAGCCCAGCTCCATTGCCATCCATGCAATAGCCCCATGTCTGTGAAAATCTGACACCTTTCAGATGCTCCCATAATACACGTTCTCTTTCCTGATGGGAAATGACCATCTCGTTGTTGGACCCATGCACTGGAGATGTACTTCCCTCACCTTTGCTGGGACAATAATTTACAGTACCATGCTGCTTCCTTTATCTCCATTTATACTCTCTTAATGTGGTTGGGAATCCACAAATTCCCTTTTACGCTGTTCTGAACGTAACCTACTAAACCTTAATCATGGTTTGGGGAGTAGTAATTCTTTCTTTTATATGGCTCTCTTTTATTTTCTCTTATATAACTTTTTCCTTTAAGAAAAGATCATTAATCCATGTTTCTGAGCCTTCCCATCAATCTATAATTGAATCGTATAAAAAAGACTTGATTTTACATCCATATAAGAAAGAATTCAATTCTCCCTTAATGCCTGTAGATTTATAGGCCTAAATTTCCAGATTTCTTTTAATTTTATTTTACTTTTAATAACCCAGCTTGTCTGGATTTATCTAAATTATTAGTGAACCTGAATATGCTGTGATCTGAGGAGATCAGTTATCTTTTCCGCAGAGGAAGAGCCAAAAGCAGAACAGGCCTATTTCTCCGGGCAAACAAAACCACTTCTGAGAGCTCCCTAACCTTGGTGTGTCGGGAAGCCCCTCTCACCAGCACCTTCAAAAGGTGCTTGCCTAATTGTTGCATTTTTAACACCATATTGCCCTGCAGGGCTTCCCCTCTCAAGTCTCATCTCTGCTGTAACCTCTCCCTTTAAAGCACAAAGGGAGAAGCACAAAGGGAACACGTTGTGACTTGCTGGCTTGTGGGGCTGGGAAGAGAAATTTTGGTTTTCCAGCCCCGTCTCTGCCACCAGAGTCACTTTTAAACCTGGGCTGAGTTATTGCTGTTGCCTCATTTGAAGCATCTTCTCTGTTTAATGCAGCCTTTGGCTTGCCTTGGATGGGTTATACCTGCTGGAGGTGGGCACCTGGTGCTGCTCCCAGTCCAGATTTTAGATGAATGAAGCTTTCAACAGAGTTTTAGCACACTCAGAGGGATTTATTTTGTGGCTGCACTGATGGAGAAGAGAGACAGAGTCACCAGCTAACTTCACTGTAAGTCTTGGAGTCCTGTGCCAGACTCTGAGCTGCAAAACACCACTGGGCTTTTTATTGTGATGTTGGGATCCAGCTAAAGTGTCTGGGAGTGTAAAGCCTGCAGGGAGGCAATGGCTTTTGCTAATTTTATAATGCTCCTAAAAAACTTGGGGCTTGGATTGATGGCAAACCTCCAGTGCTGTCGAACTTGTGCCCTGATAGTTCAGGTGGCCCTGCTTTTAGAGCTGAATGGTGCCAGCTGAAATGTGATGGACTTTTGAAGGTGGGTGCCTTCCCACTCAGGATATTCTGTGATTCCAAAGTAGCTTTTCCCTCACTGAGATCCCATCTTGGAGCTGCTCAGGCATCCTGCAGATCTGGCTGCTTCACCTTCTTCCTCCTCCTCTCTGCAGCAGAGGAGGAGACAAAGGCAGGTAATTGTGCTGTCTCTGCACACAGCAAATTCCAGCTGGGGTGTCCATTTTAAGCACTGCTTGGAGCCTTGACAGTGACATGTGTGTGGGAAATTGCTCTGAATTCCTCCAGCCTCCACTGTGTTTAACTCCTGGGAAAGGTGTTTGGAAAAGCAGCACATCTGATATTTGCTCTGAGATTCTTGCACTGGGAAGAGGAGCAAACTCCAGGTTTTGCTGTCCATGCATTTACCAGCCTCCATCCCTGCCTTTCCTTGCAGGCTCCCAGTCCCATCTGTTCAAGCTTTCTTGCACTGATGTGCTTTTTCTCTATTTTGCTGCCATGCCTGTGCTGCAGATTGCCCCTTTTAAATGAGACTTGGGATCTGTTCTCTGCTCTCCTGCTGTGTCTCTGCTGTCCTTCTCTCCTCCCAGACATCCCCACTCCCTTTCCCTCCCTCTGTGCATTCCCTCCCTTTCCTCCTTGGCCAGCGAGGGAGGGCTGGTGTTGAAAGGAGGGATTTTGGGGTGCTCAAGAGATGGGAGGATCACAGGTCATTATTGGGGTAAGTCAGGCATCTGGAACCTCCTTAAAATAGAGCACCAAAGTAGGATTAAAATCCTGGGCAAATTTCCCTTCAGTCTGACCTCTCCTGGTGCTGGTGTGTAGGTTACGTGATTTCCAAAATATCATAAGGATCCCCTGGCTCCCAGTATTGTGTTACTAGGAAATCTGCTGGGTCTGTTGGAGCACTTGGATGTAAAACTGCTGCTTGGAATGGCTGCAGACAGATTTGTGCTCCTTTTCATTTTATTCATTACTTTTCATTCCTCCATTCTCCTCATTGCTTTCTGAGTTTTAGATGGATTATCCAGATTGCAGAGCCCAACCCTTGCCTGCCTGCCAGGTCCTTCTGTTCCCTTCCAGTTCATTTCTTACAGCCAGTGTTGCAATCCCTTCTTTTCCTGGGGGTTTGCAGGTGCAGGAACAGCTCTGTGAACCCAGGTACCAGTGGGTCAGGGCTGTGGTCACCTCCAGGACACCAGTTTGTCTCACCAAGGCCTCTGCTGGTGGGGAAGGATTTGTGGGAGACACTGAGTGATGTGGCAGTGAGGGGGAAAGAAAAAAAAAAAAGAAAAAAAAAAAAAAAAGAAAAAAACCCAAGGAGTATTTTTTCTTCCTTTCATTTTGGAGGTAGGCTCAGAAGTCTGGGAAAGTGATTCCTCCCCTGAGGAGTTCACTCTCCAGCTCTGTCCTTTGACTTAGCACACAGGGGATGTTTTCTTTCCTGGGAAGGGAACAGACATAACCATTTTCTTTCTGTATTGATTAAAACCAACAAACATCCTTGAGTGATTTTGTACTTCCTTAGGTGGAGGGAGAGAACAAAACCCAGGTCTTTGTTTGCTCATCAGCATCATGAGGCTTTGCTCAGGCTGCCTGTAGTGCTGGGAAGGAAGAACATTTCATCACTGCTGCCACTGGGGTCCACCAAAAAGGACCAAAGAGGGTCTGCTCTGTCTTATAAAAAATAAAATTACTTTCCTGGCTGGGATCAGAGGGGTCAAAAAGGCAATGCCTGTGGCCAATCTGGGGATAAAAGATCTGGTTTTCAGTACTAAAACACTGGGCAGGTCTCTTTGCTCTTGGCCTGCCTCAGTTTCCCTCTCAGCAAACCTTGGCTTGCTCATTCCAGCACTTAACCTTGTTCTGTCAGTGCTTTGTGCCTGGGGATGAATTCGCATGGATGTGAATTAGAGAGCAACAGCTTTTCTCTGCATCTTCAACTGAAGATGATGGCCCTGGGGACTTTACCATGGCCCTGAGCCAGGTTTGGGGTCCCAGCCCATGAATCCCTTTGGGATCCCATGCAGATGAGCACAGGTGTTAAATACATCCTGTGATCCCACAACTCTGCCTCACTGATGTTCCTGGGGATGATGGATGACTCCTGGACAGTGAGATTCTTTGAAATGTTCTGCTGGCTGTCAAGCCCTGTCTTTTCCCCTGTCTATCCATCTCCTCAGAATAACTGTGTTCTGCAGCTCTGAGCACACGTGTTCTGCTGCTCCATGGGGAGGTCCTGGAGTGGGATAACTGCAGGACTGCTTGGATTAAGTTATTAAAAGCAGTGTCCGTGATGTTTTTTCCTCCTGAGCATCTCAGAGCAATTTGCTCAGGTCTCTTTTATACATGGGGAAAGCAAGGCAGAGCCCAAAATTGTGTAGCAAGTCAGGAGCAATTTGGAAATGGAACCCAACCATTCTGCTGTCCAGGGTTGTGCTCCTTTCTAGGGCTCAGAAGAGCAAAATGTGCTTCAGAGTTCACTAAAGAGGTGTGTGCTGGGCCCTGGGGGGAGGCTGGAAGCTGCAAGATGACAGAATCAGTCATCATGTCTAAGCACTGATTCTGGCTCCATCCTCCTCCTCTTGCTGCCTTTCTCTCGTTTGTGCTACCCCTCTGGGAGTCCAGCTAAGGATGGAAGAAATTGACTGGAAAAGCCATCAGCCCACATCTAATTCCCTTCTGAATTGATGTTTCAGGCTCTGAGAGTTTGTATTAAGCCTGCAACTTTTGAATAACAATTTTATTTTCCATCAGGAGTTGGTTCTCCCAGCTCAGAAAGCTCTTGTGGCACACCTAAGAACATATCCCAGGTTTGGGTTTGGTTTCCCTGCTTTGGTTGTCTGGAGAAATTTTTTAGATATAGGATGTGGGGTTGTCCTCTCCTGCCAGCCTCTGCTTGCCTGGAACTTCCCAGAAGGAGCTTCTGGTGGGCAGCAGCTTTGTCTGCTGCTGAAGTGAAAGCACAAAAGGACCAGTGCTCCTGATCTCTGCACTTGTGATCTCTACACAAGTCCCTCAAGATATTCACCTGCCCCAAAAATATAACAAATCAACTGGAAGTGTTAATATTCAATATGGTGAGAAAAGCACTAGCCTTGGTTTCACAAATCACTGGGTAATTTAATTTTAATTGTAGGGTGAGTGCTTCAGTTTGTGTCTCACTTGGGCAATTTTGCATGAGCAAAGTTGGGCAAGAGAGTTTCTCTGTGCTGTGGTTTATTTGCGAAAAATTCTGAATATGTGGAGCTTCTAGAAGTCATCATTCTCGCTTTGAAATCCTATTTTTTTTAGTGGTTGGGAATATCTGGGGCTCCAGCCAGGACAGAGCTGGGGATCTGCAGCATTCTCCATCACCTTTCCTGCTCTTTCAACCGGAGGTGTTGAACCTCCCCTTCCTCACTCGGGGTGACGTCAGCACTTTAATTAGCAACTGCCACTTCCCTTGCAGGAAAGTCCTGGAGAGTTTCATGGCAATGATACTAATGAACGTCTGTGGAAGTTGTTCCCGAAGCATATGGCAATGAATATTTCTGTTGGGTTTATGTTGCTGTCCCACCGAATGCTGTGCCGGGGAGATGCTTCCCCGGTTTGCTTTGAAAGTCAAACATTTGTGCAGTCTGTAATGTCTGCAGGATTTTTCCATAAAGATGAAAGGTGTGAAGGAAAAGAAAAATTATTATGGGTGCTTAATTATTGTTTGGTTTTAATGACAGAAGTCTTGGGCACAAAAGAACAGTTTTTGCTTTCTTCTCCCTCCCTACTCCCTCATACAAGAATTCGGGGATCTCTGTCATTTTCAGAGCTCCCATGAGCCCCACAGATTATCCCAAAGCCAGGGATAACCCAAACCAGTATGAGTTTGGGCCTATTATGGTAACTTTTGGGATGAATCATTCCATGTCATCTGTTCTTCCCTCTCCCTCCAGACCCCAGTGCAGAGCAGAAGCCCCAGCACAGCAGGATTTTCCCTGTGTGGTGGCACAGGAAGAGCTCTTTCCATGCAAACAGCTGCCTCTCCTGGTCTTTTGTCCAGGAGTTAAGCTGTAGGGTTTTGCTGTCCACAGTCAGGGTCTGACCCAAACCTTTTGGACACCAAGGGGTCCTGCAGAGGCAGTGCCTGGAGAGAGCATGAGAGGGATACCTGGGAGCCAGGGCATGTCCCACAAACATGCACTATCCCAGGTCTCACTGTGGGTAGTGCCAAATCCCTGGCGATCTTGTGTTGCAAATCCAAAGGAAATGGATTTTCTGTACCTTTTTTGGGCTGCTGAGCAGTGGAGAGCCTCATTTGGAAACACTGTGATGGGAAGCTTATTCCAGAGTCTTGAGTTTCTCCTGAGCTCCTGTGAAACACTTGGGTCCCAGGAGCACGAGCATGAGTCTGTGTGACACTAACCAGGCTGCTGGCCTCTAGATCCCAAATATTTACCTGTTCAGCAGCCTCATAGCTCTTTCCTGCAAGTCAGAAACTTCTTTAACCATGGTTTGAGGTCTGTCATCTGTTGGCTGATGAGCTCTGTGTGCATCACAGGATGCAGTGGGCATATTCAGACCCATAATTGCAGCCTCTTGTGGGATCCTCTCACTCCTCCTTTATCTGGGATCTCTCTGTGCTGACGTCCCCAGCCTGCATAAAAATTAAGCAGGGAAAAAACTGTTCCCTGTGCACCAAACCCACTTCTGAAAGATGTTGTGTAAGCGACTTGGCGAGCTAGTAACTTTTGCATTTAGACTGTAATTGGCTTTAAATTCCAAAGGTCCATTGCTAATGATATTCAGAGCGCTTTAATTAAAGGGACACTGTCAAGTACTTCCTTTATAGTTTTCCTTTCACGCGTGCTCTCGGTTGTAATACCAATTTTTTTTTTTTTTTTTTTCTGTAAGCTTGAAGGTAATAATTAAAGTAATTCTCTGCTGATTTAGTCCTTTTCTATTTGGCAAACTTTGATCCATTATTATTTTTCAATGGAGATGAGATTAACGCGGCCACTTTTGTTCGGCGATCGTTCCGGTTCAATACGGCCCCGGATTGCGCTGGGATCTCGCCGCCCTCGCGCCGGTGGCATCGCTCGGTGGTGACATTGATGCTGCTTTGGGGAGGGCAGTGACATTGATGCAGCTTTGAGGGAGATGCTGAGGCAGCTGCAGGAGCTCTGCTCCACCTTGAAGAGTCTCTGAGCTGTCTGATCCACTGTCGGGAAGAACCCGGATCTTTGGTGAAAGGTGGGGTTTGGAACTGCTCAAAGTGAAATGAAGACAACCCTCTCCCTCACTAGGAAAGCCCATCTTTTGTATATGTAACAGTATTTTCTGATGGAAAAAAATGTATTTGCAAGGTGTCGGCTCATAAAAGAAGCCATTTCATGATTTAAGTTACAAAGACGCTCAGCTCTAAGCTGTCTCTTCAGTTTTCAACTCCAGACTTAAATTGGGGATGAATAATTTGTCTAGAACTTCAAACTCCCTGGTTTTCCTGCTTGTTAAAGGGGAATAAACAGGTCTAAGGGATGGTAGCTGCCTGCCCTACAGTCAGGGGCTGCTGCAGCAGCTCCTCCTGCTCCATGCTCTTCCCTCTCCTCATCTCCTCTGTCACAGACTGGGGGATGCTCATCCTGCCTGTGGCCTTTTCCACCAAAGTGCTGCCTTGGACAAAACTGTGCTTGTGGTGTGAACATGAACCCACTCAGGCCGCGGGTGGGATGGAGCAGGAATGTTTTGCTTGTTCCAGGCAGGGATGTGCCACTCATTAGCCTTGGGACCCCGTGAGATGGGTCAGGAGGAAAACACTGACTGACCAAAAATCCTCTGCATTCACCAGCCGCTCTTTAGTCTTCCCTGGAGCAGCCAAGTGTGGAGAGGGCTATTTAGATCTGAGAGGATAAGGCAATAACCATTTTAAGAAAGATATTCGCAGTGGGTCAAATTTTAAACAATGAGAGTGTTTCCACATGGCAGCCTCTGCCAATTATTGCTTGTAATTGCTTTCCCTCCAGTTCTGCCTTTGCCCTTTCTCTTTTACAGGAGCTGCTGTCCCCTGTCCACCCCACGTAGCTTTCTCCCACCTCCTGCTGGTCTGGAGCATATTTGCAAGTTTTTTCAGACACTGTAAAAGTCTCAATTGCATCTAGAGGGATAAAGGATTCCTGCTTTTCCTGCATCCTCGGTTATTTTTCAGCTGCAGCAGTGAATTCACTCAAGGTTCATGTTGGGGTATAGCTGAGGTCTGAGTAGATGGAACCAGCAGCTTGTTTTCTCCAGGCAGGGACTGAATGGTGAATGTATCTGAGGGGGGTCAGGAATTTCTGGAGATTCCTGTGGCATCACAGATAAGGAAGAGTGTTCTGGGTGTTCTGGAGTTGTGGGTGAGCACACAGATCCTCACTGTGGTCATGCCAGAGGAGAATTTATGACAAACAACATGAACTTTCACCAGGACACGCCAGCTGGGCTTTGGATTGGGTTGTGAACACCCACAGCTCCCTCTCTGAATCCAGCACTCTAAGGTTTGGGAATGCTTCCCTTAGTGGGTGAAGTGACAACCTGTCTGTGTCCTCTGCTGAGCCACCAGCCCTTGAGGCCATGCTCCTGTTTAGCCCATTAAAACTGGCTCTCGTTTTTCCTGCTGAATCAATTTCTAAGTCTTTAAATGGTACCTTCCTTGTGCTAATCATACAATAGGACTACTAATGAATGTCTCAATTATTTAATGTTTGAATCGAACAATTATTTTCTTGAGGCAGCAAATTGAAGATTTCAGGAGGAAAAATACCATCTCACCCCCCCTTTTTTTTTTACTGCTACATAATTAAGTAATTGTATAGCCAGTGATTTAATAGCTACAAGATCAGGAGTGACATATTTTATTCATTTTAAGCAGGACTGTTTCTTATTTCTCCTCTTTCTGCCTGGGAGCAGCCCTTACCAGCCTCTGGGAAGGCTGGGGAAAAGCTGCAAAGCTTTACCCTTCCTGTGTCGTGTTTCTTTCTGTGTTTAAAGATTTTTCTCTTCTGTGCAGAGCTGCCTCTGCCATTGGCTGCCAGCAGGTGCTTTCCTGGGAGTCTATGGTGGGTTATTTTGGAGGATGGATTTGCTGCCTGTCACTACCATCAGCTTGTGTCCCACCCTCTCCATGTGCTCTGTCGGATGCGCTTGGGCGCTCCCATATTTTTGGGGCCATATTTGGAGGGAGCAGAAGAGCCGAGGCGCTGACTGTTGTTTCACTGGGAGCTGTTGCTGCACCAGTGATGGCAGGAGCCCCCCAGGGAGTGCCCTGGTCAGGGGATTTATCTCCCTTTGGAGCAGACACCCAGCCCTGGCGCAGAGCGTCTGTCACACATCATCCCCGTCGCGCTGCCGGAGAGACACGCGGAGTGACAGTCGCGCTGGTGGAAACCTCTCTGCTTGTTTTAAATAAATAAAGAAGTTAATCACTAGGGAATTACCGTGCTCAGATGTTGAGACATCCTGGGGATGAAAAGAAGTGTCTAAGGAACAAGAATATTTAGTGTCGACTGAGTGTCTACCTGAATTCCCCTTATTTGTGTGCGTGTCAGCTGCACAGGGGGATCTGTGCTGGAAAGCAGAAGGGATGGATGGTTGTCTGGACAGATAATTCACCTTGCCTGCTTGTTTTTCATCCACTGGTGGACAGACTGTGGCTCCTTCCGAGCCAGAGCTGTAGCTGGGTAATTTCTGCTAGTGGGACTCATCTGTAGCTTATTTGTAGGTACCTGCTTGGGAGTAGAGACTTTTGTAGCTGTAAAATGCCCTGATAAAAAATGGATGATGTGTGATATCCTTGTTCTCCTGCCAGAGCCAGAATCAGGGGCAGGCTGTGATTGCTCCCTCCTTGGATGAATGCAGCGTTAAGCTGTGCTCCTGGCATGAGCATTCATGACCACCAAGCCGAAATGGGCCTTCTTTGGCACCATCCCCCAGATTTCAGACAAGTTCCCAGCAGCACGGGTTGGTGAGAGCGCTGGCAGAGAGGGAGCACAAATGTGCTGTGAATAGGCATCGTCGGGAATTCATTAACAGGACCTAATTAGCAAATTCTAAGTGGCAGCGCTGGGCGGAGAAGCGGGGCTGGACCGATCCAGCCACAGTGAGCTGCATCAGCCTCGTGGAGCTGAGGCAGGGATGTGCACCCAGGAGCACATCTGGAAAAAGCCACTTTGGGAGGAATGAGGTGTGACCTGCAGAGACACATCCCGTGCTGCTGTGGCAGGGACAGAGCCGCTGTCTGCCGTGGCAGGGTTAAACTCCTGTGATGGTGAGTGATTACTCGCCAGATGACAAACGAGCCCAGGGCTCCCGTGGCATTGCAAGTAGCTTTTCAAGGGCTCAGTCTTTTGTAAAAGAAATAGTGACTTGTAATTATTTAGTTAAAACTTTGCGTTAGGGGCTGCTGCTTCTGGAGCATCACATGCCTCTTTCCAGCATCACCTTTCCCACTCTGTTTGAAGCCACCTTAGATTGACCTTGGTGGCCTCACCACAAACCCCTGGGGGTGACACAGCCCTGAGAGGTGGTGGTTTCCCTTAAACCCAAGCAGGAGGGGGGGGGTGATGTCTTCACAACTTTTCCCAGGTAGTTTCAACTGCTCCTTTCTGGTATCCTTATTTAACACGCACATTGTAATTAAGAAGAATTTCCTGTACTCCTCTGGGGCTCGTGAGAAATTTGAGAGCTGGAGGGTTTTGTGTGTTATGTTAACATGCTTGTTTAAAAGAAGAGGTCTCCTCAGTGGAACTGAATGGAGCACAGCTGGGACATCTGTAATGTTGGAGGGCCTTGGGGAAGCACAAATGTCAGATGGATTCCTGTGTGCAGGAGCAACTGCAGGTGGAAAAGAAGGCAGGGAGGTCAGGATCCTTCAATTTGGGTTTGATGAGTGAGCTCAGATGGCCACATCCAGCATGTGGGTTGCCTTTACTCTGTGTCATCCAGCAGGGTGGCTCACCTTCATGGTTGGCACTGAATTTGGGGAGACCTTGTGGATGCTGGATGTCCTGGCTCTCCATTCCTGGTTATCCTGGCCCACTGAGCCACATGCACAGCAAACCTTCCCATAAAAACCATTGAAATAATTCTGCAGCCTGGGCGTGGCTCTGTGTTCCTCTACCTGCAGGAGTTTAGCTGGTCACTTCTGTGGCTGTGGGCATGGCCACAGCACCACACTGATGGCCTTTGCTTCCTCAAGCCTCCTGAGAAGTTTGTGGCTGGGGATTCTCAGCTCATTCAGGTGCTTCTTGTGAGCTCCCTGGGGATTCCTGAGCTGTGGGGTTTTGGAGCCTGGCCAGTAAGGTGCAAATGTCCTGCTGGCCCAGGCACTGTGCTGGTGACCTGGAGCCTTTCTTTAGCTGGAAACTGTTAGAGTCACTCACCACAGGCAGATGTGGAACCACAGAACTGTTCAGATTGGAACAAACCTTTAAGATCATTAAGTCAAACCACCACCAAGTTCACCATTAAACCAAGTCCTCAAGTGCCACATCCATAGGGTTTTTTTTTAACACTTCCAGGGACGTTGACTCCAGCACCTCCCTGGTCAACCTGTTCCAATTTTTCAACCCTTTCTGTGAAGAGGTTTTCTTAATATCCAATTTAAATCTCCCTTGATGCAACTTGACACATTTCCTATTGTCTGTCACGTGTTACCTGGGAGCAGAGCTCTGACACCCACCTGGCTGCACCTCCTTTCAGGAAGTTGTTAAGAGCAAAAAAAGTCTCCCCTGATCCTCCTTTACTCCAGGCTAAATTTCAGCTGAAATCTCAGCACAATGCTGATGTTTGGGCAAAGGAAGGTGTTGTTTTTTCCCTTAAATATCAACTTGCTTAGGCTTTATTTTTCCTTTCTTTTTAGTTCAGCTTTCCACAGCAGTTATTGACAGTGTTAGTAGCTACCCAGGGATCAGGTAGGAGAGAGAACTGTGGTGAGGCTTCACCTGGGACCAGTGTGCCCTTTCCCTCGTGGTTCTGCTGCTGCAGTTGTGAACAGCTGTGTGCAGCTTTGCTTCTGCACCGCAGCCCCAAGACCCCGTTGTGCTCCCAGCAGAACTTCTCCCACTGCTGTGCTGCAGCAGTGACAAAGCCTGGATTTATGTGTTGTGACTTCCCCATATCTCTTCTGCAACTGGTTCTTGCCTCTTGGCTATGAGTGACCCCGTCCCTGACACCTCCCTGAGCTCCTCTGCTGCTGCCAGCACTGGGTGAGTTCCAGAGTGTCCCCAGCCATAACCATTCCCAGATGTTTACACGTCTGGAGGTGCCATCACCAGGGCTCCATCTCTCTTGCCTCATTTCATAAGCAAGTCGTATTTTGCAGAGTTCACTCTCCTCCCTGCATCTCACAGGCTTTTGCTTGCCTGTGTCGCAGTGATCTCAATTTAAACCCTCAGTAGATGTGAGTTAAATAACTTATTGGAGTTGTCATTAAAGGCTCCTTCTCGGGTTTGTTTCTGTTTCTCCCTGAAGGTGAAAACTGCAGGAGTCCCCAGTTGTCTTAATTTCACCTTGAGTGTTTTTGGCTGCAAACTTGTGGTGTTTGGCGTCGCAGGGATGATAAAATCTAAGATTTCACTTGTGAAGGCTTCACTCTGCTGAAAATCCCTGTTGAATGAGGAGTGTGGGATCAGACCCCTCATTTAGATCAATGGCTCAGGAAAGAAAAAAAAAGGAGAGATGAACTTGGAGCCTGTGAAGAAAACCTGGTTGGGGGAGAAGGGAGGAGGGGGAGAGCTGAGTTAATGGAAGAGAGATATCTCCAGCCTGGAAATGGATGAAGGGAAAGGGAACGTATCTCTCTTCGTCCTCCTGGGATTAATTTTGAATATCAAACGCTTGATCTCGAGCCGTTCCTCAGGCAGCCGGTCATGTTTCTGTGAAAGCTGCATTCTGAAAAGAATTTTTCTGATGCTTTAAAACAGAGGAAAGCAAAGCAAATGACCTTATCCTGCTTTGCATTATGTCACACTCGATGATATTCTTTTGCAGTACTTGCAGATAGCTTGACACATCGAGGCAGACAGCCCCTTATTATTAAATCTGTTTGCAAATGTGCTCAGATTGCCCTTCACATCCACCCCTGGTTATGAGCGGTGGCAGCCCGTGGCTGCAAATCCCAGGTCCCCATGAGCACCCACCTTCTCCCCGCCTCCCCACCCAGCTTGCCAACACTTTAGGAATTAATGAAGTGTCCTAGGAGAAAAGGAAAGGGCTTTCTACCCCCTCCTGGCAGGGATGAAGGGTAAAGCCTCCTTCCTTGGGTTCTCCTCTTCCTCGGCTCTCTGGGCTCTGCACTGAGCCCAGGGATGCTCCGTGAGTGGCACGGAGGGACCCAGTGGCTGTTCAGCTGTGTCATGTCTCCCCCCGGGTCACATCAGGCCAGCTGCTCTCTGTGCTGGGTGAAAGCTGAATCAATAGTGCCTCACGCTGCTGAGCCAGGCTATTGCTGCAGCCCAGCCTCTCTGCCTGCTGCAAGGATCCTGCTTCCTGCCCTCATTTCCAGCCTTTCCCTGGTAAATCCTCTGAGCAGAGCACCCCCGTTGTCAGCATCACCTGGTTTGCCTCCAGCAGCAGCTGTGGCAGGGATACAGGGATGCCTGACAAGGGTAAAAGCTCTCCCAAGAGAAATCTGAGGGAAAATTTTCTTCTCTGAATACAAGCCATTGGTAATTGGACTCAAAGCTCAGTAAGGACCTGGCATTAAATAAATACTAGGCTGGCCAAAGCCACAAATGGGTCAGACTCCCAGACGTTTTTATTTAGCCTCCATTCAGAACCTAATGGATTTTTATCCTACAAACAGGTCTTTAGGGTTTTACATTTGTGTTCACATCTGATGTTATTGCAGCATATCTGATAATCCCTGGGAGCTGTGGAATTGCTCTTTGCTCCTCTGGAAGCTTGTGGCAGAGCTCCCAGGGCAGTTTGGGCATTTCTGTTGAGGCACTCACTGTCTGTCTCTCCCAGATTTCTTGGCTTTCACTGTCAATGAATTTGTGTTTTTCCTATGGGAGGATGAATAAAAGGCACCACGTAACTTTATTTTTTGTTTGTTTTGAAATGTTTTTCTCCTTTCTCATCCTGCTCTTGAATGATCCACCCACAACTTTTTCATTAGGTATGGAAATGTGTTTAGGACCATATTTTTTCATAGTTATTTTCCTATTCCGCTTATACATCTCTTTCCAATGCTGGAGTTGATATTGCAAATTGAGAATCTTGTTTTCTTCCATGAAAGCACCACAATATTTTTATTTACTGTTTTCTCTCCATTTCTCTCCATGTCTTGCTTTCTTGGCCACCACTGGTGTTGATCAGATGTTTTTGTTAAGTTGTCCAGAGTGATGTGTGGGTTTTTTCCTTCCCCTGAGTGGTTACAATTAAGTTAGAATCCATCAATGTGTATGAGTTGTTGGCAATGTTGCTTTTGATAGGCATTACCTTGTACTTGTCTGTATTAAATTTCAGCTGTCATTGTTTTCTTAATTGCCTGTGTTAGATAATGTTGAATTTCCCACAGTCCTCTCCTCCTGACTAAAATGAATAGCATTTTTATCACAAATGCTTCAAACTTGACACCTTTTTTTCCCCATGCCATTTAAAACTTCACCTTGGCTTGGCTGATTTAATTTGCTATCAATTTCTCATATTTTGAGGCATTCCTTTCTTTCCTTTCCCTTTTTCTGTCCCTCTGCTGTCTGTCAGCTTTGAGGGGAACTGTCCATGGTAGAAGGTGAACGTTTCGGATTTAGCCAGGATGGGTAAGAAAAGCTGCATTTTCCTAAAGGTGAAAGGGTATAGATGTAGCACGGGGGTATAAACCCTTCATGAACTCCAGGATATGGATTTGGGTTGTTAAACCAGGATCTTCTCAGCCATGCTGACTCAAATCCAGCTGATCTGTGTGTGGTCTCATGTCCTCCTGGCCATTTCAATGTCATTTTTGGGATCTGCCTGGTACAGGAGTGGGAGAGCCATAGTTCAGGAGATCTGATTTATTTTTTTCACTCTTCCACATCCCTGCTTTGTATGGATCTTGACAAGCTGCTGTTCTTCTCCAGCTGCTGTTCAGTTTGTGTACTTTCCTTGTTCAAATGACATCCCTTCACAAGGCATCTGCAAGAAGATGGTTTTTATCTTCAGAGCCTGCTGCTTCTTCAGGGGTACTGGTTATTATTAATTAAGACATTTTTGAAGGCCTAATAAATAATAACAGCTTTTCTTGAAAGTATTGTTGCCTCCCTCAAAGGACTCTGATGGATTTGAGAGAGGATACTTTATTTTCTAAAAGCCACACTGTGCCACATCACATTCATCCAGATAGTTTATTATAACTTTCAAACCCCTAATTTAATAAGTTTACTTACTGCTGAAGTAAGCCTTTGAAGTCTGGAATTATCTGTTGACTTAGAAAGCGTGGAATGATCATTTCCATGCCAGCAAAATATTACTGAGTGAAATTGGGTGATAATTTTAGTCTTAATTTGGTTTCCAATCTCTGAAAGTTTCTCGATATTTTTAAATTATGTGAAAGGATCTCCTCTATTCAGTGTTGCCCAAAATAGTCTACTGCAGCAAATTAAAGCATTTGGTAACTTGGCCTTTATGACAACCCTGTATGGCTTTTCTTCCTTTGTAACACCTCTTTGAGGAAGAGCTGGATGCCACATTAACAGGTTGGCAGACCAGACCTTCAGAAGGGGCTGGAGGGCCATAAAGAGGTGGAGAGACCTCTGGCATTGCTCCTGAGGCAGATGAAAGGCACAGAGAGAGTTTATGAACCCATCTGCCGGGGGAAGGTGGCAAACTTGCCAGTTCAGTGAGCTCAGTTGAATCCTTCCCAGTCAGGGTAGATCCAGAGTTAATCACTCAGAGGTCTGCTGGTATTTTTATCCCTGCATTTATATTTTATGGAACCATCTGGTCCCATTAAAGCTTTCAAAGTCAGCTTAGATTGAATTGAGTTTCCCGGGAACTGAGAGAGGAGGAGTAAGAGTAGGTGAGGTGTGGGGATGAAGGAGTCTCATTGCAGAGTGAGCACTGGCAGACAGACAGTCAGGGGGAGAGGGATGAGAGCAATTTGGCATTTAAACCCTGAGTGGGGCTCCTTGCTGTGCCTGCCCTGGCAGGACCCGTCCTGTCCAGTGACACACCATCAGCATCTTTTCCTCTGGGGTTACTTGGAGACCTTGGAATTCCTTGTGAAAGCAGTGGTGACAACTTGAAAAATGGCTTCACCAGCAGCAAGTGCCCTCCCCAAGCAGGAGCTGTGGAGAGTTGCTCCAGGACATTAAAATCTCCAGCTGGGTCCCATTGACTGCCCCAGCCTGGTGCTCTGCACAAAGTGATTCAGGGCCTCATCCCCACATTTCCACCCCTCTCAGAGCTGCAGAGCAGCTGCTGAGCCATCCACACTTGGAGCTTTCCCCTCCTCGTTTTGCTGTTGGCTCTCTTGGAGCCCGCCTGGCCCTCCCCCATCCTGCACGTGGCCTTTCCAGGGCTATGGTCTGGAAAAACAGGAGTGGAGGGCCATGCATGGGATAATTTCCCTTCTGTTCAGCAGCACTGGTGCTTTCCCAGCTCACACCAAGCCTCGGTGGCAGCCCTGGAGGGTTTGGCTGGGACACAGTTCTGCTGTGCCCACTTGGGATGTGAATGGATACTGAGGATATCATCTGCTTTTCAGTGTGTTCCCAACCTGTTTGGAGATGGGAAAGAAATTTGTGGCTGTTCTGGTTTTTAGGAGCACCTCATGTGTCACAACAATTTGGGAACAGAAAACTTTTCCTTTCAGCTGCAAACAAAACTGGCTCTGGTTAGATGAAGCCAACGGTTCCCTACATATCTGAAAGGCACGAGCCACCACTTTTATTGATTTACTCCAGAAAATAATTTGCATTTGCCCTGTAAACACTCCTGCAATCTCTTGTGATTTTTTCAAACACCCCTAACCTGAATCCATCGCTTGCTGCTGCCTGAGGATCTCACACCACCATCAGATGGTAACTCCTGATGTCCAAAGGACTGGAATAGCTCCCTGAGATGCAGAACAAGGTGCTTGCAAAGGATCTGCTGTTTCTTGGGCAAACCCAGGGCACCTCCTGTTTGCAGTATGGGACATTTCATGGTGATAACTTGGCCCAGCTCATTGTGGTCACATTTTTTTTTTCTTGCCCTCAAGCACCTCAGAGCTGCTGATAATGCTGTGGCTTTGGGACAGCTGCTCTTGAGCGTGTTAGATTTGAGTGAAAAATTCATGGAAGCAATTTATTCATTGAATTCACCAGTCTGAAGCTTGGGGTATGTCTGCTAGGCAAGTTGTTATTTCCTTCAATTTATTAGTTGTGGAGTAATATGCCAATATACATTGAGGCTTCCGTGTCAGAAAACATTTGTAATTCAGAAATCAGGGCTGACTGGGGAGCTCAGAGGGGCAGATGAGGGATGAGGTCCTCCCCTAGGAGGCTGCCCTGAGTATTTTGGGGAAAATATCCTTCAGAAAACTCTTTGCTGATCCACCCTGCTCTCACAGCTGTGCTCTGTTGGGTATGAGGAGCTCTGGGTTTGGGAGGAATAGGGGCTGAAGCTGTTAATAGCCTTAAACCAGCATGTCCACAGGGCTTTTCATTCACCCTCTGCTCCTCAAGGGCTGGGGGAATTGGAGCTCCTGTTATTATTTAAGTGTCTCTCCAGCTGCTCCTTCTCATCCTGTTGTCTCCCTGCCTGTCTTTGATTAATGACTGGACCATCCATTCCAGTGCTTCCCTCTCTCCTTCACTTAATTCCCTATTTTTCCCCCTCCTTTCCCCTCCACTTCTATTTTTTTCCTCACACAAGCTGCTGATCTAAATGTTCAAAATAAATTATGCTGAATAATGGATGAAGGCAGCTGCATAATTTATGGTGCCACAGGGTGAGGCGAAGCCCTGTGTGCTCTTCCTCTGCTTCTTGCCCCCTGTGCCATCCCATGCCCTTTTTCTGAGCAAACTGAGGAGGTGGTGGCACCAGGTTTGCTGGTGGCTGCTCTTCAGATCCCACTTTCAGTCAGAGAAGGGATTTAATACCTCAGGATTATGCACCCAGGGGTGTTGTGACCATGGGAGATGAGAGATGCTGACGTTCAACCCATCAAAGGTTGTCCCTGCCTGCTGGGGCAGAGATAATGGGTTTAATTAGTCACCCCATGACATTCCTCTCTTTCCTTTCTGCAGCAGGATGCTGGAAAAGGCTTTAAAATCAGGTGGAAAGTGGGTTTCTTCCTTTTGGGGTCTTGCTTTGCCCCAAGTGTAAGTATATGAGAAAGTCTGGTATTGGTTGGCATGATTCATTCTGGCAGGCTGAGGCAATTTCTTCTGACTTTTATATTATATTCAGAATTTCTCTCCATAAGGATATCAGATATAATTATAATATGTTGAAATGAAGTACTTCAACCTTATCAAAAATAACATTTTGATAATTTTTCGCTGAAAATGTCAACACAATCAATAGGTTCTTGCAAATGTTGTCATTTCATTAAACTCAGCAGATTGTTCTGCTGGCATGTTTTAACCCACACTAAATATCCTTTTTTCCATATTGGGATGAACTTAGATAATAAGGTTACCTTTACAAAACCACATGGTGATGATGTAGAGCTTTTTAGCAGCAGCCCTCCATGTTCCTTATAAAAGGATGAAAGAGTGGCAGAGATGACTGAGACAGTGAGGGAAAGAAAAAAGGAGATATGGAGAGACATAATTTTTCCCTCTCCAAGTTTATTATCCCATCTGTTTGCCTCTGTCTTTCTCTGATGTCTTGTCCGTCAGCAGCTAAAACCTAATTCTGTAGGAAATAAATACAACTTGAGTAAATTAAGTGAAAAGGCTGCACAGAACCCAATTACTCTCTGTCCCCCGGACGCTCGGGAACAGAGTTCATTTCCCTGTAATGAACAATGTGCTGAGTGACAGCCTGGCAAAATGAGCTGTGCTTTCATCCAGGGGCAAATGTGGGGATATGGAGTAGCTGGGGAGGGCTCTGTCCATGGGGGTGGAGATGTGGGGGTGCAGGAGCCTCTCCTGGGAGACTCCAACTCCTCTGTCTGGCTTCCCAAGAGAGATCACCTTTATGGAAACCATTTGCTGCTAAAACTAGGAGCAGCAGAGGGGGTTAAAGGTGCCCCAGTGTTTCCTTTCAGTGTCTCCCAGATTCATTTGCTTGAAGGTCTCAGTGTTGTGCAAGCAGAGCCATCCTCTGCCAGGAGAGAAGTTCAGAAGGACCACAGCAGGCACAGAGCACTGCCCTGCAGCCTCTGGAAAGAGTTCAAAAAGAGGTAAACCCAAATACATGTGGGATCTGTAAAGTGGTGAGGCTGAGGAATTAACCTGGGACTCAGGACTCAGCCCTGACTGTGTGACCTTCAACAAATGGCTTTACAGTCTGCCTCTCTCTTCCCCAGCAGCACATCATTTTGTTCACTCCTCTCGTCTGATTGCAGGCAGCTTTGGTAAAAGATTTTGTTCCTCTGTGTGTGTATTGAACTTGGCACAAAAGCTGCTCATTCCAGCTGTTGCTGTAATACGTGTGGGGAGCTTTGTGAGGAGTGCTGGAGTAGGGCAGGAGGGAGCCTGGGCTGAAACCTCCACTTGTTTTTTTTCTTTGCTTGTAGGACTAAACCCAAGAGCTTAAGTCAAGCAGAGGTGAGAGTGTGTGCTGGCATTAAGATTTTATAGGGCAGTGGATGGGGTGCCAGTCTCGTGTAACACAGGGATCAGTGTGATTGCTGTGACACTGCTGATGCAGAGTTGACAGCATCTGCTGTTGCCATAAATGAGGATGAGTGAATTTTGCCTGTTCCCTTTGCCTCTTTACATGCATGAACTCCTTCCTGAATGTTCCAGTGGCTCCACAGGGATTACCCAGGATACTGGACTGGAAGGATCTCACTCTGCATGGCCCTGCTGAGGGTTTGTTTTAAGCTGGGGCTGCCTGGGGCAAGGCTGAACCAGCCCAGCTTGCTGTGGTGCAGCAGGTAATGACTGCTGGGGAGAGGGAACTTGCAGTGCTTTATTATGCAGAATATCCAGGCGGTGACAGACAGCTGCTGCTGCTCTGTGCAGTGTTATACCCCCATAATCAATATCAGGGAGGAGGAACGGCTGGGCAACCTGTTCCCTATTATGGGCACTTAAGCAATGCTTGGGTTGACAAAGAGCCTTGTACCAACTGCAGGCAGCACATGTTCAACATGCTCCTCATATATCAGGGAGCGATCCAGCCAAAAGCCCAGATGCTCTTGACAGCTAACTTTGGAGAGGAGCTGGTGACAAAGCAGCCTTTCAACCACAGGAGCCTCCTTTTCCTCTGGAGTCTTGGGGATCAGCTTTGCCTGAGCCTCGAAACTTAGAGCAGGGAGACAGATGATGGTGTGCAATTAAGTCCCTAAATATCACCCAGGCAGGCAGCTGGAGCACTGAGATCTGATGTCAGGTGTGAAGGACCTGGAGCCAGGACTGCTGGGCTGTTTCTCTGGCGCTGCCACTGATTCATTTTGACTTTGAGCAAGTCATTTAATCGCTCAGTAATTAATGCTATTCATACAGCTAAATTGAGTACTGCTAGGTACGTGAGCTCTCGCTGCAGGCACACTGTGGCCATTCAAAAAAATCACAGCAACACCTAGAATAGAAGAGAAGGTGTTTGATTTCAAAGCGTCCTGGGCTGCCACTTGAATCCTTCTCATCATGTACCTAAAAAGGGCCTGTGGCAGATCTCTGAAAGGCTCCACTTCCTTACTGCAGGAAGGAGTGATACCCACGGGCCAGAGCTGGGAAATCCATCACCTACCTCAGCAAATAAGTGTTAATGAAGTTCACAGGGAGTCTGGGAGGGATGGCAGTAGGAAACAGCAGGTGATTCCTGCTGGCTTAGTGCTGATCTCCCCCCTGACCCGTGGGTTTGAAGCTGGCACAGCAGCCCTGTGACCCTGGAGCCCGTGCTGAGGTGATCTCCTGCTCTCCTGGTCCGTGCCTGTTTAACCGAGGAGCTGTCAGAGTCAATCAGAGCCAAGTGTTTGCAAGCAGGGCCAGAGCCTGGTGCTGAGTGTTTTTATTAGCTCAGTACAAACTGCAGCAGAGCACTTATTGATTCCTGTGATCCACTGCCCTCAGTAACATCATTTGTAAACTTTTGGGGAAGCGGGAGTGGTACAAAAGCTGCTGCATGATCCCAGTCACTGGGGCATTCAAATTACCTTTACTGAGTGGAGTATTTACTATCTAAAACTTGATTCCAGGCTTGCTGGTGGGTCAGGAAGGGCTTGGAAAGAAATGAGTGAATACAAAGAGCTGCAAACTCTGTCTTGACCCACAACCCAAGGCACATGGCTCTGCCCAGGGGCTGTAGGCCATGTGCATGCTGCTTAACCTCTGTGTTACAAGGCAAAATGAGAGACCTCTTGTGTTTTTATCTGCTCTGCCTTGAACTAACACTGCCTGGAGAGGCTTTCTTGTGCTCATGTTAAGTAAAATGAAAGATCTTTGGGCCTCTAGCTTCAGGGCTTTGCTCAAATTCCCCTGTACTTATTCTTGCTCCTGGCAGACCCCTGTAATTGCACTACAGCTCTCTGTATTTATGCCGATATATATCAATCTGCTACCAAGTTCATCAATGTCTTGACTAAACATGCTGTTTGGGAGTCCATTAAGGATGTTTTGTTGACCAGATGTGCCCCCAAAAGGGAAGAATTCCCCCTTTTCAGCTGTTGTGGGAGTGAGTGAGGGACGTCAGTGAGCAGGGATGGAAATATCTGCAGTTCTGCATGTGCACAAAATGACTTCTGGGAATCTGGGATAAGCATCTTGTTCCTTCAGCTTTTGAAAATGACAGATCTCTATCACTCAGAGGAGTTTTTCACCTAAATAGTGGCAGTAGATCCACGGGGTCCTCTGGGGAAGCAATGGACTTACTGCAAAGTCAGGACAGTTTAACTGGAATTTACAAACTCACCTGGGATTTCGGGTCTGTGCTTGGTTTGAATGGGAATTTAATATCCTGCATTCCCCAGATGGCTTAGAAAATTTCGCTGTGTATTTTCCAAAATAAAGCTTTACAAAAACGTGGAAAACCACCAGTAAAATGTGTTTTGCTACAAAAAAACCCAGTGAATTTTGGATGTCTGGCTTTTAGCTTATTAGCAGCTATGGGATGATGTGGCCCAACAGAGGAAATAAAACTCCAGTTATCCCCTTCAGTGCAACTTTTACCTTCTACATACATGTCAAATTGTCCAGGACAATTTAAAAACACATTGATCTATGTGTGGTTTTTTTCCTTGCTACACCTGTAGTAAAACTGCTTAGATGATGGGACAATATGTACTTTCAGAGATTCTAAATTGCTTGTAGAGGGAGGAGTTAGGGAAAGGAAGAAGGAGAAAGGTGGTAGCAGAGATAGAGCCTGTGAATTAGCCAGGCTGGAGGGAATGATCCAGGCTACTGACTCATCCTTATTACCCACACATCAACTCTCTGTCCCCAAGGCCACACTGCCAGGCCATTTCCATAGTGTTTTCTTCAAATATACCTTCCTGTGCCTCCAATCTCTCCCCTGGCTGGAGGTGTTGATGTCTGAAGGAATAATTGCTCTGGGGATAATGCTGGGCTCTGAGATGGACTGGGAGCCACCTGACACTATCTTGCCTCTGGTCCTGCCCTCCATGGGGAAATTTTAAGTGTGTTGGAGTGATGGCTTTGCACAAATTCCCAGCTGATGGGACTCCTGTTTGGGCTGCTTGGCTGGTCAGGAATTCATTAGGAACTTTTGTGTTTGCAGCTGTCTCTTGGATTGTATCTTTATTGATCCTGCCTGCCCATGGCCAATGGGAAATAAGTGGAAATGATGAAGCTCTTCTGAAGGGGAGTTCATAATCTTGCTCAAACAAAGCCAGGCCCCCAGAGAGAGGGATGAATGGCCTGTGTGTAGTCTATTTTGAGATGATATGGCTATCACATCTTGTTCCCCTTGTTTTACTGGGATAACATTCAATTACCCCTGCCAACAGCAGCTTCTCGTAAGGGTTGTTGAGACGGCTAATTGCTTGCCCCACTTACTCCAGATGAGAAATACAAGACAGCTCTGTGGCTGTGTGGGGCCAAAGGATCACTGGGAAAGGCACCAGTGGCATCACAGGTCCCCTAAAGACCTGGTGTCCTGAGGAGGTTGTGCAGATGGAGGTCAGCCTTGAGCTCTGCCATGGCTTTGCTGCTTGACCACAGGAAATTCACTTCCTTTTGTGGCAGGGTCTGAGAGAAAGCCATGGATGCTGTCTGGGAGATCAGGGAGATACCAAGTTAAGCTGGAGTTTGTGTTCCTTAAGTCAGCAGTGGGTGGCCCTTCCTGGACCTTGCTTTGGGACACAGAGCAGGCTGAGATGGTGGCTCTGTGGAGTGCAGAGTGTTATCTGGGCTCTGCTGCCCTCCCTGCCAGGGCTGCACAGTGTCAGCATCTTCAGCAGGGAAGCCTCTCCCCAGCCCACATTGTTCTGAGCGAGCCTGGGCAGAGCTGTCAGCAGGTAACAGCTTTCACTCGCTGTTCTGTGCACCCCAGAGAGGCAGAGCCTGAGCAGCCCTGTATCAGTGCCTGACAGCACCTTCCTGCTTGTACACCGGAGCAAGGAGAGAACTTGTGAGACAACTGCACTTAGCCCCTGCCAAAGCCAAGTGCCGGAGAAGTCCCTGATGTATTTAGAGAAACACACTGTCTTGCTGTGTCTGCTTTGGAGAAACCTTGCTAATCCTTCCTGAAAAGCCCAAAGGGGGATCCAAAGCAGCTTTTCATTAGCCAGACAAGCCCTACAACTTCTCCAGCAAAATACATACAAGGGAGAGATGCTGCCTCAGGCAGAGTGACAGAGGGGAAGGGAGGAATGTGCTGGGCTGGGATGTGAGTTCCAGCATCACATGGGGAAAGGACTGGGAGCTTTGGAAGAGGCTTGGAGGCTTCAGGAAGGATGGAGAGCTTTGCATTGCAGGGAGGAGTGAGAAAACATGGGGCTCCTCCCTGGGATCGGAGCACCATTTGGGTATCCCTTGGGGCTGCAAACCTTGGCCAGAGGTACCTGCTCTTTTCCCACTGGAGGGAGGCTCATTCCAAGACTCCTAATAATGGATAGCCCTCACTGCTGCCCGCAGCCAGGGCTGCCGGGCATGTTTCTCTATGCATGTGCAAACAAGCTATCCCTGACACGGCGCTTTTATGGCAGAATAACTCCATCCCTCGCGCTGGGCTGTGCTGCTTCTTGCTGAGCCAGTACAGCTCGTACAGGAACTGCCTGTAAACAAGCCCAGAATGTGTGGAAAGCACTTATTTAGACTTCCTGCTGCATTAGAGAAGGAATGGGAGTTCATTTCTCAGTGGGGCTGGCTGATCCAGCAGGGATGGGGGTCTGTAGTCAGGACCCGGGACGAGTGCAAACTGCAAGGTCATTAACGCTGCTATGCACATGTAAATATTCTGCTGCTGCTTCGCCTCGTTCCTGCTGAGCATCCATCCCTGAGCTGCTGTCTCTGCCTTTCCCTGTCTCTCTGAGCCGGCAGAGCCCTGAGCTGCAGGGTTGGATCCCACCCGGGATCAGGCTAATGTGAGGTGCTAACAGGTTGTCAGCTCTGGGGCTGTACGAGGACGCGTTTCCCAGGCTGTGGGAGCTAAATCCGGGAGGACGTGACTTGCATGTCCACAATTCCCCTCCTGAGTTGCAAGACTTGCAGGAGCTGAGAGTGCTCTGGTGATATCTGCAGGCATGGCAGAAAATCGTTTTCAGTGGTGGAAAGTGACTTTGCTGTATGGATAAAATCTTGTGAAATTACTCTGGGCTAAGAACAATTTGTTTCAGTCTCCATCTCCCAGGATACTGATGTTGGGAATGTCCAGATTTGCCAGACCTTCTGTCTGTGCACCATTTTGAATGCTGGGTTTTGATGTTTTTCTGTTGCTTGTGGCCTCAGGGACAGGAGTTCCACTAAAGCAGATAAAGGACTTTAAATAATAAACACCTGCTAAGGTGGCAGGAGAATACCTGGGTGAAATTAAACCCTTTCTGAAGAACTGGGTGCATGAGCATATGGATGAGAGCCCATAGATATTTTGGTGACAGGGTGCAAGTGTTCAGAGCTGCCCTTCATATGCAGAAGGGCTCGCTCACAGTCCCCACTGACACAGGCAGAGGAACTCAGGAGCAATATTAATTTAGATGGCTCTCCTTCCCATTGCAGGCCTGTTGTTATGGTGCTGTTGGTGTGTAATAAAAGACCTTTCAGTGCTGGGGGAAATCAAATAATCCTACGCAAATGTGAAGGCATTTGGATGGTGATTGTCCTAATGAAATTGGTGATTCAGCTCTGGCTCTGTGTCCCGCCTTTCCTCCTCTTAAGGTGCTTTTTGCCAGCCTGTGGATTGATAGATTGATGCCTGAGTGCCTTTGTTATCAGGAACTTGTCATTAAGGGTTTGTGCATTGCTTAGAATTGAGACTAACTTGGGCTTTTCTGGCTGGGGGATATTTTGGGAAAGATTTATGAATTTTATGAGATGGATTTAAGTAGTAGATAGTGAAGGCTTTGGGATGGTAAAAGAGTATTTTTCTTGAAAAATAGGAAAATATTATGAACCTTGACATCTCTTTCACTCCAGAGGCAGCCTGTGAACTCTTAGAGCTGGAAAATTACTTGCAGAATGTGCCACAGGGCAGTGTTTTCTAAACTCTGTCGTGCCTCCTCCTGTCTTACACCCTCTCCTGGCTTGACAGGGCATAAAAGACTTTGCAGGAGAGCAAAATGAATTTTCTGGGCTAAGGGAGTTCCAACTCTCCTTCCTCCCATCCCACCAGCCCTGCCTGTGTCAGTGTCCTTGGCCCAGGCAGTGGCAGTGGGGATGCTTGGGCAGCCTTGGGCACTGGGATGCTGCTGCTGCCAGCTGTACCTGGTGGTTCTCAGTCCCAGATACTGGGGAGAGAGGTGCCCAGGACTTGGGATGGTCTCTTGCCTGGAAAGGGTTTTGTCTGCACATCTCAGTGGGTCAGTGATTGACTCGTGTGCCAAAGCAGAGGGGGTTTAGAGCCTTGCTGCGTTTTGATCTCTCCTAATATAATGAGAAGCTTCCTCGTGGCTCTTCTCCATCTCTGATTTCTGTGAAATTTCAGCTCCTCCATCATCACAGAGCTCAAACCAGCCTTGTCAGAGGCAAGGGGGATAAAAAGCCACAGACCTCTCTTGTTAGAGACATGCTTCCCTAGCTTTCCTGAGGGCTTGGGGACTGCATTACCAACACTCAGAGAAGCAAATGCACTTTGTACAAACCGTTTAACCTCTCCGTGCCTCTGTTTACCCTTTTAAAAAGTTATAATACACACAGAGATGCTGTGAGGATCAATTACTGTTTCTGTATTTTGAGATCCCTGGATAAAAGGGTAGAGAATTATCCTTGCCAGTCTGCCTCAAATATTGTTTTCATTAAGATTAACACTCTTCAGTAAACAGAACCGTTAAAGCTGTATTAGGTGTTTAATAAATAATATGGAGTTGTTATCCATCACTGTGTTTTTTGGAGGGAGCTGCTGGGGAATGCACAGTAACAGGGCTGAGCAAGTGAAGCATCCTGCTCTAATTGCTTGCTTGATTAGCAGCACTTAGGGTTACGTGAGCATGATTGGCTGGACCTCATCAAAATTCCTCATCTCAAGGGCACAGAAGCAACAGGAGACACAGAAATGACATCAGTCAGTCTGGGATTGTTGAGACTGAGATAAAGAAACTCCACTTGAAGGCAGACTCCAAAATCTGGGGAGAGGCAGCTCAGGGTATATGAGGGGTGAGGGGATGGACAGATGACTGCAGATCCTGGTAAATCTTGCCAAATCTAAAACTAAAATTAATTAATCAGATGGTGTGGTTTCCCATTGCCTATAGTCAGTGCCTCTGCATCGTTGGCATGTGGCTATGGAATCAGACCTGCTTTACATGGAGCACTTGGGCTCTACCAGAAATGAGGAGTCTGAGGAAGCTGCACTCCCACTCCCCATCCCTGAACTCTGTGGGGATGGCAGAGCTCACAAAAGGAAGATTTCCTGACCTGATGCATCAACTGCTCTTTAAATTCTCCATTTTAGCTGTTTCATGTGCTGCCAGACACTTCCTGGCTAGGACCTCTCCAGCCTCCTTACTTTAGGTCACTATCCTTGAAGCACTGATGATGGAAACATGCCTCTGTCTTTCCCCATATTTTTGGCTCTTTTTTTGCCCAGATGTAGCTAGCAGCAGCTCGAGAGCTCAAGAAAAATAGAGTTTTAAAAGCCAACAGCCAGAACTGGGTCCTCAGCTGGGTCAAGTGCTGTGTTGATTTACACCAGCTGAGGTTCTGGCCCATAATCTTTCGTGCTCTGTCATAAATATTACGTTGATTTAAAATGAACAGATCTGTCTCAAACTTGGCTGAGCCTTCAGTGTAAATAATGCAACCTTTGGAAGTCCATGTTGTCCTTGCTGCCTGTGAGGACATAACTCTATCCTAATGCTCTGGAAACAGAAGGGATTTTCCTTGCCTGCAATTTTGCTCAAATTTGGAGGAATTTCTTTCCAGTGGACTGGACTGGGAGGCCAGCAGACCTTGGTGCATCCAGCTTCTGGATGCTGTCTGATTCCCTCAGCTCTGGAAAAAGCTGTCCTGGAGCTTCAGGGTCAGTTGTGCTGGGGCATGCTCACAGTTGTTGATGGCAATTGTTGGGTGCTGATTTTGTTGTGTGCAAACCTGGAAGTGATGGGGACATCACAGCTTTGATTCCCAGGATGCACAGATTTATCTGCCCTGGAAACTCAGACAGCTTTTAGCCAAGACTGACATGTGAATAATACATATGGAAACCAGTTGAGTTTGTGAGGAATTACCTTGGTCTGCAAGCATGCCCTGAACCAGTTTGGGTGCAGCAGGCCTGTCTGTGGCTTGAGTAGGGGATGGCATTCCCAATCCATTCAGAGCCATCTCTGCTGTGCCTGTAAGCCCCTGGCTTCACATCTCTTCCCCGGGGAGCAGCACTCTGAGTTATCAGTGCTGCTCTCTGCTAAGTCCCAAGGAAATCCCATTCTGCCCACCAGCCAGAAAAGGAGTCTGCAGGATTTCTACCAGCCTGGAAATAATGGGAGAGTAACACCAATTAAAAGGACAAGCTCAGTCCGTCTCCTGCTGTTCTGCAGAGGAGATCAAGGCGGGTTTGTCACCGTTTGAAGAGTGGCCTTTGAGGAAATTGTCAGTGAAGATGTTCTGAAACTGCTCCAAACGCTGTAAGTTGCTGCAGCTCGGGTACACAGCAGGAGAGTGGAGTCTCCTCTGAAGAGCTGCTGGTGGGGAGTCTGGGCAAGGGCAGCAGAGCCAGATCCCCATGGGAGCCCAGTGGGAACCGACTCCCAGGATGGTGTGCCAGGATGAGAGAGTCAAAGCTGGTGAGAACAGAGGTGAAGAGGGAAGAGGTAGAAGCAGTGGGACCAGAGCAGGAAGAGCAAGGCTCTTCTTTGCCTCGAGCTGGGGGTGGAAAGAGAAGGGCAGTGTTTCCCCTAGGATTGTCTCCTTCCTTATAACCCCCATCTTCCAGAGTGGGGTGAAGGATGAGGAAGGACAATGGGATGGCACAGGTGCTCAGACAGGTTTGCCCCAGGCTGGTAGTCCAGTACAGAGCCAGAATTTAGCTGGGGCATTGCATGGTGAAAGCTCTCTGGGAAGAGAGGAGAGGTGTAGGAACATTCTGTCACATCAGTCCCACTTTGGTGAGGGTCCCTGAGCAGTTTTGATTTTTAAGCTGACAGAAGCCTGGCACAGTGTCCTCAGCTGGGCCTCTCCAGCACTGTGTTGAGGGATGGAGCATGTGAGTGAGACCACAGGTTTTTGTCATGACACAGAGACCCAGCAGGCACAGCTGTCCCTGGGCCACCAAACCATCTTCCCACCTTCTCCATCACCCAAGCTGTGAGGTTCCAGCAAAGAGTTTCTTGGGCAGAGTGTCAACCTGTAGCCCCTGTGGTTTGCAACCTTCTGGCTTGGCTGGGGCTGCCCAGAGCTCCTCGGGTTCAGCAGATTTTTGACAGTCTGTTTTGTGCCTCTGCAGTGCCAGAGCAGCTTGATCTTCCAGTGCTCCAGCAAACTCCTGCCAGGCCCTGGGGAGCAAAGAGCCCGAGTCCTCCAACCCAGGACCTGGCACTGATCCCCACCAGGATTTGGCTGCTCTGAACAAAGCCATGCATCTCACAGGCAGCTTTATCTGAGCTCCCTTTGATGCTAACCAGGCTGCACTAGGTTAAGATGTAGAACTGCCTGTGTCAACTGCTGGCCCTGGGACCTGGCAGAGGGAATGCTCATGGAGGGCAAGACCAGTGGTCATTGCTTGCAGTCCTTGTGCATCAGTGTCTGCTGTCTCTGCACCTTTGACCCAGTGATTTATTTAAACCCTTGTTACAGAGGAGGCCAAGCCCAAAATACAGCTCCAGCCCTCTGCAGGGCTGAATTAAACATGTGCCATTGCTTCTTGCAGGCTCTTGCTAATTTTTGTGCAGGGAGGGAGGAGGGAGAACTCAAACAGATGGCCCAAGTATCACTCTCGCTGTCTCCTACCTCCTTCCTAAATAAATGAGTGGCTCACAGAGAAGTTTGGAGGGTGTAATGTGCTTTCAGGGAGGACTTTCCAGGCAAGGCTGAGGCTGAGGCTGCTGGGGTCAGTGTGGATGTCGCTCTTACATCCTCTTGTCTTGAGACACCAGTTAATTTATGCAGCACTTGATCAGACTCTCATTACTGGAGATTCAGCAGGGACAGCTAGCATGGGTATTATTTTATTTCCTTGCTCCATGTTCATTTATTTCAGTAATTTCTTTCCCCCAGGAAAGTGTGGCTCAGATGAAGCATCTGGATTTTCAATAAGGTCCATCTTAATTTTAAGGTGGCAACAGGCATTTGGTTTTCCTGTGAAAAACAAGCCCATCTCCCCCATTTTAAAAGATAGGGGGGTTTTAATACAGTGATGCTGGATTCTGTTGCTGAGAGCAATATGTGGAAATAAAACAGGATCAGAGGGAGTCTCTGCCATGTTGGGAAGGTGTTCAAAAGTGTTTTCCATCAAACAGGTCCGTGACCCAAGAACATCATTGGCCCTGCCCTGGGCTGGCAGATGAGTGTAGCCACCGCATCCAGGGGTTTTGGCAGTGGACAGGAGGTCAGGATTGGTCAAGTCCCATGGAGATCTCTTTGCAATGGGCCTGGCTGTGTCCCCTCCTGGCCATCCCTCCTGCCTGGAGCCTGCTGGATTGTCCAGAGGAGCGCAGAGGCAGAGGCAATGCAGGGAGGGACAGCAGCCACCGGTGGAAGAGAAAATGCTGACATAAATTAATCAAACGAGGCATCTCACAAGATTGAATTAGATCCTGATTTATGACTGCAGTGCTGCTGCTTCTGCAGTTCTGATGCTCCATGCTTATTCCTCACCCCCTGATTTATGGGGAGGCTCCTGCTGAAAGGGGGTCCCTGTGGAAGGAATGGGTGGATGGATGGATGGATGGATGGATGGATGGATGGATGGATGGATGGAAGGATGGATGCTGTACCAGCTGGGCTAATACCAGCCATCACATGCTGCTGCTCTTCAGGACTCCACCTATTCAACTGCTGTATCAGCTTGTTTTTGAGATGTTTAGGATGCATCACATCGCTGTTGAAAGGATGATGCCAGGAACAGGAGGGAGCCTTTGGTCCTGCATCTTGCTCATCCTCAGCTCACCAAGAAAACCCCTACCTGCATCTGAGAGGTCCTTCCAACACCTTCAGGTTGGGTTCACTTGTGAGTGAGGCTGTGTTTAACTTGTGAGAGATGCTCCTGCTGCCTGGGATGCCAATCCCTTCATTTCTGTTCCACTCAGAGAGCTCCTATAGCTCCTGGCTCCCTTGTTGAGCCTGTCTAGGGGAGCCTGATTTGTCTGGACACATCCAATACGTTCCCACACTGTACAAGCAGCAGGTTGGCAGAGCATGAAGTGCCTGAGCACAAGTGACTCTTCAGCCTGTGCAGAGGAGCCAGAGTAGCTGTGAGGGAACCTGGTGGCAAGGTGGAGACTTCTGGGGACCTCAGCCCCAATGTTGAGGGAGCAAGAGAAAATAAAGAGAACAGGTAAAACTTGAGGGCGTTGACAATGAGCAGCTCCAAGCAGAGAGTCAGGGTGAGATCGCTGGTGAGCAGGCAATGGGAATCCCATGGACAGCATGGAAAATAGGAATGTGTAGGTTGTGTGGGATGGGTTAGAGGACGAATCTGAGGAGGATGTGAAGAGTCTGTGAAGCAGGTGAGGACATGGATTTGGAGAGAAATCAATACAGTCCTCTCTTCCTTAGGGCTGTCTTTTATTGCCTACCACCCATATAGAACTCATTCAGCTTCACCCATGTAGGGAAAGCATTTTCCAAGGAGCCAATCCCTTCCCTGGCAGCGAGTGTGTCCCTCTCTGTGATGACTGGGGTGGGGAATCAGAGTTTTTGGATTGAGCAGGAGGGCAGTAACCCCCAGCCTTGTTTGCAGTGATGTTCCCTGGGTACCCAGCATCAGAGATGAAGAATAAAAACAGATCTTCTGTCTTCCTGCAGCGTATTGATTTTTGCTCCCTGCTCTGGCCTTTTGCTCATCCTTTTCAGCAGCTGGCGGTGAAATGAAATATAAGGTTTGAAAAACTAAAAATACAAAATGTGACAGCTTCATTGCTCCGAGTGATGGTATTTGAGGGGACTCGTGACCTGCGAAAATGGAGACGATGCCATCCCAGCCTCCTTCCTCTCACGTGGTGAGGAAGAGAGTGGTGGAGAGGAAGGATTTGGGGATTGGGTGTGCAGTCATGTCACTGCCGTGTTTGGGAGTGACCCTGCCCCTTCTGCAGAGGCACCCCTGGCTTGCTCTGAAGGTTTGGGAATGGGAAGGGCTGTCTGCAGTCCCAGGATATGGGATGTGTCATTTTTGTCTCTGCCACACATTTACACAGGACATATCATCCTGCTGTACCTGTGTCCATCTGAGCAGCGAAGGTGGGACCCAGAGGTGATGGGAGCAGGGATAAACCTATGAACAGGGATAAACCTGGGAACAGGAATAAACCTGAGAGCAGGGATAAACCTGGGAGCAGGGATAAACCTTGGAGCAGGGATAAACCTACCAGCCCATGCTGTTGGTGCTCAGAGTGTGTTTTAGGGCTATTTACAGGCTTTTGAGTGGTTACTAATTAGCGAGTGCCGCAGCTCACTGCGACACGGCAGTCGCCTTCGTCGGAGAGTGCCCAGCAGGGTTTAAATTACTTGTCATTTGCCTTGTTTTGCTTGGCCATTTGAATGCTTGACTCTCTCCTAATTGGCATCGTAACCGCTGGGGTGACACGCTCAGAGATTCTTGATTGGATTCCTTATTTTTTTTTGGAGGGGGGGAAGCCTGGCAGATGCTGCAGAAATTAAGCAAAAGTGTTTAATTCCTCTGTGTTGTTCGAGAGGCACACGATGCAGAAGGGAGAAATCCCTTGGGTTTGCCATGTTTGGGTGAACTCAGCCTGGGATTTGGATGGTGCAGATGCAGTTTAAGCAAGGGGAGTTCACCCTTTCCCTTCTCCCTTGGTGCTGTGGGTTCCTGGGCTTTGGAAGGTTCTGCAAAGGTGGAGAGCTGCAGGAACAGTTTGGGTTGTACCAGCAGAGATTAATAATTCCAGAAGGTGTTACAGGGTGGTGGATGGGTTAATCTGTGTGTCCCTACAGGGAATGACACAGCCAAATCCAGGGTGAGCTAAAATACTGCCCCAGTACCACAGTGGGCTGTGGATTGGAAGTACAGTATAAAATCCCAGAACGGTTTGGATTGGAAGGGACCTTAAAGAATGTCTGATTCCAACCTTTCCACCACGATCTTTAAGGTCCAAACCATTCTGTGACTCTGTGACTGTGGGGAATGGCTGGGTGAGCCCCTGGTGCCCATCTCCTCCCTCTGGCTTTGCTGTGAGCTCACGAACCCCAGGGGTTTGGGATCCCTGTGCTCCTGGGCAGTTTCTGTGCCCACTGCAGAGCCCAGCTCGGCAGTGCACTGTTGTGGTTATTAAATCCCATGGCGATGAATGGGACATGACACCTGTGTATATGATTCAAATCGAGTCATCCCATTACACGGTGTAAATCAATAAACAAAATATAGCCACTGACAGCATTTACAGTTCCCCCTATTACTGCCAACCAGCCCATTTTCTGTGCATGAAAGAGGCATTTACACCCCATTTAACTGTGCTTTGATGCGGGATCCTGTTCCCGGGAAGAGGGGAGGCTTTGACAGGTGGCATTAGGAGAAGGGGAGATCTACAGCACTCATTTGCAGCGAGGGTTGTGAAACACATCTTCACCTGTTTGTGCTGTCCATCACCCTAATTGATGATGTGCAGCGTTGGCAAATTGAACTTGGACAGGCGAGAGGTGATGCTGGTGGTGTTGGAATACTGTGCTGTCCTTTCCTGATGGATCAGGAGAGAGGGAATGTTGGTTTTCCTTTTGTCCTAGCTGGGGAATGGTCTTTTTATTCAGCTGAATGTCAGGGAGAGAAAGGATGAGGGAGAAACAGGCTGGGACACACTCTGAGGGACATTGCTCTTGGAACACCTCAACTGTCCGACTTGATTTTATTTAATGGGCTTTGCAATCTGCTGATTAATCTGGTAATCAGAGCAAATGTTACAGTCACGGCTGGCAATAAAAATATAACCTAAAGTAGATAAAATCCCTCTTTTTCTTCTCTTTTCCTTTTTTTTTTCCCACTGAGAAATTGTCAGATGACATCTCTCCCCTTTATGAGAGACGGCAGGAGGGAGAGGGAGATGCATGTGATGGGAAAACCTGATCCCTGCTGCATCTCTGAAGGGCTCAGGAAACTTCCAGCTCCTCACTGGTGCAGAAGGGCTCAGCAGTTCCCCCAACCTGAACTGAGGCAAAGTGATTTTTGGGGGAGGCATGGGCAGGGATCAGACCGGCTGCCCTTGGAACTGCAAATTGATAGTTTTGTCTCGTTTCCTGGAACTCCCCCAAATTGCTGGATTACTCCAAAAAGCACAAGAAAGGCCTGTCTTTCCCTCTGCCTGCCTTTGTTGTTGCTTGATTTTGTTGGTGTTTTGCCACTGCAATTGGCTATGTGGATGAAAAGGGCAGTTTTGTGACCAAGAGGCAGAGACATGGTTAGAAAACAGCAAATGGGAGAAGGGATTTTACAAAATGTACTGCTTGAACATCCTTTCATCAGCAACAGAGACATAAATCCAGGCACATTTTTCACATTCCTCATCACGTTTTCCTGCAGACTTCCACAAAAAAATGTCCCTTAAGCCCCAAAACGCAGCTTGGCAGGAGACAGCGCTGGTGTTGATTCTGGAGGAACAGCATTCCCATATGCTTTGCTTAGTCCAGATCTGCTTCCAGTAAATATCCTCAGCAGCCAGGATTGAAGTTCGATTCTCTGCCAGTCATTCTCATCTAAGACTTGCATTTATTTATCCTTTATCATTCCCTTGGCCAGTGTCCGGCATGACTTCAGCCCTTTCTTTCCTCAGCTCCTCGAGCTTTTATCGTAACTCCAGTGGGAATGGTGAGGTGAGGAGCCTGTGTCCCCTGGTGCTGAGGGATGCAGGGGATGAGGATGGCATTTCCAGACTGACTGGATGCCAGACCTGCAGGCTGGAGCCTGTGGAGATGACAGGGAGAGGGCTGGCAGATAAGGAACAGCACTGGAGCTCCTGAAAAAAATGGGAAATGCAACTTCTCATTAGAAAAAGGTTAAATATATCAACCCAGGATGTTTCTTCTTATTAAAAGGATTTGGTTTGATGCTTCCTTTCTAATTAGGAACAAGTCAAGAAAAATTTTGAAGCCTTTTGTGTGATTGTGTTTGAGCTGTTTCCCTGTGGACTCGAGAGCAGTTAGTGTTCATGTGGAAGAGCCCTGGGGCTGTGGGTGGGAGCAGTGCCATGTCCTGTCCTGGGGAGGCCAACAGGAAAAAACAACCTTGGACTTGATGAGTTTCAAGCTAAAAAAGCTTCATGTGGGCCAGACAGCACCTCCAGCCTCATTAAAGCTCAGGGAAGGTGACCTGGCTTTCCTGCAGCCAGCTGGGAGGGGAGCTGCAGGTGTGTTTACCTGCAGGCACAGGGAGTTTTGCACCTCTGGCACTGAGCTGCATCGTTAGTGTTGCCTGATTTCCCTTTGCCACCTTGGGAAAGCAGGTTTTAAATGCCTCAGTGTCCTGTGTGCCCTCCTGTGCCCTTCCCCAGGCTGCTGAGCACCGTCTTTTAACTTTGAAGGAATTGTCACCCTTCTTACTCATCTTCCCCATCTTTCCTTGGCTGTCTGTCACCTTTTGCTGCCAAATTTTCTGGACTGTGAAATGAAGCTTTTATTATCTTCTGAGAAGGGGGGGGCAGAAATTAAATTAGTGAAATTAAAAAGATGATGATGATGACGACTGTAACCTGACTTCAACCCTTCTCATTCCGCCTCACATAGCGAGGCAGCCAGCTCTGTTCTGGGCTTCTGCTTGGATTGCTGGAAAGAACCAAACTTTTACTTTCAAATTAACCTGTCAAATCATATATTTATAAGGGAATTGAAGGCAGGAGAATGAGGGTCCCGGATATTCCCACGCATCAATTAGGGGGAAAATTAATTACAATTTACTGGCATTACCACATTAGAGCTCCCTTGATTAGAGAGCAACTTGCTCTGTGCTCTGGAAAAAGTTAAATTAAGGAGTTTGGAGGGAGGGGGTCCTGGACTGGTTCTGTGGGCAGAATCTCCAAGAGCAGATACTTGGGTTTGGTATCTCCTCAGAAAAACTGTTTTGGGATGTGAATGCACTGACACTCCAAAAACTGTTTTTTTGACCTTGAGAGAACACTTGGTTTGGGGCTGGTTTGAGGCACAGAAAAGGTGATTCTCCTTGTCCTTGTCAGCACATCTTACCCTATCCTGGTATCCTTACCCTTAGCCCCATTGCCAGGGAGTCCCAGAGAGTCCACGGATTTTCTGTGGGGTTATTCTGGGGATTATTGAATATTTCATGAGCCTAAATTAGCAATGGAACGAGCCCCTGGGCTGTGGTTCCCCTGGTGTCCCTTGTGGGGCTTCTAAATGGAGAAATGGGACCTGGGGGGATGGCTGTAAAGCTGCTTTTCCTTGGGAAAGCCAATCTTGTTCCTGCTCCAGGCCATTAACAATTTGCTGCTGCAATAAAAGCCTGTGGCACAGGCAGAAGCCACAGGGTGAGGTGAGGCACAGCCAGGGCCCTGCCATGGGAATTCTCTCCCATCCCACTTTTTTCTGCACCTCAGGGCAGCTTTGTGCCATGGAGGCAGCAGCTGTGCAAGGGGGAAGGTCAGAGAAGGGTTTGGTGGGGTCTGGGGAGGAGGAGAGGCAGATTGTGTGCTGCAGGGAGAGGGAGGGATTTCACTAAACTTTGAGGAGTTTGGGAACAGATGAACCTGGCACACAGCCACCTTCCAAAGCCTGTTGTGGGTTGTGGTTTTTTTTTTTAATATTCCTGGCATCACCCACCAGCAGAGATGAAGTTCATAGGCTCAGAAAACCCATATTTGGAGGTCGAATCTCAGGCAGTGATGTGTCAAATTCAGAGTGGGAATGGAATTGTGGTGCTGAAAATCACCCTGACACAGAGATAGCATCCCTGGGAGGTGGGAGCAGTGTGCCTGCAGGGCTTTCTCCTTTGTGGGAGTGCCTCTTTCCAGGCAGCTGGGACAGGGATATTCAATATGTGCCCTGGGAGGGTGAGATTGGGTGCTTGGAGCAATGGTCCAGCTACTGGGACCAGTCCAGATTCCTCATTTGTCAATCCCTTGCAGAACAAGTCTGTTTTATGGCCAGGGTGTGCCACCCCTTATCAAGGACACTGCAGCTGTGGCACGAGGTGCCAGGGATGGTGTGGGGAGGAGGGAGAGCCCAGGGCTGTGCTCTCATCCCCTGTGTGCCCGTGCCAATGAGAGCAGGATCCAGCCTCAGAGCTGCTGCTGTGCCTCAGGCCATGCAGCTTTGGGGTGGATACACTGCTGGAGGTGCTGTGCCCTCCCCGTGGGCTGCCTTGGCCAAACCAGGTGTTTCTGAGGTTGTCCCCTCTGTGTGTCTGTCCCCACACTTCACTTGCTGCTGCCAGTGAAACAAGCCCTGAGCCTGCCTGAGCTCTCAGGAGAGCCCTCAGCAGCAGCTCCAGGTGGATTTACACCAGAAAAGGATCCAGCCCTCCTCAGGAGCTGAGGGTGGGAGGGACTCTGGGGTTAGGGACCCCGAAAGCACAAACATCTCTGTGACAAGCTGTTTGAAGCTGAGCTGATCAGAGAAGGTGACAGCCCTGCCACATCTGGGAGCAGTTTGTGTGTCCTCCTTGCTGACAGGAGGAGTTTGATTCCTTTAATATTTGATGTGTTCTGTCTTTTGCAATGTTTGTTTTTGGTACTGTGGGTTTTGACTTGTTGTTTTTTTTTTAAATTTTTTTCACACTACTCTGCTCCTCAGAACCAGATGCCCATTTGCCATGGGAATGGGAGCTCTACAGGAGCCAGGGGGAGGACAGGCAATGTGGCAGCAAATGTGACACTTGGGGGGCCTGGAAACTCTGCCTGACCTGGGAGATTGCTTCTGCTTCTCCCCATCCACCTTTCCAGCAGGATTTAGGGGTTGCATTTTCCTATGTGCAAGAAGAGGCAAAGGACACTAATATGGCTTTTCATCCTCCTCCTGCTCCCCATGTCACTCTGCCCAAATTGAGGGTGGCAACAGGGAGGTGATCTCTTGGGAAACTCTTGGACATCTTGCCTCAAACCCCTTCTCCCCATCCTGGTCCTCTGGTCCATTCCTGCTGCAGATGGGCAAAGCTCCCACCTGGAGAGCAAATTTCCTGCAGCTGGGATAACTTCTGTTCTCCTGATGGCTTTTTCCCCCTCATGGGACATCCCTGCAGAGGAAAACGTTCACATGCCTTGAAATGCTGAGATGAGGGTGTGGGAGGAGAGGGCAAGAAGCGTGTGCTGAAGTCACCTGGGGGGATATTGGAAGCCTCTGTCAAGAAACAATTGTGGAGGGTCTGGAGAAGCTCTGCAGGCAGTGGGACAGGGGGGCTGTGCATTGTGGATGGGCTCCTGGAGCAGAACTGAGGAGAACACGTGCCCTCTGACAGGGAGCTTTGCTTGCTGACATGCTGCCCACATTCCCAAGGAGAGGCAGGAGCAAGACCCCAGAGAGGATGAGCAGAGGCTGTCCCAGGCTCGGTGCTGGTAGGGCGAGCTCTCTGCCATGCAAAGGCTTCCCCTGTTGACATAAATATAAGTGGGTGCCACAATTACCACAGGCTCTGACATCTGAAAGGAGCAGATTCACCCTTGCTGTAATTCAGTGCCACTCTGATGGCAGGGTAGAGCAGGGAAAAGTCAAATTATCCAACAAAGCAAAGAGAGAAAGTGGGAAAGCCGCGCCTGACTGAGGGAGGTCAGCGAGGTATGGGGCAGGAGGAGGGGCAGAGCTGCTCTTCTGCCCTTGCCATGCCCAGGCAATGGTGTCCAAGCTCCAGTTTGAAGGTCTTGCCTTGGGCATGGTGGGATGGGGAGGTTCCCCTCCGCAGGATTTGGAGGTGTGGGCATTACTGTGAGCCAGACCAGAGCAGAACAAATCTAGGACGTTTGCCCCTGGGCAGTTATTCAGGCTTGTTTCTTCTAAGTGGTTTATGGAGGAGAGGGGCTGACATGGGAGTTAGCTGGCTGGGTGGAGATTACTGCTGCTTGGCTCGGGGTCAGGCAGACAAATCCTGCTTTCTGGTTGCTTTCTGAAAGCCCAGCATGACATGCCTGACAGCAGAGCTGTGGCTTGAGCCTCCTAAGCTGAGGAACATGAATTTCCCTGTTTCCCACTCCAAGCGTCTGCCTGAGGGTGCTGGACAGCCTAACTACAACTCACTATCAGTGCTTCTGAGACTCTCTGCCTGCATTTCCATGGGGATTTTGCTCCTGCCCAACAGCCAGGAGGAGGAGGAAAGCACTGCCACACATTTGACTGCTCCTCTGCAGCCACTGCATCTCCCCAAATCCTTCCCTGAGCGCATGGGGACGGACCCTGGGTAGGCATTGCTCCTCTCCTGCTTTTCCCTCCCTCCTCCTTTTCCTCCTTTCAAGGTGCATTTCTACATCTGTCGGGTGCAGCATCGTGCCAGCTCGGTTAATTACAGTCTGCTTACCTGAATTCCCCTGTGGAATTCCAGCTGGATAACGGTATCCTTCACTGGTGAGCCTTAAAGAATCACGGGCAGCCAGACCCCTCTGCCTTTGGCTGTCAGTGTGGTTTTGTGATGCTCTCCCAGGGCAGCAGCAGGGCTCTCATGATATTTATCCCTAAAGGCTTGTGAGCCTGATCCCTCTGGGATGGAGCTGGCATCTGTCTGTCCAGCAGGGATGGTGGGAAATACGGTCCATGGGAGCAGAGCTGGAAGCCACGAGGCTCACAGGAATGGATGAAAACACTTCGAGCTGCTCTAATGCTTAAGTGGACAAGATAATGGGATACTTTTTTTCCCCTTATTGGCCCACCAGATAAGTCGTTAATGCAGGCAATTTCCAGCGGCGCCTGTGATTTGCATGGATACAAAAGAGCGAGATTTTCATTATTTGGTGGGGCGCCGCTTGATCAAGGGCTGCAGAGAGGAACTCGGGGCTGATTTGGTGCACTATTTATGGTCCTTCATTAGCAGCCAGCCAGGAGCTTTGTCCCGCCTCAGCTCCGCGTGTCTCCAGCGTATCATTAGCTCAAGAGAAGCATTTCATGTGAGTCTTGTTGGATGATAAAGTTATCAGCATTCACAGTTACTTTGCTGCAGTTGTGGGCGCTGGATCAGATGTTTCTGGAGGCAATGAGTGTGATTTTTGTTTAAAAAGTGCTCATCTACCCCAAAATGATGAGAGGTGAGGTTGACGTCTTAAGAAGAGCAGCTTAGGAGCTGCTGAGCATGGGAGTTCCTCTCTCCATCACTCCCTGCTCCATCTCCAGCTCATTACAGGCCAGCCAGGCACAGGAAGGACCTGAACCCCCCAAATCTCTTGTTCATTCCATGCTGGCCTCCAGCTCAGTGATCCCTGAGGGAGCAGCATGCTCCTGCCAGACCCTGCTTAGCTCATACTCTAAAGCAGCTTTTCTTTGCTCTGACTGGTTTTTCTGCGCTCTCTCTGGGGAAGACGATGTAATCTCTTTCCTTATTGACACTCTCAGCAGATCCTTATGGAGAACACAGTCTGGGGGTGATGCTGCAGCTCAGGAGCTGGGCAGTCAGGTCACTGAAACCCCATTATTTGGGATTGCAGTTCCTGATTCCTCAGACAGGTGAGAGCAGTGTCCTGGGACCACAGCGGGGGTCCTTGGTAATGAAATTTACTCAGCAAGGGTTTCCCATGCTCTGGCATCCCAAATCTATAAACAGCAGAGGCTTTGGTCAGCTTCTGTTAGGGGAATACATCCTTTCCACCCTACTCACCAAAGCTTTGGGGTTCAGGGCTGCTGGCAAGAGGGAGGATTTGCTATTCAAGGCACAGGGGCAGGAAAGCATAGCCTGAAAGGTGTCAGTGCAATCTCACTGGCCTTTGTGCCTTTATTTATCTGAAATCCCACAGAGCTGTCCTTCACTGTGGCTTGGATCAAAATTCATCTGATTGTGGTGTGGGTTTTGCAAGGTTTTTTTTGGTTTTTTTTTTTTTTTTTTTTTTCTTTCTTAAAGCCCCAGTTTCTGCGACAGTGCATGAATCTCTGTCTGCTTTCTCCTTCTAATAAGAAAGTTTGTCTGAATATCTGGAGGTGAAGCAGAGGTTTCCTAGGGAAGAGAAGCTGTGCTTCCAGGCAGGGGTTTATTGCCCATAAGCAGCTGGCTTTCTCCTGTTCCACTGAGCTTGTCCGTGAGCTGCTCTGAGCCAAATCCAGCCCTGGTTATTGTGCAGAGTAATCACAGAGGTGTCTCATTTAAACTAGGAGTGAACCGGGGCCAAAAAATAACTCTCCAAAGAATCAGCCTCAACTCCTCCACCTGCCTCTCCTTACCCCATAATGCCTTGGAAAGCTTGAGAGAGTGCAGTCCCTGCTCTTTCAACCCACAGCAGGCAGGACCTGCTGTGCAAAGGGTGCAGGGGAGCCCTGACCTTCTTCTGTCCTCTTTGCCTTGGGCAGAGAGAGACAAGGTGGGCTCTGGAAAGGCTTGCAAGCTCTGGACAGGTGAGGAAGCACTCTGGGGTCTGGCAGGACCAAACCAAGGAGGGATGGAGGGAGGAGGGAGGGTCGTGGCCAGCTCTTGGGGCTGGCTGGCCCTTTGGCATATGGAGCTGTCGTGCTTGGGTGCTCCATTTTAAAGAATTTTCAAAGAGCCCGTCCATCTGGGCCCCCTCAGCAGGGCGCCGAGCAGATGGTTTGCAAACAAAACAGCTTCGGCTCAGGAGGGGAAGGAGACCTGTCCAAAGTGGCTGGAGCTCAGCCCCAGCACTGTGAGCTGGGCTCTGGCAGCAGCATCTCCCTGGGACCAGCAGGTGTGTGCCTGTGGGCAGGCAGGCTCTGAGACTCCTGGGGGTGTTTGGTGTCCCTACAAACCAACTTTGGGCTTTGAGCCCAAATCCTGCCCTGCAGAGCTGCCTGGGCGCTGCTTGCTCCCTGTGCCTCGCTTCCCTGTCCTCACACACAAACGCTCCTGGATGTGGGATCACTTTGCAGAGGTCGGTGCTGAGCAGTTTAGGGAATGGCTGATCTGCTGTTCGCATTACCTGAGCTTTCCTTGAAAAATCCTTCAGCCATCCAGCCGCTGACCCTGAGATGTGACAAGCTCACAGCTCTTGCCAATAAAGCAGCGACTCGGTTTGAATAATATCTGACAATTACGTGCTGAGCCCCAGCATTATGCAATATTTATGCATGTGTCTGGACTGTAAAACAGTGATTATCTAAAAGGAGTAATTGTTTGCAGTCTTACACTGAATTTCTTTTCTTCTTTGGCCCTGGAGAGCCACACTGTTAATCAGCAGCGCACACGCCACTCGTTAAACACTTCCACTAAAACCAGCCCCACCATTAGCCCAGCAGGGCTCCGAGCAGTGTCTTGGTGCAGTGGCATGAGGTTCTGTGCACAGAGCTTTATTTTAGTGCCCCAGGCTGGTGGATTGCCCATGCTTGGGGAGCCAGAGGGTTGAAGAGGGTCCAGCACCCACCCCTGCTGGCTGAGCTTGCATGGGGAAACAGGCTTTGATGTGCTGAACAGAGATGCCCAGGCAGAAAGGCTGAGCCCCAGCACCCAGTGAGGCTTTTCACACCCTTCCTTTCCCTCCTGGACACTCAACGTGCTCCCGTGCCCTTGGAGCAGAGCAGCGATTGAAATCTCTCTTTGTTCCTCACTCCCTCTGCCACAGCAGCTGCCCTTTAGGTTTTTTTTCTCCTCTTTTCTTCTTTTTCCAAGTGTTGTTGGCTGTCAACCTGGGCCGGGGAGGGAGTCAAAGCTGAAGAGACAAATGCAGGCTGTCACATCGCAGGGGTGGGGTGGGATGGAGAGGGCAGCCCAGCCTCCTGCCCCATGGCCAGGGGAGGAGGGATGCTCGGCACATGGGAGCCCCCAGCACGCTGGGGCCATGGGGTGATGCTTGTTTCTGCAGCACAGAAGAAAAGCCTCTATTTTGAGAAAGATAAAAAAAGCTTTTCCATCCTTCTGGTGCTCTGCAGAGGTGGCAGCGGGGAGGCAAATTTTTTTCCATCTTGCACTCCGGTGACAGCGTGGTCACAGCGTTTGGCACGGGGTATATCCCAGTGCAACTCCTGCTGGAGGCTGGGATTGGAGGTGGAGAAAGGCTCAGGGGACCAGGCAGTGGAGACAAACAATGTGCCTGGTCAGCAGAACAGGCAGTGGAGCTGGAGAGGCCAGGATTACTGCTGCCACAGCTTGTTAACATAAACTAATACAGGCTGCTGCGTTGGACGCAGGGAGATAGGAGGGAGAAAAATGGGAAGCGTGTGCAGGAATAAGGGCCCAGATAATGAACCTGGCAATGAGAATGCAAAGCAAAACAAAACAGGAAGAAATGCTGTTGTTGCAGAGTCCAGGCTCTATCTGCTCCAGCTTCTTGCTGCTTCTCAAAGAGTTTATTCATGCCTGGGATGGTGCTTTCCACAATGCTGGAGTCACTGCTTCATCCCCAGAGCTGTGGGAAGAGAGGATGAATGTTTAAGGCTTCAGGGCACTAACATTGACTCAACCAGGGTATCCCACTACCATAGAGGGGTGTGAGCATGGCGATGCTTCCCAGCACCTCCCGGGACAGGATTTTACCCAGGAGACACATTATCCATGATCAGGATGGGTAGTGTGCCCTTCCCAGCCCATGCAGGAGTAGTTCCCTGCTGCTGAAGTGGAAGAGCCAGAAGTGAAATGGCTTTTGCCAGTGGCTTTTTGGGGCTCCTGCAGCAAAAAGCAGAGCAAGGGCTGTAGTTACTCCTGAGAAATTTGGGGTGAGGGCTCCTTGCACACCCTGGCAAGGAAGAGATAAGGCTCTATGAGATGCAGGTGTCACCCTGGGATGTGCTGTGGCAGAGATCACCACGCTGAGCTGTTGGGTTGCAAGAGGTCAGGGGATCTCCACCTCTCTTTTTTGGGTGTGAAAAGTGTGGAGAGGAGTTTGCTGCAGCATGTGGGACCAGACACCCTCCTGGCAGCACAGGGCCAGCCCTGCTGAAAGGCAGCACTGGTTTTATGAGGTGTGCTGCCTTCTTGCCTGGAGGGTCCTGCCTTCTCACAGGTCCCTGAGCCATGGACAATTCATCTGGTTTTACGGTGATGACGGAAGAATCCAATCTGCAGTCTGTAGCTGGAAAGTTCAGAGCCATGCAAGACTGGCTGGGGAGGAGAGCAGGTTTTATTGATGGCCTGGCCTCCTGGATGTTGTGTGGGAGGAATCTTGTTAATGGGTCCCTTGGGCCATTGCCTCCTGACTCTGCCATATCTCCTTATTCACCTGCCTTGGCTCCAATGGTGGCTTTATTTTGCTTTTTGCCCGCCCTCCCTTTTTCCAGCTCTCTTTTGGTATTGCAAGGACTTTAAAAAATGCATCAGGAGGGGAGGATGTGGGGTTGACCAAGACACTTGCCAATCCTTTCCCATCCCTTGTGGTGTGTCCTTCAGCATCAGATCACCACAAAAGGCATCCTGAGCTTGGTGATGTGGCTCTGACAACACAGAGCGATGGCCTTGGCTCCAAGGTGACCAGGAAGCTGCTGATGGGCTGCAGCCCCATCAGTCTCTTGTGTCGGTGAAAAGGGTGAAAGGATGATCACTCACTGCTCACCTTCCTGAAATCATCACACAGCCGAGCTCCGCAGCCGGAATTGTACATCCTCACGGGAACAGCGGAGCCGCTGGAGCCTCCTGGTTCCTGTCACAGGGAGTGCAGATCAGACTCCACTTTCTGGCCCAGTTTTGATAATTAATTGATAGTTGAAAATGTTTGACAAACAAAGAGCAAACAGGAATCAAACCCGCTCACGTGTGCATTAACATTTCATGGCGCCTTTCTTGTTTGTTTGCTTTTAAATCACAAAATGCTGTGATACATTTTTAATCGAAAGCACTATTGGCTGTTGCCATCACTGTTCCAATAACTTTCGTGATGAAAAGGAAGTTCAATGCAGAAATGTAATGGGATCTTTTAGGAGGTGGGCGATGGGTTAGTGACAACCGTTTTCACTTCTACAAAGAGCATTTTTGTCAGGGAGAAATATATTTAAAAACATTCTTATTTGAAGAAACTCTCAGAGCTCTCTGGAAGCTCTTTGATGGCTCTCAGCATGGCAGAGCAGCACATGATGTGTGGTGGGAAGGTGGGGGGTGATGATTGATTGTGGTAAGTGTCCCCAGGGCAGGATCCTCAGCCCCTCAAGGGGTTGTTTCCTTGCAATCATGTTTTTAAACCCTCCTTAAGGTGCTCTCAGAAGAAAATCCTCCCTCCTGGCTAAACCCAGTGACTTGCAGACAACAGCCTTATCTTAAAAGCATAACTAAGGTTTTTCCCCCCTCCTATGAAGGCAGGAGATGAAAGGCATTTGTTTGTGTGCATCTGTGTGGGAATGCAGCACAGTAAATAGTGGGTAGGGAATATTAATACAGGACTAAATCCATCCCTGGCATGAATCACAGGGAGGACATATGTTGTGACAACTTTCCTAAGGGGGTTCTGGCCAAGGTAGATACCGAGTGTTCCCCAGAGGGAAGGAGGAGGGAATGACAGCTCTTTTCTTTCTAAGACTGATGTAATTAAAGAGTTATAATGTCCTTTAACTTTGCCGCCCTTGGCACTCTTGTGCACTGGTGTGTTTATTTATTATTTTTTTAGCACTGGTGAGTGACTAATAGGGCTTATGTGAATAGGCAGGAGGCCCTGAAATACAGTTGAGCATTGTGTAGAGAGAATGTGGTTTTATTTCCTTGGGATTGAGCATCCATCCATCCATCCATCCATCCATCCATCCATCCATCCATCCATCCATCCATCCATCCATTCATCTTTCCTGAGCATGAGGTTAAACCCTCTGTCCTTCCCACTGTCACTTAACACACAGAACTTTGTTGAGAGAAGCTTATTTTAATTTAATAGAAAAATACATTATACATAATACTCACCATAATTTTCCCTCTGATCTGAAGGAGAATCTGCTGGTCTGCTCAACCCAGCCCAATACCTGTGGATTTGTTGCTGCATGGTTTAAATAATAACAATAACAATACCAGTAGCAATAATATCCTTTGCTGCTGTCCTTGAGTGACAAAGATGATGGAAAATGAAGTTGTAGATAGCTGGAGATGACAATGTGAGTATGCTCTACCCATCTTCCAGGTTATTAGCAGGTGTCAGTCACTGGAAGGAATCTAATAATTTCCAGATGCAGTGGTGTCTCCAAACGTCAGCCGTGCTGCTGTGGCTGCAGAAAGCAAATGGGTTTATGGGCTCAATTCCCATTTCTGCTCAGTCTTGTTGTTAGAGAGGCTGTAATGGTGCAGTGTCTGTGGCCATGTGGCATTGTCCACTGCAGCAAGGTCCTGACATGCCACTCATGGGTGCCACCATGTCACACAGACAGCACCTGCACCTGTTGCTGCTGTAGAGTTGCAGCACCCAACCTTTCCCACCTTCCCCAAATGGCCCTTACCCAGTTATCCATCCTTGATTAATCTCGGGAGGGTGGTGATGGTGAGGCTCCCACTGCTGGGAAAGGGGGAGCACAGAGCTCTGTTCACCCCTCTCCCTGTACCCATGAATGTGTTCTGGGTTTCCTGAGCTCTTGTGGAGCAAGCCACAAAGGGACAAATTGCTCCCTTGGAATCAGCATCCTGATGAAAGTGGTCTAAACAAGCACTAATAATCCTTTTTTGAGTGAACACGACATGCACCATGGGTGTCAAGGCTTGCTGCCCTGGGGAGGGCTGCTCCCACATGCCTTTCCCAGAGTGTCCAGCCGGTAGGGAGGAACCAGGGAGCCACAGGAGTTCATTGTTTCCCAAGCAGGTGGTGCTTTGCGAGCTTGAAGTGAGCACCAGATGGGCAGAGATGATGAAAGAGGCATCGGCGTGAAAGGCTTCCCTCTAGGGTGTTAAATATTACATTCCCCGAGCCCGCCGAACTGTTGAAACCAATAGAACTAATTAGGGAGCCGGTGCCGGGGAAGGACGCGCTGTGGCTGGCGGCTGGAAGCGGTGCCAGATCCCACAAAACCCTCCCTTTGTCTGTCCTGGCGCCTGGCGTGACCGTGGCAGACAGGGCACACTGTCCTTTGGGGGACAGCGCTGTCCCCTGTCCCCTGTCCCCTGTCCCTAGTGTGGGTGAGGGCTGGGAAGCAGAGGGGACAGCTGACTCTTGTGCTGCAGGGTTGCTTTCCCCCCTTTTTCATCTGCTGAGCAGACTGAGATCTCAGGGGTGTTGGCACAGCTTTGGAGAGCTGTCCTGTGGTCATGGTGAGCTCTGCCAGGAGTTCCAGGGGAAGAGAATAGAGCAGGGCTGTGTGGGTTATGGGGGCTCTGGAGGGAGTGTTAAAGTCACTGTCACTGTGTGCCTGCTCCTCTTTTCCAGTGACAAGCCAGGCTCTGTAAGCAGAGCACCCCAGTGACCCCATTAGCACAGGATGACCACGAGAATTGGGCTGGATATGACACCTTGAACCCCTGACTATCACAAGCTGCTCCTCATCACTGCTCTCCCCTCAACAGGGAGCCAGCAGTGCACCTCAGCTCCCCAAAATCCATCTTTCCCTGGATTTCTGTCTCTGATGGATGAGCTCCTTCCCTGGAATGCAGGAGAGCCAAGAGTGAGGGTAAATCCATCCCTGTGCCCTTGTCAGAGTGGGGTCCTGTTCTCTAAATGGGTTTGTTCAGCCCATGTGTAGCAGCTGCCCTGGAAGAGGGCAGGATTATCCAAGCCAGCCCGTGCCATCTGTGCCCTCAGCCAGAGCTGCTTCATCTCTGTGTTGCATGTGCCCCTCTGCCTCTCCCTCCCTGGCAGCCCTTGCACTAGAAATAATAATAATAAAAATAATAATAATTATAATAGCAATAATAACAACAATAAAAGAAAAGGAATTAAGACAAGCAAGCATAAAGATGAGTTGTTGCATGGCTCCTGTGCCGATTCTGATCTCAATGTCAAGGGAGCATCATTCCAGCCTAATGGCATCTTCCCGTGGAAGTGCTTTGTAGCAGTCATAAATAAACATGCCGGGTGAAAGGCACGATAACAAAAAAATGGAAACTGAGGCGCCCGGGATCTTTATTATTGAGCGGACAAAGCATCTGTGATTAGCAGGAGCAGGGGAGAGGAGAGGGTAAAAATAAAAGGCGGCCGATTGTGTTGCTGCCTTGTCCGTGTCAAGAGAGGATCTGGCTGTGGTAGGTTGACAGGTTGTCTGGATAAATAGTTTGGGGGCAGAACACACATTTCTGATGGAACTTTCTTTTTTACAGCCGAGATCAGGAGCTCCAGAGGTACTGTCAAGGACGGACGAAGCTCTATAAATCAGGACAGGCTTTTTTGTCTGTCTGAAAAGTCTTATCTCGGAGTTCGTCCAGGCAATTTTTTGAGGTCTCTCTGGCTTCCTCCCTTCTCCTTATCAGAGCGCCACAGCTTTAAATGCAGATAGATACCCTCTAATGGAAGCACAAGCCAGAGCCCTCACTCCTTGTAAGTGCCAGCTCGTAATTTAGTTGTGCGCCCTTTGGCACCGGCGCATCCATCACAGGGAGCGGAGGCAGCGTCACCTCCCGGTGCTGCACTGGGGGCTCGGCAGCCAAGGGACCCCAGCTCCTGCCCTCCTTCTCAGTGTGGGACGAGCCACCTGTAAAATGGGTGAGACCAGTGTGGTTTTCACTCTATGGTTGTGTTGAGGGGATTAAGGACCGATAAAGGAATCCTGGTGTTGGATGGACAGGGTGGGGAGCAGCCATTCCTCTGGATTTTTTTTAGTTTTTCTCTTGCCGTGTCTTTCCCCTCCCACACTTTGTATTTAAACCAAATGAGTTGGGAAGGGAAGGTTGATGTTTGGCTGGCCGTGATCCAGAGGGATGTCACGCACCCGGAATCAGAGCTCAGCGGGATGAAAACCGACGTGGGGTTTGATGGGGGAAGCTGTCAAGCCACCCCTCGGCTGTGGAGCCTTTCCCAAACCTCCTAGAACCTTCTGAAAATCACTTGTCACCTTCTCTAACAAACAGTGCACAGCTAATGGCGACACTTCACCATCCCCGACAGCTCCAGATTGTTAATTCCCCCTGTTTTTCCCCCTGAATGGCGTTTTGCCTTCTGGCTAAAGCAGCGTGGCTGCATCAGCCCGTGAGCTCCTCACCTGTGGACATGTGAAGGGGGTTTAATAGGTTTCTTCTCTTTGCCCCACTGGGCTGTGACCAGGAGGGGAGGCAGAGCTGCCTGAGTCACTAATTGCTTTGGCCCTGCAACTCCCGAATGATGGAAAAGATTAAGAGGGAAGGAAAACAGCCATTCTATCTCTTTCTTGAAAAAACTTGCAGCATGAAAGGCTCATTAACATCATTAATGTTTCATTAACCTCTAGCCAGACAAATAAGCTGGAGGTAATTTAACAGTACGGGGGAAAAGGGAGAAAATTAAAAATTACCCAGGTGTAGGTGACATTCTCCCGTTTACCTTCGCTGTGCATTTTGGAGAGGTGTGGGCTCCTCTGCCTCCCCGCCCGGCGCCTGGAGCTCTGCCAGCGGCTCCGGAGGGCTGCAGGTAATAACGAGCAGGGAAAGTCATTGATTGTGACAAAATGGGATTCATTTGAACACAGCAACATCTGAAATCTCGCAAAAGAACAGTGCTCTGCACAATGCTGTCCTAAGGGGGAAAAAAAAAAAACCAACCAAAAAAAACCCCTAAAAAAAAAAAAGAAAAAAAAAAAAAAAGAAGGGGGAGAAAAATCGGTGGCTGCAAAATTACTTTCTTTGTTTGAGTAAAAGGCTTTCTCCCCTTGTTAATTTTGGTTGGGTTTTATTTGATTTTTATCTCGGCCCAAGTTTACATGCTCCACCTCCACCCTGCTCATCCCAAGTCCATGTGGGTTTGTACACACTGGCAGAAATGTATTTATACACATGCAAACACTGGTGCTCTGTGAGCCCACTTGCAACTCACTGCTTCCCTCTCAACTGCCTTCTCTTGAGCAAGATCTCTGCTAGGAAAGAATCATTGTTAGTTCCTCCCTGAAATCTGAAGATGGGTTAAAAAAAAAAAAAACAACAGTGTTTTTTGGCTCTTTCCTGTGTCTGGGAGCTTTCAGAATTGTCTAGCTAATCTTGGTCGTCCATGACCAAGTGACCAAGTGATAAGAGAGAGTTTCTGCATGTAAGAGAGCAGAGAATAAGGGAAATCAGCCAAGGGAGAGGTTTGTCCCCATTCCCAGTTCAGAGGGATGAAGGAGACCAGTTTAAAGTGACACTGAGGAGATCCTGCTGGAACTGAGTTGAACATGCTCCCCTGATTTCCTCTTGTCCTCCTGTCCCACAAACCAGACCCTGCACAGCTTTTCAAGGTTTGCCTGTTCCTGGCTGGTTTTTGCTTTGTGGAGTTTGGACCAGACACTTTTCTGCTGTGATCTGTGGGGTGGGAGGAGATCTTGCTGCTGTGTTCACTCTAATCCTGGATCTTCTATTTGCTCTGCTGGGGCTTTGGATAAGGTGCCTGATTTCCATGGCTCTGTTTTCCTTGGTCATAAGATGTGAATAACTCTCCCAGAGTTCAAATTAATTCTCATAAAGAGCTTTAGGTGTGAAGTACAACATTAATATAAATTTTCCTGTCTTTGCCCACTCCTGTCCTGGGACAAGTGGTCTCAGCCAGGTCAGTGGATGTTTCTTGAGCTGAGGTTGGGATCAGGCTGTTGTCCAGCATGAGAAAGGGATGGGAGGTGCTCAGTAACATTGAACCACCTGCTCCAGCTGCTCACACTTGCTTTCAGCTGCCCCTGCACTGCTCAGGGACTTCAAAAAGCTGCAGTCTTTGGTGTTAGAGGAATTTTCCATCTAGTGCCAGCCCTGGGTATTTCACAGGTTCCCCAAGCAGCCTGCAGGCACAAATAACCTTTACGTCCTGCTCTCCACTGTTTATGTAAACTTGGCTTCTGCTTGTTCCTGTCACACCGTGCCTGTGCTCTCATTCCTCTGGGGATGGAGGGGGAGACAGAGCAGGGAAAAAATCCAGTTGAACATTTCCTGGTGAAAAAGGGGCTCACCTACATGGGGTTGAAGGGAAAGCAGCAGTGCAGGTAGGACAGGAACTGAGAGCTGGATGTTTCTGTGCCAAATTCGCCTGTGTAGTACAGAACTCTGCTGAATTTCCTGGGTGACCCCATCTCAAGGAGTTAAACTGAGACTTCTTTTGAGAGGTGGTGATTTGGAAGGCCTGTCTGTGTATGAGCAGTCATGAAGGGCTTTCTGAAAATTTGGGACTGTTTTTGTGCTGCATGAGCCCTTTAAACAAGGAGACATTAAAAAAATCGCTTGGAGAAATCTTGGACCAGTTTTGCCACAAGGAAACAGCACAAACTGAACCACTATAAAGATCTTTTTTATTGCTCTCTATCAGTATTTGTATCTGTGTCTCCATCCCATCCTTTTGACAACAGTATATGAGCAGCCAGGATTTATCCTTCCCAGTTAAATCTCTTTCAACCCATGCAAGAAGCCCAGGAAATGATTTCACAAAAATATGCAGTTCACCAAAATTATTCAACCCTGAAGCGTTCAGGTTTAGGTCAGTGTAAATTTAGAATAAGTATTTGTTCTGGTTCTTATCTTAGCCAAGCTGATTTACCCAGGAGCAGCTGATAACTTCTTTTAAATTCACTACAGAATCATTTTCTTCCAAATGGTCATTCCCCACTTCTCCCCTCATGTCCCTGCCTGGGTTTGTTATCCTGGGGTTGCATACATGGGTGCTGAGTTACTGATGAGCTCTGCTGGATCCCCAGCTCTTTTTTTTTTTTTTTTTTTTTTTTTTTTTTTTTTTTTTTTTTCCAAATAGAAAAACATGCCTGGCATGTGCCTTGTAGAGCAGAATTTCATAAAAAATTAGGAACAGCTTCCCCAACTTTTCTTTAGAAGCCCAAGTCGGCAACAAATATTTGACTTGCACAGGGGAAAAAAAAGTGTTTATGTGGTTTATGATGTCTTTTCACTTGTTCAACTTTTAAGCAGAATTTTTTTCTCTCTGAACCTCAGCATTTCCTTCTTCGACAGCAAATCTCTTGAGGTGGAGAGTGCTTTGGAATAGAGTTATTTACCCATCTCTCTCTCTTTCTATGAACAGACTTTAAATGAGCTGAAAACCAGGAGCTGCAGGAACTTGTACTTGCTCTGCCAGCTCTTCCCATCCGCATTTCCCTCATCTACTCCTTGCTGGGTGTGGTGCAAGAGTGAGAGGGGCAGCAAAGAGAGAGGTCGTGGAGCATCCCTGCTCCAGCCACTCTCACCCCTGCTCTGTCTGCTCTCATCCCTGCATTCCTGCTGCCCTGCATTCCTGCCCATGCACCTGGATGCTCTGTATCCCTGTGCCTGGAGCTGCATCCCTACCCTGCATCCCTGCCTGGGCAAAAGAATTCCTGCCTGGGCAGCCGCATCCCTGCCCTGGTTGCTCTCATCCCTGCCCCAGCTTCCCTGCATTCCTGCTGTCCTGCATTCCTGCACAGGCAATCACATTCCTGTCCTGCATCCTCCATCTGCATCCTGCTCTGCATCCCTGGGCCAGTGGCCACATCCCTGCCCTGCACCCTTGCCCAGGCAGCTGCATCCCTGCTCTGGCCTCTCTCATCCCTGCCCCAGCTTCCCTGTATTCTTGCTGCCCTGCATTAATGCCCATGCAACCACAACTCTGCCCTTCTGCTCTGCATCTCTGTGCCCATCCCTGCCCTGTGTCCCTGTCCTGTGTCCTGCATCTTGTCTAGTCACCTGCATCCTTGCCTGGTCACCTGCATCCTTACCCTTCCTCCTTGTCCCTGCCTTGCATCCCTGCCCTGCATCCCTGCCCTGTGTTCCTGCCCTGTGTTCCTGCCCTGCATCCCTTGTGTTCCTGCCCTGCACCCTGAATCCTGCCTGGTCACCTGCATCCCTGCCCTTCGTCCCTGCCCTGCATCCCTGCATCCCTGCCTGGTCACCTGCATCCCTGCCCCACCGGCCGCATCCCCGTCCCATATCCCTGTCCCGACAGCCGCATCCCTTTCCCAGCCGATCCCGCATCCCTGTCCCATATCCCTGTCCCGACAGCCGCATCCCTATCCCAGCCGATCCCGCATCCCGGCCGCGCATCCCTGCCGGTGCCTGGGATCGCAGCTCCATCTCGCGTCGCTCTGGAGCCGGCACAGCTCCCGGAGAACGCGGGGAAATGCCGGCACTCCCCATCCCAGCCCATCCCAGCTGCCTTATTCCGCCCTCTCAGAACGCGGCTCCTACTTTCCTCCTTTTATTCCCCTCCTGTTTTTCAAGGACAGGCAATTCTGAAGCCTTCTGCTAAGTGAGTGGTTCAAATGTGCATAATTTCTTTTCTAATTTTTAAGGACATGCAGAAGTGCTGAGGTTTGTTTCCTGCTGCTCATATACCATTTATACCACCCTATTCTTGTCTGTCTGAAATAACATCAGAATAGAATATATTTAGGGTTGCTATTCCTTTGAGGAGTGGTTTTCAGGGGTATGTAGGACCCAGACTTTAGAGCAAGGAGTTGCTACATCTTCTAAAGTAGTTTTACCCTCTCTAAGGCTGCTGACACCCAGAGACAGTGAGTTAAAAGGGTTTCTGATGAAAACGGGACTGGGGACAGTGTCAGACCAAAAAAAGTTCTTTGAGGTCTATTTCTAGCACTGAGAGATGCTGAAAGGTGAAGCTGGTGCGTCACTGCTCCTGCTGGTCAGGAGTTGTCTGTGCCGAGGTGGGGAGAGGCTGCAGAGAGCAGGACTTGAAGCCCAAGGCCTGGAGATGGCAGATCTGAGACTTAGCTGGGTAATTCCTTTCTTTTTAAAGCTGGTATAAGGATTTTCCTGTGTCGGACACAGCCGAGTTCAATCCAGCACTGAGCTGCTTCTATCTAGAAATTATCAGCTCAGTGCCTGTTTGGGAATAATTTAATTTTAGGGGAAATTGAGGCACACTGTCTGTAAAGCAGCAGGAACAGCAGCTCTATTTGTGAAGCAAAGTGTGTTTGGTGTGTCCCCAGAAGTTCTTGAAGCAGAAAGATTGGATCATGCAAGGTAAGGGAGGCTGCCTGCAGCACTGGGGACTGGAAAGTGTGAGTTTTTCCAGGCAAGCCTTTCTGCTGAAAAGCTGAGAAAAAAAACAAACAAGGAAAACATTTTGAGAAACAAAATAGTGCAGCTTCCTTACACCAGCAAGTGAGTTTTATTTGGCTTGTTCAAATTGAGATATTTGCATTGGAAACACACCTACATATATATATATATTTATAGATAGAGCCCTAGAAGGTGAAACTTGTAGTTTCAGCAAAAAGACTAAAACAGCCTCATGCTTTTGCCTTTATTTTTTCATTCTGGTTAGTAAAGAGTCTGTGTCTGGCATAAGGCTACTTGGAAAATGCCAGGCTGGATCAGTATCATCCTTCTGGCAGCCAGCTTGGGTTGATGGAGAATAAATACAATTCCCTCTGTGAACACCCTCTTTTCTTCATCATGGCATTGTTGGAGAGCAATGGGATGGAGGTATTTTCAAGGGGGATTTTGGGAGCTCTTTGTAACTATCCAGCAGCAGCTCTACTCAAGCAGCAGGGAGAGGAACTCTCCATGGGGTGCAGAGACTCTTCATGGGGTACAGAAGCTCTTTGTACAATGAGGTTTTCTGGCCAAAACACCTCCCTAGGAGCTCTCCTGTGCCTCCCAGCACCTGTGGGATGAGGCAGGACCTCTCTGGATCCCACCAGGCACCAGCACCAGAAATATGGCAGTGGCTGATTAGGGTTTCACTGCCAGAGGGCCTAAGGGCAGGAACCAAATTGGGGCTGGATATTGACATTGAAAGTTGGCTTTTTGAAAGGCACAACAGCCTTTGCTTGCTGCAGAGCTAATTATTATGCAAATTCATGCTAATAAACTCTGCCTTGCATGTTGTGGAGAAGCCGCCTTTCCCGGTTAACATACCAGTAATGAGAGGTAGATTTGTAATTCAGATGCTGGTGGTAATATCCTAAATTACTCCGTGCTGTAATGGACTTTATTTCTTTCTCCCCTCGGCTCTCCCCCCAGTCCAAATGTCAATGCAAATCAGTTACAACTTTGCATATTTATTGCAGATGTATTTATTGTTGATACAGGGGTGAGACCCTCAGCTAAACAGCTTCTGCCAGCAGTGCCACAGTGCCAGAGGGCTCAAGGTGTGGTTTTACCTCTCATGGTGCTTGGAGGAGCTCCTTTACTCTTTTTTTTTTTTTTTTTTTTTTTTTTTTTCTCTCCCAAGGAACAGCCTCACAGTGGGGAAAACATATGTTTATTTTGTTATTCGTTAATTCTTTAGCATCTTTTAGTGTGTGGTTTTACATGACTGCTTATTCTTCGGGTTGGTGGAGATAACCAAGAAAGCACAGATCATTTGCAGACTAAGCTTGGATTTAGGCCTAAAGCTACTGAACCAAGGCTTAGATTAGATGGCATCAGGCCTCTGTAATCGGTCTCTGTAAGATTTTGGCCCAATTTTGTCATCTTAATCAGTGGAAAATCATGCAAGTCAGCTGTGCTTGACATTTCAGCTGCTGTTGGGCCACTGCTGAGCCAGAAATGCCCTTCTGTTACTCAGGGTCCCATGGCACACAGATATAAAGCAGGTTTCTTTCTGCAGTCATGAACCCATGCTCAGAAAATCCTGACTTGAGACCATCTGACAGGAAAGGAAAAGCAAAACCATTCCCACATTGTCCCTAGGCTGCCAGAGGAGCAGGGAGTGTTTCGGGGTATCAGTGGCTGGACAGAGGGAATGGGAAAGGACAGAGTTATTTCCTGGTGGGTTTAATCCTGGTGTGGGCTTTGATCTTCCTGGTCTTGTCTTTCTGCTTGCTCTGAGGCATGTGTTCATTTTCTTTACCTTCCTACAGAAGAGAGAGCCCCAAAGCTCAGGAGTATCCATGGCTCTCCAAATCTTTTGCACCAGTATGGACAAATTGACATTAAAAATTGGCTTTTGGGGGAACATTCTGTCTCCTGGCTCTGGGGATGATGATTTGGGGAAGGCTCAGTGATCTGAGCTTGAGCTCACTGAGCCATTGCATACAGGCTGTGTGTGCACAAGGTTGTGCCTCCCTTGGAGGCTGTAGATTTCCTTCCCAGGGCTCTCTCCAGCCTGCAGTCAGAGCATGTGCCCATGTTCAAACAGCACAAGGGACTGGGGAAGCTGCTCTGGCTGAGATCTGGAGCAAGTGTGTGAGTGGAGGGAGAAACAGGAGCACCTCTGGGCCTGCCCAAACCTAACACAGAGGTTTTTGAAGCCTTTGAACATTTTTACTTTGCTTTCATTTGCATTCGGACTGCTGCACAAAGAGAAACCACCTGGGCTGAGAGGAGAGGCTTTGAAAGGGACTGGGGAATGCTCTGCAGCCCTGCTTCTCCTCATCTCCATGGACTCCCTGTGGGCAGCAGGCATCGGACACCCGGAGTTTGCTCTGAATCACTGTTTGCCATTTATTCCAGGGCCAGGCTAAAAATTGTCAGAACCATGTCTTCCAGCCTCAAAGTATCGATGAGTCACTGAGGAACAAAGGGCTGCAGAGCCAGAACACAGCGTGCAGCATGTGGTGGGTAATTTTAGACCAAGAGTAGCCCTGAGGATTGTTCAGCTTTCCCAAGCTCTCCCTCCTGATGTGCCCTGGCCTCACCCCTGAGCCTTGCAGCATCCTCCTGGATCCTGGGGCATCCTCCCTGCCTTCTGGCATGTGTAAGGCATCCTGTGGGATGCCAAGCCTGGTGCTGCAGGTGTATCACAGCCTGACCCCAGCCCTGGGGAGGTGTGGGTGTGAGTACTCCGTGCAGATCCGTGCGCTCAGGAGCTGCGAGCAGTGTGCAGTGCTGCAGCTCTTCCACACGGTGCTGACAAAACTCCACACAAGACACAGAAGGCTCTGGATCCTCACTCCATAGGCCACGCTGTCCCACAGTGCTTGTAGCTTTTCCCATCTCACAAGTGGTGAAAAGCTCCCACCCTGTGAGCCCTGGCAGAATTAGCAGACTCCAGGGATGCAGAAAAGAGAAGGAGATGCTCAGTTGGATGTTTGGGATGCAGAGAAGAGAAGGATGATGCTCAGTTGGATGTTTGGGATGCAGAGAAGAGAAGGAGATGCTGAGTTGGATGTTTGGGCTGTATCAGCTCCCTGATTGTGGCAGGGTCTGGAGAGCCTGGATGATGCCCTGCTGCTCTTGCTGCAGCTGCTCTCCAAGCTGTGGGGTCAGGGTGTGCTTCCTCCCATTTTCAGGCCAGCAGCTGAGACTGTAAGTGCACATCCATGCTCAGAGGAGCTGGACAAAGCCCAAGCACTGCTGGTGTGCTGCAGGCTTTGGGTGGGCTCCGGGACAGTTCCTGGCTTTGTGGGGTGGCAGAAGCAGGGCTGCAATCTCCTCTCATCACTGTGTATGCTGCGCTTCACTCAGGAGCAGACAACCTCCCACTGAGTGTCTGCAGCAGTTTCTTAATTGCTTTCTTAACTTCGTTACTCCTCTTCTGTTGGCAGTGCCCTGAAGCAAGGAGTCCCCCAGGTGCACTTGCTCTTGCATGCCAAAATTAGCTTATTTTATTTAATTTTAAATAAACGTAGCATCCTTTGAGTGCTCCCAGCATCTGCCGTGAAGGGGCAGAGGGAGCAGGCAGTTAATTTTGCATGTGCTGCTTCTCAAAGGCCTGCTTGTTACTCGGCCTTTGCAAAGTTTTTCATGTTTCTTGCAGCTGTCCTTGCTGACCCTGAGCGAGTCAGGCTCTGTGGCTACAAAACGAGGAGATGAATTCTTCATCTCTCCGACATGTGTCTGTCTGCACTGCTTAAAGCCAACACTTCTCAGCAAGGCCATGGGGGTTCTGGTGGATGCCACTATCACACAGAGCTCTGAGCAGGGTTTAGAGATGTTGGGCTGAGCTCTAGGCCAGGTTTTGCCTGGGCAACAATGCAAGTTAGGCCATCAAGGTGCCTGCAAAGCCCTTTATGCCACATTGTCCTTGTATGACCTTGGGTATGTCGCCTGTCTCTCAGCTTCTCCCTGTTTGGGATCATGACAGGATGAGATTAGGGTCGTAACTGGAGTAGTCCAGCATGGAGAGGCTCTCAGAAGAGCATGAACCAGCAAGGAGAAGGGCTGGAGGTCTCCTCACAAAGTTTGCTGAGCTGAGGGCAGCATGCACGTGCCTGTTTTACATAGGGCGCTGAAATAATTTATGGAGGGCTTCTCCCTTTAAGCAGAGGAGGTGGTCAAGATGAGCGAATAAATCTTTAAAAGAATAATGTTTTCAAAATCAGGCTCCTTGTCCTCGAACCCTTTGATGTATGAGAGCAATAGTAGGTAGGACACATAGTGAAATAAACATGAGATCTCCGTGGAAGAGAATAGCGGAGTGGAGAAAATATTAGTGTTTACATCAAAACTCAATTGGAGCACTCGTTTCAAGATGATAGTTTATTATATTGAATCCAATTTAGTCCCACAAGGATGTTTCTTCTGCAGGTGACACTCAGTCTCACTCTGTCTCCTCCTCCTCACCAAACCTGGGCACTGCCATCCCCACTGCGTGATTCATCCTCTCCCTCTCACTGCCATCTCAGCATGGTTGGAAAAGCAAAGGGAGGAATTAATCAGCTTTTGACCAATTTGCTGTTTCTTTCTGGGCTGCTACAGCTCGGGATGTCTTGACCCCAGGATGGGAGATGAGGACATGCAGAGGGAAGGAATCTGTGGTGATGTGGAGAGAGGGTGTTCAGGTCATCAGTCCCTCCTCTCAGCCCTGAAGTGTTCAAAATCAAGCCATGATTAATACACAGGAGAGGTTTGCTCCTGCTCCCAGCACTTTTAGGAGCTTCACACCTCTTTGCTGAGCTTGGAGCAGGTCACCAATGGATTGTGTTTGCCAGTCCCCAGGTACCTTGACATTGCACCACATGAGGGTGGGAGAAGAAAGGTGTGAAGGGCTTGGCATCCTTCCAGAGTCCTGATACGATGGGATAGGAAGGTGATGAAGATGAGGACATCTTCCCCTTCTGCTCCAGCTGCAGCAGATGTGAAGGCCTGCAGTCCTTCCAGGTGTGTTAATGTGATTTTATTAGCACTGGGTGTACAGTGGGGCTTTTAGTGGCTCCGTGACCTGTACTCAGTGAAAGATATCTTTGGGCAGATGATCCCAGAGGGCTTACCTGAATTTTTCCTCCACACCAGACAGCTGAGGTGACATAGGACAGCCTGGCTTTGTGGGATGCCTCACATTACCCCACAGCTGTATGGGAAGCCCTGAGTATCCACAGGAGCACAGCTGGGCCAGGATTCACTTCCTGTCCAGCCTATTCAGAATAATGAATGGAGAATATTTCTGTGCCTTCAGGGCAGGTGGTGCAAAGAAGTCTATCAGATTGTTTACTCTTCTTTCTCTTGGTGCATTTTCCTCCTGGTTATGAAGAGCTGTGTCAGAACTCCCTCCTGCCAAGTGCATTTTTTACCAGTCTATTCACTGGCCGGGCAGTGTTTGAGATCTCATTTGCTCTTGAATAATATTGGCTGGAATCCATGCACATTGCCTGGGTCTGGCTGATGTGATTCCCCAGGGCTGGGGCTGTGGGGGCTTGCAGGTGTGATTTGCTTTGCAGGCAGAGGATAGATGCCCTCAGCAGAGTTGCTGGCCCTGTGGATGCTGAGTAGGAGGGGCTGTGCCTGGGATAGGTGCCCATCTAAACCTGGATGCACTCAGATTCCAGGAGATCTGAGTTCTCATCTCTCCTCCCCTCCTTTGTTTCCTAATGTGCAATTAGTTATATGTGTGTAAATTACAGAGCAAGCACTATCAAAGGGAGATGAGTAAAGAGAGAGAGAGGGAAAAAAAAAACAAACAGCCAACCCAATAATTTATTCTGGTGCAAATGTTGTTTTTTGTGACCCTGGTTCCCTTGGCAGCGCTGGCGTGGAAGGAAGGAGGTGGCTGTGTAGGTGCTGGGCAGCAAATGGGGAGTGAGGCTGAGGTTTTCAAAGTCACTTGGGAGATTGGGATGCTCAGTTCCCATTAATTTTAATAATAAGAGGACATCTGTCTCATAGCTGACTTTGAAAATATCAGCCCAAACTTTGTCTAACCCTTAGTTCCTTCTCCACCTGTTGCTCTCTTGTAACAATGCTTTGATGGCATTTAGCAGCAAAAGGAGCTCTTAAACATGTAGGCGCTTTCTAACCAGCTGCTAGGATGGATTTATAGAGACCTTGTTAGAGGCAGGACTCAGCTTTTTCATGGTTTAGACCTGCTGAAGGCAGCAGAGAGAAAACCTCTTGCTTGTTATGATGATCAAGAGATCAGCCAGCATCTCGCTAATAAAGGGTCAGGAATATTTCAGACAGATGTTTAATTCATTCTCAAAATCTCCAAGAAGAGGATAACTCATATTCTCCCAGTTCAACTCATTCCTGCTAGGGATGTGGTTTTCCTTGGGAACTGGCATCCCAAACTGGGCTCTGCTGCTTCTCTCAGCCCTGCTCATGTTTACCTGGTGATTGAGTGTCTGTTTGCAGACCCTGCACCACAGCACCACTGTCTACCTGGCCTTTGATTTCTTCATCCTCACTGTATTACTCTGCAGTTGTCTTCATTGAATTTAATCTCACTGATTTTTTTTTTTTTCTGTTTGTCTAATTTAGCACCAATATTTTGAATTCTGATCCTCATTTCTGGAGCATTCCAGGCTCCTCTCTGCAAGGTCTCAGACTCTTTCTTCTTTATTATCCCCAGCACTGCTGAAATATGAAGCAAAGAGACTGGCCTGTGGCAGAGAAGGGGAAGCCATTTGAAATGCCCTCCTCAGTGATGGGAAATGCTTGGCAGCTGCTCCCTGTGTCAGTTCAGCTGATGACATTTCCACCCCTGAGCTGCCTGAGCTTTCTTCCCAACTTCTCTCATAGGGGATGTCATGTGGGACCATGTCAAGCACTTTAATGAAGTCAAGGTATATCACATCTGCTGCCTCCTCCCCTCCGATCCAGGAGACCAATTACATCGTCAAAAAAGGAAATTAAGTTGGTTTGACATGATTTGCTATTGACAAATCCACAGTGGCTGTTCCTTATCACTCCATTATCTCCTCAGTGCTCCCAAAATTGATTGCTGTGTAATTGGGCCACGCGTCTCACGGAGTATAGGGCAAAATGTGCTCACCCCCTCGGGCAGCCAGGAAAGTGGAAGCAAAAAGCACTTTTCCTCCTCAGCTTTCATGTTCCCAGATCTGTGTGTGCTGCCTTGGACTTGCTGCCAGTGCTGGGGAGGCTGTGAGGGGACCAGGATGGCTCCTGCCCTCATTCTTTGGGAACCTCCGGTAGGCATCTCACTCATTCCCATTTTGGTGGTGTGCACTTGGTTATTTAGAGATTTGTGGGTTCTCAGGGGAAGCTCAGCATTGATCCAATTTATCCCATGGACTCCCAAATCTCTGGAGCAGATATGGAGGCAGCTGCTTCTGCAGCTCTGCCCTCACTGCGTTCTCCCTCCACCAACTTCTGTGTTTACTCTTCTTATGAGCACCACAATTTAGTTTTATGACCCAGCGATCAATTCTCCATCAGGAGCTCTGGAAAAGCTACTGATGTGTTTCCAATAAATGGTACGTCAAGGAAAATATATATGATCCTGTCCTGTCCCTGTCTCGTTTCCTTCTGCGTCGCATGCAGCCTTTACAAACATTTTGAGGAGGCAGAAGAAGGGGGCTCATCGTTTGCTTGAGGCATTAGGAATGAGGGGATATCGATTCCCTGGGGAAAGGAGGATTGGTGGACAGGGAAATTCATACAGCAGTCACCAGCGAGGCTCAGACAGGGAGCGTGTGCCGTGGGTCTGCAAAGAGCAATTGCTCTGGAGGCAGAAATGAAACAAGTGTCAGGGAGAATAACTGGAGGCTGATGTTAATAATTAAGCTTTCTAATGAGAGCATTCGTTTTTCTCCAGTAGATGGATTCAGCCTTTCCCATCCTTGTGTTGTTGTGTACAAACCCAGTTCATTTTTTCACTTGCTCAGGACAAAATACAGCACAGGCAGAGACTGCTCCTCGTGCCTTCTGGGATGAGGATGAGGATTGTTCTATGGGAATGGGAACTGAGGGAGGTTTCATGGTCATCTGCAGCTTCCTCTTGGTGGGGAGCAGAGGGACAGCACTGATCCCTCTTTTCTGGTGACCCATGACAGGGGAGAATGGCTGGAGCTGTGCCAGAGCAGGGTTAGGTTGGATTTTAGGATTTTGGATTTTAGGAGAAGGTTTTTCCTCCAGAGGGTGCTGGGCACTGCCCAGGCTCTTCGGAGACCCTGAGGCTGCCAAAGCTCCAGGAGCCTTTGGAAAACACAGCACTAGATGGGATTGTTGGCATGTCTGTGCAGGGCCAGGAGCTGGAATTAAATGATCCTTGTGGGACCCTCCAAACTCAAGTGTATGATATGATTCTAAATGTTTAATGTACTCCTGCTCCTTGGGAGCTTAGTCCCACTTCTTCTGGAAAAAGAACTTTAGGAATCCTGAGACTGGGTGAATTTTAATGAAAAAGAATATTTTCTATAAAGAAATTGAGTTTTGCTGAGATCCACATCTGTGGTGATAGGAATGGGCTGGAAACAGGAGCATCTATTATGCCGCAGGTTTTCTTATTTCCTGGAGAAAATCCAAACTAAGACATTTTTTGTTTGAAACTGGTACATCAAAACATTGCAAATGCAGTTTGGTACAACGTCCCCGTTTGATGAAACAAAGGAAAAAAGTCCCCATTTCTGAATTTCAGCGTTGTGGAACTGATGATTCCAGAAAACCTTTCAACTTCTCACCCTATCTCAAGATGAAAACAAATGTTGAACTACAGAGATTTCCCAGAGGAAGGAAATTCTGCTTTCCTAACACCTCTAACACTTACTTTTTGTTGTAAATCATTTTGAGCTCTACAGATGAAAAGCTCTTGGTAGATGCAAAATATTGCTGCTTTTTATTTTATTTATTATTCATCATGATAGTTCATGCCCAAAGAGGAATTCATATTCTTTCTTTCTTAGCTGCTGGGTCCCATGAAAATTGCCTGGCTACAGAGCCTGGCTGCCTGCACTTGTGGAAGACATGAGAAATTCATTAAAATTTCATCATTTCTGGCTTAAATGGTTTACTTTTTTGACCAGCTCTGCTGGGAGGTGTCATCTGGCTCCCCAAGGCCTTTTGGGCTTTGCTTTGCCAGCATGGGCCACTTTGCCTGTGCTCTTGGCACGTTTCAGGAGGGAGCGTGGGAAAAGGGGGCATCCTGTGGGAGCTGGGTTGGGAAAGGAGGAGGCAAGTGATGAGCTTTGCTAATTGCCAAGGCTTGCAGATGGCTGGACCACATCTCCCCAACACTGTGCTGGCTGGATTTGCTCTGGCACGAGGCAGACACAGCACCTGCTCCCCACCAGCCCCGGGGGCACAGGTAGCTGGGAAGGGGATATTAAAAGGACATCTGGCAAAGTGCCCGTGTGGCACAGGAGGGGAGGGAGCCTCCAATGAAGTTTCCCCAAATATGCAATTAATTTTGACTTAATAAGACATTTATTGTATAATAAACAACAACTGATTCTATGAAAAAATATTTATTGAGGATTTACGGCTGAGTAATGAATTTGTAGCTCAGTTTGCCTCGATGAGATTTATTTACATAGCAGTTAAACCCCAATCAATAATATGCTTTTAATAATCACTGTATTTAAGTAGTATTTCAACAATACACTGTAATTAGGCCATGAATTCTTCTGTAATTCTTTAGATTTAGTATACTTTGGGGTTCCAAGTCTCTCCTGGATCATGATGTGAGTGCTCCATTAGCGTTAATTAAGTGCGTGCCAATCAAGCAGAGCATAAACCTCACTGTGTGTGAGTGAATAGCAATGGGATGGTGGGAGGGAAGCAGTTCAGCTTTCCTGAGATAGACAGACACAGTTTCACTTCAGCATCCTACAGTTTGGATCAGTCATCACCAGGATCAGCTCCTGGGAGGAAAAGGCGGGCAGAGACCAATGCTACAGGTGGGAGCATTCCCGTCCCTTGTGCCACATTGTCCTCTGATCTGTGCCAAAGAGCTCCCAAACAATGCTGTATCTGCCTTTAAGATTAAACTGCTGGTTTATAGATATGTAGCTGTGAGTGTGTGGAGCTCCTGGAGTCCCCAGGAGTTGTGTTTGCTGGGCACATTTGCACTGTCTCTGGGAAAACAGCTCCCAGCTGGTACAGAGGGTGCAAGATGGGGATGCTCATCCTGGTGCTGATGGTTTGTATTGCTGGGTGCAGGGAATGGATCCTGTTTTTTTGAAAGGTGAGTCGCCACAAGGAAGTCTGGCACTTTGCTTCCTTCTACCCGTGGGAGTTTTAACTTGGATTTTCAGCAGTTTAATATTCCACTGGTTGAGCTGAAAAACGCGAGCGTGGAGTGGGTGCACTTCAGAGCATGATGCTGCAAAGTTTTACTCTGCTCACAAGGCACTTGGAAGTCTTTCTAGATCAATCACCCTTTAAATGCACATTTTTCTCTGGTCTTAGTGTCTGTCTAATCTCTCTTTGTCTCAGCAATTGTACCTCCTGTCTCTGTCTGCGGCCGATGATATCGCTCCTGAGAAAGATACGGGTGTGTATATTTAGAAAATGTCTCCTACATTCTTCTCCCACAAGGGACACTTGAAATGGCTTTGGGGGAAAAAAAAGAAAAGCCCAAAATATGGCCTTTCACTGTCTTGCTTCTTTCTGCCTTGTTAGAACAGGGCCTGAGGCAGGAGAGTCGCCACTGAGCCACATGCAGAGCACAGCTGGCAGCACAGGAGGGGATGCACTGAGGAATAGTTAATGCACCAGAGAAAATATTTGGCTCTAAGAACTTATTTTCTTTTTAATTTGGCAAATCATCCTGTGCTGTGTGGCTGGCAGAGGGGTGAAGGAAGCGGGGAGAGAAATGAGGGGTGGTAGATGCAGAGGAGATGGGGGGAAAGCCTCCCTGGTGGGTTAAAACCTCTGTGTGAGCTTTCCTAGGAAAGGCACCGAGTTGGGAAATTAAGCAAGACAGCAGACAGGGAAGAAGGATGTGCCATGTTATGGTAATCGCTCTTCTTAATTGCTTTGACTCCGATGACCACTCATTTCTTATCCTAACAAAGACATGAGAGCCATCCGCTCCGGACTGCAAAAGCAAATCCTGAGCAAAGCTCCTGTTGTGCTCTGCCAGGGACCCAAACTGCTTTGTGACTGCCAGCCCAAGGTGTTGGGACATCGTGGTGCCCGGTCTGGTGCTCATGGTCCCACAGGAGGGTGAACCCAACGAGTCCAGAGGGGATTTTTTGGAGCAAAGAGTCATGGCAGACATCTCCAGCACCTCCACACTGCTCAGCTGAGGCACAGAAAACCAGGCAGAGCTGCTGCCATCAGTGTTTTACCAACCCTCTGTGAGCTGAATAGAATCCTGTCGCTCAGCTGTACAATTTGCACTGATTCCTCTGTAAATTCACGGTCTAAATTCACGAGGAGCAGGCAGAAAGGTGCCTGCTGCTTTTTGCCTGGGCTTGATCCAGCGCAGAATAATTGCATTGACTGTTTCACTCTGTGCTTGGCAGTTCAGGGCTTAGAAATCCCCCACAAAAGAGCCCAGCACACAGAAACTTGACTGAGAGTCTAAAGCAAAGCTACAACTGGCAGAGGTGCAGATCTTTAGGCTCAATCAGATGCATAAAGACAGGCAGGCCAAGCTGAGATGGGAATATGTTGCTTCAGCTGTGAGCTGAAAGCTGCTGAAATTTTCCATATCAGAGACTTGCTTTACAAAAAGGGATGGTCTGGCCTGGGGTTTGCAGGGAGGAAAACAGCACTGGTGACGAAAGCAGCAGTAAAAAGCTCTCCCTGCTTTCTACACGGGTGGGAATTGCTTGTCTATGCTCGTCCAGTGACTTTCCAAGCCACTTTTCTCTGTGTATGAATCAAAAGCATCTGCCTGTTCGTCCTTGGTGTGTCCCAGGCTCCAGTAGCCCTGGACCAGTGTCTCTGGTCACAGTGAAGCTATGTGCCCATCCTGGCTGTATTGCTGATGTCAGAGCTGGGCTGTGTTTGGGCTCAGAGAGGCTGGAGAGCAGCCGTGTTGAGGAGAAGGGCTGGTTCAAGCTGTTGTGGGTATTTTTTTTTTTTTTTTTAATTTTAAATGTGGAATAATGGTTTTTTTTTGCATTTTAGTAGAATCCTAGACTGGTTTGGGTTGGAGGGGACCTTAAAGCTCATCTCATTCCACCCCCTGCAATGGGCAGGGGCACTTTTCAGTATCCCAGGTTGCTCCAAGCTCTATCCACCCTGTCCTTGAACATTTCCAGGGCAACACTCTGAGGAACTTGATCCAGGACCTGCCCACCCTCACAGAGAGGAATTTTTTCTCATTCCCTTAAAATGCCTCTTGGTGATTAAACGAGCAGCTCAGCTACAGGGGAAAAACATTGCCCATGCTCTGAATTGTTCTGGAGTTCTTAAAAATGAGTCTGAGAAGAAGAGAAATGCCCACTGGTGCTCTGCAGGAGATTTTTAACCAGACTGAGATATTCAATCTGAGTGAGAGCAGTCATGTTTTTGGGAGGGGAAACTTTGCTGATACCAGCAACATCTTTTTCTCTGGTAAGGAATAAGTGGCCTGGCTTGGGAGTGCAGTTGGGCAGCCCAGCTGGCTCAGGGATGGCCACAAGAGGACTTTGGCCTCCCTCCTGCATTTCAATTCCACCAGCACTGCGGCAGCGATGGACACTCGGACACCGGTTGCATTAAACATAGGGTCAGTCATTTCCCTGCCTTCATTCTTTGTCTGTAATTCTGCATTTAATGGCAGCAATTAGTCACTGTCCAAGAAGGGATGAGCAAGCTCCTGGCTCATCCCTGCTCTCTGACGGATCTGCTCCTCCAGAGGGATGGAAAGGTCATTAGCAGAGGGTTAGTTATTGATCGGCTTGGGGGAGAGAGAGGGTCCAGAGGTGAAGCTCAGCACCAGGCTTAAACGACGGGCCAGAGAAAGGAAAGAAAAATAGGCTGGCAGCAGCCCCAGGGAGCCCCCAGCCACCGTGCCACAGATGCAAAGGACAAATTCTTATTGATTGGAGAGGTGTTTTTGGAGGTAGGTTATTTCTTTTCCCTCCCTAAAGCGGGGACCAATTATGGCCGTTGACTGGCAGAGACAAATGCCACAAGTACCAAGCCTGGATTTCCTAAGGCCATCCTGCTTCTCCTTATGGTGGGGTTGTAAAATCCCAGTATGCTAAAAAGAGCACCCTTGAACTGGCTGGGAGAGAGAACTATGTCCCAAAAAGGGGGACTGGGACTTTTGCACTCAGTCCTCTGCCAGGTGGGCAGGAACAGCTCTGCAAAATGGCACAGAAGGAAACAAGTAAGGAATAGGTGGCTGTTGGGTAGGAAATGAGTGCAGGGTGGGGAAGTAATGGGGTGCTTTGAGCAGTGGCTGGGATGGAGGGAGGACAGAAGGATCTGGGGCATATTCAATGATTTGCTCAGCTCATTTTGGGCATTGACTATAATTAAGTTGTTCAGCAGATAAATTAAGGTCGTTGCCAAGTTCTAGGAAGGAAGGACCTTTATGGTGGATGAGGGCCAGGCTCTCCTGAGGGTGGAGCTGGGGAGGAGGTTGGCTCTTACTGACCATCAGTCACACCTCAGGGACTGTTGAACACCCTCCAACCTCCTCTTCCATCACAGCTGTGTCAAAAAGAGGGATGAGGTTATTGGACGTATCAAGAGGGCTGATAAATCACAGCCTCCAAGCCTGGCAGTGCAGGATACCCTCCGTCTGCTTGGGTTGGGCTTCATCCTCTGCCCAGCTCTGAGGGTCCCTCCATGGATGTGGGCATGCTGTTCCTGAAGAGACATCAGCAGTGACATTTCCTGCTGCCAGAGCTCTTCCTTGGGGTCTCAGAAGTACATCCTCTAATACCTTACTCCTCCTCTCCTCTTGCCTGACTAGCTGTGTTTCCCAGGTGGAAACTGGTTCTATTCCCTAAGTTGTCTCACTCCTGGAGGCTCCTTTCTCTGGAAAAGAGGCATGGAACCATTTCTGCTCCTCCTGGCCGAGGGCTTCACATCAAGCCAGGGGTGCAGTGAAAAGCTGACAAGCCCACACAGCCCTTGCAGGCTGCACTGCCAAGAACCTCTTGATGCTCCCGGAGGCCGACAGCCAAGCTCAGCCCAGGTGGAAGCAGGGCTGGATTCACGTGTGGGTGGGCAGCAAGGTGGGATACCTGCACCCTTCCCATGCTCGTCCTGTCTCCACCCTGCCAGTGATGGAGTGTAACCCTCTCCTCTGTAGTGATTATCCTGCTCTTGGAGGCTTCTCTGACCTTCAGCAGCAGATGGATAATGCTGTGGGCAGGCAGGAGGAAGGCTCGGGAGCTCTGCCTTCAATACGGCTTTGCCCTCCTGATTTATACGGGGGAGCGAGCGGTGCTGATGCTCGCTGCTGCTCATAGATTATCTTCATTCCAGCAGCACTCAGGCAGACAGCAGAGGTAACAGAGAGCCATCCGCCACCCTATCCGTCACCTTCCCTCCGGCGCTGGCGGTGGCTGCTGCACAGCCGTCTCTTCCCAGGGAAACTTTCCCTCTCCATCAAACACCGCAACAAAAAGTCATATTCTGCAAACAGGTCCATGTATCTCTGGAGAGCTTTGTCATGGCTGTGACTCTCCCAAGCCTCTCAGGAAGGCAGGGAAGCAGGGATGGAATAATGCTGGAGAGGAACTGATGGGCTCAGGGCAGCAGGAGGGTTGAGGTCTCTGTTCAGCCCAGGGTGCTGCTGGGATTCATGGCTGTGTTTCAAGGTCTGGGCATCTCAGTTCAATCAGTGCAAGGTAAATCGAAGGCACTGGGGACCTACTGTGATTTCTTGCATTGCTTTTATTTTATTTTCCCCCTCCTCACCTCTCAGGCCTTCATTTCCTGAACTGGGATTAATCTTAATCTTACTTACCGTCCTCCTAGGGGAGCAGGGAGGCTTGTTCTGTTCATGTCTGGAAAATGCTCTGAAATCCTCTGATGAAAGGTGCTGACAGAGCACTGAGGACTTCCAGGATTCATGGTTTTAGATAAATGGAGAGGTGGAAAGCACAAGGGGCTGAGGAGGTGGTTCTGTCAGTGTGGTGGTCGGTGTGCTGGAGAGAGCTGGCAGTGGGATCTCTGAGAGATGCCACCTACAAAGGACACTGAAAATCACATTTTTTGAGCTGAAAGGAGAAAGTCTTGGCAGTCGTACCAGCCAGGAGCATATTGGGAGGAGGGGTGGGAAGCCTGAAGGCAAGTTATACCTTTCTTCTCTCACTGCCTCTAAGAACACATGAATTATCCAGCCTTCCTTTGCTGCCTGGAGACCAGGATCAAACCCAGGTATGCAGAGTGCTGGTGTTTGTGCCGAGGTTGGGCAGACAGGGGGTGCAGCAGGTAAAGTGTGGGGCCTGCAGTGCTCCCTCTTTGAGAGCATCATGCGCTTTGGCTCTGAACTGAATTTTAATCCCCTCCCACCTCTTTTTTTTTTTAAATATTGTAAAACAGTCAGGCTTTAGATCTCTGTGCTTCTCTTTCTTTGTTATCAGCTGTATGTAAAATGTGCCCAGTAGCCCAAACATAATGAGTGTACTCAGCAAGGAGCCAGAGGAGTGTTATGTGCAGGGAGTGCAAACCCCAGCTCTGCAGGTTCCCAGTGCTGCACCTCCTCCTTGGGTAGCTCCAAACAAAGTCCTTCCCCTGAAACCTCTGCAGGCTTCAGGGAGGTGGGAGACTGCACATCCCAATCCTCTTTTTGCTTGGGAGAATCCTGCTTCTAACACCAATTTGATCAGCATCCCATGGCCGAGCAACCTGGGCTCGGTGCATTCAAAATTGCCCTGCGGCATAAGATGAACAAAATCTGAATGCCTGGTGAGCAGCAGTCCATCGAGCAGGAGGATATATTGCTCCAAATGGAAATAATTTCTATTGCTAGGGAAGAGAGTGGCCTGTTCTGAGCTATTGCACTGGGCTGCTCAGTAATTTGTGCAGTGCAGATGGGAGTGCAGAGCCTTTACTGCTGGAGAAAGCTCGAGTCAAGTTGCTAAGGAAGAAATATAATCAGAAAGAGCCAGGAAACATAAAGATCAAAGTTGAGAATAATTTACATTTCATCAAGAACTTGTGGAAAAAGGACAAGGGAAAAAAAGCAAGCCCTGTTGGTTATGCGAGGTTTTCAGCAGAAGGAGTAGGATTCAGGAGCAAAACACAGAGAAATTGACTTTTCCCTGTATTTTCAAAGTGAGAATTGACTGCTGAGCCACAAGTGTTACTTGAAGTGACATTTGTGGGTGCGCTGTGAAAATCCTCAGGCAGCACAAAGCCTTGTTCAGCAGCAGCCACGTGTCACTTTGAACCCCGTGGAGCTCTCGCGGGTGCTCTGGCAGCAGGGACACGGGATCCAGGAGCCTGGAGTAGAGGGTGTTGGGGGTATCCATAAAGTTTGTGGTTTTCTCCCAACCTTTCACCTTCATTTTTTGAGGAGGATCATCATGCAGAAGGAGGAGTGGACACACTGATGGGATGCAATTTGTCCTCTTGCCCACCTCCTTGGACTGTTCATCGTTCCTCTATCCGTAGCATTTTAACACCTTTATAAAACGTTTCCTAACGACAGAAAGATAATTTGGTTAATGCAGCTCTGCACAATTAGGTTCCTCAGTTAACATCATGTTCCTGCATCAAATGCCCTTTCCTCTCGTAGCCTATTTTTCATACCCTGAGTAAATATGTTTAATAATCAATTGGCATGTTATTAACGCACAATAACGATCTCACTAAATCGAAGCTCAGGCTTTATTTGAGACACTTACAGTAAATATTGACTGTTCTGCAGAATTATGGCAGAGCCCTGAGCAGTCTGTTCCAATGGGAACTGGATCCATTTTTTAATACCAGTTATTGATTTTCAGCAAGCAAAGTGCCTTGAGATATTTGTGGTTTTCCTCCTCCCTGTGAGCTGTTGGGAGCTGATGGACAAGTACCAGGGTGATGATTTCCCTTTGCTCCATCAGTAGTGCCATGGCTGGAGGTGGGCAGAGCTGGTGGGCATTTCTCCCTCTCCCTATGGAAGTTTTCCCAAGGCCAAGGTTGCTCCCATCCAGCAGTGGGTACAGGTCCCTGCCACCCTCCAGGGTGACAACTGCTTGTTGTGAAGGTTCTGGTTTAATCTTCTGCCCTTAATTACTAAGAAAAAATAAAACAGGCATGTCTGGACTTTTGATGAAGATTCCTGCCAGCTCCCATTTTCCTGCTGTCCTGTGACCTGTCCACTAAAAAGATGATGAGAATCGACGCTCACTACTCCCAGCACATCCCTGGGTGACGTGCCCCTGGCACCTCCACATGGATGAGCTGGCTGATGTGAGGGTGACATGTTTACAGCCCTGCTAGGATCCACTCTCTCTTCCTCTGTGCTCCTTGTGTCTCACCATTGCATCCTTTTAATTAGGGCCACCCTTTAGGAGGACTTTTATCTCTGCTAATTCATGCCCCTGTGAGTGAGGTCAGTCATGAGTCACATCCCATGCAAGGTCTATTAGTGAACGCCTCAGAGGGAGCAGGTGGGGTGGGTTTTCCCTGCTATTATGTTGTAGGAGCCCTGTTTTCTTCCATGGAGAAAGGTGTGAAAGGCAGGGTGACTCTCGGGGCTTTGAGAGTTATTTTGCATGATGTACAACACACGGAACTCCTCAGGAATGACTTTGCAGGTCATTCTCCTAGTGGGCAATTTCATTTGCTGGAGATAGAGAGGGACAAGGAGCATGTCTGTGCTAGGTGTGTGTGCAGGGCTTCAGGGACAGCTGTGCACACTCTGAAGCCACAGGAGCTACCAGATGTGCACAAGCTCTTGTAAATGACTGTGATGCCCTGTTAAGGCAGGAGCTGCTTCCTGAGCCAGGAGCTGGGGAAAGGGCTGTGCCTTGGCCATAGCTCATAGAGATTTGAAGTCCTTTGGCGTGGCTGACTGTCTGTGTATATTTATGTAGAAGACTTTGCATCCCTGGAAGGTGCTGCTGCTTGTTATTTTGACTGATTACAGGAGAGTGACTGTACTACAATAGCAAGAGCCACTCATTAGCTTTGGCGTAGCACAGAGAAATCGGCAACTTGTTCCAGCCACATCTGCCCCTGGAGGTGAATATTAAACAGGAATTGATCCCGGGTAATGAGAACACAGCCCGGGCTGCTGTGATTACTGCTGGTTGAATTTTAAATAGTTAATTATTTCAACAGGCATAAGGAGCTGTTTGGGGGTGGCAGAGTGTGTTGTGTTTGGGGTGGTGGCTGTGTGTGAAGGGGTGGATGTTGGTGTGGTGGGAGGGAGTGTTTTGGGATATAGCTGGCTCAGATTTGGAAGCTTTGTGTGCATTTGGTGTGAGTATGAGCAGGATATACCTGGAGTGCTGCCTGGGGAGTGCTCAGGGGGGCTTTTATCCAGATGAGAAGGTAGATGGGTGGCTCCATGACTTCTGAAAGTGCATATCTTGGAGCAAACAAGTTTTGGGGAGAGTTCAAAGAGCTGTGGAGATGTGGGTCTGAGGGCATGTGTGCATGTGCTGCCCCAGCTGAGTGTGCAGGTTCCATTTCCAGTCTCTGCAGCCTCAGGGCAGGAAAACCTGGGGAAGCAGGTCTAGAAAGTTGTGACGGGAATGCATTGAATCCCATTTTTCTTGCCTTCCCCCATCTCTTCTCCCTTCTCCTGCAGCACTGCAGAAACAATGGGAAGGTGAGAGAAATTGGCGGGTGCCAGGGGAAGGCGTGCTGTCTGCCTGGAGACAGGGGAATTATCCAGCTTCAATAAATACCTTTCAAAAGGAGAGGAAAGAAAGAGAATTTCGCCCTTCTCCTCACCACATGCCTCCCAAAATACCAAATCACCATGATTAAAAATTGACTCAAATGGACAAGCAGGCCCGGTAATTGATTGTGGCCTTTCATTCTTGCAGCCACACTTAATTAACCTTTAGACTCAAATACCAAGCACTGGTTAGACAGAAAGGTGCAGGCAGGGAGGAAGACGACAGTGCCTGTTGGGAGGATCCTGGGCTCTGAGAAGTCCTTTGGGGTGAAGATGCCTGGATGGCGCTCTGAGGAAGAGCAGGCTGTGCAATTACACAAGGCTTGGATTTGGAGGTTTAGTTCCCTTTAGCAGCCTGTAGGAGGAAGAATAATTCCTTCCCAGGTTATTTTCCCTCAGTGTGCTCCTGCTCAGCTCCCTTTCATGTGCTGTTGCTGATATTTATTGTTTAGAACCACTGACAGGAGCTGACACCAAGTTGTGCTCAGCTGTAGGAAACCACCAGGTTGAAAACTGCACAGATGGGTTTGTATTTGTGTTACCTTGTAGTGGTGAGGGGGAAAAATGCAAAATGTGTGGCAAGGAGTGCTCTAAATTAACTCTCAGGTAGTAAAAAAACTCTTAGTTGAAGGCTGCTTTTTTCCCTTGTTGTTTCTTGTTAAATCAGTCTCCAGAACTAAAACAAAAACGTGGCAAGCAGGAATTCCTGTGGCCTTTCCCTTAGGGAAGGATTCAAAGTCCATTGTTTGGTATGAGGATCTGAGACAGTCAAGGATAAATATCCTGTCCCAGGGACTATATGGAGCTTGGTCCTCCCACAGTATTACCTCCTTATTGGACCTTCCCTGAGGATCTATGGAAGATTGTGTTTGGTTGCAAAATGGGTGTTTTTGTTTCAAGAGCTGCCTGTTTCCTTTCAGCCGTGCATCCTGTGGTTTTATGCTCAGGAGCATTTAAGCAGACTCCTCTGGCCTCCTTACAGCATGAATTGTCTCTGCTCTGTGCAGTGCAAACGTGCTTTGACCTGGAAAGCTGCTGCCAGCAGCAGATGGAGCAGACCTGCAGGCCCAGCTGCTCCGTGCCCTGCCAGGTGCTGGGGATGCTTTGGTTTTTAAACACTTTGGTTGAAAGAAGCTTCAAGTCTGCTCTCAAATTGGGGATATATCAGAGGAAACTTGGGGTGAGGCATCAAAAGTGTACTCTAAATGAGGTGACACATTTCAGAGCAGACAAGGATGAATGAAGAGGAGGCTCCAAGTGGTGGATCTAACAAAGGTGACGTGACTCTGATGGTGTAGCATCAAGTTCTGTTTTTTACATCAAGCCCTGGTTCAGCATAAAAACAAGAGGGCTGATTTGGAGAGCACAGCTGAAAGCCAGAAGCTTGAATACAAAATACACAGCATGATAAACAGGGAAGGCTCCTATAGGAACAATAGCAGCTCTTGAATGTCCATGGGAAAACGTTTGCTTCCAGATATGTAAATGTCTGAGCTTGTCCAGGAAGCTTGGTCCCAAATTTTTGGATAGAGCAGAGATGGCTGAGCTTGGCTTGTACTGCAGGCTCTGTGGCAGGACTTGGGCTGGGTCCTACCCACAGCTCTTTCTGTATTCATCTCCCTTCAACCAGGGGCCTCAGGAGGCTTGGAGACAAATTGCATTTGTGCTTATCAGATGGAGACTTTGGGGGTTTGAGCAGGAATTCTCTGCCTTTTGTCTTTTATCATTAGGAGTCAGGAATGGAGGTGACAACAGAGTCATGTATGAATGCAGAGTAAACAAAGCTGCGTGTGGGTGTGATGACATGTTTCTTTTGTCCTTAATGTATTCATCCTCTGAGTGCTCCAGGTTATGCATTTAATTTGTTGTGCAATTGGCAGCGTTATAGCATTTAACCATCCAGCTATCCTTGCCTAAAAATAACTGGAAAGCAACTGGGGTTGGGCTTTTTTGTTCAGGAGGAGGTGGGCCAAGGAGACAAATGTGTTCTGCAAGCCAGAAATACAGCACAGTCCTCACAGCCCCACCATGATTTTCTGGTTATTCGGGCCTTTTCTTCATCCCTTCCCCAGTTAGAAGCAGCTCTGGCCACAACCAGCTCTGAGGAGGAAGTGTAGGCTGGTGCTTACAGCACCAGCTCAGGATTCAGGTGATTTAGGCTGAACCTCTCATTTTGCTGCTGTCTTTCTGTGTCATCTTAGTCTCTCTGCAGTTGTAATATCACCATTTCTGCACAGGGGGGTTGCAAGAGTAAATATATTAAAGATTGGGAGGCATTAAGGTGCTGTGGGAAGGCTCCTGCAGAGCAAGAGAGCGTGCACCTGCAAATCTCAGCGGCTCAGAGGGTCGACAAAAGCAGCCTCAAATATATTATTTTTAATATCTCATTATTTCTGAGTCAGCTGGAAGATTTTGAACTGTCCTTGTCAGGGAAGGAGACCTTGCCAGGTCATCGAATCACAGAATTTAGGTTGGAAAAGACTTTCAAGACCATCGAGTCCAATCTGTGACTGATCCCCAAGTCATTAACCAAACCAGAGCACTGAGTGCCATGTCCAGTCATTACCAGTCACACCTCCAGGGATGGTGGCTCCAAATTCCCCTGGGCAGCCCATTCCAATGCCTGACAATCCTTTCAGTGAAGAAATTCTTCCTGATGTCCAACCTGGGGTCCAGAGCAGTGGCTTTGATGTCCCTCCCTTTGCTGCCTTTCATTAGAAACAACCCCAAGAAACAGGACCCTGTCCCCCCAGTGCTGGCAGTGACTCTCTGTGACACTCTTTGTGGACACTGCTGAAGGCTCGTGGGGAACTTAATCGGGTTTTTTCCCAGCTTGTTGACTTTTCTCAGCTCCAGCCTAGATATTTCCCAGGCTGGGAATCTTTCTTAGAGACAAAACAAAGAAAAGTAGAAAGAAAACACAGAGACACCACTGAGTCCTGTGAGTGTCTTGCGATATTTTGGTGAAAGAATGTTTTCAAAGAGGAGTTGCCTTCTTTGACCAATGAGTCTTCTCTACTTTGTTTTCTGCAATCTCTCTTATATATACGCCATGACTTTTCAATAAATCTCTCCTTCTTGCTGCTTGGAAGAGGAGTTGTGTTGCTGTATTATTTTGCTTCCTAGCCTTGCAACGAAAACTCTTGGCTGGGTAATTGTGGATTTTGAGCTGGTCTGGGTGCTTGGCACTCCTCAAAGTCGGGCTCAAGGTGCTGGTGCCCAGCACCATCTCCAGCTTGGTTCAGCTCAGCCATGGGGTGGGTTCTGCTGTGGAAGGGACTCGGCAGCAAGCCAGACCTTGGGTGCTCACCGTCAGAGCTGCTCCTGCTCACACTCAGCAGCAGGTTCTGAACCCTCATGGATGTGTTTGGCAGCTGATAACGGGGCTGAGCTTTTTGTTTCAGATCCTACAAAAGTTTAGAGCTGAAAAACCTTGTGATCCCAGGGCCTGAACCCCTAGGAAGATTAAAATTCCCTACCCCTACTTCGAAAGGCGCTGAGAGTCTGTCTGGCAAGACAGGTTCATTAACAAATTAATAGAATAATCAGCGGGGCTTTGTGTGCGTTTTGCAGATAAAAAACTGGTAACAGCGTTCTTTGGCTCTTTAATGGCTGATAAGAGCCAACTATCTGTTCCATGGCGGGGCTAATCACAGAGATAACAGAGGTTAAATCAACTGCGGGGCGCTGGCGAGGGGCCACGCAGAGGCGGGGATGGATGGATGGAGGTGGGAGCTCAGGGGTTTTAAACATGATGAAAGGGAATAGTAGCAAAGTGAGGGAAGGGAGAAATCCAGCAGCCAGCTCCGTGGATATTTTTAGGAGCACTGTGCAAAGACCATGAGGGCTGAGCCGCTGGGAGGCGGATGCAGTTGGGAAGTGGCTGGGTGGGGTGCAGGGAGCTCTGTCTGCTCTCGGGACTTTCCATGGGGACTTGGACAAGGAACAGGGTGCCCAGAGAAGATGTAGCTGTCCCATCCCTGCAAGTGTCCAAGGCCAGGTTGGGTGGGGCTTGGAGCAGATGCTCTAATGGGAGATGTCCCTGCCCATGGCAGGGCATGGGACGAGACGATCTTTAATGTTCCTCCCAACCCAAACCATCCCATAACTCCACAATTCTATGAGACTTTTAAGTCTATGTCAATTAAGTCAATTCTATGAGACTTTTAAGACAAGAAGCTGGGGACAGTGGGGGATGTGTTTTATAGGAGTCCAGTAGGAACATGGCAAAGGATCCCACGACCAAAAATCCATGCAGAGCCAGGTGTGAGCCTCACTAGGAGAATTTCAAGCCCCATCTTAACACCAAACCACCCCTGGCCATGCTTAGCAGCTCTCCTGCCTGGCATCCCAGCTCAGCATCCTCCTCTCTGCACCCTGGGAGCCAAACACAGCAGGAGTGAGTGGCAGGTGGAGGAGACCAGGCTGGATAGCACTTCCCATGCCTTTCAAGTCCTGGAGTCTCCTGGTTTTTCTGAACAAAGCCTGCAGCCTATCTCCTCTCTGCAGGCTGTCTGCACCTGCAGCTTGCAGAGAGTGGGAGCAGCCCTTGGGTTTGCAGGCGCCAAACTGCCGTGGCTTTTGCAGAAGCGTCACTTTGCCTTCATAAACTACAAACGTGTGCACTGAAATATTGATGGGGATACGAGAGGGACCCTTGGGCTTGCCTCAGGAATGCAACAGCAGAGAGCAATCAGGATTCAGGGCGTTTTGCTTTCTGCACCCTCCTCCGTGGAGGTTTTGAGGTGTACCTGGCATCCAGGGACTTCTGCTCGTGTGTCCTCATGTCACCTGCCCAGGAACAGGCTGTGGAAAGTGGCTGTGGGCCCTGCCATGGGAAGTGCTTGTCTCTGTCTTTCCTTGAAGGACTATTAATTTATACAATATTTGCTTTGTTAAAGGAAGGACGTTGTCAGACAGCTTTCAAGTGATGTGTGAAAGTGACTCTAATAAGACGTTCAGGGGAAGCCTGCAGGCAACCCCACCTCTCTGCCAAACTTCTCCAGGCCTTCTTTGAAAGGAGCAGCAGCAACCTTGATCTTCCTCTGCTCCTCCTCCTCCTTCTCTGCCACTAGCAGAGGCAGTTGTTGCAAACTCCTCTGGTGCAGCACGGAGAGCTGAGCAGGAGGGCCGGGGGATTGCTGGGGAAGAGAAGAGAGGAGGGGATGGCACAGAGGAGTGGGAGTTTTCTTTGGAGAAGCAGCTGCAGCTCTGGGCTGGTGCTTGGCTAATCAGTGCAGTGTGGAAGAGACTGTAAATGAGACCTGGTTCTTCCTCTCCAAGGGGGATGTGCTCTCAGCACTCTTTGGATGGAAAAGGAGCCCCAGTACACCACTACCACCAGCTTGTCCTACTCAGCTTCTGGTGATTATTGAGGGATTTGGGTCTCCCTGGGGTTTGCCTGCTGTCCGTGCAGTGTGCAATAAAACAGAGGTAACTACTGCTGTACCCCACCTTTCTCCATGTGACAGCCCTCCGTGTGTAGCTCTCCCCTTCCATATCCCCAGTACTGCCTGCCATGTGTTCTCCATCTTCTCCAATACCAGGATGAAATGTTGGGATTATTTAAAGTGCTTCTTGCTGGGCCATCCCCTTCTGTTATAGGAGAAAGCCAAAAAAAAAAGCCCTCAAATGGAAAGCAGCTTCTGGGCAATGAAGTGTCAGGATCAGTGTGGGTAATCCTGGGGTGTAAATCTGAGGGTATAAAGCTTCTTGGGTAAATTATGTTTTCAGAGGTTTTTTTATTGTTTTTGCAAATATTGAAGGAATTAGGTATTGATTAACTCATTAATGCTGTGCACTTCTATCCCACCTTTCATCCCAGAAGCTCCAATCCCATTATAGATGTTAACAAAGCATGATCACAGGGGGATTTGCATGGTAAAGGGGTAAACTGAGGCACGGGTTCAAGCTCAGCTGAGCCAGGCTCACAGAGCTCTTTCTCCTCTTTCTCCTCTTTCTCCTCTTTCTCCTCTGTCTCCTCTTTCTCATCTTTCTCTTCCTCCAGGCCCCAACTGCCTGGAGCAGAGCAGCGCTGTTCATAAAACATCCAGACCATTAGAACCTAACCAGAGAACAGAAATGGGAGATAAAAGGCAATCCTTTGCCTCCTCACTCATCCCCAAAGGGATTTCTGCACCCGTGGGGGGTGTGAACTTATGGAAAGGACTTTTAGGTAGTTCTGGTAAATGGGAGGGAGGAAAAAAAAAAATAGGAAAGAAATAACTACAACTAAAAGACACAAGAAGATGAGAGAGGATTCCAATTCCTGAATAGGGCAATGGTGTGAAGGTGCCATCTGGGAGCCCAGAGCAATCTCTTAATTCAGGGTAAGGAGTCTTGATACAAACTTCGACAGTGACAAAATGCCTTTTTTTTCCTTTTTTTTTTTTTTTTTTTTTTTTTTTTTTTTTTTTTTTTTTTACATTTATAAGCATTCTGGGGCTGTTGGGAGGCTTAATTAATTAGTTAAGATGTTTTCCACTGTTATTGTGCCTCCCCTCAAAGGCTTCTGACAGTAAATTCTCATCAAGTGGAAGATCTAATAAGTGCCAATTATTGAAGTTTGCTAATTGCCAGCTAATAATAATGCTGATTAATAATGCTTTTAACACCACTGTTGATTTCAAATGTGGGTGCATGTGCTGCAGCACCATTGATTTAAATTGTCATTTCTTCTGCTTTGTGGCTAATTGGGGTAAAAATCAGATCGGTGGCACTTTTTTGTCCAAAGAGCACATTGTTCTAACCCTGGAAAAAACGGTGAAGTTTTTAAGAGAGATATTTAAAAATAAAGGAATAAGCTCGGGAGGATAATGCATCGCAGAGAAGAGGTTCGTTCATTTCCTTGACAAGTGTAATTTAATTTTAATTATTTATGATTCTTCATAGCCCGCTAGAAAATGTTCTGTAGGATATTTTGTAAAACTAATGAAGTCTTAGTAATAGGAGACCTAACTTGAGCCCTGCGCAGAGCTGCGGGTAGATGCAGCTTGTCTCCTCCTTCTGATTAATCCCTATCTTACCAGGGATGTTTTGCATGATTATCCTTTAGGAATCCCACCCAGGCAGGGATGCTGCTGCTCTAGTTGTGTGGGAAGTGCATCTCAAAGCTTTATGCTGCTTTTGCTGGAAAACTTTTTTTCTTTTGGAGCTGTAGTGATGGGACTCTCCAGTGAGAAGGGAGTCTTGCCCTCATTAGAGCATCCCACATCATGCCATGGGATTTGTGATCCCACTGGATTGATTATAAAGTGGGTTTCCCTCTTAATTATTCCTACTTTGATTTCTGCCCCTAAATGCCCCAGGGGGTAAGGAATCATGGAGCAAGGAAGGAAAGTACCTTGGTTTGAAATTCTCCAAAGGAGAGCAATGTGTGTTCCTGCTGCAGCATCTCTCGGGGTTTGAGGTGGGCAGGGATGCTGGAATTCCTGAACCCTGCAGAGAATCAGGGCTTAGGATGGGCAGGGATACTGAATTCCCAGCCTGTGTGGATGGATCATGGTTTGGGATGGACGGGGATGCTGGAATTCTACAACCCTGTAGATGGATAATGGTTTGGGATGGACAGGGATGCTGGAATTCTACAACCCTGTAGATGGATAATGGTTTGGGATGGACAGGGATGCTGAAATTCCTGAAACCTGCTGGTGGACCAGAGTTTGGGATGGACAGGGATGCTTGAACTCCTGGCCCCTGCAGATGGATCAGGGTTTGGGATGGACAGGGATGCTGGAATTCCCAAACCCTGCAGATGGATCCACTGGGCAGGTGTTGCCCACAACAGCACGGGGCCTTGAGTGGAAACCTAAATTTAAATGTTAAAAAGCTTTGTTCATTACTGGTGGCATTTCCTCCCCCTCCCCATTTGTCACTTGGAGCGGAGCTGTGACTCTTTTAATATCAAACAAATAATAAGCTCCCTCTAAAGTGATTTTTCTGACAAGGAGCTCAATATATTAAACTTTATCTATATTTTAATAGCCAATTTCACACCAAACTGCCTTCTTAATAATGTATTTACCACCTGGGGATATTATTCCAACCCATCTGGAAAGAATTGGAAATTAACTGTCCCTAAACTGAGTCTGTGTGTGCTTTAGATGCAGTGGAGATAACAGCAGTGTCATTCCTAGGGGAAGTGGGGGAGGCAGCTCATCGTGCACCGAGCAAAATGTCAGCAGCAAAGGCAATAGCTGGCAGGGAATAGAGTGCTCTCCTTCCTGCACCTGAGAGCCCAGCCCCAGCCCACCTCTGAAATATTCAGTCTCTCCCAGGAAGAGCTGAGAGCACCTCAAGAGCCTCTTCTGGGTTGTAGGAGAGGAGTGTTTTGGTTTCCAAGGATGCAGCATGGATGCAGGGCTCCAGGGAATGGCAGCATCGTGCCCAAGCTGCCACTGGTCACCTGCCACTCTGGTGCCAGTGGGCACCCAAAGGAAGGAGAAAAGTTGTATTTTCTAAGCTGGTGCTTCTAATGGCAATTTTTCTGGGCAGGCAGTGAGTTTAACTTGCTTCATTTTGGCGTGGTCCTCTCTGGATTGCTCTGATCCCATCTGAATCAGCACTGAAGCCTGGGCAGATTGCAGCCTCCTCCTCTCCATGTGTAGATGTGTGTTTGGAAAATATCCCTTTGTTTAGTCTAGGACTGATTTGTAATTATTATTACTATTAGTTTCCTTCCCACTGTTTTAAAGGGTTGGATAATTCAGCTCTCCTGGCACTGGATTCTGTGTGAAGAAAATATGGGATGTTCCCAGGCCCATCAGCCTGATCTTGAACAGGGATGGGGCAGCCACAGCTTCTCTCACCATCCACAGGGGAGAATTCCTTCCCACTATCCCAATACAAACCTCCTCTCTGTCAGTTTGATCCATTTTCCTTGTCCTGGCACTACAGTTCTTGATAGAAACCCTCTTCAACTTCCTTGGATACCCCCTCCAGATACAGAAAGGAATTTTAACTGCATTTCTTATCAAATTAAAGCCTATCAAGGTCTGTGTAGGTGATGTTACTCATTCCTGGCTGTACAGAGCATCCCTTGCAGTGAGGGGACATCAAGGATGGTATTGCTGGGACATCCGAGACAGAACTGAACTTCCTTTTTTACCCTCAGCAAAAATTCCTTCCTGAGCTTCCTGTGTGTGTTTGCTGGGAAGGACCAGCTGTGAGGTCAGGGCTGTCGGTTTTTATGCCACACCTGGTCTTGCATCACTTACATCACTGATAAAAGGCTCACAGAGCACAGATGTTGCTTCCAGCATCCCCATGGATGCAGAAAAATCCTGAAGAATTCCATTGTTTTGAAGTTTTTCTTGAATGTGTTTGGAGGTTTGTTTTCATTATTCATAAATTTCTACAAGACATCACCCGCACCAAAGCAGATTAATCCTTGCAGTGTTTCCTTTTCTTTTTAAAATAATTAAGGGCAGCTGCTACTTAAAGTCAGCTAAAACATCCTAGTTTTAGATAAAAGTGCCTTGTGTTTGTTGTTGTAATGAAGTAGTTTGACACGGAGATGAAAGTCTCTGCTGTTTGTGTTGTAAAAACTGGTTTTGACGCCATTTTTGAACAATGTCAAACTGTTTCCTTACATTTTGAACAAGACATGCTTTGATCTAGGAAAAAAACCAACACAACCCCAAGATGTTTCAATCAGAATGGAAAAGCAGCAGCCCTTAATGATTTTAAAATAGGATCAAATGTTTCAATCATTATGTTATGTCACATAATGACACCCTCATAGCTGTGCTGTGTGATGCTCAGTGTTGCATTTAGCATCGGGAAATGTTGTAGAAATAATTCAAAATAATCTAAAATGCTGAAATGAAATAGTGAAATTGCAAAGTGGCTCCTTAAAGCGTCAAAGGAAAATTCTGGTTTCTGGCAGTTTCGGAGTTGCTGAGCTCATCGGAAGAAAAGTGTGCGGCTGCTTTTGGGTTTTTTCATTCCAAATCCGAGCGAAAACAAAGCGTGGAGCAGTTGAAAGCACCTTGTGAAATGGAAATTCTGCAAATCGACCCATTTTAGCTGTGATCCCCTATCTGTGGCACAAGGGGAAGAACTGGAGAGGAGGAGGAGGAGGAGGAGGAGGAGGAGGAGGAGGAGGAGGAGGAGGAAGAGGAAAAGGAGCGGGAATCCAGTCTGCAGCAGTGCCCAGCCCTGTGGATCGGGGCTGGGTTGGTTTTGAGAGGGGTTGGGAAGCAGAGAGTGTTTGTACATCCCTGTGGGGGTTTAGTTTATTTGGGTGGGTTTGGGGCCCTTCGCTTTTTGGCGCTTTTGCATTTCCCAGCAGAGGTGCCAGGAATGAGGGATGGGATGGGATGGGATGGGATGGGATGGGATGGGATGGGATGGGATGGGATGGGATGGGATGGGATGGGATGGGATGGGATGGGATGGGATGGGATGGGATGGAGGCAATAGGGTGCAGGTTCCTTTCTGCATGGTCCAAAGGGTTTGATCCTGTGGAACCTGGGTTGTTGGTGACAGCCACCTCTGCAACACCCAAAGCATCAGATGAGTGTGGTGACAGCCGGGTCAAAGAGGAGAGGGACAGAAAAACTGCTGAGATCCTGCCAGGGGAGGAGATGAGTGCTGACAGCTACCTGGGAACCCCGAGATACCAGAATCCCTAACTTAATCAGACAGATAACAGGAGCAGCTAGACATGAGGCAGGAGCAGGAGCCACCAAACAATAGGAGCCAGCTCCCCCGGGCCCTCGTGCTGTGACTGAGATAATAAACTATATAAAAATCTGTCACTGTGCGATAAGTGATGAATTAGAATCAATTATATGTTTAAAATAATAGACCTCCCCACGGTGTTACTCTCCAGAACGGTGATGGCTCCTGCCTGGGCTTGGCAGTGCTGGTGGCACTTGCTGGCACTGTCACCACCAACCCTGGACACCTTGTGCCGGGGAGCTCAGCGTGGTGGCAGCCAAAATCAAAAGTGACAGCTGAGATTTTGGTATTTTATTTCGCTTCTCCTCCTGGTCCCAGCACAGCCACGTGTGGTGTGTGAATGCAGCCAGAGGATGCCAAGCCTGGTACAGAGATCTCCGTGTGCTCCTTGTTTTTTGGGGTTTTTAGAGATTTAGTGTTTTTCCTGCATTATCCACTGCTCCCTGCCTGGAGCAGTGATTTCCATGCAGCTGAGTGCTATTGTGCTACATAACACTGCTTGAGTGCAGTTTTCCTCTCCCTCAAATGCTGGCAGGAGAGACAAAGGTGTGAAAATGCAAGATTAACCCCGCGAATCAGCCATCAAGTGATGTGTGTGTTTGTGAGGCAGGAGGCAGAGGATCCCAGCTGGATTGCCCTGTTAATGCATGGTGAATGTGAAGGTTGGCAAATATCCCCAACAAAGCTTTGTGGGATGGTGGGATGGCTGTGCCTGTTCACCTAGTACTAAACTTGGGTTGAAAGTAGAGCCACTGTCCAGAGAAGCTGGGGCTGTCCCATCCCTGGAAGTGTTCTAGGCCAGGCTGGATGGGGCTTGGAGCAGCCTGGGATAGTGGAAAGTGTCCCTGTGAGTGGCAGGAGGTGAGATGAGCTTTAGGGTCCCTTCCACCCAAACCAATCTGGAATTCTGTGATATTTTGTTTTCTGACCATGCTGCTTCCAAAGGGCCTCAGGAAGAGGACTGGGATTGGGAGGAACATCCCACCTGGAGGTGGTGGGTGTGTCTGGGAGCTGGTCTGGCTGGGACATGGACTAGATGACCTTGAAATATCCCTTCCAACTTAAGGTCATACGTCATGATCTTGGATGTCTTTTCCAACCTTAATGATTCTGTTACTTTAAACCATAATTCTGTGGTCATTTTGGTGAAGACCAGAGCTGAGTCCTCACTTTTCCTGCAGGAATTGCAGTGTTGTAATGTGTCATGAATGTACTAAAAAGGGTTTTAAGACACTGGGTTTAGTCTGTGCCTTCCTTCCTCAGCACATTTCCAAACCCAGTCTTTCCAAACAAACCCAGAACCTTGCTCAGGTGTTCTCAGGGGTTTGCAAAGTTCTATATTGCTCTAATTAATTTGAGGGTTTTATCCCATGCAAAGGCAAAGGCTTTTTTTTGTCCTACTCCATCCACACCCTGTCCCTTCTGCAAGCTGGGGAGTTTCCCAGCTCCCTGCGCTGACAGGAGGAAAAATATTCTTTGTCCATCAGAATTTGGATTGGAAACCTATGCCTGGGCTGGTTTGCTTTATTATTTTGTTAAATAGCACAACTTGCAGCCATAAAGCCCTGGAAGGCTGTGCTAAGCAGGGGCACTGGGACCAGTGCTAATGGATTGAAGCGAGCGGCTCACCAGCCACAGGGGTGCCCTGGGATTTCCCTTTTGAATCTTATTTACATTCGGACTAACTATAGCTCCCAAGCTTGGCTATAAATAATTTCTGGGAAAGAGTTGTCTAATTAAACGTACAGCAGCAAAGAAAGTACTTTCAACCACAACACTGGTGTCCTAATGAACGTAATCACTGGATGGGGACAGCTTAGGAAACAGAACTTGACATCTCCCGGTGGAGGCAGAGAGATGGAGGGGAAAACCTACTTGGGGAGAATTCCCAATCAATATTTAATTGTGTAGCATGTAATCTGCCTTAGTATTTTTTAAAATAAAATTAGAGCCCCACAGAAACTGGAGAACCTTTAAAGCAGATTTGAGGAGGGGGAGCCTTTCAGTTTTTTACAGCTGTCTGGGGAGGGACCAGCATCTAACTGCCCCCACAGGCATGCAAATTGTTCTGAGCTTGGCAAAATGGCCTGGATTCAGTCTTTGACCAGGGATTTACAACCTTGCCCCATCCATCACAATCTTCCTCCCTTCCTGGGGCCTCGGTTTTGTTGTCTGTAAACAAGGAATACAGGACCTTCCCCCAAACCTCACACGTGTTCAGCTGTAGCTTGCATCTGGAATGCATTTTGAGAATAAGATATCATCAAATTATCCCTAGTAATGGGTATCCATAAAATTCACAAGGACGTGGAGTGTCAAGACAAGGGGGAATTGCTTTAAGGTTACAGAGGTCAGGTTTAGATTGGGAAGAAAACCTTTACAATGAGGGAGTTGAGGCCCTGGCACAGATTTCCCACAGAAGCTGTGGCTGTCACTTGCCTGGAAATGTCCAAGGCCAGGTTGGACAGGATTTGGAGCAGCCTGGGATAGTGGAAAGTGTCCCTGCCCATGGCAGGGGGTTGGACTACATGATTTTAAGACTTTTCTAGCCCAAACCATTCCAGAGTCTATCTTAGCCCTGTGCCATGGTGCTGTGGGGATAAAACATAGCAAGAGCTGGTGTGTTTGTGATGGGAGAGCTCTGTGCTGTGGGAGGATGGAGAGGTAAATCCAGGTGGAACCTGAGGCAGCAGAGAGGCTCCTGGGCAGGACCTGATGTTCAACTGGGAGTTTTTGGCTCCATGTGGGAGTAGAGAAGATGTAAATGCCTGAGGAGAGGCTGATCACTGACAGGATGGATCTGTGCTCAACAAGATGTGTACCCACTTTCATGGAATTCTACAGCAGATGCTGGTGAGCCACTGGGAAAAATCCAGTGTTAATGGCTGGACTTGGCTGTCTTAGAGGGCTTTTCCAACATGACTGGAAAATAATTCTTTGGAATTCTGGGGAAAATAATTCTGTGAAATAAAGCAGGGCAGCTCTGGCTTGCACCCCACAGTGTTTTGCTGCTCACAAAGCTGGGACACAGAATTAGGGAACACCAGCACAAATTCCCACACCTCCAGCTGGAGCAGCGATGCTGATTTGTGCTGCTGGGCTCACAGTCCCCTCCAATGTGCAGGAACATTTGGGAATACCAGTGTGTTGGGTTGATGTGGCCAGAAATGTTAAAAATGGCTGGGGTATTGATTCCTTATCTCTGTGGCACATATTATCTGCTAATGGGCCATCTTTAAGACAAGATAGGGCAATCATCTTTATCTTTTCCACAGCCCATCCTCCCTCCAGGAGATATGTCCTGTTACTGGGCCATTCAGTCCCACTGCATGACAGATAAAATTCCATCATCCCATTGGGAGATGCTCCAGCCAGGGGGAGGAGCCAAGTCTTTCCATTTCATAAAAAATGAGATTTTGGACAAGATACTTTCTTTTCACTGGATTCCAGAGGAAAGCCAGACCTTTCCACATCATCCCTGGACCTTCAGAGGAAACTGCACCATCTACAGGAGCACTGCTCCAGCTGAACCACATCTGCCACTGCAGGAGGATGCAGCCACCATGGAATGGGACTGCTGCCACCACCCTGACTGACTGACGGGTGTCAGCTTGGATTCTAACTCTGTCAAAGTTGGGATTGTTCTTTATAATACTGTATTTCTATTTTGATTTTCCTAGTAAAGAACTGTTATTTCTAATTCCCGTATCTTTACCTGACAGCCCCTTAATTTCAAAATTATAATAATAATTTGGAGGGAGCAGGTTTGCATTCTCCATTTCAAAGAAAAGCTTCTGCATTTATTGGCAGATATGTGTCCTTCCAACCAGGACACCCAGCCTGGAATGCCTGTCCTGCAGGGTTGTGGCCCTGGCAGGACGTGCTGGGATGCTGCTGTTCTCTGCTGCTCCAGCTCAGGCAGCGCCGCTTGCCCTTGCGAGCGCTCGCTCCATCCCCCGGGAATTCACTCCGGCTTCGCTGCGATTAATCTCATCGGCCACTGGATGTCAATGTTGCCTCATCCAATTACAAGTGGGAAAGTCGTGGATCTTCAGAAAGGGGGAGAAAATGCTGCTGTCAGAATATCGCAGGTTGGATGTTGTTTTCTTCAGCGAAGTTGGTTATTAAACACTGTAGAGCCGCGTACCAGGGGGAGGAATCAGTCACTGCTCTTGTTTGGCTCAGCCAGGGTGGGATTTTATCTCATCTGCATAAAGACTGAGCCTTGATTTGGGATGGAAAAGCCTCAGCAGAATGCAAAGCTGGATAAAGAGGGTATCCCCTTCCTTGAGGCACAGCTGAGGTGTTGATGGCTGCACTGCACCCTTAGGTGGTGTTCAGCAGGACAGGGATGTGTTCCCTGGAGCTGGGTGCAAGGGAGCTTTCAGGATGTGTATTCAGAAAACCCAGTTCTGGAAGGGCAGGATTCTCAGGAAGCAGATCTGGATTTAAACACTGCAGCTTGGCCTCCTCCCCGTTATCCATCTTCCAGCCAGCCGTGGGGAAGCAGCCGTATCCTGCCAAGATTCATGATCAAGAACGCCTCTCCCCCACCTCCTTCCTGATTTCCACAAATATTTTAAAGCCAAGCCATGGGCTGGGAAACAGGTGCCTGTCTGCACACCCAGATGGGACATCTGTGGTGAGAGCGAGATTCCTTGGGAAGTGGAAGCCCTGAGCTGGAATGGGAAGCTGTAGGTGTGGCCTGGTGGGTTGAGATGCACCTCAATCCTCTCCTGTGGTGTGAAACCACTCAATATGGATCTCCCATTCCACAAAAATCATGGATCATTCCACAAAGAGAACCTGGAGATGCAGAAGCTCTGGGTGTGTCCTTTGCTTGGATGGAACACCTCTGGCAGCAGGATCTGCGGGGAGTTCCCTGCCCTCCCTCACACCTCTGCAGCAATTCAAGTCAGGACATTGCTCCCCAGAGCTGCCAGCCCACTGCCTTTCTTTCCCAGCTGCAAAACAGAAGGAAAATGGATTTGTGTTTTCCATCCCTTTGGAATTATCACCCCCCTCCTTTCATGTTGAGTTCATTTGAGCACGTTAATATCTCAAATTTAATGATAAGTCTAACGGAATTCATTTATAAGATAAATAAGATGTTATTAGTACATTAGTAGCAAAAAATGTGCAAGGACACTGCTAATCTAAGGTGAAAATGCCTTCCTGCGTGAAATTTAATTAGCAGATTGTGTTCTATTAGTGACTTTTATGGAGATTTCATGAAAATGAATACAAATACGATCCAGGCAGCCTCTCCTGTGAAATGAGAGCCTCACTAACATACCCTCCCTCTCCCCACCAGGAAAACTTGGATGTGTGTCCTATTCCTTTACCAAAGGGAGTTTTGTGGAGGCACAAAGGCAGCCTGTGGCTACCTTGCAGTGTGGTGACATGGTTGAAAAGTGTCACAGAAGCTGAGTGTGCTCACAGTGAGTGAAACAGGCTGGAGGACTCAGAAATATCCCAACTTTTTCCTCTGCCTGAGCAAGCAGCTGGTCCATGGGAAAAAAAAAAAAAAAGAACAGCGATGGTTATGGAGCTCTCCTTCGTGCTCAGAATTTCCTCCCTAGCCAGATGTCCTGCAGCAGGCATCAGTGGTGGCAGAGGATGCCAGGTCCTGCCCAGGGTCCGTTGTGGGGACGTGGTGTCACAGTGCCATGTGCTGGCGTCCCTGTGCGTCCCGCACGCCTGCTGGCGTGGGGGAGCTGCAGGCAGTGGAGCCCATCCAAGAACATCATACATATTTTAAAGACTTATGGTCCCCCAGCAAGCCCGAGGGGGTTGAGCAGCTGTCAGTGCCAGGCTGGGCTGGAGTCAGACGCTGCAGAGATGTGCTGGTGTCCCTTTCCTTGCGGCTCATCTTGCAAAGCCAGCACAGCAGGGACTCTGTGAAGGAGCCGTGGAGGTGACACTGATGCATCTTCCTTGGTTTTGTGCTGAACACCAGCACCTGGGGTGTATCTGGAGCTGGAAAACATTCCCATGTTTCAGGAGCTTGTAGATGACTTGGAAAGGAAAAGCATCTTGGCATCAGCCAAGAAAAGAAAATAAATTTCTTTCAAGAAAAAAAATAAATGGAAGGCTTTTCTGTTCTCAGTCTTTTCTGGGAAGACTGCCTTGCATACCCTGCTTTGAGAAGAGTTGTCACTGGCATCACCTCCTCCTCCTGATCTGAGACCTTCTGGTTCCAGTCCCTGTGTGTGACTGAGGGAGATACCATGGAATTCCAGGAGGGTTTGGGTTGGAAGGGACCTTAAAGTTGATAAGGTGGTGTTGAGTCAAAGGTTAGATTTGATTATCTCAAAGGTCTTCTCCAATCTAGTTAATTCTGCAATTCAGTATTTCTGTAAAAACCATCCCATTCCAACCCTTGCCATGGGCAGGGACACCTTCCACTATCCCAAGTTGCTCTGATCCGTGTCCAGCCTGGCCTTGGACACTCCAGAGATCCAGGGGCAGCCACAGCAGTTCCTCAGTGATGCTGTGCTGGCTCCTTGCTCTTGGGGCAAAACCCAGGTTGAGGTTCTGCCTCATCCAGAATCTTGGCAAAACCACCATTGGCTCTGGAGCATCAGAGAAAGAGTCATGGGCTGTCCATGTGATCCATGTTTGAAACAACTTGGGAAGGTGTTGGAGCTGCAGAGGAGCAGGGAGAGCCCTTGTACCCTGAGGAGCAGCACAGGAGAGTCACCTCCCTTTAGCAGACCTGTCCCACCCTTTGTGTTCATGCAGAATGACTCTGGTGGCCCAGCCAGGCTTTGGAAGCTGGGGAGAAGCCATGAGTTCCTGCAGGAGGCATCTGGTGGTGGTTCCAAAGCTCCTTCCCTGCCATCTGTGGGTGCAGGATCCAGCTCTCGCTGATTCCTTTGCTGAACAGTGAAGCAAATGCATGGGGAATCATTATTCATGCAGATGATCCTCACAATTCAATAGAGGTAATTAGGAGAATGATGGAGGAAATTAGCTCTTTCTGCGGGTTTATTAATATTAATAAAATGATTCCATGGTTAAAAATAATAATAATAATATTCATGAAATAAATACATAACTGCAGAAGAGCTCTGCCCAGCTACTAAACACCAGGCAGGAATCAACAAGCAGCTGGAATCAGTCTGCTATTTTTTTGCTCCCTCTGAAGATGGAATCATAGAAGTCAGAATCAACTGAGGCATATTTGGGGTCATTTCTTGAAGCTCAGCAAATCCTTAAGGCTTTGAGAAGTTGAGGGACTTGTCTTTAGTTTTCCAATGGTCTTGAAAATAGGATGTTTTCTGAGAACTGCTGATGGGACAAGGGTGGGGACTTCAACCTGACAAAGGGCAGGGATAGATGGGATATTGGGAAGAAATTCCTCCCTGTGAAGGTGGTGAGGCCTGGTACAAGTTTCCTAGAGAAGCTGTGGCTACCCTTGGATCTCTGGAAATGTCCAAGGCCAGGTTGGACAGGGCTTGGACAGCCTGGGATAGTAGAAGGTGTGGGACAAGGTGGGTTTTAAGGTCCCTCCCAACCCAAATGATTCTGTGATGATCCTGCAATTCTGAGACATATTTGGGGTCATTTCTTGTTTTCCACTTTTGTCTTCCACATTAGGGAGAAGAGCTGAAGCTCAGAAGATCTTTAAGGCTTTGGAAAATACAGCAGCTTGTCTTTAAAGTGCAAATGCTCTTAAAACCAGGATGTTTTCTGAGAGCTGCCTCTGATTCCTTTTGTTCTCTTGCTTCTCCATTTGCTGTGTACTTGTCCTAGCAGGAAAAGCATTCTCACATCTCCACTTGCCATAGAGTTGGTATAACATGGCTGTGGGTACCCATTTCCAGATTGCTCCCTCTGATTGTGTTTCCCATTCCCAATTCATGTTGATCCCAGCAGAAGACCATGGATCTCTGTCCCCCATGTGCTGTGTACCCTCAGGAATGTTTTCCAGCTCCCTGTGTTGCTGGTGTGCCAGATGTGTTGCAGGATTTGGAGGAGGTTATTTGCACAGGGTGAGGAGATTAACAAATTAAAGACAGCACAGAATGCTATTAATGAAAATACATGACAAATGTATTTAAACATGTAAAAATTTAATTAGAATTTTTATTATTAAAGTCTTGCTACAAGTGCTTTCTTAACCCTCTTCTTTCTGTGGAGATCAAGGCTGCTTCATTTTCTTGCATGCTAAAGGAGGATTTGGGGTAAAGAAGGGAATAATTGTACTAAATGTTTTCTGAAGAAAGCAACAGGACTTTTCCTTTGGATGCTGGTGTGGGATGAGGCCTGGCTGGACCCATGGGATTGCCTGTCTAGGCTTGATTCTTTTAGAAAGGCATGAGTGGGGGTTTTGCAGGATCAAAACACTCCATGGGTTGGGAGGGACATCTGGAGAGCTTCAGTGCCAGACTGAGGATATTAGCAGGCTGTTGGGAAGGGCAGGAAAAATCCCAGCTGGGCTGATGGACTTGTATCTCCTCTATCCATAGGAGATGTGCCAACCCAAAGAACTTACAGGGAGAGCAAATAGGAGCTCAGAGCCCCAGGGAGCTCCCAGGCTGTGTGCTCCCTGCCCTTTCCTCCTCAGAACACCTCTGATCTCCCTGCTCAGGGCTCTGGGGAGCAGCTCTGCTTGTTTTCACTCCTCAGGGAGCTGGGAATCCACCAGGAACAGCTCTCCTGGATGACCCAATTGCCCTGGCCCTCCTGAGCTGGAAATGCCAGTCTGGTGGGTGGTGCCAATTCCCAGAGCTTCTCCTGCTGTCTTTATTAAATGGGAAAAGATCAGAGCGGTTGAACCCTTTGCTTTAATGAGAGATTGCATTATATTAAATGGTAATTGAAGAAAAATCAGTTTCTATAATTAAAAGGAGACTTCACAACCAGGCATGGAAGCTTTCTGCAGCTCCAAAGATCTTCATCTTCAGCATCTCAGTGCTGGGGATCCTGATGTTCTCTGAGTTTTTGGGTCGTTTATGGTCAGCAAGAGCCAGGATGGGGACTGGGATGGGATTCCCTGTCCCATCTACTCAGGAGCCATGCCCAGGACTGTATATCCTGCACTCCAATGGCAGAGCTGGTGAGGGGAGGCAATTATTTCCATTCCAGAGGAATCTGCAGGGCTGGCAGTTTTAAGGAAGGGGCGGGGGGAAGCAACCCTATCTCCCAACTTGTAAATTAAGCAGATCTGGTTTGGAACTGTCACTGCAGGAGAAGAAATATGAAACCTCTGGGGTCATGTATGCAGAGTAATTTTTCTGACTGTAACTCTACTTAAAAGTATGGATATGATGGAAATGCTTAGAGCATTTTAAATGGACCCAGCAGAGATCTGCTTCATCTCCAGTGAAGTCTGTGCAGACTTTATTGGGTGTTGGCTTACTCTAAACTTGCTAACACCAGAGTTTAGTGCGTGACTGAGAAATAAATTGGTTCCTTCTCCTTATTAACTGAAAATACTCTCAGATGAAGGAGAAAGAACAGTCTTATTTGAATATTTTGGTGGGATTTAAGGCATGAGAGCAAGGAGATGTTGAGGTGAGGCACTGGGGTGCTCGCTCCCCACCTTGGGAAAGGGTTCTCCCACAGAGGACTCAGGATGGATCAGGTCTCCAAGGGATGGAAACCTCCTGGGGTGAAGCTGACCCTGAAAGCACCAGGGGTGTCTGTGTATTTGTCAGGCTCACTAGCCCTGTGAGGGAATGGACAACAAGGCTCGTTTTTGTTAAAAAACCCTCCACAAAAGCTCAAAATGTGAGCCAACCTGAGCCTCCCTTGGGAGCCAGTCACTTCCAGTCCCAGTTCTGCTCCCAAGGTTTTCCCTCTCTCTCTCTGAAGTGGCTGAGCAAGGCCAGCCTGGTGAACCTTGTCAGAGAAGCCCTTCAAAAGGAGCTGTGACCCTGAAGCTGCCCATGGGTGTGCTGGATTCTGGGACATGGTCCTTTCAGGGAGTTCATTTAGGTGGGAGAGCAGGAGAGATGCATCATGACCTCTCCCTGGCATGCAAGCCTGGGGAAAGGCAGGGTTTCCCTCCCAATTCTGAATGAATTTGAATTCCCAATTCCAAAGACCCCACTTGTGTCTGCTCTGCTCCAGCCCCTTCAGTGAGACATTTCAAGGCTGCTGCGTGTTGGTTTCTGGCAGGTGGAAAAATGAGTGTGCCAAGGCAGAGGCAGGAGGATCCCAAGAGGATATTGAGCAGAGTGATGGGTGCTTTGCTCCTTGGTACACCCTTTGTGAAGTTTGTGGAGCCATTTGGGACACAAGAGTGTCTCAAAATGTGTTGTTGCAAGGTGCAAACAGAGGGAGAAGGAAGGATTTGAAGCAATGAGCTCCCTCTGTGTGGGGGTGCTCCCACCTGCTTTGGCCATTCCCTGGAGGGCTGAACCAGACACACCATGCCCAGCAGCAAATGCAGTTCCTTGGGTTTGATGGGAAGGATGCAGACAGGGCAGGGTGTGCTCAGTGGAGAGTGGATGTGCTCAGTGGACATCCTCCTCCTGCTCTGGGGTCAGGCATCCCATTCCAGGGAAGGTTTTTAAGCACCAGATTGCAGTAGGGAGGGACAGGGAATCTGCTGCTTTTCTGCTTACTTAGGAGCATAAGGAATGCTCCAGATTTTCACCCACAAGGAATTAATAAAGCTGTTTTTGCTGGCTGATTGAAGACTGGGCAGCTGTGAGTGCATTCCTGTAGGTCTCCACGGAATATAGCCTCTCAATATCCAGGACTGAGGTGTGATAGGAAGAAATCTGGATGGAGAGGACAGTGACAGCCAGCCCAGCTTTTTCTTCTCCTCCCCCATCTCCCTTCCTGCCTCCCCTGGATTTCTGTGGTGTGAGATTTTTCACCCCATGCATTGGAAACAATATCTTGGAGCAGCTTTGGAGCCATTTGTTTTCACTTTAATTGGCTAGTGGGGAGAAAATAACGAAGGGAAGTCATGCAGGGGAAGTTCTCATCGGTGCCATTTTTGGCAACAGAGTCACAACATCCTAAATTTATTTATTTAATTGCATTATTAAAAGTATAAATAAAAATAAATCCAGGAGAGCAGCCGGATCTATGCTTTGCATCTCTAAAATAGAACCATAAATGCCACAGAGCACTGGGGGAATGATTTATTAGCCTGTTATCATGAGTGACTGGGACGCTTTCGATGGAGTCCTTGCTAATTTCTAACAGCTGCATTAAATCACAGATGCTATCAGCTATTATAAAATAATCACCCGGCGCTCTGCGAACCAGCACGAGCCCAGGGTCAGTGCTGGAGCCCTGGATTTGTTTCACATCTCAGCCCCTCCGTTTCCTGCGAGGGTGGGAAATAAATAGGGCTTGTAGAGGCCTCATTTTATCATCCAGGAGTTGACAATAAATAAAAACCTCTATAAAACTTTTTTTTTCTAAAAGGAGTTTCGACCAGAATTTGCAATGAGAGGAAACCTGATTTTGTGCTGTGTGATGTCAGGACTCCTGGGTCCTATTTCTAGTTCAGAAAGGGAGCTGAGTTTGCTAATTTATGGGGCAGAGGGAGGATTTCAGGGGTTTGGCTGCAGACAGGGCTGGAAGGAATGGAGCAGGTCCTGTAAGGAATGTCTGTCAGCCCCTCCACCTTCGCTCCTCGCTGCTCTTTCAGACAAGTCACTTAAATTTCCCTGCAGCTCGACTGCCTTCCTCTCGTTTGACAAATAACGTGTGTGTTTATGTGCCTGGGCTCCGGAGGGGGTTAATACTTGGCCTGGAAATCTCTTTAGAAGTGCCAATTTGTAGCGACAGAGAAACAACAATGAATAGAAGAGCCTGCGAGGACCAGAAGAAGCGAGCGAGCGGCTGCTTATCAGGATGGTGGCTCACACAGCCAGCTGCAATAGCAAGGGTAGTTGTAAAGGGTGAAGGAGATGGGAAGAAAAAAAAAAAACCCACAAATAAATAAAAATAAAGCAGTTAGGAAGAAAATGCCACTCATCTGCAACACTCATGTTTTTCTTGGCGGTTTTGCTTTATGTTAGAGCAGCTGCTTAACATGACAAACGCCAGCTTTAATAACGAGGAGCAGGAGGAGATGCAGAGATGGAGCTCTCTGGCTCATCCTGCTCTCCCATGCTCTTCTCTGGGGGTGAACAGCCCAGGGCAGGGTCACCCTGGAGTCCTGCACCACCTTGCCCAGCTTGGGAAGATCAGTTTGGACCCAGTGCCTGCTGTTTTAGGAATAGTCGTGATTTTGAGGTGCTGTGCCCTTGTTTGAATTGGTGGGGTTAAAGGGTTTTAAGGAAGAAGGAGCCTCAGGGTTGGTGTTTGTGGGGCAGCAGCTCCTGGTGACATCCTAGGCTGCTCCAAGCAATGTGTCTGTGGGGAATAATGCTTTGGAGGGACCTGGGTCTTCCAGGATAGCTGTGGGCAGCTCTTATTTTCCCAGAGGAATTTGGATTCCTTTGTCTTTTCCTACCTTGTCATTCTCTCTGCAAAATGGGATAGTGGCTTTGCAGCGTGCAGGTTGTTTCCTTCCTGCAGTATCGGGGATTGTCGGGCTGTCAGCAGCCTGCAGATAGCAGGGATTGCTGACAGCCAGCAGAACTCAGTCAGGGCTGTGCTCAGAAACCTTGCTCAGCCTTTGAAACCGCAGTCAAACCCTCCCCCAAGGTTATTCTTCCTCATAAAACACACTTAGTTTTGTTTGCTGCAAACCTAGATTTTAATCCCAGCATCCAGGCAGAGCTGGGTTTTGAAGAGAATTGGGTTGGAGTCAGAAGTGAATGGCTGAGGCCAGGCTGACTGAAACAGATGAATTAAAGCTGACCTAGGAAGATGGAGATGTTCCCTTCCACACCCCGGCTGTGCCACTTGCATATTTATCTCATTGTGCCGGATACCACTGGGAATAAATCAGCAGTGAGACATGCAGGGAGCAGCTTTGCTGCCTCTGAGAGCAGAGACCTGCACCAGCATTTACCCACAGCTCCCATCAAACTCCAAGGGAAGTTTTCCAAAGCCTGCAGGAACCAAAAACCTTCCCTCACCTAATGGTTTTCTCCCCCTCACTTCAGCCCTTAGAAGCAGGAATTTCAAAGGTGAAAAAACATCACCTGCACTGTCCACAGAGGGGAAGACTGAAAATACTGAGAATTTTTATTTCTCCTGAGACCTGCAGCACAAGCAGCCTGGGTAGTTCAGACAGGCTGAGAACAAGTGTTCAAACCTTTACCTGCATAACAGAACTGCCAAACCTGCCCGGCAGCGCCTGGAGATGGGGAGGGAGTGGAGGGGTGAGGAGTGGGAACAAAGCGATTTCCTCCCCAGTTGTGCAGAGATCCCACCCAGCTCCCTGCAGCTCCCAGCCCTTCCTGCCTCTGCCCCTTCCAGCAGCAGCACAGGCAGGATCTGAGAGCTCCCAGGAGCAGTGAGATGTTCTGGAGGCTGGTTTGTGTTGGTTGGTTTGAGAGCGGGTGTGTGTGTAGGTGTGAAAATCCCAGAATGGTTTGGGTTGGAAAGGACTCCTAAGATAACACAGTCCCACCCTTTTCACTATGCCAGGCTGCTCCAAGCCCCATCCAACCTGTCCTGGAGCATTTCCTGGGATGGGGCAGCCACAGTTCCTCTGGGCAGCATTAAACAAGTGGCAGGGCAGGGCTGCCTGTGTGATGGTGAGAGCCATGGAGACATTTGGGATTGTCTTGCCCAAGCTGAGAGGAACATGTTGGAGGGGATGAGGATACGTGGTGGCAGAGGAACACAAGTGCTGCACTTCAGTGCTGCAGGGCACAAGCCATTCCTTCAGGGGAATGCAAGCTTTCAAGGCACCTATATCTCTCTGTCAGTCAGGCACATTTTTCTCTTCCGTCTCTCTTGAAATCTTGCTGGTTTGGCTGCTCTGGTGATACAAAAGGTTTTGTTTGGGCAGGCAAATTCTGTTGCCCTGAGCCTGAGCAGGGCTCCAGGGTGTGCAATCCCTCACCTGTGCATCAAACAGGGATGGATTTGCTGGAGGGACACCTGGTCCTGCTGCTCCCAGCCACAAGAATTGGTGGTACCAGCTTAGCCAGCTCCATGAGAGGCTCTGGTGCAATCCAGGTGTGAAAAAGAGCAGCACACACTGAGGAAGATGGGAAGATAGGATTTTCCTTTCTCTCACCTGTGCTGGGGATGCCTTTTGGAGCCTCCCAGGACAGCCCAGAGCGTGATGTTTCCCTCTTCCAGCACAGTGTAGGTGGCACAGCTGCTCTCTGATCATTGCTGCATCTCAGTATTTTGTAAATAAGCCTCGAGGCTACGCGATGGCTTCATGTTTAGAAACAGGATAAACAGGGAGATGTGATATCTATTTATTTGTTCTTTTATTAGTTCAGCGCAGAGCTCACAAAACACTTTGTGAACGTCTATGAAATGAGCCTTGTAATGTTCCCAGGAGAAGGGAGAAGCATTCCTGCTCCACTTGGCTGCTGGGGGAAGCTGAGGGCTCCAAAACCCTCCCTGTGTATCCATGGCCAGGGTGAGACTGTGGTGGGTGCAGGGGTGGATCCCAGATCCTGCTTTCCATTTCCAGTCTGTAATGGCTGGTAGGGTTCAAATGGATATTTCACGCCCAGGCTCAGCATCTGTGGTCCAGATCCCCTTTTCTGGTGTTTCTCCTACTGCTGGACTAATTTGGGAATGTGCCTCCACACTTTGTCCTAGGGAGAAGTCATCAGGCACTAAGGATGGAAAAACCTGTCAAGCACAGGCTGTGGCTGCCCCTGGATCCCTGGAAGTGTCCAAGGCCAGGCTGGACAGGGTTTGGAACACCCTGGAATAGGGGAAGGTGTCTCTGCTCATGGCAGGGATGGGACTGGATGTTCTTTTAGGTCCCTTTTGGAGATGGGGCACCCACATCTTCTCTGAAAAAAAAAAAAAAAAAATCCAATTTAAACCTGCCCTCTGTCAGGTCAAAGTCATTCCCCCTTGTCCTGTCACTGCTTCCCAGGGATGTAGGAAATTTAGGACAAGTCTCCTGGAAACATCTCTTTGGCAGAGACTGTGCACTGTGATGGGGTTTTTGTTGTGCTGTTTGGTTTGGTTTTGGGTTGTTTTTCCAAGACAACGTCCTTGGTGAAGCAGCCTGAACTTTGGCTGTTTTGATATGGAAATGTTTTGGCAATGAAGCAAAATGTCACATGTCTGTAATGGTCCCCCCAATCCCTTCCCTCTAGAGTTGGGTTTTCAGGGAAAGGGACTGCACAGGAGCTGAAAATTTGCCCAAATGCACTAAATACCATCAGAAATGGCAACAACAACAACAACAAAACATCTTGGCATCGCGGAGAAAATCTTAACATTTTGCTTTCATTTAGAAAAAAAAAAAAAAAATTAAAACCTAAACCATGCTGGCTGGTTGTCAGAAATGCTGCAGGAAAATTAAATCCATGTTTTTCAAGCTTTTAGGGTGATGTTGTGACAGTTCTGCTGCCCCTGGGTGTCCCAGCCCCTCTGAGCTTTGCTTGAGCAGCACTGGGTGTTCTCAGAGCTGGTGTTTTTTCTTCCTTTCATATTTGGTGTAAGGAGGAGGCTGCTTGCACTGCTCCAGGTGGGTGTCTGCAGAGCTGCCTCCATTCTGGATTTCACTTGTCAGGTTTACACACGCTTTAAAGGTGCCATATGCCAGGGTTCAGCCAGGGACTGTGGCTGAGCATTAAATATGGAGTAATCCCATTAAAATCCCCAGGGATCCCCATGCTGGGGGTCCTGCTCAACCACAACCCGCCTTCCCACGCTGCCATCCTGACTCCAGGCTGGGTTTGTGTGGCCCTGGGGGGATTTTATGGAAGAGAGAAGGATTTGTGTGTGAATTTAGGGCACGAGGATGGTGTTGGGGTAGCTACGTGGGCACTGACTGCTCCACCAGCCCTGAGCCAGGTGTAAGTGAGGAGCTTGAGCCTCCAGTCTGGATTTTCTGCCCTTGGAGCTCAAGCACCACGATCAATGTGAAGAACAAGTCACATTTTTTTTCCCACAATTGCCTCAGCAGGCGGGTTTTTTTTGTTTATTTTTCTTTTTCTTTTGCTAAATTCATGCAATAAAGCGCATTAAATGTAACAGCACGGAAAATAAAAGTTCCGTTTGCAGAGAGAGCCTGATTCAGTGTGAAGATAAAACATGATAAAACAATTGGAAAATTAAGTGGGATAAATAAATTGTGCTGGGAAGCTGAGAGAGGGGGAGGTGTGTGTGTGTGGCACTGGCCTGGCAGTGGTCAGTGCAGCTGTGAATCCCATTCCTGAGGTTTTCCACCTGGGAAAGGGGTGATGCTTTTCTTTGTACCACCTCCCACAAGCTGATGGGAGCTCAGTTTTGTCCCAGGACAGTGAGATGTGGTTGTCCCTGCATGGGGAGGGGTTATATTCCTCCTGCCCATGCTCGTGCCATCTCTTTTGGGTGAAGAAATGAGAATATTAGGCAGCAAATGGGAAAAACATGAAGCAGGGCAGCGGGGTGTGGGGGAAGAGGTGTTGGGATGGATTGCCAAATATGCCAGGGAAAAATTAGCAGCTGCAAGTGTGCAAGAGAAAGGTGGAGAAGAAAAGGGATAGGGACAGATGGAGAGAAGGAGGGAGAGAAAGAGGAGGTGGGAGGAAAGGGAGGAGGAGATAATAGTGTGGAAAGAAATTAGTTAAAAATCTTATAGCCCCGAGCCCAGACACCATCTGGATGGTGAAGGGTACTGAGACACAGCTCCTCATTCACCATGGAAGTGACACAGATGTCTTGGCCAGGTAGGGTGGCCAAGATGCTCAGGGTTAGAAATTCCCAATGCCCCAGGAGAGAGATGCCTTAAAAGAACCCAATTTTGGGAAAAAATTCCAAGGGCTGACTGCCAGCTGAGGACCAGAGAGGAGCTGCTGTTGTTAAAAAAGCTTGTCTGGGGTTTCCAGAGGGAGATCTGGAGAACTTCCACAGCTGCTGGAGGGTGAATCCCTGGGAGCAAAGATTACTCTTTGATTAAACAAGCTCAAGTCTTCCAAGGACTGCTCTTCCCTACAGCTCTGCCGGGTTTTTGCTTTCCTGGGTGCAGCATTAACCCCTTCTGTTTTGAACAAGGCTGAATGGCTAAGAGACAGCACAGTTCATCTCTGAGAAAGGGGAAAATGGAGAAAAAAAATGTTCTTTCCCATTATCTTTGCCTTAAGATTTAGTTTTCTTTGCCTGCTGAGGACTGCAAAAAGCTCATGGTTTGTTGTGCCCACTGAGGGAAAAGCTGCTGTCCTAGGGTGAAGCCCATCTCAGTGGTGCAGCTATGTCCATGTTTCCTAGCATTCCCCTAAACCCAGGCAGGTCTAAAAGGAGTGAGAAATGGTCCCTGGATCTCTTTTGGAAAAGGCAGAGTCCCAAAGGAGGAGGTGGCGCTTGCTGGCCAAGCGAGCAGTTCCCAGTGGTCTGCAGTCTCTCCATCCCTCACTGCACTGATCCCAAAGGAGCTGGACTCACTCTCTGCTGCACAGTGAGCATTTCAGTGTGCCCTGAGCTGTGTGGAGAAAAGGGAAATAACCTGGGAGCAGGAATTAGGCTGGGGAATGATACCCAGGCCATCCATAGGTCCCAGTGGCTGCAGGCTGCTTCCCAGTACGATGCTGGTGCTGCCTCACAGCCCCCAGGCTCTGGTCCCTCACTAATTACTTCCAGGCCTGTACTCCTGACATTTGCAAGCTCCTGATTAGAGCAACGAGGGAGAAATCTGGGAGGGAGAGGGAGGCCAAACTGCACCACTAATAAAAGCTGAGATTGACAATTGGCTGGGAGGGGAGAGCCAGGGAGGTGCAGGCACTCGTCCTTGCCGGCTCAGTTTCTTTCTGAGCCTCTGGGATGATGAGAGAAGGTCAGGGCTTGTTAACGTCACTGTGAGGAGCAGGATCTGCCACTGCCATATGCCTGGTGCCCCCAGGGCCTGTGCCAGCCTTGAGTCCCTCTCAGAAAGGTGATATTTTTAGCCACGGACCTGAACTGAAGGCACCCTGTACAACCTCAGGTCTGCAACTGTCTCGGTGCAAGAGTGCCTCTGCCTGCGTCTGCTGACTTTGTGCTTCATGCAAATTTTGCAGCCTCCTGGATTTCAAGGGGTTTTTTTCCCCTTGCCCTTTTCTCTTCTGTGCCCATCTCACTCCCTTCATTTGGTGGCAGCGCAGTCACTGGGGAGGTACTGTTAATGCCAGCAGTGGGAGTGGGACATATTTGTGACGGGTGGCCCAGAACACCAAACCAGGAGAGGCTGCTGTGGCTGCCTGCAGCACTGTCAGGTGCCCAGAGTGGCCTCTGGGATGAGCCATGTCTCCTGCAGTCTCTGCACAGCCATTCCAGGCTGTTGGGTCCCTACCCAGTTACATGAATATGGACCACATCAATTTTCCAGCCCTCTCTGTCCCCCCTCCCTGATGCCCCATATCCTCTTACCTGTTTGTAGCAGCCAGTTTAGTTCTCTGTCTGTCCATTTAATCCCTGCCTTTGCATCTGTTCATGGATCCATGGCTCTCCAGCCTCCTCAGAATCTCTTTGTGAGGCAAACAGGCTTTTTCCCCTATAAATCTTCTCTCTCCTGGATTGCTCTGGCTCGGCAGGCTTTGTACTTCACACACTCTATGTCTACAGCTTCTATCCCACGGGGTAAACACCATCTTACCCAGCAGAGCTTGTGCTCCCTGCAGCACCCTTGTCCCCTGGAGCTAATCCTGCTGCTGGGTGAGGCTCAGCAGTGCCTGTGGTCTCACTGCTGTGGGCTGCCATGGGTTTGTGCTGGCTCCTGCTGCCCCCTCCCTTCCAGCAGACACAGCTCCTCCGTGCCAGAGTGGAGCAGCTCAGGAAGCAGACGGAGTGTCCTTCCTCTCCCATCCTCCCCTCAAAAGAATCCCTGGCATGGAAGCAGCCAGCCTGCACATTCAGGGTTAAGCCAACTTTTCAGCAGCTGAAGAGCTTTCTGATGGAAAACTCAGCCCTGTTGTTCTCCTTGCTTCCCTGGACTCCCAGGCTGTCCTATTTATCCAAGCTGCAGCATCCCTCTGGTGCTGGAGCAGGTGCTGGGCTCCAACACGGATCCCTGCAATGCCAGCCTGTGGCTAGTGAGTGTTTAGGGTCACTGAGTCCCACTGCCATGTACAAAGAACCTGCTCTGCTGAAAACTGGGCTTGGAATCACTGAAAACCCCTTGCAAAACCCCTTTATCAGTTCCAACAGCTGTGTTTGAATCTCTGAATTATGTCAGGGTCCTGAATTAACTAAAACTCCTTTTCTGGTGGTCATTTTCCCCCTGGAAAGGGCAGATTCCCTGGAATACATCAGTAGAGGAGGCAGATGTTCTTTGCAGGAAGGCACCCGGCCAAGGTCCAGCCTGGTCTGGGGGTAAGGAGCTCTGTGAGGAACACTGGCAGCACGGAGTTAGTTTTCTTCTGTGTGCAATCACAGGTGTGTCTGGATGGTCATCAAGGTCTTGGTGCCTTCAGTTGCTCTTTGAGGAGATAAATGGTTTGTGGGTGTCTCCACAGGAGGAAATTGGTTGAAATTTATTGTTGATGTGGCAAGGTGGAAAGCCCCTAATTCAGGGGACAGGACAGGAGATGCTCTGGAGCTGTCTTCTGTCATCCCACGGGGCAAGGACATGGGGACAGGACCCTGTTTCTCACAGGGAGAGAGAAGTGGAGCCAGATCCCCACAGGGACACGCATCAACAGGTGGAGGCAGGGAAAGATGCTGGGGTGGGCGAGGGTTTGGGCAACCTGCTGCTCTTGAGGGCAAGCTCGGGGGTGCGTGGTGCGAGAAAAGCCCCCTCTGCAGCGGGGCTGAAGCGGGTTGGGGGGTCCCTCGGCTGGTGGCAGGCGCGGTGGCGGTGCGGGAGCGCGGCGCGGCGGGGGTTAATGTGCGTGTCCTCCTGCGCATCCCGCCCCGCACCGCCCGCCCGTGTGCGGGGCTCGGGCCGTGCGGGAGCCGAGAGCCGGGCAGCGCTGGAGCCGCTGCCATGACAACCCCGGGGATGCTGCGGGCCGGGGCCGGGGTGCTGCCGCCGCCCCCCCGCGCCCCTCCCGCCCCGCTGCGCGCCTGAGCCGCAGCCGGAGCCGCCACCGGGACCCGCTGGGCACAGCCGAGGAGCAGCGCGGACATCGCCTGCAGCTCCGCGGGGAAGTTTCGATCTTGCGACAGAACAGGGATTTTGGGGAGCTTTATTGGTTTTTTAATTTTTTTCTGTTTTGCATTTTTTTACTTTTTTTTTTTTTTTTAATTCTCCTTTCCCTCCGTGATCTAAACAAAAGCGCAAGAGCCGGACAACAGCCCAGCCCCGGCCCGCTGTGTTTCCCCCCGGTGCCGATGCCGCCCTCCCCTTCCTTTCACAGACACTCACGTTTCCTCCGTGGGTTATAAACTTTTGATGCCAGATCTCCGCAGCGCCTGCCCAGCTGCAGCTGAAAGTAGCGTCTCCAGCAGCCACACATCTGTGACCTTCATCTCGTGCTCCGCACCTTCTCTCCTCCTCTTCCTCCTCCTCCCCCCGGCCCTCCCGTCCTCCTCCCTCGCCCGAGGACAGCGGGACTCCCTCCGATGCCGCTCGGCAGGCTCAGCGCTCGCAGCCAGCCTTGCCGGGGGCTCTCCTGATCTCCGTGGAGCTCCGCAGCGCTCGCCCCGGTGGTTTTGCTCCCCCCCATCCCTCCTCTCCACCCACCCCTTCCCCCTTTTCGCCTTGTCGGGTGTGTTTTTTGCCTGTTGGAAAAGTCCCCGCTGCCCAGGATGGGGGTCGGTGGGTGCTTGGCCCTGCCCTGGAGGTGCCTGGTCGTCCTCTGTCTCAGGCTGCTCTTCCTTGTGCCCGCAGGAGTGCCCGTGCGCAGCGGAGATGCCACCTTCCCCAAAGCCATGGACAACGTGACAGTGCGGCAAGGGGAGAGCGCCACGCTCAGGTAGGAGCAGCTGGGCCGGGGGCTTGGGGGGCCGGGGGTCCTGCTCGCGGCTTTTGGGGGATTCTCTGTGCCCGGCGGGGCTGTCGGAGGGTCCTGGGACCAGCTGGAGACTTTGCACGTGTCCCAGGGGCTTGTCCCCATCGTGGCAGGGGACACTGGATGACAGCTTGTCCCCGTCGTGGTGGGGTGGCCCCGTTGGAGCGGTTTTGGGCAGCCGGATGCTCCGGCGCTTTTCGGGCTGCAGCGCGGGGCTGGCAACCTCCTGGGGGGGCTGCGGGTGCCAGACGAGGAGACAATACAGGGGTTTGGGTGGCAGACAGTGAGTTAGTGCTGCCTGACACTCCCAAAGTTGTGCCTGCGTGGGAGGGGAGAGAGGTCCGTGCTCCTGGCAGCGGTGCCAGCCTGCACCGACAGCGGCTTTCCAGGGCTGCGATGCCTCCGAGGTGTCAGTGTTTGCCTCGATCGCTTTATAGTCTCCGCACGAATCCGTTAATATCAAATCAATCTTTTACTCCAGGGGTGCATCTTATGAATTCTGATGGATGCTTTCTCTTACGTTGTTTGCTGTAGGAGAAACACAGGCGGCTGATATGCAGATGGGTCACTCCTGTGCCGCACAGCACAGCCGAGCATCCCTTTCATTCCCTGTGCGAGTTACAGGTGTACGCGGTGCATTGCCCAGGTAGCACAGCAGCTCTCCACAGGCATTGCAGAGGAGCAGGGAGCAGCCCAGCCTTTTTTTGGAGGGCAGTGGGCAGGCAGCTCTTGGCTGGGGCTCGGGTCGTGCTGTGCGTGCTTCAGGCAGCCCCGGGAGGAGCTGCGCCGGTTAATCCGAGAGCTGTGGGACTTGGGGAAGGAGCTCAGGGATGGTGGGACGTGAGCGTGGAACAAGAGAGCCCGGAGGAGTTTGTCTGCTTTCCTTGCACCAACGAGCAGCGTGTGCTCTCGCTCAGACCCGGAGGAGCAGGGCTGCAGCAGGGAGCAGCTGCTCTTCCCAAAGCCAGGCACGGGGATGGCACAGGCAGAGCCTGTCACGCTGTCCCTGAGCAGCCGAGGAGGGCAGGCAGGGCTGAGGAGCTGCTGCTGCTTTGGGTAGTGCTGTGCTCACCTGGGCTGGGCAGGTTTCCGTGCCTGTGCTGGGTTTTGTAGGGGAAGTGTTTGCTGGTTCTGGGGATCAGGCTCTGCTGGAGGCTCTGTGTGCTCCGTGCTGCCGAGGGAGGTGTTGGCTGCCTCTCTGCCCTCTGACTTTGGGATGCTGTCCCTTTTCCTTGGTCCCTGCTAGGGACCTGCTGGGACACGCTTGTCATCATCCCGTGCGCCTGGGGCATAGCTGGAGAGCAGAGGGCTCTGTCTCCATGTGCTCTTCCTAATTGAACTGCAATGATGATTAACCTGAGCTCTGTGAGCAAGGCAGTTAAAAGGAGGACAAACCCCCAGAGAGGTGCCTTTGGCCCTGGTGCTCTTTTCCTCGCTGTTGGAATTTGTCAGAATTTGTCTCTGTAGTGAAGTGTGGGCTTTGGGGCTCTCAGAGGCGATGCTGGTGGTGCTCAGAGCAGGGTGGGTGTCTGTGCCTGCTCCCTGGAGTGCCCCTGCAAGTCCAGCCAAGCCTGCTGCCAGCAGAGGGCTGACTTGGATCTCCTTTTTTATTTTTTATTTTTTTAATTTTAATTTTTCTTTTTTATTTATTTCCAAGCTTCTGTCCTCTTTTCCGTGCCGTTTGCAGGAAGGGATGTTTATGAAGCAGCCCTGGAGTGGTGGGAGGTTTTAGCCTTCCCATAATTAACTTCTGCAACCCCCAAGTGCTGACACTTAGGGGAAGCCTGTGCCCCAAAAGCACCTGGTTTTACCCACTTCCCCCCTTGGCATCTGCTCCTGCCCTGCCTCTCCAGTGCATCTTTTCCATGCTCTCACCCCCTCCCTTCTCCTCAAGTCCAGCTTTCCCCTGCTGCAGGCAGGTTTCTGCCTCTAGCTCTCATTTGCTCCCAGTCTGCTCCATCTTTTCTTGCACTGCTGTTTCCCAGTGGTCTTTCTCTTCCCTCCTCTCCCTGTTTCCCTGCTGCTGCCCCTCTGCAGCCTCTGAGTGACAAGTAGTTTTCCATCTTCCCTTGGAATCTGGACATGGGCAGGGAATTGCACACAGCAAGACAATGAGGTGGCATCAGTGGAGGGCTGAAGGCAGGAGAATGTGGAGTGTCTTGAGGATGGGGCTGATGTTTATTTGCAGACTGTGCTTTCCTTTGAAGAGCCAGGCAGGGAAAAGTGCCCTGGGAGGTCTTCCCCAGCGAGTGGTGTTATTGCTAAATGTTCTTTTCTCATGTGCACCCACAGGAGGAGGTGGTGGTGTCCTCTGCTGTCCTCCCTGCAGATGGCACTTTTCTTGGGGCTCAAACCAAGGAGTTGGGCTTGAAAAAACTCAGAGCTGTCATTCCATTGTGTAGCTCTTGCAGAATTAGCCCCAGTCCTGCTAGGTCTGGATGGCCAGGTCCTCTCCCTCATCCTGATTGTGAGCTGGGCTGAGCCTGCACATCTCCCTGGCTCCTGCAGGGCTGGTGGAAGCTCTTTGCTTTCCAAGATCAGCCCTTTAACCACCCCTTGCACTGCAGAAAGAAGCTGGAAGAGTGAACAGACCTCTGTGAAAGTTGTGGAGGAAACCTGGAGGTTTTTCAGGCTGTTTGTGGGTTTCCTGTATTGGATTTTGGGTGCTTCCATTTCCAGCTCTCCACCCTTTTTCCGAGGGAGGCTCAGTATAATCCTTGCAGAAACTCAGGCTCCATCTACAGGCAACTTGCAGGTCATCTTAGATCAGCAACAAATAATTTCTGTTTTAAGCATAAATTGTCGGTAATTCACTTCTTTTTATTGTAAGAACAAACAATTCCTATAATAGTCAGACACCTTTCCTCTCCTGGGAACTAAAGGCAGTATGGAAATTCTCTGCGTACTGTGAAAAATAAAACCAAACTGCTTCTTCCCTGACTCAGGAACACAAAACTCAGGTGCTCAGATGGCAGGAGTAACTCATGTTAGGCACCAGTTTGAGACATGAAATAAGGAGCACATTGGGAACCACCAGGGGTGTTGGAGATGGTCACTTTTAAATCTCCCAGCTGGGATTTGATGTGGAAATGAGGATTAAGTTCCTGCTTTTAGGAAGAATGTCATTGAGCCTTGGCTTTCTCCACATGCTGCTCGTTGTATCCATGTCCTAATTGCTGTGGGGGCATCACTGGCAAGCCATGGTTGGCCAATCCCAATGGATTGATCCTGCTTGTAAACTTTGTAAACTTTGGTTGGGTTTTATCCCAGTGCATCCCAGTGGTGGAAACATCTCCATGAACCAAAGGGGAAACTGTGGCAAATATTCCCACGGTGTTAAAGTGGGGATGGAAACGGGATCGTCCCGCTGTGCCGCTGGCAAACCAACCTTTACAGCAGCCAGCAGTACAGTTCATAAAGACATAAACCACCAGCTGCTCCAAATTTCAAGGCTTTATAGTTTTATCTGTATTTAAGAAATATTGTTGAGTTGATTTTTTTAAGGGAGAGAGTGCATTTTAGAGGTTGGAGGGATTAGCTGGGAGATAGGGTGTGCTGAGTTTTCTCTGTGGCTGTCACTGCAGGGACACCAGGGCTAAAGGAGGCCCCTCTGTTGCTCTCATCCTCAGTTTCCCCATCTCTAAAATGACCCAAGAGCAGTGGTTTATCAGTGATGATTAGAAAAATGGGTACTCACAGGTGATGCTAAGGCAGGTATAACTAGGCATTTTTCCAAATTAAATACTACAGAGCTGCTTTATCTTTGTATATAAGGACAAATTTTCAAGTCAAATCCCCTGGGCTTGTCTGCTTCTGGTGAACCCATGGCCTTTCCCACTGCCTGTCCATGAATGAGACCAAGAAATCAGGATAGCTCTGCTCATTTGCATCCAAGACTCCGTGCCTGGCTGTATTCTGCCAATTAGCGAGTGTGAGAACAATTCCAATTAAAAATAAAAAGCCCGAATAAAACATCATGAGATGCTGTTCTTCCATTTATTTTTGCAATTATGGTTTTAATTATTTCTGACAATGCTGCTTTGATTCCTCTTTTTTTCTTTTGGTGTAATAACCTACCGCAGTCTGTTTTCCAGCACACGACGAGACCTCAGTGAAATACAACCAGCAGGAGCAGGCTGCAGGACCACAGTCTTCAGGCATAGGTCTGGGAAGCCAGGAAACCATATTTTTTTTTTTTTGCCTCTTTTTAAGTCAAACTGCTGATATTCCGTGTACCTACCTGCTAATGGGGGTTGTGACACTCACCTGCCACCCTGCAACAGCAGCCACAGACCTGGCAGAGAAAAGAAGCGCTAATGCAGCCACGTCTCTGCTGTTAAATCCTTGCTGGGGAGAGGGAAGAGAGTCAGTGCTCTTTGTGTGCAAATGCTAAAAGCGTGGGGATTAGCACAGAGCAGATTAGTGGGGACTTGCTCCATTGCTGCCCCTTCCTTCCCCTCCCTCTCCTACCCAAAAAGTTTTCTGGAGCAGCTAAATATATACCTGCCGTTTCCAAGGTAGAGCTCGCTGCGTGGCGGAGCTGTAATTGGCGACTCAGGGAAATTACAGCCACGGATTCTGGCATTTGGATCCTCCTGGCTGGCATAATAATTTCTCCCTAGGTAGCTGGTATTTAACTTGTCTTATCTGCTCCTGATAGTTGTAATTACAGTGCCCGCTAATTTCGCTGTAATATTGCAGCCGCTGGAAGGGTGGTTGGAGAAAGGTCAGGGGTTGTAGGAAGGCTCGTTCCTCCCCAGCCTGCTGCACCAATGATGCTGCCAAAATGCAGATTCTGAGCCCAGGTACCAGTGTCCCTGGTTGTGTCCCTTCCCACCTTGGTGGGGTTGGAGCAGCCTCACAATCCCCACCACACTGTTGTCCTCTTGGCATCAGGGAAGGATGTGCTGCAGGGAGGTTTAATGGTGAATGTTGGTCTCCAGATCATGTCAGGGCTGGCTGGTTTGTGTGAGGTCACTTCTTGGGTTGTGCAGTGAGAGGCTGGTTGTCACTGATGTGGTTTGGCCTGGGCTGGTTGTCCCTGAGGTTGGTGTCCTTTGTGGTTCATTGTCCCTAACGCTGGTTGACCTGATCCTGTTTTGGTTGACTCTGAGACTGGTGTTCCCTACAGTTTGTCCCTGTGGCTGATTGTCCCTGAGATTGGTTGTTCCAGGGTAATTGTCCCTGAGGTTGGTGTTCCCTGTGGTTCATTGTCCCTGATGCTGGTTGTCCCTGCAGTTGGTTGTCCCTGCAGTTCACTGTCCCAAACACTGGTTGTCCTTGCTCCAAGAGCACAGTCCTGCTGTACAAAGGGAAGATTCAAGTCTAGCTTTAAGGAGACTCAGGGCTAGCTTTGGAGAATTCACCTTCAGCCATCAAGGCTTGGGCTGCTGCCTGTGCCAGCCCTTCCCTGCTGAGCCAGCACCAGGCAGGTTTTGTGTGGGTGTAGGGCTGGACTCAGTGTCAGAGAGCTGGGGAGCCCTGCTGACACAGGCTGGAACCACAACACTGAGGGTTTGCTGCAGAAAATTCTGATTTTGAGAGCACAGCGAGCTGGTGGGGATGACACAGGAGGAGGGGACCCTCATTGTCACATCTCCCAGGGCCAGGATTCAAGCCCTGAAAAGGTCCTCTTGTTTAAAAAAAAAACGACAACAAATAAACAATAAAACCAAACAAACCACCCCCCCCCACGCTAAGTTTTAAGCTCCACTAGGCAGAAATAGTTCCAAGTGGTGATATTTACCTCCCGGGGATGAGACTGAACTGTTGGTAATCCTTGCTCTATAGGGTACAGAGATCTTTTTGCAAGGATAATAAACTCCCTGGTAATAGCTGTCCTTCCCCTGGATCACGCACACTCCTCCAGGAGCTCAGGGCTTTGTTTCTGCAACAGGATTAGGTGTTAACGCTGCAAAACCAAATGGGGGCACAGTGGCTGTCTTTCACAGTCCCGATTTCCAAAGAGTTTCTCTGTTCCCTCGACTGTTCTCACAGTTTGCCTCCTCCTTGCATTCCTCAGCCCTAAACCACGGATGCTTTTTACAACAGCTGGACATATTGTTTTAAGTGATAATCTTTAGATACTGCAGCCTAGCAGACAGTTCATAAGAAATATCTGATTTGGTGACTATCACTTCTTCCTCTGTCCTTGTGAGCAGCCTTTGAGGGTTAGGATGTGCTGTTTTTTTCTTTTTCTTCCTCTTTTTTTTTTTTTTTTTTAATGAGAAAAATAATTTCCCCACAGCCCATGTCAACAATTTTTAGCCTGTAATGGGTTGTTTACTGCAGGTTAGATTTGATATGTAGGTCTTGTCTTCCCTGACAGAACCCTTCAAGGTCGGCTCTTCAGTGCAAAACATTCACATTTCATATTTCTGTTTTCCTATGAATATTTCCCAAGATTTGTTTAAAATGAGTTGTTTCCATGACTATGCTCACTTGACGGACTTATTCCTTGAGATACAAATGGGTCTCCAAGTCTGTTTCTCTGTGGAGGGGGAGGATAATGAGAACAACATCTGTTGTAGTGTAAGCTGTAAATTTAAGATATTTTTTTCTCATCCTGTAAAAGATCAGCAAATTGTGCTGATGCTGATGAGGTACTTTGTGCCATCTCCAGTGCTGGTGGGTTCAGAGTGGGGGCACTTGAGGACATGTCACACATCTTGCTTTTTCTTCTCTTGGTGTGGTGTCGCCTCCAGGCTGGAGCTGGAGAGAAGAGGAATGGGATCCAGAAGGGAAGAACAGAAATAAAAGATGGGAAGTGGTGAGGGGGGGGGGGGGGGGAAGGAAAACGTCAGGTGTAAGAAAGGAGTGAGTAAAGGTAAAACCAGGGCATTGCAAAGACTACACCAAAGAAAAATCCACGACTGGTAACTCTCAGTGTGTGAAGTTCAGCATTGAGGGATGGGCTCCTAAATTAAAGCCCAGCAGCCAGCACAGAAATGTGGGGGGTTTGGCTTCAGCCAGTTGGTACCTGAGTTCCAGTGGGATAGACCATCCTCTCACTGGGTTTTTTATATTTTCCCCGTGTGTGTGCATGTGTGTATGTGTGTGTATATATATATTTATATAAAAATCTAACAAATTTCTAACCCATATAAATCCAATTACCCATGTTTTGCCTGCAGGGAGCGAGGGAGATTAATGTTTGGTATTTTGGCAGGAATGTAAAAAGAAATAGGTGGTAATAACAATGAAGGCTCATAAAAAGGAGCCGATAGTCGTGTCTGCGCTCAGAACCTGGCTGTAATTCTCCTGGGGATTTGTCAGCAGAGTTCCCTGCTCCCATGGAGGGGCAGGAAAGAGCCAGGAGTGCTTCCTGGGCACTTGAGCATCCATCCTGCCAGTGAAGGTTCCATTAATGTGATAATAATAGAGGCTGATAAAGAGAAATGGTTTATGCTCCCAGGGCACCTTCTTGTGACAGATCCTGCTCTGTGTTGGGGCTCATAGGAACCACAGGAACCTGCTTCTGTTTATCCCAGTTTCACTGAGGGGCGAGTCCCAGGAAAGGAGGGTGAACGTGGAAGGAGGAGAGGTAGCTGAGCTCTTCTCCACCCTCAGTGATAAGTCTGTGGTGGTGCTGGTCCCTGCAGGTCTGGCTTGGGGTGCCGTGGCCTGGAGAGTTTCAGGCAGGAATTGGGAGTGCCAGAGTTGTGCTCTCATCAGTTTTTCTCCACTCAAGAGTCCTTTCCTGCAGTGTCTCTTCCTTCCCATAAACCCAGGCACCAAGATGCCTTTTCCTGCAGTCTCACTCAAGGGACAGTAGCTTTGTTGGAGGGTCACAAGTCACTGCAAGGCTGTTCCCACCTCATCACGTTGATCTTGTCCCCTCATGGAGTGTGTCTCATGTGGTGCCCACAGTCAAAGAGGCTGTTGTGGCAGAATGCTACTGAGTCACGGCTTTCTCTGCTTTCTGCTCTTTGGGTTTGCTCTGGGGACATTGCTGGTAGGTCATGGTTGGCCATCCCAGTGGGATGATTCTGCCTGGAAACCTTGGTTGGGTTAAAAAAAACTGGGTTTTATCCCAGCTGCATCGCAGTGATGGAAACATTTCCACTGCAGGTGTTTGAGCCAAAGATGCCTACCAGGCACCTCCACTCCCTCAGCTTCAACACTTGGGAGCCAGTCACTCATCACCCTCCCTCTGGTGTCTGGGGGACTCTCCCTGCTGTTGTTGTCCCCTGTGTCGAGGGTGTGCTGCTCCTGAGCTGTTACCCGTGGTCATGTATTAATCATTGTTCAAATATTGTGTCCCTACAGCGGGTTCTGCCTTCTCTGCAGGCTTTGCACCAGGCTCCTTGCTCTCCGTTTATTACCACCACCAGTTTTATAACCCATTTTATCAGATGACTTTTTTTTTTTTTCCTTTCTTAAAGAGCATAAGCCATGAGCAACTCATCATTTCTGAGAGAGGGAGAGTGCCGTTAGCGGGAGAGCAAGGGCTCCATGCTCGTACCTGAAATGAGGAGCCCGCTTTACCGTGGTGTTGCATTTAATTCAATCAAGGCAGTTAAAGCTGAGATTTAAAGTCCTTTGTGAGATCACAGGAGTTGCTCTGATGTGGCAGCAGGTAGAGGGAAAGATTGAGCCCTTTTCTGAGGAGACTCTGAGTAACTGTTGGAAGCAGCCAGGCCTGGGGCTGACTGCGGCAGCGGCCACGGTGGGAAGCTCTTAGCATTCACAGCGTGTCCCATCTCTGTCTCTGTCACCCTCCCTGCTCCTTCTCCTCATCCCCGTATATTCCTTTAAGTAGAATTGATTAGTTCGCCTTTTTCTTTCTTTTTTTTTTTTTTTTTTTTTTTTTTTTTTTTTTAACTGGGGGGAGGGCTGTTTTTAATTAATATTCTTAACTGTATGATAATTGCACTGACTGGTCCCATCGCTGCCTGAGTCACCCTCTCCTCCCTTGTTCTTGCGGGAAGGCTCTTTGGACTTAATTAAAGTTAGGGATCCAGGGCTAGTGGGAACAGCAGGAGTCTTGCAGGGTTTTTGATGAAATGATTGCTGTGGGGGAAGCGGCTATTTCCTACCAGAGCCATAGATTGTGATGCTGAGACAGTGTTACGACCGTCTGGCTTGGCCACCTGCTTTACACAGGCTGCTGCATTTCATCCTGCATTTCCCACCCTGTGCCCACAGATCCCTCCTGGACACCCCAGCCCCTGTTTAAGGGTGAGAGGAGCCCAATTTCAGTGTTGCCTCTCTTTGAGGGAGCGTGTCTTGGAGCAGCACTGTCTGAGCTCCCTGTGCCTGACAGCGGTGGGGTATTGCAGGTCGTGGTGGGGAATTTTGAAGGGATAATGGAAAAGCTGTGTGGACTCAGCAGATCTTTTTCATCGCTGGTTTCAGCGCTGGTGCTCGCAGACAGCGCTGCCACCAGAGCTCAAATGCAGCCCAAGCGAGAGCTTAACAAGCTCCGAGAGCTGTCCAGAAAGTTATCCTGACACCAAGTGACAGACTCTCAATTGATATCCTCTGGAGACTTTAAACTCACTTCTGCAAGGTTTCCAAAGCTGGTTTTGTCTCATACCTGAAGAATCCTTTATCTGCTATGACGCCTCCCCTGCCTCATCTCATTGCTCTTGACGTTTCTTTGTTGCCTGCTGCAGCTTGGGTAAACTCCACTGAAAAACTGTTTAAGAGGGGTTTTTCTCAGCCTTTGCTCAGCTTTCTTGCTGGAGTTCTGGTATAAATTGCCTGGGCTGATGCTGTTCCTGCTTGGCTCTGCAGGGAAGTGGCTGGAGTGATGTCAGGACCTTGGTGCTCATCCCAAAGGGCAGGGAATGCTCCAGACTCCTGGGGAAGGGCAAATATAGTGTTTGGTGTAGAAAAGGGAGAGAAACTACTGTAAGAGACTGCTCACCTTCCATCCTGGCAAAGCTCTGGAGCAAACAAGCAAAATTATTTGTGATCTGCTAGAACAGACAAGAAGCTGTGCCACAGCCAGCAGAGATTTGTCAAGGAGAAATTGTGTCAGACGAATTGAATCTCGTCTGTACCGTGCAGTGAGGAGCCTGGTGGGCAGGGGGAAGCAGGAGGTGCCTCACACTGACCCAGGAAAGGCTGGAGCTGCTGCCCTGTGAGCAAGTGGGAAACCTGAGGTGGGAATCTCTGCCTGGGATGGCTGTAAGGAAGCAGGCTGGGAGTTCTAAGGTACTTTGCTGCTTCTGAGACCCAGCCCAGTCTAAAATCCATTCCCAAACGGTAGGAAAAGCTGCCTTTGCAGTAGTTTCAGGCTGCAGCTGGCTGGTAACATCCTGCTTGGTGGCACAGAGAGCTTGGGGAGCTGGCTTTATGTCCTATGCAGCAGTGTACGTGTTCACAGCATCATTGTGCTGCAAGACTGGCATTTTGGGATGCCACCAAGGACTCTGGAGGTTTCTGAAGTAAGACGTGCAGTTGCTGATGTCGCATTCTAAACCCCATCCTGTGGTGCCCTGAGTAGAAGGTCCATGATGGAGTGTACTGATTTTCCTTCCACGCAATGGAGTTTTCCAGCCTGCTGCAGGATGGGTGCAGGCCTCGTCCTGCTGCCTTTTTCTGTGGTGTTCCCAAGCAGCAGCACTTTTCCTCCTCTCTTTGCTGTGGGTGGCTTGCTCCAGCACCCACAGAGCCAGCCATCTCTGGACTCCTTCCCCAGTCACATCAGACCTATTGTGTACAAGACAGGCTTTTAAGAGGCAGCTGGGGCTTGCCCAGACTCTATAACTGAGGTTGGACACTCTCAGGGGTGCAGTTGAGGCATTTTCCTTGATTTTGTTTTTATTGCCTGGTAAATCTGTGACTGGGCCAGCTCCTGTGCAGAAAACAGCTCTGTGCAGTGAAAAGTGATCTCCCTGCTCCATCTCTCTCCTAGCCCACCTCCCCAAGCTGGGAGCCATCCAGGGTGGCCAAAAACAGATGGTTCTGGGCCTTGGGTTCCCTTTGGGAAGAAGCCCTGACATCTGCTCAGCCTCACTCGCTGAATCCTGTGCTTTGTCCTATGATTGCTGAGCTTGCAGCGGTTTTCAAGACTGATGCTGCACTTAGTAGGGTGCTGCCAAACCCATGGAGTCCAGCAGGTTATTTCCCTTCAGAAGCCATTTATCTTTTCCCTTTCAGATGCCAGGCTTCTGTCTCTCGTCTCTGGTTTTGCTCTCATATGGGAAGGAGCTCAGTCTTCCCAACCCTTCCAAATAACCAGTGCTGGGCATGGGGTCAGATCCCATCCTGGGGAGGAGAGGCAGCTCTGGGAGCAGGTATAAGGGCAGAGGAGGTGGCAGGGCTCTATTGATTTATTTCCTATTATTATTTAGGGAAATAAATTATTATTTGCTCCGAACTTCAGCTTCTTGTGCATGTCTTCCAGCTGGATGAGGCTGCTCTGTGTGGAGTGGTGGGATTCTAGAAGGTTCTGGGCTGGGGTTTGAAAGTTTTATTCCAACAGGGGATTGATAACTTGTCTTTCTTTTTGGGTGAGGGTTGTATGGATTGAGGGGAAAGCTGAGATGAAGAATGTCAGATAGGAGATTTAGGAATGCCTTGGGCTCTGTCACCACCTCTTGCTTGACCTCACCTTACCTGAGGCTCTGAATTTCCTGACTTTTTGTTCCTTTGAGAGGCTCTGAACCTTGCATGCTGCCAAACATTTTGGACACTCCCATCTGAAAGTTTCCTACAGTAACAACACTCTTTCTCATTGAACACTAACTTAATAGAACAGGAGAATGCTGTTTGATGGCTATTAAACTTTAACAACTGAATATATCTATTACCTTGCTGCTAAATCTTTATATGCCTTAAATAATCAATTGATATTTAATTAGCATACAGTACTATTACTGCCTTCCTAAATCTATAATGATAAACCAAGTTACAAGTTATTGGACGTTAATTACTATCTGATGATTAGAAACAGCAAGACATTTACCAGCCTCATCCCGGATATAATCCAGCGTGTCCATGCACACTGCTGAGCCGAGCCACGCTCCCTGTCTCTTAATAATCAATGGCTGTTCAACATGCAATATTTGTCTAATTAGCACTAAATTAAATCCTCATTGACAACACTTCAGGGTAAGAGATCTGCATCAAATATGATGGATTAGACACGGAAGGGCTGTTATTGTAAGCAGGAGATGTGTGTGTCACTTGCTTTGCTTGTCAAGGCTGGCACATGGCTCCCCGTGACTGTCAGCCCGCTCCTGGGGGGACAGTGATGGAGCGCTGCCTGGATGTTGAATTGACAGTCCTGGAGACCCTGGGTGTCTCTTTAATCGAGCTGTAGACATGAGCAGCTCTTCCCAGCTCCCTCCTCTGCTTCCAACATGCTCTCACCCATGGATGTACAAGTTCCTCCACCAGCAAGGGTGGGTTTGGGTGGGAACACGGCTTTCTCTGCTGGCAGAGGACAGATCAACAGTCAGGGGCAGATGTTTCTTCTGCATTTTGTGCTTCCAGCAAACTTCTTTGGGAGTCTGTGTAGGCTATGTCTGGGCTATGAGGATCAAGGAGATCAGAGAGATCCAGAATGGTTTGGGTCGGAAGGGACTTCAAAGCTCATTTCACATCCCATTGGCAGGGACACCTCCCACCATCCCAATTTGCTCCAGGCCATCCTTGGACCCTTCCAGGGATGGGACAAGATGTTTGTAGCCACAAGCCTGAGCTCACAGCAGGGACACTGGGGGAATTGGGAGGGGTGTGGGGGTGAGAACAACCCCGAAAGCTGGTGTTGCAGGGAGGAGCTCCCTGGGGAGCTGGCGTCTCGCACACGGCTTGTCAGCATCCATGGGAGCTGTTTGGCGCGAGCAGCGGGAAGGATTGCACAGCCGCCGGCTCCTTGCGAGACTCAGCCTGTCCTTCACACTCAGCGTGGATGTAATTAACTGTGCTGATGGGATGTTATGCCAACAGCAAAGCAGAAAACACCAGAAAATGAGTCAGGAGCGATAGCGGGGCTGTTGAGCGTGGAGAGGAGGGAAGTGGCAGCCAAGCGTGCGGCTCAGCTCGTCCACACTCCACAGCAGGAGTGGGAGATCCTCCTGCAGCCTCCCTGCTCTGACTGAGGACAGGGTCTGGCTCTGGAGAGGAGCAGTGGAGCACAGAAAGCCTCCTCAGCACCTGCAGTGGCTTTGCTGTGGCATTTAGGGGAGATGCACAGTCCCTGGGAGGGGTGATGGATGTGGAACTTCAGCTCTCAGTTCCCTCCTTTCAATCCTTCACAAGGAATCAGTTCTCCTTGCTGTGTCAGGGATGTTTCTCAGCATTGGTTTTGCTGTCTCTTCAGGGTTTTACAGGTGGTAAAACCTCCTGAAGCCTGAGCAGTTCTTGACTCCTCACAGGTCTCTCTGCCCCCCAAAAGTGCAGAACCCCACTGGCTGGGAGGTCCCCTGCACTTGGCAGGAGCAGGGATGAGAAAGGGAAAAATTTAAAAAGAAAATTAAAAGACTGCCAATTAGCAATTGAAATTGTTCTTAAAAGAATTTGCCTATTCTGCAAGGAATGTTTTGTAATTGATAGCAATTTCTAGCAATTAAATACAAATTAATTCGTGCTACCGAGAAGCAGTTTATTTATGGCTCTGTATTTATGGGCACTCCTTCTCCTTAAAACTATCATCGTTGCTTTTGATAAGTAATTAGAGTTTACTGAATAATTTCCCAATGTAGGTATGAATTTTAAATAATTTTTAATACCATGCAAGTGTTTCATTGTATTGCTGAGTGAGGGATTATCATTATTTATATTGTAGTAGGGTCTGGAGGCTGGGACAGGCACTGTGCGAGTGCATAGCACAGAGATAGTCCCTACCCAGAACAGCTTGCAGGGACTTTTATATCACCAGCAGGATCATGAATATGCTTTTCCAAGAAATAAAAGTTATTTGGAGTTGTTTGCACCTGTGTAGCACAGGCTGCAAATGTGTTTCTTTTTCCTCTTGATTAGGTGGCAATAGTAATTCCATAGCGGTTAATCACTCTGAAGAGGAAGAGCAAAGTCTAGACCATGAGGGGATGAACAAAACCCATGTATTTTATTAGTTAAATTATAGATTTTTACAGCAACTTGGGATAGTGAAAAGTGCCCTTCCCATGGCAGGGCTTGGAACAAGATGAGCTTTAAGGTGCCTTCCCAACCCAGACAATTCTGGGATTCTGTGTTTTTAAGTGCCTTTTATTTGCATTGGCTTTCCAAAGATGATCTGAGATCATGGTTGCAAACTTCTAGCCATGTTCCTATATCTCCACACATGCACTTCAGCTCTGTACAAGGTGAGATCTTCATGAAATCCCATTTCCAGGATTTTAGCAGAGAGGGAAAAGCAACAAGTGGTGGGAGTTGACCAGACCTGGGGGGAGCTCTTGCCAGAGGAGCTGGTTTTAGGAAAGCTGTGTGTCCCAAGCACTTTCCATCAGGTGTGTGACTCCCCCCAAAGCATCCCATGGATGCTCAGCAGGGCAGAACTCATGTCAGGACTGGTGTGGGAGGGAGAGATATCTTCTGACGTCTGATTTACAGATGGGGAAGTCATCTTAGAAATGCTGGAAGCAGGAGTTGGCCAGGCTGAAGGGAAGTGCTAATTAAAGCACATGGTGACAGCATCCATGCAAGGAGGATCCTGGAGAGAGGGAGGAAGCCAAGCCTGGAGAGCAGGCACCACATTCAGAAGTGAGCCTGGGAGCTGGCAGCAGCATCTGGGCTTGCAGTGCCAGGCAGGAGTACACTCTAAAGCACAGACTTTGTGCCCTAAATATCTTTTAGGTGTCCTGAGGTGAATGTTGGTTTTATGGAGAGTTAAACTCGAGCTGGGAACTTTGGAAAATTAAATATCTCACAGTGTTAATATATGGAGACAGCTTTGGGGTTTACCACGTGCACTTGTGTTACAGCTGAGGTGCCCATGGGCTGTTTGGAACTTTGAGGCTGCTTGGATCCTTTGGAACACCACAGAGGTGCCTGACCCCACTGCTGCTCCTGTCCCCTTTGTCACCTGCGGGTAGCAGGGTCGGCCCCCACCTCTGATTCAAAGCCTGTGCTGATCCTGCCTGTGGCAGCACAGCCTGTTCTGGCTCATTTCTGCCTTCATTACTGAGCTTGATTAAACGGTACTTGTACAGCCAAGGGTTGGGAAAACACACAAAGGGACTTTTCTACTCATCTGAGGCACTTGGATACCGTGGAGACAGATGCTGAAGGGAGAGGGAGACGTGGTCTGACATTGCGGTGGCGGTAATGAGATGGAGCCCATTAGGACACGGTCCTTCTGGGATCCAGGTGCCTCCAAGGGAGAGAAAGGGTTCAGACAGAGCCCCAGGACCTGGAAAAGGCTCCCTCTGAAGAAGGAAAGGATGAGCTGAGGTTGTCCTGTCTGAGGGACAGAGTTTTCTGGCTTTTGCAGTAGATGGGGTTGGGAGAAAATGATGGTGAGACTGTTTTGGCCTCAGGTTCTCACGTCTGTATCTTGTTTTATAGAGTCTGTGTGTGCAGCCAGTGATATTATTGGCACTGTTAGAGCAACAGAGCTGCATTTAACCAGCACCTCCTGGGCTGTGCAGCTGCTGTAGCATCACAGGACATGAGCAGAGCATGGGGTGATGCTAAGAAAGGAGATGACTCCTTTCACCTCTCCGTGACCCTAAAGCAAGACATGGTCTCCCAGATCAGATCAAGCTTTGGGGGCTGGGAAAAGCTGTAGAAGAAGGTGGCAACTCTTACTACAGGGCAGCAGTGGGTGAGTTTGACCAGCCCTGAGGATGCCAGGTCTGCCTGTAGGGTCCACCGTGAGTGCTGCTGTGAGGCACAAGGCTCAGCAAAGACAGGCCTGGGAGTGACATCTGAAGATGAGGAACAACTTCAAACTAGCAGGCTCATGGTCTTGAACTCTCCTGCTCTAGGCAGTCTTCTCTTAGATTTTTCAGCCCAATTATTTTTGTGCTGTCCTTCCCGTGCTGGAGGAGTGCAGAGCTTTCCTCCCTGCCCGTCTGCAAACCTCATCATGTGCTTCATTTAAACATTTTCCTTTTGCCCGTTCTCTGCTGCTGTGAGGGTCTGGGCCACGATGGTGGCTTTCATCCCTCTTTCCCTGTGATGATTCAGAGCTGGTGGCTTTTGGCCCCTGCACTACGGGTCTCTGGTTTGTTATAAGCTGTAGTGAGGTTGTTCGTGGTGCTCTGGTATGCAGAGGAGAGAGAGGTGCTGGGGACTCTGCTGAGTTAATGAACTGGCAGATTGCAGGGGATGGCACTCAGTGACACCCCAGGTCTCTTTGGGAGGTGTGTGTGTCACCCCCTGCTCTCACCCTGTGATCTGAGTGTGCTGGCACGGGGCTCATGTGTGGATTCAGGGATCTTAGGAGATGGTTGAGGCTTTTAACTGTGGGCTCTGATGGCCCTGCTCTTCCTCTCAGCAACTCCAAGAGCTCCTGTAATTAACTACACATCCTCAAATCCACTGCCTCTCTGAGGCTTCAGGACCTGCCAGTGCTTCTGACTGCTCCAGTGCCCTGTGAGTCTCCAGACAGGGGTCAGCTGCTGTCACAGGAGCTCAGAGGCTCCAGGCTGGAGGGGCAGGAGCAAATCCCCATCTTTGGACTGAGGACTGAAGCACCCACAGACTCCGAGGGGTGTAAGCAGGGTTTGGGCTCTCAGCAGCCCCAGCTCAGCAGGGCAGGGCTGTGGTAGGTGCCAAGATCACCGTGTGATGGCAGAAATGACGGTGATGGCTTTGCTGAGGATGTGGAGAGGACAATGCCCTTGCGGGAGGCGGTGCAGGGAAGGAGCTGAGCCATCCCGATCCCTTCTGGAATGATCAGAGTTAAACTCCGGCAGCAGGATTGCTCACCAGTGATTCATCAGCCTGAGCATCAGGGCGGTTCTGCCTTGCTGTCTGCAGAAATAACACTGGGGAACGGGGGAGGGGGACGGTGTCACCCCAGGGAGATTTGGGTGGCTCTGAAGTGTCACCACGTGGAGAGCCCACCAAAGTTGGGGGTTCAGAGGGGAGGTTTGCAGACTGGAGGTGCTGCTGGCTCGGTGGATCTCCGGTGTCTCCCTGACCATGTGTGGACAATGAATGCTCCAGCCGTGGGTGGACAGTCAGGTTTGGGGTGTAGAGGTGCCTGCCTGCACCTGAATTTCACATTTTAGAGCAGAGAGCTTGAGCCTTCTCCTGTTGCTCGACCACAAGCAGCACCTGAACCATACAAATCCCAGACAGACTGAGTTTGGCAGGTCAAAGCCTCCCTGCCTTTATTGCCTCTTCCTGACAGCAGCCCAACCCTCCACCAAATAAAAATTCAAAGCACGGAGCCAGTTAAAAACATCAATTAGCTCTAAAACAATTATTATTTTTTTGAAATGCTATTTTATATATGCAATAACACAACACAATAATCCTGGGTTATTTAACAGAGCATTTACCATGAAAACAGTCATTACTCTTTAAACGCTGCTGACTGTACAAGCCTCTTAACATTAAATGGCAAGTGAGGAAGAAGTCTTGCCATCAGAAATGCCACATTCTCCTGAATATATTAAAAACACTGGCAGTGAGAAGCTCGCTTCCTGACTGAGGGGCTTTTCTTGTGCTGGGAAAGCTCTTGAGATTCTGGAGCAGCCCATGGAGCATGGGAGTAATGTCCAAATTTTGATTTGTTCGAGTGTAGGTGTTTGTTGGAGGATATTAGATGGGTCCAACCCAGCTTCACTGTAGTCCCACACCTTCCCTATGCCCCCATTCCTCCATTTTCATCATCAATTCTGCCAGAGGAGGTTCAGATTAGACATCAAAAGATTTTTTTTTTGTTTTTTTTCACAGCAAGGGTTGTTAGGTATTGGAATGGGCTGCTCAGGGAGGTGGTGGAGTCCCCATCCCTGGGGGTGTTCAAAGAAGGGCTGGAGGTGGCACTCAGTGCTCTGGGCTGGGTGACAAGGTGGGTATCAGTCACAGGTTGGCTCAGTCTGAGAGGTCTTTTCCAACCTAAGTGGTTCTGTGGTCCTGCACCATCCTGATCCCCAGGGGTAGCAGCCAGGCTCGTTATCCAGCCTAAACTCACTGGATTTAGCAGGTTTAATAGTCTCAATAGGGCCTATCATAATGCACTGATAAAGATGTTTTTTGCAGCTAAGTCAATAATGAATTTAGTAGTAAATTCTGCATTTTCCTCCTTTTGAGGTTCAAGGGAATTGTGCTGGATGTATATTATTTGCTTATTTATTAGACCTCTTCTAGCTACCTGGCACGAGCCCGAGGGAGCAGATGGAAATACCATTCTCAGGCTACCAAAAGCCTTTGGTTTAAGCAAAATAGTTGTGTTTAAAGATTAATTTAAGATGCTTTAAAAATTGAGCAGGCCATTCATTTTTAATATTGATTGATATTATTATAAAAGATTCAGCTGCAACTCTTCTCACCAGGACCTCTCTTGGCGCGCAGACAGCGCGTTTGTCTGTGAGGGACGTGGCTTAGTTATTTTTAATCTTTGATACTTGTTCTTGTGAAATTTATGGGAAGCATCGTCTCGTATCTGGCACATCAGAGCATCCCAGGCGGGAGCTGGGAGGGTTTGGGGAGGAGGTAAAGTTGGATGAATGGCTGGTGGGGGTTGGAGCCTGTGTCTCTGCTGGATGAAGGAAACAGCTTGGTACATCTTATTCCAGCAGCATCATAGGACTGGGAGCAAATCTTCCATTAAACTGAAAGAAGCTGTGGTACAGGAAATGCTGGGGACCTGAATAGGCAGAAAATAAAATCTGCCCAAACAGCCAGGAAGTTTGGTTGTGCTTCTTGCAAACCTGCTATAGTTGATTTTTAATTAAACGTTTTTTAAGTGGAAGGGGAAATGAAATACTGGCAGAGTGCCCAAGCCTGGGCACCTCCTTTGCATTGGCATCCTGTGATAGTGTTTTCTGGCAAACTGGTGACACAAGGCAGGAACCCGAGCCCTGGAGGAGCTGAGTTTGATGCTGAGGAATAATTCTCCAAATTACATTTATTTCGCAGGCATGAAAGGTCACAAAGTGAAGGAAAATAAGAACTGTATTCAATTAGACAATTTGATCAAAATAAATCTGTCAAGATGGCATTCCTGCTGAGGAATCAATTGACTTGGAAAATGAAGGCAGCTGCTGCTGCTGCTGCTGACATTATTGTTGTTATTATTATTATTATTTTAAATTAGCTGCAGTACCTGCCACGAGTACCTGAGCTGGAGTGCCCGAGTGGCTCAGATCATCTATCACTCTTATTAGATATTAATACATCCTCCTCTGCCTTGCATTTAGTGGCCTGTTAATGGTCAAGTGGCCCCAGAGTGCTTCCTGGGAGGCTGATGGGAATGCTTAGTAATGAGAAGGGATAGCAAGGTGCTTTTTAAAATTTTTTTTTATTATTATTTTTTTTTTCACCTAGAAGGTTTAGGGAATAAAAATGCTAGTGAGATAGAGAAGAAGCAAGAACACACACAGCTGGTGTGCTTGGTCAGACATGGCTCTTGGTGGCTCTAAATCAACCTCAGTAATATCCCTGCATGTTTCTTTTTGTTCCAGCAGAAAAGCACACAAATAATTGAACTTATGGCTGGGGGTTGGTAGGAAAGAGGTTTTTTCCTCGCCATGTTGGTGTTGCTCCTGCTTCTCTGGGTGTGCTGGCTCTGACTGGCTTGGTGGCACTGGGGTTGTCCCCATGTCTTGATGGGCAAAGGAGTTTGCCAAGAGACACTATGGGAGGATGGGATAGAGGGATATGATCCATCAGGTTGGAAGCTGAGGAAAGACTGAAGTGGGCAAAAGCTAGCATGAGATGTTCCCTTAGGGAATAAATTACTTTGCAGAGGAAGAAATCCTCCTGTTGGAGAGAACCTGAAGCCTCCACAGTCCTCTCCATCATCTGAGCTATTTAAAACTTAACTTGATAGAGCACTGGAGAATCACAGCAAAGCAACAGGCCTGCCCCAGCTGGATGAGAGCCTGGAGAACTCTGACAGATCCTTCCCAGCTTTGGCACTTCCCTTTGTGCTGCCGTCAGCCCTTGGCGGCTGATCCGGCGTCACCTCCTGGGGATGTCCCATCTTTGAACGTGTGGCAGGTAGCAGAAGTGTCTCAGAGTGTCTGGGCTGCCTGAGATGGGAAAGGTGATGAGAGAAGTTTCCTTCATCTTTTACCAGCTGGGGTGTTTTACTTTGTATCAGGCAACATTAAAAGCCCCACAGAAAAGAAAGAAAAGACACCAAGCTTCTTTAAAGACAGATTTTATCACAGCAATGGGTTGCTCTGCTTGCCAACTGGCTTCAGCTTGGTGCAGCTCATCAAAGAGCCTCTTCCCATGCCTTGGGCAGCTCTGCCTGGATACAGTTTGTGGCTAGGAGGCTTTGCCTCAGGTGGGTCACCTGAGTTGGCACCAGATCCTCCTCTCTCTGTCTCAGTAGGTAGCTCAAATGTTAGCAGTAGGTGGCAGAGAGAAACAGGGTCCTCCTAGACATCTGATAGGTACCAGCACTTGGGTTTGGTACTGGCACCATGCTCCAGATGGGTTTTATGGGTGTGACTCCATCCTTCTCCCTTAACAAAATCATTTTTATTGGAAAAGCCCTCTAAAATCATCAAATTCAACCATTCCCCAGCACTGCCAAACCCACCACTAACCCATGTCCCCAAGAGCCACATCTGCACATCTTTTAAATCCTACTACTGCCCTGGGCAGCCTGTGCTTGGAAACCCTTTGCTTGAAGAACTCTTCCCTAATATCCAACCTACACCTCCCCTGCTGGAACATGGGGCTGTTTCCTCTGGTCCTGGTCCTGTGTGGGCATCAGCCTCTTGCTCTGGGCACTGAGTGGGTGTAACTGTGCCCACCTGGGGACTCTGGGGCAGGGGATGTGCATTCAGAGCCAGGCTGAGGAGGGATGCCTTTGCACACCTGTGTGTGCAGGTGATCCAGCCGGGTTCATGCGGGGGCAGTGTGGTGGGAGAGGGACCTCAGTGATCACCTCCTCCTCCCATTGCTTGAATTTTTATTGACTGGTGATGACAAACTGGTTTATGGACAGATCTTTTATACCCGCTAGGACTCGGCAGTTATTTTTGAGATGATGCTTTGCCTCAGAATCTTCCTTCCTTCATCCTTCATAAATCTTGAGCGAGGCTGCTGCATTCAGACCAAGCTTAATATTCTTCTTGCAGATCTCTGCACCAAAATGGCTGTATCCAAGCAGGGAGGGGTTGGCAGATTCCCCTCCACCCCTTTGCTCTGCTCTCCTCTAAGGCCACCTGAATGTTGGGGTCTGTAAAAAGTGTGAGATCCTTGGAGAGGGGAGGACAGTGCTGCCTTGGGGGTGTTTGTGAGAGGGTCCAGGGCGTGGATATGAACCTCTTCTCTTCCCACCAGGGTGTAGCTTGTGAGGAACAGGTTGGAGTATGGAGGTGGTGGTACCACCTAGGGAAGAGCAATGAGGGCAGTAATAGCAATAAAAGAATAAGGAAAAGATATAAAGAGAGACTTATTTTGCAGCTGTATTGCTGTTGTTGGCTTTTTGCGAGTGAAAAGCAGAGGAGAAGGAATCCAGCCCCCTCATTTCACCTCTCATTCTCTAATGCCTTTGGTTGCAAAGGACAGATCCCATTCACTTGGCCTTTCTCCTCTCCTCATTAACTCCCATGACCTTGAGGCTGTGGCAAGAGCAAAGCATTTATCCCAACAAAAGGATTATCAAAATAAATAACCAGAGTTTTCAGAAAGGTCGTGTCCCTCACAAACCCAGGCTGAGGCAAAACCTCTCAGCTCAGCTCAGTTTGGGCTGGCTTTTCTTCCCAGTGTGTTGGGTGATAAATCCCACTTGTGTCACCTCACTTGTGAGCACCATCCTCTCAGCAGAGCTGGAGAATATTTTCTGGGAGCTGCAGGAATGGGGAGTGGAGCATCCCTGTCCCCCAGGGGTGTCTGAATAGCCCTGTGTGGGACCCTGGTGTTGAGCTGTTATTGTTGCTGCTCTTCCCAGACCATTCCAAGGATCTCCCAGTGGGGTGTGACCCCACACTCCCTGTTAGCAGGTCACTGCAGAAATCCTCCTTTAGACAGTCTCCTCCAGATGAAATGGAACTGAGGAGTTCAAAACTAGGGAAAAAGATGCTGATTGTTAAGAAAGTGTTAGATATAGAGTTAAGAACACAGTAGGATATGGAAACAAAGGTGCAGGTGTCTCGGGAAGTGGTTCCTACAAATACACCTGTGTGTAGGTGTATGAATGCCTAGGTGGTTCCCAGATAAGCCCTAAAAATTGCTAAAAATAATAATATTCCCTCTAATTTTCAGATCCTTTGGGATTTCACTGCTGTGGTTTAGTTCAGGCTGGGCTAAAGGGACAGGGCTTGTCCTTAGCTTATCAGGCAGCACCTTCTCTAGCAGGTGGGCTTTTTTCCATATTTCCTACAGCAAACTTGTTTCTGACTGTCTTCCACATTCAGTCTCTCTGCAAAAGAGTAAAATTCATGTTTGGTGATACAAATGAACGCAGCTGCTTCCAGGAAACCCTTGGGAGGCTGTCAGGAGCAGGCAGGCATTGCACACCCAAGCCTGGAGAGCCAGGAGCTGAGCTGCTGGGAGTGCAATACCTGTGTGCAGGAAGAACAGAGCTGCCTCGCTGCGGGAGGTTCTCACATCCAGGGTGAGATCCTGCCTGGGATCTGAGCTGGCTCGGCTGCTCCGTGCTTCCCTTCTGCTCCTCTTGGTTCATGCAGCTGGGGAATAAAAAGCACCTGCCTTTGCTGCCGCTGTCTGAGTGAAGTGTTATCAGGTTTTATTCTCCCGCCTGTCTCCCTTTTTCACACCTGTGTATCACAAAAACGTCTCCTATCATCACATGCCCCGCGAAACTCTCCTGGAGCGTTTATCTATTCGAGAGCAATAGCGGAGGATGTGATTTTGAGGCTGGCATCCTCCCTCTGCCTTTCATCCCTTCTCTTTGACATGATAGAGCATCTCCGAAGTTGTAAAGAGCATCTCTCTTTGTGTGGGTGCACCTGCTCCGTGCGCGCCGTGGGCGGGGGTGCTGTTAGCGGGGGGAAATCGGTGAATAATTTACCAAGCAACCAAAAAGGACCTGTAAAGCTTTAAATTATTAACACCCAGTTCAGTTCAGAGGAGAGATGCTGGAGCTGTTTGCTTTGGCTGCAGGCTCTGCCTCTGTGTTGGGGTGGCAGGAGTAGGAGTGGCTCTGGAAGGATTCTGATGCTGTGGTCATGTTCAGGCTGGAAGAGCATGAGGCAGGGAAAATAAATAATTTAAAAGATCCAGATAGGTGTAATGACAATCCCAACAGCTTTAATTATGTAAGCTGGTGATGCCCTTCCCTGGGAAAGAGATAAAAAAATAATGACCTTTTGTTTCATTGCCAGATAAATGGCATTTTCTTTCATTGCCTCCCTTAATTCTTTAGGAGGCAGAGGAGCAGGTGATTCCTCTCTCCTTTCAGGAAACTGGCATGGGGCATTCCTAGCCCATTCCAGAGATGCTCCTACACACATTTAACCTGCTGATTCTTTACCTGCATCTTTGCACTGCTGCATGATTCCTTTTGAATTAGGTATGACAATCCCAGCCAGCAGCTGCACCTGGAGCCCAGGCTGGGGTGCTCACACAAACCACCAAAATTCCAGCTGTTTCTGGCAGGTGAAGGTGCTGCCCAGCAGGTCAGATGCTGTTCCCCATCCAGGCAGTGTTTGGTGGGATTAGAGCCGAGCATGAACCAGTGCTGAACCCGAATCAAGGGCTGCTGTTGAAGGGGCTTTGCCTGCTTCTCTCCTTTTCTTTCTTTTTTTTTTTCAAGTACACCAAGAGCTGGGAGTTAATTCTGGAAGCGTCACTTGCACAAGGATGTTTCTGGCAGGCTCGGGGTTGCTAAGTGTAGTTAAGTGCCTCGAGCATCCCCAACTACTCGGCTCCTTGATTTTTTTTTTTTTTCTCCATAAAGAGAAACTTTCTGAAGAGGAAAGCAAGTGCAATCAGCCGTGCTAAATAATCCTGTAGGGTGCTGCAGGAGGTGCCATCAGCACTGATGTGTGGGCTGCCTGGGCTGGCTCCTTCCCCAGTTTCACCCCATCCATCTCTCATCTCCTTTTGCTGGCATCTGTGGAATAGGGAAGTGCTTGGAGCTGGGTGTTAGGAGACCTTCAGGAAGGTGCACTTGGTGTCTCTGAGATGCTTCTAAGAATCTTGCTTCTGATCACATCAGTGCAAGATGGGTTGGACTGAGATGTGCCAGGATGGAGAGCTCCAGATGTCTGTGGCACCAAAGAAACTTAAATCTGCTCATTCTCTGCAATTCCCACGTGCTCTGGGACACTGGGAGTGCATTTAGGCAGCAGTGGGGTGGTCTCTGCCCTGTTCCTTCTCTGGAATGAGGTGGTTGGTATCACCAAGGGCTCTGGAGGAAAGAGCTCATTTCTGGAGTGATGTAATTTGCCTCTGGTGTTTTCAGGGAGTATTTTTGTAACTGTTTAAACCTGGTAAATTGCTAATTACTTAACAGCATGTTTCTGAGAGGAGCATAAAGAGAAGGCTCCAAAGCTTCTAAGTGGTTCTTAACAAATACAAATTTCATTTTCTATTAGGATCTTGGAATTGGTTTCTGAGGTGGTTAATGCTGCTTTTTGTAGTTGTTTTGAGTCCTGTTTCTGCAAGTGTAGGAGCCAGCCCTATGTAATGCAGGTTGAACCCCAGAGCTGATTAACTTTGGTGGTTGCTCTCACTCCTGGCTCCTGGCGTAGTCCAAGGGGCCCTAGTTAGCCCTGAGTTGGGCTGAAAAGCCTTGCTGGTGAAGGATCATCCCTGTCCTAAAGCTGCACTCATTTTTAACTAATTCAGCACAACAAATTCCCTCTTTTTCCTCTCTTTTTTTCACTCTCTTGTCCTATTTCCAGGGGTGCAAGAGGGACTGAAAGACCCAAAGCTTCTTCGCCTTGCCTGCCTCTCATGCTGCAAAAATTAATAACAAGATTCAGCTCCTGAGTCTGTTTTCCCAGAAGTTTATTTATACCTGTGCTTAGTGTTGATTCAGCTGCCTCAGAGGCATCACTCAAATTCACAAGAGCTCTCATAGAAAGGAGAGATGAAAACCACCCTATCCAGCTTCTTCTTCTTTCTTTTCTATTTTCTCTCTCCTGCACGCTCGCAGCACTTGCCTCCAAAGTTTTGAGCACCAGGAAAAAGAAGTTGACACCAAATGTGTTTCAGAGCCCCTGTGTGAGCTGCCGGCCTCTCTCCTACTTAGGCCTGGCTTTGCAAAGCGAGGAGCTGAGCTTAGCAGACCCCTGCACCTCAGAGAGCCCTCTGCCCACATCAGAGGAGAGGAGAAAAGGCTCGACAGGTGCCTCCTTGGCCGTTCCAAATCTCCCACCGTCGGCACATTTGTGTTAGATATTGATTTCTGTTTAATAGAATAAGCCAGGAGAAATCACACTCTTTGTTGGCGTTCAAAGGATAAACCATAAAAGCCATTAAGAAGTACTGTAAGCGGCGGGATGATTAATGAGACTTTAGGTGCATTCCACTGACTGCTCCCAGATAATGTCTTTGAAAGATCCCGTTGCTTCTGGCTGCAATTCAGAGCTATTTATTTGCAAGGTGAAGCTCTGAGGAGCAGGGCTTCCAGCCCTGCCTGATACTGTTACAGAGACAAACTGGATGCCCCCGATTTCCCATCTCCAGAGGGATCTTTTTGCATTGTGGTTTTGCTCATCAGCCTCCTTGAGATACTGGGGAGGACAAGTGAAAGATGCAGTGTCTGCCCTCAAATCGCTGCTCTGTGCCTGTGGTGAGAGGCTACCTTAGGGAGATAGAGCCATGGGCTGAAAGATCATAGGAAGGAAGTTCTTTTGGGACATACTGATCCTGTTTGTGTTGTTTTTCCTGGTGCTTTCACAGTAGTGTGCTCCTGCCTCCAGGGCTGAAATCCGCCAAAACCTCTCTGCTGGGTCTCTGTGTGGGTCAGCATCCCACAGTGAGCCCCAAAGTGTGTGTATCAGCATCCCACTGCCACCCCAAATCTGTGCAGGTCAGCACCCCTCTGTGAGCCCTGGCAGACCTGGGAATGAATATTTCTTTCCAGTCTCTTTCATGACATCTCTGTGGACTTTTGCTTCTCGGGATTCCTAAAGTGGGTTTTTTGGGACAACCATTTTTCAGCAGATGGGCTCTCCAGGGCAAGCTAGGAACAATTTATCTTATTGGATAAAACCAGAGGGGCAAAGGGAGTTTCTGACTCAAGGTCTAATCCATTCTTTCCGCTTTGTTTTTCCAGCTGCACTACTTGCAGGCTTCAGGGTGTGATGTGCAGAGGGTGGGGTGGCTGGAGGAACAGAGCTGCTCCCTAGACTGGGGCCATGCAGCCCCACATCCCAACTTCCCCACCTGCTCTGCCAGTTTTCTCTTTTCCCTGGGGAGGTGGAAGTTATTGTTGTCACAGCCAATGTCGTTTGTTTCTAAACCAAGCCCATCTGCAGTGAAATAATAAACAGAACACAAGGAAAGCGATAAGCTGAGTTAAAAAAACCAAAAAAACAAAAAAACAAAAAAAACCCAACAAAACCGAAAAACCAAACTTTCCCTGTGGCAGGGCAGGATACAGGAGGCAAGAATTTTCTGTCAAGGGAGCCAAAGCTGCCAGAGTTCATCATCAAGAATAATAACAACCAAATTGTGATTGGCAAACTATCGTTGAGGGGGTAATGAGGATATAATCCAGTGCAGCAGAGGAGCAGGGAGGGGGAGCAGGCAGTATCCCATCTTTAGTGAACAGCAGCACTGCTGGAAGGAGGGGAGGGTCCCATTTCTGCTCTCCCTTTCCTCAGTGGTCATGCTGCATCGACAGCCAGAGACAGAATCCACCTTCCTTGCAGTGGATTGGTTTCTCCCGTTAAAGTTGAAGATAAAAGTCGGCTGCTAAATTGCTGTCACTGTTTTAATTCTCCCCGTCTCGCCACCTCCCCTCTTCCCCCGCTGCTTCCTCCTCCTGCTTTTCTCCTTTATTTTTGTCTCCTTCTTTCTCCTTTCTGTGCCTCTCCTCCATCTTTGTTTTGCTCTGTCAATCTCTTCCTTTATTCTAAAGCTCCTTTCCCTTCCTCCGCTCTCCTATCTCCTTTATTCCCTTTAAATTCATTGCTGCTTCTCTCTCCCAAGCCCTCCTCCTCTCTCAGCATCCTCTCCATCGCCGCCAGGCTTTGCAGCCTCTCCTGGGGCCCCTCTGCTCCTCCATTGCTTCCCACAACTGATTTATTGGCTCACTTGGAGAAAATTTGGGCTGGTATTTGCACCTCCAAGATGGTGCCAACAGCTGGGAGGGCACTAAAAGGGCACTGGGGTTGTTTTCAGGATCACAGTCAAGTGCTGTGGTTTGGGCAAGGTGAGCTGCCCTGCGGGTTGTGTTTTTGGAGAGGTTTGAGGGTATTTTGGCTTTCAGCATCATTTTCCTTTCATACCTGCCCTCCAGACATGAGCTCTCGAGCAAGGTGCTCCCCAGGCTTTGCTTCTTGCATACACTCAGTATTTAATAAGCAAAAGTTTGTTGTAAAAACAGCAAGTGATGTGGGGTGTTGGGAGCCCTGGGGTGGGGGATTTATAATGTTTATGAGCTCTGGGTTTGCCTCTGCCACTGACTGCTGCCGGAGATTGAGCAAATCCTTTAATCTCTCTCCTTCCTCAGTTTCTCCAGTCGGTTAAGTGAGGATAATGAGCCATAACTAACTTGCAAGCTGTCGTGGGAATGATTTAATTAGCGGCTGATCTTGCTAGGTGCTGTGGGGCTTCGGTTCCATGGTACAGGAATGTGGATTCAGGCAGGAGAATGCTCCAAGGGGCTCAGGACCTGCAAGATATTTGCCTGCCTAAATACTTTGGGTGATCCAAGCCCCAGCTCATATGGCAGCTCCTACAGAGTTGTGTCCTGGGGAGGTGATGTCCCCATCCCCAGTCCAGCTGTGCCCCACAGCAGCGAGCAGGGGATGCAGGGACAGCAGCTCTGCTGTCCTTTGCCATGTGTTCTGCAGACAGTCCCTCTCCATCCCTCCCTGCTTGCACAGGGGTTAATTGCCTCGTGCATCTGCCAGCCGCAGGGCTTCCCAGCCAGCACTGCTCTTCCAGGAATAGAGGCTCTTGGTTTGCAGCTCTCTGTCATAAATCCAAAAAAAAGGGAGAGAGAAAGAAGGGAGGAAATCTATTCCTTCCAGCTGTCTCTGGCTTACGTGGCCAGCAAGAAGCGCTGGTTTAATTTGGAGTGGGTGGAGGAGAAGCAAAGGTGGTGGAGAGAGAGGTAAATACCAGTACAGAAACACTCCTTGATTCCGGGGATCAGCTGTGCATTCTCTCATGAGTATCTTCCACCCTTCCTGCTCATTATCCACTAAAAAATTCCTGTTTCCCTTATCATGATGCTTGCTGTTTCGTTTGGATATTCTTGGGAGCTTGGCTGCCTTTCTATCCCAGGGTGCAGAAAACACTGAACTTGTGAGATCTGATCTGACTTGCTTAGGGAATGTGTGTGTCCTATTATGCCCGGTGATTTTTGGTTGTAACCACACACCAAAGAAGCATGACAGGGATTTGTTCCTGCCCCCTTCTCCATGCTGGGGCAGCACATGCTCCATTCCAGAGGATTAGCTGACACTACAGCAAAGCACAGCCACTGTCTTTCTTCTGTCTCTCTGCTTTAGTCCCTTAACAAATGCAATTATATTTGTCTTGCATCATCTTTTTTTCTCGAGATGAGCCCATGCTGATCCATGTTTACAATCCCATTTTTCTTCCCTGGCCAGAAAAGCAGGGGAATGGTGTTCACATAAAAGCCTTTGAGAAGCAAAGAAGCTTGTGAAATCTCACCTTGGAGTGACCTTTTTTCCCCTTCCCTTGAGTAGGCAAAGGGCATTGTGTAACCCATCCACTGAATCCTGCAAATCGTTTTCACAGACATGTAAAATATCGGTGAAAAATACTTCATCCCTTTAAAGAGAAAAATAAACAGCTTCTCTCATCATTATACAGTTTCTAGGAAGAAAAACACAGTTGGTATTGACAAAGCTTAAAAAGGAGGAGGGGGGGATAAGAGAAAAAAGAAAACCCAAACTCAGGATGCTGAACTTCTCACAAAACAACCTGCCTTTGATATTTACAGATGTGCAATTTGCTCCTTGTCGGATTTGGTGTGAACCTGTCAGCAGAGATGTGTGTGGGCCCGGGGAAGCAAAGTCCTCCTGATTTTTGGCTGAAGTTGTAGTGGGAGCTGTTTAATGTCTTGGTGGGCATTGGATCTGTAAAGAGAGTGTTCATTGCACCCTAAAAAGCTGCTTAAAGGGTTTTTATTTACAGAATCACAGAATTTAGATTGGAAAATACTTAGAAGATCGTTGAGTCCAACCTGTGACTGATCCTCACCAGAGCTCTGAGTGCCAAATCCAGGCGTTCCTTTGACATCTCCAGGGATGGTGACTCTACCACCTCCCTGTGAAGCCCCTTCAATGTTTAAAAACCCTTTCAGTGAAGGAATTCCTCCAGATTTCCAACCTCACCCTTCCCTGGTGCAGCTTGAGGCCACGTCCTCTTAAACTGTCCCTAAAGGGTACTTTAAATGTCTTCCTAGCCCAAACCTGTGGTGGATAATGATGAGACTTGATGAGCATAGAAGTCTTTTCCAAACTCCACAGTTCTCTGATTGGGGTTGGCCATCATTCTTTGAACAGCTTTGAAGGTGAACCTGCATGAGATAAGCGACTTCCAGACTGCTGTATTTATTTAGCTGAGCTCGGTGCTAACCTGAGTGCTCAGTGCAAGGTGCTCACCTGGAGTTTGCACCACCAGTAGTCTTTTATTGCTCCAAAAATTCCCTTTCCATCAGCTGGGCTTGATTTCAAGGTGTGAACTTGACTTTTCTCGTGACCGGCAGTTGGCTGTGTGCTCTGTTACGTTTTAAAGGACTCTGAGAGCCGTAGAAATGTGGAGCCTTGTCTTTTGCCATTGAAATATTTTTATTCTTTCCCCTTCCTGGGTTTATTGCCTTTGAGTTTTGCAGGTCCCTTTGAAGTAGGGATGAATTTTAGCTATGGAGTTTCATCTCGAGGTGTAGATCCGTGCTCAAAGGAGGGAAGCATTCACTACATTTTCTTTCCCATTCAGCCTATTACAGAGCTGGAATCAAGCTGTGAAATTCAAATGTAAATTCTTCCTAAGCCACCACCAGACGGGGTTTGATTGCCCAGCTTTTTAAGCTGGTGAGCCCTGATAGTCAGGATGGAAACTTGGGAATGGCTTCCTTGGAGATAGGACTGACCACTACTGCCATCCTTCTGCATCCAGAATGCAAGCTGGGAGTGGGGTTGGTGGAAAGCCACATTTTTTCCATGTTCAGCTTCTGCAATCTAAGCTGTTGCTATGTTTGCCTCCAAAATGTATCTGTGATAGAGAAGAAATTAAGGTTAGAAAATTATGGGACCCACCTGGGATTCTGGTGGGGGAAAAAATCCATATGATGTCCCACTACCACTCTGAAAGCATCTGAGCATTTTGTCCATGGCATCCCCCTTGTTGATTTTGGGTGAGTGGGATTTCCTTGTGGCCCTGCTGGCAGAGCTGCCCTCAGTGTCTAATTGCCCGTAGTCACAGCTCCCAGCTCGCTCCATTTATATCCACAAACGGGATTACTGGGAGCCAACCAACTTCAATGCCAGCTGCAGAGGGATGGAGGGGGAGAGGGGAGAGCAGGAAATGAGCCGTGCAGATGTTGGAGAGTGAATTAGCCTTTCAGAGTGTTCTCCATGGCGAGGCAGCCGAGGTAAGAGGGAGCAGGATGCTGACAGCATCCCTCCAGCAATCCCTCATATTTACTGAGGGATTGAGATGAGTTTGTTCTCTTCTAGCAGATTGAAGGCTGCAGAGACCTCAGAGCCTCCTAAGGGTGCATGGCATGGCTTAATAATAAAGAATGAGTCAGGTCTTCAATATTTTACATGAAGATACCAGGCTTAAATAATAAATGAAGAAAAATTAATCAAGGTGTATCTGAAGGGGGAGGAATGGATGTTCCAATGCAGGGAGTTTGGGAGCAGCTCGGCAACTGTCAACACAGAACAGAAATGAAGTTGTACCTAAAAAGCAGCCAGAGAGATGTCTCTAGATGATTTTCCTCTTCCTTTAAACACTGTGATTTGTTCTGGGATTTTGTGCTAAAGGATTCACTGGTGCCCAGAAAGAGTTGTCCATGAGCAAGAAAGGGACTTCACATGGAAAAGTTGTGGTGCTTCAGTTCCAATCTTGTGTGGTGGGTGGAAAAAAAGTGAGGAAAGGCAGAAATAAAAATGTAATGGAGTTGAATATCTCTAGTGATGCTGGGTGGATGCAAATTCAAGCTGGGCTCTGGGAAAGGGCAGCTGTCTGAGGCACAGAGCTTTCTTTCTCTGCCCCCCTTTTTCATCCCTTTCCTTCCCATCAATGTTAGAGTTCCTCCTGCTGATCTGTGCCAGCCTTGCATCGTGTGGAGGGTAGGATAGACCCCATCACATCTCCCTCTGCCTTTCGTACTTCTTTGGTGCAGACAAGCCCAGGCATGAAAGCACCTGGACTTATTTCCATTTAGATGGTTCAGAACAGCCTTGTGTGCTTAGATGTTCGTCGTCCTTTGACTTTCAGTGGGCTTTGGCTCTCAGATTCCTTTGCAGATCTCAGCTTTAAGCCTTGCGGCTTTCCTCTCCAACGGAGCCCCGTTTAACCTTTCCTCTTGTCTGAGGGAAGCACATCACATTAGCCCATGCACACAGATGGAAAATGGAAGAGCACCTTTGCCCTTTTCCGTCTTCAAACGTAACAACTCAGGGATCCCCAGTAAAGGCTGGATTTCCCTTGTGAAGCTGTTGTTGGCAAAAGACCTACGGAGGTAATTGGAAAAGTAGCCAGGTTTGAGATTAAAGTTGTTCCATCAGCTGAGACATTCGTCAAAAGCTTCCTCTCTGGCTGATTTACATAATGCTCTGAACCATTTCGGGAGGAGTGTTGGGAATCCCATAATGCAAATAACCCCTGAGCCTCTATAATCAAACGCCTTCACCTGATCCAAGATGATCCCAGAAAGAAATTTGCCACATGTTTTACCCAGCTCAGCAATGTCTCCTCTGCAGACGGAATTGTTAACAATATTCCGACCTGTTGGAGCACAACATTGAAACGTATAGAAACAAGACCTGCAGCCACGTTCTGCAATTCAATCGTGTCTTTATTGCGGTGGTGGAGGTGTGCTGCATATTAGCAAGGATTTTTTTTTTTCCCCTGACTAACCTTGGCCAGGTTTCATTACCCACTCCTGGCTCTGCTGGGCTGTCTGTCTGTGTGGGTCTGAGACCTGTTGATGGGAAGGTGACCGGATTCCCACCCTGCTGGGGATGGGGTGGTGAGCATTGGCCTCCATATGCTTTATCTTGCTAATTTATAGAATCATTTAAGTTGGAAAAATCTCTCAAATCATCAAGTTTGAAAGGCTGAGAGTGATCATTTAGCCTGGAAAAGGAAAGGCTTCAGGGTGATCTAATTGTGGCCTTCTGTACCTGAAGGCAGCTGATAAGAAAGATGGAGAGATACTCTCTACAAAGGTCTGGAGTGACAGGATGAGGGGCAATAGCTTCACACTGAGAATAGGTTTAGACTGGATATTGGAAAGAAATTCTTGGCTGTGAGGGTGGTGAGGCTGTGAGGGTGCCCAGAAAAGTCATGACTGCCCCTGGTCCCTGGAAGTGTCCAAGGCCAGGTTGGATGGAGCTGTGAGAACCCTGGTCTAGTGGGAGGTGTCCCTGCCCTTAGCAGGAGGTTGGAACTATATTCTCTTCAAGGTCCTTCCAAGCCAAACCATTTCATGATTCTGTGATTCATTAAACAAAATGCCCATCTTGAATTCCCACCAATGGCCAGATGGAGACAGGAATGATGGGAGAGGATGTGCTCTTAACTTCTCTGGATTATGGTGTTGCTGCATCAACTTCTGTATGTCCACAGAGAATTCCCCCTGCTGAGGATCCGGGCTCTAATCCTCTCTTCTTTTTTTCTCCACTTTTATCTTCTGGAGAAGAACATTATATCTCTTACCCGCTCGGTAGTTTCTGTTCCTCAATTGAATTATACAGAGGGTGCACTCGAGTGATTTTTAAATCTAAATGAAAATGTAAAGAACTCTTTGCCGGAGTGCCGAATCCTGCAATAAGGCAAATTGTTTGACTTCTTCACACCCCCATCTGGCCCTAATTGATTCTTGTAACCCAACTGTGATTTCTAACATGTTCCAGGCAGAGAAATCTACCGGCACTAATTCAACACGGTGAGCACTGGTTCGGTGTTTAATGCGACGATGAGATCAATGTCCCTTTTGAGAGAGCCCCAGATTGCACGTCACCCGCCCAGCCACGGCCAAGCAGCAGCTCCAGGGCAGGCTTTTGCCCAAAACTTTGTTTTCAAAGATGGGAAAATAACTTTTTTTTCATCCCTCTCTTATTCCCCTACCCCCTTGAACACCTGCAGCTCTTTCTCTTCCCATAGAAATCCCACGGGAGGAAGCTGCTCTTTCGGGAGCAAAGATTAAAAGCATTTTAGATGAGTCTGTGTTCGCTGTACCCCTGCTTGTGAACCCCGGGATGTTTTGGCATTTGGATTCAGCCTGTGGCTTGGACAGAGGTTGAATCCTGTTTCTCGGCAGCAGCTTTCCAGAGCCTCTTCCCTGCTGTGCACAGCAGGGATCCAGGGGCTGTCGTCCAAGGATGCCTTCACTCAGAATTACAACTTGGATCCTCCGGAGCCGTGCTATGAATAGAAGGGTGCTTTTGCTTTTATTATTACATTTTTTTGGACTATACTAAAAATATTGGCTTTCTAGATATCCTTGGCTTCTTAATAAATGAGCTGAGAGCATGAACCTTTGGGTCTCATCCAGCTCTTGTGTTGATCTCTGCTGGGAATAGCAGGAGGGCCCAGAAGGAGTTCAGCCAGGTCTTTGGAGCCATAGAGGAGCCAGCCATAATTTCTCTATCTCTACAGCTTTCTGGAAGTGTTAACGTTTATCTCTTTGCTCTGGGCTTTCAATGTCAGGGAATTGGAAGCCATTTACCCTGATCATCATATTTTAAATGAGGAGTAAGGGCTGTGTTGGTGGCAATATACAGCCACAAGGCTTTTCCACTGGAGTAGGATGAGTCATAGGAGAAGCTCTTATGGAAGGGGGTTTTCGTGGAGAGGAGGTGGATGTCCCTGCTGCCTCCTGCAAGTGTGTAAGAAATGCTTTGTGGTATGGTGATGACTGTGGGACAACACTCCCCCACCTTAGGCTCAGCATTGTGCAAGGGTGTTTCAGTCATTGCCTTGGTCACTCATTGCTCTATTTTCCCCTTCCCACCTCCTCCCCAAGGCATTTCTAGCTGCCAGCACTCAGTTAGAACAATGTGGCATTTTAGGGCTGAGTGTGATGAGACTGGCAGGCGACAGGCAGCTCGATGGCAGTGAGTGATGGGGAGCTGGGCTCCCAGTTGGAGATGACAGGTCCAGCTGACACCTCGCCATGCGTGTGGGCTGCTCCTCAGCTGTGCTGGGGGAACAAACAGCATTGGAAAGTGCTTTTTACTTGTCCAGCAGTTGTTGTCTCTCCCGGGTTGCTACACTTGTGTCTCCAGATGCCATAAGATTGATCTTCCCTGGCAGGGTGATGGTTGGAAGCTCCTTTTTGACCACAGCTAAATGGATGAGTTGACACCAAGAAGGCAGCGTGAGCCATGGCTCATCATGTTGGCCACAGCACTTGGCTTGTTCAGGCAAAACCCAGGCTCACCTTCCCAAAAATTGGGCTCACAGGGACTTATTTGTGTGCTGATTGCTGTGTGTGATGGTGGGTATGGCATGGATGAGGGACAAGCTCATCCTCTGCTAAAGCAGACCTTATAGCTCCAGCTCTGGAGTTGTTTGCTGTAGTTTCTCTTACATAGCTAGGCTGAGATTTAAAAAAATAGGAAAAAACAGATGTTGGAATCAGTGAGATGAGATTTACATACATAGAAGGGCTAAAAAGCTTCATTTTTGTTTGGTTTTGTTCCTCTTTGTTTGCTTTCTTACTTTTCAGAGTGTTTTCACATTAAAAATTCAAGATATGTCTGTCTTCTATTTTCTGGGAGGCTCAGAGGACATCTGGAGAACTTGTTAGGATGTTGTTGTTTGTGACATGATTTCTTTGGAAACTAAGGGGTAGCTCTGGCTGTTTGAAACCCCACTTTTGGTGGTGGATTGTGTTGCCATCTCCTTTTGGAATTGCTTATTTTGGAGAAAAGCTCATGAGAGAGATGTCCTTGTTAAACCCTGCACCGTGAAATAATGGCTCAGAAAACCTTCAGTTTTGGGGATCCTCTAATGAGCCACCCCAGGAGGCACAGCTCTGTATTCTTGTTTTGTCTGTGGTAATGGGAAAAAAGAAGAGGCAAGTCAAGTAGTGAAAACATTTTTTCAGTTCAAAAAATGAGAGAATGGGCAACCTCAGACCCCGCCTGTCTGTATGCACTGCTTGTAAGTCGGGGGAAAAAAAAGGCAGCACCCTGCTTTTTTCCATTAAGCTTCTTCTATAATGTATTAATAGAGAATTATATCCTCGCTATAGGATTATTAAAAAAGAAGGGAGATAAAAATGATAGAAATGAATCCGTGTGCTATTATGTGGATGACAATAGATACACTTAAGCCTTCCAGCCCTGACCTTGGCACATGTTTCATCTCAACTCGCGGAGAGGCTGAAATTGATACACTGACACTTATCATTAATATGAAGAACCATCATCTTCCCCCAAGAGCATGAGGAGGTGGGAAGCATTTTGCCAATGCTCTGAGAGGCAGAGAAGGGCCTCTTCTTGTCCCAGTGCAAATCCTTATGTCCCACTCCCTGATTTTTCTTTACCTTTTTAAATTAAACCTGCTACAGAAGTTTGTGTGCAAGGTGCCATCCTCCTCTCTCTCTGCCCTATGCTCTCCATTTGATCATGGACTGGTTTGACAAGGAAAAGCCTATTCAAACCTGTCCCAAATGCCACCTCAGCAATGTGAGGGGACCTTCAGACTCCTTCAGTTTGGGGCACATAGATGGGTGCTAAAAAAGAGACTGTGTGAGAATGAATGAGGCCAAAAGAGAGTTGTTTCTTTTCACCAAATATTCAGCAATTTGAGTCTCCCCATATCTGGAGACAGCTGTGAACTTTCCCCCCAGTGCTGTGCATCCCTTGCAGAAGCACAGCAGTGGCAATATCCACAGTTCCCCATCCTCTCCTGCATCATGTCTTCCCATGACTACTGGGGAGCTTGGATAGGGAAATTTGTTTTCCAGGAACTTCCTCTGTCTCTGCAGTTGGAAAGAGGGCAGATTGCTGCTGTGGATTGTTGCCCACCAGGAGCAGATTCTCATCCTGGCTGGTGCCCCTGCCTCCCAAACAGCCCAACCCAGGATGCTTTCCCCAGACTCAAACTGCCAGACATTGCTGCCATCTCCCACAGCCCACTCCATGTGGTGGAGGCAAAAGATTTCCACTCTCCCTTCCTTCCTCAAATTAAGTTTGTTTAGCCCTTAAGCTCCTGTGAATATTGAGAGGGAGAAAGAGCTGTGTAATGTAGTGACAGTTGTGCTGTGTTCCTGCTAATGCAGATATCATTTGATCAGCATGATCCTCCACAACCTCTTCCGAGGATTAATAATGAAGAACGTTTCACTGGAATGAAACCTGAGGAGCAACAGATTTAGTTATCTGAGTGCTCCAGGTGGGAGCCAGCTGTGAGCAGAGCTTCCAGGGAGAGGGACTGGTGGTGGGTGTCTCTGAGGGAGCTGTGCTCCTGAGATGCTGCTGAAGAGGGGGAGGATTCAGCAAATGAAGGGAGACAATGGGAGGCAGGGCAAGGCTGGCAGCTTTCCTTACACTTCAGCACAGAGCCTCCCCTTCACCTCAAAAACGGGGACTGGCCATGGCACCTCCCCATCCCTGCACTTTCAGCATCACCATGGGATGCTCTTGTGCTGCTGGTCGTGGCCGTAGTGCTGAGTGACCAAATGGGGATACAGCATCCAATTTGGCCACAAAGGAACAAAGCAGGATGGCTGGGAGGGCACACAGGAGGAATTCTCTCCAAAGCCCTCAGCGTGGCAGCTCTGCTGCCTCTAAACACGCCGTGTGCCTCTTCCTTTCTTTCTTTATCTCGCTTTATTTATAACTCTGGTTGGATTTTTTTAATTATTACTATGATTGCTCCTGCTGAGCTGTAAAGGCAGTGAGGAATAAAGGGGAAAAAAAATACTAGGGCAACCATATCAGGCAAATTGAACTGGTTTGTTATAATCAACAGCTTTTGCTGTATCCTTGGCTTTCCATGGCTCTCTCTCCATAGTCCCCATGTACATATAGATGCTCTCCCTCCTCTCAATTTCAGTGTCAAGAACTTTATTGGCATGACAAGATATAGTGTGTTTCTGGAGTTAGTACAGTCTCAAGTGTGTATGTCTGAGAGAGGTTTTCACAGTAGTAATTGGGTTTTATACAGTGTGTCCAGTTCTATATTCGGTGGCTGAGGCGCAGCTATATCAGGAAGCCATTTCTGCCACCTCTGCTTGAATTATGCAGAGGATTTTTTCCCTCACTTTTAAGGGCGAAATAGAGGTGGTTGTGCAGGCAGTTTGCTCCTTGCCCCCACTGCTGTGTGGCTGGAGGGGATCCCTTGGCTCAGCCTTGTATGATGAGTCTGTTCTGGCATTGCTGTCGTGCTTATTTCTGCCCCATGGAATCAGACCAAGGGCAATCAGTGGTGCTGTGCCTTCAGAGTGGACTGAAGGTATATTTATCCCCTGTGCTCAGTTGTGCCTTTGTCCAGATGCTGGCTGGGTGCTGCTCTGGGAGAAGAGTCTCATTGATCACAGAATTCCTAGAGTGGTTTGGCATGGAAAGGGTCTTAAAATTCATCTAGTTCCAAGCCCCCTGCTGTGAGCAGGGACACCTGCCACTAGACCAGGTTGCTTCAGGTCCCATCCAGCCTGGCCTTGGACATCCATATGGCCAGAGCTTGCTCCCTTCTTCCCTGGCTGTGACCTCTCTTCTCCCTCCCCTGCCTTCTCCATACCTCCCCTTGCCATCATCTTCTTTTCCCTCACTTTGCTCCCTATTTATTTCAAGATTTCCCTTGTCCCTCCATGTCCCTACTTTCCCCCATGGGGATATTTCCTGGCCCCAGCAGAGAGCAGGGTGGCACCTGGGCTGTGTACAGAGTTAAGGGACAAATGGGACCAAGAGCAGCCAGTCCGTGCATCAAGGAACCTCTGCTCCAAGAGGCGATGAAAGGCAGCAGAATTGGAAATTATTTTATTTCAATTAGATTTTAATTAGCTGCTGTCTCCCAGCCGCTGGATCAGTCAGCAAATAATTGAAAAGCAACAATATTTGCATGTGGTGCCTGAATGAAAAGCTGTGTCTGATCTGTGGCAGGGAGGCTTTGGGGAGATAATTCCCAAGGTCAGCTGCTCCTCAGTGGTAGTTCAGCGTGGACAAGTTTCTTGAAAATAACCCACTGTAGCCTCACACTAATTTTACAGTAAATTAATGCCAAGCCGGCATTTGTATGGATTTAATTAGCAGGCAACACAAACTTTTATAAACCTTTTGCAGTGGCAATTTAAACCTGATTGCAAAGTTATTAAAGGCAGCCATGGCAGGCTGGTTCCAGGAGTCTGCAGGGACCTAAGGCAGGGGGGCTGCACGCTGTGTTGGTGCTGCTGGAGCTTTTCATGCCCTGGAAAAACAGCAGAAACCCTGCTGACTCACTGGTGATGTGCAAGGCTCAACCAGGTGTGTGTCAGTGTGCACCACCTGCCTGGAGTTTGCTCTGTGGTCAGAGCACAGCCTTGCTGGTCATTCCTCCACAGGATGCATTCTTATAGAGATCTGCTGGCTCCCAAATCTCCCCCAGGTTGCTGTTCTGCCCTTTTCCAGGCAGTTGCCGCATGGTTTTTACAGTAGCTACAAATAAAAAAGCCACTGCTGTCCCCTCAGCACAGGCAGAGCCGTTTCTGAGCAGGTCTGTGGCAGTAACGTGTGGCGTGGTCCCTGAAGAGAGCTGCTGGAAATCACAAGATCATGAGTTTCACAGTACATATCTAGAGCTGGTGTCACAGATAATTAAAATAAGCGGGTTAGGAGCCTCGCTTGGGCACGTGGATTACAGCTCCTGTATTTCAGGGTGGGCATGGGTGGCTTGAAGCAGGGATGAAATAGCCCTGCTGCAGTTGGACAGGCTGGATGGCCGTGTTGAGGATATAAAAAAATATTTATACAGTCTGGAATGATGGGAGTTTTTTGAAATGCCTGCAGAATGAGGTAATTTCTTATTTTGCAAATAATTGCTTTTAAAATTTACCTATATCTCTATATGTATGTGTGTATATATAAGGGAAGAGACAGTTCTTGGCAGAGAAGGTTTAATTGCCAGCTTGCCTCAATAAGAAATAGGCAATAGCAGCTTTTAATTACAATTGTGGCAAGTGTAGGACACCTCAGCAATCAGGCCTGTCCTGTCCTCCATGCTTCCCTCCTCACATGTTGGAGGACAATGGCAAGTCATTAACGAGCTATAATGGGAAAAGCCGTATCTAATGATTACATTCTCTTAGCGAGGCCGGGCGGGTGAATAACCACCGGGGTACTTTTTCTTCCCTTTTCTCCTCGCTAATAGCCTTGCTGGAGCTGCTGAAGCCTGGCCCAGCTGCCGGGCCACTGACTGCTCTGCTTGGCTCCCGGTGCCGGTGATTGAGTGCCCAGCCCTGTTCTGCTGTCTGTTGCACCGTGTAGATCTGGAGTCGCTCCACGGGCTTGCATTTGTCTGACATAAATGGGAGCAGAGCCTGGCCTGCTTCAGCTCCCTTCCCTGGTAGCTGGAGGAGAGCTCTGATTAATGATTGATTGCCGGTATTAATTTGCTGCATGTAAGAGGTGTCCAAGGACAAGGTTGGAATGGCTCTTGTGTATCCAGGGGAAGTCAGGAAGAGCTGATGGCTTCAAGGGGAGCTGTGTGCTGGCAGACACCCTCCCTAGAGTGGCTGAGAAACAGGAACCCCTTTGGGAAGGTTTTGAAGTGGCTGGTTAGTTGCTGTGAAGCTATTCTCTCCTTAGCTGATCTGTGCTTGTACCCACCACAGGTCCCTGGGGACACAGCCTGGTTTCCAGAGGTGCTGTGCTGGTATTTTTCCATACAGGTAGAAACTACTGAGTGTCCAGCATCACGAATCTGGGAATGAGATGTTCAAGGGAAGCTCTGAAACTCCAGGAATGCTAGCATGCATTCTATGGGTCATGCATATGATGAAGATGGAATGCTGGCCTTGTTGGAGAAGCAATTTTTGAGATTTTGGCCAGAAAGGATCCAGCTTTTAAGCTCTCTGATCTTTTAAAAAGTGGCTGCAGAGGCCCAGACCCTTCCCATTCCTGATTTCCTGGTGCCTATTACAAACTTGGATCTGGGCACGATGGGAAAGAGGGAAGTGCTAAAAAAGCCACAAACGCAAAAGTAGATGATCTGGGAGATATTTCTAGATGGATGTGGGTAGCAAAATGAGAGGAGAATGCTATTTGCATCTTGCAACTAAAATAAATGTGAACAGGAGAGGGGTTGGCAGTGCTGAGTCTGTTGATGTGTCTGATGAAGCAGAGCTGATTCACCTGGAAGCTGACACAGCTGTGTTAATGTGCCGGCACACAGCAGCTCCTGCCTGCCTGTGAGTCAGCCCCGACGGTGCCCAGCCTCACCTGGGACTTAGAAAAGCTTCTGCCTGCCTTTGTTTGGCTGGAGATGGTTCCTTGCTGAGCTCCCACGCACGCACCCAGCTCTGGCTGCCAGGCAAAGGAGCAGCGCCCACCGGGCCGAGACGTGGGCTCAATTAACTGTGTAAGCATTTCGATTGCCACTCGTTACTTTGTTTTGAGGGATTGGGGCATGTGCGCAGAGGAGCGGGAGAAAGGAAGGACGGGGATGTGACTTTTTGAGTGTAATCGCAGCGATTTATCCATTTGCAGTTGGGAGCACAAGTGAGTTGGCAGGCAGGGGAGCAACAGCGGTGCTGCCATTTGGGATCAAAAGGGGGAATGAAAACCCTCAACCTTGGGAGCAGAGAATTCTCCTGCATCCCCCGCCTGCTCTAAAAATACCCACTGGTAATCAAGCTCCTGCCGCTCGCCTTTGTGTCTCCCTTGTTGCTGGTGCTTATCAGACCCTCAGGTATAAATAGCAGAACTCTTAACGACGGTGCTCTCCGTTGTTTTGATGTCCCAAATGCTGTGGTGGTGCTCAGTGTGGTCACACAGACCCTGGGATGGCACACAGCCAGTGGACCAGCTTTGCCACAGACTGAGGGTGGTGCTTGGGCACCCACACATGGGGCACTTAATCGGAGAAATGCAGCACTGGAAGGAGATGCAGCTGTGTGTGCATGCAGGGAGACAGGCTTGATGCTGCTTTTTTGGAGTTCTTGTATTAACCAAGCCAGAAATTACTGCTTGGTCTGTTGGATGTTACAGAATCATAGAATGGTTTGTGTTGGATGGGACTCTGGATCATTTCCTTCCGCCCCCTGTCGTGGGCAGGGACACCTTTCACTATCCCAGGTTGTTCCAAGCTCCATCTAACCTGGCCTTGAACACTTCTAGGGATGGGGAAATCTGTGCCAGGGCCTCATCACCTTCACAGGGAAAAGTTATTCTTAAAAACTAATCTAAACCTTCCACCTTTCCATTTAAAGCTGTTACTTCTTGTATCTTTCCCCACCCCTTATCCTTCAGTCTCAGGAGCTTGAGCTCCTTGTGTAACTCCCAGAGAAGCAGGAAAGGGAAGGGACAGATCTGCAGATCAGCTCCTGTCCCTGTGCACCAGGGCTGGCTGTTTGTGGAGCCAAGCAGAGCTCCTGGAAAACCTCTGAGTGGGACCCAAAGGAAGTGAGGGAGATGCGATCTCGTTTTTTCCAATATGTCAGAAGCTGTTACAGAAAAGAGACCGATCGATTGCTCTCCGTGTCCACTGCTAGACAGAACAGGAAGGAATCAGATTAATTTGCAGTAGGGAAGATCAAGGTTAGATATTTGGGAACAGCAGTCTGGTGCAAGCATTGGAAAGCACTGGGAGGGGATGGGGAGATGGGTGTGTCTCATAACAGGGGGCTCTAAGAGCAGATCAGGGGATGGGATGGGGACAGCTGGTGCTGCTCTTTGATGGAGTCTGGAACAATCTGTAAGTGCTGCTTCCCAGTGTAGTGTTATCCCTCCCTGCCAGATGTGGGCACAGTGATGGAGGCTGCAGGAATACAATGCTTATTAAGCAATTACTGGGGGAAGCAGAGAGGTGTCTCCAAAGTGGCTTCTCTGCAGCTTTCCTGTGCAAACTGTCTCGCTGAAATCCAAATGTCATCTGTCATCAGCAGCTGAACAGCCTCTCCGAAACCTCCGAGTGGGACGTGTGCACTGGTTCATTACAGCTGTCATCCTGCTGGTGCTTGGGTTTATTTGTGGTGGTGGTGTTGTTCACAGAGAGCCTCTGCTGTGTGTTTTGGACATGAATGGTGGCTCCAGGGGCTGGGAGCTGCGAGAACGTCCATCTGCTTGCTCCGAAGGCAAAGGCTGTGTCAGCACCCACCATGGTTTCCTGAAACCATGTAGGGATGGAGTCAGAGCATTGATTTAGGTTGGAAATAACATTTTAGGGCCATTGAGTCCAACTGTTAGCCCGGGACTGCTAAGCCCACCACTAACCCATGTCCCTAAATGTCACATTTCTGTGTCTTGTAAGTCCTTATAGGGATGGTGACTCCACAGCTGCCCTGGGCAGCCTGTGCCAGAGCTTGACATCCCTTTTGGTGAAGAAATCTTTTGTAGTATCTAATCTAATCCCTCTGATGTTGCCCTGGCCCCTCCTTAAGCAAAAGCAGCAGCCTTCATTGCATCCTCCGTGTTCACTTTTTTGCAAGGACTTGGAGAAATGGGACCTTGATGGAAGGATTTGAAGGGGATGGGATGAGTAGGAACAGAGTGGGTTTCCAAAGCTGAAGTCTTTGTGGGAGATGTGGCTTGACTTTCTCCTATACCCAGTGGTAGTTTGGAACACATTGGCATCCCTGCTGTGTCCCCGGGGGTAGGTGTCCATCTTACAGCTTCCTCCACTAAACCAGAAACTCTTCTGTTTCCAGGAGGGAATTTCTTGAGACCCTCCTGGGTAGCACAGAGCACAGCATCCTCCTGTCACAAGAAACTTGCCCCAAATGTTCCCCACAGTCTGTTGTAGGGTTAAAACATTCCCCAGTGCAGTCAGAGAGGGGATCAAATGTGGAGCCAGGAAAGAGGAAGCCTAATGAGTAGGTAATTAAAGGATATGCCAGGGATAGATGGATGAATGGAGTGAGGGAGGATGTGGAGGGGCTATAGAAACACATTAATACATGTATGAGGAAGGAGAGATGGACGACAAGATTAATTTACGATCATTCCTGTCTATTATTATTCTGAGTCAGACACTCAGATCACATTTGGAAAGTCTCCAAAGCTGCCCTGATGCCATAAGGTTAATACAAGGCCAATGGCTCCACGAGCTCCCCTGGGCTCGGAGCCGGATTAGACAAACGCCAGCTGAAACCTAAGGTGGGCAGATAGGGGAGCAAGAGATAAGAGGGTGAGCAGAGGGGTTAGAGGGCTTTGTGGATGGGATTAGTGAGAGATGATACGGGCTGGCACCAGCTCGGGGTCACCAGAGGAATGTTATCATCTGGGATGGCAGCAGTGCTGAAGCCCAGATTTATTTTAGGAGGGAGAAAGTAGTGCCTTGTGGTTTGTGTGATGGGATGGGGCGAGCTTGTAGTTGGTTGTTCTTCTTTCTTCCTAGGTTAGCTGAACTTGACCATTGCATCTCAAATCCCTCTCTATCCCAGAGGTGCTTCAGCAGCTGCTGGCAAGTAGGGATTTTGGAAATCTGTGCTGCCCAGGGGCTGCTGACTTCCTGCTTGGGGTTTTTATAGGCCTTGGCTAATTCCAAGGAGCTGGGAGCAGTGAAGGACTTTGTAGGGGGTGGATCCTGAGTTCAGATCCCTGGGAGAGGTTGGTTTGCTGTAGCTTGGGGCAGAAGCTGCCGTGGTACCCAAGCAGCAGTACAGAGCATTCCCAGTTTTCCTGTGTGTGGGTTCTGTGCCATGGAATGGCCCTTTCTCCTTCTCAGGGTTAAACAAGTGGCTCACTGGCCTTGCCCATGTGGATTGGAGGGGGTCTGGAGCTGTGGAATCCATGGAGGAGTTCAGCAGCTCAGGAGAGAGGAGAAGTACTTCACAAGAAGGGGTGAGCCAGGAGACTTGCTGGAAACTGCAATCGTTAGATGTGCTCCTCCTTGGAAACCTTCTGAGTGTTTTCCTTCCCCTCACTCCTCATCTGAAGTACAGCTCTTTGCTTCAGCTCCACAGGCTGGGTGGGCTGAGATGGATTTCCCTTTCAAATCATAGAGACAGGGCAAAGACAGCCCAACCAGAGGGATTTAGGGTGTGCAGGCAGGGAAGGGAGTTGGGAGGGATGAGGGACCATCACCTTTTGTTTATTCCTTGCTTTAATAATTGGCTGATTAAGTTGCATTTTTATTTGGTTTCAATGGCAATCAGATTGAGAGCTGTAATATCCACTCACACCTCATAATTACTATTAATTTCTCTCTCCTCTTGTGAGGCAGGGCTGGGGTTGGTAGAGGCAGCTGGGAGTGGGGTGAGTGGGATCCCAGCACTTGGCATATTGATGAGCTGAGGTAGTGCCTGCTCCTTGGCCAGGGGCCGAGACAGAGAAATTGGAGAGGAGGGAGAGGGGGTGAGGAATGGGGAAAATCCACCTTAAATCCCAGACAAAGGCAAACCCGGCAAAGTGTCAGAGTCAGCACAACAGGCTGTGTGAGTCTAATTACCATAACGATGTGAAAGAGCCCAATCAGCAATCTGGGGCTAATCTTTCATGTATTACAGGTCTCTCTTTTCGGAGCGCTCCACAGCTAAATGCATTTTTAATGAAGATATTCCTAGACTTGCAGATAATTTCCCACTCTTTACAAGGAGGGTATCAGAGCTCATTAAGTGGGTTGTTCTTCTTTTTATGTATATATATATGTATCTCTGTATGTATATATATACCAGTTGTTCAGAAGGCCAGCGTCAGTGTGGCGGGAAAAGGAAGAAATTCCCCTTCTCAGGGAGGGAGAGATGTGGTGGGAGGAACAGCTTTCACCAGCAAAGTTTGCTCTCTGCATCTCCCATGGTTTTGCGTGCTTTTCCCCCTCTCTGGTGCAGCCAGATAATAAAATATCATAAAAAAATAGTGAGAGTGGGGATTGGGGTGGTTGGAGCAGGATGGTTTGAGGTGAGGCCAAAGCCTCTGCAGCTATTGCAGCCTCAGCTATGGCTGTTGAGGGACTGTAATCATATTATTGCTCTGATGGTGATTTCTCCTATCACTTCCTAAAGTGCTGTCAGATGAAATCTGGCTGCAAATTAAGGGAGAAGCTGTGGCTGGCCTGCAGAGGATGAGATATTTGGGGAGGGAGAGGGGCTGTCTCCTTCCACTCCCCAGGATCTCAGCAGATGCTTTCATGGGGAGCAGGGAAAAGAAAACAGGGAGATTGCCTTTAAAGCCTCAGACAGCTGGCTCCTGACAGGAGGAGAACGCAGAGGGTGTGTTTCCAATTATCTCTGTAGATGGGGCCAAATCCCTAGAGGGGACGAGGAGCCGTAAGTCAAAATGAAATCGAGGAATTGCCGGAGAGAAACTGGAGCGATGATGGGTCTTGTCCGAGAGTGGCCGTGTGGGGAACGTCACGGTGCTCAATTATAACCTGCCTGAAGGGAAAAGACTTTGAACTCGAGGGAAGAAGTGCTTGCTGTGAGCCTGCAAGCAGGAGGGTGTCTGAAATGTCTCTGATGCTGTTGGATCGTTGGGTTTTCTCCTGGGCTGTGTGTTGCCAAGTCTTTATTTGGGCCTCAGCAGCAGCACTGGGGGCTCCTTCCCGCTTGGGATTTAGCTTGTAAACCTGAAAACTGAAAGGCCTCTGGAGCATAGAAGTCTTTGAATACACTCTGGATTTGGGCTGGAGCAGCGATGTGTTAGGTCTGATCCCTCGTTTTTGGGTTTGAGCCTTGCAGGAGCTCACTTTGTGGCTGAGACAGACTTGCCTCTTAGGTCTGGATGTTTGCTTTTGGTGGCCAAATTTCCTGCTCCTCTGGCACCTCCTTCCAGCTTGCAGGGAAATTCTGCTTGGACTAACTTCTGGCCTTGTATTGGGATAACAACTGTGTTGAGGAGGCTGGGGAAGATGAGGGATAAAAGGCTTCATTTAAAGGCAGGACCAGACATTTCTGGAGAGAATGCTGTGCTGAAGATGCTGGGAGCAGCTGCTGGTACATCCTGAGGGAGTTGCTTCCTTCCTCAGCCTGTCCCAAGGGTATCTAGCAGGAGGCTGTGGGTGCCAAGGGGTTAAAGAGTCAGAGGAGCGAGAGGAAGACAGCAGAACTTTGCAGGGATGATGGACACCACCAAGGATGATTTTCTCTCCACAGAATAGGACATTGATCTGTGATTAGAGGAGCTGAAGCTTTTAGAGTCCATCAGGTAGGAAATCACATCATTGTGGGTTCAGAGGTCAGAGAAATTGGGGAGAGTGTTAGGAGAGAGGAGAGCTGACAGAGCCTCTTGAGGGGCTTCTAAAGGCAAGGAGGATATGTGGATGCAAAGCTTTGAGGGTCTTCAGGTTGGTTTGGCAGCCTAGGCAGAACAATTGAGACTTTCCTTATTTGGACACTGAGTATTGGTCTGGTGTTTTTTGTGCTGTGGGTAGCTTGGGGTGGCCAGGCCAGGCCTGAAATCACAGCTGTGATCTCACGATCGTTTCTCCTGTTGATGCTAGAGATGCTGCTGCTGGACTGAGTGTTTAAATACCATGAAAGGTTGATGTTTGTCCCAGGAAAAGCCACATGAAAACATCACCCCAGTCCTCTTGCTGATGAGGATGTGCTCTCTGGACTGAAACACCCGCTTCAAACAATCCTTCTGAGTTCATTCCTCCACTTGGAGATGCTCCTCGAACTGGAGTCCTTCAGGCACTTAAATTTCACTGGGACTGGACTAAAAATAGCTTGTGGAGCCGGTGCTCGTAATGCAGTGCTTTGATACTGCACAGAGGAGTGAATAGATTATGTGTGAGTCTTGATGCCTGCTGTAAATAACTGGTTGCAGGAGCCAGGTGGGTATTATGGATTAATTCAGTAATTGGTCCATCTGGAGCATCTACTTACAATATCAATTTTTCCATGTACCTCTTAATATCTTGAAAGGAGCTTTAGGAAGATGCAGACGCGTAACGAGGAAAGGAAAAGTAGGAAGCGCTCATTTAGCAAGAGGATGGAGGGGAGGGTCAGGAGATGAGCCATCAGGTAGGCTGGTAAAGGGTTACTCTCAAGCAGATCGATCACGTGTAATTTGGCCTTGCTCTGAGAGAAAAAGGAGTAACAAAGGTAGGATAGATTAAATAGAAGACAAAGGGAGAGCGTGTGATTACAGCCTCTCCTGTCCTGCTTTTCCCCAGCCCTGTGACGACAGCTGTGCCACTCATTTTCTGCCTGTTATTTTGCCTCTGGCCTCAGCCCCGTGGCTTCTCAGCGGGGTGTTTTAAAAATATGATATGATTCCTTTGCCTTCTGTGTTTGGAGACCCATAGCAGGCACTGACCTTTCAAGTCTCTTTGTGATTAAAGCTCTTATTAATTTCCTGTGGGGCTGCAGACACTCTGAGGCAGTAAAGTGTTGGGAGTTCATTAACATGTGGGGCTTTAATTAGTCGGCAAGAAATCCCTCTCTGTCCTGATTTGACCAAGGAAGAAAGAGGGGGGATGGTTTGAAAAAAAAAAAAAAAATAGAGAAAACGATGTTGAAGTAAAAATAGTTGCAGCAAACATCTTCACAGTAGGAACAGATTTCAAGACTCATGATCTATTTATCAGGCACTTTAGACCTGTGTGCATGTTCCCCATACAAACCATCAGCCATGGCTCTTTACAGACAGACGTGGGGACAATCGTCCCACTGGCACCCAGAGCAGTAAATAATAGTGGCAGGAAGGGAATGAGCAGAAGGGTTTGAAAAACAAGCCAAGTGAGCTTGTGCAGCAGCTTCTGCACAGCCTGATGCTGCTGTGGGCAGCAGTGCTTGTTCCCAAATTTCACTGGAGGTACAAGAGGATTGCTGGAAAACCATCTGCAATGAGCTTTGGTGTGATGGGGCTCGATTTTTCTACCTTCTGCCATTTCAGTAGTGGCACTGTGTGGGTAGCAGCCCTGTTAGAGGAGATTTAGGTGGAGAAGAGCCCAGTGTTTGGCACAGCAGCAGCCCAGAGGTGCTCCAGCCGTGGGACTGCACTATCAACACGTGGTCTTGGTATTTATTTAAACCTTGGGTGGAATGATGTATGTTTGATTGCCCAGTTGATCTATTTGTGACAAGTGTTAAAACACATGTGCATTGATTTTCTTTGAGGAGCGTATTTCTAAGGGTAATTTAATAGTGGTGTTGAGCATAGCTCTTACTGGCCAGGGAAGAGGCGGAGGGAGGGAAGGGGGGATTAGATGAAGAAGAGAGAGACGCTAATGGCGTTTTCACAATGCAATTGCTTAGGTCAGTGAAAAGCTGTCACAGTTTAATGCACTTGCTTGTTGAGGATGTTATCATATACAGGATTAAGCCATTCCAAAACATGAAAACAAGAGCAGCTTGTTAGCGAGGGAAGCTGTTAAAGAGCTGCTGTTGCAAAGTTATGATCTCTGTGTGGAGGGAGTTACTCTGTGCCTCTCCTGCTGCTGAGGCTGTGGGGATGCTCTTGTCTTCTGGGACCAGCTGGTCTTCATCTCCTCTTTTTCCTGGTGGAGCTGCTCCTTGGCATTTGATCCTGGATCCTGACACGTTGTTAAGGAATAGGCACAGGAGGGCTAGAGTCTGGGTGAGGGTAAATCCATGTGCATCTCTTGGCTTCAGGCTGAGATGTTTGGTCATTCCATGGTGCTTTGACCAACAGCAGCAATTCAGTCTGGGGCTCTCTGGGCATGTTCCTCATCTGGCAGGGACAGTGAGTCCAATATCCACATGCCATCTTCTCAGAGCCTTAGTAGATTTACTTCTTGACTACTAATGAGGAGTAAAAGTTTTTCTACTGGCTCAGGCTGGGATCTAAAAGTCAAGCTGGGCTTTTCCAGGTGAAATACTGTCTTTGTTCTTATCTGTGCAGCCTCCTTGTCTCATGTGGGGTTGCAGAACCAGTACTTGGATGGCAATAACACCTCTCATCACATGGCAGTTGGGGGAGGCTCCATTCCTTCCCTGGCTGACTGTGTGGCTTCCAGGAACAGAAAGCATTACAAACCTGTCTGTGTCACCCAAAATCAGCAGCTCCAGCTCTGGATATGTGCGGGGAGCTGCTTTGTGGAATAGGATGGAAAGGCTGTGCCATTTCCCCATTGCCACTTTTCACAGAGGGTTATATTTCAGTCTCTCCCTGTGCTAGCATGTGAGCTGCTCTCTACCATATGTAATATTTAGTTCTCCATCCAATCTACTTTCAAATGTTGAAAACAATGGAGCATCTCTTCCTTCCTCCTGGGAGATGGTTGCACTGCCCTGTAGATCTTGGCATCAAGAACTTTTTCATATAGGCACTTGACCTAAATTCTCTCTCTCTCTCTCTCAAATAGCCTCAGTTTTTGCCCTCTGGCAATATCCCCTCTTCCAATATCCCTCTTCTTTAGAGTGTTCACACTTGAAATACTTACAGTTGCAATAATACAGGTACCTTTATATGTATTGTAACCAGGCCATAAATTCTGCTGGTTGACAAGGTTATTGTTATCTGGCTTCTGCTATGACCTACTGTTAAAATACATGACATAAATTACACAGAACGTATCATACAAGCCATTTTTCCTTGTATGAAGCCTGATAAATATTAATGGCCCATTGCTGTAGCTTTGTACTGTAGTAGGATTGGAGTCAATGAGGTTGATCTGAGGCATGATAATTGCTGGTGGACATGGACCCCAGGCAGTGCTGAATTAGCTGTCCCTCCAAGCACTCTGCATTTCTGGAGCGCTGAATTGTGTCTCCAAGGGGTTAATTTTGGCCTCTGCTTTTCTCAGATTCTGTATTATACAGAATGAAGGAAGATTCAGCTTGGATGAGACAAGTCTACCCAAAACACTTCCTGTGCTCATTTGTCCTCACTTGGTTCATCTATAATATTAAATACTTGCATTTGGTTTTGCCAAAGATGGCAAGGCAGCAGTGTGGATGTCACCTCTGTCCCCAGGCCCATGTCTCTGCTCATTCCTCGTGCCCTTGGGACCCATTGCCCACACCTCCCCTTATCTCCCCAATCTGAATTTTCAGTGCCTGCCAACTGTAAATGGCATTTTATCCGCTGGAAATGTGAATCCGGTCAGTGGCGTCGGCTCCGTCATGCTTATCAGAAATGCATTATCAGGTGGGGATTAGACAGAACCTCGTGCTCTTGTTGCTATCCATGCCAGGCGAATAATGAATAATGAAAATTCCCAGGACCAGAGACAAACACACTTGACAGGCAGGGAAGCGCCTGCACTGCCTTTCACTCACTTTAATGTGACAAACGTGGCTCCTTCAGAAATCTTTCCACTCCATTCACCACGGCTTTTTTTTCTCTCTTTTTTTTTTTTTTTTTTTTTTTTTTTTTTTTTTTTTTTTTTTTTTCCCCCTCCTCCTCCTGCTGCCTCCCCACTCTCCCAGCCCCTTAGCCCCTGTGCCATGGAGGAGGATTCAGGAGGTCACTCCCACCCGGACTTCCACCCAGCTTCACAGAGACTGTTTGTGTTCACTCATGGATGCTGTGTGGTTTGGGTCCTCACCTGCTCTGAACTTGGCTGTTGCAGTGTCTCTCCCCTGTTGTCAGTGAAGCTTTCACAGGAGGGCAGAGCCTGGCAGAGACATTGCTTTGCTCACACAACCCTCACTTCCATGGCCACACTGAGTTTGGTGGGGATGAGAGTAAAGGGACTGTGTCTCCCAGGACATCAGTCCTGAACTTTTCAGTGCTGACCTTCCCCAGCCCTTGTGGTTTTGCTCCTTGCTTCTCTCCCAGGCACTTCAGACCTGTCCAAACCTCATTCTTGAGATATTCTGGTCAACTGGAGTCCTTACCCTTTTCTCAAGGTCAGTGGATGCTTGGATTTATTCTGTCTTGTACCTTCCCCTCCAGAGCTGTGAGACAGTATGCACTTCCCTGGGGCTGGCCAGCCACTCTTGGCTTTTGAAGTGTGTAATACAGGAGGACTGAACTCCTTGTCACAGTCAGTGTAGGAACAGTAGCAGCAGTCCTACTGCAACATTCCTGAGCTCAGAGACAGCTTTCCTGCCATGGCTGTCCTCCCTGTGCCTTCTGCCTGCATGTTCTGTGCATTTCCCATGCTGGGGCAGGAGGATATGGGTTCCACAGTGATTTCACACACAGGTGCAGGTGGCTGTGAGTGAGCTCCAGTTCTCCCAAGTCCCTGCATGGACTGGAGCTTTCTCCAGGATGCTGTAGCCGACCTGTGAAGCAGGGCACTGCTCAGGGAGTGGGGGGGAATAAGGAGAAAGTGTTTGTTGCTGACCAGATATGGGTTTTTTCTCAGGATTCAGGTCTGGCCTGCCTCTTGTCTCGTGTAAATCAGCCCTGGTGATGCCATCTGTAAAGGCTGTCTACAGAGGCACGACTACAGCATGGGTTTTTGTTTTTTTTCCTGCAGTTGTCATCTAGAAGCAGGCAATAAATTTTATGGACCAGGGTTTATTGAGCACAGAGGATGAGGAATTGAGCTGCCTGGCTTGAATCTGAAGCTGATGTTCTGGAGGGAAAAAATGCTTTAAGACGAATGCTTTGATCACTCACTGCCCACTTTCTGGAGGAAGTCAAATGTCCGTGTCCCATGTCGGCATTTCCTGGGGAGCGAGCCCTGGTGCCAGCCATTCCCTGCCTTTGCCCTGTCTCTCAGAGGTGACATCTGTCTCTTTCCCAGCCTGCCTCTTTAAAAAGCATCCAGGCTGCTGCTGGGAGGGCGTCTTGGCTTGGCACTGGTGGTGACAGTCCCTCTTGACACAGTCTTCTTGGCTGTGTGACACAACCCCGTGGCTCCAGCTCTTCCTCCCATCCACCCAGCAGGGAGGGAAGGAGCTGTGAACCTGCATCACATCTGCTGCACAGTGTGAGCCTTTGCCAGCGAGACTCCTGCTCATTAATGTCAAACTTATTTTAGCAAATAATGCACATTATCTCGTCCTGGGGAAGGGGCTGGTGCCAGCAGTGATCGTGGCTGCTCTGGAGGAGATGCAGCTCCAAAGCACTGGGATTTGGGCATGGGGTAGGAGTGTGCTGGGGAGTGTGGGCATGGGATTTGCTCCATCCACAAAAATGCTCTTGGAGTTTCATGGAGTTTTCTTGGCTAAACACAGTAACAGAATCATAGAATGGCCTGGATGGGAAAGGATATTAAAGATCAAGTTCCAACCCTCTGCAATGGGCAGGGACATCTTCCTCCATCCCAAGTTGCTGCAAGCCATGTCCAACCTGGCCTTGAATACTTACAGAGAAGTCACATCCATAACTTGTCTGGCAACCTGTGCCAGGGCCTCATTATCCTCACAGAGAAGAATTATTTTCCGTGTTTCTAATCTAAACCTGCTCTCCGTCAGTGAAGCTGTTTCCCTTTGTCCTGTCACTCCATCCTCCTGTAAAAGTCCCTCTCTATCCTTCTTGTAGACTCTCTTCAGTCCTGGCCATATTTCCACACTTGTCAAGCCAGTTTGTGCCACTGGCCTGAGCAAGAACAAATGGGAGTTTTCAATGCCCCACATACACACAGGTTTTACTTTTTTGGCTTTTTTCTGCATCAAGAAGTTTATTTGCTTTTCTCTTCAAGCACATGGTTCTCTTCACATAGGGGAGCTCGAGGAAGAGGCAGAGCCAGCCTCAGTCCTCTCCTCTCTCTGTCAGAGCTGCAATATTCAGCTGATGCTTGTGGAAAAATTTGCCAAAGCACACCGTGCTGACCGCTATCCCGATTTCTTGACTATCCCAGAGCAGAGATGAGCTGGTGATTTATTGTTCACGGTAGGAAGAGAGAACTCCATCTCTGGTGATGCTCACAGGGTCGCTTCTGTAAGCTGAGACAGCTCATCTGTTTTAGCAGAGCCAGTATTTCAAAGATTGCCACTGTTAGCTGGTCATTATCACCCCCATTTTTCATAAAAGTCAATTGAGGCACAGTGAGAAAACAAGAACTGTGGATAACAAGGAGCCAAAAAATAGCCAGAGGTCCTGGCACCAAGCCCTGGGATTGAACTGTTTTGACTGTGATGCCTCTTTGAAGGCATTTGAGGCGACCTCCTTTCTCTTTGTCCTGTTATGCTGGTTTGTGCCTTCACTGCAGTCTAGATGTGGTTTTATCCATTGGGTTTTAGGTTAATTCCTCCTATAAATATAACACCACATTATAGGATCAGAATGGTTTGGTTTAGAAGGGACTTTAAAGCATATCTGCCATGGGCAGGGACACCTTCCACTAGCCCAGGTTGCTTCCAGCCCTGTCCAACCCAGCCTTGGACACTTCCAGGGATAGGCCAGCCACAGCTTCTTTGGGCACCCTGTGCTCATCACTGTCACTGTAAAGAATTCTTTCCATCTATCAAACCTAAATTTCTGAAGCATCTTTAATTAAATACCTTTAATTCTGGACTCCTTTTCCCTTATGGGACAGTTCCAGTTGACATTAATAAAAGTCATTTATTCCCATTAATGGCAGTTTCTGCTGTTGTGCTATTTTTGTATAAACTATCCTAAAGGTCATGAGCAAGGTTGGGTGAGTGCTCCATGCAGTCCTGTGGGATAATCCAGAGGACACACTCAGTCTTGTGCTCTAACTGGAGTCAGAGTCCTGGGAAACCTGAAAAAATTTGAGAGTAGAGCTTGAAGGAAAATTTCCTTGGGAGTATCTTTTTCCTACTAGAAAAAAGACTGCCTTTGTCAAGAGAGCCACTGACGTGGGAAACATCTGTTCTGTGCTAAAAAAAGGGGGAAAGGCGGATAGAGGGAAAAACTCGAGAATGTGATTTCCCCCTCCCCTCTGCTTGTTAAACAGCAAAATGGAAACGAGAATAATTGTGAGCATATGGGGTGGAAAAAATAATAAACAGGCGAATAAAGTAAAATGATGTTCTGGCTGGGCAGCTGACTTTTTTGGGTTTTGTTTCGTTTGTGGATGTTGGAATTGGTATTGTGGGGGGATATGTTGTCAGTAAAACAGGCAAACAGAGATCAGTCAAATGAAATTAATTGTGAGGCTGAGCACACAGGAGGCTGAACATGGAAATAGCATTGTGTTCATAGGAGCTCTGAGCCTGGGCTGAAAGAGGGGTGGCACTCGTGACCTGCTGGCTTTGGAGGTTGTCCATGCACCCCAAAATCATCCTGCTTATGTTAATGGAGATCAACACAACCAGCTCTCCTAACAGCTCCGGTCCTCTGGGAGGAGGGGGCGATCAGGGAGCAGCCTGTGTTTGGAGGCTCGCGTGAGAGATGAGCACTAGACTGGAGTACTCTTAGCAGATGCCAGTGCTGAACTTTCTGCCTCACTTCAAGCGAGCGCTGTTATTTCTCCACAGCCGGGAGGGGCTGAGCGAAGGCGAGAGCAGAGCTGCGATCCCGCGTAAGCGATAGCGCGTCAGGAGGAACGAAATGCCTCCACTTATCCCAGCCTGATGCCTGAGCAGTGCCTGAGGATCATCTCCCCCTCACTTTGCTGAGCTTGTCCTCCCTCAGGGTGGATGTGTGTACCCAGCCAGGGACAGGAGTGGTGATGGTAGTGAGGGCAAAGTGTGGTGTTTGATCTGGGGTTTGGTGGGTACTGCTTCCTGTCACTGTCCCTTCTCCCCCTGGCAAAGTGACGTTGTGTTTCAATCTGTCTTCACAGCTAGAGAGGACTGAGGGAAAGGGAAACAGCTGAAATCCTGCAGGAAGCAGGTATAATATGCTAGGCCTCCTGATTCCAGCGTGACAGTGACAGCCATTAGAGAGATGGTTTTTACCAGGTGGGAACTGAAGCTCTGTCACCTGTAACACGTGTGCCAATCCTGCGACCCATCTGTCTTGTCACAGGTGCCCGTGCCTGGTGATGGCCATTCCTCAGGTCTCCTTAGAGGAGCCACCAGGGGCATTAAAAGGCCCAGGACACTGTGCCTGTGTGAAGGATGGTCATGGCCATGTTGGCCAAGGGCACAGGGACACGGTGGTGTCCAGGACCATGTGTCCTGCAGGGTGCAGGTGTACCTGCCCTACAGAGCCCATGAAGGCAAAGCACAGGGCCCTGCCCAGCCCCTTGGCTCTTTGGTCCAGATCTCCAAAACCAAGGAATAGGATCAGTTTCTCCTCATGCCTTGCCATACTGCAGGGGAGTTCTCCTCCCCAAAACCTCCCCACTCAAATTCCCAGCTCCAGTCCCGGCTTTGCAAAGCTTCTTGTTGGGATCATGGGTTGGGATTCTCTCCCTTCCTGAGGGCTAGAAACTTGCCTCTGGCCACCTGGTGCACTTGCCTTTGGATTTTCAGCTTCTCATGCTCGTTAGCTCATAAATAATATGGACCAGCAGTGTTCAGTGCTAATTAATTTTGTGAACTGAACCAGGGTGAACGGGGTAATTGCCCGTGGCGTGTGCGGGCCACCAGGTGAGCCCTCCTGCTTTTGCCCTCCTTGTTTAGCAGCTCCTCTCTGTTTATTTTAAGAAGCAGTTGGTCCCTTCTCCATGTGCAGAAGAAAAGCCATGTGATCCAGCCCAGAGAGAGCGCAGCAGGCGCTGAATATTAAATTAAAACACATCCTCGCTTATACACAAAAAAACCCCAAGCTGGAAAGGTTAAGAGCTAACAGAGATCCTCAGAACAGTCTCTGTCTGTTTGGAATGAATTAATCAGACCATTAAACAAATCTTTTAATCTAAAGTATTCCTTTCATTTCAGTACTCTGTAAAACAAAGTGACTGGAGTATTGAGGGAAGAGTTTGCCATCACTGTGCTTTATTTGTACTAGGGAGGCGTTTGGTGCGATGATTTTTTTTTTTCCCTCCCTGTCTTCCTCTTTTAGAAACAAAAGCAGGGTTAGAAAGAGCACATGAGCTGGGACTCAATGGGCATGGAAAAGGCTGAATTCCCATGGTTCACGAGGCATTACATCACGAGCAGAGAATGTTTTTTTTATCTTGGGAGGCAGAGCAAGCATGGGAAGAGGCAACATCTCAACTGGAAATGAACAATATGTGGAAAGCACGGGGTGTTGAAGTCTTGGGATAGCAAGGCTGGAGCAGGGAAGGCAGAGAACATTGCTGAGGTCTTGGAGCCCAGAACAAACAGGAAAGTTGCTTTTGAAAAGGCTTAGTGGAGTTTATCAGAGATGGGTTTGGGGAGTCACGGACGTGCTGGTGGATGCTCAGAGATCTCAGCTAACTGTGCCACAGGCTTTCCTCAGCCCCAGCATCCTCTGTCGAAGGAAGGGTCTGGGAGGATTGTACACATGGTAAAGAGCTCAGAAACTCTGTGTGCTACCTTGGACAGCTCATGTCTGCAAGGCAGTCACTTTCTGCGGTGCTGAAGCCTCTTGAGTTGTTTTTTTAAGTGCATTTATGAAGTTGGTGGTACTTTAAGTTTCCCCTTCCTGTTGGCTCAACTGGGAACCACTGCATTAACATCCAGCTCTTTGGGGTGGCACTAAAAGCAGCTCAGAACTCGAGGATGCACTCTTCCCTTATTCTTTACCCTTCAAACTGTGTCTGATGGCATTTTTAAAGCTATTCCAGTTGTTTGGGTTTTGTTTTTTTTTTTTTTTTCCCAGCTGGATGTGTGCAGGAAGACAACCTAGGAAAGAACCCTCTGACCTGGGCACAGCTTGTGTGTCTGTTCCCCACACCACCCCATTTTGGTACTTGTACCCAAATATTTGAGAAAATGCTACTATCAGAAAAGGGAGAGGCAGAGAGAAAGGGAAAGAAAAACCCAGGTAAAATCAGGCAATCCTGTTGCAAAATCAAATGTATCCTTTTTTTTTTTTTTCTCCCGTATTATTTTTTTCTCCCTTTTTAATACACTCTTCAAAGCTTGCTAAGATTAAGTGCGCGATTTATCTTCGCCAAGTTTGAATTTTAAAAGGAACAGCCAACTGTGTGATCGTATTATTAATATTTATACCTCGTCACAGAATGTTGACAGATTAATTATGCAATATGGTATAAAAATCAGCAGGCAGCGTGGGAGGGCGGTGGCAAAGTTCATGTATTAATAACACAGCAGGGTGGCTCGCACGCTCCCCGTGTGGCTCCCTGTTATCAGCACCTCATCCCGTGCCTGGCACAGGCACCTCCATCCTGCTGAAGGGATGAGGATGCTGACAGCGAGAGGGGAAAGACAAATGGGAAAGGCTGAGGAATCCCAGTTCTTTTGTGCTGCTCCAGGAGCCTTTGTTGGGTCAGGGAGCAGGTGTGAGGAGCTTCACAACCCTTCTTGGCTTGGGGAGGACCAAGAGGTGGCTTGTCAGTGGAGATGCAGGATCAGGAGTTTAGGGTTTGTGTCAAAGTTGTCTCTTTCATTTTGTCTCATCCCTTCATTCCACCAATTAGTCTTTCTCTTAATGAGAAGTATCAGCCTGTTTTGTCAAAATTGCTTCTCTCTCACCTGTCCATGGTGTGCCTCTTCTGAGCTCAGACCAGCACCAGGCAAGTTGGAGGAAGGTTTAAATCATCTTTAGTGGACATAAATGAGATGGATGGTTGTACAGGGAGAGGCTTTTCCTTACCCATGAAGTCAACTGGGGTCATTGGGAACATCATCTGAGAGATTTGTATAGGAAAAAAAAAGGAAATGGAAATTGTTTGAGTCCCAGGGATGGAAGCAGTCATCTGAGAGCACCCTGGTGTTGTTTGCTGCCCAGCCTTGCCTGGAGAACTGAAGTTTGTAGGTGTTGTGAGAATCATTTGTGGAGTGTTACCTCTCAGGATCTTCTCCACTGAGTTTCTCCTAGAGGTGTGCATCCCATGAGCCTGATCCTGTCCTAGAGCTTCTATGCATTGGCATCCACTCGGGTGAGATGGATGGACGGGTGCTAAATTAAGGTCGGGTGTGTGGGTGATTCATGCCAGCCAGCCTGGCTGGACAGCAGAAGTCTGTGCCTGGGAATAAATCCTTCAGCATGGAGCCAGTAACATTTGCCATGATCAGAGCTGCCTGTGCAGCTGGCACAGCTCAGCTGTCCCCTCCGGTCACCCTCAGTTTGAAGGAAAGCTTGTCCTCCCAAAGCCCTTTGGGGTTGCTATTTCCATCCCAGCCTCTCTCTGCCTAAGTGCTGCTCGTTTGGATTTTTTTATTAATTAATCTTTTTCCTCAGTGTTTCTCAGGGGGATGTTTGATATGAAACGATTTGCCTGATCCTTCTCAAATAATCTCAAGAAGCCTCTGGGTCTGGCTGTGGAGTTCTACTTGGGCTGTTAGAGGGTTCTTCGTCAGAGAAGCCCTGGATTTTAGAAAGGCAGCACAGTATATCTCTCCCTCCTGCTCCTCTCTTGCATCCTGCTCCTCTTTAGCCCTGGCACAAGCCCTTTCCTAAAAAAACCCATCCATGTGCAGCCAAGCTATGGAGAACAGCCTTTGGGGAGATGCACAGAGGCATTTCAAGACAGATATCCCAGTTCCAATGAGGTGTTTAACCTGCCAGACAACAAAGAAAGTCGTTTAAGGTGGCTTTTGAAAGCCTTTCCAAGGATTTGGCTTCTCAATTTCCATTCAAATGAACTTTCCCTGTTCCCTTGTGTGCTGCTTCCCGATGCCTCTTTTTACAGCCTCGGCCTTTCAATCTTAATTAAAAAAATTGAAAGAACAAAGGCACAATTGAGCGAAGCACTTCAACAAATGGTTGCAGTAACAGATTTTCCTGGCTTTCAGTGCAGGCTTAGAGGTGTTTAGGGACTTTGCTCCATGAAATTGGGGTCCTAAGGCTACTGGTGCAAATCCCTCCAGCTTTCTCACCTCAAAAGCAGGTCCACATTGATGGAAAATGTTTTGATCCACCTGGAGTGGGTTCTCATCACAGCAACTTGGGTTATAAAAGTTTTTTCACCCCATTTTTGTGGGTTTCTTTTCTAATTGAGATGGAAACAAAGGCAGTTGTTTACAATTTTTTTTTCCTGCTAATGGCAAAGTTGTTTAGAAAATGTTTTCTAAAAAAAATCCTCTGAGTTGCTTAGATTTTTTTTTTTTTTTTTTCCTGCTAATGGCAGAGTTGATCTTCCGGATGGCCAGGCAAGATTTGTCAGCATTATCTGTCACTGGTCCTTAAGTAGATGTGAATCTGGAAATGCAAAGGATTGGCTGCTAGTGAATGGAGATGGGGAGCACAGGGTGAGGGGAATGGCGAGGAAAGTCCAAAATGCCAGCGGATAGAGCCGTCCTCTGCAGCTTCCCAAGCAGAGCTGGGGCTTCCTCCGAGTCTCCTCCTGCCTTTCCAGATGATAAACGTTGGATAATTGATTCATTCCGGCCGTGCCCCACCTGGCTGTCAGCTGTCCCGTTTCCCCCGAGTGCCTGCAGCCGCTTTCCTGTCCTGCTCTGCCGCTCTCCCACCTCAGGAGGACACGGTGCCCTGGCAGGGAGCAGATGGACAGCCCATCTTGCAGGCAGCAAGTGCAGGAGGCTCAGTGCTGAGCTCTTTGGAGGCTGACAGCTACCAAGACCCTGGAATGTTGTGAGGAGCATTCAGGAGAGGGCGGTTTGTCGGTGGGAAGGCGACTTTGGCTGTCTGAAGGTCCTTTTCCAAGTAGCCCTCAAGGTTAAAGTTGGATGCTCCTTCCAGATGGTCTCCATCTGATGTATCTCATTATGGGCTTGAGCTGCCTCTTGTTCCTGGCCTCCCAGTGCCAAGAATAACAAGGAATGGAAGCCAGCAACAGCGATGGCTGCTGTTAGAAGGGTATAAGATGATTTAAGGGTCAAGACAAGACCATATGGCACATCAAGGTCCCGTCGTAACAACCCGGAGGAATATAAAGCACCTTGTGTTAATTCACCCTTCCTGCTTCCTCTCAAGGCTGTTTGCCTTTGTAACCTTTGTGAGAGCAGTTCCCCAGCTCTACCCTGCTCTGATTCATGCCCTGAGCTGTTTTCCAGAGGCCTGTGGGTCCCTCCATGGGGTGTCCTCCCTGGTGGGCAGGCAGGAGGAGCAGAGGCATCCTGGGGTCTGTGGCTCCAGCCTCAGTCTTCTGTCCCCCTGCCTGGTTTAGGGAAAGCCAGGAGACCCTGGGTGTGCAGCTGTGAGATTGGGTGTCATGTGTGATCCCTTTTGGCACCCAAGGGTGTACTGGAGCATTTACTGCTCCTGCCAGCATTTCTTATCCCTGGATCAGTGTGGAGTGGCCTCTTGGTGACATTGACGGCTCACCCCTCCACTGCCTCCAGGCCCCTCAGCCAGCCCAGCTACTAGGCTGGATCAGCCACATCTGGTTGGTCTTTCCTTGAGATTTATATGCATCTGGAGTGTGCTCAGCTTGTCTTCTCAAATAGTCTGGGGCTTTTGCTTGGTTCCCCTGTGGATTCACAGCCTTCCTTCACCAAATTTTGCTAAAATAACACTAATTTCCATGGAGGGAGCACTCTCAGACCACGAGGGACCCCTGCCCTAAGTCGGGAAGAGGGTCTGTCTGTGTCCCATCACTTTAATTCCAAAGTGAACTGCAGCATCTTGGCACAACCAATGCAAGTGCTGTGGCTGCACAGATAAATCTGCATTTCTGAGAGGGAGTTGATGCTGCCTTGGAGTGTCAGCACAGGGCTTGGCAGGAGCGATGCTCCTGCTCCCGAGGCTTTTCCCAAAAAGGCACTGTGCGTGGGTGCCTGGGAGCGCGTGGGCAGCCACACCTCGGGGCCGTGGCTCCTTGCCCTGGTGCTGTTTCTCTGCCCCACTTTGGTGACAGGACAGCCACCACTCCCTGCTCAGCTCTTGTCCCACAGTCCATTTCCCGAAGGAACACTTACAGCGCTGACCTTAAAGAGCAATTTCGGGCAAGCACGGAGCAGCTCAATTGTTCATAAACCTGACATTTATGTCTCAGAGATTCTTCCTCTGCAGGATGCACTGCTCTTTATGATTTTATCAAATAAAATGCCCCTTTGCCCCCAACCAAGCTCTTTCTCCTTCCCCGATGTTTTTGTAGGGCAATCATTGTGAACAGAGAGCTTGGAGGCATCTGCTTGTCCTTAATGTCGTGGCACGGAGAGGGTTGGGGAAATGCTTGTGCAGGCATTAGCGAGCACGGATGGGTAGGACTGAGCTCTGGTCCTCTAATGTTGGTAATTACTGAGCAGGGATTAGGGACTTGCACTGCGCGCACATAGAGAAACTGAGTATTAAATGCAAACAGATCAAACCACCTGACGGACCTGCAAAGTTTATTCCTGATTTTCACTGCTCTGCTGAAAAGCTTCCTGGGATTTCAGATCATTTCCCTGCTCAACATGAGGGTGGCATGGTGGGTTTGGAAGCGGCAATGTGGTGTAATCCCAAAATAGTTGCTAATTGGAGGGTAGGATAACTAGCCAGGATGCAGGAGTGCATCTTCAGCTTCAGACTTCCCATAAAAAGCTGGAGCAAAGGTACCACCTGTGGCCAGAGATACCTGTGTGAGAGCAGCCTTTGGTCCTGTCCCAACTCCATGGGGACAGCAGTGACCTAAGACAGGGTTCTCAGCTGCTCTGCGTCATCAGGCTGACCAGAGAAGTTGTGGCTGCCCTGTACCCTGAACTGTTCAAGGTTGGGTTGCATTGAGCTCTGAGCAACCTGGTCTAGTGAAACCCTCAGCAGTGAGGTTGGAATGAGATGACCTTTAAGGTCATTTCCAACCCAAACCATTCTGGGATCCTGTGTTTTCTGGGGTTCTGTAATCTCCCCTTCCTTAGTGCTGGCCCTGCCTTTCATCTCCTTCCCAGTCACCACGCAAAGAAACCCACTGGATGAACAAACATTGCTTACTCTGACCAGGGCATCTTCTTTCCAGTCTATTAATACCAGCTCCACATGGAGGGCTTGCTACCCTGGAAGTGTTAATTAGCTTCCCCCATCCTCCCTCCCATTATTTTTCTGCCTTGCTCTTTAGAAGGTCTCTGAACCAGGAGATCAATGCCTCCTGCTAATCCGCTCTTCAGCAGCTTAGAGAGGCGCAGCAGAATACTCCGCTTAATTCTCCTCTAACACCTTTGCTAATCATCCTTTCCAGCCCCAGAGCCCCAGGCAGGCGGGGAGGGGAGAGTCCAGGTGGGAAGCACAGCAGGCACTCATTTACAGCAGGACCTGCACAGTGCAGTGGGAAGAGCAGGGATGAAAAACAGTGGGAGGGAAAGGAGGGGAAGATCGTTTGGGATGGGAAGTGTGGCATCAGTGTGCAAGCCATTTGAATGCTCTTGGGTCATAGAATCATTTAGGTTGGAAAAGACCTGCCAGTGGTGCTGCTTCCCATCTTGTCCTCTCCCTCTGTAGATACAGGCTGTGTTGTGAACCTGTGCAGAAAATAAGGATAACTACACCTCTTGGCTTCTCTCTAGCACCCTGGAGTGTGTAAGGGCTTGTCAGGGTGGGTCAAACCCCTGAAGCCTGGGCCCTGGACTGAGCTGTCTCTCTGAGCAGTGTTCCCTGTTGGCAGGGACATGCGGGAGGTCCCAGAAGTGATGAGTCACATCCCTCATGCTGCCACGTCCTCTGCAGCAGAATCATGGAATCATGGAGTCATTATGGTTGCAAAAGACCTCTAAGATCAAGTGCAGACATCCTCAGGCTTTTTGGCTGACTTGAGCTGGGGGCTGTGGGCACTGGGAGCTCTGCCACTGCCTCTCCAGCTGCTCAGTTCCCTGTGCTTGGCCATCCTCCCCTCCAGGGGAGCAGGACTTCTCTGGGATCACTTTGGCTTTCATTACAGAAGTGCATAAATAGCCTGGGGTCTCTCTGAGAGGCGGGCTATGACCCATGGGTGACAGTTGTTGTGCTTTGACTCCTTGGCTCTTGCTACACAAGTTTACCAGAGGCTGTGTCTCCTCTGTGGAGAAGACAGTGACCTGGATTTAACTGTGAGGACCTTGCTAAGCGTTTCCACCTCCAACTGCTGTGATCCAGCTAGATGGCTGCAAGCAAAAACCCACGTGGAAGTGCGAGTACATGCTAATGAGTCGTGTTGCCAAAGCCAGAAGGAACCAACTCTACAGGGATTTGGTACATTTTTTTTCCTGCTACCCAAGTTCAATAGCAGCGAATTGCATATTTCTCTGAGGCTTCTCAACAAACAATTTACAGTGTAAATATATTTGTTGGCATGCAAATCACTCTGCATTATGAGTCTTGATTAATATTATAATGTGTTGATGAAAGCCTCTAAGTGGTTCTTGGAACTAAGGTTCCTGACAAAGATCAGCTGTTTGGGTGCCCAGTGTTTGCAAAACATTAGATTAGGGTGATTTTTCCCTTTGTTTAGGTTTCTTTCCCCCATGTGTGTTGTTTAATGGGTTGTTTCTTTTCCCCCTCCCTCTGTTTAAGATGCTGAGTGCAAAGTGGCACTGGCTCTTCAAACCAGGCAATTAATTAACACAATCAAGCTCTTCCCCGTGCTGCTGCCACCCTGTTCTGCTCCTTGTCCCCCACGTAAGAGGGATGCTGCTGTGAGGGTGGTTCTCAGCCCTGCTCCTGGAGATGCTGGGGAGGGACAGGATAAAGGGTACAGAGCTATCAGTGGTTCCTGTATGTGCCAGTAACCAGGCTGGGATGTGGAGCAGTAAATCCATGTGTGGATGGAGCTGTTCACTGAGCAGCAGAGTAATGAGGCTTGATTGCCTATGGAGCCATCTCAGGGACTTTGTTCCCCTGGAGCCTCTCTGGTCTGGAGGAAAATTCATGGTCGGCCCTGCAAATGTAGCACCACGAGTCTCCTTCCCTAGAGATTCCCAACACTTTCCAGGATGGAACAGCTTTGATGTGGTACCTTCCCTGCTGGGGAAAAGTGCAATGAAGAACTGCAGGGTCCATCAGAGGGTGCTGATCCCACCTTCACTGCTCTTTCACCAACTGCATTCCCAGCTCCATCCTTTGTGACAGCTCCTGAAGCACCTGGAAAACCTTTCCCTCTTCCACCCTGTTCTCAGCCAGAGCAGGCTGCTCTGGGTGCTGGGTTGTTCCTGGAGAAGAGGATGTGTTTCCAGCCCCTCTCTGGCGTTCACTTGTGGAGACAGGAGAGAGGTATAGTGACAGACTTTGAGCACCATCCTCCCTATTCCAGCCTTTGTGACGGCTGCTCTCATTGCTATTTTCCTTCTATTCTTTGGATTTGAGTTCCTAAAGGTGTCAGGACAAATGCCACACTCATCAGTGTGGCTCTGCCCAGGCAGGCAGGAGCAGTGAGAAAAGGCAAGAAAGGAAAAATAACCCTGTTTAGCAGGCAGCAGAGCAGGGTTTAGTGACAGCCTCAAGTCTTGATCTTTGTTAAACTGCTGTTTTGCTCAGAGACTGACAGGGAGCACCATGAAATACAGAGTGTTCAGCCTGTACCACTCTGGAGAGCTGTGCAGGTTGTGTGTGGCTCTGCTGTGATGTGCCTGGCAGGGAGCACATCTGAGGGGGGCACACTGAGCTCCCCTGCCCCAGGACCAGCTGCTCTGGGACAGCATCTCCCCTTTCAGCAGCTTCCCACGGTGAGCCCACTCCTGAGTTTCCTCCCCTCCATTTCTCTGCAGCCCCAAGTGGTTTTCTGCAATGCCTCATGGTTCATTTGGCCATCCTCAGGGAGAGCAGGATGGCAGAGCCATCCCCACCCTGCTTGTTGCCCTCTGAGCAGGGCAGCTCGTGCTGAGGTCTTGGAGTTGGAGCCGAGCTGGGTAGGGAAAACACAGACACTTAAAGGAGAGACAGAGAGAGAGGGGGGAAAGAGTGACGAGCACACGTGCTTTAAAAGAACACACTGCCTTTTTTTTCCTCTTCCTTTTCTTTTTTTCTGAAAGCAGCTGTGCCTTTTTCCAGCACTTTTAACTGGTTGCCAGGGAAACAGAGCAAGGGAGAGTGGAAAGGTTAGATGGATATTGGACGAGGCTAATGCACTTGTTTCAACCAAGAATTGACAGGTGCTTAGGACACCGAAGGTCCTGATAACTCCTCATTTGTACAGCTCCTTTGCAGAGCCTGGAGTACCTCCCTACCACCGTTAATTGTGTTTTAATCATTTGCAAATTATCATCCATCTCCATCAGGGGATCTCTAATGGTGGCTTTATGGAGCGCGTCCGCATGTTCCTCAGCCCTTCTGGGATACTGGGCATGAAATATTGGGCACCTCGTTGGGATGGGTGGTCTGGCTTGGAGGGAGGGAGGGAGTTTGACTCCAGCAGAGGTCCGGGTGGAAAAGGTGGGAATTGCAGCTGGGTGACCCAAACTGCTGGGAAAAGCACTGGGGGGAAGCCATGTGTTTGTGACTGACTGGTTTTCCCAGAAAAGAGGCTGGCATGGGAGAGGTGGTGATACACAAGTCCAGTGAGTGAATCTCTTTGTCCACAGGGTCGTCCCCAGCCCTGGTTCTGGTGTTGGCAGGATTCTTGGCATCTCCTTGCTCTCCAGCATCTCCCATCCAGCCCCACAGGGCTGCTGGAGCACACAGTCCTGAGCTGTTTGCAGCTCCACTTGGCTTTTTCACCTTCCTCTGGGTTAAAAACCAAAGACAAATGCCTCACTATGGATTTTTGTCACCATTGTGATGCTCAGAGGGCTTTTTCCCTCTGCTTCTGCTTTATGTTTTGTTTTTGTTTTGCGTCTGTCTTGTCTAAAATAGCAGCTCCATCTAAGGAATAACCAAGGGGCCTGAAATTTGGCTGTTCAGGATGAGCGTCACATCTGGTCTGTGCAAAACACAGCAAGTGAGAAATGGCTAAAGTCGTGAAGCTCAGGCTCTGGAGAGGCAGGGGTGGCTGCTGAGGCTCTTAGTGCATTTGGGGCTTGTAGTGTTTTCCTGGGGAGGGCAGAAGGCAGTGATTATAAACACAATCTAAACCTCACTTCTGTCTGTGTGTGGGAAGGTAGAAGGAGTGATGGGGTGATGCTGAGGGCTGGGGGATCCCAACTCTGTGTCTGGTACCCTAAGCCTCATCCTGCAGCTCTGCAGGGCTCCCTCCTCTCTGGGGTGACCTCAGGGGACTCTGTCTGATCCTGTCCACCCCTCCAAAGTGCCTGGCTGAGTCCTCCCAGGCCAGCTCACAGCCATGGAAGATGGGAATCCATCTTTTTCTGAGCTGGGGAGGGAACTCGATGTAGTCCTTGCCCAGGGCTGCAAACAGAACTGCTCACTGCTCCTTCTTGTCAGCAGCTTCCCAAGCCTGCTGCCTCTCCATCACTGCTGAGTGATGGGTACCAGGCTAGCACAGAGATGCACAGCACTCATATCCCTATTATGACATTGTCAGTGTCACAGCTGAGCATGAGGAACTCAGAAAATGTCACTTCAGGTATTAGAAAATGACTGCTTTTGCCACACTGTGGTTCCTGGTCCAAAGTGCTTTTCCTCTCATCAGTTCCAGCTGGAGGGGCCTCTGCTTTTGACAAAGGTATCTCTGCTCTGAGGTTTTTAGTGAAAAGTGTGATTTTAGTTGTGGTGCAAGGAGCCAGGCTGACAGCCCTGGGCCATTCAGACACTCCAGCTATGGCACAGATGCTGAATGAGTTCCACATCTCCTTCATGCAGGGCATTCCTCTCCCCAGCTTCCCTTTTCTCCCTCTTCTCCAGACCACTGGTGGCACACTGCCCTGTCAGGTCTTTCAGCTACTCTGGAGGGGACTGTGTTAGTGACAAGAGAAGAGCTCAGTCCTAATCACCAGCTCCATCAGGGGAGATATTTAAACATCCAACACATAAATGCAACTGCTTTTCCCATCCCTTCCCAGCAGTACATGGAATTGTGACCACTACAGGCTGCTGTGGGGCTACCTTGTACCCAGGTGGGCTCCAGAATGGGTGTGCAGAGACCTGAGCAGCTCGAGTGGCTCAAGTCTGTCTCAGTTGTGTGATCTTATCCCTTTGACAGCAGGAGTGGCTCAGGCCACTCTCAGCAGTGCCCAGGGTGTCAGGGTAATGGTCTCCCCAGCAAGCTGGCATTATACTGCCTGAAAGAGAGATCAGGAATAGGAAAGGGAGTGGAAGAAGAGAAATGATTTATGAGGCTTCGCTTGGCCAAGCAGGGCATTCTCAGCATATTCCAAAATAATTTAGCATCATCTATTGTGCCTGCAGCGGGAGCTTGTTGCGGAAAACGAAAGAGAGCAAAAAAATCCGCCACATAAAGGAGGCAGAAAGCCCCTTGATGGGATGGTTAGAGCTTGAAGTTTCTTTTTTCCTGAGGGCTGCTGTCTCCTCTCCCCAGCTCTCTCTGTAAATCAAACTGCCAGTGTCGGATCGGCGGCTCCGTCTTTCCTGCAGCCGCTTCCCCGAGGCCTCCCCGCGCTCCGAGGGGACGTAATCACCACCTAGAACAGCTTGAAGGACACGAGCGCGGGAGCCGAGAGGACGATTTGTAGTGAATAATTTAGTGGATGAATTTAAAGCTTTTGTTCTCGTCGCAAATTACCTGCGAACTGTACGGGAAGGTTTTGATCATACAAATTCATTTTACATCGCCTCTCTCTGCCAACAGACCCACCTACCCGCTTCGCTGGGGTTTGAACCAATGCATTTTTGCCTGCACATTGGTGTGTTTTGGGGGTGGGCTGGACCTTTAATTAACCCATCATTTGGTGCCTGTGGTTTTAATTACCAGCATAGGATTGCCTGTCTGAGTTGTGTTGGAGATTGGAGAGTGATGTTTGTAAATAGGAATAATTTGTGAAGTTTGTGTACTGTGGGGTGGTTGCACTGCCTTCAAAGTGTTTTGCTTTTAGGTGAAATGAGATGAGGTGGGAAAAGATTAGATGGGATACTGGGGAAGAATTTCTCCCTGTGAGGATTGGGATGGCCTGACACAGGGTGCTCAGAGAAGCTGTGACTGCCTCTGGCTCCCTGAAAGTGTCCAAAGCCAGGTTGGACAGGGCTTGGAGCAACCTGATCTAGTGAAAGATGTCCCTGCCCATGGAGTGGAGTTGGAATCTTTAAATCCCTTCCAACACAAATTATTCTATGATTCCCTCTCCTCAGCATCTTTTTCACACCTTTGCGAGACTTTTCCCTGTCTTTGTGCTTGGTGTGGACAGTTGGATCTAAAGCTCTCAACTTCCCCTCTGCTCACTGCCGAGTTTGTTTGGGGCTAGGGAATTCAGCAAAGCGCATGTGAAGGAGGCTGCAGCCTGCCCAGAGACAGCCATGTGAAATGAAGTTGTATCACTCTCCGAGATCAAATTATCCTTCTCAGCTTTCGGGGAGAGGACTCCGGCAGCCCCATGCGAGAGCTCACTGCCTCCTCCTCAGCTCAGTTTATATCCTGGTCCCCCGGCAGACTGCAAATGCTCCCTCATCAGGGCCAGCTCTCTGTGCTAATGGCTCTCTATAAATAAGCCCCAGGAACAGCGACAGAGAACAATCATAAAAGGCAGGCGCATAAATTAAAGCCGATGTTATAATAAACTAGACAAGCCCTTCATCGAGGATTTTATGTTTCTCCTTGAGTCGGCAGCTTTGCAAGCAGAAAATGATTTCCGTGTGCCTTGGCCCAGTCCTCTGTCTCTCTGCTCCATAGGTGCACATGAGTGGGTGGCAGAAATAGCTGGCATCACCATATCCTTTTTTTTTTTTTTCATTCCGGGTATTAAAGCTGCAGGGATTTCTCAGAAGCAACTCTCAGCATGTACTTAGAGTAGCAATAAGACCATGGATGTACTGGTGGTGACTCTGGCCACTCCTTGTGGCTAGAAATTAAATGCAATGACTCTAGGTAGCTGGAGTTCCTGAGAGCTCAGCCCTGCACCTTCAGAGAAAGGTGGAAGCTGTTGCACCCGCTCCAGCGAGCTGCAGTCAGACCTCCTGGAGGGTGATGCTGGTGCACAAAACAGCAGCATCTTGGAATGTGTGCTACCTCTGAAAGGCTGCTCCTTCCCCTTTGCCCTGGAGCATCTCCCTGGTTGGAGGAGCACGCACTGGTGGCTGGCACGCAGGCTCCGTGCCGCGGCTCCGGAGCGCCTCGGGAGTGCTGGATGCACTGCACTGCAACTCCTGCCCAGTTCAGAGCTGTCTCTCCAAATCACATCCTGGATGACTGAAACTTGGCAGGGCGAGTGGGAGCGGCAGGCAGAGCTGCCTGCTCGCACAGTACAACTTCTCTGTACTGGAGTCTTCTGGGAGATGCAGCAAGTTGTGCCCTGGGCATGGAGTCGGTCAGGAAGGAGCCCATCTCCAGTTCTCTGACACACTGTGATGCTTCACAGGGGTCTTTGGCAAAGTTCATATCTTGGTCACCAGCTCAGTTCACTCCCAAGTCCTTTTTGGACACTTTTTATCTAAGCTGATTACCCGGCAAGTGAAGTGCAAACTGCTGCTCCAGGCTCTGAGCTTTCTTTCATCCTGTCCACCCATCCTCTGTGGTCTGTGCAGTGAAATCCAGAGTCAGATGGATGTGTGCTGACAGGGAGGTGTCACCCTGTGCCTCTTGCAGGAGACTATGTGGAGAAGGAGGAGAATTCCAGACATCCATCTCTTCATTTGAGGTTCAGAACAATTTGCAGGCACATTTTCAGCTCTGATTTGGATGTATGCCCAACCACATGTCCAGCTCTGTGCAAGGAGTTCCCCCCTTGCTGTGCAGAGTTATATCCAACTGGGGAAGCTCAGACACATCCCCTGGGTGCTCAACCAGCGTCTTCCTCTGGAAGTTTGATGGAGTTGCAGCACATCTCGTGCTGGTGTGGGAAGGTGACAGCCAGGCAGATTATGTACATGGTGGGGTGGAATGAATAGATGGAGAAGGAGAGGAGGCAGAAAAAGAGGGATGGAGAGAGACGCTGAGCTGTAGGCTCTGGTTTCTGCTCTGTGCTCCCCTGCACGCTCTGGCCTGAGCTCCCCCTCGTGTTCAGCCGCACATATTTCTCCATGGCTCTCCTGACTCTCCTCTCCTAGTTACTGCAGGGATGTTCCATCTTTCCGGCCACGTTTTCATTGGAGAAGCTGGAGCCCCACTGGGCAGTCCACTGTCTGTTGGCTTAATTTCCCCACAGCCAGGGCATCCCTCTTCTTCCCAGTGTGACTGCAGCACCTCCAGCCTTTCTGAATATTCAGCCCAGAGCCAGATGCTCAGACAAGCTGCATCAAGAGCCAGAGATCCATAGCTTTGATTGTGCAAGGAGAGATGTGTGCCACAGACATACCCTGGAGTGTCTCGCTGGGTTCCCTCGAGGGAGAGAGGAGCCGTGCTGTGCCAGTGCAGCATCAGTTCCCTCCAGAGGCTGCCAGGCACTCCCTGCCACTGCCGCCGCTCATCAGCCCCTCGCTGGTCTCACACAGGGTCGTTTTCTGCTCCATTTCCTCCCCCAGCCTCCGGATTCCCCCTCTAAGCTCTCTGTTTGCTTCTTCATCATCCCGGCTGGGATAGAATATGACTGCAGCCACAAAGAGCTGAGATCGCAGCTGCCCTCGGGGCTTGTTTGCCCACATCACCTGTCGGATCAGGAGCCTGCGTGTCCTTGGAAAAATATGTATTTCAGGCCGCCGGGGTGCTAATTTGCAAGGCCCATTACTCAAACGAAACATTAAAATGGCCGTCCATAAAGCAGAGCTTTTATCCGTGCCTCCCCCTCGGTCTGTGCTCCCCGCACCAGGTATAGGCTTCCTGTCAAGCCCGAGAGCCAAAAGCAAAGATTTATCGGAAGGTTCCTTGACTCCGACCTGCATTTTAATTATGTCGCCGCCAGCCTGTGCCGAGAATAAACTCGGTGGCTATTGTGTTACCCTCGCTTCTCGTCTCCGGATGAATGCACCGGGAGAGACGCGGGTTTGCGGTGTCCCCACTGGGGACCCTCTGGTATTCCCAGGTCCTTTCCTCCCTGCTCGCCTGCACGGATCAGCAGAGTGGCTGCCTGGTGCTGAAACACTGATCCGCATGTGAGGCTGGGAGGGAAGGATGCAGGGGATGAGTCCTATGCATCGCTGTGCCTCAGTTTCCCTTCATGTAGGAGCTCTGTCCAGCCTCCCCCAAACCACTGCATGTGCAGGGAGCATGAGAGCTGGTCCTGCCACAGCCCCTCAGTGCTGCCGGGGCAGGAGGCACAGAACAGGGCTTGGAGCAGTGCCGGAGCCCAAATTGCTTTTTGGAGAGCTCAATTTCATGCTGGGAGCAGAGCTGTGGCACCGCAGGGAATTGAGGAGCCACGCTTGTCAGGGAGGAGATGCGCTGAACTTCAGAGCTGGCTTGTTTATTTTGCCTGTGTATTTATGAGCGGGGGTGTGTATAAATATTGCTCGTCCGTGCCAGACGATGCTGGTGTCGTGTTTCGTGAGGGTGCAAAGCTTGACCTGGCACTTCCCGGTGGGAATGATGAATATTTATTAGTGAGGCAATGGGTGGGAACGGCTCCCTTGCTCGCTGGCCTGGCAGACACTGGCTCAGCAGAACAGGGGTCATTACTATTATTATTATTATTATTATTATTATTATTATTATTATTATTATTATTATTAAAATAAAAGCGGCCACCACTGCATCTCCTATGCTGACTTCATGAAGGAGCCAACTTCTCCTGGGGTAGGAGAGAGATTCATGAGAGGATTCTCTTGGGAAGCTCCTGGCTGCATAGGGACTGACTCTGCAAACTCTGGGTGCCAGAGTCCATCCCCTGCCTCAGTTTCCCTATGGATAGCAGTGACATATTGAAGTGACGTAAGTCTCAGCCTGGCAGGGAGTGTGAAATGCTCCCTTCATTAATAAGCACAAAGTGCTTTGATATTTTTAGATGGAAGTGCCACGTATTGATATAATATTACTGTACCTCGTTTGACTTCTTTTTCGATTGCAAGCCCCCTCTTGATCCCGTTACCTGCAGTAACAGTTATCTGGCTATATTTTATCATCTGAATATTTCAATTAAATTACTTTAAGGGAAAAAAAAAAGCAGCAGCCTAAGCTGAAGTTGGAAATGATCACTGTATCACTCCAACTTCCCTCCATTCCCAGAAGGTTAATTGAAAGGCAGCCATCTTGGTGACGTTTAGACAAATGAGGATAATTATGTGTTCTCCAGCTCTTTGAGAGGTTAATTGCTTAGATGTACGAAGACTTGAAGAACAAAGAAGGAATAAATCAGAAGCAGGACTATGATCTGATAATGTAATTTGGGATATTCACGTGCAACTCAAACAAATAAACCCCCTAATTGCATGCAGTTGTTCGGCCCCTGGGGTTACTGAGATCAGGCTCCTGATGCTCAGGGATGCTCAGAGAGGGGGTACCAGCAGGAAAGGTCTTCATCTGTCTGGTGCCCAGGAGCGTCTGTTGTCATCTCACACTGATGACAACTTCTTTATCTAGCACTGGAGATGACTTGCTCATCTTCACGGAGCTGTCACCTGGCTCCTTAGTGCCTGAAGCATCCAACCCTCATCCCAGCAGAGCAGTGGTGGGTGGAAATCAGATGGGTCAGGGAGGCGTGGGAGCAGCGAGCAAAGGATTTCCTCTGGTGGGTTATTTTATTTTGCCTAATTGCTGGTGAAATTCCTGTAAATTGGCAATTATAATCCTGAGCTGATGGCTCACCCAGGTCGTTTTCAGATCTCGTATTTGGCAGGAGAGCTTTATGGTGTTCGCTGCGAAATACAGCTTCACTCTCCAGCGGCAGAATTCCCCTCTTTTTTGAGGTTATTAATTCCGTCTGCAAGGATTTTGCACCTAAATCTTGTGGCAGCACAATTGTGAAGGTACCTGATTTTTCCCTTTTAATTCATGTTGGTGGACCAGTCTGGTTTGTCCATCTGTCACCCCATTCATCCCCTTGGGCTGGGATACTGGCAGGCACTGGGAGTGACTTCAGGTGTGCTGGTTTTGCATTGAAGCCAACCCACAGAGTGATTTTTCTAAGAGGGATGTGGATGGAGTGAGTTGATTTGCCCCTCAGCTTTCCCTGCCCGCTGGCACTGCAGTGAATGGCATGGTGTGGAGCTGAGACCTTGGGATGTTGGAGCTTTTATGGAAGTCTCAGGGTTGTTTGGAATACCAGGCTGTCCAGCCTGGATCAAACACTGCTTCATTTTCCAGCCATGAGGATAAGGAAAACAGTGCTTTTTTTCTTCACTGAAAGCTTGAGGGTAAAACATCTTCATCCAGCATCCCTTTCCCTCTCCGTTCTGTCTCTGGGGAAGTTGGAATTGATTTCAAATGAGCAAATGCCTCCCCACCCCTAACATGTGAGGAGCCCTGAGCCTCGGCCTCTGAAACACCGGCGAGAGGTTTTTCCATCAATCTGTCTGGAATTGCAGTTTAATTCCCTGCGTTTGCTCCCGTATTGTGCATTAAGATACAGCGAGTTTATCCAGCAGTCCAGCTGTTTTGAAGATAATTACTACAGAACTCAACCTGATGTAAAATAATCCTCCTGGGCAAGCAGCCAAGAGCTTGAGACTTATCCTCCAAAGACTGAAACCTCTCCATTACCCTTAAGAGCCACAGAGATAGTGGTGGGCATCTCATGACAAATATATTTTTGGTGGTAATCAACAGCAGGATGTGAGAAGAGGTTTGGGGAGGGTGGTGTGGCCAGATAGACCCACCAAGAGCGTGAGGCCCATATGTGACATGGATGGCTTTCCTATTATTATTTCCTATTATTATTTCCTATTTCCTACATCCTTTTGTTTCTTTCAGGAGTCCCTTTTGTGGTGACAATGCCACCCCCTTGTCCTGCACTGGGGTGGCTTCAGACCAATTTCCCCTCCTTGCAATGCAGGGATAAGTGTCCAATGGTTTTGCTCCAGCTTGTTTTGCTCCATCTCCTCTCATGGATATGCCTTACTCCAAATTTTAATCAGCCTGCCAGCATCCTTTATTCTTTTGCAACTGTGGGATGCTGCCAGAGCCACGGCCACATCCTCCTGGGTTGAAAGTGTCCCCCTTACCCAGCTGAGATGGAGACAGTCACCAGTCCCATCAGGATGGCTGAATCAGAGCAGTCAGAGCCTCATGTTGCCACACGCTAATTACCACCACTTAACTGCATGTCCAGCTGTGACAGCCAAAGTTATTCCTCTCTCTCCCTGCCTGGGTAGATGAATAAAAAAAACTGGCAAAAAAAAAAAAGCAATAGCAAGGAAAAAATCCAACCCTACAATTCCAGCGCAGGCGTGGAGAGCTTGAGGTTCTCAACTGCTCAGCTCTGCTAGCAATAAACTCAGTGTTTTCTTTGCTTCTTTTGATTGAAGAACACTGGAAATCAGCCAGTTGCAGGTGCTGCATTGTGTGAGATTAGCACTGATTTAGGCAGGTGCAGGCACTGATTGAGCAGGGGGCTCTGCCCCTGCATGGAGCAGGGGAATATCCAGGATATGTTCCTTAATCAGCACCTTGAAGGGTGCTGATGGCATTGGTGGTCTCTCTCTTTGGGTTTTTCCCTGCCTGGATGTAGGGCAGGGCTTGGTCTAGGGACAGGGGAATTTGGCTTTCCTGGTGAGAAAACAGCTGTCTGCCCATGATCCAGGTACTGATGCCTTGATGGTAAATGCTGCTGGATTGTGACTGTATTTTTGGAGAGGAGCTGGGAAGATGTCCCAGACTTCCTTTAACCACAGGATAACCAAGTGACCACAGAGAAGTTAGAAATCCATGCCTGTGTTAGGGAGAAAGTGCAATCATTTAGGTACATTTTGGACAAGAAATGATGCTTCTCTATACTTCTTCCAATTTCTGTGGTTTTCCTGGTGTGGCTGCCCCTGCTTGGTGCCTTCATTTTCATCTCTGTCTTTGGGAGATGAGGTGTGGCCGCCAGCATCGGCTGGCTCTGATGGAAGCATTTACGTGCTACCTGCTCTATAAACATTCCCATTGATCTACTCTATCCAAAGGCCTTCTGCTTTTTTTCTTTTGCTGCCACCTCATATTTCCTTATGAAGATTTCTCCTGAGCTAATAACAGTTGTCGGCTGTTGGGATGTAGGCTAATGCCTTCTGACCTTCCCTAATCACACAGAGGGGATCATCCTGGCACGTGGACATGGATATTGATGCACTGTTGTGTCAGAAACAAGGTGGGAGCTGGGAGAAGTGTACCTGAGCCCTGGCCTCATCCAGCCCCCCTTCTCCTTGCCATTGATGTTGTCAGGGTGAGGTGTGTCCCCAGAAGCTGTGAGTAAAAGCAATGAGGAGTGAAAGAAGGGCTTTACAAACTGCAGGGAAAGCCTGGCTCACTTTAACAGAGCTGACTGTTTCTGGATTTGCTCGATGTGGAGCATTAATTCAGAAAATCCCATGAATGGCTTTGGGGAGAAGAAGTGATCCATCAGTGGGGGCACCGTGCAGCAGCTCACCTCAGTGGGCATCCCTTCTCTTTTCAAACTATGGTTGCTTTTTAAGCCACCTGCAGCACAGCTCTGCCTGTGTCAGCTTTAGCATCACTCTGTGCCACCTGCAGTGGTACCCAGCTCCACCCTTTAGTCCAGGGGGCTCAGACCCCGCTCCCTGAATTAATGTCAGCTCAAGCTTAGCAGCGACCTGCCACCAGCCTTTGCATGCCCTGGGTTGTCACAGAGGCCAGCTAAAGCCTTGCAAATGCTGGGTGCAGAGCAGCCAGTGTCTCGTGTGACATGGACCCCTCAGGGACTGCGCCGTGAGCATTGTCTTGACTTCTGATGCCTCGCACAGACGGCTCCCGCCCTCCTCATCATCTTGTTATCATTCTAATGTCTGAGAGCTGCAGTCATGGACCAAAACACCATTAAACTATCTGAAATGGAGCAACTCGACAGCCTCTGCCCTCACAGCCTTATTATCTTTGCAGATGGATATTTTATATTTAGCAGTCGCTAATGTATCAATTTGGGCTTTGATTTTTCATGGGGAGCAGCTTCTATTCTGGTGCCTGCTGGTGGGCAAACTGCCACAGCAGGGGAACCGCCAGGGACAAACCCTCATTTGGAAAGCCCTGAGCTTCTGGAGAGTGCACAAGGGTCCCACAGCCCTTGGGGAGCTTCGAGTAGGGGGTTGTTGGCAGGGAACAGGTTTTCCAGTGGTCTGGAGTGTGTTTGAACAGCACTGGGCACACTTGGGGAATCAGAGCGGCAGCAGTGGGGCCAGGCAATTAATTAAACTTGCAGAGTGAGAGCCAGTTGTATGTGGCTTTGTGGGAGGCAGTGGCTGAGTCGTGTACGGAGCGGAAGGAGGAGTTTTATAGAGAAAAGGAGAGCTGTTTGGGCTGGCTGAGCTCTTGTACAACCCATGCTCATTGTTTGCCCACAGGGGGTGTGGGTGTGGTGGTGGATCAGGGCTTGCTGAATGGTTGCTGAAGGCTGGATGGGAAGTGGTAGTGCTGGGTCACACCATGTGGTGCATCCCTCTGTCCTTGGGGTGCTGGGAGGGCGTGGGGATGGCATGGAGATGTGCCCCCTGTCCTTGGGGTGCTGGAGTGGAGTGAAGCTCTGCCCTCTGTCCTTGGGGTGCTGGGATAGTGAGGGGATGGCATGGAGCTGTGCCCTCTGTCCTTGGGGTGCTGGGATAGTGAGGGGATGGCATGGAGCTGGGCACTCCATATCCAGTGACCAGGATGGATGGGAGAGAGGAGAGAAGAGACACTGCAGGTGCCTCAGAGAGGAGACAGAGTACCAGTGGACAGGACCATGACAAAAGACAAAGTGCCTCGTGCCCTCCAACCCCAGAATAAACAGCATGGAAGGCAGTGATGGAAGCTCAGGTGGCACAGTCCTGCCCTCGGGGGCTGCCGTGCGAGTCCCGCCGTCACATGGCGCAGATGGCATTGTCCCTGCAGATAATGTGGTGAGTTGCATTGTAGGGAGAGGATTAGTGAAGCTGCTATGTTTTGATGGCCTGCTTCTCATTTGCATCTTGAATGAAGTGGGAGCACAGCCAGGTTCTGTTCTTTTGTGTTTACTTCTGAGGAAATGTGTTTATTTCCGATGATTACAAATAAATCTCCTCTGCCTTTGCTCCAGCTCCCAGGATAAAAAGCATCCTGTGCCCCTTAACTGTGTAGCTGGGGCGAATATTGGAAGTGCAGGAGAAATCCCATTAGGAGTGTCTGGCAAATGTAATTAAAAATTCTTCCCAAAGACAAGGGTGTTTGTTTTGCCCCTGTGACAAGTATTTTTGGTTGGAGGCTTCCCTGGGTGAAGCATCACCTGGTTGCTGTTGAGGGGCTTCACTCCAGATCTGGGTGAGCTATTTTAGCTGCTGAAAACTGGGTCATCTGGCAAGTTTGCAACTGGTTTTGGCATCTCCATTTGTCATCGTGACGAGACATGTTACCTACAGGAGAGAGAAGCAGTTTGGGGTTGAAGGGCCATAGAGGAGTTTAAAAGTAGAGCACTGTTAGTTTGAGCAAGGAAACAAGAGAGGTTTGAATCCTAGAATCACCAAATATCCTTGGCTGTAAGGGACACACAAGGATCATCAAGTTCATGTCCTGCTTTGCAATGGACAACCCCAAAAAATTCCACCATGTGTCCAAACAGGTTTGGACAACAAATTTGGGTTGATCCATCCCCCCGGCCTCTTGGCATACACAGAGACCGGTGATCTCGGCTCTTCAGGTACAAACATGTCCCCTGGATTTCTTAGGATGTGCATCAAGGTTTGGGGCTCTGTGCATCCCTTTCCTCAGAATATTTTGTACCCATGGAGAGGGTTTTGCAAGACATCCTGTATGCTTCCAACTCTGTGTCCTGTTTATCCCTCCAAATTACTGCCAGAAAACTTGTGCTGACCCTGACAGGGTCATTTCACCATGGTAGAGGTATTAAGGGCAGTTCCAGGCTTCTCCCTCATGTTCAGCCAGTCAGCAGTGCAAGAAAGGCTGTGACATGGCCAGAGAAGGCAGGAGATGAAGGTGGAGGGTGTTGCAGCTCAACCCAGATGTAGGAGAGACACTGTCAGTGTCATTGATGGGGCTGGGAAGGAGCCTGCTGTGGGAGCCATGAGGGGTCTCTCCTAATAGGTGCAGGAAGAGAGAGACAGGCACTGTGTGCCATTGAACACAAAGAGCATGTCAGTGGAGCTATCTGTATTGTTGACAGTAAGTGAAATAATTCCACAGCAAACTTGAAAATTAGCATTTTAGAATGAGGAATGGGGGCAATTAGAGGGGAAGCAGCACAGCACCGGTGCCCCCAGCTCCCACCCTCATGCATCTTCTCACGCTGCCGCGTTCAGGTTCATCGCCCTCATCTCTGGTGGAGCACTGGGATCCCTACAGCAGCTCTTGTTCTCCTGCAGAGTCACAGGATCAATGTGGATCTCAGGAGATGAAGCCACATGTATCATTGTGAACACTGTGGGGGACGGGGCTCCAGCAAAGCCTGGCATCCAAAGCTCCCCAGCTCCTCTGGAGGAGAGCAGCAGTGGTTGGAGGCAGCTGAAGGGTTACAGATGGTGGAAAGTCTCTGTTCAAAGGCAAGGAGGGTGTAAGTGGGATGCAGAGATAGAGGAGAGGATGGGATGGGTCACGTTGCACAGAGAAGGGATGTGTGGGGGAGGTGGGATGCAGTGTAAGCTGAGGGCTGCTGATATCATTCCCGAGATATTCCCCCTGCCTTGCTGATGTGCTTTCTCCAGGTGAACTGCAGAGCCAGGATAAGTTTATTTCCCTCCCATGTGACAGAAGCTTTATTGTCTTTTGTCCCTTCTGGACTCGTAAGGCAGTTTCTGGAGATGGATATGGTGCCTTCAGGAAACTGTTAATGGGGGTTTGTCTTTGGTTTTAATTAGATCCCTTCAAGGGAAAACCTCCTGGCCTGCTTTATTATCCAGCTTTGTCAGAGCTTGTCTGCTTTATCTAAACACTTTGCAGAAGTCTCTTTACCTGTTTGCTTACTGGAGACATTATCATAATCCTGGTCAATTGGAAATGGGGGGCAAAGACGCTCAGCAGACAAGCGAGTGCCGTCAGCTTAGCAGCTAATGGAGATCACTTTCCCAGACAGGTAAAGAAGCAGATGAGTGCTCCTTGTGCCAGGGTATCTGTCAGCATTTTCTGTGTAGTGCCAATTGCCTGGGCACGAAATCTGGTGGTGGGAAGGTGAGGTTAGCTGAGAAGGTGCCTCCAGGAATGCTGTGTGCTCTGTGCCAGCTGATGGATGGTGCTTTTCTGCTGGTGTTGGCTCTGACACAATCCCAGGTGGTGCAGGAGGGTTGATTTTTTTAAAGAGAGTGGTTTATCTGGTTGTCTGTAGCTGCAGGGACAGTCTGAACTCCTGTGGAGAGGAGCATGATGCTGCACAAAGCCAAAGGGACTTGGTCCTAAATTAGCTATTTAGTGGCAGTGACTGAAGAGTGGGCTGGAGGGATGGGAAGGAGGAGCCTTTGCCTCCTTGCTCTTGGCGTGGGTTTGTTACAGAGGTCTCCATGTTGTTGCTACATGCTCGTTCCAAGTAGTTTTGAGGCAGTACCAGTCACCAGCACCACGGACAAGGGATGGTGATGCTGTCCTTGCCTTCCTCCAGTGTGTCCACCTGGGGCATCCTGGGGTGCTTGTGCAGGTGCAGCTCTGAGATGTAAATATGAGCTGTAAATGCAGAATAAACCACACCCCAATTCTCAGGTGTCCTGGACCAGCCCCAGATCTTTTCAGGAAGCACATCCCACATGCACCAGCCAAAGCTGGGCGGCAACAGTCGAGCGTACTCAGCGCCAGCACGAGTGTCTCATCGCTGTCACTTCAAACCCGAGTCCTTGTGCTTCACCCCTAATGAGGGGACCCGAGAGTACCTCGCAGGGCTGTAGTCTGGATATTTATATGAGCGCAGACATGCAAGTTGTCTGTTTTACATATTGCTGCCCTGATTTTTCAGTGCACGCAATGAATAATTTACAGAAGCCGTGTGTAAGTATCTCTTTATTATTCATTATAATGAAGTGAGACAGCAGTAATAGTCCACTAGACTGGAATCCCCCAGGGCCGAACTTAACTCGGCTGTGCTTAGCTCTCCCCCAGTTAATTTGAAGGAAGAGAGGGCTCGGCTTCCCGACAAGGACAATGCTGTCTGCCGGCACGAGGCTGCCTTGGTCCAGCAGAGCCGGGCTGGCGCCGGGGCATGTCTGACACCGGCAGGCTCCCCTCGTGCCGGTGGTGCCGTGGCAGGTGTGGAGGACCATCCGTCTTTCCCGGCGTCCGTACGTGATGTGGCTGGCAGAGACGTACAGCTCCTGCAAGGGGAAAATTACTTGTTTGCAGCAGAATATATGGCTCGTTCCTCTGAACCGAGCACCCGGGGGGACCCTCAAACATGCCAAGTATCGCCCCTTCCCTGCGCCCGATTAATAATCTCGATCGAGGTGACGCTCTGCAATCTCAGCAAGGGAGGCATATAACAACCCCGGAGCCTGGGCAGGAGAGGCACTGCAGTGGGGACGAGGATGGGAACAGCCTCCCAGCCCCTCTGAATTTACAGGCATGTGGAGAGGGACTCGCATGAGTTTCTTGATTGACTGTAGGTGCCTTTTCCTATGATCTTGGCTGCACAAAGCTGTGGCAGGTCTGCCACTGCCTGCACTAGCTCACATCTAGTTTGATTTTCCCATTTTCTTTCATGCCAAGAGAAAGCTTCCCTAGCCTGGTCCTCAGGTGGCCAAGGTGAAGTTCCCAAGAGATGCTGGGCTCTTAATTTAACCAAATGCTCAGAGCTTTTGCTGCAGATACCATGGTGGCAGCAGAGATGGCCAGAAGTAAATAGATGGGGAAGAATCTATCGAAGAGCACGAAAAAGCCATGTTTTCCAGGAACATTTTAATTCCCTTCCCCCCCATCCCATTCTTTGCCAAGTGTAACTCAGCACTGTGGACCGGAGCTGCCGAGCTCCTGCACGTCTCAGAGCGGGGAGAGTGGGAGCCAGGCAGGAAATAAATAATGGAAATGACCGCGTTGTGTTTTCAAGGCACTTGTAGGATTTACAGCTGCTTATCCAAATGTTCCCTTCCTTTCCCTGTGTGCTGGCTTGGCTGTCTCTGGCTGTTTCTCTTCTTCCCCTCGCCTTGTGCATGTGCTGTGGCCCCTGTCCCCAGCAGTGGGGGTGTTTATCACCCCGGGGATGACTCGAGGGCTGTGCCGACAAGCTGAACTGTCAGCACATTTTACAGCTTCATCTGGAATTCTCAGTACACAGTGAAGGCAAGGGGGGCTGTGGAGGTGGGAGAGAAGGGGGATAGAGATGATTTGCCTGGCTTGCAGAGGTCAAACAATGGGAATTTTGTCTGTGGTTCCCCAGTTGTGCGTAAAAGAATAAGGGATGTTTTATTTCTGGCGAACCCACTGTTTATGTGAAATCTCACATGATGGGGAGATATGGAAGCAGGGAGCACAACCACAGCATGCAGCATCTCCATCCTGCTCCCATCCCTTTTTGGGACCTGGGGTGCTCTGTGTGTGTCCCGTTCCAGCTGTGTGACCCTCTGTGTGTCCCCTCCAGGTGTACTGTGGATGACCGGGTCACGCGGGTAGCGTGGCTGAACCGCAGCACCATCCTGTATGCCGGCAATGACAAGTGGTCTATAGACAACCGTGTGGTCATCCTGTCCAACACCAAGACCCAGTACAGCATCAAGATACACAATGTGGACATATACGATGAGGGCCCTTACACCTGCTCTGTGCAGACAGACAATCACCCCAAGACTTCACGTGTCCATCTCATCGTGCAAGGTAGGTCTGAACGTGCTTCATGCTCTTGCTGGATGGTTTGATCTGGAAGGCTGCCTGGGCTTGGGAAGGGTTTGGAGGCCCTCTTGGTAGTGGAGTTGGAGCCAGTATTAATTGCTTCAGAGATTGCATGGCATGAAAATAGTGGTGTGGGCAAGTGCCCACCATGCCAGGGAGGAGATGAATGTGCATTGTCTCAGCCCTGCTGTGTTGTGTAGTCATCACATGGGGCAGAGGACACCTGAGAACTGGCAATGGGACTGCTGAGCTCTTTATTCTCCCTTTGCCTTCTCCCCTGCTGTGAATTTGACCTATCTCCACTGCTTGGAACCATAATGTTCAGCTTGCTCCAACAGGGATTCAATAGTAAGGTGCTCAAGCACACATTCAAAGATGCTTCAGGAGAGCCAAAAGCTATGTGCTTCCAGGAGGAGGAGCAGATCCCAAAAGCACAAGGCTCCATGGGTTTGGGAGAGAGGTCATGGTCACTGTGGGCCATGAAGGGCTCTTGGCACAGGGCTTCATAGGCAAGTGTATTAATATGGCAGATGCTGTTGGGCTGCAAAACAATGTCCTGAGGCTCTTCTGATGGGGGGATCCAGGTGCTGGCAGATCAGAGGGGCCAGTAACACCCCGATGGGTGCTGCCTCTGGATTCTTGTGGCTTTGCATCAGCTACTGGCTTTTGTCCGGTCTCTAGATTAATTTTTCAGAGTTAGTGTTAGTTCAGGTTAGATAAAGATAATGAAAGTTTCCTAATCCTCTTAAAGAAGATTTATTTGGCTGAGTAGAAAGCTCTTGGAATACAATAAAGCGTGTATAAAACCAGGACCTAATCTTTCCTTTAATTTCAAACAGCTGATGGGTATTGATTTTGCAATGAGCAAATCTGAAAACTTTCTCAACCTCGACACGTCTCTGAGAAGACCCCAACAGAGTTATGTATGTATTTATGCACCCTTCTCATTGGCTAGAGGCAGGGGTTGATTGTGGTCACCTATCCAACAGGTTTTCCTGCCTGGTGGTTTTGGGAATGTGTTGGAAAGTCCTGGATTGTGTGCACCAGGCTGTGGTGAAGAAGGGGAGTGCTCACCTTGTGAGGAGGGGAGCAGAGATCCACTGGAAGCATCCCTCCATCCCCTTGTTCAGAGCTGTCCCTTTCCTCCTTTTTGAGTTGTGTGTGAGCTGTCCATCTGTGAGGTTTAATCTGTTTATCCTGTCTGCTCTCTAATCGTGCTAATCCATCCAGTCAACACCGGTGAAGTATCTGAGTGCTTCGCACCTAATGAAATCAGGTGAACTGGCAGTGATGCTCAGCACCCGCTGCTCTCACTCCTTTTTCAGGAGATGCAGGCACTTGCCAGGCATGGGCAGGTGGAGGTGAGAGAGAGTTTATGTCCAGGGTGATGATCTCATAGTGAGGCATTCCTGACTGTGCTGAGGAAAGTTTTTTTCCTGGTGTGAGCAAGTCCTGTTGAATTGCTCCCACTGCAGCGATGACTGTGGTTCTCAGCAGTGTCACTTCTGCACTGCTGGATGGAAGCATGAGAGGAACTGGGGGTGCAGGCACAGGTCAAGTGGTCCATGCTGAGCAGTGTCTGTACTTCCCTTTCAACATGTTAAGCTCAAACCACACAGTTTGCCCAGCTGAGAAAATCCATCTGTAGGAGCCTTTGATGGGGGTGATGAGAGAGGTAAATCCTCCTGTGCTCTATCCTGAGGAAGAGAAGTTTGTATGGAGATGCCATAAAGCCATCCAGTATCTGAAGGAGCCTACAAGGTAGTCCTGGCTCTTCATCAGGAATTGTAGTTAAGTGGATTCAAACTGAAAGAGGAAAGTTAGGTTTGATGTAAAGAAGAAATTCCTTCCTGTGAGGGTGGTGAGACCCTGGCATAGGTTTCCCAAAGAAGCTGTGGCTGTCCCTGGAACCCTGGGAGTGTTCAAGGTCAGGTTGCACAGGGTTTGGAGTAACCTGGGATAGTGGAACAAGATGATCTTTAAGATCATTCTAACCTATGTCGTTCTATCACAGAGCTCCACTGCAGTTCCTTGGTGGCTAAATTGTGCTTTCTGTGAGGGTGAATAGCACACAGTCCTTCGCTCAGCATTGAGAGGAAATAAATGATTTTCAAAGATGGATTTGGTCCTGGCTGTTACTGCAAGCAGACTACACGCTTTACAGGGATGGGAGCAAAGCCCTGTTTCTGGCCTCAAAATTGAGGTTTAGGTCTGTCCTCTGTTTGTTGCCCTCAGTGTGCCAGCAGGATAGCAAACAAGCAGTAATGACCAGTTAGCAACTATATTCAGGTCAATTAATTTCTATTTGTATTTTGCAAAACTATAAGTTGGCCGGAGAGAGTATTGATTCTTTGTGCCCATGTTGAATTGGGTTTTAATTGTGCTACTGAGGGGCCCAGCCTTCCCTCCCAGCAACCCAGCAATAAATCTGCCAGGGAATCGCCGTCAACAGTAAATGTGTCTCTTAGTAGCACTATTAATATGTCTCTTGCATTGGTTCATTGCAACAGCCGTTAACAGGGTTTATAAGAGCGTAGATGGCAGGAAGCCAGAGCGGTTTTTTTTGTCTCCCTTTTCCTCTTTTTGTCAGGAGCTGCCTCGTGATGAAAGGATGGATGCTTTCAGAGACATACGTGGTGCTTATGGCACGCTGGTGTGTTTGGGGAGAGTTTGGGATGCAGAGAGAACAGGCATTTAAGCTCATATAAGTAGAAAATGAGCCACTCTGTCCTCCTGTTGTCATAAAGGCTGGAGTGGAGCTGAAGTGGGGTAGACCTTGGTGAGCCCTCCTGCCTCTGGGGTGAGCATACAAAGGCCACCTCTCAAAAAGGAGGAGAGGGAAGAGCTCCTGGGAGGTGCAAGCTCACGAGGAGCGGCCAGGAGACCTCAATGTCATCATGCTGCAGGATGGTTTTTGGTGGGAGGAGTGTGATATGGCTTGGGCTGCTTTAGGGTGTACTTCAGTCCAAAGTGTGGAGCTCAGGATCAGTGTTTTGGTGGAGGCTGTGAGCTTGGGATCCCTTCTGGTGAAGATTTTGCTGGTGAACGTTGGTACTGGCCATCCCTACCTAACAGTGATTGTTAGTATTTCTCAGATGTCCTCTGATTCTGATTAATTTAGGGAACTCTTCCTTGCACTGCCTTAATCCTACTCACCATACTGAAGCTTCTCCCAGCTGATGGCATTGTTTCTTTTGTTTCTGGTTGGCACAATTAATTTCCTATCTTGGGGTTTGCTGCTTTCTTCACCCTGGGAACCAGGACAGGTTTGGAAGGGTCATGGCCTTTGTTTACAGGGTGTGGTTATGTGATAGTGTGTTATCCAAGTGCACTTAGGGATGCTGTCCTGGTCCTGTGTCTCACTTTCCACCTCTCAAAGCAGCACCAGTTCAGATGTAGCTTCTCTGTGAGTGTTTCAAAACCAAACTGAGTCTTTTATTTTTCCCTTGTGATAACAACTGGCTCCTTAAGGATCTCAGAGGGCCACCCTGACCTCCCCCAAGCCATCCCCATTGATATATTTTTCTCCAAAGGGAAAAGACTGGATGGAAAGTTGCAGCCAGACCCCTATCTCAGCCTTCCTTCCTCCCTAAAGAAGCAAAGGATGAGCAAGAGAGTGCAAACGGCCAAATGAAGGTGATGCAGGAGCAATGTGGCAGTGAATTCAAAGACAAAACAGCCCAGAGAAAATCTGGAAGGAATAGCAAAGCTTGGAGAAGGAAGCAATTAGGGGTGGGGGGGAAAAAACAAAAACAAAGGATGAGAAAAAAAGCGCAGAGAAACTAGAACAAAGGAAAGAGAGAAGGATATGTGCAGACACAGAAAAGCACCGGAGCATCAAAAGGGCAAGAGGCAGCAAAGGGGAGAAATAAAAGACTAATGAAGGAGTGAGGGCAGGGAGAAGGGGAAGGTCTGGAAGGGGAAGAGTCAGACTGGCAGACAGAAAACATCACACACTGCCCAGGCAGGAGCAGCACTGTCCTTAAGTACCTGCCATGATGTGCTAACCCAAAATCCGGATGGGAGAATGGGAAAGGAACAAGATGGGGTTCATCCTTGGGATCCCAGTCTAAACTGTCTGAAACTGGTGAAAATGAGCCATCACAATGTGCCACAGGGACCAGCAGCAACAGATGATTAATTACTGCAAAAAAACAAAACTGGGGAAGAGGAGGGAGAACTGGTGAAGTTGTTTCCCCATTATATTTCTGAACAGAAAGAACGTTTTAGCTCGCGCACAAATAGCTCCCTGGGAAGCACTCTCACTTCCTAATTGTTCATAAATTTACTGACAGGTGGTTACACAGTAGGTATAACACTGTGAGTTTCAGTTTTTATTGCTTTTCCTGTCTCAACATGAAAACTTGGAGAAAAAGGATGCACTGCGAGCAGTCGGGTGACTCCGCCTGTCAAAGGGTGCTCGGTGCCTGTATTTCATTTTTGCTGTTCCTTCCTGTAAAAGGATCCCACAGAGAGTGTTTTACTTGGGGAAGGCTATGAAAAGAGGGTGTTGAAGACCTCAAGCAAAGGGAAAAGGAAGATATTACTGAAATGGAGTGCCTGTAGAGAAAGTGAGGCCATGACATGCAGCTTGCTTAGCAAGGAGATTTAAACAAAAAAAATCACTTTGTTGACCAAACTGGAGCTTTTAGAAGTGCTTAATCCATTATCTCAATAAAATCAGCTCAGATGAGCCCCTCAGACTGGGCTGTCACAGAACAGTTCGATCAGAGATGATCATAATTGCTGCCAAGAAGCAACATGTTGTTAAAACTCTCGTCACCTCTTTGCCCCAGCCACTTCCCCTGTGGGAACATTGAGGTGCATTTGCACAGGGTTACTCTGTGTGTCCTTGCAGGTATCTCCTGTACCCTGAAAGCAATGAGTTGGAGAGAGGGAAAACATCAATTTCCATCTGCCAGCCAGGAGCTGGCTCTCAGGTGCACCATTTAAGGACCTCAGCCCCAAACAGAAGCTGTTCCAGGGAAGATCTTGTATTGCTGGTGCCTTCAGCAGACACATGGGGTCTGGAGGAGGGCCCTGTGCCACCCTGCTGTGCTTCTCATCAGTGAAGGAGATGGAAAGCACAGGCAAAATGTGAGCTTTCAGCATATTTGCCTCCTTTGTGCTGACTTTCTGTACGCTAATGAGACCTTGCACAGTGACACCTCTGACAGCCCCATCCTGCCTGTGCCGGGGAGGCTTGTGCAGAGCTGGAGATGCCTGGGGCTATAGGCACCTGGGGTGCTGGGAAGGAAGGCAGTGTCATCTGCAGGCATCCAACCCCTGCTAGGGTGGCAGTCCCTCTCCCTGCTGGTGACAGCATCACCTGTCACAGGACACAGCTGGACGCTGCAGCTGGAGAGGTAAGGTGATGCTGCATGAATGCTGCATCTCCCTAAAATAGGAGGTGTGTGAGAGGAGGTGGAAAATGAGGTGCCAGGGCAGAAGCACAGTGTGCTGTAGGTGTGGCAGTGTCCATGGAGGCTTCAGAGCTCCAAAGATGAGATTTCCCACTCTGCTGTCCCTATGGGGACCTGTCCCCCAAGTAGAGGTGGACAAGTGGCTGTTGCCTGGTTTGAAGACCCCATAGTTATCCATCTGTCATCTCCCTTATCAGCAATGTAGGAAGAGATCTCTTTTAATGGATTAGGAGCTAATGATGTGGAGGAGGGACATCAGTTGCATGTGTCAGCCACTGTGCTCATGCAGGCTCTCCGCTCCGAGGCGTGCAGCAGTAATGATCTGGCAGCTAAAAATAATCCGGGGCCACGGCGGCGAGTGGCTCCGGTAGGGACCGGTGACCGGGGATGAGTCAGCCTGCACACGGCCGTGTGCGTCAGCATCATGTGCAGCCCCTGATCACACCCCATCCCCGAGGTGCTGTTTATCCCCACACGGTTTAGCAGGGAAGAGGAGTCCCTGATGGCAGTGACCATCCCTCCTCACACTTGCTGTCTGGTGCCACATCCGAGCTTTCCCCTTGCTTTTGCCCCCTAGATGGGACAACAAGTGCAAAGCCATAATGGGTGCCCGGAGCAGATGGTAGGATGGAACATATTGGGGAGAGTCCCACAGATATCCTGAGTATTGCACGGAGCATCACAGGACGTGGCAACATCACCAAGGTGTGACCCCATGGCCAGCCTCACAGGGCCCAGTCTGGGATGTGAGGGGAGGGATGGCACCTCACAGTCCCCATGGATAGCCCCACAGGGCCCAGTCTGAGATGTGAGGGGAGGGATGGCACCTCACATTCCCCATGGATAGCCCCACAGGGCCCAGTCTGGGATGTGAGGGGAGGGATGGCACCTCACAGTCCCCATGGATAGCCCCACAGGGCCCAGTCTGGGATGTGAGGGGAGGGATGGCACCTCACAGTCCCCATGGATAGCCTCACAGGGCCCAGTCTGGGATGTGAGGGGAGGGATGGCACCTCACAGTCCCCATGGATAGCCCCACAGGGCCCAGTCTGGGATGTGAGGGGAGGGATGGCACCTCACAGTCCCCATGGATAGCCTCACAGGGCCCAGTCTGGGAGGTGAGGGAAGGGATGGCATCTCACAGTCCCCACAGATGGTGGCAGGCACTGGCACACGCCCCATAGGGAGTGTGGATCAGCACACCAGGCAGTGCAGGTCTCAAGTGGTAAAGGAAGGAGATAAATCATGGGCTTATTGTTATTGAATTTAGTGGCATCACTTTCACATTCAATTTCTCTCACCGGCTTTGTGAACAAACAAGAAATTACAGTGCAAATGTATTTTTTGGCTTACCAAACCTTATGCATTAACTTCCCTGTGATTAATATTACGTAGGGTTGACGAAACCCTCTGAGCACTGCTCGTCACTCCGGTGAGACCGTGCTGCTCATTGCTTCCTCAGGATTTATTCTTTATTCAATTTGCTTGTAGTTGTAGACTTCTGCAAGGAAGGGCTATGGATAAAAGGGGATACAGTTGGTGTTCTGCTGTATTTTTCTCACTTCAACTGTGTAGTGCAGAGGGAGGGAAATGTAGAGAACCGAAGGTAATTCAGGGAAAGGATGCCATCAGCAGGTAAAGGACTAGGAACAGCACCCACCATCATGCTGGAAGACTGCAAGGCATTAGTAGGGCTGCCTGAAATGGGAGGGGACCAAGAGGGAGATTTATGGGGCATGGGAGAGCCTTTGGACTCCACACCCAGCACTGATGGCAAGCTGTCACCACCCTGACACAAGGCAAGTTTTGTGGGATGTGCTTGTCAGGACAGCCATACCTTGGCCATCCCCATCTCATGGTATTGACAGATTGTGGCTGTAGGCTGGTTTTATCCTCACAGTCATGTTTGCCACCAAACTTGTCCTGCCTGCATCCCTGAGTGGCCCCAGTTTACACCTGTTCCTCCCATAGGACTAAATCCTCCCATGGCAAACCAGTGTGTCCTTGAAACACCATCCTTGACAGCCCAGTCAGTGGGATCTATAAAAATGTAATCAAGGTCCTTTGATGTCCTTCTCCAAGTCCTGGTAACCTCATAGGCAACGATTGCAGTCACGGGTATCGAACTGCCCGGTGGGGTCCCCGTGCTGTCCAAGGGTGTCCCTCCACTGCATGTCCCTGCCAGCTCACAGGGGCATTCCTGATTGCATTAGGGCAGGCAGTGGAAGCACGGCCGTGCTTCCCCTGGTGTCTGGATGTTCAGGAAATGCAGTTCCCCACTGTGAGACCTGCTGGCATGTCTGTGTCAGCATCCTTTGCTAAGGGAAGGGCTTTCAGGCTGATGTGTGTGGGTTTGTGTGGCTTGGGATTTTCTGAATGGGAGCACTGGGACTGTAGTGGTTATGGATAATGGTAATTTTTTCCAGAGGAATGAAAGTATTTCTGTGCCCAGGAGGGGGACAGGCTCACATCTGTGCCCAGAGCACCAGTTTCTGCATCTCATTTTGTACTTGTGGTTTGGGACTCAGGGGACTGGAAAAGGATCTCAGCCTTGAACTGAAGGTGGCTGAGAGGGCGAGGATAGAACAATAACCATGATTTTGCTGATGCTGTGCATCACACAACATCACTCTAGTCCAGCATCTGCAGGCAAAAGCACACAAAGAAGAGACAGGCTGCCATCTGGAGCAGGGGTGGCATCCCAAGGTCTCAGCATCCACTAATGAGTGTGATGTCATCTCAGACCAAAATTGCTCACGAGGAGGGCTGGTGTGCAGGCTTAGGAGATGATGAAAAATGCCCAGTTGTGGGAAGCCTTGTCCTGGATGTTCTTGTAATTTTCAGATGTTTCTGGTACCAGTTTGAGGTCCTGTTACTGGAGGGGAGAGGTGCAAGGATGCTGGTAATATGGATTAGTGTCATCTTGTCTGAGTGAGGAAGGGCCATTTGCAGCCATCCTGGAGCTCATTGTGGCTGCGTTGTCGGAGTTGGCTGGTTCTGCTCCCAGCGTTAACTACGTTTTCCAGCAGTTGCCGGCACACACTTTTCATTTTTGGATTGCTGCTTTCCCCTGAAGGACTCAGACAATCTCCCTCTGCTATAACAGACTGTACTTCTATATTAATGTGTCAAGTTGCTGGGAAATTTACTGCTTTGCAGAACCCATAGGGCTGCAGAGCCTGCACCGCATCTTTGCCATGGCTCATCCTGCAGTGCTGCCTCTCCTGCGCCAGGAGAGAGGAGAACCTCCCTGGGATGTGAGAAAAGCTTCCCTGGGGTGCAAGAAGAGCCAGACAGCCCCACTTTCCCTTTCAGGCAGTACTAGTGTTGGCCACAGTGGTTTTCACTGGGATTATCCTGGAATCCCAGCACTGTGGGAGAGCCCTGGGTGCAAGGGTTGGGCATCTGATGCCATTTGACCAGCATGTTGTGTCATTTCTGGCACTTTCTGGCATTGTAGATATGGTGTTTCATTTGGGGAGGGTTGTTAAATATGGCCTCATTTACTCCCTGGGGTGCAGACCCTTTAGGGGTTTGAGTCCAACAGCCCAGAGGACCAGGAAGCATCGGCAAGCGAGGTTTAATTGCTTTTTGCCATGGCCAGGGATATTTATGGGTACGGAGATTGCCAAGTTATTTATTAGATGGAGTATCTAGGGATAGAGTAATATAAATCACCCCGGCTGGTATTGAAGGAGCAGACGCTCAGTAATTTAAACAGCTTTAATAAATATGCTAAAATATGAGCCTTGTCTCAGGCCATAACAAGAGCTGGTTATCCGGGTCTCGGACATGGAGTAGGGGGGCTGGCACAGTGAGTGGACCCCTCCACACCCCAGATCCATGGTTGGCTCCAGTCCAAGATGCTGGTTTGGAGACATGGCATTGCTGACTGGACAGGGCAATGGAGTGGACACCAATGTCACACGATGGGACAGGGCTCAAGGCTGTGCCTGGCAAGCTGGCGTGTTGATGGTGTCTTTGGTGGCCTTTATGTCTTGCAGTGCCCCCCCAGATTGTCAACATCTCGTCGGACATCACCGTGAACGAGGGCAGCAGCGTGACCCTCATGTGCCTGGCCTTTGGGAGACCGGAGCCCACCGTCACGTGGCGGCACCTCTCCGGGAAAGGTGAGCCCTTCCTTGGTGGATGAATTTCCTGGGTCTCAGGAGGGGACATCCTGGCCTCTATGGGATGCATGGTTGTCCCCATAGAAGTGATCAGGGTGGTGACTGACAGTCAGAGGTGCTGATATTTTGGTGTGGCCTGGGATGGGGCTGAGGGTGTTTGTCAGGTGCTTGCTGGATGAAGGGAATGCCGGATGCCGAGGGAGAGGGTGTCGGGACAGGGGCACAGGGAAGTTCCAGGTGTTTGTTCCATGAGTGATGGTGCCACACGTTCAGTACATCCCCCAGGGCAGACCTTTGTGAGTGAGGACGAGTACCTGGAGATCACAGGCATCACACGGGAGCAGTCCGGGGAGTACGAATGCAGCGCCGTCAACGACGTGGCCGTCCCGGACGTGCGGAAAGTCAAAGTTACTGTCAACTGTGAGTGCAGGGCACAGGAGAATGCTGGGGGGTGGGTGCACATGGGCCAGTGTGACACAGCACTGTGTCTCCACAGACCCACCCTACATCTCCAACGCCAAGAACACGGGCGCCTCGGTGGGCCAGAAGGGCATCCTGCAGTGCGAGGCTTCGGCCGTCCCCGTGGCAGAGTTTCAGTGGTTCAAGGAGGACACCAGGTGAGGGGCTGCAGAGGGTGGTGGAGGATGGGGCAGCCACAGCCTTGGGGTGACAAGGATTTATAAGGGGTGACAGTGCTTGGAAAAAGGCTGGGATCAACTCATTTTGGTGGGTTCTCAACTAAGGGCTGAGGAAATTCCAGAGTTGTTTCTCCCAGGGATGATGGCAGTGGGACACATGGGTCAGGCTGGATTATGGGATGGAGAGTGGGAGGGAGTGTCTTCAAAACTGGGATGCGCAAATCCAGTGGGGAAACATGTGGGTGTATAGTGATGTTGGCTGGTGGGAAGCAAAGGGGTGCCCAGGGAGGGGCAGGATCCATCCTGGAGCCCCAGCCCCGTTCTCCCAGCAGCGCTATCCGCGTTTCTCTGCAGGTTAGCAAACGGGCTGGAGGGAGTGCGGATCGAGAGCAAGGGCCGCCTGTCCACGCTGACCTTCTTCAACGTCTCGGAGAAGGACTATGGCAACTACACGTGCGTGGCCATGAACAAGCTGGGCAACACCAATGCCAGCATCATCCTCTATGGTAGGTGCCTGTTCTTTGCAGTACAGTGAGGTGGCAAGGAGGAGTAAGAGAAGGAGAGTGAAAAGGAGGCATTTGGAGAGGAGGAGAATGAAGAAGAGGAGAGGAGGAGGAGGATGAAGAGGAGGAGAGGAGGAGGAGGATGAAGAGGAGTTTGAAGAGCTTGATGAGGAGGAGGAGGATGAAGAGAAGACGCCAGTGGTGTAGCAGTGGAGCAGAGCTGGCTGTGTTTGGTGTTCCTGGTCCATCGAGGTGCCAAAGAGCACAACGACAAGCAGTGAGGGCCTGCCAGAGGATGCTCAGAGGATGAGATCTGTATCAGCCTGACACTGACAGCACAGTTGGCCAACAGCTGAGCCCTGGTGTCGCTGGAGCACAGGGGTGAGGAGGGAGCCTGGCACAGGTGAGAACACGCTCTGGGTGCATGGTGTGGGGCTTCTCCCATGTTTGCTACTGGCAGTACTGCCAGCAGTGATTGTTGTACTGGCAATATCAGGATGGATGACATCAGCCTGTGTGATTCAGGTGGCCGGGGCAGGAAGGTGTTTGAGGAATGCTGTCATCAAGGACAGCTGTCATTGAGGAAGGTGGCGTGTACCTGTGGCATGTCCCCTTGGCACTGTGACAATCTCAGAGGGCTGTCACGATCCAAGGGTGGACATCAGGAGCCTGCCTTCCCCCAGCAGGCTCCAGCAGGAGGGAGACGATGGAAGTCAGGTGGCAGGCTCAAGGAGATGTTGAGAGGGAGAAGAGTTTCCACACCAGCTTGGACTTTGGCAAAATCGGGGTGGACAGGGGGAACAAAGCTTTGTACTGAGGTGGGGCCTGGGGGTGCTTGGTGATTTGAGGTGGTGGGAGGGGCACATCTTTGGCTTTGGTTGTGGGGCTGGCTGGCCCGTCCAGGTGTTTTCCAGGTGTTTTTCCTGCCTGATTTCTTCTCTTTGGGTCAAAGCCCTGGGTTGTGTTCCTTCTCCACTCTTCTGGTCTGTTCTCTTGTGTTTTAGCATTTTGGTGAAAATTTTTTCCCAATATCCAGTGTAATGCAATATGGTATTATAGACTACATATAATGTAATGGAATTCAAATAAAATGTAGTATAGATTAATAATAATAATATATCAATAATAAAAATATATTACATAGATGTGAAAACAAGTATTATTCATATATTATATTTAGTAATAGTATCTTGTTGGCATGTATTATTATATATAAGCATATTGCTCTTTATTATATATTATGTATTATATTCATAGTATATAAATCATAGAATATCTAGTATACATTATTAGTTTTCATATAGTACAATATATAATTTACAATATATATGAGGTATTTTATACATATAAGGTTTAGAGGTTTAGGAGTTTCAGTGGCAGTGCTGAATTGATGGCTGGATTTGATGTTCTTAAAGGTCTCTTCCAACCTTGATAATTCTATGACTCTGTATAGTAAATATTGTATTTATGATATTTAGCACATAAATAAGTACATTACATTTCCAATCCAGTTTTCCCAATATCCATTTTTTTTTTCTGTTTCCCTGTTCTGCTGTCACTCTTACACTTACTCTTTCTCTGATGTGAGACAAAATAACATCACCTAAGTCTCTTTTTTTTTTCCATGGCTTGAAACCAGACTAAAGAAAAACTGTAGTGCAGCTAACTCCCTCTAATCAGAAGAGGACTAGATTAGGGATTTTTGGTTTTGTTCCAAGCTATCTTGTGGCTATCTTTTATAGGACAGCATCTGTTTTCAGACATTTTTCCTTCTCTCAGCAGTTAGTGTTGCTCTTTACACACTCCTCCCGTGATAACACAGCAATTCTCTCACACCGCTTATTAATTGATGCCAACATGCAGAGAAAACAAAATTTCACCTTGTTTTAATAAATTAATCCCCCAAACACCTCCAGCAGGCTGAAGTGAAGTACATTAGAGGTGATTCCATAGATGGCAAAACAGGGACATTAAAAATCATCCATAAATTGAGAGGTAGGAGCTCAATCCTGTGGCTGAGTTAAACTTTCCCTGCCTTGTAACAACTCCTGTTGGTGTTGCTCTGTTCAGTGAAATACTAATATTCCTTTAATCCTTGTTTTATATAAAGAAGATTAGGAAAATATTTGCTAGTGAGACAGCAAGAAAAAAACCTTAGGAAAGAAAAGTTAAAACTTAAAATGTTCCATTTGTTTTCATGTGGGTATTTACCTGTACCAACACTGAAGCTTAAATTTGTCTTTGAAAGGATATTGGCACATCCTTTGGATATTGCTGTGAACTCTCAGGATACCTAAAGCTATTTTAATTTTGTAACTTTTAATGGAGAAAAAGGCAAACATTCACATTCTATTTTCCCCCATCTTTCAAGTGTATATTGAGTGAAATACTCTGGAGCAGAGAGGAGCAGGCCACAGAGGGAGCTCAAAAAGGAATTTAAGCAGGTGGGATTCCATCCCTCCTCGAGGATTGCGCTTTTTTTTTTCATTTTGCGAACATGTTGTGAAATTCAACAGCTTGTCAGTCAAAACTGCAGCTTCTTGGAAACACAGGGGAGAGTGGAAAAGATGGGTTCTGTGGAGAGCTTCTATTTGTGTATGTGTGTGGTGTTTCTTGGACAGTCTCTACCAGCCTTTGCCCAAGGGGAGGGGAGCACAAGTGGTTGGAAATCTGCTAATTCTTTTATTTAAAAATGTCATGTCGGGGCTCACTTTTTGATGAGCGTGTTGCATTTTTTTACTTGCTATTTATAGATGGAGATAGGAGAAAAAAAATCACCCAAACCTGGATCTTTACATCTCTTTCAAGTGCATTGTGTCCCTCAGCCACCAAAGGGAATTGGCCCAAGTTCCCATCCCAAACTGCGGGCTCTGAGACCTTTTATTTGAAAATGGGACCTTTCCATTGAAGAGCTATTGGAATAAAGAGAGATGTAGATGTTTTATAAAAGATGCCATCTGCATTTTTCCAATGTTCAGGGTCTCATTTCTAGTATGTAATCTCCGTGATTGATGATTGGGTGAGTTAACTGAATATATGCTAAAATACCAAGTGTTAGATGTGATTTAAACCAATTATTCTATGGAGAGATAAAATCTTTTCATGCTTTATTGTGCACTCTCTTAAGAATCAGCGGCTTCAGACTAAATACATAAAAGCAAGGGAAAGCAATTATGTCTTTAAGAATAAGAGCTCTGATTCAATATTTAAAGACTGCTTGACTTAAAACACTTAAAACAAGTCATAGAATCACAGAATGATTTGGAAGGGACCTTAAAGCTCATCCAGTTCCACCCCCTGCTGTAGGAAGGGACACCTTCCACTATCCCAGCTTGTTCCAAACCCCATCCAACCTGGCCTTGGGCATTTCCAGGGATCCAGGGGCAGCCACAGCTTTTCTGGGCACCTGTGCCAGAGCCTCACTACAAATATTTGAATTTTGCAAAAAGAGAATCAATGCAAAACATATGCAAAAAAAAAAAAAAAAAAAAAAAAAAAAAAAGAAAGTAAGAAATAGCATCTTTGCCCTGTTTACCTATTGCTGTAGAGTGTCTGTGATTGCAGTGATTTTCTGTGTTTATTTGTGCACACAAACCAGCAATCTGACAAACCTAGGCGATATTATGAGTGGAAATTAGTAAGGAGAGGAGAAGGAGAGTGTTCAGGGAGTATAAATCTGAACCAGGTCCTTTATACAGAAGAAAAAGTAACTATCCCCACATCTATTTTTGTGCATTACAGGAACTTTGAAGGGCAGGTGAATCTGTCCAAATGTTCTTTTGTGGCTTCCACCAGCACTGCTTTTTGGGTCAGGGGAGCAGCTCACACCTCATTTCATCGTTCTTCAAGTTGTCACCTGCCATTATTAATACCCCACAAAAACTCTGAAATATGTAAGCTCCAAAGTTGCTGCCAAAGAGTCTGGGGAGCTGCAATCGCCAGCTTTATTTTGTTTCAGGAACTGGTGGTCACACACTGCTGTGCCATGGTGCTACAGCCAGCCCAGCTGGAAGTAGGGGAGAGGACAGAACACTGTTGGGTGGGGAATTAAAAAGGTCTCTCTGGTCAACAATAAACTGTTTTTTTTCCTATTAATTGAGTGGATTATGCTATGTGGATGTTCTGGGTGGGATCAGGGCATATGTCCATCAGGTGGTGGGGGCTGGCTGTGCTGGTACCTGGGGCCTCATGACTCTGGGCTGAGCCATTCTCTCCCCCAGCATCTTCAGCTTCAAACACACCTCAGGAGATGGCAGCTCTCCTCTGGAGCCAGGCTGGGAGAGCTGGGAGCGTTCACCTGCAGGGGAGAAAGCTCTGGGGAGACTTCAGAGTCCCTTCCAATGCCTTAAGGGTCTCCAAGAGAGCTGGAAAGGACTAACTCTTGGGGTAAATTGGGGTTAATTGGTCAACTAATTAGCATTTGGGGTTTCCTGGGACAAACTCACTTTCTGTAGAGTACTTCATGATTACTGTGGATCATTGGGTTACTTTGGCTCAATCAATTAACATTTGGGGTTACTGTAGATCATTTGGGTTACTAGAGGTCAAACTTCTTCTGGGCAGAGCACTTAGAGGCTATTTGATGTCATATTTGGGGTTACTAGGGGTCATTTGGAGGCTACTTGAGATCAACCGAGTCATATTTGGGGTTATTGCAGGTCATTTGGGTTACTTTAGGTCATTTGGGTTACTAGAGGTCAAACTTATTCTGTACAGAGCACCTAGAGGTTATTTGAGGTCATTATTTGAGGACAACCAGGTCATATTTGGGGTTACTGCAGGTCATTGGAAGTTACTTGAGGTCATTGAGGGGTTACTTGAGGTCAAACAGTTAACATTTGGGGTTACTATAGATCATTTGAGTTACTAGGGGTCAAACTTCTTCTGGGCAGAGCACTTAGAGGTTATTTGAGGTCAACCAGTTCATATTTGGGGTTGTTAGATGTCATTGGGGGTTACTTGAGGTCAACCAGGTCATATTTGGGGTTACTGCAGGTCATTTGGGTTACTTTAGGTCACTGGGGTTACTAGAGGTCAAACTTCTTCTGGGCAGAGCACTTAGAGGTTATTTGAGGTCATTATTTGAGGTCAACCAGGTCATATTTGGGGTTACTACAGGTCATTGAGGTTACTAGAGGTCATTGTCAGGTTATTTGAGGTCAAACAGTTAACATTTGGGGTTACTACAGGTCTTTGGGGTTACTAGATGTCAAACTCACTCTCTATAGAGCACTTTGGGGTTACTTTAGGTCATTGGGGTCACTTGAGATCAGCCAATTAACATGGGATGATTTGAGGTCACGTTCCATCTCTGGGGGCCATGCTGGGCTTCACTGAGTTCAACCATTTCTCTTGAGTATTTAAGGTCACCAACTCCAGCAGTGGCACCAGAGCTGGAACCTGAGTTTGTGTTCCTGTCATGACTCCTTCTGTTCCATTCCACACCAAGGACCTCTGTGTGCCAGTGCTGTGTCCTGCCTGCCTGCCATGGTGACTTTGAGTTCCCTTGTCACCATGAGTTGCTCATGACAGGCTCCCTGGCTCTTCCCTCTGTCCCTGGCTGTGCCTCCAAATTCCATCCTGCCCATGTCCTGTGAGCACTTGCATTCAGTGTTATTGGGAGAAGATGTAGATCCCAAGGATCTGGAGCAGAGTGAAGCTCTCCAGCTCCATCTCTTCTGGCTGGATCTCTGTGCCTCTGTCCATACCGACCTTACCTTCTGCATCTGAGATCTGGTGAGATATTTCAAAGACACCAACTCAGCTTGAAACCTTAAACCAGGCTTTATTAGACAATCATTAACATGACACAGCACCCAGGGTTAGGCTTTAATCATCATCAACACACAAGTAAATAATTAGTCTTGGCCTAAATTAGCTGTGAATCTCAAATGGGAGCACTTTTATGGGAGGCAGAGGTTGTGCCATGGTACCATGGTTTGGGCAGCTTTGGAGGTGAGGGAGGAAAGCTTCCTTCATGTCTTGGTGAATGAAGCCAGAGCTGAAGTGGGATATCTTATTTTTCCTTAGTATTTATCAGTGTTTTCTTCTTCATCTTTCTGTGAAGGGATGAGAGAAAACTCCCTCTTTTTCACAGAGTTGTTTTGTTTTGTAGGGTTTTTCCCAGCACATTCCCTGTTATCCTGTGGGGTTACTTTACCTTCACCTATTATCTTCTCTACATACTATACATGTGGGTTTTTCTTCCTCTTCCACACTGTTATTTCCTCTTGGTCGCTATATTTCACATGTGCAGTTTTCTTCCTGTGTTTGGTACTCACTCTGTTTTCTCTTAACTATTTCATTAAAGCCAATTGCTGACTTTGCCATTAGATGCTATAAATAATCCATATATTGCACTATGCCATAAAATGCTTACCTACAGCCACTGCTCACATTACCATAGTGTTCCAGGGGCTGTGTTTGTGGCAAGTCTTAGATCTTGCTCAACTTGTGTCTCCTTTTTGAGTGCAAGAAGCCACCACTTTTTCTTCCTTGCTCTGTGCTGGATGACTATTCAGTCACAGGGGTGAACATCTCTGTTGCATCTTTTTAAAATCATTTGAGTTGGAAGGGACCTTTAAAGGTCATTTAGTCTAACCCCCCTTCAATGAGCAGGGACAGGCCTGCAGGTACCTGAGGGAAAATATCAGGAAAAATCTCATCCTGGGGAGGTTGCCAAGACTTACTCTATGATGTCTTTGTTCTCAGACATGAGTCACTGGACAGGCTTCCCCCCAGCAGGTCCCCCAGACTTTCTTCAGTTATTTCTGTCCTCAAACAATAAGTATTGGACAGACTTTCACCCATTAGCTGCTGTTGCAGACTATGAGAAGCAGAGAGGAATGGCTGTCTTTTCCTGAGCCCTCTAGGAAAAAGAGGCTCCAGCAGCACCCTGAGCATGGGCACATTCCCTTCCCATTTCTCCTGAGTCCTGAAAATTAAAAGCAGCAAGAGACACTCTAAATTCTTCATCTCCAGGTGTCTGTATCTCACCTGGACAAGGGTGAATGCAGCAACAAACTGGGAGTGAGGAGGAAGGCATAGGATTTCTTTCCTGGACATAAAGAAGGGAGGGAAAGAAAGGAAGAGCTATTTTTGGTGCATGTGAAGGGATTCCCTAGCTCTGTAGACATTTGTGCTATTCCCATGGCTCCCACTGGAGCTGAGAGTTCCTCCAACACAGGCTAAGAAAACCCATTCACCATTGACCTCCTGATTCCTTCTGACCTTTGTATTCAAGATCTTAGGAGAGAAACCAAACACCAACTTTGCCATCTATGCTCAAATCAAGGTCTGAAAAAATCTAAGGTTGCCTCATGGAGAAGGAAGGAAATAGCCAGGAAAGAAAGAAGATAGCCAGAAAAGTGGAGACAAAATAAATGAAGAGGGGAAAAAAAAAACTAAAAGCAAGCAGTAATTAATAACTGCAATAATAAATAAGCTGAGTAGGTGCAGCCAGCTGTGCACTCACACCTCAATGCCCAGGCATTGGGGTTTGAGCAAAACAGAGCTAAAACATTTGCTGGGATGACAGGGCTAGGGAGTCTCAGTTGAGTTCTCTCCCTGTCCCAGTGGGAGCTGTCCTTTTCTCTTAGAGAGTGGCAGTTCAGAGAACACACAGGAGTCACAGGCAGCCTGTGATGAAATGAGCCATCTGCCCTGATTTCCTGATCGTATCTAATTACTACTTTATTTTCTCCCTGTATCTTTATTCTTGTTTCTTCTGTAGAGTATCTTTACAATCTTTACAAGGCCAGGCTGTCTGATACCAGAATGCATTCTTCCACAGAAAAGAATAAAGAATAAATTTAAGAGAAAATATCTTTTTCTTGTAATGACCCAGCATTTTTAGCTTTATTTCCTCTCTGTATTAGGTGACTTATCTATCTGGGAACTCTCCAACTCAACCACAATGCAATTGCTTTAGGATAGATTATGAAATTTCTAAAAGTGTCATTAAATCAAAGCCAATAACCGGTGCAGAACTGTGAACTAGAAAATAGTGATAAGAATTAGTCACACATTAAAATCCACATCTACAGAGATGCTAGAGAGAGGCACCAATTTAGCACTGTTTGGGCAGATGTAAATACATAAAAGTTTAAGGCTAATCAGCATTTAGTATTAAATCTGTAGAAATTTTCACTATTTTTGTAGCTTTGGATGATATGCTGAGCTGCTGCCATTGGTTTGAGGGTCAAAACCAAAGAAGAGGGAGCAGTAACAGGTCTGAGGGAAACCAAGCTAAGAAGCCTTTTCCATTCTACCTGCCCCTAACAAATGTGGGCTTCCACCTGTCATACCACAAGGTCTATTCAGCAAGGAAATGTCTGATTATAGCATAGCAGCTCTACCCCTCCTGGATGATCATGTGCTCTTACAATCAATTTTGTTTGAGCATGGGCATGACACAGCTTCTTGCTCATCACTCAATCTTCCCATCATTTCCTTCACCTTCTGGCAGTGCTTGGATTTAACATCTCAGAGTCTCCTTAGCCTCTTCCTGAATTAAGATAAATGTTCACAAAAATCAGTAGATAAAAAGACAAGGAGTAACACCATCCTGAGGAAATTATTGTAACTGGATATGATTTCATAGAATCACAGGATGATTTGGGTTGGAAGGGGCTACAGGAAAGCCGAGGAAGCACTTTTGATAAGGGCATGGCTAAAAGGGAATGGATTTGAACTGAAAGAGGGTAAGTTTAGATCAGATACTGGGAAAAAAAAAAAAATCCCTTTGAGACTGGTGAGGCCCTGGCACAGGTTTCCCAGAGAAGCTGGGACTGCTCCATCCCTGGAAGTGTCCAAGGACAGGTTGGATGGGTTAATGGAAGGTGTCTCAGCCCATGGCAGTGGATAGAACAAGATGGTTTTTAAGATCCCTTCCAACCCTTCCATTCTGGGATTCTATGATGTGACTGCAGGCCTGAGAGCACATTCACAAATGCATAGGAATCCCATTAACTCCACACTTCATCCATGCCCCGAGTTTTGATGCTATGACAGCTGAAAACTTGTTTCTCTATTTCTTCCATTTCAGAACACCAGTACTGGGACTCAGACCTGTGACTTCCTCAAATTCCTCTCCATGGCCACAGGGATTGTGGACAGACCCACGGCCCTGTGGCAGTGTGTGGTGGCTGCTTCTGCTTCCCTCACTCTGCCCAGCTGCCTCATCCTATCCTGACTGCCCCCCTGTGTGCCCTGCAGCCCAAATAACAGCCCTAACACTAAAAAAAAAAGCAATAAATCTCCACTCTAGTGGTGTACCCAGATGACCAGTCTCATCCCTGCCTGACCTGCCAGCCAAGGACCCCAGAGTGACCACAAAATGCTCCTGCATACCTGAGAATCCACATCTGGACAATGGCATTTCCTGAGCTGATGATCCTTTGTTACCAGACACAAGTTGTGCTGCTCAGGAGCACCGAGGTTTCTGGTTTTAGTGACTCTCACATGGTTGTTGGCATCAGGACTCTACAAAGAGGACAACTTCCAAGCATGATGGGGCTGGGCTGACACCTACCCAGGGTATCCTCCTCCTCCTCAGACAAGGGTTGTGCCTCCCCTAAGTGCTCCTCAAGCTCTTTGCAAACCTCCTCACCTCCTCCTCAACAGTGACAATGCTCTCCAAACCATGCACAAATCCACCATCCCTCCAAGGGGGAACACAACACCCTGGTCAACTTAGGGGTGGGATGGGAAAGGGAACTGAAGGGACAGCTGCACGGGAGGTGGGTTCCCTTGGTGACCCTAATGTCCTTTGTCTTTCTCTTCTCTCCTCCACGCAGGGCCCGGAGCGGTGCACGACGGCGGCAACGCGGCGTCCCGGGTGGCTGCTGGCCTCTGCCTCTGGGCCACCCTCCTTGCTCGCCTCCTCCTCGACTTTTGATAAGGGAGCGGAGGGTCCCGGGAGGCCTCGCCGCACCTCTGCCCCGCCGCGGGCTCGGCCGCCGCGCCGCCCGGGGACTCCTCTCCGTGGGACGGGCGATGCGCCGGAGGACGGGCGGCGGTGCCGAGCGTCCGAGGATGGCCCCGTCTCCCACGTGCCGGGATCGTTCTCGCCGCCGGTTACGCTGTACAGACCCCACCACGTGCCACCAGACTGCCACCCGCCCCGGGGATGTGGCCGGCATGGACGGTGTCCCCCGTGGCTGCCTCGTCTCCAGCGCTGGGGGCGCGGAGCCGTGGGGGCGGGTGCCGCCCAGAGCCTTCACCGGGATGTCCGTCTCGTCGTCTCACTAAACCGCCTATGCCCAAAAAGACCCCAAGGCTGAGGCCTCCTGGCTCTGCCTTCAGCCCTCTTGGTCTTGAATGTCAGTTCTCATCGCCAAAGCTCCTCCTAAGCACCCCGATGTGGCCAGCCCCCGTCACCTGCCTCTGCTCCTGACAGGATGTTCTCCGGCCCTTTGCTGAAGGATCACTCGACACAACCACTTGTCCTTCCAGGCTCATGCACTTCCCACTACTCTTTATTCCAGCTGACATTGTACCCCTGTGCTTCCCACTAAAACCCCCTCACTTTCCTGAGGATACGAGGCTGCTCACAGGAATGTGAGACCTGGGGACAGCCACCAGCCCTCCTAGAGACTAAAACCTTCTTGCTGCATCAGGCAGCCAGGCCCTCACTCCTTGCTCCAGATCCCTGCCCCCTCTGCTGCTGCCCCCCTGATGGCCCCACGGCTCTCACCTTGATGCTCTGCCAGCACTTTCTGGGGAGGTTTCTCTGGGTTTTTTTTTTCCAAGCACTTTCCAACCTGCACATCAAAAGCACAGCATCACCAGCGTGGGGCAGAGGCTCTGAACAACAGATCAAAACACCAGCTGACACTGGCTTTCACTACGGCTCTGACACTCACGACCATCTGTATCTCTGCCCCTCTGAGGGCCCTGAGCTGCAATGTCCTCACTCTGCCTTGTCTCATGCCCATCACATGCTGCTGCCTGAGGAAATTCTGGTATGTCTGACCCTGTGGAGGAGGCCTGGGTTCTGCTGATTTGCTTTGCCGGCACAGCAGGGACAAGGATGGTTCCAATGCTCCCTGCTGCAACTTGCCTGAGACACCAAAACAGACACAACCAGACTCTGCCCTCTCTGCTTCTTCCATCCACCCTGGGAGCTGCCACCCATGGTGGTGGTAGCCACGTCACCTCCCTGCATATGGAATTGTGCTCCTGATAGCCTCCTGCACCATGGACCCCCTTGCCTGGTACATTGTGGCAGCCCTGAGCCTTCTTGTCACTCCTTGGCCACCCGGGAATGCTTTAGGGCCACAGTCTGGGGATGGATGCTCCCATCCTGCTCCTGAAAAGTCACACGTGGCACCAGACTCTATTGCTGTGACAGGGAGACTTGACTACAGCAAGGCACTGAGCAAGCACACAGAGTGTTCCCTGTCCTGACCCAGCACCTCCCCGTGCCTTGTCCCTTCCTTCCCCCTCCACAAGTGAGATGACTTAAGAACAACAGCCACGCACATGCTGTCTTCCCCATGCAAACTCTGCTGCTGCCCAAACCTGCTTTCTGTGGCTGCAAGGAAGCTGAGGTGCCAGGCCTCAGCACACAAGATGGAAAAAACCCACCCTGAGCCAGAGGCCATGATGGGCCACCACCCTGCCCTCTACGTAGCCCTTCCCCTCCTCATCCCTGTTCTCAGCAGGCTGCCCAGGACTTGCTCCAAAATCTCAGTGGGTGCTTCTGCCCCCCCATCCTGGATGTTCAACGCACCATGTCTGATTGACAAAAAGCACCTGGCCCCAGGCAGGGGCTGCCCTGGTGCTGGCTTACCTGGTGGACGGGGATCCGGCACTGACTGGGTGAGTCCGCGTCCTGCGGTCCCTGCGGTGCTGCTCTGCTTCTGTTTCTCCACTGGCATCCAAGAAAAGTGGCACTGTCAGCGATCTGGGTCCTATCCCATGGCCCTGGGCATGTTTATCACGTGGGGATGGCACTGTCTTCAGCCAGCACGGCGACACGCACATTCTTCCCCACGTGCCCGTTCCAAAAGTACAGCGGGTGCAGGAGACACCTTGCCCTGATGCCTTTACTGGTCTGCACTGCCCCACACCTGTCCCCTGCTATTACCCCATGTCCTTTCCTTGATCAGCCCCAAATTTCTCTGTCCACACAGCAGAAATGCTGCAGTCACAGGGCCAGGGGCCGTGGCAAATCAGAGAGTGGCGGTGACGAGATGCCACAACGCACACTGAGGCTGGCGGGCCTGGTGCCAGGGCTGCCCCCATCCCATCCTTGTCCCTGGGTCGGGTGGGCTCCCCTGTACCCTGCCGGGACGGCATTTGACTTTTTCGTGCCATGTAACGTGCCATTGTGAGGAACGTGTTGGCTGTCTGAGGCCGGCCCTGCCGCGGTCCTGCCAGGTGGCAGACCCATTTGTGACCACTGCTCTCCATGTTTGGATGCCCGGGGTGTGGCTGGGTGCCCAGGGCGGGGGCAGTGTGGCTCTCGGGTCTCTCCTGCTGACAGCCGTGATGGCCGGTCTTGAGTTTCTGTCGATCATTGTATTCCAAGGGTGGCTATACTACCTGAGATTTGTGCATGTTACATTGTAGTTGTAACCTTTTCTAATTCGGCAAGAATAAGAGATGGTTGTGATTGTGCAGTGTATCAATAAAGTTTGACGAACTTTGTACCTTCGGGGCTTTGCTTCACGGGTCCCGTGCACCCCAGGGAAGGGACGCGGTGCTGGGCACCTGCTGAGCTGAGCTGGGAGGGCTCCTGAGTGCCTGGGACCTCTGCCACTCCTGGGGTCTCACCCAGCACTTGGCTGGACCCTCTGGGGATTCAACTGGGGGCCTTCTGCTGTTTGGGCCATCCTTCACCCCATCCATGCATCTCCCCTGGGAATCCACCAGTGAGTCCCGGGTCCTGTCCACCGATGAGCGATGAGCACGCACCTGTTGATGGAGTCCCTGCAGGGTAAGGACTGTCTTTGCTCTCATCACTCACCTGCATTCAGTGAAACAACATGATCGGGGTCTCTTTTCCACAACTGAGCTATTCCCAGCATCTCCTCCATGATCTTGCAACAATGCTCACTCTGACAACTAAACCTGCCTCCAATGAAGGGATACCTCTGCAGACAATGCACTCCCAAGGTTTATTCCTATCGTGATCTGACAGTGTGTGACACAGGTCAAATGTCTTCATCAAAGGACAACAACTTTGAAGACCAGGAGGCAGAAGAGTTGTGACACTCAGTGTCTCCCTGACATGGCTGTAATCTCACAGCAGGCTGTACCCTCCACTCCCAGGGGATACCTCACCTTACCACACCATCAACCAGGAGAAAACATTCAACAAGCTTCTCTAAAGTGAGACTTGCTGCCAGGAAACTGGGGACAGTGGGACTGTGTCAGATCCATCAGAGTCTTGCTCACTTGGAGACCTCCTTTTGTCTTCCCCAGTGTGGGAATAAAAAGCCCAGTCCCAGGAGTTTTTCCCTGAACCCCACAACAAGCAAACAGCTCCATCCCAGCACTGCTATGAGCTGCTGCGACCCTGAACATCAGGGACACCTCTGCTGTCCCCATCAAGTGACCCCAGCAGAAAAGTAAGTGCTTCCCAAAACCCAACAACCTCCTGAGGGAAGGGGTGTGGGAGGGATGTGTCACCTTGCCCATTTTCCTCAATGTCACCTGCAGTGACTCAAGAATTGGTGGCCTCCATGGGAGACTCTCTGCTTAGAGCCTCTTCCAAAAACCCCAACCCATGAGGAAGACAGGGCTGCTTTGATGTAACTACAGATGCCACAGAACAACACTCACCCCTTGCATGAGGCCCCTGGGGATCCCACCACAATCCGAGTCTCCCTAACGCTTCCCATCTTCCCATGCCAGTTCTGCTGGATACCCAGTGCTGGACCTGCCTCCACTGGAGTGATAACCTACAGATGCCCAAATGCTCCTGCTCATGGCACATCCTGATGCCTAGTCTGCTCTGTCCCCATCACAGAGCACGAGGAGGTGATGCAGCCCCTCTCTGACCATGGGATACCCTCCATCTCCCTTTTCCTGGCTTGAGAGGAATGTTTCTTCATGACCCTCAGCAATACACAACTTGTGCCTAAGGACAAGAACCTCAGCTGCTACATCCAGGGGGAGGGAAGGCATATTTGAGACCATGACCTTCATCCCTCCCCAGCACCAAGAGACACCCTTACCTATGTCAATAAATTATTACATAAATGTATCCATCGAGCAGCCCCTCTCTCTTTAACTTCCTCTTTGTCTGCTACTTTGGCACTGGACACTCCTTGATCTCTCACCTATAACACCAAAAAAGTTACAATTACAGAGAGGAGGTGAGGGAGAGAGCCCTGTTACCTCCATACCTATCTCTGGATCCCTCCCATTACCCCCAAGCATCCAGGCATTGCCCCAGGTACCCGGATTGCTCTACTGTGGCTGGCTGCTCCAACCTGGGAGTTGCAACACCTGCATAAAGACCAACGCCATCACCTCTGCCATCCTGACCCTGTACCTATGAGCAGCTGTCCTGTCCCCACTCCCTCAGTACCCTGTCCCTTACTTGGGATGTACCACAAAGCCTGAGCATGATTCTTCCCTTACCCCATGTCAGTATCACTTGGACACTGCATGTCACACTCAAAGCAATACCTTCCCATGCCACTTCTCCACATTCATCTCTTGGGTTACATCATAGGGTCAGGAAATAAACACTCACACAAAACTGTCATGCCATCAATAGCAACCAACTTCTGATCCTGCAAATGTCTCAGGTGACCTGAAGAAACCAGTACCCTGGAGGCTACAGTTGAGGCTGAGGATCAAACTCACTAAACAACCTTCCAGCATCACCAAAAAGAGGACACAGACCAAGACAAGGCTCCATGGACAGCAAAATGCACCTACACCCAAACAACCTTGTTGTGCTTTACCTGTATGCAGCATTGCATGGGAAAGCCTGTTCCTTGTACCCACCTCACATCACTCTGTCTCTCCTTCCCACACAAGATTGGCTTCAGCTGCTCCATAAGCATCCCCTGTAATGCTGTGCAGCTGGGCTGGAGAGCCACAGGGTGAGCTTAGCACTAAGTGTGGTCCTGATCTGGGAAATAAGGCACAGCTGTGCCTCACACTCTCTCCATCTACTCACCAAAGCCTTACCTGTGACAGCATTCCTGCTGGGCTCACCACTGAGGTCCAGGGGCCATCTTTCCAATGCTCTAGTGGCCCATTGTGATGACTTGGTGCTCCCATCTGCCACCTCCCATCCAGCATCCCTCCCTATCTCCCTCCCCATTCCTGGTGGCGCAAGGGGAGAACGCGGGGTGGCCCTGGCCCCCGCGGCAATGAGCACCACAACCAGACGGAGCGGCCACATGGAACAATCGTTTTAATGGATAGGCAGAGAGAGCCCTCTCGCCGCCCGCCTGCCCACACCCGGGCCCCCCGCATGCCCCCCGCCGCCGGCCGCAGGGAAGGAAAGGAAATTGAAGGAGGAAAACCAATTGCAGGAGAAACCCCCGCTGAAATGGATGGCGAGGCAACAGGTCCTGCGCCTTGGCAGGGGCCAGTTGCTTCGTCTTCTTTTTCTTATTTATTTTGTTGTTTTGATTGGGTTTTTATATATATATATATATACACACACACACACACGCACACACACACATATACATACACATATATATATATATATAAAAATATAAAACTGAGCTATATAGATCTCCCTCTGTCCCTCAGCTCGCTTTATTCCACCGCAAACAGGCCAGGGCCACGCGGAAAAAAAGCGACGGAGAGGGGCCCCAGCCCCCCGTTACCCTTTGTCCCCGGTGACCCGAGGGTGGAAAGGCGAGGGGGTTCAGGGATGTGTGGACTGAGACGCTTGTCTCGCTGAGAACCGATACACACCTAACTCCATATACAGCATGCAGTAATGGCAGCGGAAGGACCCTGCTGGGAACCGTGGCTAGAACTCTAACAAAAGAAAATTATATATATATATATGTATATTTATATATACTGTATATATATATCCCATAAAAAGATTCAGTATCTCCCTCCACCTCAACGCGCGGCGAGTGTCATCTGCGCCCTCGGCAGGAACTGTCCAGACGACCGCTTTTGGGCCGGTTTTGGGGGGGTTTCAGCACAGGACTCCTCTTCCTCCTCTTCCTCCTCACCGGGCTCACAAATCTCCTTGGCTGGTCGCCTCCTCGGCAAACAAACTTCTCTCCGCTTGCTCCCCCTCTCCTGGATTGTGGTTTTTTTTCCTCTTTTTTTCTTTTCTTTTTTCCCCCTCTTTTTTTTTTTTTTTTTTTTTTTTTTTGCATTTCTGTTTTTTAGGAACTAAGAGTTCTAGGCTCGTATCAGAAAATACAATTAATAAAATTAACCATGACTCAGAATCCCTTATCATTCACGATGTCCGCGGATGGTACGATGAAAGCGTGGCTTGACGCCGGTCTCCTTCCTCCCTTTCCTTTCGTGGTGGTGTGGTAACTGTTGAAGATCTATATATCTATACATACATATATATATGTATACATGGAGATATATATATATATGTATATATTCTGAAACACAAATGGCGGCACAGTCCATGAGAAGATGGGGAAATCTTGGCCAAGGAGAAAACCGGTGTGTCTGGATGGAGGGTCCCACAGGAGGGAGCAGGCGGGTGGGGGTGGTGAAGAGGACAGGGCAGGGGACAAGTGCCACACACTGATGGCCCTGTCCATCCTCCACTCTGGCCCATGGCAGAGAATGGCGAAAACAGGGGGAAAAAGTGGCAGGGGACGAAAAAAAAAAACAGGTTGAAAAGAAAAAGACTCAATCACATTGCATCTTCAGCAGGAAGCCTTGGATTATTAATTTTTTTTCCCATTTCTCTCCATTCCAAATTCCTGTTGTGTTTTTTTTTTTTTTTTTTTTTTTTGCTTGTTTTTCCTCTCTCCCCCTCCCCCAGGTGGCCTGGCTGGATACTCTCTCAATTCTTATGATTATTTTCAGAAACGGTGAACACTTCTTCTTCTTCTTCTTCTTTTCTTCCTCTCCTTTCTGCTTGCGCTCGCTGGCCGTGGTCGTCGCCGCCGCTACTCCGCGGGCCGGCTCTGGTGTCAAAACTGGCGGGCGAGGAGGGCGAGCGGGAGGAGCAGCAGCCACGCGGAGCCGCGTCGCCGCCACGCGCCGCTGTTCCCGTCGTGCACTGCTCCAGGGCCTGTGGGAAGGGACAGGAATGCCCACACGGTTGGTCACAAAGTCAGCAAACAGCAGAAACCATGAAATAAAGTTTAAAAAACACAAACATTTGGTTATTTGGGGCCCCGGCGTTGTGGGGTTGCTCTGAGAGCTCTGAGAGCTCTCTTGGTGTCCCGCTCCATCCGTGTTGTCTCAAGATTGTGGGAACAGCCATCCCTGTCCCCACAATGCTGATTTTTGGGACAAGATCCTCTGTAGTCCCTTTTCAGCCTGAAATCCCCATCCCAAGCTTGCTCTTTGTGCATCACCGCTATCCGACCTCCCTCAGCCCCCTTCACTCTCCTCCTAATTTTTCCCAATTTTCCATCCACACTCATAAGGGAGATAACAATTTTTGCCCAGCGCATTCTGCCCGCCCAACAGGGCGGCCACCCTGTTGCCCACTAGTGTCCCTTGGGAGGGACAGTAACACCTGCCCGCCCTGCAGAGACACCGCCAGCAGCACTACATTGAGCACTTCATGTTTTGCACCTCTTCAGAGCCTCTGCAGGGCTCAGCATGGGCCCAGACCACCTCAAGGAGATGGGATGAGGAAGGTGGTCAAGAAGAGCCAAGCGCACTCATCTTTGGGGACCACAGGGGGTGAGGAATTCAAAGCTCTCTATGCGAAAGGATGTGGAGAACGTCTTAGCTAATGGCTTTCACCAAAACACCTATTTTTTCACCAAATAGTTGTCCAGGAGAAGACTAAGGTGAAAAAAGACCTCAGGAAGGCATCCACACTGGTGTCCTGTGGAAGCAGGGCTGACCAAAAGTTCTGATTCACAACTGCTTTTGAAACCCCAGGACATGCCTCCTCACTTCAAAACCTGACCAGGGCATTGACCATCAGTAACTATCTGGTTTCCCACATGGAACACTCTCCAGCACACTCAGATACCTCACACCTCACAAATCCAGGCACCAAATCCAGGTCTCACATACTACCTGCACACACATCTACAAGTCATCCCAAGGACTGACCACTCAATTCATCACAAATGAAGCCTCCCCAAAATCAAGATGACACCAAGCCAGTTGGCCGGACAGTAAGATTACACAGCAGAGAGCTGGCTGTCCTGGCCAGAAATACCACCAGAAAGGGGACCAAATGCCTGTCTACCCCTATCTCATCCCATAAAAAGGCACTAGAAGCATCCCAGAGGAGGAAGGACCTGCCATAAGACCCATTTACACAGTAGTACTGGGAAAGCAGCCCAAAGACATCCCTGCTTGGCCTTGGCAGTGGGGAAGGGAGTGAGACACCATGGGATGGGGACAGGCATGCAGAGGGCACAGACCACCACCAGACAGGCACAGTAGGCTGGCACAGAGGGGGCAGGATGGGAGGGCAGCTAAGAAAGCCCTAATTCATCCCTACACCAGTGAAATCTGTGGGGCTGTGGGGCAGGAGATCCAGGTGCTGGGTGCTGTGGCTCCCACTGAGATGAGTTGTGATGGGAGCCAGAGGGGCCCAGGGGGAACAGCAGGGGAAGCAGTGGCATTGTCAAGGACCCCCAAATTACTGACCTTTCCAGGGTGTCAGAGCGGTAGTTGTCTCTTCTAAAAATTAAAGAACAAGTGAAAGTTAAGGCAAAAGGGCAATGGAAAGTGCAGGCTCGAGACACCTCCCTCCACCTGGGGTGGGAAAACCAGTGCTGGGGTAGAAATGGAATCTGTTTCCCAAATCACACCCCACTGCTATGGGGCCACAGTCCCCTCATCTCTGAGATGAGCTGAATATGGGACCTCAGACCTGGCAGAGCCTGTAGTTGCACCCTGTGCAAAAGGCAAAGCACAGGGGCTGGGATATGGGGAGGCAGGGGGTTCACCTCTCCCCCATCAGTTTGGGGCCCATCCCTCTTTCTAATCCTGCAATATCCCAAAAAGATTTATGGACTGACAGCCACCTCTAGGAGCAACATGGACTTTGTGATGAGAGAGAAGAAGAGGGTTGGTTTTTCCCCAACTCCACAGAATGATGTGGTTTTCCTGAGCACTCTATCACATCCCAGACAGCACCAAATGAGCCGCTGAATGAGGTGGCAGGTCTGGAATAACGAGTGCTACATGTTAAATAAAGCACTGGTTGACCTCCGTGAAAAATTAGATTAAAAAAAGGATTAAAAGATGAACGCTACATTAGCCTCTCACACAACCCCAAAAAGGCTCATGTCACGGTACCTGCACAGATTAAATCTCCATTTCGGGGGGAAAAACTCCAAAACACTCAGCTTCAGGGAAAAGGGGCCATTCACAAAATCATCCCCCAAAATCTCACAGAAGAGACATTTCTCATGCACAGGTAGTGCAGCCACCGCATCCACTTCCCTCTTCTCTTGCATTAAATAAATAAATATGTTGATAAATAAAGACACATTAATCCCCAGATTGAAGACTCTGGCTGTTTAGGGACAGGTGAGCTCAGCCCTGTGACACTTGGGGACATCACATTGCTGATAATTAGGGAGTGGTTGTTCCTGGGGGTGCTGGGGAGCCCTGCACCAGGAGATGGGGGACCTCCACATGTCACAGTCTCCTCAGGGAACTGTCACCCCCTGGGGACTCAGTTATTAAAGACTGAATGGATCATTCAATCAATGCAGCCTTTATGGAAATTATGGGTAGTCAAAGGACTCTGATTTTGCTCCCTGATGGGATTCACGTGCAGACCACAAAACTATGGGGGGGGGGGGGAAATCCTAAAATAAGCTTAGATTTCAGTGGAATGCTTCCCTGCCTCCCACCTGACAGTGCCATAACAGCACAAGTGCCACAGTTGGGTTGGAATCCAAGGAACCAAGAGCTCATCAGCAGGGAGATGTCATCTTTACTTTTAGGCTGCTTATCGAGCCTGGATCAGCAGATGCCAAATTAAAGGCCCTCACTAATTAAGATTTAACCTCATAAACTCATTAGAAGGCTGCAACATCACAGCTAAGGATATGGCTCAGGCTATGTTGGGCACTTGGCATGGCCACCCTATGCCTGTAATAGAGGTGGAGCCAAGCCTGGGTGACCTTGCAGTGCCAGGGGTGTTGGTATCCCTAAAACATGGGATTATTGGATTACCAGGAAGGCTGGCGGGGAAGAGAGCTGAGATAGTTCCTAAGCACAGGTGAATCTTCATCACATAGGGCTTGGACTTTACTGGGGGAGCAAATAGGACTGAGTATCTAAGATGGGATGAACTCCTCTGTCACAGCTCAGGGGAACCTGAACAGCTGCCAGTACCAGTGGCAGGGGAGGATAAGCCTGTCCTGTGATGCTACCCTGACCCCATGGCTGTGGTGTGGTCCCTGGCAAAGCCCAGCATCCCCTACTGTCCTTAAACAAACTGCTCCCATGGAATCCACCCAGCCCTCCCAGAGACAAGGACAGCACTTCTTAGGGTCTCCACATGCCTCCCACTGCACCAGCACACCCCAGAACCCAGCACATACTGTGGGACTGCTCCCTATCCCCACATCCCTTTGCATGGCTGGGGCACAGACTGCCCTGAGCCATTCCTGAGGGATGAGGAAGGCTCATCTGTCACTCTGCTCTGCTCCCTCTGACTCTACAATAACAAGAGACAAAGAGATGGCCAGGCACAATAAACAGGTGACAAGGAGGAGGACAATGTTGGGGAGAGGCTGGAGGTCCCCAGTCTCCACTTCTCCTGTATGGTTCAGCTGCAAGAACCACACACTCCATAGCCCAGCAGGGAAATAACCCCAAGAAGTGCCCAAGAGATCTGTCATCCATTTCTGGCTCCTAGAAAGAACAGCCCCTGCTCTGGTTTTGCTGCTACCTAAAGAGACTTGGCAAATATTGCAATCAATCACAGCCCTTCCCATCCATGAGCAGTGTCAGAGGGATCCATTCTCTCATTCCAGCTCCAGCATGCCGGACAACAGTCCTGGGACAAGGGTACAAACCTTCTCCTCCTCCCTGCCCTCCACACATTCCCATCTGCCAGTGAGGGTCTATCTGCTTGGCAGGAAAACACAACCTGGAAGGTGATGGAGCAATGAGCCTGTTTGTTCTCACAGGGGAATGGGGCAGCAGTGACACTGAGCAACACCTCTCCTCCCACCCAGCAGCACAGGGGGATGCCTTCACACTCTCCTAGGCACTCATCAGAGCAAGAAGATGGAAACCTGCAGCCAGCTACTAACTCTGCATTTATGGCAGATTCCAAACACAGTGCCAAACACCTCTGAATACCTCAGACACTGGACCTGAATCAGGAGGCAAACTTTGGAGGCTTTCCCCTTTCCTTGGACTCACCACAACCTCCAGCCCACATGCCAAAGGCAGAAAGGATCAGCAACAAATGCACATCTCCCCCAAAAAGACATGGGAGACCCTTCCCATGTCTGTCCCATTGGTGGTGTCACTGTGGAGCCATTTCCCCTTCCTGGCTGATTCCCTCAGCCCTGCTCACCGTAGAGGATCATGCTGGCGTTGGTGTTCCCTAGCTGGTTGGAGGCTACACAGGTGTAGTTGCCATAGTCCTGCTCGGAGACGTTGAAGAAAGTCAGTCTGGAGAAGAAGGCTTTGTTCTCCACTTTCAGCCCTTTCTGTCCTTCAGCCAGTCTGGGAGAAAAAGAGGAATGGGAGGTCACGGGGGTGGCATCAGGAAGGGAAGTGCCCACTGCTTTCCATGCTCGGTTATCCTCTGGTTGTGCCTGTGAGTGGGGACAGAGCTTGGGAGAAGAGGGAGAAGGGAAGGTATTGGGAAGATAAAGGAGATGGATGCTGCTCTGCTGGGTCTCCAGCTGCCAGTCCATGCCATCCCCATGCTGACCAAAGGCATCCTCACTGCTGCAGAGTCATGGGATGGTGCTGGGACTTGACAAACGCTGTGCAGAGAGAGGGATGCTCCCATGCCTGAGGAGGGAAGGTGGGAAAGGCTCATTCTCACCCTACAGAAGAGTCTGGTTTCCCTCTCATGTCCTCAGTTCTCTCTGTTCAGCAGAATGCCTTCTGTGACCTTCCTCTTCTCCCACCCCTTGTGTCCCCCATGAGTGATGCAACAGGCACCCATCACAGCAGGGAGGCTTCTCAGCCAGCACAAATGCTGAAGCATTAACCAAGTGCTTGGACTTCCCTGTACTGGTGTCCCCATCCTGCTTAGCTCCTGCAGCTCTCACTGGCTAATTCCTCACGGGAAGTGCCACATTCCCATTATGATCCATGCTGGGTGCTGATCAGGCAGGCTGAGCCTGCTCCTGCCGCTGCTCCGCAGGCCCTCGTGATCTGACCTAGTTCTGAATTCTTTCATCTGCCACACAAACATCCGCAGCTTTGTGCGCTCTGCTGCTCCTTTCCTCTCAAACTGAGTGGGGCAGGCAAACCCAGACTGCCCTCCAGCTTCTGGAGCATCTTTTTGGCCAAAACACCTCTCCTTATGGACTAGTGTGGCTTGTCCTGCTTGGCCACATCATGGCCCCTCTGGGCTTTTCAGGGATAATCAACATAAAAATTGGTTAAAACAATTTTGCCTAGGGTCAGAAAAAAGGCAATTTCTCCAGAGTGGGACCTGGCCTGGGCTGTGCTGCTCCCATACTGATTCCCCAGCCACGTCCCTGTGCTGTTGCTTTGGCAGGACACAGAAGTTGCTGGTTGATCTAAAAGTTCAATTTTCACCCCAAAGCAGAGCAGGCTGCCTCTGGGGCAAACCCTGTCTCTTGACTGATACCACATTTCTCTTGCTTTTCCAAGACCTGCCTTCCAGCCAAAGCATTTAAAGAGATGACAGAGCTTTCTTCCACTCTTAAGTGCCTGGATTTGTGCTGCCAATATCCATTTTGGACATTATGATTCACCCAAGCAGGGATTTACCACAACACCTTCAAACAGAGGCACGGACAGTAACATCCTGCCCCAGTGGAGGCTGGAAGAGATTCCTGGGAAAATCCCCTTGCACAGATTTGATGGGTCAAATACAAAGCCTTTAATAGATGCTGGGTGGTGGCAGTTCCAGCTGTGGATGATGGAATGCCTGGATTTGCCCCAGACAAGCACAACCTGCTGCTGTCAGGGGTACCTGCCTCAGCACCCAAACCAGACTTGTGCCAAGGGTTATGAGCTGAAGCTGCTGGCACTGGGTTGGTGCCTCCCCCACTGTTGTGCCCCCCAGGCTCTTACCTCTTGTCATCTTTGTACCACTGGAATTCAGCTGAGGGCACAGCAGAGGCCTCGCACAGCAGGATGCCCTTCTGCCCCACGGGCACCCCGGTGCTCTTCGCATCCGAGATGTACGGTGGGTCTGCAGGAAGAGGGGAGACCTGGGGTGAGCACACGGCAGCCTTTGGGGCTCCTATCCCTTCCCCTTGCTCCTCAAGATCTCCTTTTTCTCCCTGCACAGGGATAGGAACCGAAATCATCATGGCCATGCTCAGCTCCTGCTACTCTGGTGCTGCTGTCCAGATGTTTTTAAGTTCAGGAGGTTTCTCTTCCAAAAAGAGAGCCCCAACTCATGGTTGTTACATGTCCAGCTAATGGAGTGACCAAAGAGTGGTTTAGGAGGGTCTTCATTTATGTCTAAACATGAAATATGCTGCTTTCTTACCCTTTCTCATTTTTTCTAACAGACAAAAAAAAAAAAAAAAAAAAAAAAAGGAAAAAAGAAATTCTATTTACTGCTCACTTCTCTCGTCTCCTCAGAGGTTATCAGTACAGCATCTCTCCACGGGCAGAAAAACCCAGGTTGATGGAGACAGCTGAGGAGGAGGTGGTGGGAAAAAATGGAGCTCGAAAAGAAGGGGAAAATAGGGCAAAACACCACCTGCTCAGAAAAACTGCTGCTGCCTGTCTCGCTCTGGAGCCTTTGTGTGCGTCATTTCCAAGTGCCACTCCCTTGTGGGGCAGCACGACCCTCTCCAGCCCCACCCCTGTCCCCGATGGCCCCAGGGACTCACAGTTGACGGTGACTTTGACTCGCTGGACGACGGGCGCTGAGACATCGTTGGAGGCGCTGCACTCGTACTCTCCCGACTGCTCCCGCGTGATGCCCGTGATCTCCAGGTACTCATCCTCGCTGATGAACCCCACGGCTGCAGAGGCAGAGGCAGAGGGTGCTGAGTGATGGGGAGGCACTACAGTGTGCCCACTGTGTGTGCCCACCGTCTGTGAGCATGTCACTCTGCACTAGGACACCCAGCCTGCAGGTCCCAGAATGTCCTTGTGGCTGTTCCCCTCCATTTCAAGAAAATTGCTGTCAGAAAGGTTTCTGCAAACACTGGACAGCTCCAACATCTCTGGTCTCACTGAGTGCTACAAACTGTAACTTCTTCCTATTGTATCCATAAGAAGGAGCTAGGTCTAGCGTGTGAGACAAGCACGAGGTTCAAAAGAGTGTCTCCTTGCCTTTTCTTTATTGCATGGTGGTGGCAGGGCAAAAGAGGAGGGAGGATCTCTGGTCTTGGCTTTTTCTAGGAAAGGGTCAGGGAGGGGATTTCTGGCTGTCTGCCAATGGGATAGGGACAGGAGGGAACAGGTAAGACCTTCCTTATACCTCTGGTATCGGATTACAACAACTGAGAGCATCACTTGCTAGAGATAACGTCCCTGAGGTGCTCAGGATGGGCAAAGTGAACAAACCTGCACTCTGCAAAATGACCTGAGTTCACCTCTGCACATTCCCCCTACTGGAAGGTACCACCAGGCTCACCCAGCTCATGTAAACACCCTTTTCTAATTTTTCAGCTTCAATTAGTTCACAGCAGGTCTGTTCTCATTGGTGGTAGTGCCAACACCTTGCTTTAGCTTAAACACCTCATCCCTGTGCCACTCCAGGCTCATTTCTGGGGGGGCTGCACTTGTTCCCCCTCTTCCCCACCCAGGCTGCAATGCAACTTGTTGTTTTGCTCAAAGCCAGAAAGATGCAATCAGTGGTGTTTCCTTTTTTCTGGCGTCATTCAGGCCCCATTCCTTGCAGGAGCTCTTTATTTTGACACACTCATGGAAACACACAGTGCTTGGCTGGCTGGGAGCAGGCTGGGGCACAAGACTCCCCAGGTTCTTCCCACAAACAAGCAGCAAAATTTACTTTTTGAAGCCCCCAAAACAGGGACAACTGCTTTCTTTCCTACTGTTTACATCTCCCCACTGGATCTCCTGCAGCCAGGATGCTGTAATTACTGCACGGAGCATCTCCGAGCCCTGTGTCACACTTAATATTCCTATAAATTTTAAACGGTAGTCCTTGGTACATATGTGTGGCAATTGGTGTCATATTTTAATTAGGCTTGCCCTACACCATCTGAAATTAATAATAGCTCGAATTACCAGTGTAATTTATAAATTAACATTGCTGCAGCATTAGGAAATAAATTAGCTCTGGACAGCTGTTTCTGGGAGTGAGTGCCAATGGCAGAGAGGCCAAGCACAGGTCCCTGGTCCCCAGGGGGATGTTGTGAGCTTGGCCAGCCCTCACTTCCCACCCGGACACTGCTGTCTGTGCTGGCCTGACCTGATGGGCCACACCTCGCTGCGCTTGGCTGGTCAGCTGTGTGCATCCTGCTCCTTACAAATGTATGCAAAATCCACATGAGGGAGGCTCCCAGCGGGGCACACACTGCCTGCATCCCACCAGCTGATGCTTTTATGGCATCTCTTCCCACACTGCAGGAATAGAGTGGTCAGACTCCACCACTCACCATAGAAAGACCAGAGCCACAGCAATTGTATTCCTGTAGTGCCCTGGAACAGCTTGACAACAGTGAGCACCCCAGGCATCTGCCAGGATTCTGCTGCTGCAATCCCAGGTGCCACTACTGTCAACTCAAACTCATGCAAATATGCTCAGCCATGATAAAATCTCACCTTGGCTCTGTCCCTGCATCAGACCTTGCAGCTGCCACCCCCACAGAGCATCCCCAGGGCTTTGCACATCCAGTGCTCCCTGAACCGAGGACCCCGTGCATGCACAAATTCATCCCACCTTCCCAGGCTGACCTAACTGGGAAGGCAGCCCTGTGAGCTTTGCAAAGGAGTGAAGTGAGTTTTCCTGTTGATGAATTGCTGACATACACCAGTGTCCTCAGCCGTGTGCTGAAATTCCCACCCGAGTGGCTCGTGGTGCAAACCGCTGAGCTCATCAGTACTTAGTGCAACTGAAGGGTGAGATATGAAGGCGTTACCCCAAAATCAATATCCTATAGAGACACACAAATTACAGTGTTACATCCAGCGGCCCTGCAGCACTGGAAAAAAAAAAAAAAAAAAAAAAAAAAAAAAGAAAAAGAGGAGAGGGGGAAAAAAAACATTCTTTTTTTGTGGCTGACCTAGAATCAGCTTCTCTGTAGCACAGCGCTGCCTGCTGATAGAGAAACGACACAGCCGGTGGCCCTCAGATGCTCAGCACACAAATCTGACTCTGGGTTGTGCAAAGACTCAGATAACATTGCTTCCCTACTCACCAAAGGCCCTTTCCTAAGTTCCAGAGTCGGCTCACACACGGCAAGAATTAGTTCTTGCCATAGTCAAGTCATAATTTGTGTGTCTGGTTTGATCAGGGAGCAAAGAGCTTGAGTGCATTTTGATCTCCAGCAAAAGACTTTTTTAAAGTAACTGCGAGGGTCAGATTTCCTCCTGCAGAAGCTCAGGAAAGTGGGGGATGAAGGTTTCCTCTGTGCCTGAATCACACTGAAGTCTGAGACGTGCATGGTAATCAGCTGATGGAGAGGCAGAGCTTGAGGTTCAGGGACTCCAGGTCTGGCATCCTGGGAATTTGGCTACAGCCAAACAGAGCCTGCCATGAATGAAGACAGGGTGCTCAGAGCTGGAGCTGACTTCTGTGTACAACTTGATTTAAGTCATGCTCAATAGCATTAGGAATACCATCCCTGCAAAAAGCTCTGGCCCAGGGATGCCTCCTTAGTGCCAGATACAGCATCTCAAATATTTAGGTGATATAAAGAGTCCCTGCCCACTGGTAAAGCAGGAGACACCAGGTGACTAAGACAACATTCCCTCGTCCTCTCCTATACAAGCTTTGCAGGAAAACCAGGTCTGTAAAGCTGTTTTACTCTGTGGGATCACATCCTGGAAAAACCTGGAACTTGGGGATGCAGAGGGTAAGGCTTGAGCAGAGTCCTGCAGCTCCAGGAGCTCTGCCAGACATACCAGTCCTTCTCTGCCTGAACTGATGGTGGGAACTTTCAAGGCTGTCTCTGCTTGAGCACAATTAGGAGCTGAAATATTGCAGGAATTAATGGAGAGCTCTCTCATCTCCTCAGGAGCTAGAAAACCGGCACAGCCAGCACCCATCATTATTATTATTAATACTAATAATAAAACACAGGCCAGAAATGGAATGGTCACGGACGACACAAGTGTAATCCTTGCTCATCAGCCAAGGATGATGAACTAACCCAGGGCGAGCTGGGGAGTGGAAAAGCAAAGCCTGAATCCTTGTGATCATTGAGCAGGAGGCTGCACACAGACCTCCACACACTATTTAGGACTTGCTCTGCAGATCTCTGTTAAAAGCCTCAGGGAAGGGAAGCTTGACCATCACAGCAGTGGAGAAGCCATGGGGTGGGGTCCTGGTGTGGCCCAGGGCACCAAGGCAAACCCAACAGATGGCCAAGCTGTGCTTGGGGTCCCACACAGCATGGATGCAGTGAGGTGTGAACAGATGCCTCCTGCACCCATATTCCTCCTTCCATCTTTTTCCTTCCCTTGGTTCTCCTCTTTTTCCCACCCCAACTCATCTCCCTTCTGACTCCTCCTCCCCATTTGCTTCCATTGAACCTCTGACAAGATAATAACTCACCAGAAAGTGAACACATGTTCCCAAATTAATTACATGCCACTGTCCCCTGGCTTACTGTTGCAGCCATGTTCAGGTCTCTAGGACACTGCTCACAGCTTTCCCTGGCTGAAGGCTGCCTGTGATGCCACTGAAGAAGCTTCCCTGGAGCTCTTTCCTGTGTCCATACAAACTCCCTGCACCTCAGATCAAGCTGAGCCAGCCCAGTCACCCAGGGCAGCAAGATTTTCTCCACTAAAGCCCAAAGGCACAACCTCAACAGTGGTCCCACAACAGGTTTGGTCTCTGGGTGTTCAAAGCCCCACCAGTGATCCCAAAACAATGCCCTGCCCTCTACACAGTGCTGCTGCATTTTCCAGGCACCAATCCCACTGGCCAGGATCAGCCAAAGAAAGAGAATATTTTATGGAGATAATTTTATTAAAATGTTTACAACAATGCAGATATTGACATCTCACTTCAATCAATAGCACAATTTATTGTCCTTCAAGGTGAACATTAAGCCAAGCTGCCCATTAGTCAATATTTACCTCCAAGGTCTATAAATCTTTATACGGGCTTCAGCGGATGTTGACAGCAGCTGATTCCAGATAAGTAAAAGTAAGAGCGTGAAACATTGCTCCTTTTGGAGGTGAAATAGTAACTAGTTAATTACAGTCCCTACAGCAATTCTCAACTATCAATTTATGACTACTTCTGGCAATAAAAATTAACATCGCACACACTCCCAGCTCCGAGTGACGCACTAAACCCGAGAGCCATATATTTCAAACGTCACCCTGATGTGGTGCTGATGGCCATCCTATAACAGTTTATGGTAAATAAATAAAACACACAAAGGTAATAAGAGAATTGTTGGCACCTGAGACCCACTTCACCTCTCCTTCATGCAGCAGCAAGAGAAAAAGTGGAGGATGGGAGATTTAGTGGAATCAGAGCAGATGGGGAAGTACGTGGGGGAAGGAGCCACCCCAAATCACCCCAAATCACTCTCAAAGGAGACATGATACAGCCCCAGGTGGATGAGGAAACAAGGGCTAAGGCTGCCTCCAGTACATGTCCCAGCCAAACTGGGAGATGCACCTGCTTCACCTCTTATTAACTACTGCTACCCTCTCCTGATGGCTCAATTAACACATAAGGAACAAAGTTCAGGCATTTCTGAAATTCCCTTCCCCATTTTTGTTTGCTCAGGTTAATGACCCCAGCTAGGGCAGCTTCTCCTCTGTGCACCCCCTCTTTTCAGCCCCCTGTGCCAGCTTGAAGCTGCCACGCTCCAGTGGACAAAGATTAGGGGTAATTAACCTGCTAGAAACCATCCAGAGCAATCATTCAAAAAATGATTTTTTTTTAAGATTACCCTATCGACCCAGACAAACTCCTCTCCTCCTCTTGTGAATATTGCATCCCTGAACCACATGCTCCAGCACATTTCAATCTGTGACCCCCCTTAGCTGAGCAAACCCTTTAGGAAGCACATCTACATGAGGTACAGGGAACCTCCTGTTCCTCACTTTCACAAGCTTTCAGAAGCAGGACTGTCACCCCAGAAACGGGCACACAGCATATCAGAGTCTGTGTTGTGCTTACACGGGGCCAAGCCACTCTGTTTTTGAAGTTTCCTGATGACAAGGGAGGAAATCTCTCCTCTGACATGCTTTTCCATGTTAATTAGCATGTTTGCATGGCCTGATGTTTGCAAAGCCCCAGGGGATGGTGCATTTGCTGCTGGCACTGCACAGAGCTCAGGGATGTGGGAGCTTGGCAGGAGCTCACTCCACTGCTGCAGTCTGATGTCCCTCCTCATCCCCCAGGGGTGGTGGCCACCACCAGTTGTGCCTGGTGCCACTAAACAGAGGGAAAACATCATGTTTTCCTTACTTGAACCCTTTATTACATTGGATTTAGGGAACACTCACAGCCAATTTTGCTCTTTGTGCACGGCAGCAAAGGCTGTGAGGGAGAAAAGTGGCCATGAAGTCCTTGACATTAAGTCCTTCTCCTGTACTGGTACCAGTATCCCCTCCTCCCTGGGGCTGTGGAGCCTCTCCTTGCATGTGGCCATGCTGTGCTGTGGTTTCTCTTCCCCTCCCAACTTTTTGGGGCATAGGTGAGCTGATGGTGCCTTGAATTTTGCCTCAAGGTACGATGGAGGACCTGTCCAGGCCTGATTTTGTGCTAACATGAGCACAGGTGACTGTTTCTGAAGGTCTCATCTCTGGCTGGCCATGACCACAGGGTCAGGACATGGTGATTTTGACAGGCACATTCCAACATGAGCTGTCACAAAGGCAGGAAAGACACATGATGCAACTTTTTGCTCAGTGTAGTGGTAGAATGAAGGCAAGACAAACATCTGTGGCTCCATTTGCTCAGTGGATCCCTGAGACCACCCTTGGGGCTCATATCTCATACAACAACTCAGATATTTAAATATTAGGTGGGCACATACCACACATCTCACTAGTTACTGGGACAGGTGACTTGCAGAGAACTTCTGGATCATCTAGAATATCACTCAGCCTGAGGTCACATACAGTCAATACATTGACATTAACTCCAGAGGCAGTGAAAGCAAGGCACTGGGGCCCTGAGCACCCTGGTCTAGTGGAAGGTGACCCTGTCCATGGCAGAGCATTAGAATGAGATGATCTTCAATGTCCCTTCCAACCCAAACCAGTCTCTGTGTCCCTGCTGTGTCCCTTCCCCACGGTGTTCTGGGGACACCTGCCCACTCTGCTCACCCCACCAATGCTACACAGTGCAGCCAAGTCTCCTGAGCCATCCATTACAGCACCATTGTTAAGAGTTTTTAGCTTAAAAGTCCTTGAAAGTTTCCCACTGTGACTCGTTAAACAAGATCTTTTTCACTTTCCCTCTATTCTCCGCTAACAATATTTATACTCATTTCTTTTATTGAAATCTATCTGCCGCCTGTTCTATTAAAGCCACCTGAGTGGCAGCTCCTATTCTCCGGGAGCCTGCAGCCCATCTATTCTCCAGACAATGAGGTACAAGCAGTCTATCTTCTATTGTGCTTCCCGGCCTTCGGCTCTCAAATCTTCCATCTCAAAAAGGCATGTCAGAGACGCCTTCATGCAAAAGATTGGAATCCCGGGTTGTGGGGGCTTCCCGGTGTTGGCTCAGCTTGCTGCCCCTCCCTCTCAGGGCGAGCATCTCCAGGGAGATGCAGCTGTGGCACCTGTGATCCCTCAGGAATGCATCTCCCCCATCCCTGCGCATCCTTAGCACGGTTTGTGGCATCAGCCAGCACGCAGCTCGCTGCTGCCGGGATGTTTGCACGTCTCAGACAACTTATTTGTTACCGGGAATAAAAGAGGAGCATTAAACCTTTTGTTTGCAAGAAGTAGTTCCTTGGGAAATAAATGGATTATGGAAATTAATATTTAAAGAAACAAAACAAAACAACTCGGGGACCAACCACCCTTGAACGAGGCTCTAACTCAGGAGTAAATGAGTCGAATAAAGAATGAGCCCTTTTATTTCAGTGAGACAGAGAGCTCAGAGGCAGCTCAAGGCTAAGCAATGTGGCAGTGACTGTCTTCAGCCTCTCTCAGCCCCTGCCTCCTCCTGGGGTGCTGGTAAGGACACTGGACCCCAGGAAAAGGTCCGGAGGGCATGTGTCACCCTTTTAGAGCAAATTAGCCATGGCTACAGTTCACAAAGAGCTTAAGTGGTGTCAGATCTGCAGCAAAGATGGGTGCAGGGCTGGATGGAGGGCTGCTGTTCTTAATGATACCCACCCATTATCACCTGCATGAGTTGGATTCCTTTCTCCTTGGCCTTGGAAAGGCAAGGGTGACCCTAGTGGTGACACTGGGAGGGACTGATGCTCAGCACAGGCTGCGACTGGCATGGAGCCACTTCCCACGGAGCTTTTCTGCCTCTTTGCAGAAACAAATGCAAAAGGCACACGAAAATCAATGTCGAGGCTCCCACAGAGCCAAGCACTCTCCAGAGAGCTCCTGAGGAGACAGCATCTCCCAGCAGCTCTGAGCTCCTGCCCGAGCACCAGCACTGCTCCTAGCACAATTCCTCCTCCCATGCTCTCTCCCACAGCTCATAGAATCCACCAGGTGCCCACACAAAGTCCTCTCTCCTTCCTTCCCTCACTCCTTCCTCCCTGTAGTTTTTCCCCGTAGCTGCTTCCAAGGTGAGAGAGGACAGCATTGCCAGAATGAAAGATTCTCCTGCGTGCCCTCTCCCAGCAGCGGCCCTAATTCATTTTTCATGGCCCCTTGCAGTGACAAAAGCCGCTGCTTCTCTCTTGTAAGCGTGCGCCATGCAATAAGTCAAAGCTGATGTGCATTTTCCCCCTGGGTGCCGAAGCTGTGCTTTTGATTTAATTTGTCCTGTTGTTTGGCGCTCAGCCTTCGCTGGTGAGTTCCTCTGGAAAGGTGGGAAGTAGGGCCCCATCCATGTGGAGGGGCTGCCTAACAGATGGGGTTCAGTGGGTAGTGGTTAAATAATTTGTTGCAATGGTACCAAGATGTTGGAGAGTGACAGATGCTGCTGGAGTAAATCGCTCAAACACGCATCCTGTTTGTGGGAACGCTGCTCCTCCATTAAATCCTGTCGCAACTTGGCTCCTCTGGAGCTCATCCCATTTCTGGCAGCTTCCTTGTTGGCTCTAGGAAAAGCTGTGGCCTAGGAAATGCTGTGCAGGGCTTGGCGAGGAGAGCAAGAACCAAGGTTGCTCCTGCCTGTTATCTGCAGGTACTTTGCAAAGAACACGAAAAAATTCCACAGGACATCCACCACATCCCTTCCAACTACTCCTGCAACCACATTGCTGTGCAGGAGGAAGCATTCCCAGCCCCTTGCAAACTTGAGGCACTTTGCTTTCCTCCAGATTTGTGTGAAAAAGAGCTGCTGGCAGCCAGGACCAAAGGGTCCCTCCGGGCTGGAAATTTAAACCCCAAGGCTTTCTCCACAGGACAAGCTCTTAAGAAGCAATTGCAATGCAAAGCGTTAAATGGCTGTAACCTCGGTTAAGCCGTATTTCAGCCGCATTAGGGAAATATCCCTCAGATGGGAAGCAAGTGGCATAATGGCATTAGAGTAAAAAAATAAGCATCAAGTACTGGCTAAATCCATCCTCAGTGCTGGCAAGAAGTCACGGGGATCTGGGAAACTTTCCCTTCTCCACTCATATCCCTGCAGGCAGCTCATGGCAAGCCCGGAGTCTGTCACTGCTACAACTTCCTGCAAATGGGGGGATATTTTCCATCCCTCTTCTTCCCCTGGGACCCCCTGACCACTCTTCACCCCCCAGAGCCATCTGAATCATGGCAGGGTGAGACTTGCTGTTGCCTCTCCATCATCTTTATCCCGTCTTTATTTTTTCAGACACGCTATTTTCCAGCCCAGTGGCCTTGCTCTGTCCCTCGTGTTTTATGGCACTGATGTCTCCATTTCTGCAGGATCACTTGCAATATTGTGGCTTATTGAGAGAAGTCAGGGAAATGCAGGGGTGATGAGTTGGATGGGTTTGGGGCTCTAGGGGGCTGGTGAGGATGCTCTGGGCCTGGGGAGGGGGGATGGAGTGTTTGTGACAGGAATTTCAGGGGTGTATGATACTGGATGGCTGAGACTGAGGGACTGGAAACAGGGCTGAGCCCCTTCCTTGGAGCCCATCTTCCCCTCCTCAGGCCTCTGTGTAGGTATTGGCCCTGCTACAAGAGCTGGGAGGGCAGTGAGAGGCATTGCTTTGCAAGGGAAAAGCCATTTTAAATAACAGCAGTGTGTCACATGAAGGGGAAAAACCCACGGGCTACAGCATTGCTCTGGCTTTAAATTATACCGTAGGAGAATAAAAATAAAAGAGAGGAAGACAGAGAGAGAGGCCAGGAGGAAAAAGAATTGCCATTGTTTTACCAAGCAGATGGGAAAGTTCAGGGGATCAGAAAAAGACTATTATTATCTTGACTCGACCAAGAGAAGATGGGAAAGGAAGAGGCATTTTTTTCCCTGCAGTGAGGAATGCTGTGGCTGAAGTAATTTCAGCAGAGAGTCAGAAGGAAATGGTGCCATCAGCTCGGGGCAGTGCCCAAGTTACCCCCACAGCCTGGGTATGCCACCATGATTTGCCTTTTTGTCCCCTTTCCCAGCAGTGACACCACATCCCATGCTGCTACTGCAAGGCCAGGGAGGAGTAACCAGGGCACATATCCCTCATCACCTCCAGCTGCAGTTATGTGCCAGATGTGCTGCCAGATGTGTCCACTGCCAGTGGTGCTACAGCTGTGGGCACCCCTCCATAGCACTGCTGGTCCCACCACCTTCCCAGCCTCAGGACATGACCACCTGCCCCAACTACCCAAATTTCTGCTTCCTTGTCCCAGAAACCCATTGCTTGGCTACAAGCCATTAAATACCCTAAATACACAACAAATTTCCTGCTGGTGTTTAATCACAAGCAGAACATGATTTTTTTCCTCCTCAAATTCATGTGAGAAGCCCTTTTTCTGTGTCTGTGATGGTGCTACAGCTCCGTGGCTGCTCACTGCTGTTTTCCAGCTCGGTACGGGGCAACTGAGCACGCCAGTTCACCAGCACGTTCCAGCTCCTTGCCCTTACAAGCACAGCTGCGTTTCTCAGCCTCACCAGAGACAAGAAAACTCTTTCTCTACTCATATTTAGGCCAGGGGAAGGGCACAGCCCTGAGGCCCATGGCACTGACCAAGCACAAACATCAACAACTGATTTACAAACTGCAGCAAACGCTGGTGCAACATCTTCCCTGACAAGCGTCAAGGTCATGGGACAGGGAAATGAGGAGATGAGTGTAAGTCAGTTCTGCCTGAGCATCCTTCACCCACCACATCCTGCCCTGAAGCCTCTTTGCCACTCAATTTCCTCCCTTTCCCTCCATCCTCACTTTCTCTCCTCTTTTTCCTCTTCCTCCCTCTGCCACATGCTTCTTCCCTCAGTCCCTCCACTTTGACTTTGTCACCTTTCCTTCTCTATACCCACTTTTCTCCTGCACCCCTGGGATGCAGAGAGGGTCTGGCAACCTGCCCTGCCTAATCCCAGGGCCACCAACTCCTCGGGCACTTAATATTCACGACAGAGAGAAACATTTCACGGCGAATTGGATGCACGTTCAACTGGAAATGGAAATTTTATGACTCTTCTCACTCTGCGCAGCAGATTACACCAGCTGAGAAAACATGGAAGCAAATGAACAACCTGTGAACTGTAAAGTATATTAATAATGAAATCACAGCCCAGGAAATGAAGGCTTTATTCTGTTTATATTCTGCTCCATTAATGGAGAGTGCTCACAGTAGCTCCGCCCCATTAGCTGGCAATCTGTGTCCCAGGAAGAGCATGAGGATGGTGGGGGAATGGTGGCATGGGGCAAAAACCTCCTTCCCTCAGAGAAATTTGGCTCAAAGCATTTCCTTGTGCTACCTCCATCTAAGGACAGTGGGAGTGGGTAAACATGGGGGTTATCTTTGGTGTCCTACCCCATGCAAGCTCGGGAACAAGGTTATAAGGCAAGCAAAGGAGCAAATGGTGATGCCAAGAAAAAGAAAGAACAAATTTGGGTGGAAATCAGCTCCAACATCACAAGAAGCCACCCAACAAGGAACTGACACTGGAAAAACCATCCATGTAAAGCTTCATGTGCTTTCTCTTTGTCCTGCTCATTCCCATCTCTTGCCTGCTGTGTTTGAGCATCCCCACCTGTTCAGCATCCTTCCCACCCCTCATCACCACATCCCAATTTCTCCAGGGATGGAAGTACTTGTGCACCCACAGCCCCAAAGCCATGATGATGGCCACAAACTGAACCAGGCCAGCAGGGCTTGTGCAAATAAATATTTCAGTGCCATTACCCAGCACACAGCCCTGTCCTTGGCTCAGCAGACCTTGGACACATGTGACACAGCCCAGCCAGGCTCTCTCCTTCCTCAAAACAACAGCAGCAGCTTATGCAAAGCACATCACGGGAGCTAAAAGGAGCCAGAGCAGAGTTTTCTATAGCTGGAGCGACCTGGTGTTGACAGAATGGGGACGCATTTCCACAGCTCAGATTTTTATAATAATACCTCAGGGGAGTCGCTGGCAAAGTTTGGTCCAAATATAATTAGTTTGCACAGCTATTAGGAGCTGATAAAAGGTTTTAATTTGCGTGGAGATCTCTGGAATCTCAGACACTCCTGTCCCTTGTTCTTCCCCAGGCCAGCTGAATGAAAGGAGAGTCCCAGGCAGGGAGCGACACAAAACCACGCATTTATCAGGGAAATAGGGAGTTGTGTTCAGCAGTAAAAAAAGAGATGGAAAGTTCAACAAGCTGACATTGCTGGTGTGTTGGGTTTTGCTGCTTTGTCCCACCACCCCATTAACATATTCCATTCTTCCTGCAGGGAGATGCCATGCAGAGCATGGATCAGGGCATATGCAACTCCTCAGTGGGTCTCACAAATGTGGTCAGGAACCAAGGGGATAAAATATAAGATAAAAATTGGCGGTGCAGTCAGATCTTCGTGGTTTTGCCACCTATTAGGGCAGCTGCTTCCCCAAACTGTGATGAGGAGCAGACCCCTCTCTGCCTCTGGCAACCTGGGAAAGGGTGACATTGCAAAGCTGCATTTAGGGAATATCTTGAAACCAAGAGGGGTTTTTTCCTCCTTTTCTTAAGGGAAAGACATTGCCTCATTTGTAGCTGGAAGGGGTCTTGTTATTTTTATACCAAGATGCATATTTTAGAGGTAGCTATGCCAAATATGCAAAATTGGCTCCAAGAATTCATTTCCACCATGCAGGGAACCAAAAATATCACTTTTATATACATAAAAGTACATAATCTCCCATTGCTTTAAAAAAGTAGGAGGAACTAGGGTGCATCAGAAAGGGAAATGCTAAAAGAAGCTCCCACATGGCACGCTAACCAAGTTTTAGTCATTCCTTGGAGAAGGAAAAACCTGGAGCCCATGACGTGATTCCACCAGATTCCGTCTCCTGCTGGGCCAGATCATGTTCCCATGAGAGCTGATGCTGGCACTCAACAGGCTAAACATCACCCCTGATCCCTGTCAGGATCTAGCTGGTGGTCACATGTATCCTCACTCTTCTCAATCAATTCATGGCAATGCCAGCTGCCTCCTTCACCACAACCACACAAAAAAACAGTGTCCATCCCAAAGTTCTGCTTCTCCATGGCCACTTTACCCTATTTATTTCTCCTGTTTGTATACCCTGCATAATGCAAGAAGAGCTGGACCACCACTGACCCTTTGTCTGGCTGTTGCATCCAGCACACATTGATTAAACGAATATCAAAAGTGGTGGCAGATTTACAGGTTAACAATGATTTAGTGGAGAGCACCGCAGCCAAATTAATGCCGGCTATAATGTAGTTTACCTCATTAAACAATGCACACCAAGATCCTGTCTGTTGTAAAACAATTGGTCTCTGAAGCCTAGTGTTCATCTTCCAGGGTTGCTGGGAGATAATAAATGGGTAATATTCCGGCGATAATGGTAATGGAGTCACGGCTCAGAGCTAATATTATGGCAAAGTAGTAATTATTTCAACAGTAAACAAGGGGACGGTTTCGCTACCGACAGGATTGGAGCCAGTTGAAATGCTCCAGTTAATACAGTGGAGCCCAGGCCTGCAACTGCCTCTTGGAAGGAGGACAAGGTGCTTGGCCATCAAGTTGAACCTCTGTTGAAGTTCACCCAGCCACCAAAAGACAGGAGGGACAGATGTAATAAACTGAGGTGAGGCAGCATGTACGGCATGGTGGCCATCCCAACCCATCCCAATCCAACCCATCCAAATCCAAACCATCCAAACCCAACCTATCCCATCCAAACTCAATCCATCCAAACCCAATCAGAGCTGGCAGCTCAGGCTGGGCTCTGTGCTCCATTGCACAGCAGGATCAGTCACTTCCCTTTGACACACCACTCATGTTGGCTTAAAGCAAATCTCCCAAGCAGACAAGAGGCAGAGCAGAGACACAAGACCTGGGATGAGCACAGAAGGAGCCTTGCATGAACCATCTGCTCCCTCTGAGAGGTATTTCCCTGCTAAAAGGGCCAGGAGAGGACACAGCTCTCTGGTCTACCATTAATGAGGAGATGTGAGGCTGGGCTAAGAGGAGTAATCTCACAGCATGTGCAGCTGATCAGGGGAGGAACAAGGCAGCACAGAATTAGGTAGAGATTTTCCCACCCAAGTGGATTCCCCCTTCTCCCTGTGCCTCCCAGCTATGCTCAAGATCAATTGTCCAACCCATAAATACGCTCTGCCTCCTCTCCAGAGAGGATAAAGATGGCAGGCAATGTGCTCAATGGACAAACCTCTGAGATGGGAGGATGTGTCCCCTTCCCAGGGACAAGCACCTCTTCAAGCTCGATATTTTTTGCAGATGTTTGTCCTCTTGTTTTAAGCCTTGCCAAGAGCCAGGGAGAATCAATATATCCAAATATACCAGACTTCTCCCCGAGTCCCTTTGCTGGTTTGCTGCTGATGTATAGACAGATGATCTCATGAGACCTCTGCCACATCAGGCCACTGTGTCTCATCTATCTTAAGTGCATATACGAGCTGTGATTACTGCTGTGTCTGAGTGCCTCACGTCTGGAATGTGTTTATCCTCCAGCAGCTCTGTGAGACAAGGGACTGTGATTGTACCTCTTCCAGGGAGGCCGCGGAGGTTAACAGGCTGATCATGGGGGATATCCTGGATGTGGCCACGTCAGGATCCTCCGAGCATCTCCCCAGTCTCTGCCTTGTAGCCCTAAGGCATCACCTGCCCCACAAATGACAGCTCAGCCTCAGCTCAGGACTCTGGCTCCGCATGGGATGCAGCTTTCAGCACCCAGCTTAATCCTGAGATTAATGAGGGATTCCCGCCACAGAGACCTCTCGATCAGGCTTCTTACAAGTAAATACACCATCAGCCAAACCGTAATGTTTTCCTACCCTGGCAGCCACTATCTTAAGCCTCACACCAAAATCCATCATACTACAGCAATAATCAAAAAGCAATTAGATAAAACCATGGCATAAAAGTCCATCAGGGGTCATTAAGGATGACGACTTGGATGCAGCCTCTGGCTCAGGATGTCTGTGTGTGGCAGAGCGATGCTGGATGAGCCAATGGAGGGATCCACAGGCACACACCAAGTTTTGCATCCTTTCCTTGTGCCCCTGGCCCTGTCATGGCATGTTAAACCCACTTGTCTGCCCACAGAGCCCTCCTCATGATTACTGCTAAACTGTGCCTGCTCCTCCTGGGACAGAGGCTGCTGAGCTTTCACCCCTCTTGGAAGATCCCTCACTTCAATTCCTTGGCACATTTCCCTAGCTTAATGGGAGGCATGACTAGTTTTGTGTCTGCAGCAGAGATAAATATCCCCCAGACATCTCAACATGGTGCCACTCTCTCTGCCAGTGCCTTGGCGTCACCCTGAGCCCGGTGGCCCGGGATTCTGATCTTCTCACCAGCCAAGAAACCCCAGCCTTCATCCTCCCAGAGATGAAAACTGGCCTGACAACATGACAATCTCCATGACAACATCAGTTACCCCCCAAAAATAAATAAAAATCCCAGTAACTATGGAAACACCTGAGTGACCAAAACCAGGCTATTAACTAGACCTCGCCGCAGTTTACAGACAGCATCGGCACCGCGGGGCTGGGGATGGTAATCCAGCCAAAGCCTTGGAAACACAGACATGCTTGGCACCTAAGGGTGCAAAATGGATGCTTATGGGCACACACAGTGCTGCCTTTCAGACTCCTGAGTCCAAGTCTGTGCAACTTCCACCTCCTCTGGACACAGGCTGCTGCCTTCACTCTGGGTGTTATATCCAGGCCACTCTTATCTACATCATTCTCTCCCTCTTTGCCTCTTTTTCTCCTTCCTTTTACCTTCAAGATGTCATCCCAAGGGTATGGGTCCCACAGGGGTGCCAAGAAGAGGTGGAGCTGCCCCATCCCATCCCAGACCTTGGCATCTCACAGTTTAAGAGAGCTGAGTTTTGAAGCCTCAATGCCTGGCAGCTCCACTGGCACTTGTGATGCCAGCTGCAGCATCCAAGCCCAGGACAGAGTCTCAAAGCTGTTAAGCCTTCTCTGCTGAGGCAGAAGAAACTGTGGCTCCAACAGCTTCACTTTTTTTTTTTCCACCTCAATCTGTTCAGCTGCATTAACAGGAGTTGCTGTGAGTTAATACAGCATTACTGGGAGGAGAAATAAAGTAAGACAGAGAGGAGTGAGGCAGAGGGACAGAAGACAGGCTGTATCACACCTTATCTGGACTGATCACAGGCTCACAAAACACTTCTCCAGAGAAGTGCTTTTGTTCATGAAGATGATGAGGATAGGCACAGGTAGGACCAAGGTCTGAGAACTAATGGAGGCACCAACATGGCCAGCACACCTGCATTTCACAAAATCAGAAGCAGAAAACTCTCTTGCTCGGGTTCACTGAGCTCTTGAGTTATACCATGAACACCTTCTCCTCATCCCAGCTGCAGAAACTCCTCCAGCCCCCAAACCAAACAGAGCTTTCAAAATGGGCTTAACAGCTCCTAGAACATGGCAACAGCTGCACGCAGGAAAAAAACAGCAGAGTTTACCTGGATGCAAATTAGTTGGAGCAGAGACAGAGCTGGCAAACGGTCTCGAGTGATATCAGTCACCAAGAGAGCTGAGCTGCTCTCAGTGTATACCCTCTGAAAGGCCTGCCCATGCACTCCCTGGTGAGCAAACACTCTTATTTGCTCCATTTCCCACCAAGAGGTGCACTGTGTGCTCGCAGGTGCCAAGGAAATCATAAAACCTGTGAAGTGCCTTTGCACAGAGCAGCACGCACCAGTCAGCATGGGGACTGGTCCTTCAGCTCCCAGTACAGCCGTGCCTGGCACAAACAGCACTGGCACAGCTTGTCCCAAGCAGCACTGCTGAGAGTCACTTCCCCACCTGCTGTGTAAACCCTTAAATCATGCACCAGCATTCTCTCAAACAATTCTCCCCCATCCCTTTTCTCCACCACTTCGAGCAAGGTGGAGGAAGGTGGCGAGAAGGAACAGGAGGCAGCTCGCTTGAGTCTTCCCATGGGATGAGTAGTAGAACAACAAAGAAGGGCTAGCACAAGCTTTGGGTTTTGCTTGCCCCTGCCACTCCAAATTAGAATGTATCCTGCTAGGAGAAGAGATGCCATCCCAGCATCAGCTACAGCACCTCTACGCATTTTCTCTGGCTCTCATTTCAGTCCTCACGCTTGCCATCTTCATCTTTGCTGTGTGTGGTGAATGCAAAATGGAGAAGCAGAGGTTCCCCTTGGTGGCTTGGCAGACCACGGACATGAGCAACCATGGAAGTTGTCCTGGGCCACCTCTGGGCTCATCACCCTCCATCAGCAGGAGACCAGGCTCTGGTAAATCTCTATGATCACTTGTTCCCTTTGAGTTTTGAAAGCAGAATGCCTAATCATGGCCAAAATCAGGAAAGAGCTGTTGCTGCAAATTACACAGCGCCACAGGTAATTTCTGATTAGCTCACTCTTCCTCTCCTGGTGCATCCTCAGTTTCCATAGCAGCTAAGTCCTAAGTAAAATGGAAACATCTGGTTCAAGCGCATGTAAAGATTCCCTGGGGAAAAAAACCTGCTGGATGGCAGCAAACACAGAAAATAGCCCTCGTGAAAGACAGAGGCATCAGGAGCTGGGAGCCTGGTTAGGGGAGGATGGATGGCATGTGGGAGAAGGCAGCAAGGGGCACATGAGTGGGAGACAAGGGTTCTGGGGAGCAGGAGGGGATGTAGGAAGAAGAGTGAGGCTGTGGGAAAACAAGATGCTTGTGAGAAACAGATGCTGAGGAGGCTGAGCAAAACAAAAACATGTTGTCAGGGTAGACAAGGGGAAGAGTAGGAAGAAAAGGCTTCAAGGTGGGAACACATGGACTGCCTAGACCATAAATGCTGCCTGATGGTGACACACAGTGACAGCAACTTTGATTCCATAGAGAGACATTCAGAGATGGGGAGGAGCATGTGCATCCATTCACAGACCCTGATCAAAGCCACCTGCTCAAAGCAAGACCACCTACAGTGGCTAAGCCAACAAGTGCTCTGGGGGAATGGTTTGTAGAGATTCCTGTCAGGGGAAGGGGTGAGATGCCGCCAACTCAGCTCACCCTGCCTGGGCCTTAAAGAGTGATGGATCTGGCCCAGCCCTTTGCTCCAGCACAGACAAATAGCAAAAAATCAATGGAGCTGCAGCAAGACACCGCAGCCCTCATCAGGAGCTGGGCAGGGAGAGCACCACGGCACCATCCGTCACTGCCGCCCTGCGCCGGCTCCTCCTGCTGCCGGACAGCCCGGCTGGGCCTCCCCGAGGAGAGCCTGTTCCTGTCTGGAACAGCAGACCACGCTGGTAAAACCCCGGGGGAAACACGGCTCTGAGGTGGAACTGAAGCGCTTAGACAGGATCAGAGGATCAGAGCCAGGCATTGCCGCTTGGCCGCACGGCTCATCCCACCCAGAGCCTCCGGATCTCAGCCCCGGCTCACCCGCGAGAGCCGCGCAGCCTCCTGGGGATAACAGGGCAGCAAAATGCAAAGGAAACGCCAAAAAGCAACTGGGAAAGGGGGTTGAAATTATACGGTCCTGCATGCCTGGGAATTTTCTTCCCAGCAGTCACACCCACACAGTTCTGCTGAAGGTTTGCTTACCAATTAACAAGGCCACCAATTAATGCTTCGTGTGTTTTCCTGCTCATTTGCACTATTTACAATTCTCCTTTGAAGCAACCCATAAGAATTGCCTGAAAAAGTTTCAAAACATGGCCACACAAGCACATTCAACGTGCACTGTGAGTGCCCCATGCAGGAACTCCATGATCTTTGTCTGTCCCTTCCAACGGAGAGTATTCCCTGATTTTACAAATTTCTAAGCAGGACAACCCCAACCTGGCACCTACAGCCAGTCCTCCACAGGACCAAAACCATCAGCTCCTCTTCCAGACCACCAGGATGGATGTTCCTCCACCAAAGTCAATAAGTCCTGTGTTAAGTCACATCTTTTTAGTGCATTTCACCTTCTCCTGGCAACAGAACGAGCCACCAACCCCTCCCCAGCCACTCACAAAGAGTGCCGTGCCCTTCCCAAAATATTTCTGATAATGTTTGGCTCTTACCTTTGGGTGAGATGTGTCTCCAGGTAATTGTTGGGTCTGGCCTGCCCGTGGCTATGCAGGTGAGGCTGACGTTGCCACCCTCATTGATGGAGATGTCAGAAGAGATATCGACGATTTTTGGAGACACTGCAATGATGCAAAGAGAAGAAGGAAAATGAAGCTGATCCTGCTTCAACTCGAATCTTAAACTGTGGGTGAGGGAGGCTGAATTTCCATACTCCCTCCACTTTGACATTCTATGCATCAGCCCATCAGTCTCATCTGACTTGGCAGGAACAAACAGGGAAAAGAGGGGGCAGAGAAGACACAGCTGAAGTGGGAAGAAACTGTAGCCAGAGGGGATTCAGTCATTTTAGGGAGGCTCGAGAAACTCCTCCGTGGTGTGAGACAGTACTTCTTCCTACTCCACTTCCATCATTCCTTGTGTCCTCTTAGCCATGAAAAACCCTTCTCAGCAGAGCTGCATCTTCCCTAAAATACACGAGTCACCCCCTTCAAGCTCCTGCAGCGTTTCCTGCAGCTGTGCAGGCTGTGCCACCCAGAGCACTCAGGAGCGAGTCATATACAGGGAGTCCAGCCCCAGGAGAGACACAGGTACAGGATGGAGTGAGGATGGGGTGGGAAGGCGTGAGGAGCAAGCACGGAACGCTCAGCTTCTGCTGCTGCATGAGCAGAAGACACGATGTGGCTGCAGGGGAGGACTGGGAGATCTACAGTGGGGATGTATGAGGGAAAACCATGGGCTGCTGTTGTCAGCTTGCACCTGCAGAATATAATAAAGACTGTCACCTTCCTGGGTTTATTTCCAGGCTTTCCTCAGAGCCTAGCAGGGATTGGCACCCTGCTGCAGCGCTTTGCAGGAGACACACAAATCACCTGCACCTTCCACCCTTGCCGGCAGAGCCCCATTCATCACCCCACTTAGGGCTGCAGCCCAACACCCCAAATCCTGGCTTGGACCCCACTCCTGAGCTCCCTTCCCTGCCTCTCCCCACCTCCCACACCTTCCCAGGCTGCGCCAAGCTGGAATGACTGCAATGGCCTTGCACGCAATGCCTCTGCTGTGCAGGTAAGTAATTTATTGATCCGTAAAGCACTCCAAGACGCTCTGGAAGGGATTATGTCATGCCAGTGCCGTGCAATAAAATAAAAAATGATGGATTTTTTGTGAACATGATGGTGATTTAGGGTTTGTAGTTGGAAGTGTAGTTAAAGTACATTTTAAGTGGAAATCAAGGTGGGTAATGAATTATTCTCTGTTTTGAAGGGCTTCTGGGAGTTCATTTTTTTGCTGCTCTGGGCACGATGGCTAATCTGCTAATCATGCACTGGAGAACAACTCTGGATCAGCTGCTCCCAAACATAGGGGCTCTGGGGCAGGACAATGGAGGGCACAAAGACAACACCTAAAGAAATATTAATATGCTTCAGTGTCATGAAGGGGACAGCACATTCCTCGTGGGACCACTCAGAGCTGAAAACGCTCTGCCCATGGCCAGGTCCATTGAGGAGATGCAATTAATTACAACATCATTATGATTGCCCTGCTGTGTTCCTGTGAGGCTGGGATTCCCAGCCAGGAAATCCATGTGTGCTTCAAAAACACAGAGCATATAATCTGGACAACAAAAATAGGCCGAGGGTGTTTTACCATTGTCATTTTGGAGAGGTGGGAAGAGCCAAGCAGAGATGCAGTGATTGCCCACCTTTGCCTGGGAAGCAGAAAAGCTTCCAGCTCTAAGTCCCAAGAAAACTAAAGCAGAATCCATCATCTTTAATGTGCTGTTTGCTGCATCACAGAGGAACCTTTCTGATGTTTTTAACTGCTGAATCCACATCTACCCAATTCAGCTTGTTTTGCAGAGGCTTGAAAAAGAACAAGGCAGACTTTACACTGCTACTCTGGGACTGCACAGACCCACTCGCACCCACCCAGATGAGAGACAAAAATCAACTGACCAGGCTACAAAACATAATTAAAACAACTTAAACTTGGCTTTGATTGATAGGACAAAGGGGAATATTTTTAACCTGAGGAGGGTTAATTTAGAACAGGTAAAATAATTTTTTTTATGATGAGGTTGGTGAGGCTGTGGCACAGAGTGCCCAGAGAAGTTGTGGCTGTCCCATCCTTGGAACTGTTCAAGGCCAGGTTGGATGGGACTTGGAGCAGCCTGGGATAGTGGAAAGTCCCTGCCCATGCAGGGGATGAAACTAGAGGGTCTTTAAGGTCCCTTTCAACTCAAACCTTTCCATAATTCAATAAAAAAGTAGCTCAAGCTGCTCATGCAACAGGGGAAAAGTTCACCATACTGTGGCAAGCTCAGGACACTTTGAGGTAGATTCAATTTACTGTGCCCCATCTGGAATGAGAGGAGGCAAGAACATCTGGGAAGCAAACCAGAGAAACATCACTGAAGCTGTTAACTAAGTCTGGAATTGTCTATGCAATGGTAGGATTTAACATGGTTGTTATTGTATGCTAATTAAATATTTGAATATTTAACCAGAGAAACTATTCCAAATGCCTTTCTAGCAAAACAACAGGTGTGTTGTAAGGCTTTTACCAGACTGGGAGGGAAATCTTGATAAATAAATGATCCAAGTACATATTTAATATTATTTAACAGTCACCAACACTTCCATTCACTCTGCATTAAAGGACTTCCACCAGCACTTGCCATTTCTACAGCATAGGCCAGAGGAGACATTTCCTCTGCCAAAAGCAGTATGCAGATGGAGCTGTGCCCCTTTGGGAAGGAATAAATAAATAAAACTAAGTAAATGCAGGCTTCCCAGGTGGGAACCCTCTCCTTGTGGGCAGTCCTTTTGTTTTCAGCCTCTCTCTTGCTAGGAAGTGATTAAACATGGCAGTATTGGCCAAGCAGCTCTGGTGACACTGCACAGATTTCCCCACAGGCAGGCTGGTGCTTTATTGACGCAATTCCTTCTTTTTTCCCCCTCCATCCTTGCCATGATTTTGGGAAAGGTCTCTGGGTGCTCTCAGCCCCCCACGGGTGCCATGGGGATGCCCCCAGCTTGCCCCAACCTTTGCATACAAGGAGTCCCCAGCACAGAAAGCAGCTTGCTTAAATATTTAACCAAAGCATATGGTGAGCTCCACGTTCGAGGGTGTTGAGGCAGGTGATAGATGTCTTTGTGGATTCAAGCATATGTGCCTGCCAACACACATCTATTCCCTGGTGCACAGATGCCCTCCTGCCACTGGCACAGACGATATCCCTGCTCTGCTTTCACCTCCAGACACCCGCTCCTGAGCCAGCACAGGTGTGCAGCTGCATCCCATACCTGTGTCCCCTGGCAGTGCTGCACACAGGTCTCCACATCCTGGGGATGTGGTGGGACTCCCCTGGCATTTCTGCCACCTCCTCTGCTGCCTGTCCCATGGCACCCACTGCAGGACTGAGGCCTTCCCTGATTATTCCTCCAGCTGCCTTTTATAAATCATCCCAAACTGCATAAACATCAGCAGCTTTGCCTCCTTTGCTTAGGCCCTGCCACCTCCATTTCCATCTCCATCACCTTACAGCCCACCTTCCTGGCATGAACCGACTGTGCTGCTTGCTTGGGCTGTCCTCTCCCTAACCTCATATCCCCATCTTTGTCTCCTGACACCCCAGAATCCCAAATTTCAGCCATGTATCAGGCTGAGTGGAGGGTGCATCTGGAACAACCTCTCCACCTCAGATTGGCAAGGGGACTTCAGATGAGCCTCACCAAGTTGCCTATTCCTTCTTCAAGGAGCAATTGAATTTTTGCCTTCATCACCCCCTTTCTATCCACTTTTGGGAGTCAAGATAGCAGTGTAGAAATACAGTTGTGACCTTTCCAGACTAGCAAACCTCTTCTGGTGTGGGAGGGAGGCAGAGCAGGTGCTTGCCCCAGCCAAGGGGTCTCAGCCTAGGAGAGAGTCACTGTTCTGGTAAACCCAGCCCTGCTTCCCTTCATAAAACATGCAAACCTCCATCTTCCAGCACGAGCAACATCTGCTCCAGATCAAAGGAAACAACAAAGAAAAACTATAAAAGTGTCTGGAAGAAAGAAAAAGAGGGAGAGTCAGACTTGCGTTCTGCAGGCGATCTGTGATGTGCACTGGCAGCTTCCTGAGCATCAGCCTGACACTGCTCCTGCTTTTCATAACAGCCTCTTACTGCTGCCACACTCCGACTTTCCTGTGCTTTACAGAGTTTGCTGCCACGGGTCCTGCTGCTGGGATTCAGTGAGGGGGAGTCCTGGGTGTCCCATCCCTGCTCACAGCAATGCTGAGTCAAACCGAGCCCAAATCCTGGCAACTGAGGCTCTGCCAAAAGCAGGGACCCCAACAACCAGCTCCAGGACTCCTCCAGGTTGTGACCAGAGCACTTTGGAGCTGCCAGGTCAGGAGAAGGTGCAGTGCTGGTTGCCACAGTACCAGGTACCTCCATGGTGCCTCCTCCCTCTTTTGTGTTCCAAAGCTTTCTGCCTTTAGGGAGCAAATTGAGAGCCCTGTGCCTTCAATTACAGGTGTATTATAATGGGCTTTTAAATCAGTTTGTGCTGTTCTAACACAATTATAGTTAAGAGAAAAGCAGAGAGGGCTTTGTCTTTCTGTCATATCATCCTTCCTTCATATAATCTTTCCTTCATATCATCCTTCCATCGTATCAGGAACTGTTTTGAGCCTGTCCAAAGGTGTGAGGAAGAACAAACACAGCCTCAGAGCCTGCTCAGTCACAAAGGTTTGTACACAAACCCCTTGTGGGTGCCTGTGCTGCTCCCCAGGGCTGCCTGAGCCCTGGGCTAGCACCACCACCCCCTTCCCAGGTTCAGCACAGCTTTGCTGAGAGATTGATCCCCCTCTTCACAAACCTGGCAGCAGCCAAAGCCACGAAGAAAGAAGGCTGGAAACAATGAGGACATACATAACGACCTTAATAAGCAATTAATAAATAACTAAAGACAATTGCTCGTTGTAAAGCGAGGTGTAATGAGATGTGTCATACGGCGCCGAAATGTGTCTAAATGATTTCCCAGATAGGTAACAGCTCCTGTTGCAGGGAAGCTTGGAGGACACGAGATTTTTTACACCCGTCTCTGCAGCAGGTTATACAGCACAGCATCATAATAATTCAGAGGAGGAGGGGGAAACGAGACGTTCCCAATCATTCATTAGTAAAGTATTTGTGAACACGGGTATAATTCACCGCATAAACAGCAGGGTTTCTGCAGACAAACTTTACAGCTAAGTGCCAAAAGGGAGCCCAATCTGATTCCACTTACGACAGCATAAATCAGCACTATTGCTGCAGTCAATGAGGGATACACCACAACAAACGTGGCACAACAGGAGAGATGAAGCTCAAGCACAAGGATTTCTCCCTGATTTCTGGATGGGTCCAGGTCATGAGCCTGGACCAAGAGCAGCACCCTGAGGAGTCAGTGTGCTGCCTCACTAGATTCATTCCCCTGCTTTCAAGATTCTGAAGGGATCTGCATCATTTTTTTTCTAGCAAAAAAATTAAGTAAACACCTGACACCAAGCCCCACACCTATGGGGAATCAAACCAGAGTTTCTTTGCATGACTATTAATAAGCAACTTTAAGAGGAGGCAGAATCCCTCCTTCAGGTTTGGGTGAGTTCTATGCTCATGTTACAATGCCTAAAGGAAGATGTGGCACTGATCTGGACTTCGTTTCCTCTTTTAAAATGAGTCTAACGATGCTGAGTGAAAAGAAAACAAGAAGAAAGATACAAAAGTGAAGTTTTTCCATTATTATCCATGAAGAAATGCAGCCAAACAAAGAGTGTTTGGCAGTTCAGCTCCCTGTCTAGACAGATCTCATTTTCAACTCCACACACGCTGCACGGATCTAGTTTCCAGTTTTTGCACCCCAAGCCACCTGGGATTCCCCCTGCAAGCCAAGCAACGCCTCATGAAAGGCAGAAAATTGAAGGATCTCGAATCCTTAAGACACCTGCATCATTTTTCTAGCATTATTGACACTTCTCCTCAAGGCACGACAGCCTCTCTCACAACTGCATCCACAGTGACCATCAAAGTGACAGTGACTGTGTCACACCCTGCTCAGGGGACACAGGGTCCCCAGCTCCTCTCGTTCCACTGGGTACCAGTGAAGTCTCCATCAGACCCTTGGGAAAATCCCTGTGTGGGGACGATCCAGCACCCCAGAAAGTTTGAACACGACTTGTGGTTAATACAAAGCTTGTCAAACCCATCACCTCGAAATGCTGGATGTCTTTATTAGATTCCTTTATCTCCCCCCAGGATCGGAGGGACACGACGAGATGATTCTCGGCGGAGATGTCATCATCCAGAAACTAATTAAAGGCTGCGCGGGAAGTCGGGCCACGCACACTCTGGAGAACAAAACGCATTAGCAACCCGAGTCGGGGAAAATATTACAAGTGAACTTCAGATCAGAAAGGGCGAGCGAGGGATTTCAGAGCAGCTCTCCTCTCCCCATCTTTCCTCACACTCATCCTTACAGTGCCTTGTCCTCGACAGGTGACCCCAGCCTGGGACCTGAGGGGTGCAGGCCAACAGGGGATCCTTTGCTCCACCATGGGAGAAAATTCTGATTTGTGGAATTTTCTTTATTTTTAATGACAGAAAAGCCTCCTTGCTGCGGGTCAGTAAGTGCAGAGAAGGATGGATGGATGCTGGCTCTGCCAGAGTGCTCCTGGCAAAACCCTCAGTCTCCTTGGGTCTCATCTCTCCATCAATGTAATGACAAGGATTTCTCATCCTTGCAGGCTCATTAAAAAGACAACAACATATGAAATTATAAGATACCCAGAGCCTATAACCACAGGAACTGGACATGGGGGCATTTCTCCATGGGGACAGATGCACAGATCTAGGTTGGGACATGCCTCCAGGGGATGTACCTGCAAACAGCCCTTCCTGGAGTCTTCCCTTCAAACAGACAGCAAATATCCATGATATTGCCCACCTGATCCATCAACGCATGCTGTCCCAGTAAATTCTGCACCAACTCCCAGCTCCCCTCCCCACAACCAGCCAGATGGGCTGTGCCCCACCCTCCTGCTCCCCACTCTGCTTCTGGAGAGCAGGGGTGGCTCTCCCTGTCCCCTACAGCTCTCTGTCCATGCACAGTGGGCACCACGCCAGGGGCTGAGCTCGCCAAACCTCCCCTGTGCCACTTTACTGCTCAAAAGGGACCTGACAGGAACAAAGGAGCTCAAACATCCTTTCCAAAGATAAATCAGATGCTCTAATGCAGCCTGCATCTCCAATGAATATAGGGCAGGTGTCTCTGAAGTGAAGTATTAGTTAAAATGATGCTCTTTAAATTACATTTCGGCTATTTCAGGCAGACAGGTTGTGTGTGGGTTGGGCTGGGTTTTTTTTATGATCTATCTAGAGGCTTAAAAAGACACAGAGAGAAATAAATCTCCCTTCCATTAAAAACACACTATGCTCTTGCATATTTGTTCTTATCTCGGCGCTCTCGCTCTCCCTCTCCCTGGGCTGGAGCACTAAGTAAGTGTTTGTGATTACACTTCCACACTGACACTCAGCTAATTTGAGGAGCCTCCAGCCCGTGCCCAGGCAGAGCATGTGGCTCCCCACCCTCGCAGGAGGATGAGCTGTGCTTCCCCAAATGCCTCGCTGGACACGGTGCCTTTACCTCAAAAACCACTGAGATTCGTGGCATTAATGTGGAACCCCCAAGTTGTGATTGAGTTTATTTCGATCTTCTGAGTCTATCCATGCTCTTTTTGCCTCATTTATCAATTTACATCCCTCCATTGCCAGCACTGCTTTCCTCCCATCCTTCCTGAGCTCCAGCTCTTCCAGGTGCCTCCTGTGCTCCAGACAGCGCTTTTACTTCTGCTTGGGCTTCTTCCCATCTTTGCCTTTGACTCCAGTTAAAAATTAATGGATCAGGCAGGGAACACAGCCCTGTTACTGTCTGATTAGGTGGTCTGGAGGCTGCTACTTATGCCCAGACTCTGTTTGTCTGGGAGAACAGAGTGGGAGAACAAAGCTTGTGAAGTGGGAGAACAAAGCTCATGAAATGGGAGGTCAGCAAGGTCCAGCACTTCAAAATGAACCACAGGTGAGGTGATCCATGCCTCCATGTGCTGCCACTCCTCTTATCCCCATGGGAACACATCTTTTGTGACTCATCTATCACTCTGACAGAGGCAGCTCTACCTTCCCAAAGATGCCCTGATCCATCCCTTACTCCTCTTAGACATTTCTTTACATCCCAGCTTTTTCAGGCTCTCCTTGGGCTCCAAGAGCTCTCCATCCTCCCTCACCCCTCCCATGGAATATTTCTGGTCCCTCACCCTATCCCAAGGTACATTTCTAGGCCAACTCAGAGCTGCCCCAAGCCCAGGGGACCAACCCAAAGTTTGACCAAAGGTGCCAGGAACAAGCAGGAGTGCAAATACCAATGGTCCAGAGTGTGTGGGTTGATGCTCACCGTCCTTCCCAAACCTTCAAACGTGGTTTATTCCTATCGTCAAAACAACCTGGGAGATAAGGGAGAGTTATCATTCCCACTTCACGGATGGAGAAATGAGACCCAAAGATCAAATGGACCAGAAGTGTCTGTTCAGTTCAATGCTCCACAGCACCTGCCTCTCAGGCTCTGTGGAGCTTGGAAAACCATGTCAGAAAGGCACAAGGAGGGTGAGGGTGGCTGCCAGGGCAGGTATTTCCATTGGAAAGAGAGTTCCATGGTTAAAAATCAGTCATCAGGCCACTGAGACACAGTCATATATCCCTGTACACAGAGGGGCAATTAAAATTCCAATCCCCAGTTTCAACCCAACCAAGCAACATTTGAGACAGCTGAGAGCAAAGGAAAAGGAGGGAGCTACGGTCCCACAAGGGAAGGATATCGATGCGCCTGGAGAACGCGGGGGCTGTTCTCCTTTCCCATTAGGACTGCTCCTTCATTTCCTGTCTCTCCTAAACAAAGCCCTCGAGCCTTCTTCTCGGCCACACTCCTGCCTCCGAGAATGCCAGAAAAGCCACAGGGAATTTTCCCCGCCAGAGCATCCTTAATTTCCCTATTTGTCTTCCTAATGCCCAGCCTCATCACCAGCACTGTCTATTCCCCATGTGCTCCTACTTTACATGGAAGGACTATTTTTACCCCATTCTTCCTATGCCTCTTTTTCCTCCCATTTAATCATTTTGGAAGCTTTTTATCCACATTTTCCTTTCTTTCCTATTTCCCTTTCATTTTTAATACCTGTGGTTCTCCGATTCAAAATCATTACTGTTTTTAACTTGAGTCGAGCCTCTTAATTAAGTTACTTTCCATTATTTTTTATCTAGTCCATTTGTCTACATCCCCCGCACCCTCCCTAATTCTCTCTTTCCTCCCCAAGGCAGGCTGGGTATGAAATCTTACATTTCCATTTGGCTAACAATCACTTTGAATTTTTAAATGCTATTAAATTGGATCACACCAGTCACTGGACTGGAGTTGTCGAGCTGTGATATTTACTCGCGCCAGTCAAAGGGAAATGAAATTGTGGCGGCGCGGGGGGGAGGCGATGGGGGAGCCCAGATTTATTCTGCCCGCGGTCCTCGCAACCAGGCACAATCCCCTCGGATTTCTGAGCGAGTTCAAAGGAAACTCTGACGCTCAACCATGAATGTATTGTAATGTCTTTAATAAATCAATTACTTGTTGGCAGGGAAGTGTCACTGCATCTCCAATCCTTGTAATCACCTCAGCCTTGCTGTGTTTTAAGTGTGGAAAGCCCAAGGAGGTAGACGGGGAGCCAGGAGCGTTGTTGGAGTAGGGCAAAGCACAGAAAGCGCCACTTTGTCTTGTCAGGAAAGGCCAAAATGTGCAGAAAGGATTTGCATCATGTAAAAAAAGCCACACACACACAGAGTGACACCCAGCTCCAAGATAAGGACACCGTGGTGCTGGAGGGACCCTGGCAGCACTGCATGGGGCACATCCTTCCCAGGGCAGCTCCTGGGATGCAGAAGCTTGGAAGGGATGACCACAGCATGTTCACTAAAGGGAAAGGTGGTGTGGTAATAAATGCCTATTCCAGGAAATCAAACTGTGGTGATGGGAGCAGCCCCTGCTCCTTCCTGCCCAGTGCTGAGGAGGGGTATATTGAAAAGCAGCATTTTCCCACTGCCCCACGAGCCAGACAACATTTTGCTGCACTAATTCAGACCCTGAGTTTTGTGCTTCTGCTTCAGGAGGGTACCGCATTTCAATTGGACTAAAAGAGACCTTTTCCACCTGAAAATTTGCTAAAGAGAGAGGGATTTGATTACAAAGCAGCCCGGTCCAAATCCAACCCCTCCTCCTCTCTCTGTACTGACAACATCCTCACCTCCACAACAACAATCATCTGAGCACAAACAGACAACAGAGCTTTTCAGAAAGTAATGAACTCTGGTCGGAGCCAAGGCAGGGAGGGTTTAATGCTCAGCACAGAAAGCTTGGCGAGGCCATCAATTATACAGTCCTGCTGCTGAAGGAGCAAAAAAAAAAAGAGAATATTTCAGACAGACTCGGCCAAAAAGAAAAGATAGGGAAGGAAATCACTGTGAGAGAGATTTAATTTCACAAGCAGAGAGAAGTGTTTGCAAAAGAGGAGGAGGATCAAAGGCTGAAGCTCTCGGGCTGGCTGCGGGGAGGAGGGATTACAAGGAGGGCAAACCATGGAGGAGACATCTCTGTTGGTGCCTTGTGTCAATGCTGGGGCAGGCAAGGAGAGCCCTGGGCACAAACTGGGGAGTCTGTTGGCTGTGGGGCTCAGTGGGCAGGAGACTTGGGCAGAAAGGAGGACAGATTGAGACCTGTTCATCTCATCTCACACAGGACAGCAAACCAACACAGGGTCTGTGGCCTCTCCTGCCTCATCTCAAATCCTACCCAGGAAGTTATAGAAGATGCTACCAAAATGGAGAGCTGAAGTCTTTTGGGCATCTCTACAACCGGAACCATTAACAAAGAAATAAAAAACCACAGAATCCCAGAATGGTTTGGGTTGAAAGGGACCTTAAAGATAATCTCACTCCCAAACCCTGCCATGGGCAGGAACACCTTCTATAATCCCACGTTGCTCCAAGTCCTGTCCAACCTGGCCTTGGATACTTCCAGGAATGGGGCAGCCACAGCTTCTCTGGGAATCTGTGCCAGGGCCTTCCCACCCTCCTAGGGAAGAATTCCTTCTGTATGAGGGTATGAATCCACCTAAACAAGAAGACTTCCCCACTCTGCCCCCTGTAACCAGTGGGGCTGTGCTGATCCCCCCAGGGATCCAGTCATGGACTAAGAAACAAATTCACCTCCTTTCTGAGGGACAGAACCAAGGGGTTTCACTGCTGTCTTACAGCAGGCATGGAAAACCCAAACCAGAAATATCTCAAGACCACATTTCTATATTTTGTTTGAAGAATCACATTTCCACGTTTTACAAAGATCCTTGCCCTTTTGTTTTCCACTTCCTGCTTCTCCTTGTCTTTCTAAAATCTCTTTCTTCTCTATTGCATCACCAGAACAGAAAGGAAAACAAAATCACAACTCTCCCCATGTTTCAATGCAGCTCCTTCTTCCCAGCTTCTCACTCTCCTTCAAAACCCAAGCAAGAACAGTGTGAAAAAACCCACATTTTCCACCCAGTTTCCTCCTTATTCTCCCAGTGACCTCCCCTCAGCCACAATCCTGGGGATATTTGCTGGAGGTTCTCCAACCCTCATAGGCAGCAGGGCTGGGCAGCTTTTCGACAGCTGTTCCCTTGGCCTCTCCTTTATCTCCAGCATTGTGTTCACATCTGTTTCCCCTCTGCCTCTTTCCCTGCTGCTGGGAGTCTGCTTTTAAATCACTGCTCAGCACAGCAGCTGCCAGGCACAGGTTCCATGCCCCGTTTGGATGTGGGATCCAAAAGCTGTTTGCAAACCTCCCTCTGCCTTTTTTCTTCTCTAATTTTCTTAATTTTTTTTTTTTTTTTTTCCAAATCCTCCTGAACCTGCCGGTGCTGCCACAGTGCTTTCCCCTCCTCCCTTTTGGCTGGAGAGCTCTCTTGGCTCTGGAAGCATGTTCAGACACCTGGTTGCTGGCAGCATGGGGTTTGGCAGCAGCTGGCAGTGTGCAGCTCTCCGATAGGGAATGGAGGAGAGCAGGGATCATGGTGGGGGTCAGAGCTACCCACCGTGGCTATCAAGGATGTGCTGGTGGCCACTTGCACTTCTTGTGGCTTGTTGGTGGCTTTCTACCACCCACATTCCTCTGGCTTTGCCTGCAGCTCAGGCCAAGGCCACTTTTGGTTTTATTGAGGATTTGTAGGGTAGAAAAGCACAGATCTGTGCAGCATCACTCAGGAGCTGGGAATGCATTTAGGACAAGGCACTGCCATCTGTGGCTCCCTTCCTCAGCAGAGTCCTGCTCCCAAGCAGGGCAATTTTGGGAAACCCTAGGGAGCAGAGCCAGGCACGTGGAGGGCTAGATGCCTCACTGCCACCCTGCCCACGCAGTGGCTCCAGGCTAAATTCCCATTCCAGATTGCAATCTCTCTGTGCTACCAAAAAAAGAGAGGGTTATATCCTTCCAGCAGCCAGTAATGTACAAAATTCCCTGAAAAAACATGGCTGATTCCTCCCCAACCTCTTTGCACTCAAGGTCTGTGCAGGATTGCGGGCCAGGATCCCCATGGATGCCACCTTCATGGCAAATCTACACCAAACAGACAAAATCCCTTGGGAAGAGCCCTTTGCTTCATCCTCTGACTCCCCAAGCCTCTGCAACAGGTTTTTGCTTCTGGACTCTCCTCTGGAGAGACTGGCCAGAAAAATCAGTTCTAAAGGCCAACAAGAAGAGCCAGATTAAAGTATCAACTCTGAATTTATGCTCAGGACTTAAGGTTTAATAATGCAACAGAAAATCAATATTTAATAAAGCAAATGATGGAGAAAAACAGTGAATGGGAGATGAGCTGCTGCTCGTGTTTTCAAACATGTAACCCCCAGAGGAGTAGGGTTGGCAGGATGGATGTGGAACCAGATTGCCACAAAGAGCTGGCACAGAGGATGCCCCAGGTCCCAATGATTCCAGCTCTGGTGTCAGGGGGAGCTCACGGGTCTTTTATTAAAGGACAAACAAGGAATTACTGCAGTGGTCAGAATCCAAATACTCATGGAGAGAGATCAAATGCTGAGGCTCAAGGGGAGCTGAGCAGCTGCTGAACTGAGCAGGTCCAGACTGGGGCTGGGCTGGAGGAACACAGGCACACCCCAGATTCAGGTGCCAAAGAGCTGTCTGGAGATGGAGATCTGAAAAGCTGGGAGGGAGCACAAGGGCTCAAAGCAGAGGGAAAATTCCTGCCTGCTGAGCAGGAGAGGTGGTGTGGGTAGTTCAAGTGGGCAAGGAGGCAATTCGGGCACTAAGCATGGCTGGCAGGTGTGGTGGCACAGCAAACGTGCCTTCCTGAGCATGGCAGGAGTGCATCTCCGGGAATGGCAAACCTGCATCTCTGGGCACAAACCACACATCCCTGGGCTAAGCAAACCTGCATTCCTGAGCATGGCAGGAGTGCATCTCTGGGCATGACAACTTTGCATTCCTGGGCACAGCAAGCAGACACCCCCGGGCACATCAAGAGTGCCTCCCTGGGCACAACAAACCTGCATCTCTTGGCACAAACTGCACATCCCTGAGCACACCAAGAGCTCATACCCGGGCAAAACAATCATGAATCACTGGACACAGAAAGGCACATCCTTGGGCATGACAAGTATAAATCCCTGAGCACATCCCCTGGCTAAAAGCACACATCCCTGGGCATGGCAAGTGTGCACTGGGCCTGGGCAGGATGAGGGAAGCTCTGCGATGCTCCGGACAGATCAGCAGCTCTGCCTCCCTCCCCTGGAGGCTGGAGAAAACTGCAGCAAGCCTCTGCATGGCACAGAGATGTCACCTGTGCCTTGTCCCCCCACTGCCTTTCCAGCCCTGATACAATGCTGCCAGCTGGGAAAGGAGGAATTCTGCCCATTCCCATGCCAGTGATGGCAGGTGCTTCTTGGGGTGAACGGCTTAGGGTGCACAAAGATCTGTGCCCCACCTTACAAAGTCGGGGGGCTCTGGATAAATCCTCTAGGCAGAGGAGACTCTCACTTGCAAAGGAATCAGTGCCCTTGGATAAAACCCCTCCCCTGGCACGCTGTGTGTGCTGGGTTGTCTGCCCGGCCCTGCAGCACAGCAGTAATTTGTAGCTTGTGCTGGGATCCTTCACATTGAAAGATGACATATAAATATAAAACGTTATCACTCCATAACAGCCACATGCTATAAAACGCCAGGCAGAAGGATCTGGAACTAGATGGAGGCAGTGCTTTAAATCCTTCCCTGCAGAGTTACTGCCGCTAAAACAACAGACCTGCTCCAAAGAGCTCCAGCAACGGAGGGAGAAGAGGACAGACCCCGATAAAAACACCACAATTGAGGAATTAGATGAATAAGTGATGGGATGACAGCATGACCTCCCCGTGCTGACAGCCCCAGGGTAGCAGTAGCACCGGCGCACCGGTGACGTCTCCTCCCATTCATCCCCTGCTGTGATTTTCGGCGGATGCTCCGTGTTCCTGTAGTAACAACAAAGAGCCGGTGCCGATGTTACACTACAGCGGGCTGACTCCGCTCCCGCGGTTACGATAACAATGCTGTTACTGTAGTAACATTACAGAGCCGAGGTCTCACTGTTCTACCCTTAATTTTATTGTCGTAAGATTAAATTGCAATAATGTTATTGAGCTGCCATTAGTGTTGCCATGGCAACAATAACATTAAGGTAGCGATATCACATTACAGTGGTCCAACCGTTCCACCACAAATATTTTAATGTAGTAAAACAAAAGAGATTACTGCAGTAACATTAAACTGCAGTGACCTCATTAAACCCCCACTGGCTTTATCACAGCGCTCCTCTGGAACCGCACGCGGCGGTGGGAGATGCCCGAGCACATCCCGGGTGTGTGCCACCCCTTTGGCTGGTAAATCCACGGGGAAGAGAGGACTTGCTGCACATCTGGAGAGCCACACACTACTCCAGTAGTAGTGGCTGGCACTGTGAGACACTGGCCTCCCGGATTCACCTGCTCCGCAGAGGGATTAGTGGAGTCACTCCTGAGTGGCTCTGGGTGAGGAGGGTGACCTCTCCCTGAAAGCCTTTGGAGAGCTCGGGTGAACGGGGCTGCTGGGAGCTCGTGTGCTCAGAAAGGCTCAAAGAGGAGCAGGCTCTTGTTCTCCAGGAGAGGGGTGATCTAAGGGTGACCTCCACAGCTCTGAGGGAGTAGCAGAGAGAGTTCCACGGAGCTCTCCTCGCTGCCACTAAAGTGCACACAGCTGAGCCAGGGAGGATGGAAATAATGGAGCCATGGGGATGTCAGAGGTGGGAATGCCCCCAGCACTGAGGCACAGGACATCTGGAGGGGACCACAAAGAACTCTGTCAGCACTGCCTGAAGGAGCCCAGTGACACACACAAGACTAAAACATTAGCACTTCACTGGGGAGACAAACAGGAATTAGCCACAGCCTGGGCGTATGTGAGAAAGAAAAACAGGAAGGAAATTAAACTGGTCTGTTTGCCCTCCTGTGAATCACTGGATCTTCCCTCTCCTCTGCTCCAGTCTCCTGCCAATTACTTCTCCTTGGGAACAGGATACATTCTCCCATGACTCTGGTGGTGCCTGGCCTGCTTCATTGCTGGGGTGCCAGACAAGCCCAGAGAAAGCCTTGAGGGAATGGTTTGAAACTGAAAAGGTTGATGCAGAGCAGGTATAAGGAAGGCATTTTTTTCAGTAAGGATGGTGGGATCTTGCCACAGGTTTCTCAGAGAAGCTGTGACTGCCCCATCCCTGGAAGTGTCCAATGCCAGGCTGGATGGGGCTTGGAGCAGCCTGGCCTACTGGAAGATGTCCCTGCCCCATTCAGGGGATGTAACTAGAGGGTCTCTAAAGTCTTTTCCTACCCAAAACTACTCTGGGATTCTATGCCTTCTCTTCATCCCAACCTCCCTATTACCTCCTTCTAACAATGCTAACTCACCTGAGCACTGTTCACCTTCCCATCCCTCTCACTCTTTACACCAGCAGGCTCATCCACAAGCTCCAGAAAGGAGCTGCATGGTGGGACACACCCCCAGTAGGATTCAGCAGTGCCTGGCCCCATCCAGCAGCAGCAGGGACACAAAACTGGGGCAGCCTAAAGCTGCAGCAAGGGCAGAATGTGAGCCCAGAGCAAACTTTTCCACAGTACAGACTCTGGAGTCTCTTTTCCCTCCCTGTTCCCACCCCATGATATAATTGCTAATTAATAATAACGTTTAGCTCTCAGATAGCACATTCCATCTTCAAAGACCTCTGTCGACATTAATGAATTAATCCTCATCAACCCCCCTGTGAAGTAGGTGACAATTATTATCTCTGCCTCACAGATGTTAAACTGATTTGCAAAGAGGTCAAGTGACTTTGGGGAGGCTGGAGGGAGTCTGGCCGGGTAAGAGGCCACTCCACAGGGGAACATGGACAAGCACACACCAGAGAAGCAAGGGCTGGGACCCAAGGGTGTTCGGGAGATGGAGAGATCCAGGGGCAGTAATGGATGTGGGACCTGCAGAGATGCTCCCCGAGGGCAGAGCAAAATGAGGATAAAGAGCCAAAAACTAGGCCAGTGCGTGAGAGCGTGTGGGAGACCTTCAGTCCTCCACAACAGCCCTGATACAAAAGGCAAGGATGCTTTGACAGAGGGACTGTGATTAGCAACAAAAGAGAGACGGGGAAGGAACACATCAGTCAAAGGAGCTGAGAGCGCAGGCGAAGTGAGGGAGGATTTCCATTTCATGCCTCTGGTTTCCTCCCCTCCACCACTTTGGGGAGGCTCTCCCAGCTCCCTCGTGCCTTTTAGGAGTTATTATCTAAATCTGCTTTTGCTTCTAGAAGGAATAGCTGCTCCCACGGGGGGAAATGTGTGGACGCACCAGTAAATCCATGCCAGAAGCAGGGGGAGCACCTTGCCCAGTGTGAAACTCCAGCGCGTGGCTCCAAACACGACCAATATCTGCACATCCTCTGCCACCAGTGGGCAAATCCCTTTTCCCTCCTTGCTCCCAGAACTGGTGGCATTGATGGCACAGGCTCAGCCCCACAGGTAAGGTGATGATGACTACAGGGACTGAGTCTTCCTCTCAGTAAAGGCATTTCCAAGCACCTAGGACACGAAATAGGAACAAAACATTCTCCTTGTTGTCCCACGAGTGAAAGGGGCTTGTGGCATCAAAGGAAAATTAATTGGGCAGAGTTTGGCAGATGAAACAAAGCCAGCTAGGGCACTGCAGCCCCACCGATGGCTTTATCTCACCAGCACAGACCTTGTCAGTGCTGCTCCCTGTGCGGGGACAGGTGTCACCAGCACTGCCACCTCTGCCCCCTGCCACCCCCTGCCACCTGTGCCCACAGCCCCCCGACTCCGCTGAGCAGGTAATTAACTCCCAGACAAAGGCAGGGATTTGAAGATTAACCTGGGGCTCCGGAAGGAGAGGGGAAAACTCATTTACACCAAACAAAAGGGGAGGGGTGATTAGTTGCTCCAGTGACAACAGCAAGAGCCAGATAGGGCCAGGGAAACTGATAAAGAAGCGGGGAAAGCGTTAATATCCCCCAGTTGCCTGCTTTTGCCTTTTTTTTTTTTTTTTCCTTTCTTTCTTTCTTTTTAAGCACTAAAATTCCACCATTTTCTATCATGCAAATTCGTGTGCCTAAGTGAGATTAAACTCTGGCAGGCTCCGTGCCTCCTTCCCCAAGTCCATTTCCCTCACTGAGATAAGGCCAACTTCCTTTAATGCATCTTACAAGGCAGGGGGAGTGTTTTGCAGGCACGCATTGGAGACGGCTTATTATCAATACAAATAACAGCTTTTCAGATATCGTCCTTCTCCTCCTACCTCCCCTCTCTCCTTTAAACCCAGGAACCTGGAGAGTGGCTTAAATAGCTGAAATGTCCTGCAGGGAGCAGGGAGGAGGGGGAGGCAGTGCCCAAGATGCTGCTGCACGAAGTAGGACTTGCTAAGGAAAGCAGAGTGGGATACAGGAGAGGAGAGGAAGGAAAAGCATCGCTCCTCAGAGGTCAGTGGGACCTAAATCTTCTTTTTGCTCTGGGTTTCTGCCCCACTCCAAATTCACAGCTTGCTTATTGTAAGTAGGGCTTCCCTGGATTTTGTCTCTTTGGGATTTACTCCCCAAAACAACTCACTCTCCTCAAGGTCCAAGGTAGATTTCTGCAAACACAGACTGCTTTTGGGTGCTTTGTCTGGTCTTATGGAAGCTCCTCCTAAGAAGGAATGAGTACTGAAGGAGTGGAAGCACCTTCCAGACCCTGCAGATAACAGGGATGCTCCCTGGGCTGCTCATTTTAGCTCTGTCTGTAATCTAGCCGCGTTTTTCCAGAAGAGATCCAGGTACTAAGAACCTCCTTGTCTCTTTAGCAGCTCTGTTGTTGGCTGACATCAGCTTGGCACTACCAGCCTGATCCCATTTAGAGCAGTCCCCAAAACAGCAGGTCTGAACTTTGGTGCATTGGGTGCCAAGGGTCTGCTGTCTCTTTCCTCAGCTCATTTGTCCCACATTAGCACAGAGGCACCGACCTGCTATTCCTGGATCAGCAGCAATCACCTTTTCCCTTTTGTACCAGGATTTCAAGACTGACAAGTGTTTCTGAAAGCCTGGACAATGAGGAAAGGTGGGAAAAGCAGAGCTTGGATGGTTTCAGAAAGAAGGCAGCTAAGGGGCACCCGGATAACAACCTTCCCAAAAGCAAAAGGTTATTACAGAGGACACTGATCAATTGTTCCCCATATCCACTGGGAATAGGCTGAGAAAAACTCCACTTCATTTGCAACAAAGAAGGTTTAAGTTAGATATTAGCTATACATTTTCTAATTAAAACGGTAGCAAAGCAGTAGAATAGATTGTCTGGGGAGACTGAAGAACCTGCTTTGTTAAAGATTTTCAAGAATAGCTTTCACATGTGCTTGGCAGTGAGGTCTCTGCCTGGTTGCAGGGGGACGGGATAAATTAGCTCTTGAGGTACCTTCTCCCCACCTATTTTGGGATCTCGGCCATCCAAGAGAGCCAACCTAGAAATAAATGTGCTGCTCACCCTTGCTGCAGTGTGGGAATCCTCAGTTCTGGGTATTTCTACCTGATTCTCTCCTTGGGGATCATTCCTGACCCTCATACCCTGAAGGAATATCCTTCTCCCACCCCTATCCCTCTCCTGTTTTTTGCTCTCCCCCCTCCCACAGTTCTGCTTCCCTCCAGCAGCCCTTGGCCAAAAGCACAGATGCCCTCCATCCATGGCTGTTTCCCAGTGATATTCCCCAAGCCTGGGAGCAGGAGGGATGCAGGCAGGGGCTCAGAGTGCCTGGGCTGGCTGATATGCACCCATCCTGCTTGCCTGGAGAAGCAGCAGGCTGCTGCAATCCTGGCTGGAAGCTCCTTGCCCCCCCAGCAGCCAGTCCCTTTGGAGAGCACAGCCTGCCCCGGGGCATGATTTAATTGCATCCTGAGAGGCTGGAGTGCTGCTGCCTCCAGAGCTGTGCCCCCAGGCCCTTTCCTGGTGCAGCAAGGGGAAACTCAGGACCTGCTTAGAGCAACCTGCACACTTCCCCCTTCCTGGCTAAACCTGTTAAAAAGGAGACACCTCCTTACCCACTACCTCACATCACCTCTCCTTTCCTATCAGGCTGTGGGAAGGAGCAAATTGTCCCAGGGCTGGGTGCTGAACTTGGCACATCCCTGAAATCTGGTGCTGAGCCACCCTACTTTCCTAGGAGGGGGCATAAGCACCACTTCCCACAAGCTGAATGTCATTTTGAATAGGATTATTCCAGAATACATATTTATAGGACCCATTTTCCAAGGCAGGAGAGTTAATCCTGGTAGCCCAGTCCAATTTTCATCGAGGTCATTAAGGCAGGTTTTCCTTTAATTGGACATGATAATTCACTTTCATGTCCTGCTCTGTGAAAGGGCTGGGTGAGCCAAAGAACAGCTCTTCAAATTAGGGGGCTCGCTCTCCAGAGCTGGAATTTCTGCTGGCAGCACGAGGATCTTGAGCACATTACAGGACTGGGCCCATCACTGAATCATCCCGTACTTAACTGCTGCAAGGAGTTAAGCTCTGACCTTTTCCTGCAGTACCCAAATATCTTTTCCTAATGATACAGCAAGACATGGGAGGGATGGGCCTGGATGTCTGGTGATACAGGAAATTTAGGTCAGGAAATGGGAATCAGAAGAGAACAGATAGAAATTGTCCTGCATCACTCCAGCATCTGATAGCGACTTCAGAACTTGCTGGTGATCGACTTTGGCTTAGGAAACTCAGGCAGGTAATAAGAGATTGCAAGATAAACAGCCAGAACCAGGGCTGGCAATGCATCCGCTTCCCCTCCGCGCTTAATGGAGATGGAGAAAGTCCGGCTCTGGTTAGTCAGCTTGATTGCTTGGAGAGGAAAAGGAAAATGAAAAGGGAGGGAAGAGGAAAAATAAAGGCCCTGAGTCTGGGTTTTTTCCCCACTTCTATTCATTAGGCTGTCAATAGCGCTCAGGCCTGGAATATCGACGGCGGATTAGCTCAACCCGACTTTGTGTACAAGAGCAATGCCTTTTTAACCCAGCTTGTTTCCAAATCAATACACCCATCAGCATTCGAAAATTAGCCCGAGACGAGATTCCAATACTCAAGCTGGTGTGTCATGTTAAGAGGGCTCCCGGACAAATCACAGAAGAAGCAGCAGGAAAAAAAACGGCTGCTAGCAAGGGATTAGAAATTTTCCATTAATCTTCCCCCAGGCTAAGAGCTCATCAGGCTCTGTTTGTCCCTCCATGAGGCTTCCTCTTGTCCAGCTCTTGTCCTGCCACATGGACACAGGATCTATCTTACATGAATGTCCACCTGCTTGACCATCATATGTGGCCACACCCGTTTGTCCCCTCCTGAGAAGTCATGTGTGCTCACACACTTGCTGAGGAGCACATGTAGGCACTCATTTACCCACCAAAAATGCTCCAGCACTTTGTGCTGGTCTTTCTCCTCCTCCTCCAAAAGTATGGAATTTCAACACACAAACACACATTGTTGCTAGGCATACATACACCCCCACAAAGCACACAAATCTGCCAGCGTGCTCTTTTCCCCCAACACAAGTTTTACTTCAAGCACTGCCTCCAGCTTGGAAAACAAAAAAACATCAAAAAACAACAACAACAAACAGCATCACGGGGTTTGCCAGTGACTGTGTTGGGAGGCAGAGCTGCCTGTTTCAGAGCCCTGGGATTATGTCAGCAAATTTGGATAAAATTAAACCTGAGAGAGTTCAAGAAGCATTTGGAGAATACCCTGGGACACACAGTGTAACTCTTGGGGATGGTGCTGTGCAGGGCCAGGAGCTGGACTCTGTGATCCTCATGGATCCCTTCCAACTCAGCAAGTTCTCTGATTCTGTGAAAATCATTACCCAGCTTGGGATGATCCAAGTGTGGATCAGCCTCTACCTCTGCACCAAGCTGTGTCACATGCTCAACACAGGAGAAATGGGAGGAGAAGACACCAGGGCAAAAGGACCAGAAAGCAAATTCACAAGGCCAATCCCTTTACAGACTCCCTTCTTCTTACCTTGCACGATGAGATGGACACGGGATGTCTTGGGGTGATTGTCTGTCTGCACGGAGCAGGTGTAGGGCCCCTCATCGTACACATCCACATCGTGGATCTGGATGCTGTACTGGGTTTTGGTGTTGGCCAGGAGCACCACCCGAGGGTCCAAGCACCACTTGTCATTGCCGGCATAGAGGATGCTGCTGCGGTTCAGCCAGGCCACTCGGGTCACCCGGTTGTCCACGGTGCACCTGGGGAGAGGCAGAGAGGTGACCCATCAGTGAGTGCTCTTGGGCGCTCTCCCTCCCTCCCTTCCAGCCCTCCTGGTCCTCCTGGCATTATTTTTAGCTTTGCTGTCAGCAGCATTTTCAGAGACCAAGTGCTTTCAGTGTCCAAAGAGGACAAGGTCAGCACTTTCCCTGCGGTGCTCAGGGCACAAATATCCATCCAAACCCGCGGCTCCAGAGGTTTGACCAACAGCTTCACAAAGTTTTCAGACACAGAGAGGTCAGAGCCACCCAGCACCAGCCTTTCACTCCTCTATTCCAATTTATTCTTTTGCAAACTTCCAGACAAACAGAGCTGAGCCCAAACCTCCATCCTGAGTCCACACATTTTTGGGGGGTGCAGGTTGTTACTTCCTGTCCAAATCCATCACTTGTCCTTCTCTCCACAGTCCTTCTCATCCCTGAAGCCACACAATGAAATGCAAAGTGGTGCTGGGAAAGCTTGTGCTGCTTCACAAAGGAGCAAGGGAAATTTATCTTTGGAGAAAGCCAGCTCTGACAAGCACCTCTAAAGAGAAACCTTGAGCATCCGACCATTTGTCCCCTCTGTCAACTTTTTCTTCCATATCCATCACCTGCTGCACTTCCCTCACTTGTGCACCTCACCCCAGCTGAGCATTTCACTTATCCAGGGATGTTTTGGAGGTAGAAATCCTCTATATTCAGCCACAATAAGCACTTGAGTTCTCCCAGAAGACAACATAGTACAAACCTAGAAATTATTTTGATTCCGAAGGAGATTATTTTTCTGTCAACATTAGCTGGGATCAGTCTTGTTCCTCCCAAAGGTTTCTTCCAGCCCTGTAACCTCCCATCCCCATGTCCCTAAACCAGATTTGGATCCTACCATTACCACAAATCATCTCTAAGCATCAATACTTTCTCTAAACAGCAGAAACCTGCACCCCCACATCCAGATAAACCCCTTCTTCTCTCTGAAAAATGTTGGGATTACAGAGCCATCGGGATTTAGCCACGCTTTGCAGGATGCTGGCTCCAGAGTATAATGTCTCTGCATAAAACCACTCATCCTAAGATCCACTGTTTACATTCTTCCCCAAACTACTTCATTACTTGTGCAGTGGCTGGGATGCAAATTAACTCAGAGGCACTGAGAGGAGCCCGGCAGCTTCTGGGATGTCTCACCCAGATGACTTCAAAGAGTGTTAGGGACTTAATGGGCTCCACGAGCCAGACTGCACTAGCAGGGGAGGTAAGGGCAAGGATGGGTTTATCTGTGACATGTGGACACTTTGGGGAGTGTGTCTTTTCTCTGGGTGAGCTGTCTCCTTACTGGGGGTTATTAAGCCTGTTTTTTGGGTGGGGATTCACCTTTTCTCCAAGGTAACAAGTGACAGGAAAAGAGGAAAGGGCCTCAAGTCACACCAGGGTAGGTTCAGATTGAATATTAGGAAATATTTCTTCACTGAAAGGGTGTTCAAGCCCTGCCATGCTGCCCAGGGCAGTGCTGGAGTCACTGGAGGGATCTAAAAGCCACATAGATGTGGCACTTGGGCACTTGGGTTAGTGGAGGACCTGGCAGTACAGGAGAATGGTTGGACTGATTTTAGAGGCTTTTCCAACCTTAATAATTCTGTGATGGGAGACTTCTCCTCCTGTGTCTATTACTGAAGCCAGGGAAGACACAGGTCACAGGGAAGACACCTGGGGACAAGTTGTCTCATCTCATTCAGCCTCCTTTTGGAACCTCTTTGGCCCCAGCAATTACTGGAGAAGCCAAAATGACCAATCCAGCCTCAACACAAAACTTTTGGGGGTTAGGAGTGACACAGGAAATGTCCCCAAGGTGAGATGTGTTGTCTGCAGCACAGGACACCCCTGATTTGAAGAACCCAACTCCTCTTCCATCCTCCCTCTGGTGTGAAAAACAGCCAATAAATTGAACAGCTTTACTACTGTTCCATAATGATATTACGATAATAATAAATTAAATGTGAGCAGATTTTTATTATCTACATTAAAAAAAGCAATAGATTCAGTCTGGGCTGAACACCAAGAACTTGGCTCTTGCTCTCAGCTGCATTACAACTTGAGTAAAAGGCCTGAGAGTTTAGTTGCACAAGTTGAATTAAACTGGAGATTTCTTCCCAGAGGATAGGTTTAGTCTATTGAACTCCAAATCTCAGCTCTGCTGGTAGCTCAGACCTATGGGGCACAAATAAAATGAAGTGGTTATTTGGTGTTTGGCTCTGGTACCATGAAATAGGCTCCTGTGGTGGTGGTTCTGCACAAACACAGGGGTGTCCAGGGCTGGGTGATGAGAATCCAGACGTGACTCGAATTTCTCAACCAGACGTTACCTTGAGGAGCTGTAAGCAGGCTGAACTAAAAATACATATTTCCTCTCTCCTCCTCCACGCCAGTTTTCTTTATGAAATGCATCAGCTTGGAGATCCTTGGATAATAATGGAGCCAGACAGTGTGCAATCCAAGCATTCCCTCTATCATATGGGCATTTGAGTGCTTTTGAAAAGCAGCAGGGCTCAGGTAACGCATGAGGCAGCAGTGAAATAAGCGCCTTCTCCCTTCACAGCACCCAGGCACAATCTCTCCTTATCACCCAGACACGCTTCCCTGTCCCTGGGATCAGCAAGCTTCAAGCTGTTACTTTATATTCTTCCCTGCCTCTGAAAGCTCATGAACCTATGTGTATATATGTATATATAAATATATATAATAAAGCACAGCAGCAGCTCCTGGGAAGGAGGTGCTTTGACCTCTGGATGTGCTGGGCTATTTAGGGATTGGCAGTTGTGCTGCTTCCTGAGTTGCTTCCAAGCACTGTGCTCCTCCTGCTCCTCCTGCTCCTCCTCACACAAATGCTGGTCAGGGTCTCTGTGGCCAAGGCTCTTCACAGAGACCTGATGCTCTTCCAGCCCCTCCATCTGCTCCTCCTTCCCTCCTCCAGCAGCTCCTTTCTGCACAGCCCGGTGCAGGGATGGGGAGCTCCTCTCCCACACATGGGTATCTGAGCAGAAAGCCTTTGGCTTTGGCCAGGAAGCCACGCTCCAGGCACAGGTGGAGAGCAAAGCCACCACTGAGCCCACAGCCTCCCCTCTTCCCACCCTGCTCCTGGCAAAGTGAAAAGCCCTGGGAAGCCTCCTCCACCTCACTGGAAGCTCTCACTTTCCCTCTCAGCCCATGCTGTGCCAGGGAAGGAGGGGAGGGAGAGGTCCTTGGGGTGCTAGAAAGCAGTGCTTGCCTCCAAAAAGATGATCTAAAAACAATTAAGCACAGATGAGGTAATTTTCTCTCTCAAGATCCTTAATCCTTGTTTCACTCTTGCTCAGATAGCAAGGACTTCGTCTCCAGGAAGATGAAAACCTTCTGTGTGCCAGCACAAGGTGGAGGTGATACTGCTCTGGACACTGCTGCCTCTCTCTGTTCTTTCTTCCCCAATAAACCCAGACTCCCAAGCCTCAGGGTTTGTCCTCTGGGAGATGGGAACACTGCCTAACTCACCACTGCTGCATCATCCTGGGGCAGGCAGGGATGGTTTATAGGGAGATGCATCTCCTTATGCTGCACCAGACCCTCTGCTCCCTGCAGCCTCCGTGGGCACCTCAAAATGACCAAGAATTTGGGCAATTTTGGACAGTTACACACTGAGCAAAGGTGAGAACTGCAAACCTCCGTCCTCCCCACCTGCCCCAACCCACCTGCCCATCCCTTGCCCTGCACTCCCCATCTATCATGTGTGGTGGGTGCAAAGGGATACAGGATGGTGCTGCCCCTTCTGCATCTGTCAACATCTCCCACAGCCAAAACATCGTGGCTTTGTTATCCACCCTCTTCTATCAAGTTTAGGGACATTAGGGACTGGCCACTCTCTCCCAAACTGGTATTCCCAAGCATTCCCACAGCCTGAGGGCTGAGCTCATGCAGCAAAAGGGCCCCACAGGTGCAGCCAACAGCTCACCTGGCTGCAGGGACAGCACTCAAAGACAAATTGGAAGAGGGAAAACAGCACCACAAGGATTCTGCCAGCGAGCACAAAGATGAGCAGGGCTGAAAATGCCAACAAAGCCATCAGTGGGGACAAAACAGCCTCACAAACAAGTACCAGGAATAAACAAGCAGCAGGGTGCTGACGCGAGTTCCCTGACCACTGATCCCACCCGTGCCACATTCATCCCCCAGCACCTCCCTGTGACTCCAGAGCAGACACAGATGGCACACACCAGCAGTGACGTGCCCTCCTGAATTTCTCTCCTTGCTTTCTCGAGTTTGCACACAAAAAAATGACAGGAGAGGAGGTGGGCAGGCAGTGGGGGGAAGGAGGTTTTTAATTACTGAAGTGTAGTAATTGGCACACAACACTTTTTTGTTGCCTCTTATGCAGATTGCTGGTGTTCCAGAGGGCTGGGCTGGAGAGCACAGATTGTCTCAACCCAGCAGGACACACAAGAAATGAATAATGTTAATTAGAACTGAAAAGAGCTCAGCAAAATTACCAACCTGATTGCTGCTTTCATTGCAATTATCAAGGTACAAGCTCCATCATGGGGAGGCAGAGATGGGATTGAGCCTGGCTCACCCCAGCAAATGTGGGGGCCCAGCCTGGGCTGTGACCAAACTGATCCACCCCAGACTCATTTTGTCTTCCACCACCCCCTAATTTTCATGGCATGCCCGCCCTAGAGAAACCTTCCTAAATTCTGGCCACTTATGGAATTTCACAACAGCATTGACCTGAATTCTTTAGGTTGGAAAAAGCCTTGAAAACCACTGAGCTGACGCATTAACCCAGCACTGCCAAGCCCACCCCTAAACCGTGTCCCCAAGTGCCACACCACCATCAAGCATCCCCTGATGTCTTTTCATTTTCTTCCCAGTCTAACTCAGCCATTCCCACACACTTCCAGATTTTTAATCAATCCCACACCAGCAATGTTTTGTCTCTGCTACGAGCTAAATCAAGCTGGAGATCAGGAATAAATTTGGGGCTTATCTTAAAATTGGGTGCAAATCCTCCCACTGAGGCTGGGTAAGATGACAGGATGTTCTGGCCCCAGCTTCTCATGTGCAGACATCACCTTCCAGCCTCTGCACTGACAGCCAAGCTATGAATGATCAACTAAACCAGCCTGCCGCCAGAGCTCCACATCCCAGATTTATTTCTGTGATTATCACATTTTATTGTTATTTATTAGGATTAATTAAAGGCTGGGCTATGAACAACTCAATCCCAGTCAGGCACAGTCTCACAGACTTTCCTATGATGTTTAGAAGAGAATTTTGGCCATCAATTCCTGAGCAAATGGAAAGCTGGGGCCACATTGTGCAATCTCCTTGGGACAGGCACTGCCCATGATCCTGTAAGGCTGGGATGCCCATGCTGTGGACAGCCTGAGGTGTTGATATCACACAGAACACAGTCTGAAAGCTTTTTAACTAATAAATACTGAGCCAAACCTCTCATTGTTACATCCCAGTCTGGTTTCGCTCTCTTTGCTGCATTGGGCTAAGTCATGCACCAGTAATTTCTCCCAGTCCAGCCTTTCTCCAGAAGGATTTGCAGCATCTGCTGCCTTTCTGTGCACACTCAGCCTGTGTTTGCTCACACACCCTCCCTGCAGCATCATCTGCTCTCTTCCACAGGGCCAGCCAGTGCTGCCCCACACAGCACACACTGAGAGCATCCACACACATGGGAACAGCCCATAATAATGTCATTCTGCTGGAGCAGGGACACCCAGCTCAGGCCATGGAGCTTAGATTGCAAGGCTGGGTGTGCTGGTCACAGGCTCCTTGCAGGAGACATTCCCAGTGGAAGTTGGACTGTTGGATTAAAATGTCCAAATGTAGGTTTGGTACTGCTGAAAGCCCCCAGTGCTCAGTCAGGGACTCTAATGGGGGCTGGAGGCTCAGCCCTGCTGGGGTGAGAGGCTGTGATCAGGTTCTTGGCATTCCCATCCTCATCTGCTCTCCAGGACCAGCCCAGTCATCCTTGCCCTCACTGTGAGTTTGGCTGGAGGGCATCCCTGGAGCTCCCACTGATGTGACACCACCAAAGACACAGCCTGAGGAGGTTTTTACAGCACAGAGTGGTTCACAGGACCAAGAAACTTCTTCTCTGCATGGGGAGCCTGGCTCCTGACAGGCAGGAGCTGACCCAATGATTAACTCAGCAGCAGGGTCCAGCAGGAAAGGGGGGTCCCTGCTGGGGCTGATGCCTTCCTCCTGCCCCCCTGCAGCAGCCAGAGCATCTCCAAAGGCTGCAGGGTGAGGAGGCACCCTTGGATCAGCTGCCACCCCAGTGCCTCTTCAAAATAACACTGAGCTGGTTAAAAGGAACATTCAGAAGTGAAAAATAAAACCCCTTTGTGCTTTCCCTCTCATCCCTGCCCAGACAATTCCATGTTGACTGTTGCAGAGAGAGACAGGGCCCTGGGCTGGGAGGTCCTGCCTTTCCCACTGGCTCATGCAAATTCCTGCCCTTCATTCCTGCCCTCTGCAAGGCTTTAAAGATATCTGGCACCTCCTTGCCAGGGAGTGCAAGTTAACTCATGTTTATAAAGTACCTGATCTCCTCAATTGAAAGTTTATACATGCAAATGATTCACACTAATTACATTAATAATAATACTGGGCTCGAAAAGATCCGCCTTGGTTCACTGCCCGGGATTCACAGAGCTGCAAACAACTCCCAGTGTGCTGCCTTAGACACGGTTATTGGCAAGTGCCAAGGAAACAGGAGGAAACCGGACTGGGAAGGGAAGAAGAGCTGCAAAAAGAGCTGGAGCTCCTGCTGACTGAGCATCAGGCAGGGTAGGGAGCAGGCACGGATTCCATGGACACCTCTGTGTGCATCCTGACAGTGCTGGGAGACCCCGAGGGCTGGTGCAGGGTGGGCAGATCGTGATGCAGCCGGCAGGGATGGCTCGTCTGGAAAAGCCTTATCTCCCTGCAATGCAGCAGTGCACCAGCACCTTTCCAAGTCCCGTGCTCGGCTCATCCAGCCTTTCTATTTATCCTCCTATTGTCTCTGCTAACAACAGGGCTCTGCACATCTATAGCATCTTCCCTCTCAGCATCTCGGAGCGTGCCACAAAGCATCAATGAGGCCAGCAGCTCTGCAGGCAGCGTGTCCCTAACCCAGCTGGGGCTGGCTCCATGGGGCACCCAGCTGCTTGGGTGCCCTCCAGAAGTGCTGATGGCACTGGAGACAGGGTGACACCAGCACCAGAATGCCTGTGGGCAGCTGTGTGGGGATACAGCCGGTTTACAAACGACACGGATCCCACCAGGGAGCTCCCGGTGGGATCCTGTGCTGAGCTGTGGGACAGTTATTCATCAGGGTTTTCTCCTTTTTTTTTTTTTTTTTTTATTTCATTCCCAAAGCCCAGGTAATGAACAGGAGGCTCCTGGATGCCAGCAGGCAAACAGCCCTCACTGAAAGCCACCCCCCTTCCCTGGCAGTCCTCCAGGGTTGCCTACGGAAGGATCCTCACTCCTGCAGGGAGGGCATCAGCCCAGTCCAGAAACAGGCTCTGGCAGCTTCAAAAAGAGGTGTGGGAAATGCCACGAGAAGAAAATAACTCCCTGATGATCTCATCCTCTCCCCTCAAGCCTTACGGAACAGTGTAAACCCTAGAAAACAAGGTCTCCTCATCTGAGGAGGTGCAGAATTGTTTTCTCTCTCTGCCTCCCAAAGAACAGCGATCTCTCTCCTTGCTCTGCACTTCTCTTTAGATAAAAAGCTCCTTTGCCACCAACTAGTCCCGGGCTGAGCCAGGGAGTCCCCCCAGCTCGCCATCCTCCAGCCCCGGCACTCCCGCTCTCTCCCGCCGGCTGCACTCGCAGCAGCAGCGCCGATTCCCGGCGCTGAACTCGCTCAATTACGAGCTGTGCCCCGGAATAAATCCTGGTTCTGCTTTGCCAAGTGACACTAATGGCCCTGGAATAAAGCGATGCCATCCACCCCAACGGGCTGCAAAGGAGCGCGTTTAACTACGCACACAGGCAAGGGGACTGCTGAGCTTAACTGCACTGAAAATGTATTCCAAAGGAAGCGATGCACTTAACTTATCACAAGTGGGAAATTATCACTGAAGTGGCTTTTCCTTAGAAGTTGAGGCACAAAACAGGAACGGTGAGGGGTGAACGCTTTCTGCCAGGACTGCAGAGAGAGAAGGAGGAGGGAATTGGGGGCTGCTGAAGGATGCTGCGAGTCCCGGGGCTCTGTGAGGAGGAGCAGAGGGTGAGAGGGAGGGAGAGGTGCTGCAAAGAGTGGGCTGCAGGGCACTGAAGGGGACAACACAGGGAAACTTGCCCAGGGAAGGGGACAAGATCAGGAATCAGGTTTTCAAGGCACTCACAAGATCAGGAATCAGGTTTTCAAGGCACTGGCAGAGCTGCCCAGGACACTGGGGAGCTGGGGGAGCTTGCACTGTCACTGCTTTCTGCTGACCAGCTGGGTCTACACGGGATCATGGAATGGTTTGAGTTGGAGAGGACTTTAATGACAATCCTGTTCTATCCCCTGCTGTGGGCTGGGACACCTTCCATTCGAGCCCCATCCAACCTGGACTTGGCACTTTAAGGGATGGGGCAGCCACAGCTTTACGTAGGAAAACCATGCTGCTATTATACATATATATACCATTCCTATATATATCCATCTATCTATTCTCTATCTATATATTCTCTATCTATATATACTGTATCTATATATACCATGCCATCTCTATAATTCTAGCCTGGGAATAATAGCAGGTTACCACATCACCTTCCTACACCAGCTCTCCCTCACGCTCCTAATTGCATCTTCACCACGACGCCCGAGCTCATCGTGCTTGTGCCACATGGGGAGAGATGGGGAGAGACAGAACAAGGACAAGCAGCAAATCCTTAAAATTAAAACAGAGAGGTGGTCCCAGCAACTCAAGGCTGAGTAGGAGGAGCGGGGCATCCCAAGACTTTGGAGATGAATCCTGGAGCCGTGCAGTGCTGTGCTGCATCACAGGGTGATTATTCTTTGGCAGAAGAGCACAAGTAGCTGAGAGAAGAAGTTAAACTGTGCCTCTTGCTCTGATATCTCTCTCCTCAGAGAACCCAGCTCCCTAACAAGAGCACAGCATGAGCAGAGCTTCTCACAGACACACAAACCCCACCACAAAGCCACATCTTCTCCCATCACCCTACCAGAAGATGGTTTGCCACATAAACAAAGTTCAAGTGCCCATCTCACAACTCCCATATGACTCATCACAACAGGATGGAGACTTGTGCCTGATAGAAGGGGCTGGAGAGGCATAGACAGAGCAAGGCAAGTGGAGAACCAGAGGAAATGGAAGAGAGGGACAGGAGGGATGTCAAGGAAGAAAACATGATGGAGCCAAAGCAATGGAACCTTCTTCAGCCATGCCATGGCACCAAAGCCCTTTCCTCATTTATAAAATAGTACTAATGAGACCAGAAACAAAAGAGGGAGTGAGGGAAAGGACCCTTCCCAATAAAGAACTCCCCCAGTCCTTCCCTCTCCCCTTGAGGACATCATCCTTAAAATATATTTCATTTCACAGCTGCATTATGGTACCACAAAATCCTGCGAATCCAATTTAAGAACAGATTACCTCCTCACTTACTTCATTTGAAGCAATTACATGTTAATTTTCATTGAGACCAGCCTAATGCATACCAATCTTATGCTGCAATCTCATTTGAATACTTGAGGGAAAGCTAGTTGGGCTGTGGGCTCAGGAGGCTCATATTTAAAGGGCCACTTCACATTTCCTTTCCCTTTTCCCCTGGTTATTTACGCTCTCATCACACTTGTGGGGCTCCCTCCCTCCCTTCCTGGTGTTCCCAACAGCTGCTGCCACTCCTGAGACAAAACAAAACTGCCCAGTGAGTTTTGCAGTCATGCTGCTGTGTCCATCACCAGTCCAACCCCCAAGGCACGACCTTCCCCAGGCCAACATTCAATACCAAGCACGTTTTTCTCCATCAGCGTCAAAGTCACCGGGAAACACGTGCTGCAAAGAGACTCCTCCTCCTCTTCCTCCTCCTCCCAGGCCAGGAGCAGCCTCCACCACGTTTGTGGCTGATGGTTATCTCCAGCTCCCTCACACCCACTCAGTCTCCCACCTCTGCAGAGCCGCGGTATCGATCGGTGTCTCGGACACCGAGCTCTGAGTAATTAATAATGCCAGCAGAGTGTGGATCCTGCTCGGGGTTGAGGCGGGGAGGCAGCTGCCCCTGGCTGGCTGCACGCATCCCTGTGATAAGCATTCATGTTGGAGGCTGCACCTTAATTAGATTTTTCAGATTGCAGAAGCCCTGAGACACTTGTGCAGACACCATATAAATGTATATTGCATTGTACTGTAATTAATCCAAGGTGATGGAGCAGGAGCTGGGGATTCACAATGAGACAATCAGCCTCAAAACATCAGCACATCATCGGGTTCAAACCCAAACCAGCTGCAAACCAAGAAATCTCCTTCACTCCACCAGATACATATTGGACAACAGGAACATCCCAGAAGCCAAAGGTTTCCCAGTGCCTCCTCCCCAGACAAGGCTCCCACCATTAGGTGGACATCTTTCCTTCCACACAAGCAGTTTAACAGCCAGCAAGACAATGAAAAGCACTAAAGACAAGCAGAGATTAATTGCAGCTCCTCCTCCCCAAAAGAAATAATCGATTGCATCAGGCAGGTGTCTGTGCTGCTGCTGAAAGCACGTGGATGTCACAGCCATGGCTCCAGACGTTTGTATTCCACTTTAGACAGCCAGGATGCCCCATGAGCACTGAGGGAAGTGGTGGGGTGAGAGTTTTGTTGGAGAAAATCTTTGGAAAATGAGTTTACACTGAGGCTAACTCAGGGAAGGTGCAGGAGGAGATGAAGTGACAGATGAAAAATTGCTGTCTGAAACATCACTCAACCTCCTAAAGCCTCCTGTGCCTGTGCAAGTCGCCTGCCTAGAGGAGGGGGGAGCTTTTGCTTGCTGGGAGCTGTGGGACTTCTTCCAGGCTGTTATGAGCTTCCCTAGGAAACTGAGACACTCAATCCAGGTTTGGATAGCATGGGGCTTGTCCCTGTGCCCACAGGTAGTTGTCTGCAGTAGAGATGCTCTGCTGACCTTGAATACACCCAAATCTGGAGATGAGCTGGGTTTGCACCCAACTGCCTCACCCTGACCCTGATCCCTCCATCCTGGGGCAGCCAAGGGGTTTCACACACATTTGGAAACACTTTTAATTTTTATTAATGCAACCAAACTGCTGCTGCTCTAGTCCAGCAGTCTTTTCCTGCAGGAAACAGTCACCAGCACACTGCACCCTTTATGCAGAGCCACTGGGCTGGATGAGACCCCTGGGGAACATCCTGGCTGCTCCAAGCCCCACAGTGGCTCATTCAGAGTGCCCCAGGACACCATGGCTCAGCCTCCACTGTGCCCACAGGGCAAAAAGCCCTTTGGGGAGGGAGGGAGCTGAGCTGAGAACCTGCTCTGCCACAGCACCAGTGGGTTTGGGAAGGATGGAAAGAGCAGCAGGGTCCCACAGCGTATGGTGAGAAACCAAATAATCAGGATTCAGGGGAGGAAAGGCAGTTACCTGGGCAACAGCGAGCTGCTAATCCATCTGCCACCCTGCAGGACTGCCCAGCTGCTCCTCCACTGCCAGGGGGAGCCCCAAGAGCACACTGCAGCTCCACAGCATCACGGGGCTTTTCCCAACCCCATTCCAGGCTGGGTGGGAAGCCAGAGGTGACCCCACACTCAGCCCTGCCCTCCCCAGCCATGGGCAGCTCTCAGCAGAATCAGCAGCTCTTGTGCCCATCCCCACAGCCTGAATGATGGTGGCCATCACCAAGACACAGCTGATGTCCCACAGCTCTCTCCTGCCCTGGGTACTGTCACTTCCAAAGGGACTGGCCATGCTTTTTCCCTGCTCCATTTCCCATCACACCCAAAAGCTCCTCTGCAGTGAGAAGGAAGAAGATACCTCTGCTGGCAGACATGGATGCAAGTGCCAAGGTGACACAAGGACACAGTGGATGCAGGGGATGCCAGCACCCAACCAGGATGTCACTCTCTTGTCCCAAGCACACCCCCACCCCTCTGGGGGACATGGGGCCCACAGCAGCCTCTGCTCCCCATCCAGCTGCTTTGGCAGGTGGAGAAACACCAGCTCTCCAGCTAAAACAACAGTTTTGGTGGCTTAGGAATAGGATTTCAAAGCACCCAGAGAGACTTTGCCTGTTTCCTACTGATCCAACTCAATCCCTGTGCAAGCCTTTGAAAACATGTCCTTTATAGTTTTCCATTTTGATGTCACATCTGTAAGAATATATGGTGGGGTACTTTTTTCCTTCTTCTTCCCCTCTTCTTCTTAAGAGGAGATATCACACTTTGAACTCTAATTTTTATTTATTTTCATTTCCTCGAAAAGGACTGATTCCCCACTGAGCAGAGATGGAGGAAGAGAAAAGGGGGTGGGGAAGAAGCCTTCAAAAAGTGCCCAGATTTAATTTTTTATCAGAGGAGCAGAAAGAGAAATTTGTTGATGATCAAACAGATTCAAGTACCTTAAAAGAAAGCGACTGCTGGTAAATGGAAACTAGTTAAGGAATTACATGAAAGACATGAGAGACGCTCGAGAAGCAGAAGAAATGCTGTAACCAAGTGGAAAACCAAACCCATCAGTCCCAAACCACTGGAGCAGCGAGGAGCAGCAGGTGAAGTGTTTGCTCTGCAGCAGCAGCAGCAGATGATGGGAGAGCTGGAGGCTTGCAGAGGTGCTGAGGAGGGAGCCCAGCGCCAGGAACCAGCACCCTGCTGGGGCTTTACCTGCTTTGCCTCCCTGCATAGCTAAAACAACTAGAGGCAGGCAAATAAAGGCTGCATCACTGTGAAAAACAGCACCCCGGGGACTCTGTGTTTTCTTTCTCCTCTTCGGCACTTTCCAGCTCGAGTGCGCTCGGTTTATAAATTCAAAGGGGGTGGGATTGTTTGGGTTGGGTTTTTTTCTCCCTTTGCTTTGGTTTTAGTCCAATGGCAGCACTTTAACAATCAGGCTGGGAGCTGAAAAGCCAGCAGAGCCAGGCAATGGGATGTGGACAGAGTGATTTAGGGAAGGGAGGGAAAAGCAGAGGAGGAGGAGGAGGAGGAGGAGGAGGAGGGGGTGAGACTGTGGCAGCACCAACTGGCCTGCAGGAGTCACAGGCAGAGAGGGCTTGAGAGACAGAACCAGATCCACCTCAACCCCAACAAGCCTTCCCAAACCCCTCCTTGCCAAAGCCCTGAAGAGGCCAGATCCTATTGCTTCCTGAACTGTGACCCACCCGGCTTAGCTCGGAAATCTTTTAAATAGGAAAACAGAGGCAGCATTTGCTTTCATGCAGAGTCAGTGGTGAGCAAAGCCCAAGGGCTGCATTAGATTAGCAGGCGGCTCCTCCGAAGGCACGGAAACTTTGATCATTTAATATGTATGCACCGTGTCCGAGAGCACAGGTCTCCAAACCCCAGTAAATGTTTTATTAGGGTAGCTCTGGCTTTTATGCCCAAGCCTTGCTCCTTTTGGACTCTAGGGAACTTGTTGTGATGGGAAAGACACTGCTCATCATCTCCCTCTCTCCCAGGAAGGGCTGTGCAGCTCCTGCCTTGCTTTTCCCTCGGATCTCACTTAAAGTGCATTGGAGCCCAGGACCTGGATGGTGGCAGGAATATCCCAAAATCACCCCTTGCCTCCCTCAAAGGTTCTTCTTGCACCTTGCAGCAAACCCCAGACATGAACTGTGATGTCAGTGCTGATCATAGTGAGAGCAAAGGCTCTGCTCTTCCTCCTCCATCACCACCTCAGGGACATGGTTTACTGGTGGATCTGGCAGTGCTGGCCTAATCCTTGACCTTAGAGGTCTTTTCCAACCTTTCTGGTACTATAAAAGGGGCCACGAGGTCCGCCCAGAGCTCCTAATCCCACCAGAACATGGCAAAGCCAGTCACCCTCCCTGGGAAGCCATCAAGCAGGAGCCTCTCTGGAAAGGAGATTTCTAACTGAAGCATTGCAGAACCAGCCCCAAGCTCCCCTGAGTGCAGAACATCTCAGCGTTATCAGAAGCACTCTTTGATTTTATCCTTTTAATTTGCAAATTACTTGTAGTTGCCAAAATTTGAAAACGACCCATTGCCAAAGTGATTATTTATTGTTGAAAATGTCACTTTTGTTGGAAACTTAGAAGAAAATCCTCACTAAACAGCATAATTTGCCCTCCATGCTGCCACACTCAGATATAACCCTGCTCAGTACTGGATTTCCAGCTTCCCCAGAGCTGGGATTCAGATTAGGAACCAGTGCATGAAGAGAGAACGAGGCAGATACAATCTGGGTGTACAGGGACTCTGCTTCAAAGGACTCTGGGCCAGGACGATAAATCTGAGTGCATAGATCTACAAGAGACATTCTAGGGGGAAATTACACTGCTTGTAGAATTAAAGCAGCCCCCCCCCCCCCCCACCCTTTTTTTCCCCCGATTGTAAAAAATATTTACATCCAAAATTGACAAGAAAAGCCTAGTGCCAAGAAAATAGGGGATTTTTATAGATCCTGTTTCTGCAAGAAATTACCAAGACAACAAGTCACTAAGTTCTGAGAAAGGATTTGACATTTTCCTGAATAAAAATAGCACCTGAAGTGGTATCATTTAGGATTACACCTTATGGGCAAGTGCTGGTGAAGCAGAATAAAACCCTTCCCATGGGTGGAAAAACTCACCCCTGGGATCTCACCAGGGATGCTTAATTTTTTCCCCTTTTCTATAGGATTTCACACTAATTTCCACAAAATCCTCTTGGTTTTGTCACTATTAGGTTTGATTGGGGTTTTTTTTGTTTTTTGTTTTTTTTTTTTTTTTGCCATAAAGAAATTCCAAGGGGCAGGAATTGTCTTGGTTCAAGGCATGGACACAGCTCAGAATGACCAAGACCTGTGGTGCCATCTGTGATTTAGGGGATTTCTGGATTAAGCAGAAAGCCAGCCTTTTTCTCCCAGGTGCAGCCACTTGTGCTGTGAGATTTGCCCATAAAAGCATGCTCCAAAATTCCAACCCACTGGGCTATTGCTGCCAAAAGCAAGAGGAATGGGGGTGGACAGGTACCTGGTGGGAAGGGAGCACCTGGTCCAGGCAAGGATGCATATCCCAGAAACACATTCTCTGGCTGTTCTCCCTTTCACTTTTTCTCTTAAAAGAACAAAAAGTACCCATGTGCACATGGTGGCACACCAGGACAAAAGGAGACCAGAGGCCAAGAAATACAGGGGAAAGCTTGGACATGGAATGACTGAATGAGGACACTGGGAATTTGGATAAGCATTATGACCATGACAGCTTTCTGAATTCTGTACCTACAGCAACAGAAAGCCCTGAGGTGCCTGGGGAAGGGACGGGAAGGGAAGGGAAGGGAAGGGAAGGGAAGGGAAGGGAAGGGAAGGGAAGGGAAGGGAGGGAAGGGAAGGGAAGGGAAGGGAAGGGAAGGGAAGGGAAGGGAAGGGAAGGGAAGGGGAAGGGAAGGGAAGGGAAGGGAAGGGAAGGGAAGGGAAGGGAAGGGAAGGGAAGGGAAGGGAGAGAAGGGAAGGGAAGAGAAGGGAAGGGAAGGGAAGGGAAGGGAAGAGAGAGAAGGGAAGGGAAGAGGGAAGGGAAGGGAAGGGAAGGGAAGGGAAGGGAAGGGAAGGGAAGGGAAAGGTTGAGCCTTCTGCTGGAGGCTCTAAGCATTGCTCTGTGCTTTCCACAGCTCCTCTGGCAAGGATGAGCTGTCCCACTGCACTCTCTGCCTCATCCCTGCCAACGCTGAGCTTGACCCTCTTTATCCAGATGGCCCAAATTTTCCAAGCACTGAGGCTCCTGCAGTTTTTCAGGAAAATGCCCAGCAGCCTCATTATATCCAAACCCTCCTCCACCACCAAGCCCTGCTAATTCACTCCTTCCACTGTGTGAAAATCAGGGAAAGGAGGGACCAGGAGAGAAAGGTGGGGAATTTCATCTATCCAGGGGCTTGATTTCTCTAAGTTTTGAAGCCTGGAATATGAACGTGTTTATTTTTAAATAGAAAATCAAACTAATTATTAGCAGGAGGCTTTCAAGTCAAATGTAGGTCATGCAATGTGATGGGGGATGATAGCAATTGTTTCAGCTTCAGGAGGCACAGAAGAAAGGGATACTCAGGAGTTGTCCAGTTTGGTTAAGCACTTTTAACACAAAATTGGGCACCTTTCTGACTTCAGCCTGGCCACCCTCTTCTCTGGCACCCCAGGAGTGCTGGACTGGAGTCATGAGTTGCCCACTCCATAATCCAGCAAGAGTTTTGCAGAGGCCTCAGTGCAGAGGGGTGAAACACAGCCCACAGCACACCCAACTCACCTCAAAGGATGAGCTGGACAAGATAATTGCAATATTTAAAGGTGATAATTAAAATTACTTAAATGGGAATTTCAAAACCAGGAGTTTGGGATGTACATTTTATGCTACTCCTGCAAACAGAGGTGGGGGGACAGTGAGACTTCCCCCTTCCTGCATCTCAGCCATCAGAACTGACTTAACCCATTGCACAAATGAACCAATCCTTTCACCCATTTCTGCTCCAAGAAAAGCCTTGAAAATAAAAAAAATCTTGGGATGTCAAGAGCTGTGAATCCTCAGCAGCTTTTCCCCAGCACCAGGTGCTTGTGGGCAGCAAATATCAAAGCCAAAGCCTGGGGAAGCAAAACGTGGCGTTTACACATAAGAAAATGTTTGGCAGCAATAAAATCTTTGTGCTACACCCGGCTGGAAGGAGCAGCATCAGGAGGGAACTTCTCCACACCAGCCCAAGGTGCCTGAGACAGCTCAGAGCAAATGTAACCTACTTGCAGTCAACCACGATCAAGGCCAAACAGAAAAACTGCCAATTAAAAACACAGAATGATTTCAAACAACAAAGAAATCCGTGGACATTGTTTGATCACACATATTCTGCACGAGAAGAAAGAAACACAAAAAAAAAATAGAGACTAAAAATAGGCTGGGTGCTGTGAGCCAGATCCCCAGCCCAGCAAAGGCACCGGCTCCAGGGAGTTTATGCGGCTTTGCCCGTGCAGCTGTCATTGTTGCTAAGTTCTGAGCTCTATTCAAACTTGCAAAACGTTTTCTTTTCCTGCAAAAATACAAGAATCCCCCCCCTCCTTCCCCATCTTGGAGCTCATCTCTCCTAAAGCAGCTCACATGATGATGATCAAAAATAAGCCCTCCAAGCCTAAGCTCACTAACATTCATTTCTCTCCTGCTAATGCTGGACTTCTTACTGTTAATCCTTAAATATATCCTTAAATAAGAATGACAGTACCTGAAGCACCTAACAACCCTGTATCATAAACAGAGACAGCCTCTGCATTCCTAATTTAGCTTGCCACAGAAGAGCTGACACTAATCCCAGATCCTGAGTCCCGGATATCTCCAACGTAAATGCCAGTGCCTTGCTCACCTTGACATTACAGAGCAGCCTAAACTTGCCTTGTCCTGCTCAACTTTCAGCTGCTTGTTTGTTTTTTTCCCTTGTTTTGTACAAAAGCTGACCCACATCAAGCTCAGTCTCTGGGGCTGAGGATTAAGGGGAAGTGTCACCTTCACCCTTTGTGGCTCGTTGCTGCAGGGACACCAGCCACCAGTGACACTGGGAACAAGAGGCTGCAGATAGAATCTGCAGCAGGCAATAACCTGCAGTGAAAGTGCCCGAATCTCCTATTGAGAGCTCACAGTCACAGAAAAGAGAGCAGTGGGTAGAAGGCAGGGGAATGGAGATGACCACGCTGGTTCATCTCAGCCAAAAATCACCAGTTTTTGCAATTTCTATGTCTAAGGCTCCAGTTTTAAAAGTGCTCCAGTCCAGCACTGAGAATCAGGCAGAAAATGACAGAAACTCAAAACAGTTTGGGTTGGAAGGGACTTGAAAGCCCATCTCATTTCAATCCCCTCAACACCTTCCACTACCCAGGTTGCTCCAAGCCTCAGCCAGCCTGGCCTTGAGCAGTTCCAGGGCTGATACAGCCACAGCTCCTCTGGACAACCTCTGCCAGTGCCTCCTACACAGCCTGTGAGTAAATGGGATTGCTCCCAAAATACCAAGAACCTGGGTAAATGTGTGCACTTAGGAGGCAGGAAAAGAGCATTTGACATTTTGCAGGGACTCCAGAAAGAAAGGAGAGCGAGGTTTTACAAAGCAGAGCTCGCCCATCATACCTCAGTGGATTTTCGTTTCTCTCCAAAAAGGCAATCTGAAAACAAAGGCTACGAGGGACTGCAGCTGGCTCCCACAGACCAGGCACCAAACCCAGCCACTCCATGTGATCTTTAACAGCAAAAGCACAGAGGAGGGAGGATTTCAGCAAATTGCAGCAAGGAATTAACTCTACATCAATTTGGGGGCTTGTAGAGTAATTTCCCCCCTCAGCATGAGGGCGAGCGCGCTGCAGCTGCAAGCCAGCCACGAGCCAGGGACAAGAAATATCACCAGAGCAGTGAGAAGAAGCATCAAGTGCCAACAATAAGCCAGCACAAGCCCTAAAGTTTATTGCAAACCCCCTCGGACTCAGGAGGGCACCGTGGGCCAGCTCCAAGCTGGTGATGGGAAGGTGCCAAAGCCCATCATCCTGTCAGAGCTGTCAGCTGGCAGGACTGCTGTGGCACGCCAGGGCTGGTGGCCTCATGCCACGGGCAGGGGACAGGCTGTGTCCCTCTGCAAAGCATCTGCTGTGGTCAGAATAATGAGGCAGAGCAAGGGCTTTGCTGCTGCTTTCTGCAGATTTGCATTGCATGAGCTCTGGGCATCCCAGAGCTGGGTGGAGGGACAGGGCTTTGCAGCCTAAATTGGCTCCCTTTGCTTCAGTGCACTGGCCCACACTGCTGGGAGCACCTGGGGGGGTGGGTGTCTGCCAGGGCTGACACCCAGAGGGTGGTCAGGCACTAAAAAGGGATGTGCTCACAGCCCTAAGCCTGACAGAGCTCAGGAAGTGTTTGGGCAACACTCATGCACAGGGTGTGATTCTTGGGATGGTCCTGAGCAGGAACAGGAGTTGGACTCAGTCGTCCTCATGGGCCCCTTCCAGCTGAGCAGACTCTATGATTCTGTGATCCTACATGCTCCCTGTGAGTGCTGGGGAGCATCCTGGATCCATGCTGGCCTCAAAGCTCTCCCCACCAGCTCCTCACATAATGGGGATAACACCAGGACGTCTTGAATGGCAGAACAGGGCTTGGCACTGCTTTGCCTCAAAGCCTTGCTTTGATTTCCATGCCATGGCAAAGCCTGCCTTGCTCCCAGGTAACTGCAGGGACTGGGGGTTACACAGTCTTACACTTTTCACTGAAGAGTGAAGTCTTACAGCCCAGATGCTCAGATTTAGAGACAGACGGATGCCCCCGAGGCTTACACACCTCTGTGGGACAGGACAAGCTCCAAAGGGCAGGTGCAGCCACAGAGCAGAGCCACAGGTTTCCAGGTCTGATTCCTATCACTGAGATAAGCAGCAGCTGCAGGCTGGGAGCAGGTTCAGCTTTCAGGCTTTTGTTCAGAGCTGGGATTTTGCTTTGGGCCCATCCTCAGCCAAGAGTGAAGTGGAACAAAATCACTACAAGAAAGCATTTGGCATCCCTGTTTCTCTGGACAAGGTCTGGTTCCCCCCCTCACACACTCTGGTGGCTTTGGAAAATAAAATCCTGCTCCTTCTGTGTGCCAGATCCCATGTGAAAATGGGAACTGGCAAACGGCTCCAGCTCTCACCAGGAATTTCTGCTGGAGGAAGGAGACCCAGATCTAAACATGTTTGTGCTGTAGACAATTTACATCCCACTTAAAGGCTCTGAGGAGGGAATTGGGGACTGGACTGTGTTTGGTTTGTGCTGGACCTGCTTTCATCCTTGAATGGAGCCTGAGGAGCTTTGTTCTATGCAACAACACATGAGGATATTTCCTGGTGCTGCCAAACTTCACAATATGACCAAGTATTCCATAACTGTTCTTATTTTCCTTTTAAGCCCCAGCTCTCACTCTTATATCATTATATAAAAAACCCTTAGCGCTCCTCACTCTTCCCATTCAAAAAATATATAAATCCACAGGAAAAAAAAAAAACCCTAATCAGACAAAAACAACCCAACAAAGCAACAATGAAATGCTTCAGAAACCACCTCCACTTGTCAGGCACAGGGCTTGAAAAGCAAGGCTCCGGATTTGGAATCCTTAAGCTCTGCCATGCTTACTCTGCACTGCACAGGAGCCCCTAAGAACAACTCTCTGGCTCCTTCCTGTCTTTAATCTGCCTCAGCAGGCACAATAAACAACTACAAATGGAATAACAATATTGGAAAAGGGGGCTGGGAGGACAGGAGAGGAGATGCTGTAATGTAGAGGAGGCCTGAGAATATCGGTGAAGGCTTTTAAGAGCCATACATGCTAATTATGGTGTAAAAAATCTGTCAGTCGAAGGGCTGGATATTAAATGAAATTGGCTTGAGATGACAGGGCTGAACTGGATTTTTAAAAAATTATTTATTAAAATGCTCTGGATACAAATTAATGTTCTTAGTTCAAAATGTATTATTGTCTCTCTGGCTTTGATCTGCAGAGCACTTTGAGCGATGAATGGGAGAGGTTGTCAAATTTCCCTCTGCACTGCTCTCCAAGTGACTCCATAGCCCTGGCTGAGAGGCTGCTTTACAATTTCCTCCTGCAATATCTTTCCTTATATCCTCAGGAAGATCTGCACCAGCAAGGCCATGCCCCTTGTTCTGGGGTGAACTGTCTGGGAGAAGGCACCAGCACCTGGATAAGGCAGGTGGCCAAAGTGTGGGATGGATGGATGGATGGATGGATGGATGGATGGATGGATGGATGGATGGATGGATGGATGGATGGATGGATGATGGATGGATGGATGGATGGATGGATGGAGGGATGGATGGATGGATGGAACACTTGCTGAAGTCAGGGATGAGGGTGCTGACAAACTTGGGATCTAAGAGCCAGGAATGAGGTTTGCCAAGAGAAAAGTATCTTTGGGGAGTACTCAGCTCTCCTCTCCCTTTGACTGCAAATGGCCACTTGGTCTATGCACTCCAGCCTAATGGAAAATAACTGCCCTATTTAGTAATTTGGGATCTATTTGTCCTTGCCCCTAGGGTGAGAGGGAAATGGATTAAACTTGAAAGAGAATAGGTTTAGATTAGATATTACAAAAAAAATTTTCCCTGTGAAGGTGGAGTCTCAACTCCAGCACAGGGTGCCCAGAGAAGCTGTTGCTGCCCCTGGATCCCTGTGAGTGTCCAAGGCCAGGCTGAATGGGGCTTGGAGCAACCTGGAATAGTGGAAGGTGTCCCTGCCATGGCAGGGGATGGAAAGACATGACATTTAAGGTCCATCCAAACTCAAACCATTCTGTGATTCTATGATTAGGAAATCAGAGGCTGAGGGGTGCAGCCCATCCCCAAATCCATGGGGTGGAGAGCCCAGGAGCAGCAGCACTGATCCTTCAGCAGCCTGGAGGGGGTGGGAACCCTGTGCTGATGTGCAGGGTGTCCGGGAGGCTCCAGCTCCATCTGTGCACAGTAACCCCTTCCTAATGACAAACCCCCTCCAGTGAAAACCCAGGCCTGCATTTTTGGGCAAGTCCATCCCACACCATGCCTGAGAATCACATTCCTTGTGGCCAGGGAATCTCTGTCCCCTCTCCAGCTCATCCACCTCATGCAAATTCACCATCGCCTCCAGCAGCCACTGCTGGCCACGCTTTGGCTTCCTACAGAGTTCACTCCACTTGGCTCCCAGGTCACCTCCTTCCTTCCACTTTATCTCTTCTCAGGTTTTATTTTCTAATATTATATTTTTTTTTGTTAACAACGTCTGTACAATTTCGCTCTCGATAACACGCGAGTTAATTAAGCCGTGATCTCCTGGAGACAGGTTGCTACAAGGAGATAAGCAGCGGCTTCTGTTCACCATAAACACTGTGCTCCTCTCCAGCTTCTGGGGATTTGCTGCTTTTGTACAGAAGACAAAACAATCATTGTCAATTAAACCTGGACATCGTATTTTGCCCATCACCGGTGAGTCTCCTGACGTCACCTTACCCCACGATCCTCGCAGAGGAGTGAGGGTGCAGCGCAGGGGAAATTAATACCTGAAGTTGTAATAGGCCAGATAACAGTGTGAATTCAACACAGGGCACAGCTTGAAGGACAAAAGCCACTGCAGTTCCAGCAGAGTTGTGCTGATGTGGCCTTGGTGGGTGGGTGACATCGGGTTTGCAAGGGATGTGGAGGGATGGGTCTGGAATTTAAAAGGTCTCAACGCCCTTTATGATATGGTCTCATGAAAAAGAGGAAATTCAATTAATGAGATTGTAAAGCAAGATGTTGAAGAAAGAAAAAGTCTAAGCAAATTAAAGAAGACTGGACAATTTTGCTCTGCTCAGTGTGAGAGATTCTTGCTCAGCTCTTTACCTGCCACCCCACGCCCACTGCAGAACCAGTGGTTTTTAAAACTTTGCGCTGATTTTGGCAATTGGGCAACATCAAAACTCCAGTATGGACCCAGTACCATAAAATGGGGACAACCACTCTGCCATCACTCTGCACCCAAGGCTGGAGGACAGAAATGCAGCAGTAAGGAGGGACCTGGAGATGCACAGAGCTGGACTCCTGGCTCTCACTGCCAAGGCAGGGCTGAACCAGACCAGAAGAATCATCAAAATGCCACAACCTGAGACTTTTTAACTTCTGAGTGCTCAGTGACCTCCTCTAGGTCTGTTTGTTGTCAGCACTGATGTGCTGCCTCCAGACTAATCTTGGAGCCTGGTTTCATTCCTTTACCCCTTCAAATCTGCATTAAAGCTCTGCTGACTCCTGCACAGAGATCCTTTGAGGCAGAGGTACCCCACTGTGGAGACCAAAAACTGCCAAATTCTGCCCACGACACCAGGCTCAGAGCCAGGTATTGATCTGCTGGCTTTTTCCATTTCTTTCCTCAGCATTCCCTCTAAGCTCTGCTTGTTCTCCTGATTCCTTAACCAGTCATCCCAAGGCCACAAAGTCTCTCTTGATTGCCCTTGGAATTCTTGCTGCAACTTCATTGCTGCCTATTACGAGTGACATGCCAGGAGTTGCTCATTAAACACAGTCACTCAGTCTTGGGGGGAAAGGAGGTGGGGGGGCTTCTTTTTTATTCCTCTTGAATGTGGCTCTAATGATTTTAAATCCCTTCAACCCAATTACAGCTCTGTATCCTGATTAGGAACTGAGCTATTGTGCACTGGAGCCATTATCTGGCGGCCCATAGAAAAATTAGTACCTGGAGAGGCTGCACTGGGAAATAAATCTTTTCCTGACATTTTAGGACCAATTCTTGGCCAATTAGAGCACTCTTTGCCATGTAGGTAATGTGTATCCAAACTGCTCTCCCTGCTGAAAAGGGCAAGCAGAGAACAAGTGTAATCCATGCAAAAGAGGAGGAAAAATCACCCGCTGCCAACGAACTCTCCAGTGCTTCCTGACAAGTTGTGTGCCCTCTGCAGAGCTCCATCTGACCCAAAGCCACGGGACATGGAACAAAAAAATGCTGCTGCTCTTTGTGCCACCAGCCCCATCCCACTCCTCTCCTGCTGCCTGTCCCATCTCAGAGCCCTGGGCTTGAACTGCAGATGCTGAGCTGCAGATGTGGGTGGTTACAGAAGGATGGATGCAAAGCTAAAGAAAGGGACTTAGTTTGGGATGGACATGTCCCAGCATGGCCCTGAATCATTTTGTTTTGCAATGGTTGAAGTTCTGACTGCTGATGTCTTCAGGACATCCCAGAAGGGACAGAGGTGGACCTGAGGAGGTTTATGTCCAACCTAGGGTGGCATGGGCCAGAAACCTGCTCCACCAGCCCCAGCCCTGCAGCAAGAAACGCAGCCCTCATCGCCCACAGGACTTGGACAAGATGGGCAGACAAGGAGGACATTGAGGGAAATACAGTTTCCCAGGAGGATACTCCTTCTAAGCCATTTCTCATTTTCTAGCTCTTCTTCAGTTGGTTTTGCACCTCTCTGTCCCCTCCTCCTCCACCCCTTGGCTGGAGCTGTCCTAGCAGAGATTCCCTAATTGTTAAATTTGCAAAGAGCCGCTCGCTCACTCAGGTGTCCCAGTCCATAACCAGTGCTGTGTACATCTCTCCCAGTTGTCCCCATGGAACAGCATGAGATGCTCCCACTGGCCCTTGTGCACTGGAAGCACCAGCTCACCTGGCTCTCCCTTCTCCCGTCCCTCTCCTCTGCAGTGTTTCCAGGGCAACAGGGAAAAGAAGGATTTAAACAAAACAGAACCCAAAAACTAGTAGAAGATGCCAAGCCTATCACCTTTCAGCTGAATAGAGGGATGTGCTCAGTCCAAACACTTGCCAAGGGAGCTCAGACCAGTGCCAGGGGGCAGTGCACAGCACTGTAGGATGCTTTGAGGATGGACCTTTGCTTCTGGAGTCAGAAATCCCAACCACATGGTGCCTTCTGTCTCTGGGAAGGGCTCATGCCACAATATTCCCAGAGCAGGTCTAGGAACCTTTCAGCCATGAGTTGGATGCACCCTCTGAGCCAGATCCTTGGCATCTTGGCAAGGGCGGAAAAACCAGGCCGTACCTTGCAGATGAATTTTGAAATAACCATCATTCCTGACCAGCCTCCAGAAGAAAAGAATTCACAGAATGACTAGGCTGGAAGAGACCCTCAAGATCATCAAGTCCAACACAAGTCCTAACATCTCTATTAAACCATGGCACCAAGTGCCACACCCAGTCTTTTTTTAAACACATGCAGGGATGGTGACTCTACCACCTCCCTGGGCAGACCATTCCAATACTTTATCACTCTTTCCATGAAAAACTTTTCCCTAATATCCAACCTGTATCTCCCCTGGGGCAGCTTGAGACTGTGTCCTCATGTTCTGTAAATTGCTGCCTGATGAAAGAGACCAACCCTCACTTGACTACAACCACCTTTCAGAAAGTTGTAAAGAACAGAGCAAAGAGCTGAGAGCACAGCAGAAATCTGGTGCCACCCTGCTGGGGCCATTCCTACCTCCCCAACCCCAGAAACTGAACTCAGCAAAGACCCAAACCCCCAAAGTTCCTACCACGAGACAGAACCTCGAGCTGCAAAAGGCAGCTGAGCATTTATGATGTATTTGCTCTTGGTGCTACAGCGAGATCCCAGCAAGCAGCCCTGGCTGCCACCAGCACAGCAGCCCAGCTGTGCAGGCACTAATGGCACAGCTGGACTGAGCCAGTCACTTGGCAAATTAAACTGGCATTTTTTAACACTTTCCCTGCTCTCCCTGTCAGGGAGGCAGCAGGAGAAGGGATGGAAGGTCTGTGGGATCATGGTGCACCCAGGGAATGAGAACATCCAGGATGGATCACACCATCCCCGCCGTGGGGTCGAGTTAATGGCGCGTGGGCCTCCCGATGCAACTTTTTGTCTATAAAAATACTAATGGAGAGCAGTTAAATTCATCCCTGGTGAGAAGATGATCATAGTTAATGGAATTAATGCAAGGTTTTAATTTGCCTCTCGCTGCTCGGTCCTAGCAGCTCCCCAGCCTCCAGCACAAGCGCCAAGAAGATGATGTTTGATCTTTCCTCCCCTGGCACTCGTGTACTTCTCATCCTATTCACCATCTGGAGGTGGGAAAACCCATCAGGCCTCCCTGCTATGCCACGGGACTGATAATCAGGAGGCCTGGTGCTGCAAACCCCAGCTCAACCTCACCTCTGGAGCAGCAGAGGCTCAGTTTGTGGATCTCAACACATGGTCAGCAGCTTCTGGGAAAAGGACTGGGGTAAGGAAAGGTCAGCAGTGAAGGGTTCCTATGGCCACAGCAGTTATCAGCACCTCCTCTTTGTGCAGCAGCATCCACCAGCCTTTGTGGAGAAATAGATCAACACAGTCCAAATTCTGGGGTGCAGACGCAGAGTTTGGGGCTGCTGAGATAGGACACCAGGGAGCACACACAGCAAGGCAAAAAATCATGGAAAAGCTGCAAAACCAAGTGAAGAATCAGCCAGAAACAGTCTGATCCAAATAGATTGGAACAGCAGAGATGGGGGGAAAGGAAAACAGTATTAAAAAAAGCAGCGGTGTGTTGCTGAAATGAGATTAGAACAGTAACAGGTTCCCTCCCGTGCCAGCTAAATCCCCATTAAATCAGATTAATGCAGATGGTCTTTATGTAACTGACCAAGACGATAGATCAATATTGTTGTTTCAGTCGAGGAAGGAAAAAATTTGTCCTGTCTGACAAAAACACATCATTACCTTCCTACAGCAACCTGCACCTTGCTCAGGACTGCTGGGTCGGTCTGGAGAGGACAAACCATCACATCCCGCCATCCCTGGGGGAAAAAACCCTAAGTGAGTTTCTTCCTCTCTTGGAAGGACAAAATTTGGGGTTCTCTCCTTGCCAGAGATGTGAAGTTCCATGTTCCACAGCAGGACCTTGCTGGGAAGTCTCCCAGCAACCACAATTGTAATCCATCCAGAAATTTTCCTGTGTCAGCAACACTGAAGATCTGCATCCCACCCAAGTTCCATCTGCAGTGACATTTTCTATTATTCCCCACTCCTACTAAACCTGCTCCCACTTTTGCTGTGGACAGAATTCCCTCTCCCTGCAGGACAGGTTGGAGACAATGCAATAATTCACCCCTCCCAGCTCTCAGATCCACCAAGTGAATAAAAAAGAAAAAAAAAAAAAAAAAGAGGCTGGAGAGCAGGGGAGCCTGGGATTATTTTCTCCTGGAGCCATTATCCAGGGGCCTTAGCACAATTAGCACCTGGAGAGGCTGCACAGAGATATAAATCTCTGTGACATTTCAGGACCTATTCCCCGCCAATTAGAGCACCCTGGCTTTTGCCGTCAGCAGCCTCACCACCACAAAGGCCAAGCCCAGAGGATGGAAAAATCCATCTGAAGAGAAGACAGAGCAGTGCAGGGGGGCTGGAGCTGGAGCTCTCCCCTGCCAGGCTGGTCCATGAGCCCATGGTTCTCCTCCTGTGCTCCTGGATGACACCAGGGGGTGGGAATCATTTCCCCTGGTTGCCCAGACCTCAAAACCTATCCAAAATCCCAGCCCAAGCTCTTCCCAGAGTTTAGACGACCCTCATTCCATTTCATCATTAGTGATGGATGAGATGCTCTGCAGGAAGTGCTGTTTTTGTTGCTCAGTCTGGGTTTGCAAAGGGAGAAGCACCATGGACACACCAATTCACCCACTTTTTGTTCTGGATTTTAACTCCAAACTCTTCTGTTTGAAACAGTCTTTCCCTGCAACCTTTCCTTTACATTTGCTTTATATCAGCCACAAATCTGAAAGCTCAAAAGCAAACACCAGACTACTTGGGTTTTGCTGAGGCAAAAGAGTGAAATCCAGTCAGAATATTTTCCCAGATTTTAAATCCACTGACATTTTGTTTCATTTGTGAGCTGAGCCCGAATTATTTTTTTTTTTATACCATCAATCCAAGCACCACTTCCAACCTCAACTGCCTTTTCCAAGCTCTTTGCTCTGCCCTCTACAACAGTAGAGTTCCTCCTTCCCTCCTCCTGCTCTGAATTGCTGCCTCCATATGCTCTCTCAGGGAGATTTCTTTTGGATCATGGCTGCTTAGCCTTGAGTCCCAGAATCCCAGAATATTTGGGGTTGGAAAGGACCTTAAAGTTCATCTCATTCCACCCTCTGCCATGGGCAGGGACATTTTCCACTAGACCAGGTGGCTGCAAGCCCTGTCCAACCTGGCCTTGGAGTGGCCACAATTTCTCTGTGCCAGTGCATGAGCATCCTGAGCTATAAGGATTCCCTAGTTTTGTGGCAGTAATCCTGTTTTCTTAGCTTTGGCATCCTCCCACCAAACCCATGGCACCAGGGATGGGATGTGCTGGGAGAAATTCAGACAGGCAGAGCTCAGCCTCGCTGCGGAATCCCCTTCGGTGCTCACAAAGCTAAAAATAATCATAAATTTCTTCCCCAGGTAGTGTTCTCCCATCCCTGGGGGAAATCAATCACGGCATCAAAGGGAAGAAAGCTCCAAAGGGCTCTGGCAGAGCTGCACACAGTCAGAGAGAGGCACCAGGGGGTGGATAAGAGCAGCAAACCCTGTAGTCAGCAACCCCTCCCCACCTGGTTGTTTTTCTCTTTTTTTTAGTTTAACTTTTAATTATGTTTAAAGGTTGTTTGGCTTTTTTCAGACTTGCTCAGGATTGAGTGGCAGAAATCTCGAATTTAATTTAATTAGCACCTCCTCCCTGCCTGGAAATGGCTTTTCTTCAAGTCTGACAGTTCCACCCTTTGACTGCCATCGCCTCCTTCCCCCTGTGCTTCCAAGGGACCTGGAAAAATCTTGTTCCCTGCTTTATTTGTACTCCAGCCCCAGCAAAGACATGCTGAAAGCTGCTGGGGTGGAGATGGGATGCAGCAAGCCCAGCAAGCCTGGCAAGAAGCAGCACACACATTGTTTTTTCCTTCTCTCTATCCTAAGGAGATGCTGATTTAATTGTATTTATTCCTTTGCAATTGGTGGCAGACGTGAAAGTGACAGTAACATTAGATGGAAGGCAGATAATAAATGCCAGCATTAAAAAAAAACCAAACATGTGAGGGTGCAAGCACTGTAAATTGGAATCCGTGCAGGACAAGAGCTGCATCGAGCAACATCCCATGGAAAACTCTCCATGTACAGTGTTAATAGAGCAGGAAAGGTGCATAAAATCCAAATATTTCCACTGCTTTTACAAGCCCTGTGTGTTGAGGGCACAGGTAAAGCTCCCAGAGCAGCAGTTCAATGTGAAAATCCACTTGAACGAGCACAAAAGGAATAACCTCCCTGCTCAGATGTCCTTTTCCTCAGGAAAAGGCATCCATGCAACCCCCTCCTTCCAAAAAGGGGAAGAATACATCCCTCCTGCAAGCCAGGAATTTGTTATTCTAAATATTCACTAATTGCACATCACTGCAGAGAACAAGACCCTGCACGGGCGAGTGAATGTGCCCTGATTGGCATGGCAGCACTGTGTCCTAACAAATGTGGTGTGTTTGCTGATGGGGAGATGGGCTGGCTTTGGGGGGGCTCCCTGGGAGCACCAGGCTCGGGATTAAAGTGCCTGGAGGCTCCGTGGGAAATCAGCACCATGGACATCACCTGCAATCAGGGACACCGAGGTTACGCTCGTGATTAGCTGAGAAAAAACATCGGTGTGGGGAGGGGAACACTTCCAGCTGCCTGTGCTGGGTCTTCGTGGAGTTATGCAAAGTGATTTTGGAAGCAAGCTTGATTTCTCGCTGCAAAAATGGATCTCTCTTCAATCCTTCTGCCTCGGTTTTGAACCGTCTGGGGAGCTTGATGCCATGCTGGGGAGGAGGGCATGCAGGACCTGATGATAAAGCCACAATTCTTGGGGGAAATTGGGTATTTAAAATTGGCTGCTTTCAGAGGGAAACTGAAAAGAAAAGCCAATCCCACTCGACCATTCCCTTGACCTCAGCAGGCACTATTTAACCCCTTTGCCACCCAGAGTGTTTTACTCTGGGGTAGCAGAGTCCCTTATAAGTGTTGTGTCACTAATAAGTGTTACAATTACATATCACACTGCTAACCACTAAACTGGGACTGGATCTGTGCTGGGAAGCAGGACAACACCCAGATCAGGGACTGAACCTCATCACAGCATGATGGAGGGAAGGGACAGAGCCTGCATCTCTTCATTTCCAGGCAGTCTCCTCCACCAGACACTCTGTGCCTCCCCAACCAGCCCCAAAAACTAAAAGAGGGACCAGTGATTCATGGGCACAACAAGGGGTGACAGACCTGAGGCTGATGGAAACCTGTAATATGGGAAAGTGTAATTTCCTTACTCTGCAGGTGACCACACACTGGAGCAGGCTGCCCAGAGAGGAGTGGAGTCTCACTGGAGATGTCCCAGAACCATCCACAGTGCTGTTCCATGTGTTCTGCAATAACCCTGGGAGTTTGGAGCAGGTGACCCACTGTGATTCCTCCCACCCTGACCAGTTCTGGGACATTCAAAAGCAGAAACTCCCAGACATTCACAGCAGGAGCAAAGGAGACACAACCACGTCTCATCTCTTCCTCGAGAAATTTGGAAATGTGGTACCCTCGCTTGTCTCCCTCTCCCTCTGCTCTCCAACACCCCACCAAGTCCTGACCCTGCTCTTTTCCTGGTGCTGACCCTCCCATCTCCTGTTGTTCGAACACACACAGAGCATTGTCCTTTTTAAACAGAATCTACTACTCTGCAATTACTGAGCGTGGAGAGGACGGGAGTTGTATTGACTTACAAAGCCCACACGGCTGGAATGCAGCCCAAACAAATCAATGGCAAATTCAGCCAAATAAACTGCTCTAGCAAGCTGATGACTCCAGACCTCCACTGGTCTGGAGGATATTTTACTGGAACGCCTGGTGGTTTGAAGGTGGAGCAGTTTTAAAGCATGAAGCGAATCAATGTAGTGACAGACGAGGGGGAATGGTTTGATGTTCAAAGAGAGCAGGTTTAGATTAGATTTAGGAAAAAAATCTTCCCTGTGAGGGAGGTGAGGCCTTGGCAAAGTATCCAGAGAAGCTGTGGCTGCCCCATCCTTGGAAATGTCCATGGCCAGGTTGGATGGGGCTTGGAGCAACCTGGGATAGTGGAAAGTGTCCCTGGCATGGAGTGGATGAGCTTTAAGGTCCCTTCCACCCCAAACCATTCTGGGATTCTGTGATAACATGCTATGAATGTGATTTCCACATCAGCAGAAGGTTCAACCAGGTCCTAGAAGTTTTGTCAGACTTAAATTATTACATGAATCTGTCCATGTTGGCAACCACCCACAGTTATTTCCTCTTTTCAGTGAAAATCTGATCATGAGAGAGGATTGGCGACACTGCTCTGGGGTCACAGCTCTTGGATAAGCACAGATGGGAAACCAAGAGTGTTGAAGAGAAGCTACCAGGGAAGAGAGATATGAAAAGAGAAGTGGAAACACAAGGACGTGTAGCTCCATTCTTCCAGAAAAGCCAACTCCCTTTGAAATAGCAAACCTAGTCATTTTTACAACCCATGGCTCCCACATTCAGTCTTTAAAAGCTGGAGCAGATGCTGCACTGTTTGCACCCCAAACCTGCCACCCTTCCCCAGAATAGTCAGTCCCACCACACAGATTTGTACACCAGTCCCTGAATGAGGCCAGGTTGCAATATGCACTGTACAAGCAGCAAACAGGTCCTCGAGCACACCGGATTTACTCTTCCCATAGCTTTGTGCCCAGGGAGCAAAAATTCTCCCACAGAGAAGCCACAAATCAAATAACCAGAGTACTTGAGGTCATCTTCTCCAAACCTTTGAAAAATGTATATATTATTAAACAGACACATGTCAACAGGGAACGCAATTTGGACAGAAAGACCTAAAATGTTTGTTTAGCAAAGTGCTTTTGGAAATGGACATTTTCCAGGGTTTTTAATTTTTCCTTTTCTTTCACTCTTGGCTGAAACTCTTCACCACGTTTGGCAGGGCTTCACAGATGGCGCTAGCCGACCCACAACTGAATTTTTCAGAGAATAAGCTATTTGTCCAAAAGAAGAAAACATGCCCAGATTTTCTAGGCTCCAACCCTCTCCCACGCTGCTCTTCCTGCCTCTGCATCCGTCAGCTCGCCCACCCTGTGGCAGAGGCTGCATGGAGGGAGGCTCCTCAGGAAGGTGAGGAGTGATTCCCTCCTCAGGAGAGGGATGCAGTGGGTCAGGAGCATCCCTGGCCAGGAGCATCCCCTGCAAAGCCCATCCCACACAATGAGCATCTTCTGCCACCAGCAGTGGATGACACAGCAGCACCCAATGTCTCCCTGTGGGAATGAGGAGGGATATTTGCACCCAATGGGGCTGTTTCTTTGCTGAGCAAGTTCTGGTCTCTGCTGCCCACAAACAGGATGCAAAGCATGGTCTGGGTGCACGGGAATGGTTGTGATTTGCAAGTAAACAAATGTGCTGGGTAAGATTTGCTCTATAGCCAGGCAAATCCTCTTTGAGTCTGAGCTGCTGGAAGCGGAGCCAGTGGAGGAGATTAATGCTGAGAGCCCCAGTTCAGCAAGCTCAGCACTGAGTCAGCCTGCAAGGGGAATGCTCAGGAGATGGGGGTGCTCATCCTTCGGGACACACCCCACTAGAATCCCTGATCTCTGAGCACCCCCAGGAGGGCTGGGAGAGGCTTTTTATGGATGCTTAGAAACCTCTTTGCAGCCCCCAGCAGGAAAAGGGAGACAAAGCACTGTCACTCAGCCCGTGTGCAGGCAGGAAGGGACCAACATCCCCTGTTTCTGCAAGGGATTCCAGCTCCCTTTCCTGCTGCAATCCCAAAGGCAGCCCAGCTTCCTCCTCATCCTGCAGCCCACCAAAATCTGGGATGTCACAATCTCAAAAGGACAATGGGGATGCCTGGCACAGGGGAGCAGAGGGACAGTGCCCTGTCCTCAACCTCTCCTCAGCTCCAAGACTCTCTGACGGACAGAACAGCCCCCAAACCTAATCCCAGTCTCTTTACTGAGATAACATTCAGCCCATGATCCCCAACTAAAGAACAAGGAGTGCTCATCCCTGCTGCTGATGAGAAATCTGGGTCCTACACACACATGAAATTCCTTCTTAACTTAAACTCTATGCAGCTCTGGGGACAAGACCGAGAAAGGAGACAGAGGTTTAAACCCCTGGAAAAGCAGGCAGGCACACAGTGGGATTTTCAAAAACATGGGACTCAGAGGAGAGGGAAAAGTCTTTTTGGAGCTGACCCTCAGCTCCAGCAGCACCCCACAAACACAGCCCTGCTTGGATCAGTGACAGCATCATCGGGAGCAGCGCGTTCCTGGCTGATAACAGCGAGGAGCAGGGACTGCTGGAGCTGGGGGGAAGTCACCACATGGCCGTGTCTGCAGCAGCTGAGGAGAGAGCTGTCGGTGTTTGCTCACAAACAATATGCTCGTCAGGATCTGGCCTCGTCTCTCAACTAGAAGATTTCCTTATGGAAGTTTCTCCACAGGCAGCAACGCTACAGAACATGCACGGCGGGATCGGTCTGGCATCCAAAGCTCCCAAGGAAAAGGCATGGACAGCGTTCTAAACACCTCCTCTCCATCAAATCTGTCTTCTATTAAATAAATATTGCTTAATTGCATTAAAATATGTTTTCTTCCTTGCCTGTAGTGCCCCAGTGCTGCTACTCTGCTGGTTTTTTTTCTAGCAAGGACCAAAAAAAGTTTTCTTTGTTTTTTTTCCACACTTTCACTTACCAAAAAAAAAATTGAAAAATAAACTAAAAATCTATATCTTGTTATTTGTGGCTTTTCTTCCTGACAGGTTCACACCTCTGCTGTCCCTTCAGAAGATACATCAAATACTTGAGATGTGCCAAGTGACCTGGAAGAGGCCCCAGCTGGAGCTGTGACATGACACCCAGAGCTGGAGAAGCAGATGCTGCCTCATTTTCCTAGGGAGCCCAACAGAGCCTCAGTCACCTGGAGAGGAGAGCTCCCAGTGATTTCAAAACTGCCATGACACAAAGCCTGAGGAAACAGGATGGTCATGACAAGGACCAAGCAAAATCATTTATTTTTTAAATCTAAAGGACAATGCAGCTGTGGAGCATGAGCACAGCTGGGAACTCAGCCTGGAGCTGAGCACTCCCCATCCTGCTCCTGAGCCCCCAACACTACCTGCAAAGTCAATTTACTGTTTGGGTTTGTTTGTGGAGGAGGAAATTCCCCACCTGTGGAGGCAGGTAGGGAGAAGGGCCATGAATCTGCCAAGCTGCTGCTCCCAAAGCTCCCCCAGGGCCTCTCACAGGCAGAGGGGTCGGAGCTGCCGAAGGAGCCGCACGCAGCTCCTCCAGTGTCTGATCAACTGTGCAGAGGCTGCACAGCTTGGGAGGAAATGAGCTCTTCCAGCTCATCCCTGCCACTGCCAGCTCTTCCTCTGACCCCCTGCCTGTGCTCCTTGGAAGACCTTTGCCCATAAAGGCAGTGGAGCAGTTATTGTAATATCCAGAGATCCCGAATGTTGCTATTTCCAGCAATGCCAATAAAAAAGTGAAAAAAAGACTCCCGTGGGTGCTGCAAAATTCACCCCTTGGGGCTGCCCACAATTTATCTGAATTTCTGAAGTTCCCAGCTCTCCAACAACCTTCAATCCAGCTTGTGGCTGGTTCAGCTTCCAGTTTAAAAAAGGGATGGTGATACCCCTCAAGCAAAATCACTTCTGCTTTGAGCCACAACAATCCACTCCAGGATATGGACTGGGAACCAAGGGGACCTGGGGAGCCCAAGGCCATGTGATGATCCCCCTGCTGCTGTTGTTTAGCATCCCATAATGTCATGTCCATTTGCAGATTGCACTTTATTGGTTTTTATTTGGCAGCCTCGCTTGACTCTGCCCTTTAATTTATCCATTATACATCCTGATTAATTGGCCGATAAAGCTCCGTCCAGTTTTTTAAAACAAATTCCCAGTCCATTTGCTTTTAGTGGAACTGCGAACAAGCAGTTTAACTCATTACATTATAGCACTCGTGCCTGGGGTTCACTCTGGAAGCAGAGATTTCAGCATCATACATATGGAACACAGCTCTGCTCTGCACTAACAGTCCCTCTGAGGCTGGGGCTGGTAAGGGGAGATCCCACAGCTCTCCTGGAGTGCTGCACAGGGACAGTCCCCTCTCTCCTGGTGCTTCTTTCCCCAGGAGAGTGGAAGCCTTTCTCTCCATGCATTGATGCCAATCTGATGATTAGTTCCCACAAAACCAATTTTTGCACTTCTTTTATCTCCTGTTTTATAAGGAGCCATCTCCATACTCCCTTTCTTCACATATACCTTCTTTCAGAGCTGGAAAAACATCTCGCTAACCCAAAATATCTCCAAAGCAGTTGCTGGAGTCTCTTTCCATCCCTCTTCCATGGCACAGCCCTCGATGGTACCTCCATCAGCAGATTCTTCACTGCAACCCCTCATTCCCATGTACCCAGCACAAACACCTCCAATGAGCAGCACTTCTTGTGGAGGATTCACTCTGCCCATGGCAGATGCCTCCTTGGGCATTCCTTCCTCCCACACTGCTCCTTACCTTGCCTGAAAATCCCCAAATCCCTCTTTTTCTCAGCACCCAAAGTAAATCTACCAGAGCCTGCTCCAGGTGCAAATAAGGAATGACACACGCAGAGATGGCAGCAGGGAAGAAGGGAATTAATTCTGCTGGGTTGACTCTTCAAAAGCATGAAAGGAAGAAAGAAAACCAAGGGGAGAGCAAAAGCCATTCTGCTGAATATGAAACCAGGGGTGAATAAGCGATGGACTTCCACAGGGCGCCTTAATTCCTGCCCGTCAGCCTGGCTGCCTTTTCTCCCCTCCAAATGTTATTATCTCTCACTCTCCTGGTGTGAACAGGACTGGGTGCATCTCCCCGTCTCACCAGCTCAGCTGATAAGCTTGACAGACCTGGCCACTGGTGACAGCATTCACATTTCCAGTGGATAAAGTGCCATTTACATGAGGCAAGTGCTGGTGATTTTCCATCAGCTGGGACAGAATGAGGATGGGAACAGCTTGTAAGCTTCCCTTTTTTTTCTTTTTCTTTTTTTTTTTTTCCCAGTTTGCTTTTTTTGTTGCTGTTGTTTCTTGGTAGGTTTTTTTAAGGGCAAAATCTGGACTTTCTCCTCCACTCACATTTATAAACATCACCACGAACAAGGCCCTGGCCCTGATTAAAATTCCCAACATGCCAGAGTTTGTAAAAATCTCCGGCCCAAAGCAAAACAAGCTCAGGGAAAAGTCTGGCAACCCATTATATCTGGCTGTTGTCGAGGGGATTAGAGGGGAATTTGGCATGCTCCCCTTTTCCTTCCTTAGGACTCATGCCTTATATTTTTCAGGGACCCTTCTTTAACCCACACTGCTTTCTTCTATAAGAGCAGAGGTGTTTTTATTGTTTCCTTTTGTCTTCCAATCACTGAGATTTTCTTTGCTTTTTACTTGACAAATCGTTACCTTCTTCAGGCAAAAAAACCCCAAACCAAAACAAAACAAAAAAAAACCAGAGCAAGTTCCCACAAGGAAAACTGGAAAAATATGAGGCTGAGACACATTTCTTTAATATCTGTCTCCCCCAAGGTCTCCCTCTCCTCAGTCCTTAAGGGGGACACTGGTCCAGCTGACCTCATCTTGTCCCCTTCCATCAGAGATGAAGGGAGGAGGCTCTGCCAGACATGGAGCTGCCCCCAGGGGTTGCCTGGGGAATTCAGGGGGATGCAGCTGCAGCTCCAGGCTGTGTGAAGATCTGCAAGCCTCACTCCAAAATCCCTGCTCGGTGCTTTGTCCCCTCTCCAGACAAGTCATGTTCCAGCAGTCACGCCACCAACACGAGGAAGACTCATCCCTGGTGAGCAGGATGGAAGCAGAGCAGGATGGAAGCAATAAAAATCTCTGACAGCACTGATAACACCAAGGTCACCAGCTAAGGGCATGCTCTGCTCTGACAACCCAGGCTTTATTGACTTAATTAAAAAAATAATTTTTTTTTTTTTTTTGGTAGTTTATCCACAAACTTCTTGCCAGCCTGTTTCAGACCAGCACTCCCAAAGCCAGGAAGGTGGATCCCCATTCAACAACTCTGGGAGTTAACCACTATCATGTTTAGAGGACATCATAGCCTGGCCATGAATGAGGCTCCATGGAGATCACAACTGGGCTGAGCTCAACAGCACCAGCCTTGGAAGTTCATGCAGGGAGCTGCTGGAGATAAGGGTGGTACAAGGACAATAAACCCCTGGCAAATGTACATTATGATGGATGAAAATACAAGAAATCCTCTTAGAATCTTCTCTTTGCATTTGGAGGAAGACTCTACTTTTAGGAGTTTTAATAGCAGAATTCAACATCTGCCTACTGCTCTACATCTCCTTCTGCTTTCCTGATAGGAAAAAATGTCCAGAGAAGGGGAAAACCACACACTTTCACCATTGATATGGTTTTCTTAACTGCCCACAAGCAGCAACCAAGCATTTACATGAAGGACAACGAGACACAGCCATGCCACAGGTGATGAATTGTGGAAATGGAACACAATCTCAGGATCAGGAGAGGGAGTGGCAACAGGGGACTGGAAAATAGGAGAGATTTCACCTTGTTTCTGCCCCATTTGCAGTGTCATTTGCTTGGACACCTGCCCAGTACTGGGGACAGCTTGGAAGCTCCAAGACATTCTCTAAGGCATTCACCCCCAGCTCCAGCCTTTGCCCTGACATCTGCAGGGACCGCCCTGATTTCACACCTAAATCCCTGCTGGAAAGGACAACACCCAATTCCCAGCTATCCCAAGGGTTTCCAAGGAGATGGAATATCCTTGGATAAGCCCAGGTCTGTTATCCAAGCACAGGCTGCCCTCCCCAGGGTGGCACATCTTGGGTGGGAGGCTGCTGCCCACAGGAGCTGAGCAGCAGCTGTGGAGTCTCTTTGCCTCTGTCATTAATCATAAGGACACAGGGAAGGGTTACAGCTCCTCCAAGCAGGCAACAAGCCAGACATGGAGGAGGAGGGAAATGTGAGACCCCTTTTGCCTTCAGGGACAATCCTGGAAATGCCAGAAGCCAGGAGAAGTCTTTGACTCCATCCCAGGCTCCATCCCCTCCCTTGAGCTGCTCCAACAAGTCCAGGAATTGCAGCTACCAAACCAAAACTGGGAGAAATCTTCCTCCTTTCTTGGGCAGCTCCTGGCAGGAGGCTGCAGGGGAGGAGCCCATGTGCCTTCACATCCTCCCCTCCTAAAACCTTCCTGGGCCAGCCCCTCAACATCTGCCATGCTGCTCCTCCTGCCCTTCACCTGCTGTTCACTCAGACATTCCCACCCTGCTCAGGCCACCAGCTGCACTGCATTTTAACTCCTCCTCCTCCTCCTCCTCCATCCCCACATCCTCCACAGCAAGAGCTGGAGGCACTGCAACAACCCCAACCCTCTTATCCAGCTGGAAACTCAGGATTTGGGATTCAGGATGCTCTAGTTCCTATTTAATTCATTCTGAGATCTGCATGAAGCCCCTGCCTGGCAAAGGGATGGTGCCCTAATATCCCAGATCCTGGGAGAAAAAGCTCATTTACTATTATTTATATTAATTCATACAACTTGCTCCTCAAATCCTAGCCTAGGGAAAGGATACCTTGGGGATTCATAAACCTTTAGGGATACAAATATTTCATTGAGCACAACAGCGTCACAAACTGTACATGATAGGTAAGAAAATCAACTCTCAGCCTCATCAGAAAAGACTCCAGAGCCCAAGTCAGCTCGAAAACTCCAGTTTTCCTTGTATTGCACTGCAAAAAATAACCCCCCAGAGTCCAAATTCACAGCCATGCCCCCAACTATCTCCCCAGCCATTCCCTCACAAAGTCTTTCTTGCTGTCCTGGTGCTGAGGAGGGTTATTACTCCTTCCTCCCAGCATGCGACAGAAATGTTTGTGCAGAGAAAAAAAATCCCCCAAGTCAGTACATTAATGTCCTGCAATGAAAAATAGATCTGTCTAAATATGCTCAAGGTAATTCAGAATACATTTGAGGTGATTTCAGGCTCTAAAGTCTGCCTGTAACAGCATTTCAGGCTGTGTTTATCAGTGCTTTCCCCCTGCACTTGCATTTTTTTTTTCTTCCTAGTTATTTTTAAAACATTTGCACAACAACAGAACCTAATGATCATGGCTAAGGGTAGGAATCAGCCTCCTAGCAGCCTCTCCTAGCTCTGGAAATTTTACCTTCCCATTTCCCCAACTTAAAGCTTTGCCTGCTGCAGGCTGGGGTTGATCTCAGGTCATGGCAAAGAGTCCAATCCTCATCCTACAGCTGCAGATCTGCAACCAGAGTCCTGAATTCAGCCAGATTTCAGCCTGGGCAATGTGCAGTGATTCAGAGTGACAGCAAAGGTCGGGTGGGAACTTTGTCTTTACAGCTCTGGCACAAACAAGAGGGAACACCTCTCCCAAAAGCTAAAGCTGAGGATACTCCCTGAGTTTCTCCTGGACTAAACCCTCCTCTGGTTTCAACCTCTAGCCTCACACCTGCTGAAGGATAAATTTCCTAAGACAAAGGGTGCACAGGGTTAGGATGATCCCTGATATTTGCTGTTGGGAAGCATCCCATAGGATGCTTTGGAGGGAGAGCTCTGGAAACTCCTCCCAGCCTTCCCTGCCAATTCACGAGGAGACAGGAGCTGGACAGGTCACCAGGGTGACCATCCATCCCAGATGTGATCCATCAAACCACTGTTCCCAGGACCACATCCCACTGCAAAAGCCCATTTCTCCAGTTAGAGCTTTGGGAACAGCTCCGTGGTCCCCACCAGGCTGCTGAATCTCAGTATCTGTAAAGAGAGGGGCAGAGTTTGGCTGCAGGGCAAGGAAGCCCAAGCAGAAGCATCTATTGACAGATGTGGGGGGATTGTCCCTGCAAGACAAAGAGAAATCAGGAGCCTTGGAGCCAGTTCAGATGTTTTACCTGGGGCAAACCCAGTCAGTGCTGAGCACTGCAGCAGAGGAGAGCACGGTGTGCCGGGCACACTCCACACTGCTCTGAACTATCAGCTTGGAAAAGAAACAAAGAGAGATGGCTTTGGGCTCAAGAGGACCCATCTGTTTTCGAGGAGTATTTATTTATTTATCAATTAATGTATCTATTTTACCTTGGGCTTTTGCGCCATCTTGAAAACAAGGAGCCATAATATCCCTCAAGCAATTCTGCCCCTTATCCATCTGGTAAACAGCCATTCTCTTTTATTTCCCTGGCTTTTTTAAAAGCTTTTCAGTTTCTAGCAGAGCTGAAATCCACAATTCCATGACAAGGACATCACCATTAATGATGATAGCAGGAATAATGACACTGCACTCGTCTCGTGCCTCCGCTGGCAGATTTCAACCCATTTCAGAGTCACCTGTGGGCACCCATCTCAGGAGCCAAACACGGGGCTAATTTTAGGAGTAAAAACTCAGAGAGAAGCTGAGCTCTTCTTCCAGTCCCAAGACAGGCCTTTAGCAGGGTTATAAATAGGAGGCAGGGTTGCCAGCACCTTTTCTCCTGATAAATACAGGATGTCACATGTGTGTACACGCGGTGACATTTTCCCAAGCATCTCGCAATTAAACCATTTCTGGGGCTCAGCGCTGGCTCTGTGTAATCACTGAGAGCTTTTCCAGGACCAGTCTGGCATTTGCCAGCAGAGGGAACCTTCCCATTGCTGGCTGGGAGATGGAGGGACCCTTCAGAGCTTCTCTGCAGCAGCCAACATCGCTCTGCTTCGCCCAGCTTTGGGATCACAGCACACACTGAGATCACTTGTGACCTTCTCAGACACCCCAGTGCATTTCCAGGAGGTACAGAGTGTCTGCCCCACTGCAAATATTGCATTTTCTGGGGTGTGCACTGGTGATAAACCCACCCTCCCATGCCCAGATCTCACCATTGCAAAAATCCATTTGCATCTCTCTGGGACATGTACCTGCAGATCCCACCTATTGCTCAAAAAGAACTGGCACCCTGAAGCGCCCAAAATCAAATTCAGCCTCTCCCCTGGGTCAGGGAGAAACTCACACCCCATGAACAGGGGGATCTCTGCCCATTGAGGGAGAGGGAGATGCTGCTCAACCCCAAATGGATGCATCCCCAAAGCACATCCCACATTCATTATTCACGCTGCTCACCCCGGGCTATAAAACATTCCTCCTGAAAAATTTTCAAATAAAATAGAGCCTCTAAACAAATGACACACGGGGTTAAACTAGATCTATTTCCCAGCAAAAAAACCCCCATTAAATTATAACATATCTCTATTCCCCACCGGTGACGGAGCTGGTGCTGCAGTTGGAGGCAGGGCCTGTGCTGGAGACATGCAGGATTTATAACCACAAACCCTCCAACAGTTGTTCACAGCATCAGCTCCCTGCACATTAGAAACACTTCCCATTCCCATCCCCTGCATGGATTGTACTTTGCAGTTATGAAGTTGTTTCCACTTTCTCCTCCCCCCCGCTCCCTCCTTCCCTGCTATAATATTTAGTCTGCAGCTCTGCTTATTTACATACTTAATTTCAGTTCTGTTTGCAAACACAAATTAGTTTTGTGCAATTACTTTGTGCATGGACATGGAGTTTATCCGCTTCAGCAGTTTAACAACACGGGAAGTGACTGCACAGGACCATATGGCTCCCGATATATAATCACAATATTACCTGCAGATTAGTTACATAAGGGCTGCCAGAGCAGCCAGTGCAGGGCAAGGAGTTCAAAAGAATAGGGGGGGAAAAGGACAAAAAGGGGGTGGGAAATAGGGGGAAAGGGGGAGAGGGAAAAAGAGAGGGAAGGGAGAAAGGGGGATGAGAAAGAGGGAGGAAAGGGGGGGTGAGGGAAAAAGAGGGTGGAGGGAAAAGGGGGAGAGAGAAAGAGAGGAGGAAACTGAAACAGGAGAAAGAGGGCAAAGGGAAAGAAGGAGGAAAAGAGAAAAAGGAGGAAGAGAAAAAGGGGGAGGGAAAAAAAGGGGAGAAGGGGGAAGAAGAGGGGTGAAAGGGGGAAGAAAGAGGAAGAAGGGGAAGAAAAGGGAAAAGGAAAAGAAGAGGGAAAGGAAATAAAGGGGGGAAGAAAAGAAGGGGCAAAGGGAAAGAAAGGGAGAAAGGGGAAGGAAGAGAAAAGGAAAGAAAGGGAGGAAAGAAAGGAGGGGGAAAAGCAGGGAAAGGAAAAGGGAGGGACAGGGAAAGAATGGGGAAACAGGAAAAGTGGGGGAAGTGAAAGAAAGGGAGAGAAGTGGGAAGAAAAGGAGGAAAGGAAAGAAAAGGAGGGAAAAAGAAAGAATGGAGAAAAGAAAGAGGATGACAAAGAGAAGGGGGAAGGAAAAGAAGAGGGGAAGAGGAGAAAGGACAAGGAAGGTGAAGAATTGGAAAAGGAAAAGGGGAAGAGGAAAGAGTGGGGAAGGGAAAGGGGAGCAAGAGAAAAAGAGGGAAGGAAGGAGAAAAGGTGGGGAAGGGGAAGAAAGCTGGGGAAAGGGAAAAAAAAGGGGGAAGGGAAAGAAAGGAGGAGTAAGGAAAAGAAGGGGGAAAGAAAAAATCAGACAACAAGGAGAAGGGAAAAGCAAGAAAGGGAGAGAAAGGAGAAAATAATAGAAAGAAAGGAAAGAAAAAGATTCCCTGACTCCACAATGCCGACAGCGTGGGAGAACAGAGCTATGCAGGAAATTGATTTTATGACAAAAGTGAAAAATCAGGTGAAAAATTGTTTGAGTCAAATTAAATATTTTGTTCAACCAGAAAATAAAGGTTTTGTTTCATTGTCAGGTGTTCTCTGGTTTAGGTAGCAGGTTTCTCTGACCTTCATAACCACAGTTTGTTACATTTAGCAAAAAAAAAAAATACAAACCCAAAACAGTAATTGAAACAAAAATCCAAATATTTTGCTGGAAAATGAAACAAGTTTTCTAGATTTTTTTTTTCCTTTCCCTGGCCCTAAACTGGTGATTTGAGCTCGGTTCAGTAATAATTCCCGTCAAGCTAGACCTTCTTTTTCCAGGGAAATTATTATGGCCATGAAAACCTGTAATGGGATGCAGCAGATGGAATTTTTTAAGCACAGCTGTGAGACACGCAGGGTATTGGGGAGGGGTTTGCAACTATTTCCTTTTTTTTGGGTTTTTTTTTTTTTTTCATGGGCTTTTTTAAAGTCAAATTATGAATAGGCAGAATTTGCTGGGAAGGATTTTAACCACCTGCAGACATTGGTGACCCCAAAAGAGGTCAATCAAGGCCAGGTTGGACGGGGCTTGATGCAACTTGGTGCAGTGGGAGACTCCCATGGCAGAGGATGGAATGAGGTGGGCTTTAAATCCATCCCAACCCAAACCATTCTGGGATTCTGATAAAAAAACCTCCCAGAGCTGGTGACCCCACAAGGGGCAGTGGGATTTTTTCCCTCATCCACAGTCCTGGGGCCATCAGGACAATGTGATCTGAGGAATGGGCAGATTTCCTAGGGATAGAGGGGTTCACATCCCTGTGACTGAGTCTGGGGTTGCTGGCTCCTGCCCTGCCCCTCTACAGTTCAGAGGGATGAGAGGATGGGGACAAGGGACCCAAGGGGCACCCAGGTGGCGACAGTCCCCTTGCAGCAGCACTTCTAGTCCAGCTCCATCCCCACAGCCCATTTAACCCCCACTATTTCCCCACAGATATTTCCAATATTTCTCAAAGTTCCTGCAAGTTCATTGCATTTCCTGTTCTGCTGGGACCTGGTGCAAGAACACAAATTCATTCCACAGATCTCCAGGCCTGGAGCACTGGGAGCCCCTGACCTATGCAGGCAGAATCCCTGATGACAATATTCCCCAGCCTTTTTGGGGCTGGGCATCCTGAATCCCTTCCCAGCTACACCTTTTTCTATGAACATGGCAGAAACCTGGTTTTTATTTAATTCCCCTCTTCCCCTGCCACTTGCAAGACGGTCTTTATTTATATAATACATTTCACATCCAAGACATCGCTGAGAGCTCTACACAAATATTAATTACCAAGCCCTAGGTGGTAAATTATAAATATCCGTTCTCTCCAGATTAAAAAAAGAAAAAAAAAACCAACAACGTTTAATAATAATAATAATAATAAAAAAGACTGTGGCACATAAAGTACTACACGAAGGAGCACTCCTTTGCCCCAGGGCTACAATAAAACACACCAGAGCCCAGGAAAGTTAGGATAGGGGATGACAGAGAGTCAGACCACCAAGCTGGTGATGCACAGGCAGCATTTCCAACCTTGGAAACAGAGAAAGAGGATGCAGGGAATTCAGTGCTAATAATGATGGGTGTGAGCAGACACTGGTGTCTTGGGTTGCAATACAGCGTGTGACCAGAAATGTGTGTTCTGTCACCATCTGTTGAAGCCGGGTGGGGCAGTGACCCTGATCTCCATGGCAGATATTATCTGCTAATGGGCCATCTTTAAACCAGCTGGGGCAATCATCTTTATCTTTCCCATGACCCACCCTTCATCCAGGAGGTATCACCTGTTAATGGGCCATTGATTTAAACTGGGTGTGGCAGTGATCTTTATCTCCTGGCACACATTATCTGCTAATGGGCCATCTTTAAACCAGCTGGGGCAATCATCTTTATCTTTTCCCACAGCCCATCCTCCCTCCAGGAGATATCTCCTGTTCATGGCCTGATAAAATTACATCATCCCACTGGGAGATGCTCCACCCAGGGGAGGAGCCAAGCCTTTCCTACCCAGAGAAAAACTGAGATTTTGGACACCAAGGTACCTTCTTTCCACTGGATTCCAGAGGAAAACCAGACCTTTCCACATCATCCCTGGACCTTCAGAGGAAAACTGCACCTTCTCCAGGAGCACTGCTCCAGCTGAACCACATCTGCCACTGCAGGAGGATGCAGCCACCATGGAATGGGACTGCTGCCACCACCCTGACTGACTGACGGGTGTCAGCTTGGATTCTGACTCTGGCAGGGTTTTGGGATTGTTCTGTGTAATACTGCATTTCTATTTTAATTTTCCTAGTAAAGAACTGTTATTTTCAATTCCCATATCTTTTCCTGAGAGCCCCTTAATTTCAAAATTATAATAATAATTTGGAGGGAGGGGGTTTCCATTCTCCATTTCAAAGAGAAACTTCTGCCTTTATTGGCAGACACCTGTCTTTCAAACCAGGACACTGGCGAACATCTGGCAGAGGGGTCTCACAGCCCCTGAGCATCTCTCCTCTGCCTGGCCTTTCTGGAGCAGCTGGAAAACGCTGCCTTGTGCCATCTCTGCTGATGCCATCTCGTAGCAGAGCAGGGCAGCATCCCCTGCTTGTCTAACACGGATTATACCCAGCAGGATTTCTGCGCTACACCAGGTGTCACAGTCCCGACAAGGTGATGATGGACTTGCCAGGTAAAGGCCAGGTCTAATAAAGCAGCAGCTGCTTTCAGACTCTGCTCTGGGATCTCTCGTCCTTGCAGAGCACATTTTTGGGGTATATTTGACACTCCTGCCTCATGCAGAAGCTGCCACAGCTGACAGCAGTGAGAAGGTAGGGCAGAGATAAGACCCTGGTGTAATAAGAGACCTGGGATCAGTTGTGCTTGGCCACAGAATGAGGCAGTCCCTGGTGCAAACACAGAATCACAGAATTGGAGCTGGAAGGACCCACAGGGATCATCAACTCCAACTTCTGGTCCTGCACAGGCACCCCAACAATCCCACCCTGTGCCTGAGAGTGCTGTCCAAGCACTCCTGGGGCTCTGGCAGCCTCAGGGCTGTGCCCATTCCCTGGGGAGCCTGGGCAATGCCAGCACCCTCTGGGGGAAGAACATTTCCCTGATCACCAACCTAAATACCCTCGGACAATGCAAAACCAAAACCAAGAAAAATGCCACACACACCCAAACTCCAAATCCTTCTGGCTGCCCTGTTGTGATGCAGCAGGACTGTGGGGAGCAGCTGCATGTCCAACATTCGTATCCACCTTCCACAGGATGAGGAGGAAGAGGTCAAATTTCCTCTCTCAGTCTTTCACAAGCCATACCTACCAGTGTTTTACAAACCAGTCTACCACAAACACACATCAGGCCATGCTGATGCTGCCAAATCTTCAAAATCTCTGCTCTCCTTAGCTCCTGGGGCCTTTGCAAGATACACCAGATCTCTCCCAACAAGTAAAACAAATCCTCCATGCACAGTTCACCTCCCAAATCCCAGAACAGGAGCAGTTTGCTGCAATTCTTGCTCTTTGCATCCTTCCTAGACCTGCTCAGTTCCAGATCAAGTGTTCAAATACTTAATTTCCAAGCTGAGAAAGACAATAACAGGGCAGATCATTCAGGGCTTGGAAATATTTATTTATGAATAATTTTTCTCTTTAATTTTGATTTTCTTCATTGCTGCCTGCTGGCATCTCCCCATTTTTTTAATTTTTTTTTATTTTATTTTATGTGTGTATTGTATAGATCAAAGCAATCACAGCAAAGGACAAAACCCAGCTTCCCAGAGTGGGAGAGGCAGCAATCAGAGCCAGTGGAAAGGACACGCCGGGAAGTCAATGAAGATGGGAAATAACATTTACCAACGCAGGGCTCAGCAGGCCCAGCATACTTTGCCTGGCTCTTTGAACAGTGTGTGCTCCTCTTTCCCTTTGAGTGCAGCTGTTCCCTGAGGAAGGGAACCTGAGGATAATAACACCGGGATGATCCCTGCAGCAGCCTCACGGCGCTGTGATTTCTGCTTGCATGGCTGGCAAAGTCCAACTTTAAACACAGGGGGTGTTTAATGACTTTCTCTGGCCACTGCCTCCCTCCACACCAAACCCCAGTGATGTTTTAAACCTCAGAAGCAGCTCCCTGGCCCTGAACGCAGCTGGCAGCAGGGCCAGGCACTCTGCAAGGGGCAGGCAGGAGGCTGGACACAGCACTCTCCTCTGCTGCCCTCATCTTGCACAAAATATCAAGCAGAAAGAGACAGTGGCTCAGTTTGCCACCTAATTTCAAAGGCTGGTGCCTCCAGCTGCCTCTTCAAACCACCCTCGAAGAGGAAGGCAGCTTCATTTGGCATTTGTTTAGCAAGGAAAAGCACAAGTCCTACAAATAACCACGAGCAGGATGTCATAACTATTTACTGCTCACCCACACTGGACTGCTGGAGCAGCATTATCCTCCCCAGCAAACACATCCCATTTCCAAGGAATCAGTGAAACAACACATTTCCAGAGGAATGAAATGGAGAGACACAAAGAGAAGGATAGGGGGAAATAACATCTCCAGCCTAGGAGACTGTTGGATTTTAAAAGACTTCTCTCACCTATGCACACAAAGGTTGACCATTAATTCTCCCATATATTGGAGGTTGGACATGGGAAAACCTCACTCTTGCTGTCTCATCTCAATGCTTTGGAGGAAAGACTTTGTTCATTCTGGCTACCACCACCATGGTAGGGATGGAGCACACTGGGCCACCAAAGGGTCACTTCTTCCTCCACTCATCCATAGTGCAGGACCTGGACAACTCTGTGACTCCCAAGGAGCAAAGTATCATGTCCTATAGACATTATGGTACATCAAGACATGCAGGGAGCAATAAAATCCCCTATAGCCATGATGGTTTTCTCCCAGTCCCGATTCTCTCCTCCTCCAGCCCCAACTGTGGTCAGTGGGTCCAATTTCACAGCTGCTCAGCTCCAAATTGGACTTGTGCTTTCCAGCTGTCCTCCCACTCCCACATTTGTTTGCTATCAGCTTCAATTAGGAGAGGTTTCATTGCCTGACACATCCAAGCCTTTGCTCCAGCTCCTCCAAGGTTCCTCCTCACCCACTCCATGCTGAGGGGCTCGAAGGCTTGCAGCCACTGCCTTGGATCCATCTCCTTGCCCCCTGCCCTGCCAGCCAGGAATCAGTGTGGGGTGAAGGGACACAAACCCCCACCTCAGTCGTGGGCACCTCAGCCAGGTCTCTCCTGCCTGCTCTTGCTGAGCTGTGATGCAGAACTGAGCTGGAGAAATCAAAGCTGATTCCAATCTTATTATCCAACACGGCCCTATCAGCTGAGACAGCGACATTTATCACATTAATAGGAATGATAGAAGAAAACTGGGATCCTGTCCAACAAGAGCACTATATCACATGTTGCACTGTCTTACAAATCCAATTATCACCAGCCAAAGGTCTTAACGGCCCTCCAAGAGTGGCTCTGGAAATCTTAAAAGACTATAAAAGCACTTGTCCAGAGCCTTCAGCATCACCTCTGCCAGGGCTGGGGAAGAAGCAACATGTCCTATTCAGAAGACTGGAGCAGATTCATCCCAGGAGAGTGAGACAGACCTCACTAGGACATTGCCACCATGGCTTGGGAGAAGGAAGGAGAAAGCCAGCCCAGCTACATGACTCAGGGAAGGGAATCCCACCACCAACAGAGCAGGGATGACAGCAGTGCCTGCCAAACCACATCCCAGGGGAGGGGGATGCCTCAGGATGCTGCCAAAACCTGTGGGATTTATCCATGCAAAGCCTGAGGTGCCATCCAAAGCAGAGGCAAGAAGAGTTGCTCTTCTCTTCTCTCTGGTTTTCCAGTCCAAGAACAGCAGTGGGAACAGAACACTCCAGGCACAATCCCAAAGGATTCTGCTGCTCCCTTGGCCTTCTGGCCTGTCTCACTATGAAAAGACTTCAGCAAAGCTTTTTTTTCACTCTCACTGACTGAGGAACAGTCAACCCAACATCAATTCCCTTATTTTCCTTCAGCCGTCAGTTACTAAGGTTGAATTCCAGCTTGATCCCAAATGATTTTTCCCCCCCTTTTCAATACTGCAAGCAAAGCAAAAGGCAATAAAATTTACTTTTTCCTCTCTCCCGTTGCTCTAATGATCGTATCTTAAATAATTTATCCACTCCTCTTCCCCACTCATGCCCTTCCCTCCCCTTTTCCCAAGCATGCTGCAGCATTCCTCCTCCTGCCTCACTTCAGTAAGTCAGGAATGATGACCAGGGGAATTTTTCACAGTGGGACAGGCTTTTCATGTCATTCTACTCCACTGAGCAGCCAGAAACAGCTTCTTGTTGCCATCTCCAGCCCTGTGCAGTCATTTCACAATTCCCCAGGGCACAGAGACACCTCCAAAGTCAAGCATTTGGGCACCATCCCTGTGTCCAAAGGCTCCTTCGAATTGCAGCAGGATGCTGGGACCAAGCAAGTGTGATGACAGGAGAGAGACAGACAAGGTGCAGGGCAGTGGAAAATCCCAGAGCTGGCTTCAGCCATGTGAGGAGCAGCAGAGAGGAACAAATTCTACTCTTGTTTGTGCTGGTGCACAAGGAGTGTTTGATTCCTTTTGGACTGCCTCCTGTGAGGGGTGCAGGGAGTTGCAGAGAGTTTGGGGGCACCTCATCCCTGATGGGGATGGCAGCCAAACCACCCTGGATGAGAAGGAACAAGACACGTGCCCCCCCCAGCTGCCTGAACCTTGGAGGGGTCTTGAGAGCTCTGCCAAAATCTGTCCTTCATTGTGCTGCCTTCAATATGGGCAGATTTGTGGGATGAAGGCAGAACACCAGAAAAAGGCAGAAAAATTTTGTTGGAGCAGAAGCAGCACAGCCTCAAGGAAAGAGGGCTAAAGGATCCCTTGGATCCTGCCAGAGGAGATGATCCAACATCAGGGCACAGGTGGGACTATGGAAGTGACACATTCTGTAGCTCTGTGTCTCTTACATCTTTATAACTCTAGAGAGATGTAGCACAGCCCCTGATCAAACACCAAGTTTATGGGCACAGAGGCTTTCCTGGCTGGCTGTTCACCAGCTTCCATAAGCACAGCAGGTCCCTCTAATCTGGATTATTCCTGCCTGCAGGAATCAAGCTGCCACAAAACGAGCTTTACCCTCGTGAAGCCCAGGAAGGCAGAGCAGCTGCCGCCTCGCATAATCTCTGCCGCGCCACCATGAACTAATGCCCCCCTGATCCCCGACGTGGGAATGTCCCTCCTGATTCCATTTCCAGGCATTTTCACTGCTAAATAAAGCAACAACCAGGCAAATTACCCCTGTTCTCTGCAGGGTCCCCCCTTTTGTGGCCGTGGCACAAGAGAGCAACGTGCTTATCCACACCTGACTGGCATTACCAGTGCCGGGAAACAAGGGTCTCCATCGTGCTGCTCGTACATATTTAAAGTGATTTAATGGTTGTCATTCATTATTAACCACGGTTATTAGAAGGATGCCTAGGAACACATGGAGAACGGGATCTTTGCCTGGCTAGACACCGCACAAACGCTGAGCAGAATAAAAAAGATCTCTTCTAGGAAAAGCCCTGTTCTGATAAAGCAGCAGCACTTGCAGGAAATATTTGGATTTTGGGGGCAGGGTAAAAAAGAAAGACACACACATATTTCATAAAAGCTTTTCCAGTTTTTAATCCTGGTGCATTTCATGGCTGCATTGTCCCAGCAGGACTTGCTGCCCTCTACTTATTCACGCTGAGGTGGCCTGGGAGCCCCTGTGAGGGGCACAAGCTTCACTGAACAGGATGAGATAAAAAAGATTCTCCCTCCCCCCCGAGCATCACCCTCCAAAAGACTCCTGGCAGGGATAAATCCAGTCAATTCACAAGGCAGTGGGGAAAAAACCACACATTTGCAAAGCGCTGTCGATGTTCTGGGCATTAAAGAGACATTTTAATAAGCACCATAATGGAAATTTATGTCAGGGTCCACAAAATAATACAGATGGCGGTTTATGCAGCCCTTGTATTTAAAACAAAGTAAATTATATGATCCTAAAACAATAGAAGAAATTGTAAAGCACACAAAGAAATGGAACATATCCAGCTCCTTCTCCAGCAGGTCCCAGCATCCCACAGCCAGATCCTGTCCCTTACAAATCCCTTAGGTGCTTTCACTCATTCCTAATTAAAATAAGAAGAAGCTCCCAATGCTTGGATAACAGAAAGGACTCTATCCATGTATGTAGAGTGAAGAGATGGGTGACAGCAAGGAGCAGTGGATGAGTGGGGGAATGGAGAGGAGAGAAAATCAGAAGAGGGTGGGGGGCAGAACAGAAGCGAAGGAACTACCAAAAAACAGGATTCTTGAAAGTGCAGATTTAATCTTTTCAGACACAATGCACACCAGGAATCCTGGAGGCACAGCTGGAATTGAACACTGGTGCCTTGTCCTGGCACAGCATCTGTGCAAGGAGCACCAGGGGTTCCCTGCTCTCCCACCCCTTTCCCTGCTCTGGAAGGGCTGAGGGATGTGGGGATGGACTGAAGAACAAGCCCCAGTGGATGCCTTTGCATTTTCCTGCCATCTGATTTCTTCTTGGTAAAATATCTCCCACATCCTCCTTTTTTTCACAACTATGGAGGAAAATAGGAGGAAAATCCCAAAGCTCAGCCACTGCTCATTTTTAAGCCCCTCAAGGTTTTGCTTGGCTTTGGGAATTGCAGAAGTTCCTGGGCTGGGTGTTCAGTGCAGTTTGTTTTCAGCCCATAGAAGCATTTACCAGGTGGATTTTCTTCCATTTCCACACACTGAGGCTGAGAGCTCTGCTAAGAGGAGCTGTCAGGGCACATTATCCAGAGGAGCTCATGCCTCTGGAGAAAGGAAAGCTGAAACTATGAGTGAGAATGAGGAGAAGTGACCAAGGGATGAGAAGTGCATTAGAAGGAAGAAGGACACAATCAAGGAGGACAGGATCAAGAATTTTAAAATCCATTTGCTGCTTAGTTTTCAATGGACTGAGAGCTCCCAGGCTGCTCCTTTAGCAGGCAGGGACTGAGCTTATCACCTTTCCTGCAGCGACCATTCAGGAGCATCCATTGCCTCCTGAATTTGTCTTTCCAATGGGATTGTCAGTCTAAGGTTATCCCATAGCATGACTTCTTCTAATTCTCTTGAGCATCAGGCACAGGCTGGGATAAGTTCCTCTTGGAGATTCTCTCTGCTGATCCCTGATGGGGTTAAGGATCTCTGTACCCACCACTTACAGCTCCACGTTTTGGTTAAATATTTGATTAAATTGAAATTTGATAGAAGTGGCAGAACATTCTTCAAAACTCCAAGCCAGTTTGGACATGTCCTGAACAACCTGATCCCCATGGCAGGGAGGCTGAAGCTAAAAGATCCACAAGGTCCTTTCCATACAAACTATTTTAGGATTCTGTGAAAATTCCCACTGCATCCTGCTCACTCCATCATTCCATCAGAAAAGCAACAAAACCCGAGCTGGTGCTGCACCTTGTGTGCTGTATAAAACACCCCCAGCTACCTGCCCTGACACCACATTCCAACACCCCAAACAAGAATGTGGGGACTCAAACTTGGCCACCCCAAAACAGGGTGATTGTCACAGCCACTGCCACCCAGGAAAGGCACAGTGAGAAGTACCAAACTGCCACTTTTGGGGACATTTGTTCCAAACCCCCATGGCTGAAAAACCAGCCTGTGGCTTTAAAGAGATTTCAGAGCCCTTTTGCAGTTGTTTTCCCAATTTTTATTGCCTAATGTAATCATGGAGAGTCTCATTCTCTATGTTAAGTGCCCAATCCCTGCAGACTGAGGGAAGGCACAAGACAGAAGCAGCCAGGAGGGAGCATGGCAGCTTGTCAGGGAAAAAATGTTAGCAGAGCACTTGGCTGGGGGAGGAGAAGGGCAGCAGAGGTGGCTCCAGGGCACAGCTCAATCCTGCAAGTCACTGTGTCTTCCCCCCTGAGGCCACTGTCATCCCTCAGCTGGTTTCACACCGGTGCAGGGATCACAGCAGTTGAAGTTTAGGTTTTTAATGCCTGCAGCCTCAGCTTCCCCCTGGCAGAGTTCAGTGGAGCTCTGAAAGCCTTCTCAAAAGGCACGGAAGAGATGCCTAATTGCACATTGCAGAAGGAGCAGGGAGAGGCTCAGGCAGGTGTAAGAAATTGCTTTGGACACCAAGCATGGCAGGACTAAGCCCTGTCCTGACTAATTAACCCCTGCAATTAACAGGGGGTGGTAGTTTAATGAGCATACTCCAAAAAAGACAAGCAGGGCACAAATGCCAAGACTGGCCAGTGAGCAAACCAATTGTCCTTGGCACTGTGGATGCCCCATCCCTGCAAGTGACCAAGGCCAGGCTGGACAGGGCCTGGGGCAACCTGGGCTGGTGCAAGGTGTGCTGCCCATGGCAGGGGGTGTGACTGAACCTCATGGTCCCTCCTAACACAAACCATTCTGAGATTCTGTGAATCACCACCCAAAGCAGCCATTCACCCCCTGCTTCTCCATCCACTCCTCACTCCCTCATTCCCTCCTTGCATCCATCCATGTCACAGGACTCCCCCAGAGGCAACAAGAACTGGAAAACCTCTTTGACAAGAAGTGAGAAGATGTTATTGGCATTAATGAGTGGTCAGAATGACTGGGCTGCCTTTGCTATAATCCATTTATTTTCCTACTTTTGATCTCTTCGACCTATTGGATACATATGGATCAACCTGAGCAGGCACAGACCTCGGAGGGAAGCCACACACCAGGATGAATTCCATGCTGCAAACGAGGGGGGAGACAAACAGCTCTGAGGAGCTTGATTTGGGTAGATAATAAATTAGAGCTCGCAGGCAAGGCAGTATTGAAACCTCAGGGTCTAAAGACCGTCAATGGTGATGATCCAACAAAGGAGCATTCATCTCCTCCGTGCTGGAGCAGACTGAACATCCTTCACAGTAAAATCCCCCAGACCTGAGCAGCAGGGACAGCATTACCCTGGCAATGTAAACACATTAAGAAAGCAAAGAGTTACAAGCTCAGATGCCGAGTGGCGCAATCACGTCCGAGCTATTTAGCAAATAACGTGGAAAGAAGACATGATGGATAAAGACGAAATTAATGACTGAACTGGTGCTCAGTGATTATCAAGAAACTAGTGATGAGGACCTGATTACATTCACAATGGATAATAAAGGCTTGCCCCAATCAGTAATATATATACTCAGGGCTTCAAAAGGACTCATTTCCAACGCGGGGGAAAATTATGGGAGAAATTGGCTGGAAGGAAAAATGTCAACAGAGAAATGTGGGCTCGTAACACAAAACTTATTAGAGAGCCAAAAAGTCAGGACTCCACAATCCAAAAAAGACAATTTTGGCTAAAAGCCCTATTCTTATTGCTAAAGCAGCAATCAAGCATAACACAAAAATAAAAGAGGAATAGACAGCAATCAATGTACATTAGGAGTTATGAAGCACATTGATAAGGAGAGCTAAAAACACCACGGGGGAGGCAATTGCTGCCTGCTTGAAACACAGAGGGGATTGAACACTACCCCCAACCCAACCCAAGGCAGCTGGGTTAGCTCAGTTGGTTAGAACATGGTGCTAATGTCACTGAGGTTCTCACAACTAAAAGACATCAGCAGGAATAAATCACCTCTGCAAACCCAGCCACGCCATTTTCCCCTCTGCAGCACTGTTCCCAGCTGGGAATGGCTACAAGGACAGTTCCTGTCCCCCACTGCTTCTGTGACCTTTGTGCAAAGCCACCCACGCCCTTGCCAGCAGGGAGAGAGCCAGACCCAACCCACCAACTAATTCCCAACCAGTCCCAGCAGCCTGAAGACAAATCCCCCCAATATGACCCCTATTTTGACCAACAGCTCCTCCCCCAGTTATCAATTCAAGCCTTTTTTTGTGCAAGGAGGGAATTTGTCACTAACCAGCACCAGGATACAAATAATTTTGTCTGATGTCGATACCACAGTGATGATATTGGGGAAGGAGCATCTTCCCAGGACATTTTGTCTTAGGAACTCCAATCCCAGCTAAATTTTAGCCTAGGTAATTAGATCTAATCTCCCCAGTTGCTCAAGCAGAGGAAAATACCCTCCTCCTACCCGTCCCTGAGCGGCTGAGCTGGAAAAGCTGCACACTGACAAACAGATGTGCCAAGCCTGGATATTATTGTAATGTCTTTCAAACAATTTGTATCCCCAGAACGGTGGTAAAGAGATACTGTATGGCAAATAAATTAAAGCATTTGGCCATAAAGCCAATAACAGAAAGAGAGAGAAAGGAGTACAGACACTGGAGGAGAGGGAGGTTTTAAATGAGATTAAAGAAAGATGGAAAGTCAACAAGAAAATAAGGAATCCTAAAAAAAAAAAAAAATAATATTAAAGCAGCAGCAAGGATGCGCTTTCTGGGATTTGTGGATATGACTCAGACAAAAGGTCAGCCCATTCATGCCAATCTCATGAAAAACTCTTAGATGAGAGGTTAAACCCTCACAAACACCTGAAAAAACAATAATGGTGGAAAATAGAAAACCAAGAGAGGTGAGGAGCGAGGGGAGCTGCTCTGGGCAATCTCCCCCCTGACTGAACCACCTCACTCCCCACTCCCACCTCTGCCAGAACACGAGGCACAGGTAGATTGTGCTGCTGCTCCAGAATCCCTGGGATGGCTTAAAAACCATTTTTATTAAGCCAGATGGAGAGAGGGGGAAGGGGAAGGGGAGGAGGGGAGGGAGACACATCTATGTGCCAGGTGCCAACAAGGGGGAAGCAAGAGAAAAAGAGAAATCAAGCATGGAAAATAAGAGAAAATGTAGTCAGAGATATAAAGCCTGTCAAATTGGCTGCAAACAGTAACAAAAGCAAAGGAGAGATAGTTTTCTCTTTAACAAATGCTTTGATCAGCTGTAGTTGATATAATTACTATATAAAGCTACAGCAAGACAGAAATAAGACACATTTATCTTCACAGAGTGAAGAGAACCTTTCTGATCGCTTCCTTTCTTCCCCAAGCTGTGACAAGCAGATTCCAGGCTGGCAGGTCACACAGCTGAGGTTTGGCCAGTCCCTTTCTGAGGGGCTGTGGGACCTGAGCCTGGTCCCTTGGGCTTGGCTTTTTTTGTCTGAGCCCTGGGAGCCAGCACAGCTCCCCCAGGTCACACCAGCAATGGCCTTGCACCATGGGCAGTGCCCTGGGCACAGAGACAGGGAAAAGGGGGGCACAGCGATGGAGGAGAACACTGGTGGGGAGTTTTCATCCCTGTGCTGAGGACTGGCTCAAGGGAAGGCTAGAATTATCCCAGAGGATAAACAGATGCCCATGGGAATGAGAGGCAGGGGAGGGCTCAAGGAGAGAAGCACAGTGCATACCCAACCACCAAAACCTGCTCTCACCATCCCCAGCTCCTTCAGTACAACAGCCAAGGACATTTCCATTGCCAACCCAGACACTCCACTTGCTGCTGCAACCATTCTACACCTGCTTTGTCCCCTTCCTCCCACGGCACTGACCTTCACCACATCCCTCTAACCATCACAACAACTGCCCAGGTGAGACTGACAGACCCAAGAAACATTCCCCTGACCCTGGAAGAGAGGGAAATCCTCCCAAGCCCTCCCATTTTCAGGTCACACCCAGAGGTCTGATTCTGTAGTTTCCAAGCATCACATTTGAATTTCAACCACTCTTATTTATTTCAGTCTAGCTAGGTAATGTTAAAAATAAACACCACAACAAGCTATTTCCATGAAATATTTCCCTCTTGACAAACTGACATTGCTCACTAGAAATATAAAGCAGCCCAAAAACGCTGCCAAACCCCTCCAGTCACAACTGCTGCCATGCACAGGGGACTGTCCTTGTCTTGGTATAGAGAAAAAACAGGGACAGCCCTGCAGTGCCACTGGGGGTTGAATTTGGGGCCTGAATCACTGAGGAATGATAGGATAGTTTGGGATGGAAGGGGCAGAAGGGCGATGGGGCAGCATTTGGTGGGAGCAGGGAAGGTGGGACAGGGCTGGCATGTGCATAATGCAGAGTGAGTGATGCAGCAGAACAGAGTGCCCAGGGGAGGCCAGCACAGCACAGGGCTCACAGGACACACCATGTGCACTAACAGGACAGCCAGGAGTGTCCCCAAGGACAGCACAGCACACAGGTCACCAGGGGTGGTGCCCACACAGACACCAGGACCAAACCCTCACACATGTGTCCGTGCATGGGGGGGGAGCAAGGCTCCTCTCCCACATTCCATGCAAACCCCTGATTTATTTAGACTGGAACAATTTGTCGTCGGCTGTAATTTTAACTACCTCCGTGCTGAGGAGCCAATCAGGGCTTGTGCTCATCGAGGCTTTTATGAGTTCCCATAAAAGCAGCAAAATGAAAACTCAGGGGCCCTTAAAATATACTCCGCGGGTTTGTGCAGTGCAATTGGAGGCTTTTATGACTCCTGTCAGGGCTTTTATGACCCTGTAAAACTGTGCAGCGGCCCAGCCTGCGATGAAAAGTGACCTCAGATGTCTTAAAAGCCTAAATGGTCCTGTACATTTATAAGATCTGCTGGCTGAACCCAGGGAAGCCCTGGGGGACGTCACCCTGGCTGAGCTCTGCTGCTGGGGAGGACACGGCGTGAAGAGCAGCACCAGAGCCTCATTATCACCCTTAAAAAGAAAAAACCCCATGTTCTTCCTAAAATATAGGGGGGAAATAAGCAGTTTCCCTGCTGTCAGGACAGGGCACAGCCATGGGAGTTGTTCTGCCAAGCCGTGAGCTCCCTGGCTCCACATAACGTGATCTGCAAGCAGCCAGGATGCAATCCTAGTGGAGCTCTGGAATAAGTGAGTTTGATGGCATCACACTCTCTCATTTCCCAACACAAACACCACTTGATTTAGCAGAAGCAGCAGGGTTTTGATTCCCCCCCTTAAATGAAGCCAAGACGGAAAGATTAGGGATGCTGCAGGGAGGCAGAAAGAAAACCCATCAGGCAGGCAGTGACAAAGAAGCATTAATAAACTGCACAAGGTACCAAAAGCCACGCAGAAATGGGAGAAAGAAGGGCAAAAGGAAAATACAAGATCCAAGAATGTGGCCAGAGCTTGCAAGATGCTCAGGATTGGTGCTGGGAGCCAGGGCAGAAGCACATTGGGTCACTAAGCCACAGAATGACAGTAAATGATGCAAATAAAACCAGTAGCACATTGCAGAGGGCATTAACAAAACACATGCCTGATCCCATAAAAAAATAAGCCATCTCCCCATGCTCTCCTGAGCAGGAAAATATGCCACAGTCTCTTAAAACAAGAAGAGTTGCTTCATGCATGAGAAAAATGTGAGTATATCAGCACAGGAAAACACCCAGTCTCCTCCAGGCCACATCCAAATATCTGTTTTATTGCACTGAGAAGGTGAATGAAGAATCCCATCCCCAGCTGAGTCACGCATTCAGCCCTGTCCAAGGTGGCCTTGGATATTTCCAGGGGTGGGGCAGCCTCAGTTTCTCTGAACAACCTGTGTCAGTACCTTCCCAGGGCAGATTTTGTTCCTAATATCCCATCTAACCTCACTCTCTGTCAATTTGAAGCCATTCTCCCTTGTTCTGCCCCTCCAGGCCCTTGTCAGTAGTCTCCCTCTGGAACTGATTCCCCTCTGGGTGATGGTGGGACAGCTGAATTAACCATTTTTCTCCCAAACTCTCATTTTTTCAATAAAATCCAAGCTTAGATGACAGAAACCAGGTCCTGATTAATATCAACTATCCAACCAACCCAACTTTTGTTGAATATTTTACATTGTGTCCACCTCCCCCCATCCCTTCAGCAGCCTTACAGCTTCAGCAGGAAGATACAGCGAGGGTATTAATTCCACAAAAAAGGGTCAAAACAAAAATGTCAACAGATCGGTAACATGCCAGACTTGCCAAAATTCTGCAGCCCATCTGGAAGTGCTCCTAAGTAACTTTGCACACCCAGCAAAACACAGATCCCACGGGAAAGCTGGTGCTGAGCAGGTTATTGGCAATTAACATTCAGGGCAAACACATGCAAAATCAGGGCAAAGTAAAAAAAGAGAAACTGTCTTCATTTTCCTTTCCATCTCCCCTCTTCCCCCTCCCAGGTTTGTTTTTTCTTTTAGGAACAGAGCATGGATGTGGAAAATAGCCTATTGAGCCCACTTCCCCGCCTCAGAGGAGCTGCAAATGTGATCCTTTGCTAGCTCAGACAAAATCTGCCATGCTACATTAGGCTTGATAGCAAATTTGCTACTTGCAAGCTTTTATCAAAACTGTATATCTTAAAAATCTTAATAACACCGAGCTTTTGGTTGGCCTTCCCTGCTGCCTCCTTCCACCCCTCCACATCCTCTCCCCGCCGGGCGCGTGCGGCTCTGCTCGGAACCAATTCCCAATTTGAAGCTCAGCACTTTCAGCCGCCAAATAAAACAAAAAAAAAAAGAAAAGGAAAGAAAAAAAAAAAAAGCAGAGAGTGCTGGGGTGGGGGAAGAAATCAGTCAGATCTCCACGGCTGGAATTTATTCTGGTGTGGAGATGCCCGATCGCGGTCGGAACGCTCCCTCCATCCCGCTCGTGACCTATTTTGAGCGCTTACAAGTTCATTTCTGAATGAACAACCATCCACAGGCAGCAGAACAAATGTAACACGGCCTTCAAGGGCTCTCCAGCCACGTTCCCCCGCAGCTCTGAAGGTGCAAGGGCTGGTCAAAGGTGGTTTTTTCCTCCCTGAAATTGCTTGTATAGAAAAGTCTTTCTCCTCAGCCACTGTCTGCTGTCTAACAAAGGCTCTGCATATGCTGGAGCCCTGGTCTCATGGGGCTGCTGTAATAGCTGGGCTCCTTTACCCAGCCACCTCTTTTAATGAAATTTATAGAAATTTAATATCTCTGAGACCTCTTTCCTTCTGTCAAATTGGGTAGAAATTGGCCAGGAATTGGCCAAAGGGCTCAGAAACTACAGAAGGGGTAGGAGTGGGTAAGGCAGACAGACAGGGACCAATGATTGCACAGACTCCTCTGGAAGGATCCAAACTAAAAATCAATATCTTTTTTCCTTTGTCTCTATGGGTTTGTATTTCTTTTTTGGTTTTGCTGTTAGGAGGGTGGGGTTTTACGCAGCAAAATCCCACACAGAATGTTTCTATGGCAAATGCATGAAGGCAAGCTTTCAGCCAGCATATCTGAGATCTGCAGGACACCCTTTGGAAAAGGGGTGCTACCCCCTCCTCAACACTCAACACTCAAAAACCTGGAGTTTTCCCCAGATCCCATTCCCATGCTGTCTAAACCCACAAGACAGGCAATGGAAAAGCAGGTTTTGTGCCTAAGAGAGGCAGAGAGCCCCTACACATTGATCCAGTTAGAGGATCAACTCCACCAACTGAAAAAGACACTTTACCTCTCTAAATCTCTCCACAAAACACCAGTGTCCTCAATGAACAAGCTCACTCAGCCTCAAAATTGAGAGAAAATGAGAAAAACTTCAGTGGAGCTGTTTAACCCCCTCTTCCAGAGTCATCTCCAACTGCAGGTGCTCCATCTGGAACCACATCGACCAGGTTTTTTGTTTCTGGAGTGAATTCTATCACCCAGCAACTGCCTGAGCCAGCTGGGAGCTGAGGGGTTTCCTTGAATTATATTAGAGGGATAATCTCCTCACCCTGGCTCAGGAGGGGGGGTCTTAACTCCATTACTGAAGTCAACAGAGCAGATGGGTGCAAAGCTTTCTAGGAAAATGGATACTCTGCAGAATTCCATGAGCTAAGCAGGGCAAACATGAAGGGAGCCATCCCAGATTGCTGAAATGCAGAGGACTCTGCCTAATTCCTAATAGAAGTTTGTTCAGGCTTTAGCAAAGGGCAAATCCTTGCCCCCTGCAAGGGTAAGATGCTCTTGCCAAGAACAACAATATCTGGATTTTGTAACTCACCCAGCTCCAGCCAGCTAAATCCTCAAATAATACTTAAAGATATTCCCTGAGGCTGGTCTGGACACGGAAAGCTGCTGTTGGAGCTCTCCAACACTTCCTACCTGAGGAGTGATGGAACTTTGACAGGCTCACCTGAAATTAAGCTTCCAAAGGGTGGCTAATGAGATTCCTTCCTCTCCTTTCAGCCCCTTCAGAAATGCCTGATTTAGGGAGAGATCTCATGGACTGGAGGATTTTTTTGGTTCTCCTTATAATTCTAAGGAGGGAAAAGGTGCCGAGGATCTCCTGATTCTGTTACAGGGTTTATTTCAGGTACTCAAATGCCCAAATCCGCCCACCTTGATGTTCTTCTCAGCACAGACACACAGAGCTGCCAGTGCCTCCTTCCACTGCTCAGATTGATAACTGAGCATGAAGCTGTCGAGTCTCTCCCAGACAAGGCAGCGAGAGGAGTATTTTTCCTGCATTAACCATCTTACTCCTCCGCTTGACTGATTAGTTACTACGCAGGATCCTCTGGATTTCCATTAGGAAAGGAAAGCGATGACAGAAGCCTGTACTTCTGGTTAATTTTGCAATTTGTCACTTTTCTTACCAAGCAAACAAAGGAGTCATCTGCAAACACACCGCACCCCTCTGGGAAAGGCAAAGGTAGCTACAGGAGGCAATTCCCAAATTCCACACAGAAAGGAATTCACCCCAAACTATTTCCTTGCACCATCCCCCTTGGTTGCCCATGCTGTTGGGGTCCCCAGTGCCTCCCAGCCCTGCTCTGCCCTCCATCCCCAGCCACGCTCTGCACACTGCATTCCCAACCAGGCTCTGGTCACAGCCACGCTCCTCTGGCTGCACCGATTCCCTCAAGCACAGTGACCAGATAAGACCTTTATCAGTCAATTCTATTCCACAACAGGAAGAACACGGGGTGAAATTCAAAGAGGCTGGAGTCAGACTTCATAAAAAGGGCTGATTACCCACTTCACGAACCGGAGCAGCAGCTCCCTGTGCCTCTCCGGATTCTCTGTGCTGGCTCAGAGAAGGGATGCTCACCCTGTTTCCTTCTCCCTGTTTCCCAGCCAAGTGACATCTCTATCAGAGCTCTGGAGGCTCCCCAAACCTGTTGCTTGCTACCTGGAGATCCTCAGTACAAGGTGTGGAGCGAGGTGAAATACAGCATCTCTGTATTCCAGCTGCTACCACAACTCCAGCAGGGAAGGAAAATCCTCGAGGAGTTGAGATCCCCTCGAGTACCTCCCGTGAGAGCTATTTCCTTGCCTGGCTGCACTGCTGTGCACGTGTCACAGGGAGCTGAGGACGTGGTGTGGCACAGACCTGCATGTCAGCTCCAAGTCTGGCTTAGAAATGAATGGTTTCTGCTATTTCCCCGAGGAGAGAGGAGCGAGCGCTCCCCGCACACACACAAAATCAATAAGTCGTTGGGTCTCAGGGAACAGCTCTTTTAATTACAGCTCTCCCCTGAGCTGGGCGCAGGCTTTGCAGGTTGGCAACATGGTGGAAAACAGGGAAGGAGAGTCCCTGGGGGTGTGCAGGCACCACTGGTGATGCTGGGGGTGAAGAGGGGGAGTTAACCATTTCTCCCAGTACATTCCAGTCCCACCTTGGCACAGCCCAGATCCAGCCCAGCCTTGTCTCACCCCGGTGTCAAACTCAGCCAGACAGACACACGCTGCTATTTATCATACAGGGACTTAATCCAGAGAACCTTTTGCTGCTGGCTTTATCCATCGCATTTATCTGCTGATCTCTCCCATCTCATCTCGCATTCCGTGCAGCCTCCCCGGAGCTGCAGCTGGTTTGTGAGCAGCAGCATAAAGCCTGATTTAATACCTCGGAATGGGGAGCAGTGCCCTTTTCTAGAGAGCAGGAGCCGGGGTGATCCCTTTGCAAGGGGCATTGGGATGCTGCCAGTCCTGTCATGGTTCTTCAAGAAAACAGGCACTTGATCCCAAAAAACACTGCCAGGAAAAAGGTGAGACCTTCGCCCAAAGTCTCCCTTGGATTCAGCGAGCTCCCCACCCCTCCTCCCTCTCGCCTGCTCCTTCTTTAACTCCGTTTCCAAGTGCTGAGTTACTATCAAGGAAGGTTTAATAGGATCCTGGGTTTTAAAGCCACTGGCAACACAGTCTGGGCCTTTTATGGTTAGTAATGAATAAAAGAACTCAAATCACCTTTTTTTTCTCTCTCTTAACAGTCTCTGCCTACAAATTAAAGTCATTGTGCTTCTCGCTCTGTCTCACTCCTTTTGTCTTCCTCCAATACCATCCAAGCCCATTCAGGACTAGTCCAAGATGTGCCCTGTTTCCCTCCCCCCCTTGTATTTATTTTGCAATATTTACCCTTTCCAAATCTCCCCATTACTTACTCCCACTTCCATTCCATCTTTTTGTCTTCCTATCCTTTCCTCTATTTTTCATTACCCCACATTTTCACAGGAGCAATGACATTTTGAAACCCCACTGCAGAATGAAGCCATTGACTCCCTTCCCTAGAGCTGGCAACCAGCCTTTCACGGTAGAAAAAGCCAAAATTGCTACTATCTTGTCACCAATTCTGGTTATTTTTAGCACTCTTTCCCTTAAAGCGCCAGCTCCCCGAATCATGTGATTACGACATGAATCTTATCTCTGATCTAAAAAAGTTTCATGCCCTCACAGCTGCCAGAGAAGTGCTGGGAAAGATGAGTCAGACTTTCAACAGCAGGCAAAAAGACTGGGCTTAACTGCATCTTGCTGAAGCCGCAACTCAGGGGGCACCTAACCCCACTTATTAAATGTTCCTAATTTTTAACGCAATGCTGGAGAGAATTAGCCATTCAAGCACTGCTGGGTGGCTTCAGAAGTCTCCCCGTTACCTCACTTAATTAAGACAGCACAGAAGATCTTCATATCCTTTGGGTGAAGCGCTGGCTCTGTTGGACATTTTTTCATTAGCGTCACCATAAATAAGATTTCAAGCCTTGGCATTTACCACAGGAGCGGGATGAAGAAATCAACGTGAAGACAAAGCCTTTTGGTAACCGCAAGTGGATTTCAAGGCAAACCCGACTCTCTTATCTTCGCATTTATCTTTATCCCACTGATACGGCGCTATCGATGGCCGCAGATATCTGATGTGCACTAACAGCTCTATTTGCAGCTCACACGGCGATAGCCCCGTGCCCTCCCCCATCACCAGCAGATTTTGTATGACAGGAATGTTACCCGACATTTCCTTCCACTTTTTCACCTGGTCTGGATTCATCCTGAGTGCAGAAATTGCCAGCTAGCCTTAAAGAGTGCCTGGGCAACTGGGAATGGGATCATTATAATATATAAGCCAAAAAAACCCAAGAAAAACAAGAAGGGGGAAAAGCTTCTTATCTCCACCTTATCTCCCTCCCAGCTCCTGCCTCCCTGTCTCCTATTTACCCTTCTCACACGTGCTTACAATTTTCCCTTGTTCACAGAGAGATACATTGAATGACACAGGATATTTAAGTAAACATTTTACCGTCCTACTGTTATTTATTATTAATAATATACTGCTAACTCTGCCCTTGTAGGCACCTCTAGGAGGGAAATAGTATTTGCAAATGTCCATAGTCCCCATGCAAAGCCGTGCTTCCACCCTGTGCCATCAACAGGAGCACATCACTGTTCATTTTCTCTGCACTTTGTGACTTTTTCCATCTTTTTTTTCCAAGGAGGATATAAGCTGGATAAATGCTTCCCTCACCCCCACACAAAAGAAAACTCAATCTCCTCGCACAAGCCCCAAAATATATTTTCCCACCTTGTGACTGAACTTGAACCTCCTCCACTTTGCACGCCTTCCAAAATAACCCCGAGTCAACCAGTCCAAATTAAAGTGACAAGAGCTGAGTGTTTGGCCCCCTACATTTCAAATGACACACTCGAAAATAAAGAGCCATTTTTGGCTTATTTTTCCATGCTTTTCCTTTCCCCTGGACAACTTGAGAGCTCTTGTATGAATGGGGAAATCATTTCAGATGGCTAAAAAGGCATTATTATTTCTACAGGAAAAAATGCATGTGGAATTTGGTCCGGCTGCAGTGGGAAAAGCAGTGCCATGTCTGACTGACTGCAAAGGCAGATCCATGGAGGATATAAACACTTCAGGGAAATCAGAGCAGCACAAGGACTTCCTCCAAGCTCCATCTGGCTCATGGGGACATCACCACCAAGGCCACCATGGCAGCTCTCGGTGCAGGGGAAACTTTGGGTCCTTCTTTTAGGATCAAAACTCTTCCACACAAAGCCTTCAGGATTTTGGATCTAGGCTCCATAAATATTCCCATTCCAGCATAAGAATTTGTTGAAAGCAGAATATGGTTGTACACAAGGACAGCTGATGCCTGACATTTATCTTCATGACTGAAGACGGCAGACCACAGAACATGAGAGGCAGAGTTAGTTATCTTCTCCTTAGCCATGACTGACAGTAAATGTCAGCAAAGATTAGTTATTCTGTATCATATCCATGCCACGCATGTTTTTAATTCTCCTACTGCTCCACTACTGTTTCCACTTCCAGTTGTAATAAATCAAATGTACTTGTTCTGCATGAAGAAGAGTTTCTGCGGTTGGAGAAGACCTGCTGGTCATCCCCTGTACCCACTTTACATGTTCTCAGCCCAGAGTTCCCTGCTCTGTACCTCTGATCACAACAGCTTAATTTTGGTTTAAATTATAATTAAATGCATTTGGTATTTGTGCATTGCCTTCCCTCGTGATGGATCCAGTAACACAAGGTAATTAATGAGTTGTTTCACTCAGCAGTAGAATGCAGCCACGTCTGGGCTGAAAGTCTGAGTTTAACAACCTGATGCCACCTGAGTGGCTATTCCAGACAGGCACAGAAAGCCACTAAGGAAGAATTTGGAAAGAAACAATGATAAAATATGGAGGACACTGAAAAGAGCTGTCTTTGCCAGCAGTAATAAATCCCAGCTCTCTGGAATTCAAATACTTGGGGTTCAGCTCGTTGCAGTGGGGTGACCTGTCATGAGGACAACAAACCCACCCAAGGTGGGTAGAACACACATTAATGTCCAGTTTAAAACCTCAAATCTGTGACTGAGCTGGTGACAGTTTCAGAGAGAGCCAGCTCTGCCAGGGCAGCAGGGATGGAAGGCAGCCTGCCTCAAACTCCCTGGGCATCAGAGCGTGCCTGTCCTTGCACCCAAGCCACCCTTAGACCCACGGTAGAGAGGGGCTGGATGGATTCCATCCCTCCTACTCATCCATACCTGAGCTCTTCCTCACTGTGCATCACATCACCACTCTTGGGCATTGAGTCCCATCTCTACTCAAGGTACAATGAACACAAGTGACACCACATCTGGGCCTTCTCCACCCTGCTGCCTGATCTCCTCTTCGTTTCACCCCTCCCTGAACAGGCTTTGCTGTTCTCACTTTGGGGTCCACCTCAAGCTGCCCTCATTGCACTCAGCCAATGATTCCAACCCAAACCCAACTCCAGCTTTATTCCCAGGTGGTTTTCATCTGTTCTTCACCTCATCCCCTGCTAGGGTTTACAGCCAGTTCTGCAAGTTGGAGAAGAAGCCATCGACATCTCCTGAGGGCACCAGGTCCCTTCCTAATGGCTTTCATGTCTTCCTGTACCTTTAAATAATTGAAATCTCTTTGTTGCTAAGTACATACAAGCAAGAGGGCACTAAAAGTTTTAAACCTCTCTGGGGACACCAGGACCAGGAAATCTATACAATCCACAAGATGTCCTGCCACCAAAGTACCTTGTCTCCTGAAATGAGACGGAGACTGTGCTGCTCCTTGGAGCCACTCCTGTAGTGGTTATTTCCTCAGGGTGCTTGTCACTACTACAGGAAAGGCATCCTCCCTGATTCATAACAGCATTCTCAAATCTGGTTTAAAAAAAATCACTGCAGCGTAGAGCGTGATGCCTACAAAGTGCTGCTCCAGAGGGAAGTGGCAGCAGGGTGACACAAGGTTCCTGTCAGCCCTACAAAAGCACAGCACGTAGCTACACGGACGTGGCTGGCCCTTGTAGCAACTAGGTTACATTCCTAAAGCATGAGGAACGTGGAGAAGTAAGTCAGATCTTTCTGCCCAGTGAATTTCCCAAGGGAAAGAAGACCTAAAAAGCATTTTTTTTGTCCCATAGAGGAAGGCAGCTCTACAACTGCAAGGGGTGAGGACCTTGCAAACAGGTAAGCTCAGCAATGGGGCAGGTCTGGGTGCTGCGGTAGCTGCTCACCATCAGCCCACCCTGAGCTGCTGAGCAGCAGGAGGCCAGCAAGGCATCGCTCAGAAATCAGATCTAACAGCTCCCCTCAAAGTCCATAACTTCAGAGGTGTGCCTAATTAAATAATCTTTCCATTTCATTTGAAGAGAGTAGAGCACTCTTACAGATCCTGACAGCTCGCTGATGATCCTGAGGAGGTGGGCACACAGTCCCTGGGTTGTAGAGGGACAGGATCAACACCAGAACAGGTGCCTGGACACAGCAGGAACTTGGACAAATGACCCCAGACAACTGCCCTGTGCTTCCTTCACCGATTGCCACTTCCGATCACTAAATCCCTGTGCATCACTCCTGATGTAAATAACCATCCATTTATAACTCCTTGTAATTACCTGCCTATTTCTGCGGCCCGCCTTCACAAGGTAGTCTCTCTGCAATTATAGTTAATTGCTTTGATTGCTACTGCATATTTGAAGAAAGTTCAGAAAAAAATGTATGAGACAGGGTAGTTTAACAAAGAGCCATATGGGGACCAGAACAGAAAGAGTTAACATTTGAAGCTTCTGATTTATTTCTCATTCCTGTCAAAATAAACCCTGAGGATGTGAAAGCCCTTCCACCAACACAAGTCTTGACCATTCCTGTAATAACCCGTGAAAGTTTCTTTGAACACAAGTCCCAAACTGCAGGTGGAGCAGCCCCCGCCAGCCTGGTCCAGGTGTTCTCAGCATCACAGGGATAATGCAGGTTTATGTCCCATTACCTACAGTAACTGCAAATATCCTTTAACCCATAATCATGGGACTCATCTGTGCCCACGCTCTAAATTTCCCAGGCTCTGAGCTCCATCATTTAGCAAATTAGACAAACTCCAGGGACAGCCCTGCCCCTCCAAATCTGAGCAACCACTCCCCATGCCAGAATGTTACCTGCTCTGCCACGGGACTTGAGCCCAGGCTTCCACACGGGACCAGCTGTCCACCAGGAGCCATCAGTGTCCTCGTTTGCCCTCAGTTCATTCCGTGCTCAGGGTGCTGGCAGTGCCCCCCACCCCGCTCCCGGAGCTGCTCCACCTCACAATCCTCAGCCAGCGCGAAGGTCAAGCAGAGCAGAAGCTCCCACCAAGCCACAAATCCTCTGCTCACCTTCCTTCTGAAGGGACATCAATTACTCGGGGCTGTCAGGATGATAAGGCAGCCCGGCCTCCACAATAAGGAGGATATTCCGGCTAATAACTTCCCATTAAGCTCCTCAGAGCTGGATGTTTTCCATGCTTTTTGCAGGGCTGCTGCCAGGGCTTGTTTGCTCTCCTTACCCAGCTAACTCTTGAAGGGATATGGCTTGAGGCACTGCTGTAAAAATCTCTACCACCAGTCCGGCTGGAAATCCCTGGCAGAGCTGGACAGAGAAACCACAGACTCTGAGTTTTTGCTCTGATCCCAGCTTAGCCTTTCTCTTCCAAAAGAAGATGACAGCATTCAACACAGAAGATAGGAACAAAGTTTAAAAAAAAAAAAAGAAATGGAAGAATCCCCTTATCCATCACTTCTGCCCAGTTTATTGCCTGCAAGCACATTCCTAGCATGCTGAAGGGATACCAGGAGAGGATGGCATGTTATATTTCACTTTTTTCTCCCCTTGATGTTCATTAACCTTCAAATGTCCTTCCCCACACACTGAAAGGTGAATGTAGAGGTGAATCTGAAGTTCAGGGTTAGTTTGTGATGCTGACCTGAAGATCCACATTTGCATCCCTTCACTTTTTCAGCACAACCTGCACCTTTCCTTCTCATCCTTCCCAGCAGCTTGTCCTTTTAGAGCCAACAACTCCATCACCACACACAGCAGGATGAGAATGGACCATTCCTTCTTTTCCTAATCCCAGGTGAGCAGTACATCAGGGATGCTCTGGGAACTACCCCAAAGCCCTCCTTGCCCTGCATTTCTCAAGAGTGTAGAACTGGGCTGGTCTTGTGGGGGTTACCTTCACCTCAGGAAATTTGCTTGAGGAAAAAGAAATCTCTGTTCCATTAATGCTTCATAAAAATTTTACAAGGTTTCTGCTAAAGGAAGGAAAACAAACAGAGATGGTGTCGGCACCCAGGCACTCTTAAAATCAAACATTCTTTCTCTAATGCATTTTTTTAAATAGTACCAATCATGAAAGCAATCAAGCACGAAGCCCACAGCTCCCAGTACTTTCATTTCCAGCATGTGAATTCTTTCCAGCTCAGGACATTCACTCCCAGTGCTTCCACACAACCACACGTCCCATAAAGTCTCTAAAGCAGCTGGTGACATGAACACCAAGAACCACCCAGAAAACCAAGGACAGCACATCCTTGACAGAATCCTGATTTTGCTGGAATTCATTAACTTCACTCCACCAGCATCTAGGACTGGAATGGGATCGATGTGCAGGGGTACTGTGATCATTTTCCAAGCACATGGGGATGGGTGAGGGAGGAAGCTCCTGTCTTGCCCTAATAAAGCAGGAAACTTCCCATGCACCACAGCATTAACAACTCCTTCATTAAAATCCAGAGCCTTGGCTGTTTTTCCAGCAGGGAATGGTGCAGCACAGCCAGGATAGTAACGAGAGCTTTGCCATTAAATCTGCAGCTGAGGTCTGGTCCAGGCAGAGACATTTGGAAAGCGGGTACCTGAGTCAGCTCGAGACCTGTCTAATCAGTCTGGGAAAATGTCAAAGGTATTTCTGCACTGTTCACTGGCCAAAAAGACCCAATAATCTCTTTTTCCCCCTTGTTCCTTTGTTTTTCCGAGACCTTCCCTTTCTCTGCAGAAACATTCTGCTGTAAACATACATGGCTCCCAAAAATCAGGCTTCATAAGCTGTATATTAAAAACCAACCCCCCAAAGAAAACTCTGCAACTGAATACAAAACACATTTATTGGAGAGCTGCACAGTGACAGTGATGAGGAGCAAACCCACCCAAAGTAAGGGGGAAAAGAAGTATATAAGGAAAAAAAAATCTGCTGAGAACTCAGGAGGCATTACTTGTCTAAAATCAAATGTGTGTGGATAAAATATACATAAGGCTCATAAATCCACATCATATAGACAGACTCAATGCTAAATATATATTACTTGTTTTGCAAAACTTGAAATTAAAAGCTCTATTTTCATCCATAAATGGCTTTTGCCCTCTTCACCTGCTACAGATTCTGAGAAAGGAACATGTTGTACAACTGCAGTGATTTGGGAAAATCCCCAGGAGATGGGATGGATGCAGGTGATGAAGCCACCAGCATCCCGCCTCTGCAGCCAGATCCTGGCTCTTACTACCTCAAAATCTTATCTCCAGCCTCTATTAAACAAATGTTCATTCCAAGCAGAGGAATTAAACCCTTTAGGCTGGAGCTGCCTTTGGAGGAGGAAAATGCCATTTCCCAGAGCCTGCAACAGCCCAAGAATCCACACTGCACCCCACTATTCACAGCCTGGCTGTGCTCCATTCCCAAGGGAGCAAAAAGCACCTGAGCTGCCAAATAAAGCCAGAGGAGATGGTTACTCCCATCCCTGTCCCCCCTGGAAATTTCACAAAGCTCTCTGTGGATGTCCAAGCTGGGTAAATACATGGGGGGTCTCCCAAAACACACCAGGGATGAGTCAGATCTCAAAACACACTGGGGATAAGTCAGATCAGGGGAGCTGCATTTTCACCTTGTATTTCTCAAACCTCTCTGCAACCCCCAGGCTGCAGCCAGAGCCTCTGAGCATTAGCAAGGAGCAATAGGAGAGAAACCCCCAAGCCTCAGAGAAAAGAAAAAATTGCAATAAAGGCTTTGCTGCCTCCATGGCTGGCTCAGGAGAGGCTGGGAGGCTGGTTAATGGATGTCAGTTCTGTTTCCATTGAAGAAAAGAAAAATCAATGAAGCCTCTTAGGCAGGCAGGGCACAGCCACAGCCCTCGTGCTGCTGTGCCTTCTCCTCACCCACAAACAGAGCTTGGATCCACTATTTCCAGCCCAGGAAGCAGAGCCAAGCAGCCCTATGAGTTCCCAGAGAGGCAGGAGAAACAGGAACATCTGTAACCTAATCCCCCACACTGCCTCTTTCCCTGCAGATGTTCACTCCCATGGGTTTCTGCAGCAATGGCTGTGCTGGAGGTGGGGAAGATCCTCAGCTCAAACTGCCACGTTGGCAGAGACCCCACTGCAGATGCAATTCTAAAGCTAAAATTCTCTTTCCTGCTACTTTTGGGGTTGGATTTTTTATAGTACTCCTGTAGTTTTGCCACACTGACACGAGCAGTGCTTTGCTGGCAGAAGGGACCCGCTCTGGGTGGTCTCTGTAGAGCTGGAGTTGGATTTTTCCCCTTACTGCCTCTGTTTCAGCCTCTCATGCAGAAAAGATGCAGCTCAGACATTTCGTTAGCACTAAAAAGAATACTAATGAACTTGCAGGTTGCTGGGTGAGGCACCTAATGACAAGCCACATGCAGAACTGCTTAGCTGAGTCTCCTGGAAGTTGCAGGGATGAGATTTAAATGGACTCAGGATGCACAAACTCACCAAAAAAAAGCCATTTCTTCCCCTATTTCTGCTTAGTGCAGTACCAGGTGTTTTCTTGCTGCTCCACACCCTCAGGAGGCTCTAACACACCTGATCAATGTTACATATTTTCTATTCTGATCCTGTGACTTGCTCTAAATGCTGGTGTTGGGATTTATCACCTCACCAGCCAAGTTCAGGCATTTGGACCCCATTTCACAGCAAATGGAGAGAGAGAGGCACTGCTAGGACACAATCTGTCCGACCTATTTTAGACACCTGCCTTAGACTGGGATGAATTTCACCCTAAAAATGCCCATTGCTCCCCAGTGACTGCAAAGGGGGACTGGGCAAACACACTCAAACACAGCCATCCATCATCTCAGACACCTGCAGGTACAGGAGCAGGTATCCCAGACTGCTCCTGCTTTTCTAGGCTCCTATGGAAATGCTCATGGATCAAGTTTTTGTCAGAATTTTTGCCAGTTTCTTTGCTTTTTCTGTCTTCCCCCTTAGCCCATGTCCTCCTGTAGTCAACAAGGGACAGGACTCTGGGAGTTGGGCTGGTCTCTCTCTTCCCAACACGTAGTTTGATCAGATACCTAATTTCTGGATGCCACAATTTCTGGATGGATCTAACTGGGAGCACAGAATCACAACATCCATGACAGAATTAAAGCATCCTGGTTTAAGACATGGGTGAAGCAGTCTCTGAGAAGAGCACACTGCTCTTCCAAAGTTAATGTCTTAGACTGAAAAAGCTCTCCTAACCCTTGATGGAGGAGCTCTTCAGCAAACAGCTGCCTGAAAATACAGCTGCAGCATCTTGAGGTAAGGATCAGGGATTTGGAAAAACATGGATGGGGCTCATTTTGGGCAGGAAGCCATGTGTTACCAGAAATAAAAGATAAAGCCCCACATCCCACCCAACGCAAAGTCCTCCACTGAGGAGCTTTGTGCAGCACCAAAAAATCGACTCAAATCTAATATCTCTTGTGCTGGAAAAAGGCTGGATATGGATCCCATTTTCCAAGCTTCCTTGTCTCCAAATAACATACTCTGAAACATTTTTAGCCTTGAGTCCTACTGGGATGGGCTTATTCAATCGTGCTTTTCACCTGCACACCTCTGCCTAGCAATCTTCCCCAATAATTCGTGAAGCCTTTGGCCAATTTTAACTAAATTTGACAGAGGAACAGATGGCTCAAAGACATTAAGTACCTGCAAGTCTAGTGCAGATAGGCAGCCAGGTACAGGAGAGGGACGCTGTGAGTGCCCCACAAAGGGAAAGGCCACAGGAAAATGAGATTCATCCTCATCTGAACCTCAGAGAATCCACTCGGCACAAAGCCTTTCCAAACGTCCTCACCACAGGCAGCAAATCATTGACTCCTACTTGGACTAAAATGAAGTAAACTTATAAGAACCTCGGCTTTATTGGCCTCTGTGCCAGTCAGAGGATGGATTTTGCATATGAAATCAGAGCCTGTGTGACAACTCAGACAAAGGAGAAAAACCAACACGGAAGGAAAGTCAAGTTGCTGCTGGCACCAAGGAACTGCAAAGAAATCTTGCACCAAACCTTCCCTCATCTATCCAAGGGCCTTGGATGCTGCAGGCGGGGTGAGGGGATGACTGATGCAGCAAATTTTGGGTGGTTCCTGCACCAAATTTTTCCTGGCTCCATTCAAGACATTTCTTGCATCAAGGGAGGGCACAAAACACACGATCTCAGCGGCCCCGGGCTCGCCTTGCACGCCAGACACCAGTAATAGAGCCACTCATCTATTTCCCATCAATGTATCTTCTTAATGAAGGAAGATGGCTTTTTAATAAATAAAAGCTTTCACCAAAAATAGCTGCAGGGTCATCTATAATCCCCTGAAAACTTCTAAAGGTCTAAAGTTGGGACGCAAAGCACAGAGCAAGAGTTGGTGGGGGGTGAGGAAATAGGGCAGCCACTCCCAAAGCTTTACAGGCAGAAAGAAATGCAGAATACCTTTTCTGCACACACCTGCCTCACCCTCCCGGCACTAACACCGCATCAAAAGCATTTTGCAAACTAATATTCCCAAATTCCCAGAGCTTAGCAAGTATTTTTGTTTCTATTTCAGTGCAGGAGAGCAGCAAAATGACTTCTCCGGGAAGGGCGAGCTGGTGGCACAGCAAGGATAGAGGAGGCAGCAGCCCCCCGAGCCAAAAACAGGGAGGGATTAGGCACTGAGCCTGGTGGCCACCTCCCCTTTTGTGTCTATCAGCACCATCTCCCCTTCCCTCCAAGTAAAGCAGATTTGTCCACAAAACCAGCTCCGGGTGGTGCAGCCTCGCCCAGCAGGTACAGATGGACTCGCTGAACAAGATGAATCATTTGGCACGTCCCGGTGACCCGGGCGCAACCGCAGAACGGGCTCCTTGCTCAGGGCCCTCTCCAGGGCCTGGCCATCGGGGACAAAAATGAGGGGAGCCTCCAAAACAAGCAGGGCCCCCACATCTGGCCCCTCCAGCTCATCTGCCCCCTCCCCAGCAAGGTCTGGCTTGTTTTCCTCACCGAAGCCCCCTCCCTGCTCTCAGACAAGGTTAATAGGGTAGAGAGAGAGCATCTGTTTATGAGAAGGTTATCAAGTGAAAGGCAGTAACGCAGCCTCCAAACCAGCTTTTCATAGCCTCTTACTTATTATTTAATTTGGCTCCAGTACGTGAAATTAGGCTAATGGCTGTTAAGTGGTTAAGGCACGCACATTGTCCATCTGCCGAGAAGGCTCCAGGCCGTTGTTCTGTTTCAAAGGCTAAGGAGGAAAAATAATACGAGAGTTGCATGCTGTTAGTTTGAGAGCTCATAAATGCATTTTTTCTCCTCTTTCCCTCGCTTTTATATTTCTTTTATCTCTGGTGCTTTGCCTGTTGCAGCATTAGGAACTTCTGGAAAGCGAGTTACTGGCTTTTTTTTTTTTTTTTTTGTCAGTGCTCTTGTGCCTTTTTTGCCTTTATTTTTTTTTTCTAAGCAGAGGGAAGGTTGAACCAGCCCGTTCCAGCAATGCCACAGCCACCAGCTGTTGCAGTCCTCCCATTCAGCTGAGCTCAGTGCAGCATCCTCTATTAGAGAGCAGGAGAATTAAGCACAAAGCCATGAGCCTTTGTCTCTTCTGCTTGACACCAGGACTCGCAGCTTCCCTCCACCAGCACAACATCAGCTCTGCAGTTTTCCTTATGCACAATCTGGAGTGCTCAAACCCTCCCCACCTGCACTCCTTGCTGCATTTAATGAGGAGTTCCACACATTGCATGGAAGACATGTGGTTTCCTACACATTTTAAACCTTCAATGATGCAGTCTCAAGCTGGAGCTCCCTCTTCCCTTGAGTTTTGCACATAACCAGCACCCACATGGATTCTGGGGTGTCTTGTGCAAGAGTTGAGCTCGTCCTGTCATTATTTCAGAGCAATAATGAGGTCTCTCAAGCCTGACTGTTTTCATGTAGGAATGTAACCTCCCTGTAAAACCTGACCAAAACCAGGCAGCCAATTCACAAAAGCCAGCAGGAATGGTGAAGGGGAAAAGGGACACCTGGACCTTTCTACCACGAATCCACAAAGAAGGTGTGAATGACTTTTAGGCAGATGAACTACAGACCTAGTGAGGCTAAACTGCATGTAAAACCTAGCCAAAAATCCTTGGAATCGTGGGATCACAAAATGGTTTGGGTTGGAAGTTTAAAGGTCATCCAATCCCATCCCCTGCCATTGGCAAGGACACCTTCTACTATCCCAGGTTATTCCAAACCCCATCCAACCTAGCCTGGAACACTTTCAGGGCCTCAGCATCCTCACAGGGAAGAATTTCTCCCAATATCCCTTCTAACCCTGCCCTCTGGCAGTGAGAAGCCATTCCCCTTTGTTCCATCAGGCAAGGCAAACTGCTTTACCTGACAGCAGCCCTGGAAAGAGTAGGCTCTGAGGAGGGGAACTGCAGGCAGGAAAGGGAAGAAACCCTTCAGCCACTGAAAAAATAGAAATAAAATAAAAAATAAAAAACAAAAAGAGCCCAAAGCCATCTCTGTCCCCTGTACAGGAGCTGAGAAGGGTTATTTATGGGGACACGAGGAAGGAGAAGGCAGCTGACAAGCAGATCTCATTTCCCTCCATGACTGCAACAACCCCACTTGAAATCCAACTTTATTTCTTCCTCTCCTAGCCAGGAGAAAAAAATAACTGAATGCCACAAACAAAGTCAGCCTTCCATCCTTGTTATCCCCTGATTTTGCCAGAGGTGAGTGGGGTGGTTTCAGACTCACAGCAGGGGAAACAAGCAGCAGTTGGCAGCACCAGGAGAAAAGATTGAAGCATTTACCAACAGCCTTGTCCCCTCACCTCTCCCAAAAGGAGCCCCCAGTGATGCTTTTCCACAGAAACACTTTTCCAGGGTATAGCTGTGGCATCCAGGCTTGCCATCTGCTCCATGTCCCCTGGCTTTATCCCTGTGTCCTGCCTCTCTCACCAGGTACCTGCATGAATTACTCATTCCCACCTGCACCTTTGTTCACAGGGTATATAAATATAAATACATATTTATCTTTTAAAAATCTGTATATATTTTACATTTTTTGCATATAAATGTAGGTATTGATTTACATATTGGGGATTGGCACTAGATTACCTTGAAGATCCCTTCAAGCCTGAGCATTTCTACAATCCCACGATAAACACACACAAATTTGCTCTCTGTGTGTGCCTGTGGCTGACACGTGCAGAACAAACTGTACTCAGGGGATGTTTTGTTATAACACTCAACCCCTAAATTCCCAGCCCTATGCTCATTTTGACACTGCTCTCCTGCTGAACCTGACCCAAAATGCACCATCCAGACGGCGTTTTTGGGGGAAAGATATGAGGCAAACAGGAAATTAAGCTGCTGGTGCTGCCTGACAGGAGGATAAAGCGGCTGTGTTGGAATAACCACCAAATCGAGATGCTCAGCCCATGTCCTGCAGCTCTGCACCTGCTTGTGCTGACAAATAACTGCCCGGCGTGCAGAGCTGTCTGGGATTATGGAAGGGAGCAGGATGCACAGAATGCTGCCCAGATTTGGTCAACCAGTGCAGCAAACTCGTGCTGGTGCAGCAGTTTGCAGGGGGAGAAGTGAGCTGGTGCAATATTTTTGTTTGACACTGGCAGAAGCCCTGCTCCGACACATTTCTCCCTGTTCTGCTGCCAGCGCTGTTAATTCCCGTGGCAGGCTGGCGGGAGCGGTGAAGCGATCCTAGCAGAAGTCTGACACCAGGAGAGTTCTGTGTGAATAGCAGATCCTGCAAATCTGCAGGATAGAGAACATCTGAAAACCAGGTTAAGGGATAAATTCTGACAAGCCCTGACTGGAGAACAGAGTGTTCGTTCAAACACCTGCATGAACTGGGGGATTGTTACAGTTTTCCCTCTAAATGCTGCAGAACAAGGTGATAGAACTACATGGAAAGCCAGAAGGAGGAGGAAATTCAGAATCTCCAACCTGCCCCTAGAGCATGGGGGGGGCTTCCATCTGAATTTGGGGGAAGCTGGCAGGGCAGGGTTTGCAGGAAGCATCCTTCAAGGAGTCCTTCCCATTCCCACACTGCCAGGGAGCATATGCAAGGAAGAGAAGGATTACAGCACTTTGCTTCTGATCATCCATGTTTTGAAGGGGTTTTTTGGCCTTAGTCTCCAGCAATTTTGGCAAGAGGTTTCCCAAGCACTGAGCTGGCAGTTGTAGGAAAGAGGGTGGTTTTATCCGAGACATAAAGATCCAGGGAGATGGTTTTGAACTAAAGCTGATGCAGGAGAAAGACAAAATGGAAATATCCTTGTGGGCACAGCAGCTGCTTCAGAGACAGCAGGGAAAATTTGTGGAGAGGAGGCTGAGCTCAGAGGAGAGTTTTTCCCAGACTGCAGGATGGCAGTATGGAAGGAGGAGACGTGAGGAGGATGGGGTCTATATTTTTCCTCTGTTTCCTTTTAGAAAGGGAAGCTTTGACCCCCTCCTCTCGTCTCAGGGGAACAAGGAAAGAGGATACTCTGCTCACAGCCTGCAGCCTCGCTGGTGGGACGGGAAATTGCTCTGCTCCTGCTGGGATCTGCAGCCCTGGCTGCTATGGGGAGTGATGGATGAAAGGGAGGGAGAGGAGGAGGAAGCTGTGTCTTAAGGCTCTGCAGCAGCAAATGGCCTCAGCGATTAGAACTGAGTGGGCAGCTGTGTATCACTCTGGATTTTCTGCCTGTTTCATCACTAGCAGTGACTCAGGAATATTCTTCATCGCCCTCAAGCGAGGATATGATCATTTTCTGCCACTTGAGATGAAGCTAATTTTACAGCAGCTTAGAGGGAGAGAGATGTCATGTGCTGATTTCTGTTCTGATTTCTGTACTGTCTGTACTATGGCCAGTGCTACAGCACTGCCAGGCCATAGGTGTTGACAGCTGGAAGTTAAACCACCCTGCACCAGGACAGAAAATCCAGGAAAAGGGGTTTGGAGTTGCAGGTTCCAGAAATATGAGAGGAGAAAAGCAGCACAGAATCAAGAATTCCCAGCAAGGAGAAACTGAACAACATCCCTTCTCCAGGCTTATAGAATCCCAAATAGGTTTGGGATGGATGGAACATTAAAGATCATCTTATTTCACCCCTGCCATGGGCAGAGACACCTTCCACTGTCTCAGGCTGCTCCAAGTCCTATCAAACCTGCCTTGGACACTTCTAGGGCTGGGGCAGCTGCAGCTTTTCTGGGCAAAGTATGCAGTTCTGTTCATTAGTAGGAGAATCTCCCTGACTGCCTGAAGGTGTAGAGTCTGCTCCTAGTAGGACAAGTGTTCTGAGCAAGACCAATGGTCACAGGGCAGATCTCAAAGGGCTGAACTCACCACTCTAATCCAACCAGTCCCGGGGACTCCAAATTTACCAAAACCAAATCCTGATGAGCGAGTAGCCCACTTTTCATAGAATCCCAGAATGGTTTGGATTGGAAGCAACCCTAAAGCTCATTTCAATCCAACTCTCTGCCATGGGCAGGGACACCTTCCACTAGACCAGGCTGCTCAAAATGAAAAGCATTTACAGTGCTGGTGCCAAATCACTCCCTTGGCACATCAAATCCTGGGTCTGGCTGAGCTCCCCTCTCATCCTATCAGTGCTCCCCACGGAGCTGGGATGAGATGGCAGCAGAACCAAGCAGCACCACCAGCACTGCAGCTGGACCGCCCGGGCCCCTGGCTGGGAACCAGCCCTTCAACCACATTCTGATGGGTTTTCTTGCTCTCTGCTGAGTCCATTTATTTATTTTTGAGATGCAGAAGCTGCCTTCACACCAGGCCCTCGCCAGGCTCCAGCGCGACGCCGCGGTGTCGCAGCCACCGCCCGCCACGCGGTTCCCTGACAGCCCTGCGTTCAGAGCTAAGTGGCAGTGCTGGCTGCATTTGCAGGGGAAACGGAGCATCACTGCCAGCTTTCAGTGACAAAGGGAGTGTTTATAACAGGCGCGGTGACAGCTGTCCGAATGCCACATTTATTTACAAAACGTTAGTTAAATTACTGACAGTTGGCGCTGCGGAGGGAAGCTGAGAGGAAGAGCTGACATGTCCCCGGCGTGCTCATTCAGCAGCCTCCCTTCCCAGCGTGGGTGGCACAGCTCAGGGCATCACCTGCACATTCTCTCCTTCCCTTCCCACCAAACCCCCAAGGGGATCATCCTGCAATTCCCACTGACCTCCAGAAAGGTGGGTGAAGTTCCTCCGAACAATGCGCGGCCACCAAGCCCACTGTTTTTTCTAGAAGGACCAAGAGGATGCTGATCACCCTGTGATCCCTTCAGTAGTTCAGATTATTTCAGTCAGTGCCACTTGAATGAATGGAGGTCACAGAGAGCACCTCTGGATAGCCAAAAATGTCTGTGTTGCTTTCAGACTCACAGAGGTGCCCGAGGTGAAGGCCCCGTGTCTGCTGAGCAATGTCAACAGTCTGCAAGCTGCTGGCTTGGAACCAGCAAGGAAATTGCAGCTGCCATCCTCCAGGAGACAAGGACAAACAGGAGAAATTTAGGAGCCCAGCTGACATGCACCAGTGAAAGCATCTCCCCTGTCCAACCACCTCCATGACAAAGCAATAACAACCCCAGATGGAATTTTGATTTTCAACTGAAGAATTGTTCAGGCTGGAAAAGACCTCTGAGACCATCAACTCCAACCATTCCCCCAGGCCACCACTCACCCAGGTCCCCAAGGGTCACATGCACATGGCTTTTAAATCCCTCCATGGATGAGGACTTTACCACCACCCTGGGCATCCCATTCCAGTGCTTGAGCCCTTTTGGTAGAGAAATATTCCCTAATATCCAAACTAAACCTCCCCTGGAGAAATTTCAGGCTTTTTCTCTCGTCCTAGTACTCATAACTCATTAGAAGAGACCAACCCCCACATCCTGCCCTCCCACAGAATGCAAGAGAAGGAGGAAATCTTTAATTCCACAAGTCAAGGCCAACACAATACCTTTGGCTCCTTGTGTTTGTAGAGGACTAAATCACATCACTTGCACACACACAATGAGGAACCTCCAAACTGCTGCTATGTTCTGCCCTGACCCCCACACTCTGCAAGTTTGCAGAGCAAACAGGGTCCTGACGTGCCTTGGTCAGATGGAAATCTGGCCTTGGAAAATGTAATTCAAAATAAACTTTGGTCCAAAACAGAACAGCTCTTCCAAATAGTAGTTAGTAATGGCAGGGATGAAGTTTGATGGAAAAATGACCCGAGATGTAAAACAGTTTAGAAGTGAGCAGGGAAAAATTGTGTGTTCAGAAATCCTTTCCTTCTGAGCCTGAATGAAATCAGAATCTCACTATTTCCTATGAAACACTTTTGAACCCCAAATACTGCTTTAGCTTCATCAGAGAACTTCCTGTAACATTTGAGACAATGCTTCACTGAGCTCACAAACTCAGACAAAAGAAAAAAAATACTGTTTTTCCAAGCAAACCCAAACCTGCCCTCTCCCCCACAAGGGAATTCTAAGTCAAATCCTTTCCATTCAAGGTATGTAAGAAAGAAATGGATTGTTTAATAAAAACATCTGGGTTTGAATTAAAAAAAGAAAAATTATTTTCTTATTTAACAAATGATGAAAGTCTGAAATTTTTGCGTGAAAGGAGGAGCTGGTGCTCTCCCAGCTCCTGCTGAATAGTAATGGAAGAAAAAGGACTTGGAAAATACTTCCTTGAATTTTCACCTCAGTCACCCTTCCTTTGAGCTCATCAAGAGCTTTCTACTGGACTGTAAGAGAGAAAAAAGGAATGCAAGATAATTAAAAGTTATCTTTATGGTTTTCAAAGTTATTTAAGGAATAAAGCCCCACACATATAATTGACTAAATTTGGAGGACTGAAGGAAAAGAACCCAAATATGCCATCAAATATTAGTGCTGTGCCTATCTATAGATCCAAAGTATCTTGAGATTTGGCAGTGTCTCTGAGCCTGGAGCTGCCCTGCTCTCCTTTCATACCTTTGAGAATTTGCTTTTCTCAACAGCTTCCTCTCATGCTTCTTATTAGAGATGTGTAAAAACCGTGAGGCTGAAAAACACACTGGTTTTGCTGAACTGAGGATGTGAAGCTGCAAAAATAATGATCCCACCATGACAAAAAAAAGGGGAAAAGAGACTCAAAAATCCCAAGTAATGAATGTTTGGATCATGGCCGGGGCTCTACATGTGTTTGATAAAACAGACACAGGTGTCAGAGCCATTTATGGCTGCAGGCACAGAGCCGGTCAAAATCTCCCATCTCTGGGAAAAAAATCCTGTGATATTTCACCAGCTGCTCGTGTTGGAAGGTGGTTTTATCCCTTATTTACTCTGTCCTCATTGACATGCAGAGCTGGACTCACTCATCTCCTGTCTGACCCTTGGTGTCCTTTCCTATTCAGCACCATCCCCAAAGGTGTCCCCACCTTCAGACCAGGCTCAGCTCTCCAGACCTTGTCTCAATTCTCTCCCTGGCTTTTCCAGGGGAGAGTCCAGCTGCAAAGTCAAGTTTGCCTGCAGATTTTCCATACCCACCCATCTGCCTCCTCACTTTGCACATAAAATAAGGATGCTTCCCAGCGTGACTGTGTGGTGACAGCCAACACCACTCCCCGGCAGCTGAAGAATCCTTATTTAAACCAGGATTTTTAATATCCTCATGATGGAGATGCTGTTGGTGGTTCAGCAGACGCTGCAGCAACCAGACAGCCAAGCCTGAGCCTCAGACTTGGCTCCTTCACAGCCTTGCACCTCCGAGAACTGAACCCAAGGAGAGCAGAAGGTATTTCCCACTTGTTTTGCAAAGGTGCCACATGCAACAACGAGCAAACCCCGAGGAGAAGGAATTCCACATTGCTATTCCACACACAACCCATTAGCAGTCTGCATATTATAGCAAGAGTGAAATGCTGTCTTCCAACCCGATCCCCAGTCCATTACAGTTGGGATAAAGACTCGTGGTGACATTAATGAGCACTGGATCAGCCCCTTTGCTGGCATAAATCTCTCTGTCGCATCGGTGGGATTGCATTTTCCCCATTTGCCTGTTTGTTTGGCTCTGGATTCTCATTACAATTTCTATTAGCCCAGGCTCCTACTGATGTGGTTGTAGATTAGTTCCTTCCTGATTCTTTCCTCTGAAGGAAAATAAGGGTGTCTGAGTTCAAAGTGGCAGGTTTTGGCAGGTCTGGAGGGAAGAAAACAACTCTGTCGGATCAAGGGGAGGATTTTTCCAATGACACAAATTTGAGTTACTCCAGTGAAGCCAACAGAAGAGACAAACACTTGGGCAAGCTGAAGATGACCCACATGTCCATCCCACCTCTGTTAACACACCTGAGCTGCCAGTTCAGCGCTGCAGTGCCAGCAGCAGAGTGGCCCAAAGGGCTCTGCCAAGGTGGCATTGGGACAGCACATCAGGACAGCCAAAGGCCAGAGGTGAGGCCAGGTGCCATCCCTTGGACTGGCACCCACAAGTGCTCAGGCTCAAGGCCTACACCAGCTCATGGCTCTGGTGAGGCAGCTTCAGAGCAGACTTTGGGGCTATGAGCTGCCCCACAGAGGCATTGCTTTCCCAGAGCCCAATATCCCTGATTTTACTCCAGCTTCCACCTAATCACCCACCTCCCAGCAGCTCTGCAGTACACCAGCCACACACCAGGTACCCCCAAAATGACAATTCCCTGGCATATCCAACCAAATAAAGCTCCCAGTCCTCTCTTCAAACCCCAAGCAAGGACAGGACATGTGTGGACACCTTTGGTGCTCTCCAGTAGGGCACTTTTAGCATTTTCCTTGCAGAGGGATGAATCCTGCCACAAAGAGACTGCCACGCAAGCAGATGACTCACGGAGCAGAGAAAGGAAGCGTTGCAATTGCTGTGCACGAATCAAGACATTTATAGGACCTGGGAGGGCACCTAACGTCACACGAGGAGCTGAGGGCAGGGCTGACAACTGAAAATCCATTCCCTAAGCCTGCCTTAGCCACTAGAAACACCACCCCAGCACCCCTCCACTGGCCACCTTTGGGGCTGCTCTGGCCTCCCTTCCCCACCCCAAGGTAAAGTCTGTTTGGCTTGAGCCTTCCCAGATGTGAGATGCTTAAGCCAGGATGGAGATGACAGCTCCACAAAAGCCACTTGTCCCCTAGGAGACCCCAGCTCCAGTGAACCAGAGGCAGCAGCTCTACCAGGAAAGCTATAAAGGGAAACCCTCCTCTGGCACAGCAATCAGGAGCTTGTCTCATCTCAGATGGAAATTGCACTCAGGGAAAAAAAAAAAAATAAAAAAAAAAAAAAAAAAAAAAAAGAATAATCCATGCATATGACAATTTTTTTTTTCACCACTTTAAGCTGATTCCATCTCTGAGATGGGAGAGAGGTGGCAGAGATTTGCTGACATGTCACTTTAGTAATAAACTCCTCTTTCAGAAACGTGCCATTGCCAGCAAAGCGATCGGCTCGGGAGCTACAAACCCTTCACGTGGGGCTCCTGCAGCCTCTCCCATGGGCATCCCCAGGAATGGGCACAAAACCCTGACCAGAAAGGAGAACCCAGCAATAATGGGAAGAGGAGAGAGCCAGGGGTGACGTGACACCATGAGGGATGCAGGAGAACATGCTCTGCTCCTTCCACACCTTAATACAGGAGGGGTCACTACAGCCCTGCATTTATTCCCTAAACCTCAGGATGAAAAGGAGAGAGGTTTGAAAGGAGAAGGGCAAAGGTGGTGGATACTGGAGAATTGGAGGAATTAACTTGGGTTAAGATATGAGTGTGCAGCTTAGCTCCATCCTCACCCCATTCCCACAGGACTGCTGGAAGCTGCTCCCAGCCCATCCCAGGTGCTCTGAATTCCTTTGCTGCTCAGGAACTGAGAAAAACAAAGGTGTGACACCTTGGCCTCTGCAAGCCCCAGCTATATCCCCCACGTTGAGCTTGGGAAGTAGGCAGGGAGTTGGGAAGTAGGTAGGCAAGCAATGAGGAGTCTCTGAAATAAATAACTGCAGCAGGATGAAAACTACCAGGTACTGGGCTTGGAGACCATGGGAATGGGATGACTTTTCCACAGGTCTGAGCCCTGGAGGAGCAGATGAGCACTGATCTGGAAATAAGGAATGTGGTGATTGGGCAGGGAAGGGCAGGAGATGGGAATACCTGACTTGGGTGTTCTGAGCTGGTGGGACAGGGTGGACAAGCAGCACTCCCTCAGCAGGGACACTGCAGCTCACAGTGGGAGTGGGAGCCTGGAGCAAAATGGACACAGAGCTGGGCAGACACCAGAGGAGGTTTAGCAATCAGGGCTGGTCCCTTCCATCATCATCATCATCATCCTCTGCCCTGTCTGGCTTTTGTTGCTCACACCAGGAGTCTAGCCCAGTTCTGAGCCCTGCTCTCTGAGCCCCCATGACTCACCCAAGGCTTTCCCAGGCACAGACAGCCTGGAATGGGTTCCCCTGCTCTCCTCCCCCCCCAGGATTTCTGCACTCATTGACTGCAAACCACAAAGGCAGTTGCCCAAAACCTCAGCAAGAATCCCTTAAACCCTGGCAGGAACAGCACTGGAGGAGACAGAGGCTCCCCCAGGACCTGGGTGCTGGAACACACCCCATTTACCCACTGGACACCACTCTTATTTTTCTATTACACAATAAAAACACAGCATGGCAAATTCCTGTGAGTAAAGGAGAAAAGATGGGGCAGCAAAGAATCACAGAAAACAGACCCATCTCTAAAAAATAGTCTTTTCTGCTTAGCAAACAAGCACTTTCTGTTTGCACCCATCAAACAAGCATGCTTGATTTTGTTTTGTTTCACAGCCAAGCCATCATTTCTCCAAAATTATTTCAAGAGCACAACAGGGGCCAAATAAATTTGCAAAACAGGCTTAGGTAAAGAATGACAGGGCTCAGTGGCAAAGCTCACAGCCCTTTTCAAAGCTTGAGTGGAAACCACGGGAAACATCAGGGTTAAAAAAAGCTTTGCCTCATGTTTAACTCAAATTTGACTTTTAGTGTTGGAATCAAAGAGGGGAACAAATGAAGGCATTGCATCACCCTGCCAAGGGAACCAGAGGAGATGGAGAGAGGAGCACAGGCAGGTTTGGGGACACCATGCAGGCGCCTGTGCTGCTGATGGGAACGTCAGAGCCTCGCCATGGGAAGTGCTGACTGGTGCCAATTAAAGTGAAATCATAATCAAGCCATTTGTTTTGGGGCCCAGAGAGCTGCTCCAAAGGTCTCAGCAATGCCTGGACTCGGTTCAAGCACTGCATAGAAGTTCAGGATGGAAGTTCAGCTCCTCTCCAGCATGAGCTGCTCGCTGCTGGTGAGGGCAGAGCTGTCTGGATGTGGTGGGAGGGGAGGAAGATCAGCCTCATCCTCACTATCTGTGCTTGGGGACACAAGGAAGGACAGAAAACTCTGACCTTCACCTGCACACAATTCCTCATTGTAACCCCAAAGGCAGGACCAACACATCCATCAGTAAAAACACTGCTGGACACAATACCTGCAGGCTCTGCTGCATCCAGGAGTAAATCCTACCCCTCCCATCCCAGGCAGCAGCTCCAACCCAATATCTAAGCTTGATTTAAATTTAATACAGTGATCTAAAGTGCTGGTACCCACTACATGCCTGTACCCTCCAGCAGAAACATCACGAGATAGAAGGAAATATCTGAACATCACCAATGTCTCTGGTCCTAAACTGATTCCTTACAGATGATTGTACAGAGCAAAGTCTTTACAACAGAGAAGTCCCCTTGCAGCTTTCAATCCAGCTTTTTTTCCCAGCACTGAATTCACTCTGCTTGGAGGGACAGAGCTGAAAAAGCCTCTTGGCAGGGCTCTGCTGCTCAACAGCAGCTCGGGCTCCTCAGCACCTGCCACCCCAATAAAATAACCTATTTCCAAATAGTTCAGAGGTCAAAGCCTCTCCCTTGGGAAGAGGGGGGAAAAGGACTTTCCAAGTGCTCCAGAGAAACAGCAACTTCTGCTGTTTTCAGCTTGCTCTTCCCTTTTGGCATCTGTGAAACACCAAGAAGAGACCTCTAGAAACATCTCTCCTTCCAAATCCTTGGCTGCAGCTCCCTGTCCTCCTACCTTGCATGGAAATGAGTGGGATTGGATTAGACCTGATTTTTTTCCTTTTCCCTCACTGCCACCCATGTAGGGCTGGGCAGGAGGTGGCCAGGAGCATCGCTGGGGTCTGGCAGAGCCTTTGTAGCAGCATTGCTATTCTGCACAAGTTAACTCCTCCACAACAGATCGATTGGCACGCCGGGCTGGGAGGGGAGCAGGCAGGAAGATTCATGCTTCCTTGATTTCCTCTGGTTTTCACATCTCTGCTGCTCCCAGCTCCTGCCACAGCACAACACAACTGGGACTGACTGGAGGATGCAGCAATGTCCCACTGCCTGCTGAGCCAACTGCTCCCACCCCAAAGCAGCAGAAAAACACCTCCAAATGCCCAGCAAAACCACATTGCTGCACCTCTGTCACCACAGCAGAGCACCCAGTCCTGCAGGAATGTCATCAGCACAGTGGGAACTTTTGGGATGTGCACAGGCTGCACATCCCAAAGCCCTCGTGCCCCTCTCCTAGGGCACACCTGTATTGATGAGGCATCAATCGAGGGACATGGACATCCCTTGCCACCAGAGCAGCTCCCAGCTCTACTGGGATAAACCTATGGCAGCTCTGGGATGATGGCACGTTGCTGTCCTCCCTTCCCAGAGCCACCTCCTAGGGCAGGATTTGTCCCCCTTCCCATGAAGCCTCCCTGACAGAAGAGTCCCTCCTGCTGACTCACCCAAGCTTCCCTTTGTTCTCCTTCAACACCAGCGACCACCCAGTGCCAGGGCAGAGCACTTCCATCAATGCTGTGGAACAAGATCCCTGCTCTGTGCCCAAAACCCTGTGCAGGCCCTCACCAGAGCCTCTTCCCATAAGTTTGCAGAGCATCCACCCCTCGTGTGTTTCACTGCCCAGACCCCCAGTAACCAAACCCCTCCCTCTTCGATAGCAGCATCTGGAGGATTTTTGGCACTTGGGAGAACACAGCAATTCAGGAAAGAAAAGGAGCTACTACTTTTTTAAGCCAAGCTCAAATTCCTAAGCAAGACACTCCATCCTCCACCCTCTGCCACCCGTTTTCCAGCCTCTTCACCCAGTCGTGCCATGACGCAAGACAAATCCAGAGGAATGGTCACAAACACAGCTCCCACCCTCCCCCCAGCACTCAGGGGCTGCGGGGGGACACAAAATTCGGCTGCAAACAACTGAGTTGCAGGAAAATTCCTGCTGAAATTCCTCACAGGGCTTTTTTCTTTTATTTTTCTGCCCTGGCTTGGCCCCTCTGCACTGGCTGGCGTAAAGCAGCAGCAAAGTGTCACTGCACACACCCAGCTGGCCCCGCAGATGTTGGTGTCACCTACTCAACGCTCCGGAGGAGCAAAGTCGCTCCCGAGCACGCCGGAGTTGCAAGCGCCGCTTCCCAGAGCTGCAATTAAAACCTGGCTTTTGATTTTTAATGTCCCTATCAAACATCCTCTGGGATGACTGCGCCCATCTGCTGTGAGGACAGGGATTAGTGTCTGGGCATAAGATGTCCCAGAAATTATTCTGAGCAAAACTACGGATTCCTCGGCAGCCCCTGAACCCCTCGGATCGCTGCTGCAGGAGACAGGACCCTGGTGCAACGCCCAGCCCCCATCTCTCCCCTTCCTAGGGAGGGAATGATGCCAGGGAGCAGCAACCCCTTGCCTCTGGAGCAAGGGGATTTTTAAGGAGAGGAGCATCCACCTGCCTGGAGCCAGCCCCATCTCGCACTTCCCTATTCCAGCAGGTCTGGACCTGAGAGAAAGGCACAAAGCCACACCAGGGGGTCAGTAACTGGCCCTTTCCCCAGGCTGGGGCGGTCTGACATGGATGAAGACACCCCGGGCACTGCACTCCGGCAGCACAGCAGGATTTACCTGCACTGAACGCAGCCGGAGTGCCCGAGCCATGGAACCTACAGCAACAATTGAGCCCCTGCCTCGTACTGCTGTGGGGCAGGATGCCAAAAGGGAATCACATTCCCTTATTTTTCATCCCCCAGTAACTTTCCCAAAGACAACTGGGAGGGCTGAGCCCGAGCCCAGTCCCCTGGCACGTCAATCTCTCAGTTCGCTGCCCGGTACAGCCAGCCGGCACGGCGCATCCCCCGCAGGGAAACTGAGTCACGTCCCCAAAGTCACCAGGCGAGCAGGACCCCCGGCCCCCCAAGCCCCCGGCCCAGCTGCTCCTACCTGAGCGTGGCGCTCTCCCCTTGCCGCACTGTCACGTTGTCCATGGCTTTGGGGAAGGTGGCATCTCCGCTGCGCACGGGCACTCCTGCGGGCACAAGGAAGAGCAGCCTGAGACAGAGGACGACCAGGCACCTCCAGGGCAGGGCCAAGCACCCACCGACCCCCATCCTGGGCAGCGGGGACTTTTCCAACAGGCAAAAAACACACCCGACAAGGCGAAAAGGGGGAAGGGGTGGGTGGAGAGGAGGGATGGGGGGGAGCAAAACCACCGGGGCGAGCGCTGCGGAGCTCCACGGAGATCAGGAGAGCCCCCGGCAAGGCTGGCTGCGAGCGCTGAGCCTGCCGAGCGGCATCGGAGGGAGTCCCGCTGTCCTCGGGCGAGGGAGGAGGACGGGAGGGCCGGGGGGAGGAGGAGGAAGAGGAGGAGGAGAAGTGGCAAAGGTGCTGGGCGAGCCGGTTCTTCGGGCAGCAGTCCGAGGCTCACTTGGGCGAGGATGCGCCGGGGGGGCCCGGCTGTACCCCAGTCCCGCACGCTTGTCCCGAGGCGGGGGCAGTCCAAAAACCAGTAAAAACCCCAAAAAACACCCCCGAGGCGAGCTAGCAAAGGTGTCCAGGCGCAAGAAGGCACAGCGGGCAAAAGCCTTCGGGATGCCCTGCAGCTCCTCTCCTCCCGCCCCGCTGCCGGGGGGCTGATCCAGGATGCCGGGATGCAGGATGGGGATGAGAGGACGGCGGGATGCAGAATGCGGGGATGTCAGGGCTGCCGGAGCCCCTGGCTGGCCTCAGCGGCGGGCGGGAGGGGCGCGGGGGGGGGCGGCGGCAGCACCCCGGCCCCGGCCCGCAGCATCCCCGGGGTTGTCATGGCAGCGGCTCCAGCGCTGCCCGGCTCTCGGCTCCCGCACGGCCCGAGCCCCGCACACGGGCGGGCGGTGCGGGGCGGGATGCGCAGGAGGACACGCACATTAACCCCCGCCGCGCCGCGCTCTTCAGGAGGGGATGGCAAGACCCCCCGCTTTTGTCCTCTCTTCCCCCTGCGCTTACCTGCGTCCCGCAGCCAGCGCCGCACAACTCCCCCCTTTGCCCTCCTCTACCTCTGCACCTTCCCCATCCCAGGCGGCAAAGTCGCTGTGCAGGAGGGGAAACTGAGGCACGGGTAATATCCCCCCCCTTTTCCCCCCAAGCCAGGTGATGATGAGGAGAGACAGGAGCGTGTCCTCCTGGTCCCCTGCACCTCACAGACACAGCGTGAGCTTAAGTGGCAAATTCCTCCCCAACCGCAAGCACGGTCCCCGCGTACTTTTTATCAGCTCATAATTTAACAAATATCACATTTGCTTATGCCGAGTAATTCCTCCTTCCCTCCGCTAGTGGCTAAACACATTAATATTTCCAGGCACAGTTCCATGCTGGTAAAAAGGTGCCGGGGAGCATCCTCAGAGCAGAGTCCTGGAGGCAGCAGTCACACTATAATTTTTGGGGTGCTGCACCCCTCAAATCCCTCAGCTGCCACAGCCCAGCCCTAGGGAAAACCGGGTATCCCCCCTTGCTGTGCTCAGTGACTTCCCTGCTTTGCCTTATCCAAAAATCCACCCTCCATTCCCCCACCATGTGCTCCGCAGGTTTTGCACGGCACCAACGTGGGGTGATTTTTTTTGTTGTTGTTTTTGAGTTCGCTGCTGGCAACCTGAGCTGGACTCAAACTGGTGACCTAGATGTGAAAGGATCCATAGCCCGTTACTAATCCCTGGAGTCTCCGAATCCCCTGTAAACTACTGCTTAATTCACTAACTGTGCTATTTAATCTCTAAAACATTATGAGCTGTGCCGGGCAGGCAGAGGAAACACTCCATCAAATAAAGCTTTATTATTATTGTGCATGCTGACTGGTCATACGAGAAGGGGATTGCTCTGCAAGTCTCTCTACTTTTTCCTTGTCTGAAGGTTCTCTGCTCCTTGAATTTAGCGCTGGTGGGACGTGCTGCCTCGAGCCCTGTGTTTTCCCAGAGGAAACGCAGCTTTCCCCAGCTCTTGGCAGAAGGACTTGAATCCCTGCAGTGAACTCGGCTGTCAGAGCTCGTAGGGGAGGGGGGAACGCTGCATTCAGCAGATTTTTGGGGCCACAAATTACGTGGGAGGGGTCTCTGAAACCTCACTGCATAAAGAGAGACCGTCAGAGGCAGGGGAAAAGATTCTGTCCAGGGTTGTGTCATTGCACCGGGGTGTACAAGACAGCAAGGAATAAAACACACCAATCCTGCTGATTGCTGCAGCATCCAGGCACCCCGGCAGGATGGGGGCCCCGCTGGGATACCTGCAGGACCATCACACATGAGCTCGCTCTTTGTGGGGCCGCTCCTTTGAATGGGCAGAGACCAACTCCTGTGTCAGCAAAACCAGAGGGATTCCAATAACCACAGCCAGTTAACCTTCTAACACGGAATTCAGCCTCGGATCGCCAGGAGCATCTTAAATTACGAGCAAAAAAACACCTCCCTGCACTGAAAGCATGCGAGGCTGGGGCAGATGGGACCTGCAGAGCTGTTTCAGCCCTTGCCAGGGCTGAATTTGGCCCACTGTTAGTAGATCATCAGCAGCATTGTTTGAAAATCCCAAGGAATTTATATCCAATATGCTCCTGCATACTAAAGCCCGGCAGAATCCCTGGTCTCCCTCCCTCTCTTGCATACATACAATGTACATATAAATCAGCCTGTCACAGCTCGTCTCTTTTCTGACAGCTGTAATTGCTTCGGACTATAAAAATATCTATAGACAATAAACACAGCGCGGGAAAACAGCAAAGAGAAAACCAAATCAAGGTTCCTTTAAATAATTCAGTTGCTCCAGCAGCAGTGGAGCCAGCAACTGAGTCCAGCTGTGAAGGTTCAGCAGCGAGAGAAAGAGAGCTTTGTAGCCTCCTCTGGGGATGAGAGAGTCTTTTTTCCTTCATTGGGTTTTGACCAGAGCAGCAGCAGAGTTTGCTGCACATGGGCTGAGCCCATCTGAGCACCAAACAGCCTCTCGCTTTCAGCTTCTTCCCTTTCTTCCTACTCAGGTAAAAGTCTTGTGTAGGTTTTTTTTTTCCTCATTGTGAGCAACAGGCAGGAGACAAACAGAACGAGCCAAGCGCGGCACACTAGAGGTGTATCTTTATCTCTGCATCCATCTCACTGCTCTCCTCTCCAGCAAGGCTAAAGGCCCCCCTCTCCTGGCAGAGACCACAAACAGGGCAGCAGAAGCAGCAAGGGCTGGACCAGGTGGGAAGTGATGCAGCGGTAAGGATGGAGCCAGGGGAAGGATTTTCGCCGTGGCAGATGGAGGGGAGGTTGCTGAAAGCCTGGATGGAGAAGGGGTTAGAAGGAGCAAGACCCCATGGGTTTGCTTCCCAGAGGAGCATCTCTATCGATAGCTGGGGAGGAGGCAGAAGCAGAAGCAGGGAGTGAATCAATCCCAAAAATGTCCCCCAGGGAAGAATGATGGCATTTGGATGGCTGCAAGGGACCCCGACTCCTTCTGCAAGGACCCTCCCAGCAAACACTGCAAAACCAGGCCCTAAGCAGCTAATCTGAAGATCTGAGTGCTCCCAAAGGCCGATCATCAGATGCAAATTTGCAGTTCAAGTTCCTCTATTAAAAGAAACGACAACATTGCTGCATTTTTTTCCTGCTTCCTCCGAAGCATGCAGCACGACTCTATTTTATTGTAGCTGCTTGCAGGTCCCAGTTAAAGATCCTCCCATCCTACAGACCTGCCTGCAAACCTATATCCATACAGTCCTACACCTCCCCACACCAATGGATTTAATTCCTGGAGAACAAAAAACTACTTCCAATAAGTAGGTCATAGCAAGGCAATTCGTACAGCCAGATTTTCCTTTTAATTTCTTTTTTCCCTTTTCAGGGAGTTGATAGATGGCAATCTATAGCCCCAAAGTGGAAATTTATTTTTAATCTGAAATGGCCAAATATGATCAGAAACATAATTTATGCTCGAGACACTCTTGTTCTTTCCAAATGAAAACACGATTTTATAACGCCAGCCATGCTATCACATACCACATTATTCTTCAATAAGCTCCGAGTTGCACAAAAAGTGCTTAATTTCTTTGGCATTAGTCAGGTGAATGACACACGAGTCCAGAGGAGCTTTTCCTGAATAACTGCTGAGCCTCCCGTGTCTACATCCATTCACCGAAGCCACAAAGGCTCCAGCTCGCTCACTGCCTCATTTATGCCCTCGTTAACGGTGGCCCCAATTAAAGAACAATGATTGGGAGCCTTACTTGGCCGGAGCCGTTTTGAGCCCTTCTCGCCCCAAAGGCATTCCCACTCCGAGCTGGAGAAATCGCCTGTTCAGGGCTGTTTCTAGGGCAGAATTTGGAATGCAGGCAGCATCCTCATGGGCGCTCAGCCCTCAATCCCTCTCAGGCAGGGAATCCCAGCACCCTCTTCACGGTGTTTAAAAGCAACGCAGGAGACCCCATTAATCCCTGCTAGAGATGCTGTTAATATTTAACTGCAGTTTAGATAAACTTACAGTACCCATCCTATTAAATTTAAATAAAATGTGCTTTTGGGAGCCTTCCCCTAAAGCCACGCTGCCCTGCTCTGCCTGCACTTTGCACCAAGCTCCTCGCAGTAAAATAAAGAACATTTTGTTTGCCCTTTAAAACGCTGCTGGGCTCAGGTTTGTCGCTTGCTCTCATCGTGCTCAGGGACTTCGGAATTCTCAAGCACGAATTAACTCCTTCCAGGGCACCCCGGGCTGAGCTGCAAAGCCACAGCCAAGGGGCTGCAGGAGCAGGTGCCAAAAAGGCAAATCTGTCCCAAACCAATGCTGCAAACCCAGCACAGGAATGATCTCCCTGCACCATCTCACCAGATAACCCTAAGCACACTCCTATAGGAGAAGGAAAGCCAAAACGCCCCACACAGCACTGCCAGCCCTCACACACAGGAGGATACTCAAAATTGCATCACTGGCAGTGTTCAAAGCCAGGTTGGACAGGGCTGGGAGCAACCTGGGCTGGTGGAAGCTGTCCCTGCTCATGGCAGGGGTGGGACTGGATGAGCTTTAAGGTCCCCTCCAAACCAAACTATCCTGGGATTCTTTGTACATTCTAGAGGGGGCCAGGCAGTGCTGCAGCTGGTATATAAAAGCAGGAGGATGCAGAGCAGCCCTCAAGGCCTCACTTTTCCCTTTGGATTAGCCCTTTCCCCCTTTCACCCCTCCATGTCTGGGCCTTTCACAGCAGCCAGGCACACACATTTATGAAGTGACACCTCTGCAGACTCCATATTAAACATCGATGCAGATAGTCAAAAAACTGATCAAAGAACTACCAAGCCACACTGGCAGAGTGAGAATTATGGACTGGGATTGATCCTTGGGACAAATCAATATTGATTTTATATAAATCTGTTTCTCGTGGCTTCCTTGTGAGATTATGGGGTCGTATGAACACCCTGAAGCTTTCTTTGATCCAGACTCTGCATCCCCAGCAGTGTTTGATTAGCATGGCTCAGGTGCCAGGGACAGTGATGACGTGGGATAAAGCCATGCCATTAGCCATTTAATGGCATTTGATATGTGTGTGACATTAACCCAGAGCTCTACGACTCAATCCCTGCAGCCAGTGAAAAGGGGAAAAAGCTGAATAAGCTGAAAAGCAAAGCCAGACACTCCTCAGGTCTCACCATTGGATATTTGGGAGCTCAGCACAGCTCCCTTAAATGTGAAAACACAAGGTTCTGTCCCCTCTGCCCACAGTCTGGGGGCTCTGTGCTGGATAACTGTTTGGAAAAACAGCTCCAAGAGTTGCTGTGCCTTCTCCTGGGATGGGCCCAAGGCAAACACACTGAGCCAAGCCTTTCCCAGCCCATCTGGATATCACACACATCCTCCACTGCAGGGAGCAGCAAAAAGCCTGGCTGGTTCACCCCCTCCAGCTCATTTTCCCCCAAACCCTTCTGAACAGAAAACTGCTCAGGGGAAGCAGACAACAGGGGAAGGAGCACATACCTCAGTTTAGACAACCACATGCAACAAAAAGCAAATACTAAGAGCAGAGCCCCTAAAATCCCTCTTTTAAAAGCACTGTGTGTGCTCAGCTGTGCTGAGTGAAAGCCCAGCCCACTTCCAGGTTCTGCATCCTTGGAATCAGCCTCTCCTGGAGCCACTGGTTTCCCTATTGCCTGCACATGCCTCCAGACTGGGATCAGTCAACTCCAAACCGAGATTGCCTTTCTAAGTCCCACCAGCCACTGCCCAAAATGGGCTTTTTCCCATTTCCACCTCAAACCAGCACCTTTGCAGCACCCATCTTTTGCCAGCCTGCTTCCCTGAAGTTGCCAAATTGCTCGAGTACATTCCTTGGGAAAAAAGTCCAGGCTTGTTGCTGTCTGCCTGCATCAATTTGAGTTTTGCCACTGGTCCTCTGACCCTCACGGCTCTTTGCATCCAAGAATAATATTAATAATAGTCATGCCATTAAGCAAGATGCTTGGTTTGAATCTGAAGATTTTGAGAAATGATCTCATAAATTTAATTCCCGGGGTACCATCTTTGAGCGTTAACAGGCACAGTCGCCTCTGAATTCTGGGAAATGAGCATAATTACATGGAGATCGACAAGGCACAAATGCCAAGAATTCTGTTAACCTTTAATACTGCAAAAAAACTCTCCCCTTGTAATTATCTCTTTCCTTTGTCTTAAATGTTACTGATGAATATTTAGTGGGATAAGCAAATAAAAGGAGGCTGAGGGGTGCAAGGAGGTGCAGTTCTCTGTGGGATAAGTCTGAAAACCTCACAGAATCATTGTGGGTCAGGGTAGGATGGGAGCCCAAGTCACAAAACTCCTCCATGGGACAATGACACGCCCGTGGTGACACACAGCCATGACAGAGCCAGCAGAGGGGAGTCTGAATTACACCAAAATCCAGATTAACTCCCAGCACTGCTGCAAATGCACCTTCACCCAGGTCCTTGAAGAGTGACCCCACAGTCCCCAGTGGGACAGGTTCAGGTGCCCTCTCTCCAAACAGAACTTTGTCTGGGAATAAAACTTCCTGGGTAAAAAACACATCACCTTTCAAACACATCCTCCCTAGGGCTGCAAATGGCACTGCCCTCTTGCTGCACATGGAGCCTGATGGAAAGAAGATTTTCTCCCGGTGTGAACTGCATTAATATCTGTCAGAGCTCTGGCATTTCTGTCTATAATGATGAAAAATATGTGCTGAGAATGCGGGGTGCTCCCAGCATCGCCTCCCTCCCCATGAAGTGAAATTAGAAGCAGCTGCTCCTGCTCCTGTCCTCTTTGCAGCCCTACAACATTATCTCTGGAAGCTGATTATTTGGGAGACAGCGTGGGGATAAGGGAGCCCTGTGACCTATCTGTGTTCCAGCAGAGCTGTGCTGCAGACAGGGCTCAGCTCTCCCCTCCCCAGAGCTGGAGACTGGTGGAAAGGTCACTCTCCTCTCTTAATGTCGTGTCAGAGCCACTGCTGAGGGAACAAGGGAAACAAAAAGGCACATCTCCCCCCCTGGATGGAGAAAATCCAGCTCTGTCCTGGGAGGAGTGTGCCAGCAGGAGGTGCTTGGGCTGTAACCACCTGCAACACCAAATGCTTTTGGAGTGCTGTCCAGGAGCTCTGGAGAGGTGGAAGGAGCTTCCTCCTGGATTTGAAGATGCTGCTCTCAACCACATCCCAACCAGCAGCTGGACCTGCTGATTTGGATGGGCAAGGATGCAGTGAATCCTGTGCATTGCAGCACAGCCCTGTGCTTGTCCCAAAATGCTGAAGGCATGGGGGAACAGAGGATATCCCACCCATGAGTGTGCCAATCCCAGATCCCAAATGAGCCTATACTTTCCAAGCCATTGAGGTTGGGAGCTGGTCCAACCCAGAAGCCCCAGAGTGCCACCAGAGAGGCTAGGTGTCACAGGAGAGCCTGGAGCAGTCACAGAGCAAACTCTGCTTCCAGCCTCAAGGCCAAGCATTTACATACTCCCTGCTCCCTCATTCCAGGAGGAATGAAGCCAAATCAGTATTTATTCACAGAAGACTGGGGAGAAAAATGCAAGGAAAGAGGTGAGTTAATTAACACCTCCACCTCCCAGGATGGCTCTGCACTTGTAGAGGGGAGGAACACTGTCCCAGTCCAGGGCCAGGGCTGCAAACCTCCCTGAGAGAGGTGACACCACAACCACCTCACACCTGAGGTGTCAGTGGCTCCAGCCAGCCCTCCCAGCCACTCCTGACCTCAGAATGTGCCAGAGTTTGCTCTTCTCCTTTCCCTTTCTCTGCCTTCCACTGGAGAGAGGTTTCTGGTCTCCAAGCTGCTTTTATGCCCCTTTAAAAGGTTATAAAAGCTGTCTTTATATTCCAATAAAGGGATATAAAAACAACCTTTTTCACAGTTCAATTAACGTGGTTAACTTTTCCCCCCATTAACACTTTTTTGCCTCAATGCCATGTGCACGTGTGAGCTGCTCCAGGACATGGAGGCTTTGGGTATCATATCCCAAGGCAGGAGACAGCAGAGAATCCAAAGGGAGAAGGACCAAGAGGCTGTGCTGGGGGCACCAGGCAGGTCTGTGCCAAACAAAGACAGGCATCATAATCTGAGCTGCTGCCCAAAAAGGAGAGAGATGAGGATACAACCTCACTGGATATTATGCTGGTGTATTTACTAAAAGAAAACAGCTCCTGGAAGCAGGTGTGAGCTCAGGGAAGGGCTGTGCTGTGCATGAGAAAAATGCAAGGGATGAACTATAAATCAGGGGGTAAAGAGTTGCCCAGCAGGGTTTTCCTTCTCCTGGTAAAGGCCTGTGGTTGTAAGAAATGATGGACTGCAGCCACCCTGGTCCTCATCCCTGTGCAAACCAGCAGCTGCAGCACCCAGGGCTGTGCCACCCCTCTCCTGGGTGACAAGGGTCACTTCATCCCTGCCAACCTCCTGCTCTTGGCAGCATCATTTAGACCTTACAGGCTGTGGGTCAGGAATTGTCCTGTCTGGAGCAAGAGTGCCACAGGAAGCCTGGCAGGTCCCTGCTCCCCGTGCAGCCTCCAGACACAGCTCTAATTATTATTTACCGTTTGTGCAGCCATCCCGTGACTCTCAATCCGTCTTTCTCAAAAGCGTCCTTTTCCTTGGAAGAGGATCTAAACCTGTCCTGCTGCTCCTCCAACAGCCTCTCCAGGCATTAAAACAAGGAGGTTTATTATTTTTGGTGACAGCCTGTTCTGCAAGGTGAACACAACTCGGATGAATCAAACCGACTTGGATTTCATACATCATCCCCCAGCAGCAACGACGTGAAGGGCAGGAGGGGTTTGGCTGCCAAGTGCAGAGCAGGGAGTTTTTTGGTGCTGATCTATCAGTGATGGGGAGCCTGTGGGGTGCTGGATATGGAATAGTGGGGGAGATGTGAATCCATAAATAAGGCAAGCTGGAGAGAGCAGCTACCAGGAGCTGGGGTTGAAGCCCAGCACCAAAGCAGTGAGAACATTTCCAACCATGTTCCCATTCTCTGAACTCATTTCTCCCCTTCCTGCCCCTGCACAGGTACTGTGGGGTCCAAACTCTGACCGGGCAAATAGTCTTATCATAGAATTGCAGAATGGTTTGGGTTGGAAGGGACCTCCCACCATGAGCACCTTCCATTATCCCAGGTTGCTTCAAGCCCCAATCCAACCAGGCCTTGGACACTTCCAGGAAGGGGCAGCCACAGCTTCTCTGGGAAACCTGTGCAAAGCCTCACCACACCACAGCTGCAATTTTCTTCCTAATATCCAATCTAACCCCTTGGACAAGGGGGTTCTTGTCCCCACCATGCACCCTGTCCCAGCTCGCTCCATCCCACCCAGGCTGAGCCCTCCCTGCCACCTCCAGATAATTAACCCAGCTAATTGCCTTTGCCAGGTTTCTTTTTAAGGTGGTGGGAGAATGATGAGGGTGAAGGGAGAGGGTGAGTATTCAGGGCTCCCTGGGGAGTTCAGAAGCATTTGCAGTCCCTGGCACAAGAAAATCCATATTCATCTTGGCTCTGGGAGGCAGGGCTGCCCTCCCACACTCCTATTAGCAATTCCCAATCATCTTTTATTAGGCCTGCATTGATTTGCTGCTCATTTCGGTGGGAACGAAGAACTAAGAGCCTCAGCTGAGGAATCCAGGCACAGAGCTGGCAGAGCCAGAGGAGATCTTGGGGGATGCTGACCCGGGTTCAGCAGAAGCTGAGCTGTCCTTTCAAACAGCCTTTCACATCCCACAAACTGGGAAGCACATGAGGAAAAGGGATCAAGGGTAGGAGGGGCTGAGGCTCCTCCTGGTCTGTATTTAGGGTGCTCCTTTCCCACTGGGGAGGGGAATATTCCTGAGAGAATTAATCTGGATCCTACATTCCAAGCCCCAAGCCTGCAGAGCAGCTCAGGCCGGTTACTACCCCCTGGGAGAAACAGTCTCCTAACACTACTCCAGTTTCCAAGCCAACATGTCCATGTAGCTTGTGAAACACAAATTCTGTTAGGAATCATCTGAATATTTTGTTCTAATAATGCCATAACACCAGTGTACCCATTAGCACATACACGGAAGGAGTATTTGAATATCAAAACAAAGCGAATTTACAGTCTTTTTTTTTCTCCTCCTGGCAAAGGCAGCACTGCTAGTTATCAGTTTCCAACTGTTTGCACCACAGCTTTTCCATGCATGTCCCTGCTGTCATCAAACCTGCTGCTCCCTGCACCCCATGTCCTGAGATAACCTGAGATGTGCAGCCACAGCTCCTAAAGGGCTCACAGCCCCCAGGGAGGAGAAGGGCTGGGAATGACAGGGTGGCAGAGGAGATGGTGGGAGATGCAAATCTCCGGCTGTGTGAGCCACAGATAAATCCCTCTGCACCCAGCAGCTCCACCTCATCCCATCATAACACATCACAACAACATCATCCCACCTGAGCACCCACCTCATCCCATTATTGCTCTCACCTCATTCAGTCATGGCCCCCACCTCATCCCATCACAACACCCACCTCATCCCATCCTAGCACCCACCTCATCCCATTACTGCTCTCTCTCATCGCATCACAGCACCCACCTCATTCAATCACAGCCTCCAGCTCATCCCAGTCATGGCAACACCTCATCCCATCCCAATTCCCACCTTATCCCATCACAACACCCATCTTATCCCATCCCATCACAATACCCATCTCATCCCATCACAACACCAACCCCATCCCATAACAGCACCCACCTCATCCCATCACAACAGCCATCTCATCCCATTATTGCTCCCACCTCATCTCATCCCAATGCCCACCTTATCCCATCCTAGCACCCATTTCATCCCATCATAACACCCACCTCATCCCATCACAGCACCCATCTCATCACAACACCCACCTCATCCCATCCTAGCACCCATCTCATCCCACTATTGTTCTCACCTCATCCCATCACAACATCCACCTCTTTCCACCACAGATCCAACCCCATCCCAGCACATCCAGCAGACTGAGGGGGGGGATGCACCCAAAGCCACAGTTTTGTTGCATTTAGAGTTAATGATATGAATTTTTTTAGAATGCCCCTGCATTTAGAAAGCCAGAGCCTCTGTCTGAAACACCCCAGGAAATCCGGAGCCAGGAGAGCAGATTCAGAGGAGAGCAGCTCACAGTGCCTGGGGTGAGGCAGATGAAAGCCAAGGGCTGCATCCTTGGATGTGCCTCACTTCAGACAGAGCAGGAGGAAATTCAACACTCTTAAAATTCTGCCCCAGATCTGCCAGCACAGAAACTTTCCCTCTGCTTTGAACCAGGCAGCTGAATTTTCTCCCCAGGAAGCAGCTGCCTCCGGCAGTGTGAGGAAGGCAATGGAAGAGGACACTGGGGATCAGCACTGCCCGGGGGGTGGCCAAGGTGATGCTGCAGCAGTGACTGTCCCCCACCCAGGCCATGCTGGGGCTGTGGCACCCAGGATTCTGAGTAAACCAGGTGTAAACTTTGCCAACAGCAAACGAGGGTTTGCTTCTACACACAATGACACTTACAAGAGTGTAAAGAGCAAATTGGGTCTGATCCAGAGGTTCTGAGAGGAGCAGTTCATCAGTGTGGAGTCAGACCTCACATTACTTAAGGATCCACTGCCCATTTTTTCCCCCTTCTTGCTTTTTTCCTCCCTGTCTACCTCCAGGCAGTCAGGGAACAAGGCAGGGAGATGAAATCTGGAACCCCATGAGATGTGAAGTCCTGCAAGGAATGCACAGTTGGATCCCCCTTTCCCTGCCCATCTGTGGGTGCTGGTGTCACACAGCAGACAGAGGTGCAGGAATTTTGTCCCACACTGAAATGGGGCTATCACAGCCCTTGCTGGCACCTGCTGTGCCTTTCACCTGGCATCAGCACACAGCTCACAACCAGAGCGGGCCAAATTCCTCCCTGGGGTAGCTTAATTAAAGTCAATGATGGTACACCAGGGATGAACCTGGCCCACTGGCCTGAGCTGGAGTCCACAACAAGTCCAGCTGGCAACTCAGAGGCAACAGGAAGGATCCCTGGCAGCAGCAGCAGTGTTGGGAGTTGGGTCGGCGTTTGCAAGTGGGAAACAGACTCAATAAACCCAGGGCTAAGTAAACCAGATCTGTAATAAATAACAACCAGCATTCCACCTCTTCCAAGTGCTGTGGAGATCTGCCCAAATTGTCCTCCCAAGCCCCATGAGTGGTGGGGACATTTCATTAGCCCTGTTACACTGACAGGGAAACAGGCACTGGGAGCCTAATAATAATAAAAATCCATTATGTCACAGTGCTTGTTGTCAGTGTATCCCAGCTAGCAGCTCCAAAAGGCAGGGAAAAGGCTGAGCTGGTTTTACTGGAGTCAGGGGGATGGAAAAGTGCAAGAAAGGTGATAATTAGCTACGGGTCACTGATCAAGATTAAGTTTGCTGAGTGGTGTCACCAGGCCAAGTCCAGGCTGGGCTGAGGGGCTCAAAGCAGAATGGGTCAGGGAAAATGCTGTTCCACAGCTGCTAACTGAAGGAGAATCAAAGAATTCAGAGAATCCAGAATCAATAAGGCTGGAAAAACCCTCCAAGATCAAGTCCAACCTGTGACCAATTCCCCCCTTGTCACCTATCCCAGGGCACTGAGTGCCACATCCAGGTGTTCTTGGACACCTCCAGGGATGGGGAGTCCAACACCTCCCTGGGCAGCCCCTGCAACCCTTTTCACTAAAAAATTCCACCTGATGTCCAATCTTAACCTCTCTGGTACAGCTTGAGGCCATGTCCTCTTGTCCTGTCCCTTGAGAAGAGGCTGACCCCCACCCCCCCACACCAGGCTGCCCCCTCCTGTCAGGGAGTTGTAGACAGTAAGAAGTCCAACCTGCACCTGGACAGGGGGATCTGCAGCAGCTCAGATCCCTTTCCCCATCCAAACCCCTGCCCACAAACCTCAGGGACATCCCACCAAAACTTTAATGTGGCTTTATGCTGAGCTTGAGGAGTGTGATTGCCCAGCAATTGTGATGTGATTACACCACAGCTTTGCTTCCCACACCTGCAATTTTCACTCTATTCCTACAACTCCAAGGCTCCATGGCCACAAATTAATTAAAGTGTAAATGCAAAATCAGTGGTGCCACTGAATGTAAAAAATACCCTTCCATGGTGACCGAGAAGCCAAAGCCACAATTTTGGAGATGGAGGTAATGTTAAGAGCTGAAATGCAGTGAAATTCCAGTTATAGGGACAAGTGGGAGGTGGTGAGGTTCTCCAAGAGCTTTACCAGGGTGTAATTACACTGTATTCGTCAGGTAATTACAGCCCTGCTATTATATGCTACAACTCTCCATTCCATGCCTAATCCCATGAGGTAGATTCAGAGGGATAAAAGCCAGCAGCAACAGACACCCGAGTGCTGCAAGAAGGAGTGATGGACGTGGACTGACAGGGACAGCAAAAGGAGAGGAGGTAGGAATGGAAATGCTCCAGGTATCCAGAGCAATCGCTCACACCCAGAGCATCCCCAGCACATTCCCACCCTTGGATGCTCCAGGGATTCACAGCACACAACGGGGAAGAGCCAGGCTGGGCTGCTTGGCATCTATTGAGGAGGTAAAAGCGTCTATCAAAAGCCAATCTGCTTTTGGAATGCAGAAAAAGAGGTTACTCCGGATTAATTTTTCACTCCCAAAGCTTTATGGGGAGTTCTGAGAGTGTCAGGTCGTGATGCTTTACTATTTTCTGAATGAGAAGCTCGAGCACTGGTTCCAAACTCCTCTGTTTGGATTGTCAGGTAATTTGTACCCAAACATTTCAATTAAAAATTTCTGTTGGCTCATCTGTTTGGATTTTTCCTCTGGGGAGAGAGATGAAGAACTTGGAGGTTTTGCTTATTTCCCAATTCCTGTCATTTTGATGCTTCATAAGTTACTTCAGGGTTGAACAGGGAGGGGGAAAACTAAGAGCCCACTGCAGGAAGAGCACCCAGCCCTGGCTGAGTTGTGGGTTCACCCCTACAGCCCTTCCCCTGCCCTGTGGCACATCTGAGCATCCCATGGTCCCCAGGGCATTTTTTTTCTGGCAGCAGGGCACTGCTGGAATCCCATCCCTGGAGGAATTTAAAAGCTGTGTAAAGCTGGTTAAGTAGTGGGTGTGGCCGTGCTGGGGAAATGGGTGGACTCATTGATCTTAGGGCTTTTCCAACCTTATTCTATTCTATTCTATTCTATTCTATTCTATTCTATTCTATTCTATTCTATTCTATTCTATTCTATTCTATTCTATTCTATTCTATTCTATTCTATTCTATTCTATTCTATTTGGTTTAATTTTCAATTTTATTCTTCTCTTCTCTTCTCTTCTCTTCTCTTCTCTTCTCTTCTCTTCTCTTCTCTTCTCTTCTCTTCTCTTCTCTTCTCTTCTCTTCTCTTCTCTTCTCTTCTCTATTTCATCCAATTCCATGATTTCCAGGGCTTTCCTGCACCCAGACCAGCACAGGGTCCCTGTTCCACGAGGCTGGGTAAACATTCAATGGAACAAATCCCACCCTGCTCCGTGGGGTCCTATTTGGAGCTCCAGTGCTCCATGACCTTATTTAACTCTACCCCACTCCCAAGGCAGCTCAGCCCAGCCCTGATGTTCCTCTTCTGCTGCTCCCTCCTCCCACCTGATCCTGTTTTCCTGGTGCTATTTGCACTCATATTTCCACAACAGGTGGGCACAGGAGGGTATGTACAGAATTGTATTCATGGTGGAATTCAGTAAGTTCTGGAATAACCCCAACCCTTCCTGTTGATCAGCACAACACAGAAAATTAAGACAATTCCTCTTTGATGCTTTCAAAACATTTATGCAGAGCAGATGTGGGCATGGAAATAGAATCGGATGGGACACAAACTGTGTTTTTGCTGTTTTTTTTTTTTTTTTTTTTTTTTTGTTTGGGTTTGTTTTTTCCTTCTTTGTCTTTGTTTTAAATCAAGCTGGACCAAATTCTTTATCATTTGCTCCTGCAGAAGCCGTGCAGGATTTGTGAAGCCACAACCAAAGAGAAGGAGCAAATCCCTGTGGGATTCCTGAATGCATCCCAAGGGAGCAACTCATGGAGTTGCATCCACGTGGACTGGCTCTAATCCCTCTGGGTGCAGTTTCATTCACTCAAATCCATCCTTTTCAAGGTGCCAGCACAGCTGCCATGGGAAATAAGGGCCAAGCCATTGCCAGAATGATCTTATAGGAATGATCCCCATCTCCATTAGGGGCTCAGCTAAGCCATGAAGCCTGAAAGTTGATTATACATTTCGTTAGGAATGACTGAATGATGTTTTAAAGCTGGAAAATGAACTCACAGCTAAGAGGAAACACTTTCTTGGCGAGGCCGTAGAGTAGGTTCCCTGTGGAATAGATGCAGCTGTGAGAGTCAAAATTAAATTGATATTAGAAAATTTCCTGAGGGGAGAAAAAAGTCATCTGGTGCCTGCAGAAATGGCATCGTGCAGAGAGCAGACTAGGAAATGGAAAGCTGCTGGAACTCAAATATATATGTGTGTATATATATGTATATATATGTTTAAATAAAAAAGAAAATATCCTCTAACTTCCCCGTCTCAGCAGAAATTTCCAAAAAGTAAAAATTTCATGGAATAGATTATTTTTTCCCCCGTTTACCCAATGCAAGGACATTCCAGCTGTAGCTCCCAGCTCCTGGAAGAGTCATCTGTGTCCTGTAGATGGGACACAATATGGCAAGTTACTTTCCAGTGGGTTTTAGGGTTTGAGATTTTGGGGTTTGGTGTTTCCCACTGCCTCCCAGCAGGTCTCCCTGGCCAGCAGGAACAATTCCTGCCTTAGCCATTGGACAACCAAACCACTGAACTCCCTCTAGGAAATCACCTAGATTTAGATTTGCCCAAAGGAAAATCAATTTCTCGGGACAAAAATTAAAATTTTCCCAGGAATTTTGCAATAAAAGCACTTTCTGTGCAGAAATGTACACCAATGGAAGACCAATGGGCTCTGACCAATCTGGTCTAGTTGAAGATGCCTCTGATCACTGCAGGAGATTGGATTAGGTGAGCATTAAGGTCCCTTCCAACCCAAACCATTCTGGGATTCACAGCCAGAATTCCAAAGGTGGCTTTCTCCATCCCTCCTCTCCATGCCCTGATGTGAGTTTGGGAATGGGCAAAGAGAGCAAAGCAAAAAGATGCGAATGCAAAAGCAAGAAACCCAGGTGAAAGCAGGAAAACCCCTCTTGCATCGTCCTCCCTTGTCTCCCTCCATGCAGGCAGAGGCACCAGGAGCCTGCACATTTCCATTTGCACTCGCAGGGAGAGCAGGGATGCTGCAGCCTCATCCACAGCAGGAACCTTCGGATCAGATTAACGAAAAGCCGCTGATGGCGACAGTTCCTCTGCTGCTCCCGTCGCCTGCTCACACTTTACTCTAACAGCTCCCAGCAAGGGACACACATTCCTTCAGCAGTTATCCAAGGAAAGGTGGAGGATCCATGGGGAGCTCAGCCTGGGGGCAGCTGGAAGGAGCTGGCAGCACCTACTCACCCTCACCCTGTGGCATCGCTCCTGGACACACTCAGCCCAGGGACACATCACAGCCTTGGCTCTGCCTCAAACACCACCTCTTCCTCACTTCCTTAAATAAAAGCTTCCACCACAGCCAGCTCCCTCCAGGAATGAGTGGAAGCTCCCTGCAGCACAGGGCCACCCCTCCATCACCACAACCCAGCACTGGACTCCTTCACAATTCCCACTGGGAGCACCTCCATACCTCCACTGCTACAAATTAGACCCCACCCCCAACCTTCATTTTGACCTCTAAAATAAAATTTGTCATAATTAAGATGAGCTGGGTATATCAGTTGGCAGATTCCAGACATATTTGCATGCTTTTTGGTGCTACCCCAGCATTTCAAAACTGCTGCTCATCCAAAGCCTGGATTCCTCTGAAATTGCACAGTGCCAATAACATTAAAGAAAATATCAACTCTGATGAGACCACTGAGACCTGCAATAAAAACAGGAGGGTTGGTTGCACCACACACATCTGCTGCCAGCATCCTCCTCCACACCTGACTCCTCTCTCCAGGCTGGAATCCAAAGGGGTCACAACACTCTCGGGGAGCCCCTCACCACCCACCCATCTCCTACTGAATAGAACCATTGCCAAATCAGAACTCTGAGGATAGAAACTCCAAACACGCACTCCCAAAGGCAGCTCGTGAGAATCTGTGAGGAGCAGTGGGGATGGAGCGAGGTCAGAAAGGGAAAAATCAGTGGCAAAGAGGAGCTAGGACCTCGAGTCCAGGCTCTGAGAGGGAAGATAATAAAAAGGCATCATCCCTTCACAGTCAGTGAATTGTTGCTTAAGCCCAAGGATCACAGACAGCCCTCTCGTCTGAACGGAGAAGTCAAGTGAAGACATTTCCCAGCCATTAAGCCGAGCGATAAAGCGCCTGCAGTAAAGTCAGGGAAGTGGAATTTATCATGGCACCACACAGATTGTAGGGCTAGGAGAGAGCTGGCTCAGGTCAGCAGGTTGACCTCTTGTGCTGTTTAAAGATCCTCCCCTTCATCATCTCCATTAACATCCCGTCTCTGCGCTGTGGCCGGCGCCAGCGCTCCCTCCCTGGGGACCCTCCCCTTCCCTCCCAGCTGGGGGGCACTTTCTTAACAGCCAAGCAGAAAAAGTTTCCCTTCCTTAGCTCCAAGCCACTACTCCTTGTCCTACCACCTTTGGAGACCAGGAATAATTCCTTGTCTTCATTTCCAACATTGCCCAGAAAATCTTTAGAGATTGTGATTCCATCCCACCTCCTGAAGAGGCTTCCTCACCTTTGCTAGACTACAATTGCTGGAATGGGGCAGCCCAGCCTTGTGATGTGCCTGCTCTCAGAAGTCACCTCTACCCTCCAGGGAAGAAGTTTTATCCTGCCAATGACTTTTGTATTTTGCTCAGGGATCATCCTGCTCCTCCCAGCCAGTGCTGCAGCTTTAAATTCCCTGTTGCCCACAGAAGCTGTGTCTGCCTCGTCCCTGGAATTGTTCAAGGCCAGGTTGGATGAGGCTTGGAGCAATCTGGCCCTAATGGAAATTATCCCTGCCTGTGTCAAGGGCTGGAATGAGATGAGCTTTAAGGTCCCTTCCAACCCAAACCATTCTGTGAGTCTTTGATTCTGCAAAATCCTCTTTGGTTATGGTGTTCAATAAGGAAATATATAAATTTTGAACAATGACATGCAGCCAGTAAAGCAAATTTGGGACAGTCAAGGATGTCAAAAGTTCCTCTAAACATCTGTGATCTGAGATCTCAGCCATTCAACTCACATCAGGCACGTTTTTGTTTGGGATCGATGAACTTGTTTAGACCAAAACAACCCAAGCCCAGCAACCTGCAGCACAGAGGATGTTTTCTTCCTGTTGGTTGGCTGAAGTTATTCTCCTTTCTGCCTTTTTCTATTTCCTAGCAGAGACAGCAGAATAACCATCGGGAAGACAATTCCCAGGATGATTCCTGCCTTGTATCAGAGGAGCCAAACACGCAGATGAAAACTCTGCAAATGTTTTGCAAGGGAGCAGGAGCCTTTTTGAAGATGGCTGATTTCCCAGCACAAACATTTCATCCAGCCCTGAGAGTTCTTTGCAAAACAGTTTGAGCCCCACAAAAAAAAAAAAACCAACAAGAAAACCCAAAAAACTGTCAAAACATTGTGAAGGAGCCCGACGTTTTCTGTTAATTTCAAAAGGAACCAGCAGCACCCAGGACCAACAAACTGGTGGGTGCATAACAGTGCATGGAATTCAGGTATTTGGTTCTTCTGTCTTCTCCATGCAAGAGCCAAGTGGTTGCAGAGCTCCTTGTTGGAGGGATAGTACAGGGTCACCTCACCAAAGCTCCAAAATTAAACAACCAACCTCTCTGTACCCCGTAAGTGCAACCCAAAAAATGCTGAACCCCAAATATCATAGAAATCCAGTATGGTTTGGGATGGGAGGACTTCAAAGCTCATCCCATTCCAAGCCCCTGCCATGGACAGAGACACCTTTCACTATCCCAGGCTGCTCCAAGCTCCATCCAGCCTGGCCTTGGGCACTTTCAGGGATCCAGGGGCAGCCACAGCTGCTCTGGGCACCCTGTGCCAGGGACTCCCCACTCTCCCAGGGAGGAATTTATTCCTAATACCCCACCCAGCCCTGCCCTCTGGCAATGCCAAACTACTGCTCTTGTTCCTGTCCCTCCATCCCTTGTCCCCAGTCCCTTTCCACCTCTCCTGTAGCCCCTAAATGTCCTGGCAGGGGCTCTGAGCTCTCCCTGGAGCCTTCTCTTCTCCAGGTGAGCACCCCCAGCTCTCCCAGTCTGGCTCCAGAGGGGCTCCAGCCCTTAGAGCATCTCCATCCAACAGCTCCACATCCTTCTGCTGTTGGGTGCCAAAAAAAAAAAAAAAAAAAAAAAAAAAAAAAAAAAAAAAAAAAAAAAAAAGATTTTATGCTATTCTGCTTTCTCCTCCCTGTCTGCTGCTTCCCAGGCTCTGCCCTTCCCTTGTGCAGCCTCTCCTGCTGCCCCAGGTCCCGCAGATCCCCGCAGCCCCTCGGTCTGGTTTGCTGCTCTCCACCTGGCTGCTCTGCCAGCAGCAGCGAGGCCATGGCAGGGGGAGCAGGATGGAAGGGTAGCGGCTGACAGCTCACACAGAGCTCCTGGGGTGCCTGCCAGCCCGTGTGCTCACAGCTGTTCCTGCCACCCCATCCCCTCACCCGGCTTGCTCGAGCACCAGCCTAGTGCTGGGGCATCGTCCTTCTTGAGGAGCAACAAAACCAAAGCTGATGTGGCCCCAAACCTGCAGTCCCTGCTAGGACTAGCTGTAGATATGAACAGTCCCTGTGCTGGCATGAGTTTAACATCCAAAACAGGCTACAGGCATCTAAGGAAGCATCCAAATCTCAAGAGACATCCACCCCAAGCTGTTGCCCATCCCTCGTTTCTCTGCATTCCAGCTCTGGCTATAAAAGCCAGCTGGGAGGGAGGGATGCAGGGAGCTGCTGCTTCCCCAAGAGCCAGAACACAGCTCTGGTGCTTACGAGCATCCCCTCCCCGTGGGAGGATCTGTACCCTGGGTGCAGCAGGCTGGGGGATGATGGGATGCAGCAGCTAATTTGCACTAATGGTCCCAGAAAGGCAGGGAGAGCACTCCAGAGAACACACTTGAGCAATAACCTAAATAGCTCTGCGTTTCCAAGCAAAAAGTCCTTGAGGAGGGAAGAGAGGCCTGACAGTTGAATGTCTTTCCCCACCTGCCCCAAAACTAGGCTGGGGATGTTGGAAAAGAGCTGCCCAGGCAGGGAAAAACATTAGATCTGCAGTGTGAGCAGCAGCTCTTGGAAGAAGCTGGAGCATGGCTGGATGTCCAGCACTGCTTTCCATGCCCGCTTGGACAGACTGAGGCAGTCCTGGAAGAGACCAGCCTGGAGCACGTTTGGCTCCATCACCAGCCCAAGGCAAAAAAGTCAGCCCATCTGTGCTGAGACAGGTTGATATAGAGGGTGAAATGCCTAAGTAAAATTCCACAACAGGGCATTAAAAAGATGTAATAAAATATACACGAGTTATTAAATATTGTCATCAAGATGAATCATAAATCAGGGATTTTATGGTTTCTGATTATAAATTCCATTTATTCTGTAAGCGTTTAAAGAAAGAAAAATGGAGATTCAGTAAAGATTTAAGCCCAGCCATGATGCTGCTGATATTTCACTGTTGCTCGTGGATGACATGGTTGTGGGAGCCCAGTGTTGGGTACACAGAATTGTCTGGAAGGATCCTCTCATGCCATGAAAAATTCCGAAATCCTTATGGACACCACTATAGAGCTCCTGTACTGCAAATTTTCCTCCCCACCTCCCTCCTCACCCTGTTTATGGGTTGTAAGATGCAACTGACTTTCACAGAGAGAGAAATCATCATTATTTCAGGGAAGAGAAGGCTAAAAGCAGTGAGTGTATATGGGAAATACCTTTTCCCTTCTTCAAATGCCAAGAGAAATATCAAAGAAATTGCTTTCTTGGAAAGACTCAAGGGTTCAAATAAATTGTCAAGTGCCGGGTGCCAGTACTTCCCTCCTCCTGCTGCAAGGACTGTGAGGCATCTCCTGTGGAGATGCCACCTAAAAGAAATGGCAGGAGATACAAACCTTGAAAAGATTTCCACACAAAACAAGCAAAGGGATAGTCTGTGCCATCCCATTCTGAGGAGGATCTCAGTCCAAGCCAGCCTGAAGCTCCCAAAACCTGCTCTGCCCTGCTATTCTACAGGCACAACCCAGGCGTGTCGACAGACCTGGCACTCCCTCAGAAATGAGCATTTCCTACATTTAATGCCCATTCCCGTTTTTCAGCATCACAAAACAGCTCTAGATTGTTCCTTGTCCAACCCTAAAACAGGTTGACTCAGTCCCCAGCCTGCATTTTTCAGCTAAGACAAAGCACACACCTGATGTACAGCTTTGCACGGGCTGTTTCCGCTCACCCTAATCCATTCACCATCTATTGCAGTTCATTTCCAGGGGAACCAAAGCCCACGGACACAGATCCATAACCCCAGCCATTAAATCCCATTTCTCAGATAGGCTGGGTGGAAGCTAGACCACAGGGCAGATCCTGTTTAATTAGGGCTCATAAAACCAGCTCAGTGCTGCACCGGGGAGTGGGGCTGATTTGCAGCTGCCTTTAAAACAGAGCAGGGTTACTGCTTCAGCAGTTTTCCCAGCCAGTTTTATGGATGCAACAATAAAGCCCCCTCAAAAAAAAAAAAAAAAAAAAAAAAAAAAAAAAAAAAAAAGTTTGTGTGTGTGCCAGGAGTTTTAGTGCTGGAGCATCTGATAACATCAGGGCAGCTTGTGGTGGGATGGAGGAAGGAGAGCACTGGGATGGGAGTGGAGATGTGGATGAGCTGCAGGGGGGAGGCAAACCCAGACTTGCTGAGCCACAGCAGCTGCTCAGCAGGGAGATAAGACACGTTTAAAATGAGCTGTGCCTCATTTCCACATGGCCTGTGTGAGGGTTTATGTCTGGCCAGATGAAGCAGTGATGGGCTGCCAGGCTGGGGGTTATGAGGTGCAGCAGGGAGGGGATGCCATGAGGCTTGCCTGGGGGAAACACTGGGATTACAGAAATCCCAGAAAGACTTGGGATGGGAGTGGTTTTCAAGCTCATCTTATTCCCACTCTCTGCCATGGGCAAAGGCACCTTCCACTATCCCAGGCTGCTCCAAGCCCAACCTGGCCTTGGACACTTCCATAGAGTGGACACCTTCTCTGGGCACACTTTCTCTGGCCTCTCCACCCTCCCAGGGAGGAATTTTTTTCCTAATATCCCATCTAAAGCTACTCTCTTCCATCAAAAAAAATTAAATAAGGCTTCTTTAATTTTTTTTTTTAATTTTTGAGTAGAAATTCTGTCATTCCCACACTGCCAACTCCTTCTCAGGCGGAGTTTCTCAGGCTGCACTGCATTGCTGTGCTGGGTTTTACAGCCTGGTGCACATCTCTGGACAAGCTCTCCCAGCTCTTTGCACATGGAACCCACCAGACAAGGATCCAGGCTGTGGGAAAGGAGCAGGGATGAGCTTATTCCTGCTGCTGAACCTCCAACATGCAGCCTGACCCTGCACAAGGTGAGCTGGTTATTTGTGCTAACCCCCGTGACAGCCCCAGGCACAGGCATGACAATCCAGGTGGGCATTTGGAAAGATGAGCTGGCAGATCAGGGGAAAAAAAAAAAAAAAGGGGGGGACAAAAAGGAGCACATAAGGTTTCTGGGATAGGAAAATAAGAGGATGAAAGCCTCCCTCAATGCCAGCCAGGGCAAATCAGCACTTCCTTTCCTTCCTCACCGGCTGCAGCTTTGGGTAAAAATGTGATGAAGCAGCTTTATGCATTAAAGAGGCCAATTTAAAAGAAAAAAACAGGGCAAGTGTAAGGAAAAAGAAGAACAGAGCGAGACTGATGGGGTCAGGGCGCTGTTAAGGATGTCAATACCCATCACTCACCAGTAACCTTTCTGTAACTCCTGACCCCGCCGTGGCTGTCGCGAAACCGCAGCAAAATTAAAACAGAAATGAAGCAGCATCAGGTCCCTGCGAGAGAGGCAGCACCTGACAGGCGAGGTAAGGGCCTGACGTGGAGACAAGGAGGGGGCACGGGCCGGCCACGGCGACCCCCGCGCTGCCGGGAAAAGTGCGAGGGACGCGGGATGCGAGATGCGGGATGCGGGATGCGGGATGCGGGATGCGGGATGCGGGATGCGGGATGCGGGATGCGGAGCGGGGGGAGCGCTGCCGGCACGGCGGGATGCGGAGCGGGGGGAGGCTCGAATGAAAGCGAGCTGGAGGAGGTGAGGATGGCTCCCGGGAGAGAGGAAGGACGGGGCTGATGTACCCCAAGAGATGAGGCTGGAGGGGGGACAGCGGATCGCTACAGCTGGTGGGGTTACACCATCACTACTCTGTGCTTTGGGGGATTTCTGCTAAGAAAATGCGATTTTTTCAGGTTGCAGGTGGGTTTTCCCGCAGTCCTGCATCCCATCCATCCATAAAAGCAGCGAAACAAGCAGCAAGCCTCCCTCTGAGAGGGCTGGAGCTGCAGCAGCACGATGTTCCCCTCTCCTCCTGCCCCTGGCTCTCTGTGCAAAATTAAAGCATGTTCCAGATATGGGCTGACCTTTCCAGAACACATGAAAAGGCAAAAGGAGAGGTGGAAATGCACAGAAGGGGAAATGTGCTTTGCAATGGAAAACGGACCATGCATATCCCACCTAGTAAAATGGGAAAAATGGGGGAGGAAGGATATCTGGCCTGGGATCAGTCCCAACCAGAGCCAGGTCCTCTCAATTCTGTCCCAACCCCAAAGAGTAGGTCGCAAGACAGAGCCTGAGCAGATTTGGCCCAAAAGCACATGGGACCAGCTTTTCTGGTGAGCAGAAACAGGGTTGCCCTTGCTGGGAAGCATCTCTAAGGGTCATCCACAGTGATCTCCCAGTTATTTAACCAGAGATTTTGAGGGAGATAAGTGCCCCAGATCAGCTTACGGAGCAGACCGTGGCCAGCACACCTGGCAAAATCTCTCCAGCACTGTTTCACCCATCTCATGCAGCTTGCAGAGCATCCTTCCCCCTCCCCATCACACAGATACCTGCCTTCCTCTTGTGCCAGCCTCCCCCTTATCCTGCTGTTGTGAGAAAAGGAGGACAAGCTCATTCCCCGGTGCCAGCGGTTCTGTGCCGCGCCAGGGGGAAGGCAATCAGGAGAGCCACGGGGGATGCTGTCACACACCGACTGCACTGAACCTGCTGGGAGCCCCTGGATGAGTGTGGATGGCAAGGACACGGATTCCTGGGGTGCTGCCTTCCCCATCACGGCTCTTTCAGCTTTAAGCTGGGCCAAGGTGAGGATTCCTGCGCTTGTGGGCACGACCCTCCCTCCGCCTCCCAGCCCGGCACAGCGTGCAGGATCAGCTCAGGCTCCTCTCTGCAAGACATCCAGGAGCTGAGACAGAGCTGATCCATCTTCCCCGCTGAAAGAGTGTAAACAACTCAGCTGCAGGCTTGGAGTGCAAGAGAGGACACGCAGTTGGAAATTTTAAGGGCCAATTTACTAGGTAATTTACTAAACACGCTAATAATTGACATTGCAAGCACCATCCCGCTGTCCCCAGCTCCTGCCTAATATCCGTAGCAAGAGGGAGAAAACAGCTTTCCCTGTCCTCGTGGCTCTGCAAAGCCTCCTCTGCCAGCCAGATCCTGGATGCCATCTGGGCAGCTTCGCTCTGCTCAATCCCAACCAACACAACAGCAACCCTGGCAAAACCCAGGCTCCTGATTAGTATGCATATTTCTGAGTGCTGATTCCACCTGAGGATCTGTGCAAGGGAAAGGTGTGTTGTAATTACCACCTCTTCCCTAGCTGTAATTAAAGACAAACTGAAGGGAGTTATGCCCAGGCTTTCGGTTCCCCTGAAGCTTTTCCCTGTGCCAAAAAAACAGCTCTGCATGAAAATTCCCAGCAGCTTCTTGGAAAAAGGCAGCAGCTCAGCCTGGAATTGCAGCCTGGTTTAGATTATGGTACTTAGACTGGGCTTTTCCAGGTATCCCACATTCTTTAGCCACCTGCTGCAGGAGGGGATGAACTGACCCCAGGTCATGGAAGGGTTTGTGATGGAAGGGACTTTAAACACCATCACTGCCACCCCTGCCATGGGCAGGGACACCTTCCACTATCCCAGAGCGCTCCAAGCCCTCTCCAATCTGGCCTTGGACACTTCCAGGGATCCAGGGACAGCTGCAGCTTCTCTGGGCACCCTCTTCCAGGACCTCTCCACCCTCACAGCTAAGAATTTCTTCCAAATATCCCATGTAATCCTGCCCTCTGGCAGTAGAAATACATTCTCACTTGTTCTGTCACTCCAGGCCCTTTTCCAAAGTCCCTCTCAAGCTCTCTTGAAGCTTCCTTAGGTGCTGGAAGGTCTTCTCTGACTGGCAGATAGGTTAAACCTATGATTTTAGTGACTAAGCCTGGGTGTGGTGTGGCCCAGCACACCAACTGCTGGCATCTCTGCACCAGTGGAAGTTACACGTTCAGTCCTGTTCAACAAACCATCCCAGGCCATTGAATCCCTGCACAACTGGGAAGGATTTGGGCTGTTTGTTTGGTCAGAAATGCTGTTTTGTTGAAATTTAAACCTTCCCATGAGAACATGTTGATTTTGACAAAGTCACGTTTGTGCTTTTATTGCCTTGATTTGCTTCATTTTAATTCCAAGCATCTCTGCTGGTTCTTAATGGTTTATATTCCTATCTAGCAAATCTTTTGGAGAGATGCTTTGCTTCCCCCACTTCTCCCCACTTGCAGGGGCAGGAAATGAAATTCTAAATTCAAAATCCAGTTCATATTTAGCAAAACCTTTGCATTATTGACAGCAATTCCAAATCAACCCAATCCTGAGCACAGTGGGGAGCACCCACAGCCAGGTGCCCAAAGGACCAGTGAGCATATTTGAATTTATTTCTGTCCTACACCTGGCTGGATCTACACACTAGAAATGAGGATGAAAATCTGATGAGCAGCAAATAACTGTGCCCTCAAAAGCACAGGGGTTTTAAGAGCCTCTCATCACTCTCTCAAGGAAAAAAAAAACCCAAACCAAAAAAACCTCTCAGGGTCCACAAAGGCTTTTCATATTGAGCATCTTCAGCCTGAAAAGCCCTTCAAAGTTGTCACTCTCAGCAAGCCGGGTCACAGTTTGCAATTAATCACTCACTTGATTAATTTTGCCTCCTGTAGCCTCCGAGTCCCTGCAGGCACAGAGCACTGCTGGGGTGAGGAGCTGTGGGTGGGCTGTGAGTGCACTGAGCCAGAGCCACCGTGGCTGTGCCTTGGGAGCACGAAGCCAAGCCACCCACGGCACCCTGCAAGAGGGCCAGGCACGGACACAAGGTCAGAGCTCTTGCCCAAATGCCTGGGCAAGCAAATTCCTTAAAAAAATTCCTCTGGTGGGTGTAATGACCTCGCTGAGACATCACATGACACATCCCTCCTCCTCCTCTTGGCCTTACACTCAGCCTTATTCTACTCTCTCCAGCGGACCAGTAAAATATTCCTTTCAAATTGCTGTGAGATTTTTTTTTTGGTGTTGGTTTTCTTTCTTTTCTTTCCATTAGGAGACATGTTCATTAGGAAAATATCAGAAACCTCTGGGGCAGCTTGTGCTTCTAACTCATTTTCCAAATGTATAATGAGCCAGGAGTAAATTTTTTAGGGTGAATTTAATTGACCTTTACAGTGGCATTAGGCAGATTGGCTTAAAATCTATTAGAGCATAATGTAACCTGGTGAGATTTTAGGGAAGGGTATTGGAAAAAGCAATGGAGTTGGACCACTCTCCTCCCTTCCTCCCCAAGCTTTCCTCACAGAGGAAAAGACGGATGGCTCAAGAATAGAGAGGGATGAACAGAAGGGGAGAGAGATGAACAGACGGGGAGAGAATTAAAAGGGAGAAGTGAGGAGAAGAGCAGGAGGCAGAGAGAGGGGAGCAGCTCCAACTGGCCCTGGGCTGCTGCAGGTTTGGCTGCTCAGGGCAGTGGTAGCACTGGCACAGCAGCTGGGCATTGGCTGGGTGACAGGGCAGCTCTCAGCAGCTGGGTGTTTGCTGGGTGACACGGGGCAGCTCTCAGCTGGGTGTTTGCTGGTGACACGGGGCAGCTCTCAGCAGCTGGGTGTTTGCTGGGTGACAGGGCAGCTCTCAGCAGCTGGGCATTGGCTGGGTGACACAGGACAGCTCTCAGCTGGGTGTTTGCTGGGTGACAGGGCAGCTCTCAGCTGGGTGTTTGCTGGGTGACACGGGACAGCTCTCAGCAGCTGAGGATCAGACCCAGCTTTGCAGGGATGGCTCGGGAGCCGCCGGGCTCGCAGGGAAACGCGGATCTGTGGCTGCTGTGGCTGAGAAATGCTGGGCTCTGAGCTGCCACGGCCAGGGACACACACCCGGGACCTGCACCTGCTCAGGGACACCCCTGGGGCCACCCAAGCTGTCCTGAGGAGGCTCCACATCCTGGCTTGTATCCAGGAGGAGATGTCAGACCTCCAGTAGTGCTGATAGGGGCTCTCCAGGGGCTGCTGAGAAGCAACAAGTGGTGAGAACTACGGAATTTCACTCCAGTGCAGAGAAACAGCATGGTAAGAAGGCACCAACCTGCAAAGCCAGGTCCTGCACACACCTGTAACTGAAATCCTGGGTTCTCAGGGCATATTTGGTACCCAAATGTGCTGTGGTGTCACCCCATGCAACACATGAAGGCTCCAAGCACCTCAACATGTATAAAAATATATACAAAATAAGAGAGTCATGGAACCCCAGAATGGCTGGGCTTAAAGCTCATCTTCTTCCACCCCCTGCAGGGAAACCTCCAACTAGAGCAGTGTTCCAACTGCAACACTTCAACACTTCCAGGATAAGGAGTCCACAACCTCTCTGGGAATATATATACACATATACGTGTGTGTATATGTATACATACACAGATATATATATAAATATAATGAAATATGTATGTATGTGAGGAGTTAAAAACCACCCAGCCCTTGCACCAGTAACAATTTTTCATCTCCATACTGCAATCCCTGCCTCCTTCTAGCATCTGTGGAGGGGAGGTCCCCGTTCAGGGTCAGCACCCCCAGCCCAAGCCTCACCTGCAGCAGCACTGGGGCACCCGGGAGTGGGAGCAGCACCTCTGCCCAGGGCACTCACACACCTCTTGGAATTGCATGAATAATATTGCAGCAATCAAAGGCCTCGGGGCAAAGCTGGGTGCCAGGAAACCCTTCCCTGTTTCACAATGCCCGCACACCGACCCCAGGATGTGTTTACAGGGAAATCGGCACCTCGGCCGATGGGACCCATTCCAATCATCCGAGCCCTGACCACAGGGATGCCCCGGGGAGCTCCCCCAGGAACACTCACCTCTAACCTCTCAGCACTAAAGAACTGTTTTTCCTTTGGCGCTTTTTGCGCCAGCCTATAAAGGAGGGCCGGCAAATCAGCCTGGGAAAATCTCGCAGCTGTGTTTTGAAACATCACCTGTTTTGAGTTTTTTCTCCCCCACCCGGCGCTGATAATCTCAGGCACTCCCTGTCCGTGCAGGGGTGGGGTATGAAATGCCAGGCTCATTCCAGCCCACACCGTTCCCACTCTGAGTGGAGCAATCCTCCCTGAACTCATTCCCATCTCTGATAAGGAAATGGGGTGCAGTCCCTAGGGATGGGTGAGCAACGTGACACTGAGAGCCCTGGGCTGAACCCGTCTAGCCCCGGGCTAGGGCTGGTGCCCTGATGTTGAAACCATCCTCTCTCCTCCTTGCAGCCAAAACAGCACCTCCGGAATGCTCCGTTCTGTGCCAGAGAGACAGCTCGCACTTGCAATCCCCCTACTGCGACATAAATGAGATTCCAGCATCCCAATTTCTAGTTACAAATCCTCCACCGTGCGCTGACCGGTGCTAAACGAGCCCGTGGTGCCGGCGGGACTTTGCTCCCTCAAAGGCTGATGCACAAGCTGGGATGTGGGAAACCTCTGGATGTCCTCCCTGCACCAAACCGGCCACAAAAGGGTTACCGACCTGCTCTCCTTTCCAAACTTTGCTGCTTCATCCCCTGAGAGGCTGCAGCGAGGGAGATGAGGGTTTCAAAAGCGAGCCGGAAGATGAGAGAGAAAAGGGGAAGGTTTCAGCTGGATGCAGTGAAATGGAAGGCTTTGTGTTTTCGGAAATTAAGGGTGTAAGGGGTCTCTTTGTGCTAAATGCTCTGGATGGGATGAAAGTAAATAGAGCTCAGCTGGGCAGGAGAGTTCGGGCGACATTGAGAACAATTTTTAGCCCCGTTATATATTAATTTCCCATACATCATCCCCCTGTCCTCTGCCCGTTTGAAGTGCTCAAGGTTTCAGGCTTCAAAGCACACCGCGCCGGCCACCCGCACAAAGCTGGGATCCGCGGGGAGCCGCAGCAGCAGGTTCCAGCCCCGTGTGCCAGCAGGACCCCTCCCCACACCCACAGCCCCGGGATGTGGCAGCTCCTGGTGACATCCCCGGGTCTGTGCTGCAGGACGGAGCCGGGAGGGGGGCACGGCAGAGCGGATGAAAGCGCTGACCCACTTTGTGGCCCAAAGTGCTCATTAAAACCCATCCACATGTCCGTGGGCGCCTGGAAAAGCCGGTGGGGTCATAAACCCCATGCCTGCCTCGCTGTCACTGATGAAGCACCTACCAAAATCAATGGCGCTTTGTTGGGTTGCGTCAGCTAACGAGGAAAAGGCCATTCATTGTTTCACCGGGAAAAGGCTGACGCACCACAAAAAAAGGGCCCTTTGCCTGACTCAGAGCAAGTATCTGCGGCTTTTCCAGGGTGATTTGCCTTTGACAAGAGGCTTCTGTCCTCCAGCAAGACTCCTGGGCTGACGGTGTCCCCGCTGGGAGAAGCAGCGAGGCTCCTCTGGATCCCCAGTGAGGGGTTTGCATCCAGCATCACTGATGCCTGGGTTTGCAATTTCTGTGGCACAGAGTGAAGCAGGCAGAGCTATTCCAAATTTTCTCCTGGGCAAAGCGAGGCACGGCTGACCGAAGAGCAGGAGGCAGAGCCCAAGCTGAGCCAGAGCCAGGCCAGGCAAAGCCCAACCATCTGCCTGCTGCAAAGCCAAACGAGCTGAGGTTACTTGATTGAAACAGCAAGTGCATAAATATCCAATAAAATAAACAACAACCATAATTAATAATAAAATAAAAATAGCCTTTCCTTTCTGCTCCTGCACTTTGCAGCCGCAGAGCTCAGGGCACATCACACGCCAGAGTAACAACTAATTATAAGCACCAATTACGATGATAATGAAATAATCTACCTTCCAAACCTGCCTGCCATTAATTTTCCCTGGCTGTAAAGAAGGTTGAGAGCTCATGCTAGACAGAGTGATGTGGGTAGGACCTGCTCTGTGCCCAAACCAGCCTGACAGCAGGAGGGGGGACAGGGGCATCCTCACACCCTGGCACCTTCCTGCAGCAGTGACTTCCCCAGGTCATCACCCAGAGAAATCCTGGAAGTGTCCAAGCCAGGTTGGATGGGGCTTGGAGCACCCTAGGATAGTGGAAGGTGTCCCTGCCCATGGCAAGGGGTGGAATGAGATGAGCTTTAAGGTCCCTTCCAACCCAAAGCATTGTTATTCTATAAAATTCACACACTCTTTGGGGTAAAACAGAAGCAAAGCAGCACAGCAAAGATTTGATTTATCTCCTCTCTCAGTAAATTGAAGCTTTTCTTTCACAATACCATCAGCAGACAAAAGTAAAGGGGCTGGAGGAGGACAATTTGGATGAGATGGTGAGAAGCAGCGTTTATCCCTTTCGAGACGGTGACTCAGGAAATCATGTGGCATAGACTGATTTGTAAGGCAGCAGTTAAGCAAGAGCCTGAGTGATGAAGTACTCGAGGTTTGCACTTCATTGCTCTTCTGAGGAGTCAGAGCTGGCACCTTGCTCCCAATCCTGGCTCATCCCATGTCAGGCTCTGGGTGTCATTGCCTGCCCCTTATTTCTGATCCCATCCCATCCCATCCCATCCCATCCCATCCCATCCCATCCCATCCCATCCCATCCCATCCCATCCCATTCCATCCCAAGCAGGCTCTGGGTGTCATTGCCTGCCCCGTGTCTCCCTTACTCCCAGGGCAGATGGGCACTCACAATGCTAATGCAGAGCTCTGCTTCTGTGTGATATTGACCTGGGATCATACCTGACCTGGGAATGTGTGCTTTCAGCCCAAAAAGCCAAGCCTTGTGCTGGGCTGCATTCCCAGCACCATCAGCACCAGGTCCAGGGAGGGGATTGTCTCCCCTGCTCCACTCTGGTGAGACCCACCTGGAGCACTGTGTCCAACTCTGGGACCCCAACTCCAGCAGGATGGGGAGCTGCTAGACAAAGTCCAGAGGAAGCCATGGAGATGATACCAAGGCTGGAGCACTTTGCTATGGAGACAGACTGGGAGAGATGGGGATGTTCAGTCTGTAGAGGAAAAGGCTGTAGGGAGAGCTCAGAGCCCCTTCCAGGGCCTAAAGGAGCTCCAGTAGAGCTGGAGAAGGATTTTGGACAAGGGCCAGTATGCCAGGACAAGGGGAATGGGTTCACAGTGCCAGAGGGCAGGAGTGGATAAGATATTGGGAAGGAATTGTTCCCTGAGAGGGTGGGGAAGCCCTGGCACAGGGTGCCCAGAGAACCTGTGGCTGCCCCTGGATCCCTGGAAGTGTCCCAGGCCAGGCTGGACAGGGCTTGGAAAACTTTGGGATAGTGCAATGTGTTCCTGCCCTTGGCATGGGCTTGAAACAGGATGCTTCTTAAAGTCTCTCCCAACCCAAACCCTTCTGGGATTCTCTGATCTTCTTTTTAATTACAGAGGAGACTGATTGGTGCTTTTCATCAGCAAGGATAGCAACCAGGCCCCAAAATGCTCCTCTCCAACCTTGCAGAGCACCACCAAAGCACAGCATTTGATCCAAAATGGAAAATTCCTGGGCTGCAAAGCAGGAAAATAAAAAGTCAGAGTGTCAGAGGGTCAGAAGACCCTCATGTCCCAGCCCCAGTGGTTCTGAGCAGCACGATGTGCTGAAAGCCCAGGGCTGGCTCTGGCACCAAGGGTGAACAGAGACTGTAAGATTGATTTCTTTTTGTTTTCGATTGACGGCCTGTTTGCTAGAAAATGTCATTTTCAGGAACCGAAACTATCTGTGGATTCAAGTCAGGTTTAGCGAACAGTTTTCGCAGAAAATAAATAGAACGGGGAGAAGAGGGAGCTGCAGAGAAGTCAAAACATCTCATGGATGATGTTTCTTGTGTGTTACATTTCAATCTCTCACTTGAAATGTCATTGTCATTCCAAAAAAATTGACATTTATCTAAAAGGTTAAAAAAAGGCTACGCTGAGTGAAGCATATGGGTCGGTTTCCACGTTTGCATAAACTGTTTCATTAGGATTTGACAGAAACACTGGGTTGACGTCACTGAAAGGAACACAACTCCTCACTTTTCTCTGAAATGACCTCGAGGCAATGTTGTTTCTTTGTTCTGGCCACCAACCAAGCTGTGGAAAAGAATTTAAAAAGTCATTATTCACCTAAAATCAGGAATTGGGAGAGTGTGTGGAGTCAATCCCACCAAAGGGAATCTTCCAGACTGGTGCAGGTGTACAAATCCCTTGGGAAGTTATCACAGGTTTTGGCAGCTATGACAGAGCTAAACCAGCACGAGTCCCTATTGAACTAATGGAGGATCATAAAATCCAAAAATGTGGAGAAAACAGGACTGAAAAATGGCACAACCAGCATATCCAGGGAATACAAATTGTCCCAGTCATGCTGAATTTGACCTCAGATCCCAGGAAGTGTAAGGACCAGGCACCACCAATTTAATCCTTCAGTTTAATCCCATGATAATTATAATGCCACGCTTCCAGGCTGGAACAAACAAACCCTCCCTGAGGCAGGAAAGGCCTTTTCATTTGCCCTCTGAAAGAACTGGTCAAAGTCCTTATTTTCTGAATTTTCCCCCATACTGATGTAATGCAAATAAAAATTGCACAGCCTGGAGGTGGGAATGGCTGTCTGAAAAACAGAGGGAAAACATCTCTGGAAAATGGTCAGTTAATGGGGGTTTTGTGATGCAGCAATCTGAGATTTCCAGTGGGAGGACCACTGGAGGGGAATGTTCAGCCCAATTTTGGGAAGATGTTTGCTCTCCCCTGTGTCTCTCAGAATTGGGAATGTGGATCCCCCCAGGGGAAGGGTTGAGATTTCCAACTCATTCCAGCCTCATGCCTGGATGGATCTCAAATTCCCCCAAAAGCACAACTGAGAGGGTGCACATCCTACCCTCTCAGCTCCCTCCTGCCATGGCATCTGAGAGGGATTTATTTTTACAACCTAGTTCAAACAAGCTCTGCTTATAAATTAATAGCTTTAACAACCTGAGATCTTCCCAATGGCAGCCAAAATTTGTAGAATTCCAGAACAGATTGGAGGGAAGAGAGTCATGGAATGGTCCAGGCTGGAAAGGACCTTAAAGATCATCTCGTTCCACCCCCTGATATGAGCAGGGTCACTTTCCACTATCCCAGGATGCTCCAAGCCCGGTCCAACTTGGCCTTGGACATTTCCAGGGATCCAGGGACAGCCACAATTTCTCTGGGCAACCCGTGCCAGGGCCTCACCACTCTCATAGGGAATGATTTTTCCCCAATATCCCATCCAAACCTGCTCTCTGCCAGTTTGAAATAAACCCAGAGCAAAGGTTTTAGCAGTCAGGCTGCTGGCAACACTTGTGATCTAGATGTCAAATCTGTAGCAGCTCCTTTTCTTTTCCTTTTTAATTATTCAGTTGTTTTTATTTTTAATATTTATTCATTCCTTTTTAAAAAAGCTCCAAGCTGCTTAGAAAAAGGCCGAGTGTTTTTCTAGTCTGTGCTTGGATGATTCTCAGCCCCCTGACAGAGAATCTATAGGTGCTAACAAAATACAAACGGATAATTAATCACCATAATTGGGGATTGGGTGGCTTTTATTCACTTCCATCCCCTTTGTGGTGTTTCTTCATAAGAAAAGAGAGGGGAAAAAAATCTAGTAGAGAAGAGAAGAAAAGAAATCCCGTAAGTCTAAATGGGCTGCACAGATTTATGGAGAATTAGTTTAGTCCTTGGGACCTTGTGACACGAGAGTCCAACCAAACTCCATTCTTGGCTTGATGTTTTCAAGCCCCCTCAATGCAATTATTTCCTTGTCTCCCTACAGCCCATCCATTATTCTCTATAATAATATGTTTTCTGAAACTCCTTTCCATAAACAACGAGAGCAGGCAGCGAGAAACCTCATTGTTATTGATATCATGTCACATCACCAGTAAAACAGCTCCTGCAAAATGGGCTGAGAATGGAGATGGCTTCAATTGAAAACATCCCCACCTTTTACATCCTGCCAAGATAAATGAAGCCAAGGCACTGTGACGTCACACAAGGAAATTTAACCCCCACAGTTGTTTTAGGGACAAGGGTTGAGGCAATCGGACAAATTGCTGGTAAGAAACGGGTCCCTGGCAGAGTTTGTTTGCTCTTTCCACTGGATCTGGCCCCACAAAACTTTTAAAAGCAAAAAATTCAGGCTTATTTGCCCCTTGAACCAAAAATTATTCAAGGAAATCAATAAAACGTTGTTTTCACCCAACATATGATGCTCAAAAGCACAAGCACCACCAAGCTGTTGTTAAAATAGCAACAATTCTCAGCACCCAAATCATCATCCCAGGGGTTCAAGGGCACAGTTCCCATTATAACTGATAAAATCACAGCAACTGCAAAGTATAACTGGCAGTTTCAGTGGCAGTATCACAAACAAAGGTTTGAGATGAGCTTAAATAGCTGAAAGTGATACTTGTACCAGTGATTATCCAATGTAGGGTTGGATTCTGGATTTGTAAAGCAAGCCACACTGATACTGTTTTAGCATCCAGGCACATGGATCATATCCATTCAATTAATTAAAACAGTCTAATTATGATCCTGGCAACATCAAAAAAAGAATTAATAGACTTTCTACATTTTCCAGCTAGATCCAAGTGTATGTATGACTCCCTGTTTGCCCCAAAGATCATCCATGTCTCTAAAAATTTCAGATCCTGAATCCCTCTGAACTTTAAAAAAAAAATCCATAGGGTGAGGATGGTGGGATCAGCCTATTAAGAGATTCAAGAACAAAGATTTCATATTAAAAGATCAAGAGGGAAAATCACTCATTTGCCACAAAAAGAAAAATAAGAGCAAGAGCACAGCTGGAAACAGCCCATAGGGTGAGATAACTGTTCCTGCATCCTTCCTCATCCTCCTGGTTATTTTGACATTTCAGCAATAGGAGCATCCAGGCAGTGCATTTTCTCAGGGACCAGATTTTTATCATCCTAATCATGGTCCGGGACCAATACATGGAAGCATTTACTGGTCCAGAAAGCATTTGTACTGTTCCAGTAACTAAGCACTTTTGAAAGACTCTTTTCCACCTGATTGTAGGAGCTGATAGCTCAGGAGCCACTAGCGAGAGATTGATGCTTCATATGTTTGAAAGCTCAAACTCCAAGCAGAGAATATTGCACTGGTTTCTGGCTCTAGTGGTTTTCATAACACCCAGCAGCAATATCATGTCAGAACAGCAGCTGCCAAATCTGGTCTTCAATTATTGCCAGCTTCAAGTTCAAGGAGAGCTAAATCCAGGGGTTTGGTGAAACCTGATGTAAAATGCAGTTCTAGCAGCTTTGTTTTTTCCCCTCTCCCTTACATATTTCAGGAGCTGCCAGGTGACTGCACCGAATTAGAGACTGTGGAGTTCAAAGGTGTGGATGGCTGGAGGCATACTGGCCATGCACTGCTGAAATAGGTGGGATAAATGGTTTGGACAAGCAAAACCTCAATGCTTTCAACCTCAGTCCAAGGGGACCTTCAACCTTTCTCCTCACCCTTTTCCAGTCTGCACAGTGTAACAGTGGAAAATGGGAACTTGGGACTTGCTTTTCTTCCTGACCTCATTTAGCCTAGAAAAAACAAAGAAGATTTAAGATGTCTTTTGGGGAGGGCAAATTTGTTGTCCAGAGAAGCTGTGGCTGTCCCTGGATCCCTGGAAGTGTCCAAGGCCAGGCTGGAAAGGGCTTGGAGCAACCTGAGATAGTGGAAGGTGTCCCATGGCAGGAGTTGGAACTATATTATCTTTAAGGATCCTTCCAGCTGAAACCATTCCACGATTCTGTGACCTCATGGCTTTTATTTGCTTGTACAACAGCACTGGAAATTACAGAGCAGGATTCTGTGGCTGTGGAGAGATGGGTCTGTGCTAACCCTGCTGTCCCCTCACTTTACACCCTTCTATTCCAAGCTCTCCCACCATTCCCAACAAGAAGATTTTGTCAGATAAAATCTACCAGATTACACACATTCCTGCAGCAGAGAGAAATTCCAAGAGCAGGGCTGCAGAGTTTTCCCCCTGCAATAATGACATGTGCAAACGTGTTCTGAGCAATTTTGGGAATTCAATGACATCCCACATGGATTGTGCAAAATCTCCCAGCAAAGAGTTTCATTTTGTGTCACACGAACGACCTGTGTGGAGCACGAAAGCAGGAGGTGGGGATATGCTAATATCCCTAATGCTATCACTTCTGCAAACAAAATTAATGATTTTCAAGCCCTGGAGCCATCAGATTCCACTTCCACAGGGACTCGTGTTGGGTGAGCACCAAGTTCTCTCAACCATGTGGGAATTTCCTACTCCAGCGATATAAAAGGAGGACACAAGAGAAAGGCCATGATGAGTTTCCATCAATCCTCAATGTCTGAGGTCAGAAGAGACAATGAAAGCTGACAGCCTGGAGAAGCCAAGCCACACAATTTCACCCTGCAGGCCCCAGAGCAAACACAGGGATTGTTCCCTTGCACTCTGGCAAACACCAGCAAACCCCATCACTTCTTGCTGATGCGCTGGCTGGGTTCTAGCAGGACAATCAGTCTTGCTTAAAAGACTTCAAGTGATGATGAATTCACCATTTCCCCCACATAATCAAGGGATAGCTTGGTTTGCATCTGGCTCCTGTTTTACCGGAGTTCCAAAGATGTATTACACAAACTGGCCTGGATTTAGGTCATGTATCACTGACATCTCCATTCGAAGGGAAAGGCTTTGCCAGCACCTACAAGAAAAATTCTTCTTCCTCCAAACCACCCACTCAATGCTTAGAACAGAAGCCATCTTAGGCTTGGGATGGTGGCATGTCCCCATGCTGCCTTAACAAGTCTCCAGCCTGAGAAGCTGTGGAGAACTTCCACATGCTTCTTGATACCTCCAAACCAGCAAGAAATCCCAGAATCCCTGAACGGTTTGGGTTGGAAGAGACATTAAAGATCATTGATTTCTAACCCACCTGCCATGGGCAGGGAACCTCCTGCCAGACTGGATATGGGGCAAAAGACCCAAAAACCTACTGCAATGGTCAAATTGGACCTAAAGCATCCTCTGGGTCTGATCTGGGGGAGGGAATAAACCATGGGCAAAATAAATAAATAAAAAACCACTCTCCATTTGGAGGTACTAAATCCCCACTCCTTTCCAGATGGCTGGGAGATTTCTCCCAGGTGGTAAATATATTATTAAGAACTCATTTCACCGTGAAATTGACTATTCAAAACACAGACAGAAGTTAATATATTAGGACAACCTGTCTGAAAAGCTCATGTTAGAGGGAATTTATTTTTGTTTAATATAGAACGTGGCACTACACACATGGCTCTCCTCGAGCTGCTCCTCAGCAGAAACATGCATTCAGACATTGGGGAGGTCTCCTACAACAGGACAAATGGCACTGGATAAAGCCACTGTCACCTTTGGGGCAGCCCAACCATCAAGGACATTGGCATTTGGAAGTGGAACCTGTGCCATGGCTGAGAGGATTCTGTAGCTCTCACTGACCATCTCAATGTCATTATTCTGGCACTCGTCAGGAGAACAGTGCTTAGAGAAAACCAGAGCAAAGTAATAATAAAAATTTACTGCTCAGGGACATCCTTCCACTGACTCCAAAGGGGAAATCCAAGCGACATGACAAGGACATGAAGAACGTCTTTCACAGGGAGCCATCAGGTCAGATGAGCCCTCCAGACACCCCTGATCTAGTCCCCTACTCAAAACAGGAGCAGGTTTCAACCTGAAATTGAGCCCAGATTTCCTCCAGGTTTAGATTAAACCTACATCTTGAAACTATTTTTATTTGCAGACCAAATCCAAATCTTTAGGAAGGCTGGAACCTCCCATTACTAAAGGCACACCTAAAGCATTATTTCTTATTGACCACTAATAACAAGATGCCTAAAGTAACAGGTTTTCTAAAGCATTTCCTAGCTGAGTCAATTGTTTTGATTGCATAATTATTTAAAAGTATCCAAGATATTTTTTAGCAAGAAGGAGCAGCATAATTTTGCAAATCAGTAATGAGGAAGCCTCAGAGGATTGACAAACAGTTTGTATGGTTTAATTTGCTTCCCAGCCTTTCTGTCAAGGAGCTTCAGTTGTGCTTTGACATAAGATCTGCCTGGGGGAGGTCAGGGAAGGTGACTTTCTTCTTCCCACGCAATAGCAGAGGATGGGTCTGAGCTGCTGGACACACACAGGCTTCAGAGCACATCTCCATTAGAGGCCACACGACATCTCTGAAGTCTCAGCCCTTCTGGAAAAGCATGAATGGGAGAAACTTCTGCAAGCCTTGCGTCTATGAGACTATAACTTACTTCACTTTAATTCACTGCTAATTAACTCACTTTAAGCTAAATGCCTATGTCTTGAGTAAAGTGACCTCATTGCTGATCTTTGTTCCAGGACACACATGGTGACTCCACAGCCACCTCAGTTGAATGTTGAGTTTTCAAAGAGATGTCCAAGGATCCCTGCACTAAACAGTTCCTCCTGTGCAGTGTTCCTTGGGAAGTGGGTGGATGACAACCTGGACAAAATCCAGGCTGGACAACTTGTCCTTTGAGAAGAGAAACTGGTGGAAGGTATCCGAGGAAGAAGAGAGCATAGAATCCAATAGAAAACATGTGAAGGGAAAGAGTTATCCCATCATTTCAAAGAGCCATCACCTTTCCTTAGACTTTGAAAATTTTCACCTAGAAAAATACAAACCCCCCAGCCACTCCCCCAGACCAGCCCAATTTACCAGGAGCAATCTTTAAAATCCAGTCTAATCCTTCCTGCTCAGACCTAGAGCAGCAAAGCCATTTGAACCCTAAAAAAGCCACTTATCTGCAGGGATAAAATTCATGGCCTCCCTTGGCAACCAAACACCCCAGCCATGAGGCTGCAGACTTGGCCTCTGGCTCTTTGTCTCAGTGTCTCTCAGCCATTCTGCTGCAGATAAATAATTAACCACATGTTGGAACAGGGACCTGAGCACACGTCTCCTCCATCCCGGCTGAGTGCCCGAGCTGATGGGCTATAAAATCCCTGCTGGCCCAACAAATATTTATTCATGCAAAATGGAGCAGCTTCTGTGAAAGAGAGATGGAGTCGTGCTCTCTCCTTGTGCTCTTCAGAGAATTCACCCCAGAGCAAATACTGAGGAGGTGGAGATGTGGCTTTGTTGGCCAAACTCAGAATGTTTTCATCTCTTGGCTGAACTCCTCATCCTTCCATACTCCACCATACAAGGAAAAATAACTGTAATCATTCAAGAGCAATCTTTATTAATAAAATGGAGAGAGCAATATTATTATTGATAAATATTCATGAAACTTGAACAAGGAAAGCATCCCCATCTGAGGTCCCTCAGACCTGGGTGTATGGAGAGCTGACTTAGAACACACAGTGGGATTCTTGAGATTCTCCTCTGAAGGGCCAGGAGTTGCTCTTGGATAATCTTTGTTGGTGCCTTTCAACTCAGAATATTCTGTGAGTATTTAACATGAACAGTCTCTTCCAATGGTCACCAGGGCCACCACCTAATTTCCAACTCCACCAGTCCTTGAGGATGCCACAAGACACTTGGTCTTTAGGAATTCCTTTAATTAAAGCCACCCTTGATTTTCTACTCCATGTCAAATTCCTAGACAGAATTCCTCTTTTTGTGGCCTTTTACTTTTGATTGTCTTCCATCTCTCTTCTCCAGTGGAATAAGGGATCATTAATCCTATCCAAGGAAATGAGACTTTTGTACATATAAAGGAACACACCTGAAATTCCTGCAACAAGTCACACCTTGGTACCTGACATCATGAGATATAGTCCTGGAAAAGGTCCTGCTGTTCTTTTTTTATCAGTAATTCATTCAAACTCAGCTGTTAGGAGTGGCTGGTGTTCACTTTACAAAGAAAGCAAGGCTAAAATAAACTAAAAAGAAAACCCTTTTTCTGTGCATTCATTGCTTCTACAAATCTGAGTGCTAATAGTATTTGACATGTTGGTAATCTGCGTTTTTTACCATAATTCATTTAGAGTGGTTCTGCTTGATTATTGTACATTTTACACCATGATGCACAGAAAATGTTGTTGCTTTTTTTGCCTCCTTAACTAGTTTTATTCCTTCTAGAAATCACTCATTCATACTACTCACATTTGAGGCTAGAGAGGGAGGGAAGAAACAAAGCAAAAATCAAAGAGAAAATAGGCAGTGAGAGAATAGGAAATAAATGAAGAGAAACGAAAGGAGAAAAAACAATAAAAAGGGAAAACAAGCAGAGAAATTATGCAAATAGACAAAAACAAAGCCAAGAGCCAGAAGGGCAAAGAGAGAAGCCAGTTCCCCATGTTTTGGAAGAGCACATCTTATTTCTGCCCAGAGATTGGGGCAAAGGACAACCTAACAAGTGAGGACACAATTGTATTCATTTTCCATGGAGTTGATTCCTCTTAAACAACCCAATGTCTTCTCCATGCTCAGAGTGCTTGTGTGGCATTAGAAATGATGTTCTTATGGAAATCTCTGCAGTTGGAAAAAAGCAGGGAAGAAAAATAACTCTTCCTGCTCTATAAAAGTTTTGCCCTTTCCCATGGTGGGAAGGAGGGGGGAAGAAGCCATTAACCACAGTTCTCAAATTATTCAAACTTGAGGAAAGTTGGGCCAAAGTCAACATGACCTTTAAATTTCACATGTTTTTGCTTATTAATTATAAGAAGAATTCAGCTATGCTTCAATCTTATATTTTGAGCCAGAAAATCACTTGTTTTCCTCAAGGGGAAAAAAAAAATTATATTTTAAAATCTTGCAAAATGTTTTAATTTTCCTTGTATTTTGTAGTTCTGCTCAAACACTGCTTTGAAACCAACCTGTTCTCCTGGAAAGCTGCTTTTCCTAAATTTGCATGCCCCAGTGTAAATGGAACCAGCCACCTTCCATCTACTCATTTAAGGCCATTCTACCTTGTAGAAAAAGGGGGAATGGCTTTGAGGTGAGGGACGACAGGTTTAGATGGGATAATGGGGAAAATTATTCAATTTGAGGGTAGTGAGGACCTGGCACAGGGTGCCCAGAGAAGCTGTGGCTGCTCCTGGATCCCTGGAAATGTCCAAAGCCAGGTTGGATGAGGCTTGGAGCAACTGGGACAGTGGAAGGTGTCCCTGCCATGGCAAGGGTGGGACTGAATGGAGCCTTGATCTCCTTTTCAACCCAAATAATTCCATGATTCTCCTCTCTCCTAGCCAGCTGTGGCAGAAGGGAAATTCATTCCAGTGCCATGATCCTCAGCCCACCCTCAACTCCTCACATGAAGAATAGGGAAGGATTTGCTCCCTCAGCTCCCAGCATCTTGGGATCCATGGGTGGACAGAAGACAGTAAGAGTGCAGTGAGGTTCATGGCCAACAATACCCAAACTCTTGACAGCAGGAAGGAGCTGCTTTGCTCCCAATCCATCACTGAGGTTATTACGTGTCTCTGAGGGCTTCAAGCTGCCTGGAATCCCCAGATAGTTAATAAAGAAAATGAGAAACTCAACAATTGTTTGTGCTTGGGCTGCCGTGTAAAGGCTTCGTCTCTCAGCAGTGAAACAAAAGGGGACTAATAATACCCCGTGCTGCAAAAGCAAGTGCCAAGGAAGAGACAGAAATCAATTATCTGGGTGAAATTCAGAGGGAGAGGAAGTGGTGAGCACGTCCACATCAGCAAACAGCACACATAATCCCATTAGCACGGACACCGTCTCCCTCGCGGGAGCGCCGAGCCACGGAGAAAGATGATAATTAAAATAAACAAACAAAAAGTAGCCTCAGCTTCCCACATAAGAGATGGTGGGATGGATGGATGGAAGCCATTGGGACATGGCAGAGGGCAAAAGGGGAGCTGAGGGGAATCTGGGGGAGTCTGGATCCTCAGTGTTTGGGAAAGCCACCTGTCCTTGTCACCAGATGTTGTGAAGGGCAGCTGCACCCAAAGGATGGTTAAACCATCACATCTTCAGTGCAACCTGCAAAATGCAGCCTCCCGAGGCTGCACAAATCCCAAAGGGGGGTGAGGATACCCTGAGGATGCACTGCTGCTCCCCATGGCAGGGACAACCCTCCCAGTATCACCCCACTCTGCAGGAACAGGGATGCTGGGCTGGTACTCTGGAACTCTCAAAGCCAGAATTCAGCTGTGCCAGTCCCCCCAAAAATGTCTTTCCTCTATTGATTGACTCACCTAAAACCTTCTCACTGTCCATCCCAGAGAGGGCACAGGAGAGGTGAGGGGATGGCTACAGTGCTCCTGCATGCAACTCTCCCCTGCAACCCCAAATCCATAAAAAAACATCAGTTTTTCAGGAATGGTGCTCTGTGAGGCACTTCCAGCCATTCTCCCAATGTTCTTGCCCTGGAGATGGATTCAAGGAGATGCAGAGATAAACTGTAAGAAAATAAACCAGCATCAACCCTTCTCTATTCTCTGGTCATTTCTTAAAGCTTGAAGCTCCACAGGAACACAGATGACCCTTGAATCCTGATAAAACCATCCCAAAATGGGTCTGCAACCTCTGGGATGCCTGCACCCCTTCCAGGCTTTCTATTTGCCCCCTTGCTTCTCCCCATGACCTTCCTCTTCAACCCTTCCCTATTCTCTTGTCATTTCTCAATGCTCAGGGAACACAGATGACCCTTCCAGTTCTCCCACATCCAAGAACATTTCTAATCCTTGTGACTCTCTGTTTTATCTCAGAAACCCATCTGGGCAAGGACAGGTTAAGCATAATTGTTTGTGCAGCCCCCAGCCAACTTCCCAGATGAAATTTATTGCTCCAACATAACTCTCTTGTACTTTTTCTTCCCCCGAGCATCTGCTGCTGGCAGCTTTTGGAGATAGGACATTGCACTGATCTGGCATTGCAATCCCAATTTCTGCTCAGAAAAAGGCTTTCTGAAGCCTGTGAGAGTTAATGGGAAATGGAATACACAACATCTTCCAAGGATTTGGGATCAGAACCAAAATGAGCTCAGGAAGTCAAAAAAAGTCTAAAAAAGTCTAAATCCTTTTCCCCTTGCCCCCACAGCTGCTCTTCCTGACAGCCCCTTTGCCTCCAACTCTGGCTCAGATATATGGCTGCTCTATAATTTATAATTGTCTCCAAAGACCACAGAGCAGTTCATAAATTTAAGGGGGGGGGGGAAAGTCCTTTTCAAGGATAATTTTAGTATTTTTTTCATTTAGGGAAAAGCAACCCAAATTAATTCCTGGAAATACTGTCTTTTGCCTGCTCCACTTGGTCCATCTGTACCAGGAGCATCTGCAGCCAGGGACAGGGATGGAGAGCAACTCCACAGCCCCAGGCAGACCCATGACATCCCCAAAATGAATTAAAATACAAGATTAAAATACAGTCACTTAATCCCCTGCAAAGCCTCTTAAGTGTTTCTATCAGGGTCAGCTCACTTGGTTCTTAGTTAACCCACCTCTGAAAATACCCCAGTTTAGGTTCCTTCCAGGACTGTCCAGAAGGTTGGAATGAGGGATGGGATCAAAGGCAACAGGAACCAAACAGATGGAGGTAAATGCCATGTAAATAACCTTCATTAGGGAGCAACACACTTGCATAACCTCCTCTTTCACATCCATCCCCTCTTTGGGCTGCTCCTGCATTCTTCCCCAAGTCAGTTTTTCCCTTCCCTTGCTAATCCCTCAGAGATTTCCCATGATTTAACAAAGTTGAATTATCCTGGGGTGAGCCCAGCAGCTTCACTGGAGGCATTTTCCCCAGAGACAGGTGCTCTGTGCTGGGGGACAGCAGGATGGCTTTTAGCTGGAGTGGGTGATGGATAGTTAAATCCTGATAAAAGCATCCCAAAACAGGTCTGCAGCCTCTTGGGTGCCTGCATCCCTTCCAGGCTTTCCCTTTGCCCTCTTGCTTCTCCTCATGACCTTCCCCAGGCTCCTATCAGCAGCTCACCAGCTCTCAGTGGTGTTATTCTGGAGAAATTTGATTCCTGGAGAGTTCTCCAGGAGGATGATGTTACAGAGCACTGCCAGGAGTTGGAAAGGTTTGCAGCAGTAATGAAAACAAAACTTCCTTGGAAAGTTTATTTAGGCCGAGCTCTCAGCCCTGCCACAATCACTTTGTATCATCACACAGCCCCAAATTTCTTTTCTTCTTTTCTTCCCCTCCTCACTTAAACAAAATTAGAAGGGAGATGCTGAGCTACAAAGGCAACTCCTGCACTAGCCCTGCTCCCCATAAATCCAGGTGATGACAGGAATCTGCATTAATGGAGCACTGAAGCTGAAAAACCAGCCTTGTGCTGTGGGACACGGCGAGCCCTGGGCTACCAGCCTGTGCTTTCTGCAGAAAGCCCTTCCCAGCTCAGCTGCCAGGATGAGTCCAGCTTCCTCTGCTCTGCAACACTGCCCCGAAATCCCTGGGACCAAGGCTTCTCCAAAGCTAGGAAATAGCTGGATTCATCTCCCTGAGAGTGTAGAAGCAGCACAAAGTCTCCTTGCCTGAGCTGAGGGCTGGTAGCAGCACCCGGAGCTGCTCTGCCTCCCCAGGATCCCTGTGCACACAATTACAGCCACGAGCACCCATGTATTCATGTGCTCACACACACCCAGACAGGCACTTTGCAAAGTCCAGATGATCCTACAGCTGTATTTTAATATTTCAATATCAGGGTCAGAGTGAATCTCACTGTCTCCCTCTTATCTTCCCTCCGCATACCAGTGCTGTCAATGCCATCGGCAATTTTACATGTAAATGAGCCCATCCATCACTCCCTGCTCTGCAGCTCCTCACTTCCAAGACTACCATGGAGTTACACCATTAAATCTCCTGGCTTTACAATATACATCATGACATATTTGACATCAATCAGCTGTGTCAGTCCGCTCACTGTAAACCATAAACTTGCTCTGCATTCCAGCTCCGTGCACAGTGATTAAAACCTTCTCAGCCTGGCTTCCTGATTATGGTGACAAATGACAGTGCCTTCCCTTCTGACTCAACACTCACCCAGCCTCCCCTGAGCATCCCTGCCCTGGCCAGCTCTCATCCTGAGTTATCCATGGGCACTGCTCATCCTTCTGTCCAGCTCCCTGGCCTTTCCCATCTATCATTTCTGGGCCACCCCATCTACCCATCCATCCATCCATCCATCCATCCATCCATCCATCCATCCATCCATCCATCCATCCATCCATCCACATCACCATCAGCACATGTGTTTCTCCTACAGCTCCACCCACACCCATGTCCTCCAAAGGGCTGCTGGTACAGCTTTGAACACCTCTAGAATTTAGGTGAAGCATCAGAAGAGACATTTTTGGGCAGCAACCTGATTTAGGGGGTGGCATCCCTGTCTGTGGCAGGGGGTTGGAACCAAGATGATCTTTAAAGTCCCTTCCAATCCAGTCTGTTTTATGATTCTGTGACCTGAAGAGATGCAGGTAGGTCAGGACAGCTACCCAAAATCATCCTTCATGTGCTCAGCCAACACCTGCCAGCCTCACACAGGCTGTCTTTACACACATTCAATGCATTGAGTGACTTCGGGCAGGCATTCCATAATCCTGCTTCACACAGCATTGTGCTTTGAGGCACCTGAAAAAAACCCTGTTCCAATTGTCAGGACGACTGATCCTTCCCTAATCCCATTTGCTTCCTGAAGAATGAGCAGCTCTACATGATTCCTGAGGCTGTTAAGTATCAGGTCTATCAAGTCAGGAACCAGACTTCACACACAAATGCAAGTTCGAGGGGTTGGCTTCAGGCCACTGAAATTTTGCCTTCTATTTAATTTTCATCTTTCTCTGCTGGGAAACTCAGGAAGAGGAATTTAGTTGGGCAAGTCTAGACTTCAGTATGTGTTCTGAGGACATGTTTTTTATCAATCTGCCTAAAATTGCAGTAACTCAATACTTCAAAATCATGGGGAGAGAGTATTTACAAGAGCATGTGGTGACAGGACAAGGGGAATGGCTTCAAACTGACAGAGATCAAGTTTAGATTGAATATTGGGAAGAAATTCTTCCCTATGTGGGGGATGAGACCCTGACACTGGGTGCCCAGAGAAGATGTGACTTCCCCATTCCTGGCAGTGTCCAAGGCCAGGTTGGACAGGGCTTGGAGCAGCCTAGGACAGTGGAAAGTGTCCCTGCTTATGGCAGGAGGTTGGAACAGGATGAGCTTCACAGCTCCCACCATCCCAAACCAGTCTGGGATTCTGTGATTTTTTTATCACAGACACACTTTTCTTCTGGACATGCTCAGGCCCAAGATTGAAACCATTATGGAAGGTGTGATCCCATTATTAAAAACAAGACTTGAGCAAAATCCCATCAACACCAAAGACAACACTTTCTGACTGGGCTCCTCCTAGACTAGGAAATTGAGGCATTTGTGAAACAAACCCTAAGTAACTGCAAGAAGTCACACACAAGGAGATAATTTCAGCGTCCAGCCAACTTAACTCGAAAAAATTTATTCCACAATCTAATGGTTCCTGTTTCTTGCATCAGAGAAGCCCCACAGCTTTTGCCATTGCTCCCTCCCTCTATACATCCCCATAAGAGTCAGGGGTAGAAGCCTCATTAGGATTTTCAGGATCTAAGATACTGTTATGCCTTATGATACCCCATGAGACTTTTCCAGGTGGGTTTTCTACCACCACATCACCTTCTGAGCATTTGAATCAAGACATAATAGAATGTCTTCAGTTGGAAAGGTCCTACAAGGTTTACTGAAGTCAATCTCCTTGCCCTGCACAGGACAACCTGAGGAATCCCACCTGAAGACAGAAGGAGCATGAGGAACAGCTCAGAACTGATGTTGTTCCCATCTAGAGCTTTGTAAATGACCTGAGAAGATGCATGGAAAGCGTGGAAGAAACCAGACAGGCAGAAGAGGGAAGAAGTTAACAACTCGCTTTCATTCTTGGGACATCCACAGAGAAATGATCCCTCCTTCACTGAAAGATGAATGGGCAGCTGTACAGGTTATGAGGGAGGTTTTATTGCAGATCAATAAATCTGTGTCACAAACCCCATCTGGAGGGAGTTTTAATTTAAAGAAAAGAGTGATGAACGCTGAAAGACAATAAATCAAAAAGTTGTGAAACCCCATTGGTATTAACCTTCTGTCAGTGCAAGCACAGACTCTGGACAGGGCTGGGGACAAGAGTTTGCTGTCCCCATGGACCTGGGATTAAGGAGCATCAACAGAGATCAAGGAGGCAAGAGAAACCCAGGATTTATGAGTGTGCTGCTATCAGAGCTCAGCAGGTGTCAGGAGGAGATGGTTCTCAGATCCAAATCAGAGAGAAAACCAGAAGGAATAAACCAGGGAGAGTTCACAGCAACAAACTTGAGACAGGTCAGACAGAAGAGGGGAAGAGTAGTGATTATCTCACATCTCTGCTCAAAACACATGGAAAAGAACTTCCCCCCAAAGCCCTTCTTTCCATCATGTAGTTTTCTCCATCTGCTAGGTGCTGTCTCAGCTTGGCAGTAGAACCCAAACTAACCTAGATCTGTTCAAAGACAGTGACAAGAGGGGCTCTAATAAAGTCAAAATCCTTCAGGGAGAGATTCTGGAAGAATCCCCAGGTCTCCAGGTGGGGATTCCAAGCCACTCCTCATTACCAGCCTGTCTTGGAGGTCACACCTGGCTTTGCTCATCAGAGAGGCTCTGGTTCCTCCCACACTGACTGAGGATGAAACCAGGTTCCTGCAGCACACCTGAGTCCCCCAACCTTTCCCTGAGCCCACCTGCCACTCACAACACCTCTGCTCCATGGAATGACACAATCATGGAACACTTCAGGTTGGAAATCTCCCCTACTGGGAGGTTTCCAAACATCTTAAACACCAGTTGTTTTAAAATTTGGAATCCTTCGCTTTTTCTAAATTCCCAAGCCGTGCTATTAATCTTATCTTCCATTAGGCAAACGAGAGCTTTTTAAAAAATCCAATTTACTTTTCCCCGTATACACTTCAGGTTAACTTTATTTTTCACGTTACTCAGCTTGAACTAAGCAATAATCATTTCCAGATTAATGATGATAATTTCAAACACTTTTCAGAGCAGGCATCTTAATATCCTCTCTGACCAGCGGAGAATTTCCTGTTCTACAACAGGATTACATTTAGGAAGATTAAACACATTTCTGTTTTGCTGGAGGCAGTGGGGATGGGGACTTGGTGAAAGACTCTCAGTGGAAATCTCCATCCAGGACAAGTTCAGGAATTCAAAAACCATGGGGTTTTTATTATTATTATTATTACTTTTTTCTTCCCTAAATAAATGCAAATAATTTTAAAAGGCATAATCCTGTAGCAGGTCCTGGAAACAGCCATTCCAGTGGAAAAATCACAGAATTTTGGAATGGTTTAGGTTGAAAGGGGCATTAAAGCTCTTTATATTCCAGCTCCCTGCCATGGGCAGGGACATCTTCCACTGTCCCAGCTGCTCCTGTCCAACCTGGCCTTGGACAGGGATGGGGATCATCCTTGCTGATCAGCTTGTCCCAAGGCCTCTGTATTCTGAGAGTGGATTCAAATGCCACTTTTTATCCCTAAATCTACTCATTTAACCCCAAAAAAAGAAAAGTTGCCCTTCTAATATGGTTGTTGGTTTGCAGGACATTGGAGCAAAGGGAAGACCCACCAGGTTTGGATCTGGGGGATGGAAAGTGCCCTCAGCTCCACCCTGCAAAGGGGAAACTGAGGCCAAGAGAGGAGATGCTGTGGTTTGACTGATGATTAAAGTGAAAACACAAATTAAATCCCAGAGGATCCAGTCAAATCAACTGAAAGGGGTTCATCCCAGGGGGCTGATGTTGGCAAGATTAGAAAAATCCCGCTACTGTATTCAGTCCTGCTTCTAATGGATTCAGCTTGCTTTAAAAAGACAAATACTATAATATGAGAGGATATTTCACATTGTTCTCAAGGGCTTTTTACAGGCTTTGAGGCACGAAAACAAGAGGGAGAGCACAGCAGGCACTTCAGCAGCAAAGGCAGGCTGATGAGGTGATGGAAAACACGGAGCAGTTTGGATGCACAGTTGATGCTCCTGCAATTCAGGAGCTGATGAGAGAAGGAAACCCGAGGGCTAAGTGGAAAAACAGCAAAAATGTGATCAGAAACACACGATGGAGCTCCCTGAACTAAAGTTACCCTGGATTATTTCTGCTTTTCCCCAGTGCCCCAGTTTGGGCCAGCTTCATAACAGCCACAACCAAAACCCTGTTGCTCCCATGCTCTGTCTCACTCTCATCCTCCTCTGCACAGGTCAAACCACAGCAGATATTTCTGCACTCCAGCACAACTGCCTTTCAGGTGTGGAGGAGGAAAAACAGTCAGGAATTCAGCAACCCTCACTAATGACTTGTACATTCACTGAGCTGATAACGCTCCCGTCCCTGAGCTCAGAGCTGAGGTTTCAAAGCAGTGATGTTTCCCTGAGCTACAGCTCAAAATGCCTGGAGCTATTCAGAGCAGGATGGCTTGAAAAATTAGAAAAGAAAATTTTTAAAAACCCAACAAATCCTTCAGTCAGATGTGAATGAGCATCATTAAGGCAAGAGCAGGCCATGAGTACAAGCCCAACATCATCAGTGTCACTTGATTAATGGAGGCTCCTTTGGGACCCCCATTTCTCCCACAGCCCAACCCAAGAGGATGAGACAGTAGTTGTTTTTTTCCTGCTCCAGCTCAAAAGGGTGAGACAGGAGTTGCTTTTTTCCTGCTCAAACCCAAAGCTTTTACAGCGAGGCAGAAAGGAGACTGAGAGTGAATATTAGCACATCGACTTTTTGGGTCACCATTAAAAAGGATCATGTGAAAGGAGGTCAGATAAATATTTAACATGGTTATTAATATCTGCTCCTAATTTCATTCCTCCTCCTCCTGCTCCCAGCTCCTCCCTTCACTCTTCATCTCTTCATTTGAGGCAGTTGATCCCTTTTAAGAAGGTCAGTGGGGATCATAGGACGGTGCTGGCTGGCAGAGGGGCAGGAGGGGATGGTGGCATCCTTCCCCCTGGGAGCAGGGCTGGAATTAGGCTGGGGCTGGCTCTGCCTGCTGAGGCACTGGTGACACCCTTGGCTCTCCCCTCCCAAGGGCACTGCCCAGCCCCAGCGTCACCACGGCTTCGGCGGGGACAATGATGGAAAAACAGAGCTGGAGCCCAAAACAGAGGATGTGTAGCTGCTGGAACCAGCCCAGAGGAGGCCACAGAGAAGCTCCAAGGGCTGGAGCACCTCTGCTCTGGAGCCAGGCTGGGGCAGCTGGCTGGGAAAAGAGAGAGCTCCAGACAGAGCTCAGAGCACTGCCAGGGGATAAAGGGGCTCCAGGAGAGCTGGAGAGGGACTGGGGACAAAGGATGGAGGGACAGGATACAGGGAACAGCTCCCACTGCCAGAGGATGGGGTTAGATGGGAAATTGGGAAGGAATTCTTCCCTGTGAAGGTGCTGAGGCTCTGGCACAGGGTGTCCAGAGAAGCTGTGGCTGCCCCTGGATCCCTGGAAGTGTCCAAGGCCAGGCTGGATGGGACTTGGAGTAACTTAGGAAAGTGGGAAGTGTCCCTGCCCATGGCAGGGGTGAAATGAGATGGATTTAAAGTCACTTCCAAACCATTCCATGATCCTTAAACAGTGGATGATACCCTTAGAGACATGTGCACACACACACACATGAAATGAAGAGCTTGTCCAGAATTCCTGACAGAAGCCCCAGATCAAAGAGGGAGGACATTATTCCAGCAGAAAGGAGTGTTTGTGAGCCCTCAAGAGGCCTCACAAATACCCACACCATCACAAAAGCAAAGATGAGCCCCAAACACACAAACCAGATCCTCCCCACAGCTGCCAACTCTGTTATTGCACTGCTGAACTCACAGCTGTGGGTTTTTCCTTGTTTTTCCGTGGGGAAAACCAGGATCAGGTTCCACTTTCTACCCTCCTGAGCCACTGCCACTGGGACCTGCTGGTGCTGGCAGGCAGCCCTCAGCAATACACTCTGTGCCTTCACCAATTTGCCATCTTCACAGCTGCATATTATGGGTTTTTTAAATTTTAAAACCTTATTTACAGATTTCTCAACACACACCTGCATGCACTCCTTTGCATTTTCCAGTCCTGTACTGCCATCCTGCCATCATTTCTTAAGACAATATTCCCTCAAGGAGAACAGAGAATCACCTTATCCAATTTTCCTACGCAAACAACCCCAAAAATGCTTCAAGGTCTTTGGGTTGCAACCCCTGCACCTATTCCCTCCTTGGAAGAGGATGACTAGTGCTTCATCCCCTTCATATCCCCAGAAACTCATTTCTCCCAATGTCCTCACCCTGTTCACTGGCTGCCATGGGGAATTTACAGCTCTGTCGAAGGAGCGCTGCATGACTTAGGGCCAGGTCTGGTTGGAAATAAAAGGATCCTGACTTGAGCAGAGATAAGTCATCCTGCACCACACTGAGCCCAGGAAAAACAACAGTGAAGAAAAATAATTTTAAAGGTGGAGAAAGAAACTCCCTTCTCTTTTCTGGATGTTACAGAGAGGGGCACCCAAGGGAAAAGCCAGCATCCCTCCACCACTGTGCTAAGGGATGTGGAATCCCCTCATCCTCCAGCAGTGCTGGTGTTGAACTCTCAAAGCCAGGTTGTGACCAGAAATTTCAGCTCAACATTTTGCTATGAACTATGAAAAAAGCCGAAGACATGCTAAGAAACCAGCAGAGGGTCAAGCAGTCAAGTGCTCTAATACCAGGTCAGGCACTGATTCCAGCTCCTGGCACATCCCCACCCCAAGCAGCCTTTGGACCCTCAGTGCTCCAGTGGCTCCAGGTCTGATTTATTTCACACTGTTTCAACCTATTCCAAAGACAAAATTATTCACCTCCTCCTCAGAGTTTTCAGGTGCTTCCCACAAGAGTGTTAAATGCTGTGCAAAACTCCTCACATCCATCTTTGCAGCCCTCCCTCCATCTCACTATTTTCCCTGTTTTACAACTGGGAGCAAAGCCCCTGGAACTTTGGCACTTCAGTGTCCTCAGGTAAGCTTTGCCAGCAGGAGATGAGGAAATAAGAGCACCAAACACCATGGAGCATCCAGGGGGATGAGGATGACCTTCAGGCAGGGATAAATAAACAGCACATGAAGCATGGGGTGGGATATTTACACACTTGTATTCCAGTATCTAATTTAAGGAGCTGGTGTCCCCTGGCAAAGCTGAGTGTGACAGAACTGCTTTTCCAGGAGCTCACCCAAGGAGATTCCTGCCTGCAGCAGAACAAGGAGCTCTGCTAGGAGAATTCATTCCTGATGTTCTGCAGGATGGCTTTGAGGAAACTGGAGGGAATGCTGTGGGAATGGACCCCAGTGCTCCATCCCAGCATTCAGACATCTCCTGGGATGCCCCTCAGTTCTCCCAGCTTGATTACACCAGGGAAGCACAGCAGTCCCAGCATCCACACACCAACAGTCCCGTTCATGAAACCAGCCCTTCAGATCTAATTTCCAGCCTTTTCTCCCTCCCAGCCATCCTCTGCTCCCTCCAGACCTCCCTTCTCCCTCCCTTTTCCAGTACACAAAAGGTCTGCTGCTAAGCAGGGGTTGCCATGAAAACAAGACAAGAGTTCGGGTGGGGAAAATCGCCCACGTACCATCCTCTTCTCCCAATATAAATAAATAAGGGAGGAAAAAAAAAAAAAAAAAAAAAAGAGAGATGTTTAGTGTCACTTGAGAGGAGCATGGAGCAGAAATTATGGCAATTTCCTGTAACTGGAATCAAATGCCCAACTTGCCAGCTCGCAGCAGGGCAGTGCCATTAATTCCAACACTTGTGAGAGAGCCGCGTTCCCATTAAAGGGGCCAATTTTGAGTCCATTTCCCTGATCAACAGACAGCTCCAAAATTGGGACTTGATAGATTTGATCAAGGCAGAGTCTGCACAGGTTGTGATTTTGGCGAGGAAAACTGCAAGGAAAAATTGTGCTGAAAATGCTCCAGAGCTGGTGAGGGGGTGGGAGATGCCCCTCATCCCAATTATCCCAGGCGCATATCGCTGAGCAGCAACGTGCTAAGGGATGGATTAACCACTGTAAAAACAAAAATGTTATTTAATCAAGGCATAACAAAGTCCAGCTATCTCCTGAAGGCTGCCACAGGGATTGGCAGAGCTTCCTGCAGCCCTAGCTCGGGACAGTTAAGCTGCAAAGGAACTCTGCTATCTGGGATTCCTGAAATTTTCTCCTCAGTGTTTCCAGATAAAGGATCAATTCCTGCACAGCAAATACTCCAGGATATTTGGGAGTGTGTGAAGTTGCTGCACCAGGGTGCTCATGGAGACTGGTGGATAATGGCCAGCAGCAGCATGGAATGATCTTCCTGCAGACTGAAGGTCCTGGAGCTCCAAACTGGAAAGGAGGGAGTGTATGGAGAAGGTGGCATCACTTTTTCTGCCCTGTCCCAACCTAAGCCAGCATCTCACCAGCCCTGCCTGAAAATCAGGACTCCAGCTTGCCTCATTACAGCTCTGGGCAGGGATATTTGGGAACAGACAGCCCCTCCTCTGCTCCCCATCCCACAGTAAGCCACACTCATGCTATCCCTCCTGGAATGGGCTGTAATCCCCCCTGAGATGGAAAGCAGGATCATAACTCCCACCACAAAGGATGAATATTCATTTCAGCACTAAGTCCCCTATCAGGACTCCCAGGCAGGTGGTATTACAGCTGGATCCCCAGAGAGTTTTGTCTCATTCTCTGGAAGCAGAGCCCTGACTTGGAGACACAATAACTCACTTAAGGAGAGCTAATTCTCTCTGCCAGGGAATTGGAAGTGCAGCAGGAAGGCGACACTCAAATGACAGCCTGGCAATGGCACTCGTGTCTCTCCTTGTGCACACCCTGATGCTGGCAGGGCACAGCCACAAATCCCTGTAACAGCTACAGGTTTGGAGGTGGGATATAAAGAGGGACAAAGAATTCCTTGCTATTCCTTTGGAGTCAGGACACCCGAGCAAGAAACAAAGCCCCTTTGCAGGCTTGTGCCAGGCTCCCCAGTGCCAGTACCTAATGAAAACATTTGCAATTACAATGATAATATTATGATTTTAAAAGGAATTAGATTCTGCTGACCTAAATATTAACCATGCAAAGAGTCAGGGCTGTGTAGACTTCTACAAAGAACATTGCACAGTTCCTTTCTAAGAATTTACAGGAGCAGGGGATAGGAGGGGGAGCCACAGGAACCCACACACCAGCCCTCACCCCCAGCACTGCCAGTGCAATGTGTTGCCTCAGTTTCCCCACCTTTAAGAAAAGGATGAATGGAAAATAAACACTGAGAGAATGGAATATTTTTTCCCTTAAAAAAAAAAAAAGAAAAAAAGAAAGAAGTGGCAATCATCAGCAAAAGATGTTTCCCTCATCTGACATTGCAGAGAATTAAACTGCTGAGCAGTTGTGACAGGTGCTGTAACAGCAGCATTCATTATCAGGTTGGTTCTGTTCAGTGCTCCTCACTCACGTGCTCCTCTCTAGAGACTTCATTTCTCCTGCTTTACCCCAGCTTTACTCCAGCTTTACTCCTCCTCAGGCATGGCACAGACTATGATGCCTCAAACCCAGAGATGGACATCACAGCATCACCACAGGAGTGGAGCTGAGTGTCCCATCCTGCCAGGCCCTGTCAGCTGGTGTGTCACAGAATTGTCACAGAATTGTCACAGAATCCCAGGACGGTTTGGATGGGAAGGGACCGTGGACTCCATCCCATTCCAACCCCTCTGCCATGGGCAGGGACACCTCCCACTGTCCCAGGCTGCTCCAAGCCCCATCCAGCCTGGCCTTGGATGCTTACAGGGATCCAGAGACAGCCACAGCTTCTCTGGGCACCCTGTGCCAGGGCCTGCCCACCCTCCCAGGGAACAATTCCTTCCCAATATCCATCCAACCCCACCCTCTGGCAGTGGGAGCCATTCCCTGTGTCCTGTCCCTCCATCCCTTGTCCCCAGTCCCTCTCCAGCTCTCCTGGAGCCCCTTTAGGCACTGGAAGGGGCTCTGAGCTCTCCTCACAACCTTCTCCTCTCCAGGTGAGCACTCCTCCTCCTCTGGACAGACTCACACTCCATCTCTTATTCCAGACATACCCAGGACCACCTTCACCCTCCATAACTCACCTTCCTCAAGAGGTTTGTGTTACCTGAACACCACTGAGTCCACCAGTGCCACTGTAGGAGACCAAGCTGCCATGGACCAGCTGTACCTGTGATCTGTTCTCCCACTTCACACCTGGCATCAGCACACCTGATGGAACAGCCAGATCCACCCAGATCATCTGGATGGCACAGAAAGTGGTTTGTGCCCTTTGTTCTCAATTTTTGACTAAAATAACAGCTGAGGATCTCTAGGACTGCGTGGAAATATCAGTAGAGTTAAGATGTTTCTCACCCATCTCTGGAGAACAGCAGATCTCCTCAGCAGTGGGCTGGCATTCCCTATTCCCATGGATGAAGGGAGGTGAAAACACCCAAACTCCAACTGCACACGGATACAAATGAGCACGAGGTCTGCTGGTGCTCCCTGCACCCCAGGACCTGGGTGCTGAACATCACAGCCTCTATCTATCAGAAACTTTTCCTGCTCAAGACACTGCTTCCCACACTGGGCAACTCGTGGGGGATTGAGAAGCAGCTCAGACTCCCTCGGGGAGGAGGTTAATTATAGCTACATCATCCTACCACGGACAGACTGCAGCCAGGGACTGATGAGAAACCTCTTCCTTTCCCTTTGGATTGTAAAGATGAACATATTTAATCCCTCCTGTGCTATTCACAGAGCCCTGTGAGCCTGAGAAGATTCATGGCTGGTTTTTCACAGTGCTGCTCTTCCTGCTAACGATGCCCTTCCCGCTAATATATGCCGGATGGAATTCGCATTAGTCAGGAAGGGGCACCATAAAAAGGCACACACGGAAAAGGAGAGGAGATTTCAGGCAATAAAACACCTGGGAGAAGCACTGCCACCACAGAAACAAGCCTTGGTCCCCCCAAAAAGGCTCTGCCCTCTGTGCTGAGCCACTCCACCACCAGCAGAAACTCTTCCTCTTGGTGTATCAGGAATTTTATATCCCCTTGCCAAAGGCTGCAGGAGGTACAGGATGATGACACAGGTGGGAAATCCAGGTCCATCCCCATCCCTGGGGATGTCAACCTCACCCTGGGAGTCCTCCCTCTCTGTCCCTGCCCAGCTTTCTTGAACAAAAGCTGAGGGTGGAATAAAACATCATTTTTCCTCCTTTGAAATGTGCATCCCAAGCCAGCAGAGGAGGGAAAAGCCAACAGAAACAAGCAGAGGGTTGTAGGCACAGCCAGTGTGGATGCTGAAGGTGCAGGTTGTGACACAAGACTGTCCCCAGCACTGCAGGGAATAGCCCAACACCTGCGAGAGGACAGAAATTCCCTTTCTGTGACCAGATGGCAACAGCAACAAAAACAATGTGCCCTCCCACAAGAACAGAAATAAAAAGAGCAAGAAGAACCAGGAGCAACCTTTAAAAAGGTGCGTTGTTTCTTTCCGCTTTTTAAATGGCATCATATCAAAACAGCACATAAAAAATGAATCTGAGTGTGTTTTGTAAATTATAGATTAGCCAGGAGCAATGCTTCACTACAAAGCTTGGTGCCAAGTTGCAATTCCAGCAGCGTTTCTGCTGAGCCCACTGGGCAGGAGGTCACAGCAGTTGTAGCAGTGTGCTCTCTCTGTATTATTATTATTCTGATGCAGAAATAATACTGGTGCTCTACACAAGGCCAGTGAGTAGGGAAAGAGAAGGTGGGTAGTGGTGGATGGAAAGGAGCAAGGATGGGGCTAAAATTGTTCTTTATTCTCTTTATCTTGCCCTGACTAACTGAAGGTACGTGTCATACACAGCAGGGTGGAAAAGAAATCTCTCCTCTACCTTCCCCCTTTGAGTCCATCTCTGTATAATCTAAGAGATTCTTGCAAAATCAAGGCCTTATGACTGAGTGGGAGGGAAACTACTGCTCTAAATACATAGTTTTGGGCTCTGAAGCTGAACAAATGCCTGTATCTCTGGCTTGTGAGCAGTCCTGGGGATGGAGTACATGATGTGGTACCCGAGTGGAGCATCACTGACGTGATCTGCTGCGTTCGGGGTTTTATTTCACTCTTCTCTGCAGGTATCAGACTGAAGAGGTTAATATTAAAGGCACCTCATGCCTTTAAAAAGAAGGTCTGAAAAATAGGTAGATTTGGGGTTTTTGCTAATTTCTAGGGAGCTTTGATTTCCCCTCCTTTGTTTGGCAATTCTTTCTGAACACCGGTAGCAAAATTGGCCAATTACCATAATTGGGTCACCCCTAAAGACTGTGATAGACACCCAGGGCAACCTACCAGAAAGAATCTGACTTATGGCTCATTATTAGCGAGAGCTTGACAGGTTATTTCAGTAACAGGCAGCAAAGGCAGCAGAGCAAAGGCACTGGGGAGAAGCTGGGGGGGCTGGAGAGCTGGCTCAGCCACTGCCAGTCCCACAAACTCACCATGGGCCCTGCTCTGGGGCTCAGGATGGGGTACAGGGTCATCCATGTAGGGCTGTAAATGTAGCACAATCCTTTCCATCCAAAGGTTGGGTGTGATGCCTTGGGTTTTAGGTTTTATATTTTTCAGAATCTCTGCTGGTTGGTGCGTAACTCTGAAACGTCATGTTAGGTGTTAGAAAGGTCTCTTCACAAGGTAGTGACAAAACAATTCCTTCCTTGATAGAGAATCAAGGGCAACTGGTACCCAAAAAGCAGAAAAAACAGCAAGGGAAAGGGGGCAAGCCAGGGGGCTGAGACTTCATAGTCTGGGGTTGGATAATTGACCCAATGTGTAGATTAACCAAAACTTATAAAAGTGTAAAAACTCGTGACAGGGATCCATCTTGGATTTGATTTGGGTGTAGCCCTGGCTGGGCTCTTGCACTGCCCAAAGTGGATCCTTTCAATAAATAACTATTTTATTCCTTTTACCCTTTCTAGTCTCTGTTCCAGGTCAGCCTTTCCAGGTGCACAATCAGCTTGGCAGAGCAGTGACTCGTAGGTGACACCAGGATCCCAAACACCAGAGAGCTCTGCTTCATCCAGATCTGTGCTTTATCTCAGTTTTTGGAATTGTTTTAGTGTTACAAGGTTGGCTGCTGGGTTTTGTGATAAGGAAACTGACTACCAGATCCTGGTCCTTGCCCATCTTTGGCCTCAGTGTTCTTGAATCAAAAAGGTCATAGAAACACAGAATGTCCTGAGTTGGAAGGGATCACTGAATCCAACTCCTCGCCCTGCACAAGACAATCCCAAAGATCCCACCATGTGCCTGGGAATCAAGTGTTTGTCTTTAACTATGTGGGGATGAGTGAATACACTCACTTTCTAACCACAGCTCATAGGAGGAAAGAAAGTAAAATTGATTTCTTACTGAATTCCCTCAAAAATCCCAACTCCCATTTTCCCACTCCCATGCCGCAGCATTTTGCCCCGGCAGCATCAATCCTGGATGAATTTCCTTGCTGGGATCCCTTCCAAGGAAGGATCCTGCTCTTCCTTCTTGCATCACCACTATTAGCACTCAGCAAATGCCTCTTTATCCAAACCATGCACAGCCAGACAGCTCCACAGAGGAACATCTCCCTTTCCCTGAGCTGCTGAAGGACTGTGGAATCAGGATGGAGCAGATGTTTTAAAGACTTCATAAATCCATGAAGATAAAAAAACCACCCACCCAGCACTTTCTAACAACCCCCCGTGCTGCCGGGCTGGCGCATCGGAAATAAATACAGCCACCCACAGAAAGTCGGATAAATCTCTGCATTACATTCCAGATAGATTAGATTTATTTATATATGTATATATATTTGAGTCTGTGCATATATATATATGTATTTTATATATATATGTGTGTGCACATATAAGAATACTCATGTTTTTTAAAGACTAAAGTCGCCAAATTTAGACCATCATGACTAAAAAAAATCTTCTTTCCTCTCGCCCATCTCTTCTTTTCTCCCATTAATCTGAGCAGCTCCCCCATTGCTCATGTGTCCCTCTGTCCCCTCCCTCCCACGGCTGTCGTGACTCCCCAGCTCCCCCCAACACTATCATCTCCCCCACTAACTCCTCACCAAACTCCAATGAGTTTTTCTAATTAGAGTAATTAATTTTCTGCCCAAGTTAATAAGACTGTCTGCAGTCCAGAAATAATTGGGCTTCCCAAACAGCAATATTCCCTCCCTTTCCCCCCTCTTTCCTCAGTGAGTGACGAGAGAGCTCCTTAATAACTCAAACTCTCTGTTTTCACCTGATGGTTTTGTGTTTCCAGCGTTATTTAGTTTTTCCATTAACAGTCCAACAAAATCTTCTCCTGCCTGGGGAACACAGGAGGGAAGTGTGTGCTGAGGGATGCTCTGGCATGCAGGGGATCCCTTCCAACAGACAATAAATCCCTTTGGAAATCCACAAGCACCACTCTTCCCATGGTACCAACCAGCAGGTGAATTTCCCCACACCAAACTTTGCTTTTCCCCTGAAGAGTATTCTGGAGTTAGGATTGATTTGGGTACCTGGTGCTGTAAAAGGTACTTTTGCTACAAGGGAACTCCCCATTATATCCCCCAGGTAAGGTTTTTCTAGAGATAAGACCCTACAACACATTCCATGAGAGCCTGAAGAGTTTTTCATCTCTCTGGGACAGATTTTCATGCATCCCTTGGGGACAAAAGGGTGATATCCCAAAACACAAACCCTGCAGCCCTCAGGTCCTCCAAAGCCTAAACTGGCCTGAATTTCCATGTAGGCACCACACTTTGGGATGATAAACCTGGATAATGTGTTTCCTGGTGGGAAAGAATTCAATAGCATCACAGGTGCTGGAGCTCCCAAGTGGGGCTGAGCACATCCCTCATCCTTGAGCCTGAGCATCACACAGGCTGAAGTTCACAGGTCAGACAGGACAAGCCTCCAGATTTAGCAGCCAAAATTAAATACTAAAGCATGTTCAGGAGAAAAAAAAAAAAAAAAAAAAGTGAAGAATTGTGACAGTGCAGGAAAAAATATCTCTGTTTTAAAAGCATTAATGGAGCAGGCAATTCAACAACCTTCACCCTAAAGCACCCAAACACTTTGACTTTATAAAAGAAAATGGTTCAGTGACAATGAAGTTCAACATTTCAGTGAAAAAGGCCTGTCAGGTTTGGAGAGAGTGAATCAGGCCATCAGAAGAGGCAAATTCACATCAACCCTGACTCGTTGCTGAGGCAGAGATGAGCAGAAGCTTTGTGTGGCTTTTATCAAACAAACCTAGACTGAGAGATCCTGGCTCGATGGGATGGGAGGGCTGGAGTGAGGATTTCACATCCTGACACCCCCAGAGCATCTCCTCCAGGTGACATTTTGGCTGGTGCCACTCAGAAGGTCAGAGTAGATTAGAGCAACGAGCTGTCCTGGCCTTAATTCCCTGAAACGGGCGTCCTGCCTCTCACTCCCTCTGCTAATCAAATAAAAGGAAAAAGATAAAATGCCAACCACAAACGAGAGATTTGCAGCTGGGGGATCTAATTCCAGGAGTCTGCAGGCCATAAAAAGAAGGGATCCATTAGCATCCACTTACCTGCCATGATGAAGTGACCACGATAAAGTGCACAGGATTAAATAAATTTAAGTGAATCCCCTGACGGCATTTTTATGGGATTGAAAGAGGTTTTATCCACTCGCAACCTCTATCCTTGGAGGGAACTGATTCAATAAAAACCAAACCCACTTCATCTAGCAGGAAGGGAAAAAAAAAAAGACACAAAAACTCCGCAGCGTTTACAGAGTCACTAAAGCAGTCAGGGAAAAAAATTAAATATAGGGCAAATCCCTGAGTGGGAGAAATGCGCAGAACTCTGCTGCTACAGCTCAGCTCCATCATTTTAACTTCCAACTTTTAATGCTTTCACTCCCTGGGGCAGAAGCAGTTGGTCCCTGCTGCCAGGCACCTTGCAGCTCCCACAGCATTTGGAGTGAGGGGAAAAAAAAGGATTTTGTAGAGCACCCTTTGCTCTATCTCCTGAGATTCCCTCCTCTATCCCTCCAGCTCAGCACCTTAATTGCCTCGGTACCCAACTCCAAAGCTTGAATATCCAAACTCCCTGCAATCTCCTCTCCCACAGTCAGGCCAGAAATAGGTCTGGCTCCCATCTGCCCGTGAGGATGGGAATTAGCTCCTTCCCTGCTCCACAGTTTTGTGCTGAGCTTTGCAAAGGGACGCTGCTGCTGCTGCCTGCAGATAACATCCTGCTGCTCCCTGAGGATGGAGATGCCATTTGCCATCCAACAGCCTCCATCTGCTGCCACAGCCCGAGTGCATTGTGACATCCCAAACACTGAGCAACCTGAACACTGGCATCCCAAACACTAACATCCCAAATATTGACATCCCAAATACTGACATCCCAAACACTGAGCATCCTGAACACCAAACATCCTGAAAAATGAGACTCCTGAACACTGACATCCCAAATACTGAGCATCCCAAACACTGACATTTCAAACACTAACATCCCAAATATTGACATCTCAAACACTGAGCATCCCAAACTTAAAACATCCCAAAAAACAAACCTCTTGAATGTCAAGCATACCAAATACTGGGCATCCTGAAGACAGAGCACCCCAAACACTGACATCTTAAACTTGAAACATCCCAAATACCAAGCATCCCAAACACTGACATCCCAAACACAGAGCATCCCAAACACAGAGCATCCCAAACACTGACATCCCAAACTCCAAGCATCCTAATCATGAAGCATCCTGAACATCAAGCATCCTGAATGCTGATCATCCCAAATGCCAAGTATCCCAAATTGTGAGCGTCCCAAATACTGAGCAACTCGAACACAGAGCATCCCAAACACCAAGAATCCCCAACATGGAGCATCCCAAATGAATCCTAAACACTGAACATCCCAAACACCAAGCATCCCATCCCAGATCCCAATCCAGAGGCAAAAGAAAATGCCTGGAGCCCTGAGCCTTTTCTCCCATGGGTCCCCTGGCCTCAGTTTCCCCAGTTGGGAGCAAAGTGGGGCACAGAGGGCACTGTCTCTGCCACCCCAGCTCTGAAAGGGAATTTGCTTCCAGCAACATGGACTGGTTCAGTTTGAGTCTGCCAACCCCTGGAAAATCCCACAGACTTCAACAAGACCAACCCTTTTCTGAAGAGCAATGACACCACTCCACGTTGTGGTACTTCGTGTGAGATTCAGGGGAGCAGAAGGAGCAGGTCCCAGGGCAATGTTGGACACCTTTGCTGTCCCAAACAGGGACATTTGGGATCCTTTCCACTCCAAAGATGGAGCTGAAGGTCAGCAGAGCAGTGCTGTGCCCTGCCAGAGCCACACATCCTTCAAGAATCCCTGTGTCCCTCTGCATCCTGCACCTCCAACCTGCTGAGGAGCATTTGGGATTTAAATCAGCCCCACTGCACCCCATTTATCTGCCCCTGGATCTCCCTCTGGATGGATTTCCCTCCCAGCAGAGCTTCCAGAGGGGTTTGGCTCCTCCTACCCACATCCATCACCACCCATCCAGCACTCCCAAATTTGTCTGCCCCAAATACATCATTTAACTCCATCTTTTAGAGCCTCTCCAGTCTCTCCTGAATGATCTGGGGGGGTTCAGAGTGATGGGGCTGGGGAAGGAAAACCTCCAGGAGCTCCAGCAACAGACTCTAAAACCCACAATGAAAAATAACCCATAAATCTGGGCCCAAATAACCAGTGATATAAATTCCTATCAGAGGAAGGAAAATAAGGATTAGAAGCTCCTCAGAACAAAGCCATTTTCCTCTGATATACATGAGAGTGGGGGAAAAGCCATTTTAATTACTGATCAAAAATAAATGACTTGCATTTGCCAGGGCTCTTTTATTATTATTATTATTTTCGAAATTACTTTTGTAGAATGACTTAAACTTATTAATATATTTATAAGGAAAGAAAACACCCATAAATGCTTGGAATACTGAGCCAAAGTATTAATTAACATCAAATTACTCATGGTTACTCCAGCTTGATACTAAACATTGCTCCCCTATTATGTGGAGGATGGACAAAAAAATCTTTTGCAGCTGTTAATTATTTCAATTACTAATTTTATTTAATAATTCATAAACCTTTCCCAACCCCCTGGAGTATGTTACACTATCTACATTTCTTCCTCTCCATCTCCATTTCCCCCTAACTCCACTTTCAGCAAGACAATCCATCAATCCACAAGGTTACTGGATTCAGGAGAGAGGGTATTATTATTATTACTATTATTATTATCATTATTTTTATATTTTATTTTTTTATAATCAACAGTCATTTCCTCTGAGAAATACCCCCAGTAAATACCTGCCCTAGAGAAATGATAATAAATCCTTAAAGGTGAACTTAGCTGCTTTTCCACTCGTGTGCTGCCTTTAAAGAATAAAAAGTAATACGTCTTAAAAAAACCTAAACCCACCCTCTGAGAGCCCAAATCCTTCCTAGTACATACATGGAGAGTGAATTATGGATAAATCCACTTGAAAGTCAAGCAGGGAGGATTTTTTTAAGCACATTTTAGGTTTGGATTAAGGTTCTCAGCATTGCCCAAGGCTGTGCTCAGTCCATGGACCGTTCCCAAGCATCTTCCCAAGCCCAGGTGACAGCAGAGAAAGGGAAACTGAGGAAATGAAATTTATTTATGAACTTGTGGTTCTCAGAGAAGCTGTGGCTGCCCCTGGATCCCTGGAAGTGCCCAAGGCCAGGCTGGATGGGGCTTGGACAACCTGGGACAGTGGGAGGTGTCCCTGCCCATGGCAGGGGTGGGATGGGATGAGATTTCAGGTCCCTTCCAACCCAAACCAGTCTGGGATTCTGGCATCCCCACATCCTCCCATCACACAGAAGGATATGGAGCTGCTGGGACAAGTCCAGGGGTGACCACAAAGGTGTTCCAGAGGCTGGAGCACCTTTCCTACAAAGACAGGCTGGGAGAAAGTGTTCAGCTGGAGAGAAGAAGTCTCCAGGAATACTTGGAGCCATTGTCAGTGCCTGAAGGGGCTCCAGAAGAGCTGGAGAGGGACTTTGGAAAAGGGATGGAGGGACAGGACAAGGGGAATGGTTTCCAGTGCCAGAGGGCAGGGCTGGGTGGGATATGGGGAGGGGATTGTTCCCTGGGAGGGTGGGCAGGTCCTGGCACAGGGTGCCCAGAGAAGCTGTGGCTGCCTCTGGATCCCTGGAAGTGCCCAAGGGATGTTTGGAGCCACCTGGGACAGTGGAAGGTGTCCCTGTCCAGGACAGGGGCAGGACTGGATGGAGCTCTAAGGTCCCTTCCAACTCAAACTATTCTGGAATTCTGTGATTCCCACACCTTCCCCTCTCTCACTGCTGTTCTGAATGGATCCCTTTTCCATAGAAATCCTCATTAGGTGAATGCAGCCTTTAAAATAAAACAGGATTTTTTTAAAATGATGCAGTTACAGCCTTTTCCTATATTTCCCTTTTTTCTCCGTGTTTTTAAGCCCTCAGCAGCTGCTTTTTGGAGCCTTTGTGCAGAACCACCCTGAACAGAGACTGACTTCAAAGTGAAAAGGAAAACTGGGAGTACAGCAGGACTCCCTATCAGCTGGAGCATCAGGAAAACTGCCTTGGCTTTGGAAACTGGTGAAAACAATATTACATGGAGAAAGGTGTGAAGCTCCTGAAAAAATCCCTGCCACCTTCAAAGGGAAAAGCTTGCAAAAAATGGGGATGGAAGGGGGGAATTGAAATTTTAAAACATATACATTCACATTCCTATACATATATTTTTCCATGAAAGAGTTTAATCCTACAAAAACTCGCTGCATTTGGGGCCACTGGGGGTCAGGGATGTCACAGAATTTGGGATTGATCCACAGCTGGTGCCACCAAACCAATTCCTGCCCATGGATGCACACGGCCCTGAACAATCCCACGTGCCTGAGTTTGTCTGGAAATTATTTCCAGATCAAAAGGAATCTTTTTAATGACAGAATACAAATGAGGGTTGGTGGAGGATGGAGAAAAGGATTAAAAACTTGGCAGCCCCAGGATATTTCTTGCTGACAAGGGGATCCATAATTCTGATATGGTTTTGGGGAGGAGAAAGGGGGAATTTGGTGTTAATTCTGGGGCAGAGTCCCAAATTTAATTCCAGACAGGAAACATTTAAGGAGAAACAAGAGCTCCACACTCCAGCACAAACACAATAAAAGCTTCATCTATTAATCTTCTCCCTTGATCTAGAGGAAAGAACTAAAATGACACTTGATGCTCTTTGCTCATCTCTGGAGAGCAAATCAAATCCCAAATGAGGGGAGCAGCAGCTCCAATAGGCACACTGAAAAATAAACAGGAGGATTGTTGGTTTGGGGCTCTTTCTGGGAAGGAGAGAGGAGAGAGGTCGCTTTCAAAGCATGATTTTTTTTTTCTAATTCCTCTCTTAAAGATGAGTAACAAAATCTGATTATTTTGGTGATTGGCCTGGATGATTATCTGGGTGGCCTGGATGGCCTTTACATATTTTCCAATAGGACAACAACAGTTTAGAGTCCAAATCTGAGTGCCTGATCCTGTTACTGAGCCCCAAAAGTGCCCAGGCTTTGCATGGCATCACTTTTCTGGGGATGCCCAAGTGCTTGGCAAGAACAACCCAAGCTTCTCTCCCACCCCTGTTGGGCAGCAGGTAAAAAATCAGTCCCATTTTGAACAGCTGGGTAAACTGGGGCAACAAAAATGGGAAACAATTTGTCCATGCTGGCTCAATAATGTGCTTATAAAAGGAATCCAAGAGCACTTTTCCCATCTCTCCACTAAAGCTCCCTCCCTCCCCGAGCGGCTCTGAATAACTGTGTCACTTTTCCTGCAATTTGCAGAGGCCACACGCTGTTCCTCTCTTCCCCTCGCTCCCACTGATTGGCATTTCCATCTCCACGACGTGGTGTTTTTCCATTTTCCAGGGAAATGTGGTTCTTAAGGGGCTCCTGGCTTGTTCTTCACAGTGAAGGGGTTGGAAGGTGGAGGGCAAAGCCCAGCAGGCACAGGGGGAGCAGGCACAGCCCCTGCTTGGACCCAAATCTAAAGGAAATTCGCATTTCCCTCCAGTTTCTCCCTTTTTCCCACTCTTTTCACACACACCTTGCAGCACTGCAGGGTGATCCCATTCCTGCAGTGCTGCTCCCACCACACCCCTGACTTCCAACACCTTGTTGATGCAAGGAAATCCTGATGTTTTCTCCCTGGATTAAACCCCACAGCTTTGCCTTTTCCTGCCGAGCACAACCTAACTGGATACAACCCTAAAATAAGAATTACCCCAGAGTTTTCTGCCCCTCCAGCACACCAGCCCCAAACCTGCTCCCTCACAGGGGATAATGTGCACTGCACCAAGATCATCATCCAAACTGAGCTTTTCCAGCACACACAACAACAAACTGAGCCCACACACCTCCTCCAGAGCCACCCTCCTTTAAGGAAAGGGCTGGGTTTTGTTAGCTGGGTCTTTTTTTAATTCCCCCTCTTTTTCCTCTTAGGCCTGAATGGTTTAATGAGCGTCCTTTTGACCTAGGAAACTTAGTTTTAATTTTCATCCCTTTATCCAGAGAACAATGTGTCCTGGGGGCATCTTTGAGCACAATGTACACTTTCATCATCAAAACAAATGCTAGAAATACCCATCTGCCACAGTATCAGAGCGTGTTGGCTCACTGAGCCGGACACTGCTTAGGGGACAAGGGAGGCTTTTACTCTTCTCAAAGTCATGAGTGCTCCCTCTAAGCTCTTTAGCATTAGAGATTCCTGTGGAGATGGGTATTAGAAGCTCCGTTTCTTTTTTCCCTAGTCAGGAATGATGGGGGATGGAGCGTTCTTTGGAGATTTCTGCTCATATGGGGGAGAAAATCAGGGAGGATCCTCTGTCACTCATCCCAGCAGGTGCCTTGGAGGGTCTCAGGAGTGCATTGTTCCTGGGAGATGCTGCTCAGAGGGAGGGATGGAGCAGCAAGCTGGGTCCAAAGTCAAGGACTCAGCTCTGAGCTGAAGGTTACTCAGAGTGGGTGAGTATCCAGCAGGGCTCCAGCTCAGCTTTCTGTCCCCACAAGGAGGTGACAGCTCTCTCTGATTTATTTTATCACAGAATCTCACAACAGTTTGGGTTGGAAGGGACCTTAAAGATCACCTCATTCCACTCACTGCCAAGGGCAGGGACAATTTCCACCAGACCAGGGTGTTCCAAGCCCTGTCCAGCCTGGCTTTGGGCATTCCCAGGGGCAGCCACAGATTTACTGGAGCCCCTGTACCAGGACCTCCCCACCCTCTCAGTGATTGCACTCCTGGGTCAAGATTTCCAGCTCCACTCAACACCCTCCATTATCCAAGCATCCCAATACTCAAGACCATTTCATGCCATGACACTCAGCTTTCTTTTTAGGATTTGGCCCTTTCTCCAAACTCACCCTCAAAAGAGGTTTGTCAGCTACAGTCTCCTCTCTGTTCCAGACTGGAATAATTTGGAATAACTTATAATAATAGTAAACATAGTACAAACAACAACAAATCAAACCTGCTTTGTTACTCCCCAGGCACACACATTTGTCTTCCAAGCGACAAAGTAATCACATTTTTGGTTCTAATTTATGACGTGCGTTTCAGTCGGTGCCTTGGGGCGTTATCACAAGTCACAGCCCCAGCACACAACAGGAGGAATCCAGGCTCTTAAATCCTCGCCTCCTTTAGCTTCTCCACCTGCCAACAGTTCCAAAGACATCCCTTCCTCTGTTTGAGCTGATTGCAGCAGAGCCCAGGGAGGGTTTCCCACCTCCACAGGGAAGAGCTGAGCCTGTGGGAGCACCAGCCCCGTGGAAAGGGGCATCACAAAACCTGCTGAAAGCTGGGCTGTGTTTAATTGCCTAAGGAATTTGCATGGAAAAGAATATTTTTACCTGTTAGCGTTTATGTTCTCCCTTCAAACATCTTCAAAACATAATGTCCATCATTACTGTTTATGGGCCAGCAGCACACACACAGAGAAAACACTGGAATATGGAAAAATACAGAGAATTCTTCTCTCTGCCATGGGCCCTTCCCAGCAGCCACCAATCACCCAGGCAGCAGCTGGAACATGTAGTGAGGAGCAGCTGCAGAGAAGGATGAGCAGCTGGATTTGGGGGAAATTGGGGTGTGGCTCAGTGTCTTTCCAGCTGAATTTGGAAGGATGGAATGGGAAGGTACAAGGCTCCAGAAGCAGTATTGCACCTGCCCAGCCTCTCCCTCCACACTGAGCAGGCATCAGAGGTTCCACAAGAGATTTCCAGAAGGGAAGAAATGGTTTCCCCTTGTTTTGACCAGGAACTCTTTAAGGTGCTGGGATTTTCACATGGCAGGTGTCAGTTTGTGCATTCCCCAGTGAAGCACAGCCACATCTCCATCAGGCCAGAATGAGCACCAAGCCCTTGCTGGGAAAGGGGAAGGAAATGGAATGGGAGCTGAGATTTCCTCCCCCAAGATAACACCAAGAGAAATCTCTGCTGCAAAGCAGAATAATCACATTTCTTGCCAAGGAGCACAAGCCTTTGGCAGGTCGGGGATGGATCTCAGGAGCTGACACGTCTCTCTGCCGTCTACAGCTGATGAAGTGTCAAATGAGATGGAACAGAAAGTGAGACCCATCTGGGAAAGCTCCAACAGGCTGATTGATACCAGGAGGAGGAGGAGGAGGGTGAGATGGCTGGAGCACCACAGGGACCTGCTGCTGGTTGGTCCCACACTCAGCAAGGTGATGCTGAGGGACACTTTGGAGATGTCCAGCCCCAGCATCTCTGTGACTCCTCCTCCTCCTCCTGTCTCACTGACCAGAGCAGGGAGGGAGCAGCCTTGGTAATTGCCAGAGCAGTCAGCACTGACAGCAGTCATAGTCCTCAACACAAATAGGAATGAGCATTAATTACTGTCCTTATTCATTAGTGTGAGAGGGGGTCCCTGGGCAGGCTCCTCCAGAGCTGACAGGTGGCTCAGGGGTAAGCAGACCCAGAGCTGGTTTTAAAAACTGAGATTAATGTTGGGTTTTCAGCAATGCAAGAACAGGGGGAGGAGTGAAATCTGTGCCTCTCATCACTGGCACCTCAAATCTCTGCAGTTCCTGGGCCAGGGGCTGCAGTGGAAACAGGGGAGGGATGGAGATGTGCTGGAAGAGTAGTAATGCACCTCGGGGGCACTGGTGGGGGGAAATGAAGCTACACCCCACAAGATATGGGAGAATTGGCAAAGGGGAGAGAAGACATCCCCTGACTTTGCCCACAACATCTGCATCCCATACAGGGGTTCATACAATTAGGGAATTTCCAGCCTGACCCTTGAACTGCCACAGTTCCCTCCACCCCAACAGAGCACAAGTCACTCCAGAGCAGAAGGTGACCTTCAAGATGTGGGGGATGCCTTTTCCTAAAGGACCTTATGGAATTTAAACTGAATCGTTGGAAATCTCCTTTCAGCCTAAGGAGAGACCTTTTGTCTGAGGGTCTGGGAAGGTGGGCAGTGAGACAAGGCACAAGATCCACCACACAACCAAAAGCCCTGCTCCCTGAAAGCCAGACACACACACCCACGGGTGCTGTGTTCCACAATACCCCTTAACAGGATCAGCAGAACAGGGACAGCATATAAAATACAGCTACTTTGGAGATCACAAAAATTAACTTAAATCTGCAGTGGCTCCTCACCTCTAGGGGCCTGTGAACTGGTACACTCTATCTGCTTAGTTAGCTGATCCTGTTAAAAAGCTATCAGAATAAAGCAGAGAGGGGAAAAGAAAGAGAAATCTTGGTTGTGTGAACTGAGCCAGAGAAAACTTTCCCTCTAGCAAGACTCTGGCAAAAATCCCAGTCCCACTCCACTGGTGCTTTGAAATACAAACAGGAAGATCTGCTGGTCCTAAAGAGCATTTCCCATTGCCCCGGGGCTCAGTGTCCTGCAGACATCCCTTGGAGAAGAAGGGATGATCTTTACAGCCTGCACAAGAAAAAGTTTGGAGATAAGGCAAGAGGGAGGTGTGAGGAAGCAGAAGCATCCCGACCTCAGGGAAGCATCCAAGTGAGTGCCTTGGAAGGAATAAAGCACCACGGATTTTGTATCTGACCTGGAAATGCAGCTCCCCTATCCCCACCCCTCTGTCAGAGCACAGAGCCCCAGGGCAGTGGCAGGAGGATTTTATCATGTAAAAAACATCAGGGGAGTTGGGAATGGGGGAGTGTGCCACACTGGGGAGGGATGCTCAGCATCCTGACAGAGGAACTCTGCATAAGGGACAGGCAGGAGCTGCCTCACACAAAGCTAAAACCAGCAGGAAAAGACACAAACAGAGGAAAACACAAAGGCAAGGTACAAAAACAGCTTTTGCTTGCTTTAAATAAGTTATCCAGCTCTGGTGGGAGGCAGAAGGGGCAAATTCCTGCTCTGTGAGTGTCTGCTGCCCACCAGGTTTGTTCCAGCTGCTGTCACCCAGTTCCTACCAACCTGCTGCTCTTGACTCTTTTATTCAGGATCCATAGTTTGGTCAGGTTTGTGCATCAAAGGCAATAAAGCATAGAGCAGAGTGAGGTGTGAGAGGCACAGCAGGGTGACAGGGCTGCCAGAGCCCTACACAGACCTGGGATCATTTCATGGGAAAACTAAACCACTTCTCCAGCATCTCCTGCTGCCCTGCATGGAGCCCAGCAGCAAATTTCAAAGGAAGAAAAAACAAAAGGCAAATCCCAAAGGGAACTTAGAGGATTCCCTAATTTCCTGTAGAGATACAGGTTGGCTGGCTGAAGTACCAGCAAAATGTGAAGGGATAAAAAAAAGTCCATTCTGCATAATTCCTGAAAGAGGAGAGTGCCTTATCCCCTTGGACACATTGGACAACACCCAAACCAGGCTTCAAGCCCTCCATATCACCCTGACAAAATCCTCATGTTTCCCACTTAGATGGAGTCCAGGAGCCTCAGGTCCAGATTCTGAACCTGTGTCACCAACTCCTGCTGCTCACAGGCAATAATCCACCCAGTCCTATTCCTGGGATACTTTGGAGAAACAGAGGGACCTACCTGAAACCACCAGCACACCAGCAAATAATCTTCATCTCATTTGATACTTTAAAATCAGTAAGTCTGCCTTAAGGAGAAAGTTAATAGAAGTATTTCAGGTCAAATGAGATTTTGGGGTTCAGTATGACCCTAAATCCCTGAAACAGTATTGGAATTGGCTCTTAAATATAACCACACTATTCCTGCAAGGAGAGACACTGCAGAACATCCATCCTGGCCAGGGAATGACCAGGACTCATCCTGCCTGGTGCTGTCCCCATTTTTGGCTGGGATGTGGGAGCTGCTGTGCAAGCACTCAGAGCCAGCTCAGCCCCAGTTGGTCCCCCCAGATGAGAATGAAATGGAAAATCCTGCAGCCCTGGCACTCACCACACACCACGTGGGAGCTGGAGATTGCAGCACCACTGCCTCCAGCCCTGACCTTTATTTTCCATTAATGGACCCGGCTGAGTGTCAGCTGTGTTTGAAGCTGCATAAAATGAACTGAAAATAAGAGGGATAAACAGCAGCAGTTAAGGCTCTTTCCCCACTCCCACACTCCCCTTCTTTTTTTTTTTCCTTTTTTTTTCCTGGAGCATTGCTGAACCAACAGTAGCAAAGTTAGTGACACACAGCGAGGTGCTTGCAGGCACAGCTGACTTGTTGGGAACCAGCTCTCTGCCTGCTGCCTAAGCAGGGAGGACAAACCCAGAGGAAAGCAGCTCTGCAGAGGGAGCTCTGCGAGTCCCCAGATGTCACAAAGCATCTGGTTCAAGTGTGAGCAGGACAGAGGCAGCCCAACCCCCTCCAGGCAAAATCCAGTGAAACATAAGTGAGGATCACTAGGGCTGGAAAGAGAAGCCAAGGAATGGGAAAGCAATGCTGAGAGTTGGTAAACCTTACACTGACATTCCATGCCCTGAGTAGGTGTCATCCATCCATGGGTGCAATTTTCCACCCTAGCTGAGGGATTTCATGCTCCCTACTCTTGTAGGGTACTGGGCATCACCTTTTTGGTGAAGCCTGCAAAGAAAAGAGGATCCTCTTTAGGAAGGAATTCTTGCCTGGGAGGGTGGTGAGGCCCTGGCTCAGGCTGCACAGACAAGCTGTGGATGCCCTGAACACTCCCAAGGATACATGGAAACGTGCAAGGTCAGGTTGGACAGGAATTGGAACATCCTGCTCTAGTGGAAGGTGGCAGGGGGTGGAACTGGATGAGCTTTAGGGTCCCTTATAATCCAAACCATTCCATAATCCAATGGTGATTCTCACAATGCCCATCACACCAAGGAAGGAACAGGAGCTGGAGGGCTCCAGTGGGAAACAACAGCACCAGACAAACTCTCATTTGGGCTTTGCCACACCCAGATTGCCATCAGAGGGAAAGAAGCCAGCCCAAAACTTTTAAAAACATTAACCTTCGCTGGTATTTGCAGAGCAAACAGGGAACTCACACAAATTAAATGGCAATGTGTTGCTTCCTTCTGCTATTCCAGATTTAGGAATGCAGGTTTAGGATTCCAGTGCATGCTGTGCTAGGCTGCTAACCCTTTAATTCTTTAAATCCAAGCTCATCTCTCAGCCAGGCCTTTAATTTAAATTTCTCTGGATAGCTGGCCCATGTTTAATAAATAACTATTGACTATTTAAAGAGCACCTGGGCTGAGGTTTTGCACCTCAGGCTGGGTACACACGTACAAACACACAGTGCCTATTACCACCTTATTAAACCTTAGTCCTAGGCAAGAGCTTAATAGCCACTTGCTATTTAATTAGCTAGGGAGTTCAGGGCTTATTGGGGGAAAAAAGTAAATACCAGCAGGACTGTAGCTCTGACAGCTCTGGGAAATGGCTCCTCTTTTTCTTTTGCTATCCACAGAGGAAATGGCCATCCATGGCCAGAATCAAGGATGGATCACAGAGTCCCAGAATGGTTTGGGATGGAGGCAAACTTAAACCTCATCTCATTCCACTCCCTGCCAGGGGCAGGGACACCTTCCACTGTCCCAGGTTGCTCCAAACCCCACCCAATCTGGCCTTGGACACTTCCAGGGATAGGGGGTCCACAACCTGTTCCAACGTTTCAGAGGTGTGGGGAGGACAGGATGGTGGCTCCCACTGTCCCCTTTGATCCAGCATGGTGGGGGCTGATAAACCAGTGAAAAAGCCCCAGGCCACCACCCATGGGGCCACCACCATAACAAGGGGATCACCCACAAAAGCAGCCACTGAACACTCATCCATACAAAAATCCAGCCCAGAGTTGTCATCTGTGTGTCTCACAGGGTCCACTCCGAAATCCCCAGGGGAGAACTTCAGCTCCTGTGCTTTGCAGCAGGTGACTCCCCTCCCCCAGACTCAGCATTCCCATAACTCACACTGCATGCCAGATATTCAAAGGTAAGCTGCCATCAGGATCCAGGAGGATTTATCTCCCTGGGCTCACATTAAGGGTAATAGGATGAAGGCAATCAGCCCTATACATTCCACTTTGGCCAGTATAAATTCCTTCATTTCGTTAGATCTCTGCTGGAGTCATGGCAAGGAATGAGCAGGGATGGGGGAAAGAAAAAGAACGAGAAGAAGAGGAAGATAAAACACTCCAGGCTGCTTCTAGCTTTGCTTTTGTTGGGAAGGTGGTTGGGATTAAAATTGTAGAATCCCAGACTGGTTTGGGTTGGAAAGGACCTTAAATCTCATCCAGAGACAGCTCTCACTAGACCAAGCTGCTCCAGGATGTTCCAACCTGGCCTGGAACATTTCCAGGGATGGGACAACCACACCTTCCCTGGGCAATCTGTGCCAGGGGCTCAGCACCCTCACAGGGAAGAACTCCCTCCCAATATCCCACCTAACCCTGCTCTCTGCCAACTCAAAACCATTTCTCCTTGCCCTGTCACTACCTGCATTGGTGGATTCAGCAGACACGAGCTGGGAGGGTTCAAGGCAGCATTCCCCTCTCCCAGTGGACACACATTCCAGGGGTTATTTTGGCTGTTTTTGTGCAGGGTTTCTTGCTGCTCGTTTGCTCCATCCCAGTGGACGTTGCCATCTGCCAGCGCGTCACCCGACAGGAGATTTTGTCAGCGCCACGGTCGGCGTCGCTGTGAAGGTGACACTTTCCAGGGGGCTAGCTGTGGTTTGTGTCTGCTTTCAATTTATTCACAGAGCAACTTTAAAAAGATAATAAAAAATATAAAAAATGAAATTCAAGCGCAACTCAAAGAGACTTTGTAAAAACAGCCATTACAAAACTCGAGGATTTCAGATGTTGTTATTGTTCCAGTGAGCCCCAGAGATAGCGGCTGAAATCAGGGCCCTGCTGTGCACTTCACAAACAGCAAAAACCCTGCCTCCCTTCAGGAAAGGGCTGTGCTTGCTCTGAGTTGCAGCAGACAGAGGAGATTTGGTGCTAAGCTGAACGTCAGATGTCTTATCAGGCACTCACACCGAGAGATGTTAACTCCAAAACCTACTGATGGTGAGCTCAAAGTCGCCGTGGTGTTTGAATTGACTTGCTCAGCTGCTCTCTGGTTGTGCCTCCCTCAGCCTTCTCCTTCCTCTCCAAGTGACAGTCCCTCAGCACCCCAAAACCAGCCCAAAGACGGTGGTCAGACACCATCAATCCCATAAATTAACCTGCACAGAGCTGAGTGGGACACAATTAACATGGCCCAACATCCTCTGCACCATCAGGTTATCCTGCTCCTCCTCCTCCCTCCCTGGCTGGACACAGGGTCTGGACAATCTTTGCAAAGCTCCAGTGCCATTGAGCCAAGAACCACTTTCCTGACATGACATTTGTTATCCCTACTTACCAACTTGGCTTCATTTTAAAGTCATTTGCACTGATTACTCTGACTGCTGCCTTGGATAGTCAATGACTTAGATTACTAATCACAGCACACAGAACAATATTTTAAATGCATGTATATTCACCTAAATTCCTTTAATGTCCTGCTTTGTGGCATCTTGGCTTAAACTGATGTCCACTTGTTCTTCTAATCTGACACAAGCTCAAAGAGCCTCGTGGCATCAATCCGCTCAATTCCCTTCAGAAATGTGTAAGCCCTCAATGAAGCCCCTTCTTAATCCCCTTTTTGCCAGTGATTACAGAGCTGGTGCCTTTAACTCAGCCTGGATCAGAGTCCCCATGTCCCCACCAAGCTGCTTTTATTCTCCTGGCTGTGTGGTGCTGCTCCTGCAGTGTCACCAAGCCCACGGTCACCTCCCCTGGCAGGGTCTGGGACAGGGTCTTAATGCATTCACAGACTGCTCAGCCTTTGGGGGATTTTGGATCCACATATTAGAGACTTTCAGGAAAGCAGCAGAAAAGAGAATTGTAATTTAAACCCAAAAAAGAGCAAGTAGAAATTCTGAATTCAATTCCTGATTGTGGCAAATCTTCAGCAGGAAATAAATTCCATTTGGAGAAAAACCTCAGCACCTCTCCCATCCCACTTCCACTCTCATTTTATCCCCCATTAAAACTGTGCTGCCCTGTAGACACCCCATTCCTTGCTCTGGAGGTGATGTCAGCTCTCCTGAGCTCACTCTGAAAATCATGGATACCTCTGGCTCCAGGGTTTGCATTGAGATATCACAGAATTACAGCATCATGGAATGCTTTGGATTGGAAAGGACCTTAAAGATCCACCCTTTTACCATGGGTAGGTGTGCTTTAGGCACTAATTTTGTTGGGTAATTTTTTAAAAAAGCAAGCAGCTAATAGTTGCTAAAACAGTTATTTATTGTAGAAGCACATTAGTTTTTAAGGCCGTTACAGACATTAAAGTCTTTGCTAAGATTAGAGTTTTAAGTTAGAGCAGAAGCTGGTTTTGAAGGTTTTGGTGGGCTGATGCTGGTGCAGCAGCTTTTTTTTTTTTTTTTTTTTTTGGATGTTGACAGCTAGAGAAGCAATGGCAGCAAAGTAGAAAGCCAAGAAAGGCAAAAGATACTAACTGTCTTTAATACTAACTTCTATATAGGATTTTTTGGTAGGACAAATTTCACTAGACCAGGTTGCTCAGAGCTCTATCCAACCAGGATTTCTCCCTTCTTTTTCCATGTCCCTCCTGTAGGTGGGAATATGAGAAGTGGAGAAGGGCAGCTCTGAGGACAGACAGACGGACAGCCAGGCACACAGCTCTGCTCTGCTTCCTGCTGGGATGGACTGCGGTGCTTTAGCATTCAACAGACTCCTTCCAGCCTTGGCACCAGGAGGAAAAGCAGCTGCAAGAGCCAGGGCCAACACTCAACGGGAGGAAACTTGCCTTAGGCACAGGTTGTAACACACACACATGGAGAGGCTGCTCCGAGGAGCAGCGGTTCCAGCTCGGCACAGCCTGATGGCAGGAGAGCAGACAAATGGCTGACCAGCAGGAGCTGCTCTGCCCACGGCTTGTGAGAGCCAGGAAAGGCTCTGCCACCACTGCCAGGCAGCTGCTCCCTGAAAGGGAGGGGAGGGGCCCCAGGCATCCAAAATCCGTGACACTGGCATCAGGTGGAAGAGGAGGAGGAAGGAGAGGAGGAGGAGGAGGAAGGAGAGGAGGTGATGCTGCTTTGTTGTTTCTACAAAGATGCTCTGTGTGTTTGCACAGGGGGAAGGGACAATGCAGAGCTGGCAGGAAAAGCAACCCACACCTATAAGGAAAATCCCTAAGGGTGCAGCCTGGGGATACAGTGGAAATGCCCTGGGATGGGTGGGGGTGGCACAATGCCCAGGAGAGGGGCAGTGATTTTCCACGCAGCAGAATCAATTCCACTGATTCTCCATGCCTGGCAGCACTGGAGAACATCCTCTCCCCCTTTCTCCAACCTTTCACTGTTCCCATCTTCAACCCCATCAGCACTTCCCAGTGCTGCAATGAGTTCTGTCCAGCCTCAGAGACCTGCAGGTGGGGTTGGAGAGGACTCAGTGTGAGCCACAGGTCTGAGAGATCACAAAGCAAGGGAGGGAGGAGAAGAGCAGGAGGGCCAAGCTGAGCCACCTGCACAGCCATCACATCCTGGACTGAGGATGCTCAAGGTCAGGGAATAGTTACAACAGCAGAAACCATGTTTCCCCAAATTATCTCATCTTTTTTACCAAATATTCAGAAAAAAAAATGCTGGGGTGAGGGCCAGGGTGTGGCAGGTTGAGGATCAGGAGGTGGCAGGGTGAGGGCAGGGAGGATGGTGGGGTGAGAGGATGATGAGGTGAGGGAGGGGAGGATGGAGGGGTGAGGAAGGGGAGGATGGCAGGGTGAGGGAGGGGAGGATGGAGGGGTGAGGGAAGGGAGGATGGAGGGGTGAGGGAGGGGAGGATGGAGGGGTGAGGGAGGGGAGGATGGAGGGGTGAGGGAGGGAGGATGGAGGGGTGAGGGAGGGAGGATGGAGGGGTGAGGGAAGGGAGGATGGAGGGGTGAGGGAGGGAGGATGGAGGGGTGAGGGAGGGAGGATGGAGGGATGAGGGAGGGGAGGATGGAGGGGTGAGGGAAGGGAGGATGGAGGGGTGAGGGAGGAAGGATGGAGGGGTGAGGGAGGGAGGATGGAAGGGTGAGGGAAGGGAGGATGAAGGGGTGAGGGAGGGGAGGATGGGGGGGTGAGGGAGGGAGGATGGAGGGGTGAGGGAAGGGAGGATGGAGGGGTGAGGAAGGGAGGATGGAGGGGTGAGGGAGGGGAGGATGGAGGGATGAGGAAGGGGAGGATGGCAGGGTGAGGGAAGGGAGGATGGAGGGGTGAGGGAAGGGAGGATGGAGGAGTGAGGAAGGGGAGGATGGCAGGGTGAGGGAAGGGAGGATGGAGGGGTGAGGGAGGGAGGATGGAGGGGTGAGGGAGGGGAGGATGGAGGGGTGAGGAAGGGGAGGATGGCAGGGTGAGGACCACAGGCCTTTTCCACGGCTCGTTTTCGCCATCTAGTGCCCAGCTTCCTCCTCCATGGAAAACCAGCCAAAACCACGGATTATTTCACAAGTAAAGTGCTGTGCAGAACAAAACCCTGCATTTCCAAGTCAGTTCAGTTTTGACCCCTGTGCACTTGAAGTACCAGAGCTCGACATGCTCATAAATTATCATATTTGGGTCATTTTGGAGTATTTTTTTGCAAGAGAACAAAACTGAGCTGTCCCAGATTGGCACAGAACAGGTCCAAGGAGAACACACAGTTTTCAGTCCATGACACCTTGCTTTCTCCTCCTGCTTCCCATGCTGTTTTTCCTTGGCTTTGAGAAATCACTGTGTGTGGTTTCCCCAAGCAGAGAAAAACATCCCTCTAACAACACAGAGAAAATTATCTCTTGTCATACCTCATCGGCATTCTGGGAACCACAAGGGAGGGAAGTTTGCCAATATCTTCTTGAAGGATAAACACCAGAACACAGGATGTTTTCCATGAGATCAAAAATGCAAAGAAAAATGTAAAAGAAAAACAGATTTTGATGTCCATGAGCATGGCTCATATCAACCTCGACATTTGCTAACTCAAAAATAATAATATTGCTGGAGAAAGCACAGCGAGTCTGAGAGGTAAAACACTGAAGCAGGTTGTCCAGAGAGCAGGACATCCCTGGAAGTTCAAGGCCAAGTTGGATGGAGCTGGGACCACCCTGGTTTGCTCTCCCTGCTCATGGCAGGGGGGTTGGATTAAAGACCTTTGAAGGTCCCTTCCAACCCAAGCTTTTACAATTCTACAATCCCCTCTGGGGAGGAGAGCCAGGGATGCCCTGAGCTGAGCAGGATGAACAGTCCCAGCCCCACAAAGAGCTGCAGCAGGAACCACAGAGGGCAGAAAATAAAACCAGAGCCCAGCTCAGCACACTGAGCCCATTTCTCTCTCTGTGGGATCTCTCTGCTGCTGCAGGCAAGGCAGTGCTGCCTGTGGAGGGTGGTGCCCAGCAGCCCCTGATGTCCCCAAAGTGCCACCAGGCTGCTGTGCCGTGCTGCAGGAGGGCATTGCCATCTGCTGACAGGCTGCAGCCCTGCACACTCCTGCAGCAAGCACTGCTGCTCCAGCTCTGCTCCTGCTCCTGCCTGCAGGATGGAGCCCAGCAAGCTCAGTCTGCAATCCCCCATCCCAGGCAGGATGGTGCTCCTGGCCCAGGATCTGCTCAGCTCCATCCCAGCAGCCTCATCCACCAGCAGTGGCTTCTGCTCACGAGTGAATAATCAGCTTATTACAGATTCAGATAGAAAATCATAATATTTGCTAATCACAATATTAATTTCTTGCTAATTGGCTGCCTGATGGCACAGGCAGAGCAAGGGGGCACCAGCTGGCTGCCAAGGCAGGGCCTTCCCTGGCTGCTGCACAGTGCTGGAGGTTTTGGCTTCCTCCTGCAAAGTCGGGTGCAGAAGTCAAATCCTCAGTCCACACAGGATGGAAGCAATGTCCAGCTTTTTTTGTCAGATGGATCCTCACCCTCCACTGAAATTGAGAGCAGGAGGAGGGTGAGGGGTGAGGGGTGAGGGGCTCAGGCAGGGAAACTGAGGCATGAAGCCACCACCCGATAGGGAATAGGAGAGAGCAAAGCAGAGGACCCAGCAGCTCTGAGCAGCGTTCTGACTCTTGCACCCTGTTTTATTGCAGCATCCCACCATGAAGCCAGCACTGCCACTCCCATCCCTCTCCAGGACTGTTCCCATGTCCCCTCCCTCGGGGACAGGGGCTTGGGGAGGAGGGGGAGGCACTTCACAGGTAACCCCTCTGCACGGAGCCTGTGCGACATTATGCAGGTTGGATGCCAGGCAAGGCTGATCACAGAGTCATTGCTGCTGCTGCTGCTAATGAGGCCCTTAGGCTAATTAAAAAGACGAGTAGAACACAAAAACATAATGAGGAGCCAGTTTATCAGTCAATCGGAGGACATGAATACGCCAATAAAAGTTTGAACTGCCTCCTTGCTGCCAGCATCCCGGAGCTGGCCCAGCCCAGGGCTGCAGGGGGACTGCTCACCGAGGTGGTTTTGTGCTTCCAGCTCCTGGCTGAGCACAAAACGGGGATGAGAGGTCGGGAAGAGTGTGCAACCTCCTCCCTGCCCTCCTGGCATGCGGCTGTATGCTTCTACTGCACAGAGGATGGAGAGCTTGGAAAGCAAATAATGAGAGGGGCTTGGGTAGCTCATCCTTTTTGGAGCTGGAAGTCCACAGGGACATGGGGTGACTCCCCAGCCCTGTCACCTCACACTCTGGCACCACATTTTGTACCCACTGGGGGACAGCACCGACGTTTCAAGGCTCTTCCCTGGCCCCCACCTCCATCTGTGTGCACAGATCCCTGCCTGGGCTTGCTCTGGATCCCTAAGGATGAAGGATGCTGTGGGAGGCTCCATCCAGCCAAGTCCCTCTGGGCTGTGGTCCCCTCCTCTGGCTTTCCCATTAGTCTCTAACCAGGTGGAACAAATGGGCAGGAGAGGCTGCAATCCCGCTGCCAGAGCATTTTTCTTGTTATTAATATTATCATTATTTTATTCTCCCTATGGAAGGCTCAGCTAACGAGATCTGCAAGTGAACCACGGGGCCAGTAACCTGGTCCAACTGAAAGCACCCAAAATCATGGAAAGGTCCTGCCTGGCCCCGGCTGGGGGGTCCCAGATCACCCACAGACCCCACTCACGCACCCAGTTCTGTTCCCTGTTCTCTCCAAGCCGAGGACACAGCCAGATGCTGCTTTTGGGGCTGGTTTTGGGGATGTCTTTGCTGACAAACGGCTTCTATGATTTCCTCACTCAGCTCTCTGGCCCAGCCTGTGGATGAGCCAGGAAATCTCAGGGGCGTCTTTGTGATAAACAAATGCAAACACTTAAACCTAAACAGCAGCAGCTGGAGCTGCCGTGCCTGGGCACCTCAGGGCACCCCCGGCACGGCTGCAGCGGGGGATGCAGGGGAGGAGGAGCGATGCTCTGCACCTGGGAGTGGCGATGGGAAGGGGCAGAGCAGCACGAGAGAAAAGGATGCGGGGGGAGGAAGAGGAATTTGGGAAATCACCCTCCCTCAAGCCAATCCTCAGACACTGCCTGCGTGTCCAGGAACCTGATTTCCCAAGCCGGACCCTGATTCCTGCTCTGCCACACGTTTCCTAGCAGGATTCAGATTCCATTCTACCAGCGGAGCTGCTCCTCCCGGGCTGTGATTCAGTGCAGCCAGGCTGATGCTTCGCAAGAGGCGTTTCACGGACGGTGCCTGACCCCGGGGCTGGGGCTGGGCTGTCCCCCGAGCTGCCCCCCACACCCAGACACTGATTTGGCACGGCCACCCAGGCAGGGGACAGCTGGCAGCGCGGCACAGGCTGGCTCAGCTTGCAGGAGATGCTCCCTGCAGTGCCCTCCTTCAGACCAGATGCAAAGATTTCCTCTTATTCAGCACATTTGCAGCACTCTCCTTTCGTACGACCCTAGAAACTTCACGTAATTAATCCCACCAGTGCACAGTCATTCCCTAAATACACCCCTGGGTAGTCCAGACTGTCCAGAGCCTTCCTGCTGCATCTTCCTGTACTTAAAGTGGGATTATAAAAAGGAGGGAGAGTAACTTTTTACAAGGACATGGAATGACAGGGCATGGAGGGGCGGTTTTAAACTAAAAGAGGTGAGATTCAGATTAAATTTTAGGAAGAAATTCTTCCCTGTGAGGGTGCTGAGACCCTGACACCTGCTCCCCATCCTGAAAACTGTCCACGTTGGATGGGGCTTGGAGCAACCTGGGATAGGGGAAGGTGTCCCTGCCCGTGGTAGGGAGTAGAACGAGATGAGCTTTAGAGTCCCTTGCATCTCAAACCGTTCTGCAATTCTATGATTCTGTGACCCCCAGCTTTGAGGGGAGTCTCCTGTCTCTTTTGAGGACCCCCTCTGCTCTCCCCTGGCTGCCAGGCAGGCTCCGAAATGGAGCTGCTAATTAAATTACATTGCCAGCCAAAACTGCTTCGTCAAGTAAATAAATAAATAAAAATTAGAAGGTCATCAAAGCTGTGTTTGGAGACCATCGCATTAGCATACATCTGCATAGTAATGAAGGGAAAAAAGGGCCATTTAAAGAGAGCTGGTAATTTACCCAGCCAAGTAAACTTCATTACCTTTAAGTAGCGCCCACGACAAGCACTAATTCACACCTTTAACGACCCTGGCACAGATGGCACAGAGGACAGGGAAGGCAGGGGCAGCCCAGGTGCCCTGGGTCCCCGGAGGCTCTGGGCAGTGGTGGGGTCACAGCAGCACCCCCAGCACCCTCAACACCCCCCCTGACACGGGGAATTGGGTGCAGGAGGGTGTCAGCACCAAAGCTTCGCCATCTGGGGGTGCCTCAGCTGGATGGCGGCAAATGGAGGGGCTTTGCTTCAGCTGCTGCATGCCAGGGCAGCTGAGATCCCTCTGGAGCCCCACGAGCACAACGAACCACCCCACCAGTGCCACCCGTCTGGCACCGCACCCGAGCCCCCAGCGGCAGATTAGGGAGGAAAACGGGTTAATCGGGGCTGTCCTTGTGCCCCCGGATACTCCAGCGCCCCGCGCATCCTCCCAGCTCTTTACTCCGGGCGGAGCGCTGTAGTACCCGGCGGAGCCGTGCGAGGCCAGCACAGCCCCGCGCTCCATCCCCGCCGCTCCGCCGAACGCACCATCCCACCTCTCCAGCCTGCCGCCTGGATATTTATTTCCAATGAGGTCAGGAGTATCAAGGTTGTAAAAGAGCAAATTTCCCCTTGTTTCCTTCGCAGATCTCATCCGGAACGCTTCCGAAGTCAATCTCTGCTGAGCTCGCAGCTTGGCTCTGCCTTGCGGCGCAGCAGACACCCCGAGGGGGCCAGAAACGGGGCTGGGGGATGGAGGGGAGATGGGAAGAGGGAAAACACGACTGGTTTTTTGGGATTTCAAGTCTCCAAAGTGACAATTCCGAGCAAAGGACAGCCAGCAGTACATCTGCACTCCGAGAGCCGGTGCTGGCATGGGAATTCCAGATGGGAATTCTGCACGTGCCTTTCTGGTCCTGCCCCCACCACAGCAGAGCTCACATCCAGCTGTGTGCAGAGGTTAAGGTGTCACCTTCTGCTAGGCAGGAGGGGGATAATCATGCAAGCATGCCCAGGGTGTGTGGCTGTGCCCTGAATTAGGACAGGCCAGTTTGTCCAGACAGTTCTTCTCGCAGAGATTCCTCCCTTCCCCTTCGGCCTGCTTGAATTCAGCACAGTTTCTTAGGATAAGGGCTCTGCTTTTCCTATAGCCATCCTAATGGGTGAGAAGATGGGTCACTGTTCCCATCGTGCCACCCAAGGAGCCAGCTGGCCACGAAGCCAGCTCAACATCCTCGTTTGTTCCTTCCCTTTTTACTTTTCTTTTTCCCTTTTCTTTTTTTCCCTTTTCCCCTTCCCTTCCCTTCCCTTCCCTTCCCTTCCCTTCCCTTCCCTTCCCTTCCCTTCCCTTCCCTTCATTTTTCTAAGGAACGCTTCTTTTTTTTTTTTTTTGCCGTGTCTCATTTCATTCCTCATCAGATGCTTTCGCAGAGCATAATCCCGGCTTGTCAGGCAGCGCTTGCAGAAAGGAGTAAATCCTGTTTGATCCATTCCTGTGCACTTTGAACATGCAGAGAAGCACCTGAGGCAGAAACACAATTCCCGGATGCTGGGCTCCTTAATTACCCGGCCCCAGAGTCCTTTAGCTCCGGTGCAAAGCGCTTTAACACGGCTGTTCCTCCGCTTATTTCTCTCTCCCTTTAACTCAAGCACCGGCATAGCGAGTCAACAATTGCCGGGAAACAATAACAACGTTTTTAAAAGACAAGGTCTGGGTTATTTCTTTTCTCTCTCGCTTTCATGAGACAATAGCGAGGATGATGGTGGTGATTACTGGGAATTTCATGCTGTGATTGAGGGCCTACAATAAGCGGAGATCATTCATTGTCTGGGTGCAAACTGAAGGAGGGGAAATTTAGGTTTGATATACGAAAGAAATTGTTCCCTGTGTGGATGGCGAGGCATCGGCACAGGCTGCCCAGGGAATTTGTGGCTGCCCCATCCCTGGCAGTGTCCAAGGCTAGGTTGGACGGGGTTTGGATCAACATGGGATAGTGGAAGGAGTCCCTGTGCATGGCAGGGGTGGGACTGGATGCGCTTTAAAGTCCCGTCTAGCCCAACCCAGGCTGGGATTCTATAAAAGGATTCTATTTTGACATAAGGAACTGGATGAAAGACAGGCTGATACTGCGTGTTTCTGCCTCTAGAAAAAGATGTTTATGGATTTGTTGCAGGCTGCGTGCTCAGCCAGGGCCGGCTAACCAGGATCACCGACAAATTCCTGAACTAGAGAGAGCTTCCACTCTCTTTCCACGGAATATTCCCACATCCACAGGTTAGACACCAGTTAGGAGATGGTCCCGAGATGGGGACCATAAAGACTGGTGTGAGTCTGACCCAGGCCCAAAAATACCTCTCGCTGCACAGCTACCCCCGGGCTATTGGAGCCGTGTCGCGTTAAGCAGACCCATGTCAGAGCAGCTGGAGCCGTAAGAACGCGTTTGAATTGGAGACAGACCCTCCGAGGCAGCACAGAGATTGTCACGGAGTATTTGCATTGCCACAATGCACGGTTGGCTCCATTACGGCCCTTTCTGAGCACCTCGTAATTACCGATATATCCTGCAACCCTCTGCGAAGGCGATGTTCCACTATTGCTTCCCATTAACAGAGCGTGATCTGCCATCCAGGGAGGCGAGGAAAAGGGTTTGCAAAATAACACTGAAATCATGCTCGAAGTGCTCAGCAGGGTTTGCAAAAGCATCTGTGTGAGTACCTGACTTGTTCTGCTACTTGGATAAAATCCGCCCAGGGCATCAAAACTAAACCTGGTCACCCGTGGCACGGACTAAAGGTCGTCCTTGAAGAGCATCAGAGAGAAGCAGAGTCCCAGAAGAACCTCACATCCACCAGATCCATCCCACCCACGCTGGCAGCTGCTTCGGGGGGTGACAAAGTGTCATTGGTAGCGCTGCTGTATTAAAATGTGACACAAACGCTGCTTCTCCTTCCATTCCCCCCGGATTCTTCTCCCCTGCCTTCTTCTTCCATTCCTGTCTGGGTACCTCTTCCCCACCTTCTTCTCTCATCCCTCTTCCAGGATTCCTGTCCCTTGCCTTCTCCTTCCATCCCTCTCCCCGGATTCCTCTCCCCTGCTTTCTCTTTCCACCCCTCTTCCCTGATTCCTCTTCCCTGCCTTTTTCCACCCCTCTTCCCTGATTCCTCTTCCCTGCCTTTTTCCACCCCTCTCCCCTGATTCCTCTTCCCTGCAGTTTTCCATCTCTCTCTCCGGATTCCTCTCCCCTGTCTTATTCTATCCATCTCCCCTGATTCCTCTCCCCTGCCTTTTTCCACCCCTCTCCCCGGATTCCTCTCCCCTGCTTTCTCTTTCAACTCCTCTCCCCTGATTTCTCTTCCCTGCCTTTTTCCATCCCTCTCCCTGGATTCCTCTTCCCTGCCTTTTCCCCCCATCTCTCTCCCCGAATTCCTCCCTCCTGCCTTCTCCCCAACCCCACCACACCCCCAAATCCTTTTCCCCAGCTGCTGCCATGAAAGGCACGGCGCCAGACAAAGTTGTGTTGCAAAGTAATTGCACCTGGAAGGCAGAGCCACCACTGCGCCCAAACACCGGGCGCTGCCTCTTTGAAATCTGGGAGAAGAGCTCTGGAATACATCGGGAATAAAAACAACAAAGAAGAAAATTGGGACAAGCTGCATTAATACAGTGGAGGTGGGAGCAGGCAGTAGCTGGATAGTGGGGGTGGAATGATTCTCCTTACTCCCATGTGAGATCTATAGACATACATATAATATCTATATAATTTCAATGTTTTTTTTAAAAGCTGTTCCTGCGGTTTTTTCCCCCTCATTAAAATCCAGCCTCATTTTAGCTGCTGTACCATTACCTCCAGAGAAATCCAAGCCATGGTTGTGGCTCAGAGATGTCTCTCAGCCAGTTTTAAGACACTTCTTTCAGGGAAGCAGCAGTGACCCAGCTATGGAGAGACTGAGCTGGTCAAAACTCACACAGCCCAAACCCTGCAATCCCATGTGCAGACATAGATGAATAATCCAAATCCTCCTTCCCAATTTTTTTTTTTTTTTTAAATCACTATTATTTTTTTAAACCCCTTAGGGTGCAATTCTTTGGATTGACATTTCTTCTGGCACTGGGCTCTGGGCTGGCAGGCACTTGCAGGCAGCAGTGGGAGATGGATGATTAACACAAGCAGACAGGGACACCCTGGAAATCTCTGCTGCCCCCTGGAAATCACCCGGCTGCTCACCTCGTGCATCACTTCACAAAGGTGATCCTGCTTGGAGCCCAACATATTATCCCCATTTCTTTTTATAATCCCTCTTATTTTGTTTCTTAAAGCACCTCACTTCAGTAATAACTCGAAGAGATGTCTTGGGATGCCAAATAACAAAATGCATTTCTGCAGCGGCTTCATAATTAATGTTTGCATCGTTTATCTTTCATGGAAAGATTATTCTGACTAACGAGGTTCTGGGCCACTAATTCATTACAGTGCCTTGTCACTTCCTGCTCCTTCTTATTACCCAGAAATAGACTCATTAGTCAGAGAGCAATGACAGGGAGAAATTGTGTTCGTTAATTTAATTCCTCTTCTCTCCCTTTCTGGGTCGGTGTTTGTCCGAAATCAGGGCTTAGAAGGAGAGGGAGGAATTAGGACCTGTTGCAGTGCTCGGTGCTTCCCCCCGTGATTTCCATCGTGTTTGGAGGGGAGGAAGCTCAGTCCATCCCTTCTCTGCAGCAGCAGACACATGCAGGGATGGCTCATCTGCCATTTAGCCTCAAAGCTTTTCCAAGGCTTGGGAATTGTTGGATTGAAGTTGCATTTTTCCCATCGGCCACACCCAGGGGATGGAAGGAATCACCTATCCCTGACTTGGCTGGAGCTGAAGCAAAGCAAACCCTTCCAGGTCCTGCTGAACCCACCCCCTTTTCCCTACAATAAACTCCCCTTCAGGGATTCCCCACCTCCCTGTGATGGAATTACAGCTCCATATTTCACGATTATCCATTTCAGTTTCTATAATCACTCACTGTCTTGCTCCCAGTGGCATTTCCAGCTAGCCATCCCCAAAAATGCCACAAGAATCATGGAATTTTGAGTTAAAAGGGTCCAACAAGGATCATAGAATCCAACTCCTGGCTGCTTAGGACACTCCAAGAATCCCACTCTGTGCTGGGAGAATTAATTAAATATTTCTTGAACTGGAAGACTTGAACCCATGACCATTTCCCCGTTCCAGTGCCCAAGGGAGCATCCTCCCAAGCAACAAACAAAGAAAAAAAAAATTAGTTGTCCAAGGAGAGGGAAAATCCATCCCAAATGGGAAAGGATAAAAGTCACCAGTCGGGACTGGGGAGGAACGACTTCCAGCTCATCCTTCCTCATGAAAGGCAGAGGTCCAGGGATAGGCAGGGAAAATTAGAGAAGTAGTAAAAGCTCTTTTATCCCTTCCTCCATGTCCTAACCCTGAGCAATTTGTGTAACACCTGCCGTATTTAACACATTTAATACAGCAAAGCCAGCACCCAGCAGGGCACCACGACCGGGAGCTGGCTCAGAGGCATCTGCTGCCAGGGCTGCCCAGCAGGGAAAAGGTTAAAACCCCTTGGATTTACACAGGTTTGGCAGCTCGTTCCTGGTTTTCCTACAGGTAATTACAATAATTGTGAGGTGTAAACACTTTACAGAGATCAAAAACGGGGGTGTGAACGGGAGACGAACGAGGACAAGCAAGATCAAAGGAAAAATTATTAAAATCTATATAGTGCCGCTTCCTAATTCCTGTGAAGTCTGATAGAGGGGCTGGAGAGGTGAAGGAGCAGCCTCAGTGCTGCGTTAATCTCCCAACCCATAAATTCTACAACATTTTTTGTTGAATCATACACGGAAACCTCCATCCAGCACCACGCCAGACCCAGCCCTGCCCAGCGCCGCGGGGCCCCTTTCATATTCCTGACACCAAACCACTGAGGGATGCACAAGCTCATCATTTTGGGGAGAAAAATTGCTTAATTCCTTGCTTTTCCAAGCAGGATCCGAGCAGAAGCTCTGGAGCTTGGGGCTGCTTTGACTTTGCTGTCCCCCCATCAGCGATGCTCTAATCTGCGCTCGGCAGGAGGATCCGCTTTTCCCTGCGGGATCGGCTATTAACAGTTGACGTTTCGTTTAAACAAAGCCTTGAGATTGTCCAAATATTTGCCTCAAACACACTCGGTGTTTTGCCTCTCAGCTCGGCTCCCCCCGGGGGTGTTCCGCTCTGTTTTTTCCATCCATCCCGGGTCTCCCGAGCCGCCGGGAGCGCAGGGATGGATCGCAGGCATCACCCGATAAACCTCGAGTTTACGCATCGGCTCCCTCCCTCTCCCTAAAACAAAACATCAAAGTGAAGGGGAAATTATCTTCTTGGAGCAAAGTGGGTTTTAAGTAATTTATTTTTAATTTCCCCTTCTATTCTGCGAATCCGAGCAGGAGAAAAAAAGGGCAAAGTTCAACACGGAAATAAAAACACTGACTTTTTTTTCACAGCTCCCCCTAAAAAGGTTCGATTTATACTTTTAATAAAACTAATTATTTGTGGGAATGTGCTGCTGCTCCTGCATGTCTTGTCTCCTCCCCATGTCTCCATCCCTGCTCCTGAAACCCTCACATTGGAAGAGCAAAACACGCTTGGAAAAGGGTTTGACAATTCCTTTTGGTAAAGAAAAGAAGCAGCTGAAAACCAAGAACGTGGCTTAAAAAAATATTCTCCCCACAGCAAGCTGCTAATAAAGAACAGCAATCCCAGAGAGTCCCAGGGAGCTGCTCATCCATGCAAACCTGGGGTAGGAATGGAAATAACAACTTCCTACAGAGCTGTGATCTCCATGGCCTGTATTTGTTCTCTACCACCTCTCCTCCTAGTTCTGCCTTCAATTGAGTAAAAAAATGTAGATTTCCACGTTTCCCCAGCTCAGCTGGAGCTGAGCTCTGGGATAACCCTTGGAGCATCAGCACCAGCGTGCACAAAGTGGAATTCACTCAGTGGTCAACTCAGTTCTGAGCAGCTGAAATGGAGATGAAAAATACAGAAAGAGCTGACAACAAAGGTTAGAACCTGCTGCTCTGCACTCCCTGGGCTCCAGAGGAATGCTGGGAGGAGAGATGTGCTGCTGTTTGCTTAGGTTGGGGTTTTTGCTGTTGTTTACAGGTATTTTTGTCTCTCCCAGACTCCCAGCTCAGCCCTGCAGCCACATTCCTGCTCGGCAGAGCCCCGTCCTGCTCATGTACATGTGGTTATAAAGTCATCTTGCTGCAGAGCAAAATGGGGTAGGAAACAATAATTCTTCCCCAGCCATTCCTGGATGATGCCCAGGGTATTTGCTGCTGTAATTCAGGTTTGTCTTGCCAGGCCAAATCTTCAGGAGAAGTCAGCATACTCACAGCAGATCAGCCTGGAACAGCCCCCAAGAAATTACCTCATTCCTACCATCAGCAAAACCAGCTCCCAGTAAATTATCCCAGATATTCACACCATGTGGTTTCCACAGGCAGCAGCCCAGGAAGACAAGAGGAGGGCTGCCCCTTTTCTAGGGGTTTTTAGGGATGGGAGGGATGGACAAGGAGATGTCCAGTGTCATTGGCATACACATTCCAGAGCTCAGAGAGCACTTCCATGTTCTAACTGGGTCCAGTTCCATGTCTGTCATGCTTCCCCCCACATCAAAGCACCAAAACATCATCCAATGTCATTAATAAAAGGCTGTAATTGCTCCAGTGAGCCATCATATCCATACTTGAGACTCAGCACCTCCACTCCACCCAAATCCCACAGCAGCACCCAAAATCAGGAGTGAGCCCCATGCCCAGTCCTGTCCACCAGCACGAGCTTCTCTTCCCAACAGCACCCACCCCTGCTTCCCTACAGCTGCTGGGAATGCCCCTCCTGAGGAATTTCTCTATGATTTTCTCAAAAATGGACACACCAGAGGATTTTGGGATGGCTGGATATCCCCCAAGGGCCACACCCCTTCCCTGGACTGGTGGCAGTCCCCACCTGGAGTCACCTACCTGGGCAGATTTTGGATGCCTCTCTCCTGGTGCCACTGGCTGCTGTGCCTGTGTGGTTCCTTCCCTGCATGTCTTATCCCCCCTCTCCAAAAAAAAAAAAAAAATAATCCAACTTTGCCTCAAGGATAAGTAGAATAAAATGTCACTTACCTATTAGGGGGGAAAAAGAGAAGAAAGAAGGAAAGTATTACACACGTATTCTTTGAAATCAGGTCAGCTTAAAGCTTTGAAATGCCAAAAATTGAAAGATATTTTCCTCCCACTTCTCTTCCTCTCTTTTTTCCCAACTCTTTTAAAGGACTGTCTACTTTGAAAGGCTTCCTGGAGTCCAGTTTTCCCTCTGGTATGGTTGTTTTTTTGGTTTTTTTTCTCTATTCTCAACCAATGCCCACCTCCTCCTGTCCCATGTGTGCTCACATGGCTGCTTCCCCCCTGAGGGGGTGAAAGAAAGAGCTGGAGAGAAGCAAAATAACAAATAAAGGTGAAAGCAGGAACTTGGAGCATGGTTTAGGATGGTCTAGTTCCACTAGACCAGGTCCATCCTGTTTTTGAACACTTCCAGGGATGAGGTATCCCTGTTCCATGGAAGAATTAATCTTTGGTGGCCTCACCTTCACTCATCTCAGCACATTGGGAAATCCAAGCACCAGGGGAGCTCTGGAAATCTCCCCACTCCTCCTGCAGCTCAGGACTCAATGAAGGGCTTTCTCCAGCTCATTCCTGGACAATTTAAGGCAAATTCTCCTGTCCTCATCCTTTTCAGTGCTGTCTGCAGCCTAACAGACCCTATCTCTAAGGAAAGCTGAGTGCCAAAAAGAGATATTTGTTATTAAAGAGCAGCTTTATCATCCCCTTCCATCTACCTGCCCACCTTTACAGCACATATATGAGCTACAGATAGAAAACCTCAAATGCAAGAATGTGATGTACAGCCACACCTGCTCCAAACAGGAGGGGGGAAATTTGGTCTCATCCCTCCTGATCCCTCTGCAAAGCATCTCCAGCCCCACGAGCTGCCTGGAGGGGAATGCTGAGGGTGTGTTTAAGATGTGGTGGTTATTCATTCAAGCTGAGCACCGTGCTGACAATTCCCACCAGGAGCAGAGGGAACAGCTGGAGGACCCCTGCATCCATCCATATGCCTCAGCCACATGCAGGGCTGCAGCAGCAGTGGCAGGGCTGTCACACAGGGAGCAGAGCCCCTCCTGCTCCAGCCTGGCTCAGCCCCCTGCTCTGGGGATGGGTTTTGTTGTGGAGCACAGCCCTGCAGCCCCTGTCCATCCCCTCCATCCCTGCAGCCACAGTGTCAGTGTGCTGGCAGCACTTCATCCTCATCTCCCTCCTCCTCTTTCTCCCTTGAGGGATTCACAAATCCCCCCACCCCAACTCTGCCTGCTCTCACACCTCTCTTCTGTGGGTATATGAGACATAAATCCCCTTTTATTTCCTGCAAAGACCTGAGATGGATACCCACTTGGAAGATGCTCTAAATGCTCTGCAGTCCCAGCCCAGAGCTGGAAAATGAGCCCTGCTGTAATGAATTACTGTTTTGTCATTCTCATCCTAAAATCGGGAGTGCTGACCGCCTCCCTGCTCCTCATCCCCTTAAACTCTCCGGGTTTTTCTCTAACACCATCCTAAAATCAGGAGTGCTGGCAGCCTCCCTGCTCCTCATCCCCCTGGGCTCTGGAGTTTCCTCTCTTTTAGCTTTAGGAGCAGAAGCGGCTGTGATGGATTTCCCTCTCTCTGCCCCTCCCGCTGCCTGGCGATGGTTTGGAGCAGGGAGATGAAGGCAGAGGTCCCAAAGCAGCAGTGCCAGGCACGGCAGAGCCATCGCTAGATGGGGACAGAGTCCCACGGACGCCCGGAGTGCCCAGCTCCCCCCAGCCGGGCGCTGGGATGCTCCAGCGATGCTCCAGCGATGGGAGAGGGACCACAGCCCCCTGAGCCCAGCCACCACCGCAAAACTGGGGTGGGGATGTGGGAAAACCCTTCTGGGATAAACAGGGTGAGAGTGAAACCCCTCGCAGCAGTTCGTGTGTCCTCCCGCCGGGAGCTGCCGCATCCCCCGCTGATCCCATTCCACTTCCCCAGCGAGAGCTCGGATTTATTGCCAGCTTCCTGACACCTCCCTTTGCAACAACTATTCCTTTGAGAGGAGCTCTTGCTCTCCCTTCTCGCTGCTCTTTAGCAAGTTTTCCTGTGTATTGAGGGTTTTTGTTGTTTGGGATATTTTTTTTTTTTATTTTTTTTCCATGGAGCATATTTATTGATTTTTCACACTGGGCAATGCAACATATTCTGCACCTGTGGGGATCTACATTTGCAGGACCCACTATCCCCTATGGAACAGGAGGGAGGGCTGAGGGGCAGAAAATGCATGACAGCTTTAAACTGTTATTCCTGTCACCCAGCAGGACACAGGTCCATGGCAAGCACATAAAAAAAACATTCCTTTTTTATGTTTTATACTGAAAAAAAAGGTGATGTGTTTTTCTAACTGACAGGATTTTCCTGGTTAAAATCCTGTTCAGAAGAAAACTGCTGCAGGTGGCCCTGGGATGATGTGAAGGGTCTGCTCAGATTGGCATCAAGGGCAGAGCCACCAATCACCCTCACCATGAATAACCGAATATCTGCATTTCTCCCAATCCTCTGCTTAAAACACCTCATTCCAGCCACAGCAACGTGAATGGATCCTCTCCAAGTAGGAACATAGAGGGATGCTGCATCCCTTATTGCTGATCTTCCAGCAATATCTTGATCTTCCCTTCTTCAATATTTGTAAATGCATTCCAGGATCCCCTTCAACCCCACACTCCATCAGGAGAGGTGTTCTATTCCTTTTCCTCTTCCCAGGCTTGGAAATCTCCCAGAGCCCTGCAATTCCAGCATGATGGAGGGGAAAGTACAGCTCTCATGGCTCCTCAGATCTTCCCTCCTGCACAGCAGGATTTAGAGAGGTTAGGAAGACACCAAAGACATTTCACTAACTTCCTCTCCCTCCTCCCAGCCCCTCTTGCTCCCAGTTTCACAGGTATCAACTCTTGTCCTTGTTGCATCTTGTTGCATTACTCCCTCAAGGCAGAGGAGAGAGAAAAAACTAATAATTATTTTAAAAATCCATGCAAAAAAAAGAAGTAAAAAGGAAGGAGGATTAAGTCAGAGAAAGAGAGATGTGTGAGTCTTGCTATTATCAATGCCAGAACCTTGATCCCTCCCCTGCAGTTTTTTCAAGGCTGAGAGTAGTAAATAAAAGGGGGATAACAAATTTGGGCAAGGAGGGCTCAGACACTGGAGAAAGAGAGGTCCTGGTGTCCAGGGACCAGGAAAAGCCACCTCCATGGGACACAGAACCAGCCACATCCCTGAGAAACTCCAAATTCCTTCCCTCTCACCAATACTTTTACTAACCAATTAATATTTAGTCAACAAGTAGCTGTGCTAAATCCGAGGAGATGGATTTCGCAGGAGGGCTGTTTCCTGTTAAATGAGCACTGACTCATCAGCAGCATTTGCTGGGGATTATGGATTAGCCTCGTGCCCAGTATCCATCACCACAGCTCCAGTGGGAAGGCACTTGCTGTCCCATGGTGGGGGAACACCTGGGGAACTTCCCCAGCCCCTGTGAGGGACCCTCCTCAGGCACAGCCCTAACAGGGACATTCCAGAACGGGATGGGGACCCCAGCCCATGATTCCACAGAGTTCCCCCTAAAATATGGCACAGCACAGAGCTGGGATTGAGCAAACTGGATACACAGCAGGAGGGATGGAGGGGAGGAGAGCACCCTAATTACCAATCCCTGAGAAACAGGGCACACAGCATCCCAACCTACAAAAACTTCTGCAGAGGGATCTCTCTCCCAAAATGTGTTTTGTCAAGGCTGGACTGGTTGTGTAAAGGAGCAGAAAATACAAGGTGGGTGCTTCCATCCCTGGAAGTGTTCGAGGCCAGGTTGGACAGGGCTTGGAGTGAGCTGGTTGAGTGGAAGGTGTCCCTGGTTTAGAATCAGATTGCCTTTAAACCTCCTTCCAACTGAAACCAATCTAGGATTTTAGGATACAGGAGCACTGGGCTGTGGCAGACAGCATGGGAAGCATCACTCTCTGATGAGAAGGGAAAACTCATCTTGCCCAATCCTATCTCTGCTGAACTCCAAAACCTGCTGCTGATGCTCCCTGTGCCCTCCTCATCCATCCAGGAGACCCCCAGGCACTCCTGCCCTCCCACAAATCCACTCCAGGCTCAGCTCAGGCTGGTTTTGTACACGGGGACCCTCCCCAGGGAAAGCTATTCCCTGTGACCCATGACCACATGGCAGCTTCCCCACCCCACTGCACCCCATCCCTTTGGGATGCCCCTGGGGCAGGGTGGGATCCGGGCAGAGCCGGGCTCTGCTCTGCTCTTATCAGCGTTGCTTCTGCTGGAGGAGGTGATTAACTCCCTGACCTGCCAAGCTTTAACGCGACCTCCGAGAATAGATAGAATCTTGTTATCTTGTAATGAGTTTTATGGCTTATTTCAGTACATTTTGGCCATGTTTCTCCAGTGATTAGGGCAATTATCAGCCTGTGCTTTTCAGGATTATGAATTATGGAGCCTCTGAAAGGCTACAGAGATTTAATATCTCTCAGCGTCCCTCTGCCTCACTTCCAGCACTTAACTGGCTCTAGACTCTCTGTTTGGAGCATGGGAATGAGGGAGGGCACAGCAAAGGAATTATGCATCAAAGCTTGTGAGTGGGATCCAGCTGTCACAATTAATAACACAGAATATTTAACACTGTGTAACCTGGGGGTGCAGGGCACAGCCACATCCCTGGGGAACCCCCAGCAGGGATGCAGGTGCTTGTCAGGGGATGGGGAGCAGAGCCTGGGTGTCCTGGCCCTTGCAGGAATGAGTGACAAATTCCAGCCACGGGCTGGGGTTTGGGGGATGTGATTTAATCCCAAACAGAGGCTGGGGAAGGCCAGTCCATCTGAGCTGGCCTGTGGCTATTTTGGGGCACAGTGTTCTCACCTGGCCGGGGACAGCCAGTCCTACTTGTGGCCCTCTCCCTGGAGTGCCCTGTCCCATTTGAAGCTTTTTTAGAAACCTAATGCCACTGAGCAGCTTAGGCCTGGACTGTGCACACGGGATTAGCAGGGAAGGGACAGTTCCTGTCAGACCTGCCTGGTCTTGGACCTGCTCAGAGCTGCCCTGGGCAAAACTGGAGCCATCCACATGGCCCCTTGCTCTCCTAAGAGGTGTCAGAGCACCTCAAGAAAAGTAATCAGCAGGCTTTTGTGGAAGGGGAAACTGAGGCACGATGTGGTGTTGTTGGGAATGGAATTCACTTTCCTCCTGCAACTCGAGGATGGAGTTCCATGAACAAAACAAGCCTGAGCTGAGCCTGGACTGGATTTGTGGGAGGGCAGGACTGGCTGGGGTGTCCTGGGTGGATAAGGAGCATCAGCAGCAGTTTTGCTGCTCAGCAGCCCTGCCCTGAGTGTGAAACCAAAGGACAATCCCACCCCAAATCCAGCCCTCACACACAGAGCTGGGCTGCACTAAACCCACGCCCAGCACCCTCCTGCTTGCAGGGCCTCACTGCACAGCCAGAGGCACAAAGGACATTTGGAGGCTCTTGCAAGCCCCCAGATCCTCCCTAAATGTAAAAACACCCTGTTTGCCTGTCCCCAGCTGCAATGGGGACAGCTGAGGCCAGGCAGGACCAAGTCCCACTGCCGTCACCCACCCTTAGCACCATCCAGATGGAGCCATTTAACAATCTTGATCCATGCTTGGTTTTATTTTTATTTTTTCCTCCCTGCAAATGATCACTAGAACTTGATGGCTGCTTGGGAAAACACAGACGACAGCAGAAACCTTTTGGTGCGAGGAGCTGTGCTGGCTCAGCTTCCTCCTCTCCCCCCTCTCACGGATGTGGGTGCTTTTTCCAAGCAGAACAAGGAAAAATATTAATTTTGCATAGAAATAAAATTAAGCTTTTTGGAAACGAGCTTCAAGAAATAAAGCCATCGCTTGAGTTAATTAAGAAGTGATTATACTGAAAGGCTGTGATAAAAGCTTCATGACACACCAAGCTGCTGCCACAGGCTGGGATGGGGAAAGACCTGAGCATCATCCTGGGGAGGTGATGGGGAAGAGCTGCTCCCAGCCTTTGCTCTGCTCCATCTGCTCTCCATCCCTCATCCTGCTGCTCACCCAGAGCTTCTCCCAGTGCTGGACTCAGGGAAGTCATTCCACAGAGCACTGGATGCAAAAAATATGCAAACCCAGGCTTCCCCCAAGGGGTGCAAGTGCCTCTGCCCTCCATGAGATGACAGATAAAATCCCCTGTTACTGGAGGAAGGTAATTTGACATAACAGCTGTTCTGACATTCTCTCCCTATGGATATTGCCTGCAATAAGAATGCAAATCAGCACTCTTTGCACTTCTCCTGGAGAGCAACTTTCACCTGAGAGCACTTCCAAAACGTGAACTCATTACCTCCTGCCTCCTCCAGAGCTGCTCTGCCCAGCTGCTTCTGCCCTGGCCACAGCCACCCAGGAACAGAACCTGCACCCTGCTGACCAGAGCAGCAGGAAAAACAGGAAACTCGTCTTGATCTTGGCAGTAAAACCACTGTTCATCTCCTTGCCTCAGTTTCCACATTGTAAAAACCAGGATCAAGATGCCTGTGGTGGTAAAAGAGCTGGAGATGAAGCAGAGACAAAGGTTGCAGGCAGCAAGAGCTTGAGGTGACTTCTCAGAGAGATGCTTTCACTCTTCAAGCACCATTTCTCCAAGTCAAAATGAAGCCACCAACCCACAGTCCCTTCCCTGGGTGTTCCCATCCCTGGGATGATGGGCTGTGCTACTGTCAGACCTGTTCCAGCAGGAGGAACCTCCTCACCCTTCTCCCCACTGCCTGGGCAGAAGAGGCTCCAAACCTCAAGTGAAAATGGTTAGTGTCCTACTGCTCTCTGTATGGCAGCTACTAATTATCCCTGGAATTTATGGGCTCCTGGGATGCACACAGATGGGTACTTAACTCAACAGCAGCCTTGGATCATTTGCCATTCATTCCACAGCGACACCTGATTGGCAACTGACCTCTGTGGAATTGACACCATCCTGTGCCCACCCCACTGCAGGCTGGCCTCCCCAGATCTGCACCAAGCTCAACAGGAGAAGGACAAAGATCCCAAAATCTCCACTCCAGATGGGAGCCATTCAGCTTTCCCCATCCACAGGGACCCTCAGCCACGTCCGGCATCCTGCCAGCCGCCCCCTCATCGAGCATGCAGGGGGGCTTGCTCCCTCCTGTTGATGATATTTTACTTTGTATAATTAAACCTTAATGAGAATAGGGACCAGAGCTTCCCCAGCGAGTCTCCTAACCTCTGAACGAGGGAGACACTCGGATTCCTAATTAATAAACACCTATTGGTACACAAGGCAGAGAGCTCCGTGCAGGGGCCAGCCCAGCACCTCCATCTGCCAGCATCCTTCCCAGTGAGCTGCAGGTTCAAATTCCCCAGCCAAAAAAAAAAAAGCAGGATTGATTCCCAGGGGCTGCTCTAAGTCCTCAGCTACTGGATTAAAATACAGTTATCACCACTCCATTGCCTCCGTCAATCTAGACCTGATTTTTTTTTTTCCCTCCTGCAGTTGAGCATTTTGATTAATTCAAATCACATCGCTCCCAGACAAGTCACAGGGATTTACTATCCACTGGAAAGCAGATGTACAGGTGGACTAAGGCTCCTCCACGTCCAAAGATTCAGGTTTGAGCTGCTCTGGCATATGGAAAACCACCTTAACCTTAAACTCAGCACTGGGGAGCCTTGGGGAGCCAGGCTAAGCTGGAGCATTCCCATCCATCTCTTCAAACAAGCCCTGCAAAACAAATGTCACAACAAAAGGGATGTAGGACTGCAGAGCATGCAGCCCCCTCCAGCCTGGAGGAGATGCTCCAAGGCATCCTGAAATGCAGAGTTTGATGGATGGAGGAGGGATGCTGGCAGCACAGGGATGGGGCTTAAACTTCATGTTGGAAAAATGTCAATTTTTCCATCCTGCGACACAGAATGTGGCTCTGGTTCAGCCTGACCAATTAAATTAAACTTGTTAGCAGCTCCTCTGTTATCATTTTCAGTTGAGTTGGTGAAGCAGCAGCTATTTTTTTCCTGGAGAGACACCCCCTAAGGTGCTTCTCACACCGAGGCAACAGTGCTCTGACAAAACAGGAAAAATTTAAAATCCCCCATCCCACATAGGAAACCAAGCCCCAGAAAGGAGAATTTGACAACATCTATGGCAGAGCAAGAAAGGAAAATCAGGTTTCCCAAACCCCCCCACAAGGATTGGGCCATCCTTATTCTCCAAACCAATGAAACCCCCGAAAACGGACACACTTAAAAAGGCTTAACCCTCCATTAAATCAGTTCAGTCTCACTTGGTAATTTACTGTTGCAAGCAAAATCAATTTTAGCAAAGGTTAAACTAGTTCTCTCTGTATTAGGAGTTTGCACCATTTTAAATAAATTGATTTAAAATCAATTCACTTCATTTTGTGCAAATTTCTAATACAAGCAAAGGCATTGCTAAACTCTGTTTGAGTTCCAGCCAGTTGCTTGCTTTATTTCCTTGCTGGTGCTTTCCCAAAAGATGTAAAATGCCAAATTTGGATGATAATTCTAAGAAATGATGAAATCTCCATAGTTAACCCAGCTTTAAATAGTGATTATGCTTTATAAAATCATGATATTCCTCCAAAAGGAAGTCGCATTGTCCCAAGTTTTCAGGCAGCACAGAAGATTCCAACCTGCTTTTCCCAAGCAACCAAAGGAGAATCAATACACAAAAAAAAAGCTTTTCATTTTTTTGTTCCCCATCCTGGGCTACTGCCCTGCCCTCTCCTCTTTGGTGGTCCAGGCTTAGATCATGAGTGGGTCCAGGTGGGGTTTCAAAGCATCTTTAGCATGATGAGGACTTAATAATAACCCATCTCTTCAATTCCTCCAAAGGCCTCTCCAAAATGAGGCCATGAAAGCACCCTATTGACTGCCTGCCCCATCACAGGGTGGAAAAAGGAATAAAAATAGCTCAAGATCAGTGCAAGGAAAAAACCCCCACCAAAGTCCCCTCCCTTTGTCAAGCAGAACTGACCTCTCATCCCACGAAGAATAACCCCCAGCAGACTGCCAAAAGCTTGGAAGAAGCAGGGAACAATTTGATTTTCATCCCTGAGGGCTGCATAAAACGGGGAGGCAGGACCTTTTGTGTGCATCAGCATCTCTAACCCAAAAATTCCTGGAGTGTGAGGAGCCACGGAGGGGCTGGGGGGGGACACTGCAGGGCAAGGGCTTGGATTGCAGAGGGGATGAGAGTGGAGGAGTCACCTGGAATGGGGTAGGAGAGCTCTAATTTCATCCCAAGTGACCCAAGACCTGCATTCCCCATCACTGTCCCTTGGGAATTGCAGGAATTGCCTTGGCAGAGGTTTCTCCCCCGGCCCACACTGTGCAGGATGACGTGATTCCCTGGAACAGTTCATTCTTCCTGAAGTCTGCTAAACTCTCAGTTCTGTAATGCCTTGGGGCAGGAGGGGTCACAGGGCAATTGCATCCCTACTAAAATTTTATTGTTAATATAAAATTCCCCTGTATCAGCCTTAATTTTGTCAATTTTAAATTCTGTAGGACATTCCTTGGATGCTGAATTAAGTTGCAGGAGCAAATGCAGCTCCCTCCAGCACCAACCCTCTGTGAGAGAAGTTGTGTTGTCCAGGGAAGTCTCATCCCTGAAAGTGTCCAAGGCCAGGCTGGATGGGGCTTGGAGAAATCTGGGATAGTGAGAAGTGTCCCTGGCCATGGCAGAGGAACAAGATGAGCTTTAAGGTCCCTCCCAACCCCAACCATTCTGGAATTTTATGAGTCTGTTCACACTGAAATACACTTCAGAGAAGAACTGAACTATTTAATAAACAAGACCCTGATCCCAGTGTCCCGGTCCTCTAAATCCTTCCACCTCTCCCATCCCCAGGCATTCCGAAAGGAACTATTTGCAAGTTCTGTATTTTATGGCTGAGGATGCAGGGAGTGATGTGCAGAGATTGGTTTTTCTTTCCCAGCTCTAAAAGATGGAGAGGAGAAGGATCAGAGGGGAAGGGAGAGGATTTGTGGATTTGGAGGAGGGAGCTGAGGAGAGGACAAGGTTGGAAATTTCCTCCTGGCAGCCCTTTTCAAGAAGAGTATTAGAATTTATTTTCAATTATACACAAGAATAAGCTGTCTGCAGTATAGTTAACTTTCAATTTCAACCAATTTTCGACACATTCAATCACAGATGCCTCAGTGATTAAGAATCTATGTTGCAAAACAATTCCCACTTTGCAACAATGCAATCAAACAGATCTACAACTCATAACCCATTATCCAAGAGTTTTTCAGCTCATTGGGGAAGTGAAATGGGATTCACCAAGCATGCCCTTTTTTTACCCAGTGAGCCCCCAAGCTCATTTGCAAACAGAGCTGTGACTCTAAACAACCCACACGGGGATGGTTCTTTTTGTGGTTTGTGTTGCTTTTCCTCCCTCTCAGGAGATGCTGAATGCAATGCTGGGATGTGGGATGCTGTTGGAGCTGTATGGGAAGGCAGTGAGGTGCTGGAGGGGGGCTCTCCATCACCCCTAAGGATGAAAGAATGGGACAGGTTTTGGAAAAGCTGTTTTATTTGCAACTGGCTGCTTTTTCCCCACCTTTTTTTCTTTTTTTTAAATTTTTTTTTTAATCTTAGAACAATGCTGCGACTGACAATGACACACAACAGGTCACAGCCAGTGACAGGCTGGACCCCTCCCCACGCTGGGCTTGCAGATGTCCCCTGCCTTCCCCATCCTGCTGCTGCTCCTGGGAAGGAGAGGAGCCCCCCAGGATTCCCAGGGTTTTGGTGGCTGCAGGAACTGCCCTGTCCCCACAGCCCTGGAAACACCAGACAAACTGAGCCTCTGCATGGTGAGCACACTGATGCCTTTTAGGATAAAACCAGAGTTTTTAAGATTTAAGGGAATAAAAAGCAGTTCTATTTACTGAAGGTACATTTAGGGCAGACAAAGCCCTCCAGACACACAAAGCCCCCAAAGACACCCAAAATGGACAATGGGTCACAGGTTTCACACTTTGATGAGTTTGGTCTATTTGCATATTGGGGAGTTAATCTTCTAATTACAGCTTCAGGTTTACCCCAAGTTTGCTCCCCCCAATTCACTTTTGTTTCCATCTCTCAGGCCTGAGGCAGTGAGGTGTCCTTGATTCCCACCCTGGAGAGGAATTGTTGTGTCTGCCCAAAATGGGAGAGCAGCAGCTCCCACTGGATGTGGAGTTTAGAGTTCTACACTGAAGAACTGCAGGGTTACAAATGGATGAAAAATAGAAAAGCAAAAATCCTAAGCCATCAATGCCACAGGGACTGTGACTTCAAACCCAAGATATTTCCTCTCCAGAGGCTATTTTGAGTAGATAAATATGATTTGGAGCTGCTCAGACCCCCCTCCCTCCAACCCTGAGGAGCAGAGCAGCCAATTATTCCTGCTCCTAGAGGTGCCACTGTGTCCATTTGGCATTCCACACACTGAGTGTGACTGTCCAGCCCCACTCACAGGGACCTCTCCAAAGGCCATCAGGTCCCTCTGGGAAGGGACATGTCACAGCTGAAGATGTTGGGAATAGAACAGCTCAAGCTGATGGGAGAGGAGGAAGAAGATTTTAAAGCTTGCTGAGCCTAGAGGAGAGGCAATAAAGCAGCTGAAGGAAATTACTTTCCTGGGTAAAGTGTCGTTTTGTCAAGACCAAAGTTCTCCCTGGGAACGAGTTGATTTTGAGTAAAAACCATCAGGAACAGAAAAAAAAAAAAAAAGAACTGTGAGGGACCAGGTGTTTGAATGACACACTTTGGAAAGGCAAAGTGGAAGTGCCACAAAGCAGCTGCACAGACCTCAGATTGCCTCCCTGTGCTCTCACACTCTGTGGAAAGGGCACTGAAGACACCTCAAATTCCCTGTTTCACCCTGATTTGAGACAGCAGGTGCTGATGGGATGCATGGAAGCAGATGGATGGACCCACTAAGGGATACCCCAGCAGAAGTTGGGCTCCCCATCCCAAGGGACCGCACGTGCACCCTCTGCACCAGCTCCTCTCTCCCTTTGATGCTGACAAATAACAATTTCAAACTGGAGAAGACACCTGGGAGAGCCGAGGCACTTGTGCTACAAGATAATTAGAGATTATTATAATCGAAATTTCATTGCCACATCAAACTGTGTCTTTTAGCATTAATTAATCTCCTCTCCCAGCCTCTGAGCACTCCCAGCTCCCGCTCTGTAGGACAGCAGCTTGTCAAACACACCAAAGACTTGCATCTCATTACCTTATCAGAGGGGGTGAGTGGGGAGCTGGGGAGCAGCACTGACACATTCCCCAGCTCAGCCAGGGACATGAGGACGCCTGCAAAGCTGCTCCTTGGATGGCAAACTTGTCAAACAAGGCATGTGAGGGATCTTCATCCCCTCACCACGCTCTCCTTCCTCTATCTCTCACCCTTCCTCCAGAAAAACAGGCCTGGCAAAGATGCTGCTCTGTCCCAGTCTGCTGTATGACCTTGAATAAACCATAAATGAGAATGGATGGAGTCCTTGCAGGGTGTGGAGTGCTCATTCCTCACTCTCCTTAGGCTCCTAGAAGTCATGCTGCTATCCCAGTTATGGTGTAAAAATTCCCCTTTAACATCCCATTCCCAGCCTGGTGCATGGGAATTCCCTCCTTCAGGAGGTTTGGGGAAGGTGTGAGGCTAAATCCAGTTTTCTACATCAGATTCACAGCAACTGCTGGATGAGACCAGGCAAGACTGACCCTGAAGAACCAAAGAAGCAGAAGGAAGCTGGACCCAGCTAAGGACAAATTTAGACCCTTTTCAAAAGCTGTCTGCACTACTGAAAAAACCAAACCAAACATAAAATCCACGTTCAAGGGGAAAAATCTCAGCACAGGAACACATCACATCCCTTTTAGCAGCAGCTGAAGGAGCTGGGCACCCCCAGCTCCCCCCCAAAACCTGGCCAGAGCTGTGTATATATTGGTGCTATGCATGAGGTGCTGTATGTTCTAGTCATTGATTCTCCACTCCTTCCATAGCTCAGCTGAAAATAAATATCCTCTCTCTTGTTTCCACCTCTCCACTCCCCCTTTCCCCATTATTGGCTTTCTGACGGAAGGCTTTAATTTATTCCCCCTGCCATATCTTTGTGCCGCTGTTTTCCAGTGCTTTACACCATATATTACCCACCGTCCTGTGTCATTTAACTCCACAAAGCACTCTGAGATACAGTTTGCTTGAAGGATGCTGGAGCCATTAATCCTGATCCCACAGCCCTGCGGAATGCCCGTGGCATTGTCACCGTGCACACACACAGCCCTTCCTGGCTGCTTTTACAGCCACATCTCCATTGAAACCCATCCCCAGCTCTAATTTTACACCAAATCAGTAAAATCAAGCCCTTCCTGACCACTCATGGTCTCCCCATTCCTGTTGTCCAGGCAGAACCTCGTGGGTGCAAATGGTAGGAGAGTGTGGTGAGCAGCTAGATAGTGGCAAGCAGAAACCAGTATGGGGAGGGGAATACCAGTCTCCTTCATCCTGGAAAATGGGACAATGAGATGATGAAAAACACATCAACCACAGCAGATCCTCTCCTTGGAGCCGCTCTGCGCCACACTGCCTGCAAATTGCTCACCAGAGGGAGAGCTTTGATGAAAAATAAAAAAGAGGGGGAAAAATTTTGAACGGAATGAAAAAATGTCATTTATTTTATTTATTTATCGGAATATTTCCGTGTGGGGAGAGAAGGACGGGAATGATTATTCATGGGATTGCACACGGCGGGATCCACAGGGAAACGCTCGCGTCCCCGGCACGTCGTTAGAGCATGTTAATTGTGCCAGAGTGAGAGATGAGACAGAGCCCCTGTCTCAAAGAGCTGCGAGTCCAACACAGCACCTTCCCACCCCTCTGTCCTGGTTTGGAGGACAGGTGTCTGCCAATAAAGACAGGAGCTTCTCTTTGAAATGGAGAATGTAAACATCCCTCCCTCCAAATTATTATTATTTTGAAATTAAGGGGCTCTCAGGCAAAGATATGGGAATTAGGAAAAACAGTTCTTTACTAGGAAAATTAAAATAGAAATGCAGTATTACAAAAAATAATCCCAACCCTGCCAGAGTCAGAATCCAAGTTGACACCCGTCAGTCAGTCAGGGTGGTGGCAGCAGTCCCATTCCATGGTGGCTGCATCCTCCTGCAGTGGCAGATGTGGTTCAGCTGGAGCAGTGCTCCTGGAGAAGGTGCAGTTTTCCTGGGATGATGTGGAAGAGTCTGGCTTTCCTCTGGAATCCAGTGGAAAGAAGGTACCTTGGTGTCCAAAATCTCAGTTTTTATCTGGGTAGGAAAGGCTTGGCTCCTCCCCTGGCTGGAGCATCTCCCAGTGGGATGATGTAATTTTATCAGTCATGCCCTGGGACTAAATGGCCATGAACAGGAGATATCTCCTGGAGGGAGGATGGGCTGTGGGGAAGATAAAGATGATTGCCCCAGCTGGTTTAAAGATGGCCCATTAGCAGATAATGTGTGCCAGGAGATAAAGATCACTGCCACACCCAGTTTTAAACAATGACCCATTAACAGGAGATATCTCCCAGAGATAAGAATCGCTGACACACCCAGTTTTTAACAATGGCCCATTAACAGGTGATACCTCCTGGATGAAGGGTGGGTCATAGGAAAGATAAAGATGGTTGCCCCAGCTGGTTTTAAAGATGGCCCATTAGCAGATAATATGTGCCATGGAGATAATGGTGATAGAATACACATTTCTGGCTGCATCAACCCAACACACTCTGCAAAGCCAGGAATGAGCATCTCCAGCTGCAGGAAGCAGTCACTAGATTCTACACCTATCCCAGCTGGAAAAGGCAAACAAATCCCATCTCAAATCTTCATGCTCCAGCCTATCACATAGAACGAGAGTTTAAAATCACAGAACTTGATCTAAAATCATGTCCATCCTCATCATCACTGACACAACAGCAATCTGTGCCTTCCATGTTATTTACCATGTGCCTCCAGAATCGCAGAATCATGGAATGGTTTGGGTTGGAAGGGACCTTAAAACCCATCTCATTCCACCCCCTTCCACGTTCCAGTGAAACAGGGGGAATTGATCTCACCAGGAAGGGTTTTTTCCTGCTGTTATTTTGCTGATGGTGAAACTGAGGCACTCAGGGAGCAGACTGGTTTTTCCCAGGCCATGTGATGCTGGATCAGTGCTTTGACTCCTGCCTGCTCTCCTCTCCCAGGCTGCTCTGGACATGCTGCATTTCAATAACTCCTGGATTTTCTGCTGCATGCACAGGAATTTTAACAGCCTTCCACTAGCAATGGTAACAAAAGTGCAAGGTTTATGGGGAGAGCTAATATCTTTCACTGGAGCAGTTGAGGCAGGTGGGAAAAGTCATTTTTATGCCAAAAACTCAGATCTGATTGAGCTTTGATGAAGGGATGCTGCATTTGTCCATCTCCTCTGGCGGCCTAACAAAATCTCACTTCCACCAACTTTTTAAAACAAGGGAGCAGCTGCCAGCCTCCACCCCCTGCATTCAAGCATCCACAAAACCCCTTGGGATATGCAAGCATCTCCATGATTTCCCAGAAACCTCACAAGCAAGAAACTATTGCAAGGCCCTGAATAACAGGATGACCTGAAATTCCTGCTTGAATTCAAGCAAAACACTCACAAGTTGCTTTTTTCGGAGGTAGTGGGGATCAGTTTTTTGAATTTGTGGGAGAAAAAGAGTTGTTTTGGAAGCCAAAAGAACTTTGCTGCCATTACTGAAGCCAAAATAATGGCCCACCTGGAGACACACTCCCCTTCACACAGCTCAGCATTCCTGGGATGAGGAAGGGAAGAAGTCTGAAGAGAGCTGGTTTTGTGGTTTAGTTGTTTGGGGTTTTTTAAATTAAAAAAAATCACTATAATTTAAAGGCCAAAGCTCTAACGAGTGCACAAGGGCAAGAGGCGACAAATGCCTCAGTGAAAAATACAAAATTACCATTTTAATGGATGAGTGTTGACTCCCTGGCTCTCCCCGGGGATGCCTGTTTGATTTCCTCAGCTTGTTAGCACAAGGATTTGACACAAGCGATTAATGCTGAGTTCATTAAGGGGGGGGCGGGGGGGGGAGTGCTTTTTTGCTTTTCCACTACATTCAGCATGGGGAAAAAGGCTGGGGGGAACAGGGGTCAGGGGCAGGGAGCTCCTGTCCCTGTGCAGAGGATGGGAGCAGCTCATCACACCAGTGCCCAACACATCAGCCCCAGAAACACTGCTCATTTCGGGGCTCAGGCTTCAAATCTCTGCCCTCAGCATCCTCACATCCCAGGGATGGGAGAAATTTCCATCACAACAGAGACCAGCTCTGATCCCAAAGCCTGGAAATACCCAACCACCATATTCCCCGGCAACACCCCAGCTCTGCCAAGGGGAGAAACTGAGACAGAGTGATGGGAAGGGCTGACCTTGCCCTTGGGCACATGAGCACCAGTGGCAGAAGCCACAGCTGGAGCAGAGTCACCAGCCACAGGGACCCCAAGGGCAAGGCAGGCACCGTGCCCAGGGCTCTGCCATCCCAAACTGTCCCTTCAGAGGGGCTGCAGAGGAGTGGATGCAGAGGGAGGGATGCAGAGGGGTAGATAGAGAGGGATGGATGCAGAGGGAGGGATGCAGAGGGCTGGATGCTTTCCCAGCTGCCTGCTTCCCCCTTCATTCTGATAAAGTCCCTGCTCAGCAAGAGCAGTTTGTTTGGGGTTTTTTTTTGTTGAGGAAGCACAAGCAGAGGTGGAAGGTTAAGTCCACGCCGGTGCTCTTTGCTAGCTCTGGCCGATTTGGCAGATGAATTCCTGCACAACAGGCAGCTTTGAGGAATGAATGCAGCTGGTGCTGGCTGGCTGCGCCCTGTCCTCTCCCCCTGAGCTGAACACAAGGCTGGTGATCTTCAGAAGCGTGAGCTCCCCTTTTCTGCCGCCCCAGAAGCCCCCCACCCATCACTGATGCTTCCACAATTTCACCAAGGGATGTAGGTTCACTGTTTTCCAGCTCTGCACCAGAGAGGAGCAGCAAGGCAGTCATGGGGAAGAAGTGGCTTCAACTGAAAAGGACTTATTGTTCCTTTTTCTTTTCATAATAAAGCCCTTCCTCCCTTTCTCTGGCTCCTTCACGTTAATCTTCTCTCCTCAGGGTTTTTGGCTAAGTGCTGCTCCCTGGGCATGGGACTGTGATTTTATATCCCATCACTTGGGAAGATGCTTCTCAGCCACAGCTGTGCCCTGCCACATCAGCTCATGTCACCAGGCCATTGCTAAACTATCAGTGGCTTCCTGCAGAATTCCCTCCCCCTGTATTCCCCAGATGCCCACAGATCTCTCTGGGTCCTGGGAGGGAGCACGAAGACGTCACTGGCTGCAGTGATTCCTGGTTTCTCTCCTGTCTAGAGAGGCTTTTATTTCAGACAGGCAATTACTTTGTGCTGCACTCTGTATTTTGCAGCACTCTACTGGCTCGGACTGGGTGGAGTTTCTGGCTGGGGTTTCACCATGGCACACAGGGGATGGACACACTCCCAGTGCTGGGACATTTCAGGAACACCTCTGACCTGCTCACTCCCCAACGGCAGCCAGTTTACAATCCATTCCCACTGGGAAAACTCCCCCCTGAAAGGATCCATGTCCTCCTACCACCCCACAAGGATGGCACAAGAGATGGTGCTGAGATGGGCTGGTTCAAGGAGGGAGGCATCCCTCACCTTGAGCAGGACACAACAGAGACCCCCAGGGAAAGCAGAGGAGAGACAGTCTGACAGAGCATCCATGATCCTGTGATTAATGAGAGAAGCCCAGATGGAAAGGGACAAGGGGCCCCTGACTCTGGGAGTGCAACTCCGCAGTCCCAGCACAAAGATCAGCTCTGCTAGGAGAACACCAGGATTTGAGATGAGACATTGACTGCACCAGGATCCAGAGTGGGTAGAGATGCACAAACCAACTTGGAGCAACCTGCTGTAGTGGGAGGTGTCCCTGCTCATGGCAGGGGGTGGGACTGAGATGAGCTTCCAACCCAAGCCATTCTGGGGTTCTATGAAACATCCATTTCACCCTCAGCTCTGCCCAAAATTCATAAACAAAGCCCATGCCCAACCTCTCCTCAACCCACAGCTCCCCAGGAGCTGAGTTTGGAGCAAACTGCACCCACAGCCAAGCCCAGAGGGGCAGACCCAGGCTGGCACAGCAGGCTGGATGCAGGAAAGCCCTGGTGACAAATGGCATCAGCACCACGACTCCAATTAGCTGCTCTGCGAGGTTAAGACAATGCAAGTCCCGTCCCTGCCAGACAGAAGATGCCAAGGGAACGTGTTCTGAAAGGTTTGGCCTCCTTAGCATCTCTCCAAAGTAATTCCACTTGTAACTCATAAAGCTTCCCCAGCCGACTGCACGGGGCTTGCCAGCTCCTGGATGAGACAGACATTTGTATGAGATATACAAAGCCATTTAGCTGTTCAAAAGCTATCAGCACTTACATGCAAGGTTGAAGCAGGACAGATTCTGCTGTATTCAGGGCATCAAAGGGGATTATCCAGGAAATGATAACAGATTTTAATTTAGATCCTCCAAGATGGGTGTTGGGGCTGGGCGGGGAGAGGTAGAGAAAGAGAAAGGGGGAGATTGTCAGGCAGGGAGGGGGAGAAAAAGAAAAATAAATAAGCAAGGGGAGATAGCTGATCACAAAAGTTGTGTCCACACATTTGCCATGCTGACCACGGAGCTGCCACTGCCACGTTGTCATCCCTGCACCCCTGTGCTTCTTTTCCCTAATCCTTCACAATTCCAAAGTGAACACTGAGCTGCAGCCCCTCCACACCAAATATTGCCATTTTCCTAGGCACTGTGTCTATTCCTGCTCAGAGCTATTTTTTTCTAGGCAGGAGAGGAGGAGGCTGCCCATTGGGCTGTGACTCCAGCTATCAGACAGTCTATCAGCAGCTTCTGGGTACATTAAGTTCTCCTTTGCAGCGAGATCTTGATATTCCTGTCCTCCCTGCCTGATTTTCCATGCAGATTTAAAGAGCTTTACACAATGAACACCTCTGTATCTCAGGCACACTTGTGTTTATGTATTTTATCTAATTTGAGGGGCAGGGTCTGAGGCTTTCCATGCAATGGATGGATGGATGGATGGATGGATGGATGGATGGATGGATGGATGGATGGATGGATGGATGAAGGTACCTCCAGGGATGTTCAACATCACAACATCAGAGCTCTGTGAGTTGCTTTGTGGAGATGCTGGAGGCTCAGCTCAATTTTGAGCACTCCCTCAAAATCTAAACATTTCATTAAAACCCTAAAAGCAGTAGCTTTGTCTTTTAAATGGTTTTAATTGAGGATATGTGGCAAATCCTTCCAGATTGAGGAATAGTTTAAGTCAATCCCAAGCCTTGTTTTCTTTTTATAAGCAGCTCCTTGCCTCATGTCCTCTCCTGCCACATGGCTTCTTTGCAGGTTTTGCCTTTCTATTTCCGACAGTCCCAGATGGGATCTATGAATAAAACTGAAGAGGAGCTGGAGATTGGCTCCGAGTCATTAACGCAGCAAATATAGACTCTGCTCAAGATCTAAGGCATGGAGGGGGGGTTAGAAAAGCTCCCACCTCCCTTCTCAAGGATGGATCCAGGCTAATGTAGAATGACGTATCCCTGCCAACATTAATGGAGCAGTTCTTGCCTTTTAATCCCCAGATCAATTCAGTGTATGCAGTGCATATACAAAATGCCTCTGGCTATGCATGACACAACTTTCCTGCCCAAAATGCCCATCTCCTGAGGCTGCTGTTGGAGAAAAAGCCCAGATATCCCAAAATAATCAGTTCAGTGACCCGTATATTTTGCCTGTGGAAAGATGTTTTATTCATGGAATTCTGTAGGGACCAGATCCCACGGGTGCAACACAAATTCACCCTCTGGTTTGACCTGGTCTGCCCAGAGACTTTGCATCAATCATACCCATTCCCAAAACAACTGCTCTCCCAAAGCAGCAGGAATGTGGCTGGCTTGGAGAGGAGATATTTGCCCCAGAGGACAGGAGGATAAGTTGGAGCTATTTTTAGTCACATTGATCAAAATCCTGGTATTTGGTCAAGAAAATTTCTTGGTGCAATTTCTCATCTTTCACTGCACAATTGGGCTGCCTAGAGGGATCAGAGGAAGGATCAAATCTAATAAACACACCCAACATCCCCACATAAAAACCAAAATTTTTCCCTTTCCCAAGCCAACACTCAGGACAGGTCTGTGAGCATGGCCTGTGCATGCACTCAGGTTAATAAAACAACCCAAAACCGAGGGGGATGAGCCCAGTGTGAAAACCTGGGTGTCACCAACCCCACCAGCACAACCTGGAGCAGAGACAATCCTTCTGCCTCCAGGTCATGGAGGTTGACTCGATCAGGTCAATATTATAAGATCATAAACTGATGAAAATCTCTGAAAACCACAGCAGAAATACACCCATCCTTCCTGTGGAGAAAATCCCGCATCCCTGCACCCCCACCCTCTTTCCTCACTTCCCCTTCTTGGCAATTAAAGCAATAAATAAAGGTGAAGAAATCATTTCATTTTTAAGGCAGAAGGGATGGAAACAGAGAGTGAAGGGCACTGCTGGGAGGGAAGGGGCTGTAATTAAACCCTCCCCCTCTTTATGTTTTTTGCTGTTTTACTGAAGGCCTGACTAAAACGCCCTTAAAACCTCACTCCACAAAAGCAGGAGAAAGACCCCCCTTCCCCTCCCACCGCCCGCCACTAAATGGAATGAAATGGATTTTTCAAATGTCATGCTAGTATCCACTTAATAATACATTTTCCTATAGACAGGACAATAATATATATTTTAATCACTTTTCTACAGGCAAATAAACGGCATGGAAGCCTGGCCTTCACTGGCGCTTGGAAATTATGAATTTTTCAATAACCTTTTCTATTATTCATCCCGTGTTATTCCGTAACATTTCTATGTGAGGAATGTGCTTGCCAGACACTTTATGAATCTCTTCTTTTATTTATTAAACAGCAAGGTGTCTCCCTGAAACCCCTCCTCCCTCCTCTGGAAAGATGTCAGCTGAGCCTGAGCAAGGCTTAAGACATAGATAATTACACATTGGGTCATTAATAATTTGCCCTCCATAAGAGCAGCCACGTGAGCAGCTCCTGGGATGAAGTTGGCTCAGCCTCAGGTGGGTTTAGGGGCAGGAGCCAGGAATAAAATCCAAAGTTTAGGGAAGAGGACAATGGGGTGAGCTCCAGGGATGTGTCCCATAAATGCATTTTTATATAGGGAGGGATTCACAGCTGGCACAGCACAATTCCCTTGGCTCTGGTAAGGATGAGCCAGATTAGAAATCAAGGCTGTGCCCATGGATTTTGGGTTTGGGAGAAGCCAATTCTGCATCCCTGTTTCCTATGGGCACCTTCCATGAGGGACTTCACTGTGTCCTGCTGGGTTGGATGGCTCGAGGCCAAAAAAAGCTTTTTCCAGACCAAAACACCAGTGCCCCACTGTCCCTCATCATTTACACAGTGACCTGCAAACAAAAACAAAGAGGTTTTTAAGGTGTGCCTCCACCTGCCCTGGAGCAGAGGGAGCAGCGCCTGCTGTGCCTGTGCCGCGTGCTTGGGCGCCGTGTATGGCACAGGAAGGATCAAACAAACTTCCAACACCTAATACCAGCTTAATTATGGGATGGTATCTGCAACTTACATCCCTGCACGACGCAGAGAGCTCAGCAGCTGACGGCAGAGATCCTCTGATGCGACCCAATTAGGAATCCAGATCCGACACCCGAGAGTGAGCGCAGGGCGAAAAGGAAAAGCAAAGGAGACGGCAAGGAAGCAGACCTGGAATTAATCTGAGCTCCGTGCTCACGGGTACCCACGAGGTAATGGTTAAAAAGATTTCTAATTTGAAGGTAGTGACCTCGTGGGGGAAGAGTGGGGGTGCTCTTCTTGCAGCAAGCGGGACCTTATTATTTTGCAAATGACATCTCCATCACGAGGCAGAGCCTCTCGCGCTGAAATACAGATGAATAAATGATACGTGGAGGAGCTTTATGCAGATTCTTGGTGGAGATATGAAGAAAAGGGGGGAAAAAAATAGAAAATTAAGCCATAGATTTCCCACAATGTTCCTGTTCCCATCCCCAAGGTTCAGATAACAGCATCATTTGGGAATAAAAAAAAACCAACAAAAAATAAACCAGAAAAAAAAAGTAAAATAAAATGATCGAAAATATTGCCTGGAGCTCTGTAGTTAAAAAAAGAAGAAGGAATTTTAAAATGGGATGCTGGATCTAAAAGCATCTTTGGCAAAGCAGCCAGAGCATCCCTAGGCACAGTCCTGGTTCAGCATTCAGGGGCCTTATCCCACACATGGAGAGCTGGAGTTCATGGGACCGGCCAAACTCCAATCCAAGCCTTTTTTTCCACAGTATCTTTCATTAGTTGATGCCTCCTGCCTGCTGCAAGGACAAGAGGAAGGACATTGCCCCAGTCTGTGGCCAGGAGCCTGTTCCATACCTGTTCAAATACTGATAACTCCTACTCCAGCTGCCTCAGGTGACTGTGGGCTGACACTTGGCAAAGGATTTCTCTGATAACTCCTTGTAATCAGAGTGGGAAAACAGCCCCACTGAACCCAACAAAAAAAAAAAATAGATTAAAATAATAAAAAAAACCAAACCAGCAACTGTGAGAAAAAGCTGGTGACAGGGACTGTAATGGATTTTCAGGGGCGGGAAATGCTTTTGGTTCAACTTTTTGTTGTTGCAGCAGGGGGCTGGAATTGGAGGAATTGATTGCAGAGCAGGGATGCAGCTCAACATGCAGAGGCCAGTGTCCCTGCTCCAGGGGCCTTGCTAGGCAGCCTCCAAGGAAAAAAATCATTCCACTGTTGTTACTGATACTGTGATAACGTGGGCAATCCACAAGGCAGAGGCAGTGTCATACCACAGTAAAGAAGCTCAAATAAAACGAGGAAAAACTGAGGAAATTCATTTTTTTTCTATACCCTGAGGATGAGAAGGAGAAGCACAGAGAACCACCAGCTAGGTGTCATGCCCAGGGTGACAAAAGTACTGTCTGAGATACAAACCCTGTAGGTTTTATGAAGGTGTGAACTGCAGTGATCGTGGGCAGTGAATCCCAATGCCCTCATTAGCCAGAATGCCTATTTCATGCCCAGCACTGGTTATTTTTAAACCTGCACATGAGCAGAAAGCCCAGAACATGGGCAGCTCTAGCCAGAGAAGCAAGATCCATGGGCAATGGCAGCACAGAGGGGTGAAAGAACAGGACAGCAGGGCTGGGACAGGATGCTGTGAGAAAAGTGAGACAACCTTGGGGTTCAGCGTGGATGGTGAACACATGGATGGTGAATCTTGGCGATTGCCAGCAACTGAGGGCACTGAAGTGCTGGCACAGGGTGCCCAGAGAAGCTGTGGATGCCCCATCCCTGGAAGGGTCCAAGGCCAGGTTGGGTTAGATTAGGGTTGGGAGATGGATGGGGTTGGAGCAATCCGGTCTAGTAGAAGGTGTCCCTGTCCATGGCAGGGTGTGGGGATGAGATGAGCTTTAAGATCCATTCCAACCCAAAAAAAGTCTGGGATTCTGTGACTGTACGATCCATGATGAGCAAGGGTGGGAGGAGGCAACAATCGCTGAGGGGTGATTTCCAGGTGGAGAGAAGTGCTGGGTCAGAGAGAGGAGGAGGGATCACCATCCTCATGCACTCCCTTGCAGCACCATCAGCATGGAAGGCTGACCTGAATTTCCCAATCCCACAGGAATTTCTGGACTTAATGACAGAGGCTCCCAACTGCACCCACCTCTGTAGCTCTGCTGAAAGAAACCCAAAATTGAGGCTGCCCAGATCCCAACTTGTTGTGTTCACTCCCTGTCTTTGTACTTGGCATAAAAGTTCTGGCAATCAGATCCAACCCCAGCTGGTGGGAAGTGAGGCTTTTTGGACCTTGTGAGCCTCATGACAACCAGAATCTCCAGGAAAATGGAACAAAGGTACCAACATGTTGTGCTTGCCAACTTCTCCAGAAGGATCTGGTGGGTTTGGCTCTGTGTAGGTAACAAAAGGAACAGCTACTTTTTCCACTGTCCTCAAGTTGGCTGTTGAGCCTCTGAAATGCAGGAATTTGTCCAGCAATCCAAGCTAAGCACTTTGGGAAACACAGACTGAGCTAACCACTTGGAAAGCAGCTTCCAAGTCTCTCTGAAGCTTTCCTCTGAAATGACAGCTCCAACTTTTTAATGGTACCCAAAGTATTTTCAGCCTGGTTTCCTGAGGAAATGAGCCTTACACACCGGCAGTGCCTGCCCGGCTGTTTCCTTTCCCCATCTCCAGTGATTTCTAAACCTTATAACCCATTTCAATAAAATCTGATGGAAGGACACATTTATCTCCAAGATACAAGTTTGGGGAAAATAGGGAACTAGTCAGATGAAAGATACTATTAAAGCTTTTACCCAGAGAAAGGCAGCGCTGTGAATTCAACTTTTTTAAAGCATCAGAAAATCTAGCATGAGTTTGCTCTCGAGACACAGGCACAGGGATCCAGGAATAATTATTTCTGCTGCTCATGGAAGTAGCTGTGTGTGTTTTTTATATGTATGAAATCAACACTAGAATATTTGCCTGGATAAACTAATCGAAATTGCTTGTTGGATGAGTTCACCGGCTATAAAACCCTGCAGTTACAAGGTATAATTACAGCAGCTTTTATTTTCCTCAACAAAAAAAGTCTTCATTAAAACAGAGTTAAGGTTGTAAACAGATCATTAATTTACAACAACATTATCAGATGGGTTACAGTTATTAAAAGAGCACACACTGAAGAGCCAGGAAACCGAGGAGTGAAGGTGAAAACCAGCTGAAATTTGGAAAGCTGAGTTTCATAAATATCCCAGCCCCAGCCTGATCAGTTGCAGGGATACTGCAGCAAGGACACCTGGAGAGATCTGCATTATGGATGGGCTGGTGGGAGGCCCAGCAATGCCAGAGCTGCTCCTGGAGCAGGCAGGGGCACAGAGATTCCCAGGAGAGCCCTGCAGATCTGGAGCTGCTGAGACCTGCTCTGGGGAAAGCTGCCCCTGCTCATGGCAGGGGACTGGAACAAGATGGGCTTTAAGGTGCCTTCCAACCCAAACCAGTCTGGGATTCTCTGATTTGCCCCACTGAGCACATTGAGTCCCACCCTGGATGATGCCTCCTGAGACCTTTCTGGGCTGCAGTGTATCTCACATGGATCAGAGCCCAAGGCACTGAACCCAGACAGGTCTGCCCAAAAATCCCAGCCCCACCTGGAACCCCTGGGGAGCCCAGGTGTGCCCCAGAGCAGTGACAGCCACAGGGACCACACCAGGGGATGCCAAGCAAAGCCATCCTTCTCTTCTGAAGGAAAAGCTCATTTAAACTCTGCCTTCAGAGAGCAAAGATCACCAGCACCATGGAATCATGGTGAGAGGGACCAGGATGGGATTTCACCCAGGATCTCAGGACCTGGCACATCCCTGTGCTGCTCCATTCAGGCAAAGGTCTCCTCTGAGCAGCAGAGCAGAGCTAACAGCAAATGGGGGTGAGCTCACACAGAGGGGGAATCACAGGAGTTCAGACAAAATTTGGGTTTTCAGCTGTTTGCTTTCCCTCTCAGCCTTTGGTTTGCATTCCTTTTATCCCTTATTTTTATTGTAAATACATTGTATTAGCTGCCTCTCAGTAGCTCTTGAAGGAGCCAAGAGTTGGAGTGATGAACCCAGCAGGGAAAGGACAAGCATCCCACGTGTCTCCAGCTCCAAGAAAATCTGTGATTTGGTGTCTTGCCATAAAGCAGGACACAGGCACAACCAATTCACTCACAGCCATGGCTCGAGGCCTCCTTCTTCCCTTGAAACCTGCCCCAGGTTTGCTTTCAGCACATCAAGTGGAGAGAGAGAGAGAGAAATACAATTGTGGAAAACCTTTTAAAGCCTGCACAGCTCTCCCTTGATAGCACATTGTTAAAAGGGATGTTATTGCAAGGGGACACTGTGAATCCATACAGTCAATGCTCCAGAACTTTAGTGGCAAAACAACTCAATAGCCTCAATTGACTGCATGAAATTCTATCATTTTACCACTAGAAAGAAAGAAGCCAGAAGAAAAAAAAAATAAATCAGAGACTACATTTCATTTGTCTTTCGTTAACTCCCTGGGCAAGAGCATCTCAATCCCTGTCCTTAGCACAATGTGAGCCAACTCCTAAGTGGCTCCAATAAAAAAACAAAAAGCCAAATACATCCCAAATGCACTCCCACACTCCAGAGCTGCTCTCCTGACTACCCCAGAAAGAACAGCTTCGGCAGCATAAAGACACAGCATCAGCCTCAGGCAGCTGCCTTGATTACCACCTTCCCTCTGATGAAGATGACATGGGATATGATTAAAGATGCTCTGAAAAGACACACAAGTAATAGAGGAGAACTTTTTGCCTCCTTTCCCCAGCTAGGTCACTAGGTGTTCCTCCTCAGCAGCTGATTTCTTATTCCAAATTTGTCCAGACCCTGCTCTTCTTCATCAGCTGAAGAGCTCTGAGACCGCCGGCGCCTCGACTGCTCCTCTCCTGCTGATTGGGCTTTGTGGCTCTTGGGAAGCTCTGCCTGATGGCAGGAATTTGCCCGCACCCTCCACCAACTCGGGCTTAAATGGGCTCCAAGGCATTGTAGAGGGTTCAGAGCATCACAAAGAACCAGCAAGAATTACTTTTGTAAAGCAAAACCCCTGCTTAGCCTATTTTTCCCCCTTTTTCTTATGCTCTGCACTCAGGAATTCAGCTGCTTTTGCCACAACCACTCGGAGAGACGCCAATCACCCCGAGCTGCCCTCGGTCCATCCCCAAGAGGGAGAGAAAAGATGCTTTTATTTTGGGTAGCACAATCCAGCAGGCAGCTCAGGGGGCTGGGAGAGCAGGCAGGCACCTGGCTTTCTCCCCACACTGCAGAGTGACTTTGGGAAGTCACTGCACTCTGCTGGGTCCCCTCCCCTTTTCCTTCTCTGCTGCCCTTCTCTGCCATCTGACACACGGGCTGTTTCCTTGTCCCCTCTCCAAAATGCTAATGAGCGGTTCCATTGCAACCTGGACGTGCAGGGCTGAACATCTGTGCTTCCACAGAAACCTCTGGATTAGGGCTGGAGGGATGGAACAGCACAGCCAGCAGGGCTCTGCCTCAGTCCCAAACCATCCTCTGCACTTAGAGCTGCCCACCCCAAAATCCCCTCTCTGTTCCCACCCGTACCAGCCCACATTCCACCGAGACAGAGCAGGGGATGAGCACAGGGATGCCAGGAGGGACTGAGCCGACTTGTGCAGCCTCCTCTGTGCAAGGCAGCACCTGCCGGGGTGTCTCATCACAGCCAATTGATATTCTACTGAGCATCTTTGGAAAAATAATCTGCAAACAAGACGCTGCAGGCTATAAAATCACTCCCTCTCCTTCGCTTTAGTTCGCAGCTTAATAAAAGCATAACACAAGGTAGCCGAGGAAACCGCCGCACTTTGCCCAACCACATCATCCCTTTGTGTATTATTAATCGGTTTCAAGTTGTACCACGGCTTCCTGGGGTGGGAAGGAGAAGGGCTCCGGTTGTGGAGGAGACTTGTCTTTCCCTTTCAAGATTTGCTACTAAAAGTCTCACTTAACAGAGCAGTGGAGAAAGAGAGTGGCACTTACACCTCTGGCTCCCCACCATGATCACAGCGAGGATCGATAAGAAAATCATTTGGGGTTTGTCTCAGCTGAAGGACACAGGCGCAGCACTGAAATTGAGAAGTTTCAGACAAATGGGGTGGAAAAAGCATTGTTGGGAAAATGGGGAAAACACACCCATTTTGGAGAGCAGAATGAGGCCCTAAGTGGCACCCTGGTATTTTACAATGGATGTCTCTCACCCAAGGCTTTCCAACTCTCTCTTGCTTCATAAAATCATAGAATTCTGTTTGAAAAAGACTTCTAAGATCTTTCTGGATCCCTGATGTGTTTGCAATAGCTCAGTGCAGGGATCTCCTCCCTGATCACAACACATCACACAGGACCATTAATTCTGAGGTCTGCAACCTGTTCCCAGACCTCCACACGGGTTTGGTTTCAGGCACAGGCAGAACCCTCTCCAAATGCTCCCAGGATGGAACCAGCATCTCCCTGGATGCTGCAGAGTGTATTGGAGAGCAGCTCTGAGATGCCGAGTGCTCCCATCTGTGGATTTCTGTATCACCTGGATGAAGAAGGGTTTTGCAGTGGGGAAGAAAGGCACAGAGCATCCATCAGAACCCCAGGAGCAGCACAGGCAGAACAACAGGCTGCTGCAGAGGCTTCTGATAATTTTTCCACTCCCACTAAAAAAGTACAATATATTGTCTATTCAGGAGCAATTTAAGTTGGTTCATTTCACACAGTAAATTAACCTGATTTCTTTAATAGGGGATTTTTATTTGGTGTCAAGCCCCAACTGTTATCCCAAACCCTGCACCCTGGGACTCCAGCTATTAAACCTTCTCCCTGGACACAGAGCTAGAAGCACTGCTGGGGCAGCAGGTTTGGTGACACTCAGAAATAAATGGCTCAGTCATTTCTAAACATCCTGGCCATTTACTGCTGCCACCTGACCCAAGAGATTTCTCAAAGTAAAGCTGCTTTTTTAGATTTCCCAAATGAAAAACAAGGTGTTGGGAACCCTCCTGGAGTGCAGATCCTTCCCAAGCTCCTGTGGGGATGCTGAGGGCATCTCTGTGCATGGAAATTTACTGTAGGATGAGATATAACACTAAAACTCCCTGAATACCCTGGCCAGGGAGAAAAACAAGGTTTTCTCTTCTGGATGGGCTCAGTCCTGACTTCCTTTCACGTGGCTGCTGCAGTCCAGATGGGAGCTCAGCTCCTCTACTAAAAACTGGTTATCTCTGCACCAGGGATGAACCCCAGGGTGTGGCCAGGCTGATTAAGGTTGGGAAAATAACAGCACAGATCCAGCAGCCCAATTGTTCCTGCCTTCCCTTTGGGGGCCACTGGGTTTTCACAGCATTTAACAGGACCAGAAACAGCGTCCAAGTTGGGAATCACCAGCCCTCACTCTGCTAGCAGAGAGGCAACATCTTTTGGGATTCAAAAACACTCTGAGATTTTGAATTCCTGAGAGGTGAAAAGCAGCCCTCTGGAAGCAATTTTTTTAAACTTCCGTGGAAAACCCCAGCTCAACGTGGTACCCACTGCACCGAGCAGAAACTGCCTGTAAAATAGAGCCCAGCCCTGAAGACAAAATTCCCCTTTTCCAGTGTGTTGGGTTGATGTGGCCAGATGTGTATTCTATCACCATTTATTAAAGCCGGGTTGGGCAGTGATTCATTATCTCTGTGGCATATATTATCTGCTAATGGGCCATCTTTAAGACAAGATGGGGCAATCCCATAACCCATCCTCCCTCCAGGAAGATATAATCTGATGCTGGGCCATTGATTGTATGACTGATAAAATTACATCATCCCACTGGGAGATGCTCCACCCAGGGGAAGGAGCCAAGCCTTTCCTACCCAGATAAAAACTGAGATTTTGAACAGCAAGTTACCTTCTCTTCCACTGGATTCCAGAGGAAAGCCAGACCTTTCCACATCATCCCTGGACCTTCAGAGGAAACTGCACCTTCTCCAGGAGCACTGCTCCAGCTGAACCACATCTGCCACTGCAGGAGGATGCAGCCACCATGGAATGGGACTGCTGCCACCACCCTGACTGACGGGTGTCAGCTTGGATTCTGACTCTGGCAGGGTTTTGGGATTATTTTTTGTAATACTGCATTTCTATTTCAATTTTCCTAGTAAAGAACTGTTATTCCTATTCCCATATCTTTGTTTGAGAGCCCCTTAATTTAAAAATTCTAATAATTTGGAGGAAGGGGGCTTCCATTCTCCATTTCAAAGAGAAGCTTCTGCCTTTATTGGCAGACACCTGTCCTTCAAACCAGGACATCCAGTAAACCCAGCATTCCTTCTGCCCCTCTCCCTCCTCCTCAAAGCTTCCCAATCCCATCCTGGCAGCCGTCACCTCGGCATCCAACCACTCTGCTCCAATCCACGCCTGGTTAACCAGGTGACAAATGCCCCCAGTTAATTTCTCTCCTCTCCCCTATCTGGGGTGCCGCTGACATTTTGATATTTCCCACTGAGATTATCCTTCACATAATGAATTTTCTCCCCGGCCCCTCCTTTCCTCGCGCCTTTTGGCTCTGCCGGCGCGCGCTCTCCCTCAACTCTGCCGACTCCGGGAGCACGCCCGACACAAGATGAATCGCCCGGAGACTCCTGGTGCATCCTTCTTTACACTTCACATCTTCCCAGCGCCGATGAGAAATAGGTTTTTTCCTCATCCATCATAAGTCAGCGTGACAGGGCTGTCGTTCTCCGGCGCCGCTCCGCTGTATCATGCGCCTCTCGGTCCCGCTTGGCTGAGCAGCCCGCTTCCCTGCCAGCATCTGGGACCTTCCCGAAGTGCTCTCGCTTGGATAGGGAATCTGGGCACTGACAAAAAGTTATTTCTGAATGTTTCCAGCCTCTAAATTGCTCCCTGCCTCTTGGGCTGTGCCCCAGTAAGATTCTGCGTGGCTCAGGCTGTGTTAAACCTAAGGAGGACTCGTGGATGGGGAAATTGAGGAAGAGTGAAGCTTTGTGACTCCCATGGGGTCTGACTGTGAGCCAGGAGCAGCCATCCACAAATCCTGATTTTTATCCCAGCACTGCTTCAATAACCAAACTCCAAACCTGAGTAATGGCAGCAAAACTAAAGGAATAAAAAGGTAAAATTGTCAATTCTCATCTCTTCAATAAACTCCAAGAGTTTCATTTCGATTTTCCTCCTGAAACATCAGTCAAAGAAAGCAGAGGATTCTGCCTCAGGTACAATTTGATATGGAAGCATCCATAGTATCTTTTTGACATGGGATGTTTTTTCTGACAACTTCCACTTACTCAGAAATTCCTCTCAGTCCTGGGATAGAAAGAATTTGGAGTGGGGAAACCACTCTACTATGAATTCAGCCAACACAAAGCCCAGCAGAAAGCTGGAATCTCCTGCCAAGGCTAAGAGCCACCCTTGCTGTCACTTCCTGCTAAGCATCCATCCTTGGGAGCCAGTTTGTGAGTGTGGGAGCAGCACTGGGGGTTTTGGAGTGAGGATGTCAGGGAAAACAGGGGGAACCAGAGGCAGGCGAGGGGCAGAAGGCTCTGTGCTGCCTGCTGCCCCCTGGCCCTGCCTCCAAGCTTGTTTCCATGACAATAGCAGGTAACTTCACTCCAAGCCATGAAAAACAAATGGGATGGAATGCTGTCCAACAGAGACAGAGAAGTGACAGCTCAGCCATTGGGATCAGACTCCCACGAGCAGGTTCTCTCTCAGCTCCACTGTCCATGCCCAGATAAAACCTTGCATTTTGGGATTTTCCCTAAAAACAGTGGCAATGCCTTGAGCCTACAGCCCTTCCCATGCCAGATCCCTACAGCCCCTTCTCCCCCAGCAAAGCCAAGTGCAGTTTGGGGAGCCAGGAGCAGAGGAGGAGCATCCCTGAATCTCTCTGCAGAAGCAGGGAAGAGCTCCAGTGTCTGCCCTCCTGTCATTGCAAGACAAGCAGCTCAGCTGGGAGAAGAAGATTTAGCTGTGTTTGCTTCAAAACCCCAAAATGAGTTCCCTCCCATCTGCCGGGAGAGATTGATCTCCTAAGTCAGCAGTAAATCGCCCGAAAACTCCCTCAGAGCATTTAGGCAGGAGAGGGATGAGGCTGGGAATTGTGTGCTCTCCTGGGTTTACATCCTGCAAGGACAGTGCCTGGGAGCAGGTAAAATATCAGCTTGGGTGTAGTGATTTCAGCTAGTTAATAAATTCTCTAATTTCTTTTATCTGCAGGTAAAGATCTTTCCACCCCAAAATGAGATCCCCAATTCCTTGTTCAGTTTCCTCAATAATGTTTACTCAGCATTAACACAAGGACACCTCTGCCATGACTTGAGGTCAAAGATGCCCCCAGGACAAACTTTGCACCTACTTAAATGTCACTTTTGGCCACTGGACAGCATCATGGGGCCTCTTGCAACAATGCTGAAAGTAGTAAAATGCAGAAAACTTGGAATAGTGGACATCTAATATCATGTGTGTTTGCAGGCCAGTCAAACCCAAGATATCCAACTGCCAGTACTTCAAAGGTACAAATGTGAGATATAGAGACACAGAGATATAGAGACATATATAATCTTTTTTTTAATGTCTCAGGCTCATTAGTCCAGTTCAAGCTGTGTTGCTCCACTAGAAAGGCTCTGATGATGCCAGTTTTATTCCCTACTGGTGCCTTAGTTTTTCTTTAAATTTTTGCAAGTAAAAGTTTTCAAAGAGAAAGTGCTTAAAAGTCCCTTTCTATAAATCCATATTAACTAATTCCATGCAAACCCATGGAAGGTGCTCTCAGTATTGTTGATCCCAACCTTCAGCAGGAGTTCAGTCCTTAAAAATCAGATCGGAAAATATTGGAGTTGCTTTTTCAGCCTTTTAACCTAAAACCTGCTTTTGGTCTGTGTTTTTGAGTTGTTTCTTTTCTCAGTGGAAGAGATTTTTTCACCGTATTACAAAATCCAACAGGTGTTTGCAAAGGCTGGACACTCAGAGAATGAGAGAAAGGAATACAAGTTGTCTGAATTTTGCTATGGCATTTCCTGCTGAATGCAAACTGCAAAGTAATTGGGGACTCAAGATGCTTGTGGCTATTCAGAATGGCAGGATAAAAGAATAACTCTTTTCTGTGAACAATCACCAAACAAATCACTCCTGAGCATATGCTCAGACAAATTAGAACGAAAACCAGAGGGGCCAGTCATGGCACACAGAATGCAGGAGGCAGAAATTCCCAAATGAATGGAATGGATGCTGCTCAGCCCTGCCATGCCCAGGAGAGGGGCAGAGGGTAACTGGGGAGGTGGGAGGCAGAGGGAATTTGGGGGAGCAGTCGTGGGGTGAGTCCTAAACATGAAAAGGACTTGGAGCTGCTGGACAGATTCCAAAGGAGACAACAAAGAACTCCAAGGGCTGGAGCCCCTCTGCTCTGGGGCCAGGCTGGGAGAGCTGGGGGTGCTCACCTGGAGAGGAGAAGGATCCAGGGAGAGCTCAGAGCCCCTTCCAGGGGCTCCAGGAGAGCTGGAGAGGGACTTTGAACTTAAGTCTGGAGTGCCAGGATAAGGGCCAATGGCATCCCACTGCCAAAGGGAAGGGATAGAGGGAATATTGGGAAGGAATTCTTGGCTGTGAGGGTGGGGAGGCCCTGGCACAGGGTGCCCAGAGAAGGTGTGGCTGCCCCATTCCTGGAATATCCCAGGCCAGGTTGGACAGGACTTGGAGCACCCTGGGATAAGGGAAGCTGTCCCTGTCTGTGGCAGGGGGTGGGATGGGATGAGCTTTAAGGACTCCCCCAACCCTTGGCTCTGATGATTCCCTGACTCTGGTTTGCACACTCACATTCTGCAAACATTCCTGGGATATTCCTGAACCAGAGCCTGCCCTGCCTCCTCCCCAGCAGGAGATGCTACAAAGCTGCATCAGCACCACAATCTGAATTTCATCTCCCTCAGGACAAATTCAATTCCTGGCACTGCAGGAAGTCCAGATGAGCCAGATTTACATGAGGGACATTTAGAGTGAGGTGAGAATGTCCCTGTAACCCACAGCATTCCCTCCCTGTCCTGGCAGGTGACACACACCTGAGACAGTGACAGCACTGCAAGGGCAGGGTGGAGATTTAGGAATCCAAACCCTTCCACTTTCAGATAAAAATCCTAGATCTTGAAAAGAAGCATCCCAACAGTTCCAAATCCTGCATGAGGAGAGAGACACCAGCAACCTCGTTGGTCTCAGCTGAGTCAGCTCCTGCCCACCACCTCCCACCACATTCCCATCCTCACCTGGGTGCAGCATGCAATTCCCAGGGCTCCCCAGTGCTCCCCACCTTATCTCCCACCACCAGGGCCTCTCAGGGCCAGCTGTGAAGGATAAACAGCTGGAGACAGATATGGGGAGGGGAAGTATCCATGAGAAAAGTGATGGAAGCTGCCATGTGTCACCGAGCTGCAGCCACTAAGGCTAATTGAGCCTTCAGGCCCTGTTCCTCCCCATGATGGGAGCAGCTGAGATTAATGAACAGAACCGACCTTTTTCCTTTTTTTATATGGTTCTTTTTCCCTAGCAGTGTCTGAGCATGGCAGCAGGACCAGGATAAATAGGTGGGAAATGCAGGAAATAAGTGGCCTTTAAGAAGACAGCTGAGACCTGCTTGTCCTGCTCAGCTACAAACCCCAGTCCTGCCCAACAGGCAAAATTCTGGCACACAGGTCCCTGGACTGATGCAAATCACAGGACAGGGGCCAATAACTGGAGCTGCTCTAAGGACTGAGGTCATCCCCCAGTCCTCACATAAGGAAGGAATCCAGGATCTGTTTCATTGAGGGGGGCAGCAGGAGGAATGGCTGGAATGAGATCCCCAGAATACGGAAGGTTTTTTGTATATCCATCCCTTTTGGGAACAGCTCTCCCACACCACATCCATTCTTAGCACCCACCAGTCAGTTTAAGATAAAGATAATTAAAGTTTCCAAAGAAGCTGCTGGGACAGCTTGGGATTTTGAAGTACCCTTCATCTGCAGGCTGGGAATGGTTGGAGAGGGGCTTTGGAAAAGGCCAGGAAAGGTCAGAAAATAGCTTTAAACTGCCAGAGAGCAGGTGGGAAGAAGTTGCTCCCTGTGAGGGTGGTAAGTCCCTGGCACAGGGTGCCCAGAGAAACTGAGGCTTCCCCATCCCTAGAAGTGTCCAAGGTGAGATTGGACAGGGCTTGGAACACTGTGGGATAATGGAATGTGTCCCTGCCCATGGCAGGGGTGGGATTGGATGAGCTTTAAGGTCCTTTCCAAACCCAAGCACTCTGTGATGATTTGATGATGATAGGAGGCAGGGAGAACACTTTTGGATGGGTCAGACCTGTGAGCAGCATCACGTCCAGCACCACCCATGCCAGACAATGGAAGTGCACGAGCTCCTCAGCCTGTCCCGAGTGCCCTCAGCTCCTCAGAGCGTGCCTGTCCAGGTGGGAGAGCAGGGCAGCCCCAGGAGAAGCAAAGCCCTTCTCTGGCTGCAGCTGGGCCCCACAGGAGAGGGCAGAGGGTCGGGGCAGCACGGCTGGGATGGCAAACCCAGTTCCTGCATCACAGCACTCCAGCTGAGAATGCCAGCAGCCTGGGGCTGTGTGTGGCCCGAAGTGCTGGTTATTATGCGAGTCAGGCAGCCCTGGTGACAATTAGGCATCGCTGGAGGCGGCGCAGGTGGCGCCTGCACCTGGGGCTGCGCTCCGGGAATCGGGGCTGCTTTGGGAGAGCTGCTCTCTTTGCTGTGTTTGTCCCATTGCTCTCCTGACTCAGGGCCACAAATCACATCAGGATGTGGCTTCTTGAGCCTCTTCTCCACAGAGCTCAGCCACGTTTCCCCAGAGAACAGCCCCTCTATGGAAGGCACGTGAGACAGGAGAAGCGCTGCCTGTGCAGAGGGGATGGACTAACTCATCTCCTGGCCATCAAAAGCGTCCCAAGTCCTGGATAACGACCTTTCCCATCCTGTCAAGGCATTAATCAGCTTGGAGTGCTGATTCCACATGCTTCTGCAGGCAGGCAGGCTCCCTGGCAGGAGCATGGCCGTGGACTCCTCCAGACCTCTTTCTCTCCTCATCAGAGTTACTGTTTTGGGTAATGATGAAGCAGGGGAATTGATTTGAAGCCTAATGAATAATCAGCCACCATCAATAATTGTAATCACTAATCTGGTGCAATTAGAAGCAATTATAGTAAATGCAATTTCCTCCCGAGCTGCTAACGAACTGCAAAAATATGAATTGACTTGAACTGGCTGCCTGTGATTTATGCAGCCGCAAGATCAAGGATCCCATTACACCACCAAAGGCTCTTAAAGCGACATGGAAGCTGCTTTGTCCCCTCTTTTCCATCCCACCCTCCCATCCAAACCACCAAACTTTGGTGAGAATCCCAGGGTAGCACTACAAAAGAGATTAATCCCATTTTTCCTTTCCTTGTGAGACGTGCCACATCCAATTCCCACATCAGTTCCTGCAGAGGGAGGATAACACGTGTGAGGAGAGGTGCCACACGCCACGTCCGTGTGCGTGGAGACATTGCCACCTATTGGCACATCCACGGGGACGTGGAGGAGGCAGCACCACCTCCAGATCCTCGAGGAGCAGCAGGTTCCTGTCGATTTGGAGATGAAGCAGCGATTTCGAGCCGCCTGTTATCCTGACGCCGTTAAATGTGCTGTTTCAAAGCACCCTTTAATTTCAAGTGCACCAGCCTCAATTGGAAAAGGTGATAAGCACAAGAGTGGGATCTTAGGAGAGTTTCTGAGATGAAAAGAGAGCTCGTGAACACTTCTTTCCCTCCCAAACTGCAACAGAAACTGAAAGATCTCGAAGAAAAGCACAAACCACTTCCCGAAACAAAAGAGCTGGATTAGGTGCCAAGAATTGAATTGAAAAGCACCAAAAGGAGCAATTTCAGGAATTTGGGGTAGGTCCCAACTTGTCTATCAGTTTGTATCAGAAACTCTACAAAACTGGATTTTGTGTACAAAATGCTCCATCTTGACAAAGGTGGCTCTGAAAAAACCTGGTCCAGTAGCAGCTGTCCCTGCATGTGGCAGGGGTTGGAATGGGATAATCCTGGAGGTCTCTCCCAAGCCAAACCAGCCTAGAATTCCATGATAATGTAGAGATTAATTAGATTTCCATTGTCAAAGCCCATTTGATTGCCAGCCATGGGGAAACAGCTCTCACCAGACAGGCACACCCTCCAAAGGGCACTCCATTTCCATAGTCTGTCCATTCTAAGGCTGGAGAGACAGAAACCACTTGATCAGACATGGGAATTGAACCTGCCTCCATAAGCAAACCCCCAACTCGATTCCAGCTATTATTCTCCTCAGAGTCAATAGCTTCCACTCTCCTGTCCGTAAATCTTGATATTCACCTCCCCAGAAATCAATATCTGCCTATTATTGGTCTGTAATTGTTACAAAAATTTAATCAAGGGTCAATAAAGGAAAGGAACAAGTCTATTGCAGCAGCAGAACTTCCAACACAAAGTATTTCACTGCCCAATTATCCTCTGCTCCTGACTCTTGCTAATATTATTTATTATTCAGGCAACTACAACGCCCAGAAGACTCAATCTGAGCTCTGAACGATGTTCATGCACAAGGAACAAAACTCCCACTGTTGCCCAAACCACTTGCAAGGCAAAGCACCAACTATATTGTACAGAAAAAGGTACAAACTGCTGGGGAAATGATCACTGCAATAAATCTGTGCCCAAAACTAAGCACCAAGTGAGAGTTGAGAAATTAAAAGACAAATGAGAGACTCGCTCCCAGAGGAAACAGAAGTCGGCGGTAGCTGGTGGAAGCTGGGGATGTTTTTTCTAGGTGTATTTTGGAAATGCAAATTGCGTTTCTGTGCAAAATTGCTACTTCTGTGGAGATTATTGGATCAAATTCACCTTAAAGTAAAAATTTAAAAAAAAAAAATACTAGGAGAGAAAGGGATTAAAAAATCCTTTGTAATTTCCACCCAAATCAGTTCCAGGGGATTGTTAGCTCTCCAGGCTTCATTTGTCTTGAAGTCAAAAAGAAAGTGAGGAAAATAGCAGGGACATTAAAACAAGTCCAAAATAAGAATAATTGTAATTTTCAGCCTGTGCCAGTCCCACTGATAATTTCTGAGCAGTTTGAAGGGGTGAGAAACCTCCCCACAGCTGCCACATCCCATATCACTACTTGGGAAAAAAATATCACATTTCCAGGTTTCCAACAGATTTGAAGACACTCTAACCTGGAGATCTCTCCTGCCTCATTCTCCACTTGCCTCTTGGGATTTAAAAACCAAATTTTAAATCTTCCCATACATGCAGCATATTTATTCCATGCAATACACAAGAATGTCACAGACCTTCTGCTCAGTCTGAAAAGCATTTATGAGGAATTTTGGGGATTTTCCTAAAGCAGTCAAGGGTCACTTTTACTTCTCCAACTCCTTTTCCATTGATGTCTGCTCATTTTCCACCCTTCAAAATGCGTGGAACCTAAACAACTCCAACCCCCAATTTCCCACAGGCGTTTTCTCTCAAAACAAGGCATTTGTGCTCTAAGATTTTATGCCCAAGCAAGGATCCAAATAAAGCCACCACATAAAACCCTCTGAGAAAACCGTAAAAAACCCAATAAAAATAACCATTAAAAAAACCCCACCAAAACACCACCTTAAACTGATGAGATATAATTATCCAGCAACAAATGGTGCCAAGACTCCAAAGAAGCAGGAGGAGCACAGGCAGCTCCAAACCCACTGAAATTTCCAATTGCAAAACATTTTTCCCCCCTGTGGTGCAACGCAAGTAATAAATATGGAAATCTATAAAGAAAGGGAAACCATGGACTCTGCTGTGTCTCAGCACCAAAGTACAACCGTTTGTAAGGAAATGAGGAGCTTTATTCCTTCTCTGGGCTTTGTAGGGTTTGGGATGTTGGTCCTTCACTGGCCTGGGGGATGGACTCAGGAGATGTTGGGATATATGGAAAATAGGAATTGCAGCAAAGCATCCTCACCTCCTCAAGCCCCATCCCAAATCTGTAGGTTTGGAGTTTCATTCCACTCTCTCGATCAACTGTTCCCAGTCATATTTCCCAGCAGTGACTTCCACTAAACTCAACTAAACTCTGCTTAAAATTTCCTTAGATCATGTATTTCTCACTTTGCCATTTCCCCAAGAACTCTGTCATATCCTCCTGCCAGGCTGCAGATGGCCAAACCCCCCCCAAAAAAAGCTTTTTTAGAGCTGTTCCTCACCGCATATATCCAATCACAAAGCCTCCAAAATCAGGACTAAACCCTTAATTTGCTGCAAGTTGGTAAAAAATTTGGCTTTATTTCAAATCAGACCCGAAGCTGAAGTTTTCTCCAAATGTTTTGCTGCTGGGCAAGTGGAGCATTTCATTTGCACACAACAATTTCTGTTTGCTTCAGTTTTCCCTGTTTCCCAATTCTATATTGCGAGATGCAATCAGAGGAGGGAAAATAAAGCAATTAAAGGAATCGCATGAGAATCCCAGACGGCCACTGATACCAATCAACTTCAAGAGGGTCTTGGCACCCAACCTACAAAATATTTGATTTTCTGGAGTGGGTTTGAGGTTTTTTTTTCCTTGGGTAAGTGGAGCTGAAGCTGAGATCTACATTTGCATATAAAGAATGGCAAGGATGCTCTAGAGAAGACCACAAGTGGCAACTGAGCCCCAGATTTTTTTTGTGATGTTTTTCCTATTGGTGCAACCTGGGTTTATTCCCCAGAGCCTGAGGATCAGGTTTAGTCCTTCCTCAGCCTCTTGCTCTTTCCTTGTTCATCCCTACCTTTATCTCCTCCTCCCAGAGCTCCCGTTTACATCTCCGTGTAAGCAGCCGCACTGATGATCACAAAGCAGCTTATTTTTAATTGTGCTGAAACCAAATTGTTATTTAAACTTCAGATCTTGCTTTTCTCCCCCAAGACCCCTTTAATTCCTCCCAGATGTTAATTATATTGAATCACAAAGCTGCAAAAATCTCAGGCTGGCTGAAGGAAGAGCCCCTCCGGCCTGATCCTGACGGGAAATCAATGGCACCACCGGAGCTGCATCATCTCATTCCATGCTAAGCTTTGGGAATAGGAATCATGTCCCAGTCTGCAGCACCACGAGGACTACACTTCCCAAAGGACCAAGGTGATTTTAGAGGTCCAATTCCCATTTTTCTGTGGAATTCCCAGTCTAAGCTCCACTAATTTTTAATGAAACTTTGTGGTTTGCCAAATCTCCTCTGGAATTTGGAGAAAAGCCTCCAATCTGTCAAGGCTCTTGTATCCTGGGTGTCTACACCTTTGCCTTTATTCTTGATCCCCAGTTTCTTTTTCCTTGGAGATGATGAGGAGGCAGGAGATGTTCTGGAGTCAGCAAGGATTTTATCTGGGTGGTTTAGGAATCATTGGCATATTTGGAAATGCGTATTTGGAATATACAATTCCATATTTGGAACTCAACAATTTAGGTGGAATTTCAGACTTCTTCCACCAAGACACATTAATTTAGTGGAAGATGTCCCTGCCCATGGCAGGGAGTTGAAACAAGACAATTTTTAATGTTCCTTCCAACACATTCTAGGACTCCATGATTCCATGACATCAGTGGTTCACACAGGATAACACTTTTTTTATTAGAGCTAGACATGGGAAGCAGAATTTGCACCCAACTTCATCATTTCAGATGTGGTTTAGTGTTTCTGCTGCTGCATTACTTTGCTGCTGGGATTGGTTTTTATTTTAAATACTTGTCACGTTAAGTCGTGGCATTTTGGTGGCTGACTTGATAACCCTTTGGATATGAAAGGGAATGTGAAAAGTGCAGAGAAAAAACTGTTCTTCCTTCTCCTCCCCACCACGGTTCAGTAGCAGACATAACCCGTAACAAATTGATTTGTTAGAACAAGCAAGACAGCACATGGTATTAAGAAATTATGAATTATTAGACAGCTTTAAAAGCCAAAATTTTGACACCTATAAACCATTGCTCTGAGCAGCTGCCAAACCCTCTGGAACTCACAATGCATACAGCTACAGTGCAGGTCCTGCAATCCTGCATCCGGGCTAAAAATACCAGAGAACAGGGCCAAGCTCCATTTTTAAGCCCTTTACCATGCCAAACCCTCAATAGGGATGATCCAGCTCTGATTTCCCTCCTGCTCATCGCAGCTCTTCACAAATCAAAAGCATTCCCAATTTATTCCTCTCCTTTCCAAGCTCCGCACTCCTCTCATCTGCTCAGCCTCGCAGAAAGCTCGTTAAACAATTCATTGCAAGCGCCTGGAATATAATGAGCAATGGGAGGGTTGGGAAGGCTGGTGCCAGCAGGCACACAGGGCTCTGCATTCCCAGGGCTCTGCACCCCCAGCATGCTTGGGATGGCCCCAAACCCCAACTCTGGAGGTGGGATGCTGCTCCAGGTGCTACGGAGAGGCTCGTGTCCCTGGGCAGGTGAGTTTGAGTTCCTCTCCCTCCTGCTGCTAGGGGAGGAGGTGCTTGGAGCAAATAAGAATAAAAAGAAGTGGGAGGAATGCACAAAAGCAGGATGAAACCCAGGGGATGGCTGAGAGAGAACAGCCTGACCTCCACTGAGAGCCTGAGCAAAGTGCAAATAAAGCTCTGGCACAGAGCTGTGTGCTCCCAGGATGCTCCTGCATCTCTGCTCTCTTCCAGCCCCAATCCCAAATCTCCCTATCTCTGGGAGAATCACCATCCCTGGAGGTGTCCAAGGAGCTACTGGATGTGCTCAGTGCTCTGGTGTAGCTGACAAGGTGGGGATCAGGCACAGGATGGACTGGATCTGGGAGGTCTTTTCCAGTTTTAAAAATTCTGGGATGCAGCAGCTCTTTAGCATGGGGGGCGTTCTCCTGGAGAGGGTTGTTCCTCTCCTGCCCCACCACGGACACACAGCCCTCCTGGTACCCAGCCAGGCATCCAGCACCGCCCCTCCATCCTTCCCGGGAGATTTGAACCCGCCCCATTCACACCACATTAACCCCAGCGCCGCAATCCCCGGGCGAGCCAGGGCTTTAGCCTAATATGTATTTAAAAATTGAACGTATGCATCTATTTCCAAATATCCGCCGTGCAGACACAGGGCTAATCCACTTCCAGACATTTTACCAATTATGCCAGGGTCTTCTGCACAGCCCATTACCCCGTAGATGTTACTAAGTGCTGCATAAACAATCCTCTGCTGCGTGGCTGACACTTAAGCGGACAAGTGGAAGCCAATTGCAGCAGGACAGCAAATGGAGCCGGAACAGCCGCAGCAGCAGCTCCCCTGCAGGGAAAGCCATAATCACCAGCACATCTGGGCTGCCTTCCCACGCAGGAACTGCCTGCAAGAGCCACCTCTGCAGAGAACTCCCCTCCTCCCCACTGGTGATGAGCTGCCTGGTGGGGTCAAGAGAAATTTGGGAGGGATTCTGTGGAGCTCATCCGTGTGATGTCATTTATCCAGTGTGAGAAAGGACCCCAAGCAAACCTCTACTTCCCTGGCTGACATATGGGAAGCACTTTCCATACATCCCTGTGCATGTGTATGTGGGGCTGGAAGGGAACAGCAAGGTCAGGAGGTGAGAGGAAAGCCTGGCAAAGGAATTACATCCATTTTGTCCCTTCCCTTCCAAACCCATGGTCTTGCTCCTCACAGGAGCTGCAGGACATTGGGGGAGGCAGGTGGTGGGATCCCCTTGTGGATTTGCCCAAATGGGGTGGGTGAGGGACACATCCCAGGAGAGATTGTCACCCTCCATCGCTCCCACAGCCCCAGCAGAGCCAGCACACCCAGGGACTTGGCACAGAACACCCCAAATCCTCACACAGGCTGCTTACTGCAGGGAATCCCCCAGCCCCACTCTCTGTCCCTTCTCCAGGAAACAATTCCCCCTTTAAACTGGAACCAGTCCACCTGAACTCTCTGGAAGCTGGGCAGCACCTTGATCTTCCTGGAGAGCCCTCAGAGCACCTGTGCATCCCCACGCCGCCAGCTCCAAATGTCACCATGTGCTTTTCCCCTTCCTTTCCCTCCTCCTATTGTTTTTAAAAGCAGCCAGACTGTTAATTAAAAAGGCAGAAATCAATTGCCCTCATCTCCCCATCAGAAGCTCCTCTGCATGCCGGGATTAAAGCCGGCTTCTACTTTAAGTCAATTAGAGATAAGGGGAAGCTGACATTTCTACAACCCGCCTTATCAAACTGCTTGAAAACTGCTCAGATTAAAATGTAAAAAGATTATTTCCTCAGCTCTCTCTGCCTCTCTTGCCTTTCTTTTTTAATAATTATTCATAAGAAACCTGACAAACGGGCGCTGATAGTCTGAGATAGCCCTGCTCCTCCATCAGGCTATTCTCAGGATTGTCCTGGAGCATCCTGTGGGATTCTGAGATCCCTCAGCACCCCCAAAACAGGGGGAAGGAGGCAGAGAATCCTCAGGACTGCAAAACTCAGTCCCTGTGAGCCACATCATGACTTCCTATCCAAGAGCTGCTGGGAAAGGGTCAAAGCCCTGGTCTGGATGCCATCCTAATGAGGCTCTGCTGTCCCTAATTAGCTGGAGGCAGGAAGAGGCTGGGATTAGAGGTGGGATGCAAGCCAGGACCACATCTGAACCCAGGACAGGGCTGGAATGACAAATACAGCCAGGGACAGGGGCAGGGACACTGCTGGCACAGCCAGGTTTTGTCAGCAGTGCCCAGGAGCTGCATCCACACGGTGAGAATGCAATTCCTGCACCAGGGTCTGCTGCCCTGCATCACTCAGCTCCCCCTGCCCCGGGCTTTCCTGGGACTGGGAGAAAATGGGGCTGGAGATGGAAAATAGCTCAGCACCAAGTCAGCTCTGCTGATGGGGAGTGACCTGAGGAGCTGAAACTGTGACATCCCTGTCTGTCCATCCATCATCTCCTCTGAGGAGAATGCAGCAATTGAGCTCCTCCTCAAAATGCAGGCTTAGGGGAAAAAAAAGGGAGAGAAAAATATAAAAGTTTCATATCACAAATGCATGAGGATTTTTTTCAGAAACACTCCAAATGTTAGAAGCAAACTGCAACAGCCACCGAGGGATTTTACTGATGTTTTTCACATTAAAGAAAAAAAAAAATCTCATTCCAGCCCCAGCTGCAGGAAGCAGAAAGCTCTTTATTCCTCCAGGCAGCAGTGCCACCCCCAAAGTCACCAGGCAGAAAATCTTTACGTCACAAATAACAGGAGAGATGTTCCCTGGGTTGATCCATGTCCCCAAAACCCCCTGTGCCCCCAGTACAGGGAATTTCTGCAGGGCTGGAGCTGCCCTTGCAGCAATAATGCCCCAGGTGGATCCACGGCCATGGGTTACTGCAGCAGCAGCCTGGGAAAGCCAGGAATGGGATTTTGGATTCATGTCATCAATATCCCCTGCAAAGGGAGTGGGAGAAAGAAAATAGTGGGGGGCAAAAGGGAAAATAGAGTGAAAATAAAATTGAAGAAAAAAGGGAAAAGAGAAAAAGGAAAAGAGAGAAAAGAAAGAAAGGGGAAAAGATAAAAGAAAAGAAAGAAAAGAAAGAAAGGGGAAAAGAGAAAAGAAAAAAGAGAAAAGAGAAAAGAGAGAAAAAAGTGAAAATGAAGGAAAAAGAAAAATGAAAAGGATAAAAGAGGCAAAAACTAGAAAGGAGAAAAGAAGACAGGAGGGAAAAAAAGAAATATAATAAAAAAGGAAACAGGTAAATGAGAAAAAAAAAAAAAAAGAAAAAATAATGGGAAAGGGGGGAGAAGGATGAAAGAAAGGGGAAAAGGAAAAGAAGGGAAGAAAAAAATAGAAAAAGACTGATGGGAAAGAAAGTGGGAGGAGAGAACAGGGGCAAAAGCTGTCCCAGCAGAGCACTTGGTGCATCCTGTATTTCCACCAACATTTGCAAAATCACATGAAAGGCAAAAAACCCCAAATCCAAGGAGATGCAAAGCACAGCATTGTCTCATCACTGGGGAAATGCCATGAAGTGTCTGGACTCCCCTGATCCACATGGGACTCACATAATCCCATTTCCCCTCTGCACATTCTTGTACCGAGCCTCAGTTTCCCTGCTGGCAGAGGAGGTGGAATCCTCTCCACCAGCAGAAGGATTTCATTAACTCAAACCCTTCAAGATTTATAAAGCACTTGTGAAAGCTCCCGCCTAGGAAATATTCCAGTATCACTGCAAACGTCAACTGTAACATATTAAATCTCTCTCTCTTAAAAAAATAATAATATGAGATTATGTCCCAGGAGGAAGTTTTCCCACTAGACTTCTCTATTCTTATAAAAACGATCCGGCATCACTTAACGGCTCATAAATTCCATCTCCCATTAAGCAGATATTAAACACGTATTTATAAAGGTTTAAACAGATCAGTTCGCTTAATTTTCAGTTTGCCTTAAGGCTAAAAATGGAGTTTGAATCAGGAGAAATCCTGCTGGGACTGATGGGGGAGGATCCCTGAGACCAGGGACAGACCTCTCCCAGCATCAGCAGCACCTTCTGGCCCTCTGGATCAGCACTGATGGACAAATTCATCCTGGAAAATATGGTATCCTGCACTTCAGCAGGTCAGAGACTTAAAAATTAAGTACAGGGCATAATTCTCTCATCTGCTTTAGAAACTGAGTTAAATTCCCCAGGACCACAGCTCTGACAGCAGCCCACCAGCAGCCTGTTTTACATCCGTGCTGCTGATATTATTATTCCTCATGATTTAATTACTTTTTCTACACCCAGGTCTTTGGTCAGTCCTTTCTAACAGCCTATTCCAGTACTGAGTGACACATCTGTATTGAATCCTGGCATGAGATATTGAGAATACCAGTATTCATATGGGACAGGTGGTGACACTGAGAAGGTGTCCTGTAGCTACAGGTGGTGGAGGCGCCTCAGACCTACTTATTCCAACCAAAATTTATCATTTTTCCTTGAAAACAATGGCTGTAACCACCACCCAATCCATCCCCAAAAGAAGCAAGGACAGAGCAAGCACTCATCCCTGTGGGGATTTAATGGGAAACTTCTCATCTACTTGAAATACAAAAAAAACAGTCGCATGGTCAAATTAATCCTGGTCCCTCACAAGATTTAGAAATATCATTTCAATGCCTTTACTTAAAGCAACCTAAAAATGGGGGGGTTCAGACCTGCTCCCTGGGTCATGCACTGCTTTTTGGGTCCACAGTGTGAATTTTAGACACAAATACAGACACAAACTTTGTAGTTCATGTGGAAAAGTTCTCCCTGTTTGTTTTAGGCACATAAAGGCTTGATTTGCTGAGAAAACTGAGGGTTTAAAGCTCAGTAAATAGCAGAGAAGGACACTGTGACCCAGGAAAAAGAGCCAGGAGGTCTCCCCAGTGGGCAGCGAGTAAAGTCAGAGAAGAGAGAACAACCTCAGATCTTCCCATCTCACCCACAACCTCCCCAAAGCAGCTCCCAGGAGGAATCCCTGAGCATGGACAGCAGGAAGATTTCCAACAGCACAGGTCTGCTGGGGAGCAATTAGAGAGTGAGGACATGGAGGAGAAATGAAATCAGTTCCCTGGGCACCTTCCCCACAGCGGGGGCGGCCACGGACTGTTCCTGCTGCATATTGAAACAAAGAATTAAATGACAGGCTCTGGGACAGGGGGTGACATTGAGAGGGCAAACTCCTGCCAAAGGGTGTGGTAGAGTCTCACATCTCGCATTCCAAGAAAAATTTATTATTTCTTCCTTGGAGCCAAAGGAAGTGTTTGTATCCATTATGCACCCATGAAAGAAAAAGTAAGGACAGTCCAAAACCCAGCAAATTGGCTGAGGTGTGATGAGCAAACCTCCACCCCTAATCTTCTTGTTCTTTCCAAGACATTCACAAAAGGCTTTAAAAAAAATCAAACACAACTCCATTATTATTGTATAAAGCAATCTATAAACATAATATTCCTGCAATGCCCTGTGCCTTCAGTTGGAAATTTCTAGGTGTGATGAAGTTTGAGTGCTGTTGTCTTGATGAGAGGGATACAACAGGAGCAAAAGCAGACAGCTTTGTTTCCTAGGGGGGGGGAAAAAAGCCAAAAAAATGTAAATTCTAATTTATATGAGAAAGACTTTGAAATCTGGGGAAAAACCTGGGGCAAAAATTTGAAATTGTGAATTTCCTTCACATCACAGAATATTCCAGGAACAGAATAGTCCCAGTGATCAATGAGATCACTGAATGCTTTCATTTTGATTCATTTTTCATTTTGATTCCAGACAGAAAGAGAATGCTGGAAGTGTCTTCCAGTGCCAAAAGTGGCTCCAAGAGAGTTGGAACAAACTTTGGACAAGAACCTGGAGGGACTGGACACAGGAATGGCCTCCCACTGCCAGAGGGCAGGGATGGATGGGATAATGGAAAGAAATTCTTCCCCATGTGGGTGCTGAGGCCCTGGCACAGGTTCCCAGAGAAGCTGTGGCTGCCCCATCCCTGGAAGTGTCCAAGGCTGAATGGGGCTTGGAGCACCCTTGGACAGGGGAAGGAGATGAACTTTAAGGTCCCTTTGAACCCAAACCATTCCATAATTCTATGGTATGTCAACCCATGGAAATTTTATTCACTGGTGACACTGTGCAAAACTCCAGTGGAAATTACCAGATATTCTGATATTCTGATTTCACTGTAACTGGTGGTGGAAAAGCCTTTTGCCACAAACCCAGTGCCTGGTGCTTCCCAGTCCTCAAAGAGAAGAAATAGAGGAGTCTCTTGGTGAAATTCAACAGGCAGAGGTAGATGAGGTCCCTCTTTGCACAATGCATGATTAACCTCTGACACTGGGTATCATTAAACAGAAGAGCTTAAAAGGAAACCATAAGGGCTGAAGGACTTACATGAGCAATGAGAACCTGCACAGCTCCATGGCAGAATAGAATAACTCCTCATGCTTTCAGAGAGAGAAACTTCTCCAAGTGGGATGTGCTGGCAGTGCTGGGCTAATGGTTGGACTCAGTGATCTTAGAGGTCTTTTCCAGCCTCAGAGATTCTGTGATTCTGTGATTGTAACTCTGCAGCCACATTCTGAGAAGCTTCTTAGACCTTCCCCAGACTCCCATTTTTCAGAAAAGAGGACAGGGAATGAGCTGGCCCACTGATCCTGCAAATCCCACGCTAGTCCAAAAGCCAGGAGTACTGCAAAATAAATGACAAAACCCTCGTGTTCCCATGACAGGGTCACTGGAAGCGTGGCACTGACTTGTCCCTTTTAATGAGTGTTAATGCTCTCTTTTCATTTCTGCGGCCATGGGATGCCAACACATTTATCTGTTTTATGCGTCTCCGTTCAATTTCAAGAGACATTTCTTTGGACATCGAACATTGTAATTTGCACTGGCTCCCCATTGCGAACGGCTGAAGTTGGAAAAATCACCGAGTGAGTGATCAAACACATTATAAAAATAGTCAGGCAAATGCACCACTATCTTCTCAAGAGCCATTTATAGGGGCCAATCCTAAAGCCATTGAAGTCAATGGAAAGACTCCTGCAGAATTCAATGGGGTTTTGATCGAGTCCTTATTGTGCTATCCATAAGAAATAGGTCAGATATTTATATATAGTCTTAAAATGTTGTGTGCCACCACGCTGGCAGCTCGCCTTTTGAGGCACAGCCTCACTTCTCGCCGTACCTGCTGCACAGCTGAGGACTTTGCAAGTCCAGCTTCTGAACCTCTCCCCCTTTGGCACCACTGCCATGTTGGCTTCCACCCTCAGCTGTCCCTTCTCCTGCACAAAACCCACACCAGCACATTCCTCCTCTGACCTGGGGATGGTTTCATGTCCAGCCTGTGATTCCTCTGCACATGGGTAACACAAACCTGAGGTGGAAAATTGCTTCTGGAATCCACATGTAGGGAATAACAGAGGGAGCTGAGCAAGAGCCTGCATCATTTAACAAGCCCCTGTCATTAAACCAACCCACCTAAAAGGGGGCGAACACTTGTGAGCACAAACTATTTCAGCTTGAAAAGGGCTTGTTCCAGCCTAATCTTAAAAAAGTTCCAGATCGATTTGAAGCAAATTGGAGCCCTTCATCCTCACATGTTTTCCAGCTTAAATATATCAAGTTAAACTCACATAGGACTATACAAGCAGATGAGTCTTATGCTGTTGGCACAACTTTCATCACACACACCTTGAGAGCACAACTGCAAATCAACCACCTAATTCTGTATTCAGAATGTGCTGTTTTGTGATGACTTGGGAAGGGGCTTGAAGCAGGTTCAGGGAATATTATTTCAACTGAACACAAAGACTTCCAGTGAATTAATTGTTATTTGTTACCAAAGTGACTTCCTCCAGTCCCAGTTTTAGTTTAGATGAGGCTTTAGAACCAATATTTTCTGGGGAAACAAACCTCACCTTTCTTCATCTGACGCACCCACCGGTTTTTGAGTACTGTGAGATGAATAAAAGCAAACCTCAGCCCTTCAAACCATTATTCATAAGCTTAAATTTATACAAGTGAATCATCCCACTGAAAGTGGTAATACCTCTCATGTACTCCGAGTGAAATACATGGCTGTTTACCAATTAGTTGGACTGCAGTAGGTTTAGTCGCAGTAGTTCCACGTTAATTATTTATAACACTTTGCAGTACCACCAGTAAATGTACAGTAGCATCTTCTTTAAAAATAATGAGACCTTAGTCCTGTGCAAAGTCCCTGCAGCAGCTGTTATTAAAACTTCAGTGAAGCGAGAGAAGAAATGGATGTCTTTGCATCTGCAGCATGAGCAGCAAACTTCTCCTGTGTTGGATTTAGCCTTTGCATGGTTTGGTCCTTTCAGGAAAAATCAATGGGGAAAAATAGCAACATCTAGATTTTCACTGGTCCTTTATTACAAAAGAAAAAAAAAAAAAAAAAAAAAAAAAAAGAAGAAGAAAAAAACTAAACAAAAAAAATCAAACAAAAAATAAAAAAACCCACTTGGGAATGTGTCACTTTAATGACTTGTCATTTTAAGCAGCCAAGGACCAGGAAATGGGAGAGCAGCTCTGAGGTGCCCTAATGGAGCTTAAGGAAGGTGTTCTTGTAGGATCAATTTGACTGCAGATAAGTCTTACTTCTTGGCATGGATTTGATGAATGCTGGGCATGGCTTAAAGATGAGATAATCTGCTCAATTTATTCTTATTATTTATTTGCTATCCTTGTGACAAAATGAATTATGGTTCTGTGTGGAGCCAGAAGCAGGGATAAAGTTACCATTGGGGAAGAATATGTCACTGTAATGGGATCTTTGCTTTTTTCCTTCCCCTGAATGAAATCAGCACGCTGAAAAAAAGCTTCACACATAACCTAAAGGAATCATTTCCAGACAGCAGAAGGGTAAACTGAGCCTTTTTGCTTCACTGTACAAACACAATTACTACAACAGCAGCTTAATACAATTGTTTATACAGATGCCTCGTGTTTCCAACAGCCAGAAAAATTCTTGTCTTTCTAGGAAGCAGTGAAGGGCTCAGCAATCCTGCCATGGCAATGTGCTTGTGCAGAAGAGGGGTGGATAGTGGGGCTGTGATTTGGGGGATCTTGGTGATCTCCGCTTACCCCAGACTCTATTCCTTCATTCCGGGTTGGCCTCCCAAGATGTAACAGTGGAAACTCAAAGAATTATGGAATCACTGAGGCTGGAAAAGCTCTCTAAGACCATTAACTATTAACCCAGCACTGCCAAGGCCACCATTAACAATGTCCCCAAGTGCCACATTTACATGACTTTTCAATCCCTCCTGGAATGGGGTCTCCACTGCTGCCCTGGGCAGCCAGTGCCAGGGCTGGGCAACCTACCCCATGAAGAAATTTTCCCAATATTCAACCTAAACCTCTTTTGGCATTACTGAAGGTCCTTTCCTCTCCTCCTGTCCCTGTTCCCTGGGAGCAGAGCCCAACCCTCCAAGCTTCCCTCTCCTGTCAGGGAGTTGTGCAAACCCAGAAGGTCCCCCTGAGCCTCCTTTTCTCCAGGCTGAGCCCCTTTTTCAGCTCCCTCAGCCACTCCAGACCCTTCCCCAGCTTTGTTGCCCTTCTTAGGACACATCATGGGACAATCCATATGAACAAACACCTTCACCATCAGCAGATGGTGCCTAAACCCCCTGGGCATGAAGCCAGGACAGACAGTTTGTGTGTGGAGTTGAATCATCAAATACCCTGAGTGGAAGGGATGCATCAGGATCATCAAACCCAGCTCCTGGGTGGACCCACGCTTGGCTGTCTCCTTGCCATAATGAGATGCTTGGCTTTGGCTGGGTTACCTCCTCTCCCCACCCTCACCAGCCAACGTTTCCCTGCCATACAACCCACCACTGGATAAACCCAGCAGCAGCAACAGTCTGATGTTCTACATCCCACAGCCCATTAATTTACTATCAAAGGGGTGTTACGAGGATAACGCCGTTAATGATCGAGCCTTGGATGTCTGATTGTTGGGCAGCAGAGGGTGAGGCAAGGAACGTGGCACACAACTGCTTAAATTTGCTCCCTACACACAGCACTGGGTATTAACCCTTCATCAATGCTTTGTGTTTATTTTCACCTCGCATAAAGGAAGGGCATGAGCCCTTTGAAGAGCTGAGCTGCAAGAAGAACACACAAGGTTAAAGCCCTGAAAAGTCCTGATCAAGGAGCTGACTGGATTACAGCCAAAGCTGCGGCAAATTTCTCTCTTTCTTCCCCGACAGGGATCTAAACACAAAAGGAATAGGTTTTTGGGGGGAATTCCATCTAATTCCATCAAATCCTTTTTGTCATTTCCTCACCATCCTTTAAACATCTGACAAGGCCAATCGACCGCGCCAGGCACGGAGGGAATCGCAGCACCGGGGCTATAACTCTAAGTTCATTAAGCGTGAATTATTATTTGAGCCAGCCTCAATTTTCGCCAGCAGAATTAGACATTCCTAAAATAATGTCCCTGACACATGCAGAAAATGGGCTTTACAGCTCTCACCTTGAACTCCACCAGAACTCCCACCTCATCTGTTACCCTTCCACGGGCAGGAGACGGAGCGCGGCGCTGCGGCTTCACCTTTAATTATGCCAGGTATTTAAGGGCTAATGTTCATAGAAGAGGAGTATACGAGGCAATAAATGGCTTTTGCAGGTGATTAAATGCCCGAGCAGAACAGAGGCACTTGATAAGCGCAAAGGCCGTTTGCTCGATTATGTTCCTGGCGCTGTGAACTTTATTCCTCCTTCCCGATGAGGAAGGGGAATATTCAACAAGAGAAAGAAAAATATCAATGGATTGAGTTTAGCATATTAAATATATATATTGCACATATGTAATTCACTTATTTTTTTTCTTCACTCTACATTGAGGTTTGCTCTGCCCAAGTGCAACAACTTCAGAAGTTTAAATGGCAGGTGAAATGTCACAAAGCACAAGGATCAAGGAAGATTTCATCCCAGATTCTTCCTGCAAGGGATATATGTCACCCCTCCCCACAACTCCTTCCCACAGAGTGAACCTGTGGAGCAAGAAGAATTTAAAGAAGGTTTGCAAGATCTGCTGATGCTGTTGGTTCCCCCAGGAGCCAGTGAGGTACCAAAAGCTCATGGAAGCCCTGGGAACAATAGATGAGGAATAAACCATAGGAGAACCAAGTCTGCATAAGTCTTTGGCTCCAAAAAAAAGTCCCAGTGGGTTTTGCTGAGCTTCTGCTGGCTTCATACAATGGTTGTGTGGAGAAAAAAGTCAGCTTTAAGTCAAAAATTTGATTTTTTTAAAGTACTTATATTCATTGTGGGGCTCTTTATATAATGTTGCACTGCAAAAGTCTTTATTTTAATGTTTATTTTCTTGGTAATGATGAGGAGTTCTCTAGTAGCATCTATTACCAGCAATTCCTTGCAGCTGCTGCCACAGCCCAGAAGCTGCAAAAGCAGCTTTAAATCCCACTCTGGCCATATGTCCAGCAGCACAAAAAAATCTATAACTCTATTTTGCATCGGGTCACTTCCACTGGCGTGACTAAGGACATCAGCCCCATGTGTTAGGAGATATCCATTCCTTCCTGCCAGTCCCTAACCGAGAGATTTCCTTGCCATAAAATCACACACAGAACCCTCCTCAGAGCTTTAATTTCCTCACATCTCTGCTGAGCCCAGAAACTTGCCTGGTTTTTGCCAGTGGCGCATTTTGGAGCTGCTCCTCTGCAACCCCTGGGAACCTGTGAAATCCCACCACTCCACAAACACAGCACCACCCATCCCAGTATCTGGAATAGATTCTCCACACACAGCAGATTTGGCCTGTTTTTTCCTTCCTCTCAGTTAATACTGATCGTTATGTCTCCAGGAGGACACTGCCATTGCCATACACAAGGCCACAATCTAATTTATCCAGTTCCTTTTCATAACTCCCAACGCTCCATTATTAGGGCAACTTTATATTTCTCTTGCAGTCAAAGGCCACAGCCCCAGTCACCCCGTGTTTCAGACCATTAAGAAATAAGTTAAACAACATTAGACCCCAGAGGAAATTTGAAGCCCACGACTGCTAAGCTTTTGATGCAATGAAAATTGATCTATTTGTCTTATTTTCCATTTCCCGTCAAGTAGAGAGTTTGCAGCTCCTAACAAGGCTTGGCCATGCACAGCTTTCACATCCATTTTATCCTTGGTAGGGTAAAGTTTCAGATTCTTCCAAGCTCGATTATTATTAAAAAAAAAATCAATTAAAATATTTAATATAAAGTTATTGAATGAAGAATCATGCTAAAGTTCAACAAGAGCATAGGAAGATCAAGTGCAAATGGACTCAAGTTATACCAAGGGAGATTTTGGGGGAAAAAATCCTACACTGAAAGGACTGGCACAAGCTGTCCAGGACAGGGGTGAATTTGCCATCCCTGGAAGGATTTCAAAGCCATGTAGATGTGACACTTGGGGACATAGATGATGGTGACCTTGGCAGTGCTGGGTTGGTTGGACTGGTGACCTCAGAGGGCTTTTCCAACCTAAACTATTCTAGGATTTTCCCTCTCCTCTTTGTTTGTCTTCCTCCTGTGAAATCCTTCCAACAAATAAAACCCAAAGATCATCACTACAACCTCATTTTTCTTCTGAATGGGAAAGGAGCATCCTATTCTGGTAGGGACAGGAATAAAACACTTCACTGAAAGCCAAATATTCATCTTTCTTCTGCCTTGCTTGCACTCACTGCTGAGCTCTTTGTTGTCAGTATTTGTTTCCTACCTGCAGAAATGGATGTTTCCATTGAAATCCCATTGGTTTGGGATACATTGCCAGCAGTGCCCAGAGCCAGATGCCTCAGGAGGTAGAAAATCCCTTCCAGGGCCCAACCTGGTTTACAATACTGCACTGGAGATGCATTTTTTCCTCTCCAAAGTACAAATCCTTGATCTCCTGACTGCTTGTCAAGCAAATGGATTTGGTCACAGCCAATTTTGGGAGCAAAGCAGGGAAGAATCACATCTCCTTCTCCTGCTTCTCACCTTAGCTTGCAGTGCACCCTGACAAGTTTGGGCAGGGGATGGAATATCCTGGGATTGCATGGAGAGAGTAAGACCTACCAAAATACACCCACACACCACTGAAGGTTTGCAACACAATTCCAGATATTTCCTACAAAGTCCTGCTCCAACGACTAAAAACCAAGGTGACAAGACCAGATTAATTTGTCCAAGAGACATATCTCCCCTGGCTTTGACAGGACCTTGTACTCAGTGCTCTGGTCCAGTTGAAAAGGTGGTGGTTGGTCAAAGATTGGATTCTATGATATTGGAGGTTTTCCCAATCTCATTGGTTCCATGATTCTATGATTTGGAGAGTCCCTTGGTCCAGGAGAGGACATTTCCCCCATTCCCACCAAAACCTGCGAGACATTGCATTGATTTAATCCCAGTTCCAGGACTTTGTGAGAACAGAGGGCTGCAGCCACCACTCCAAGCAGAGAAAAGCTTGGGATTTTCAGAATCTGGAAGAATTTGGAGAAGCCTGAGCTAAAACATAACCTGGTAAGTTCAAGGGTTGCTGTCCCCAGCTGCTGTCTCACCATCTCTCCTTGCCCAGATGTGTTGAGGGAGGATGGAACAGCATGGAAAGCAAATCCTGAAGTGCAGTAGATTGTCCCAATTTTCATTAACTCTGCTGGAACCAGTGGCAGCTCAGGAGCTCTTTTCCATGATATTCCCAGGTTTTGGTTGCAGAGGTACCTCTATATCCCTACCAGGGACATCCCCTTCCTCCACCTCCTCCTGCAGCTGAGACTCTGAAAAAGCCACTTTGCTGCTATTTTATTTTCCCCAAACATATCAGTCTCAGAGAAGATATTTTCTCCCGTCACAGATTTTCCCTCAATAAAATGTGACACTTTCCTGCCTTCACCCATTTATTGCACAACACGAGCTCATTCTCTGGTGCCGATTTACATGCAGAACTTTTCAAATTTGTTTTATTTTTTAATTGGGGAAGGAACTCTGCTGCTTTGGTTGCATCCTGACAATTTAAAACCCTGGAGCGAGCTGTTTACAGACTGCCAGATTTCTGTTTAGCGCTCTCCACATCTCCCTTCAAACCTCAGTCTTCCTTTATAACCTTGGGAAAACCACAGGGGGATTATTCGAGGGGTTTTTATTAACTTGGACCACACTTTTCCCTTTGGCTCAGCTGCCTGTAAAATGGGGATAAGGAGAGCTGCTCTATTACCTGTGGGGCAGCTCTGCCTCTCACAATCAACCTGTGCAGCGCCTGGCGTGAGGATTCCTGACGTCAGGGTGGGACTTTTGGGCAGCTGTAGGAATGTGATGACAAATAAGATTTGTGAGAGAGGTAGATGAGATCTTGTTAGCTCTCGGGCAGAGGTGATAATAGATAAGATAAAACCAACATGCCCACGCTGCTGTAAAACAAGAAGGGTCGGGCCACTCTCCTGTACCAATTTGCAGCAGACTAAGATGAAACCCCCGAGAATGTCCCAGGGAAATAGGTGCTACTCTGAGCACAGCATGGGGAGCTGCTTATTTACTGATGGCAAAAAGTGTGGAAGCAGCTGCAAGGAGCCATCAACCTGTGATTGCCCTGGAAAATAATCCCGTCTCCCTGGCTTCCCGCGATCAAGGCTGGAGGAAAATCAATCCGGAGCTGAGATTGGATACAGTGATGCAATATTTATGGCTTTGGCACTTGAGCCAGGCACTGCTGGCTGAGGAGGGGATGAAGTGCAGTTCCTGGTGTGTCCCATGGGTGCCAGAGGGATGTTCAAATGGAGTGGGATCTGTTCGCATCTATGGATCCTGCCCTCTCTGCCAGCCTTGCCCTAGCCAAGGGATTTAGAGCAGGGCCATAAAAGCATCACTGTCCTACAATTCCATCAACATTTCCATGTGCATGAACACAAGGCAAGAAATAGGGTTCCAAAGACATCACATTCCTGTTCTTCCAGGGAATTTCTCTGACCAGGGCAGGTGTTCCATGCATGGCCACCCTGCAGTGAGCACTGCCAATAAACTCCTGTCCTGCCATCCCACTGGCCCGGGCCCAGCACTGGAGCTGGCTGGGAAAGGCAACAGGATCTGACCTTCAGACTGGAGCCTTCCAGCCACTGTGACAGAGGAGACACGGCCAGGGAGCAGGAAAGGAGGGGAGGAACAAAGGGATCCTGCTGGAATATCCCACGTTTGTCGGTGCTTTGCAATTCCTTTAAACCAACGTGAACATCCCTGAACACCCAACTGCTTGCTTTGCCTGCTGAGAACATCAAAGAGATGTTCATCCTGGCACACACGTGCTGGGGTGAGGGAACAAGGAGGGCACAGAGGGAACAAGGAGAGTAGGTCCAAAATTCCAGACACCAACCCTAACAGCCTACTAGCAACAGCCAAACCAGCCCTGCCCCATCAGCCCAACCACCAGCAATACTGCCCAGTCAAGCCATGGTGATGCTCCAAGAGCATGGAAAACAGCAATGGGGCATCCAGCCAATCCTTCCCAGGCACCATCAGCAGGGGCATCATTCCCCCTCCCAAGCCACCAGCCCCCTCCATCTCCAGAATTTATAGGGCTGTCCCGGTGACACACCGTCTCCGTAACTGCAGAATGGCAGTTGTAAAAAATCCCATTTGCCAGCGTATTAGAATCCTATTAGCGCTCCCGGTGGAGAGATAACACCAGCCCTCCTGGCGGGATTAAAGGGACTAGGACTCAGCCTCCACAGTTTTATGGCCCTTTCCCCCATCTGCTGATCAAACTGACAGATATAAAGCTGCAGGCAAGAAGTGTCCTTGGCCCCTAAGCCCCAAGAGGAGAAAATGCCTTTGAAGAAACATGAGTGCCAGCAAGGAGACTCCAGTGCTGCCAGGAAAGGGGCCATTCCTTCTTCCTCACAGCATCCTCCCCATCAACCCTAATTCTGGAGTGGAAAATGCACAGGGACAGGGTGGGAAGGATAAATGGATAGTGTCTCCCAGACACATCCCTGTTCTAGGCAGGGTCCTGTGGATAGGGCTCAGCAAACCCTGATTGGTCTCCTGGCTGTTTAAAGGACCTGTTTTCACAAATACAGGAGGTTGTATAATTACTGGAAGGATCACTCATAAATATCTATTGATTGTCTAGGAATTATGCAGGGGGGAATGGCTATTTCGTAAAATCAAGCCCCATCCCCAGAATTGTTCAAAGCCAGGCTGGATGGAACTTGGAGCAACCTGTTCTAGTAGAAGGTGTCATTTACCATGGCAGGGGGTGAAATAAAATTCTCTTTAAGGTCTCTTCCAACCCAAACCATTTTATGATCCCGCCTTACACCCCAAACCAGCTGCAGATACATTTCACATGCAACAGACTCCTCCAACACATCTCCCTGCAAAATATCCTCCTCCTCTACAATACAACTTTCCTTCTTTTTGTGGCCCTGGGCACAAGAATACTGAGCCAGAGCAGGGCTGAAAATACCTCAGCACAAGAAAGGGTTGGGTTTTATTCCTTCCAAAGACACACACAGCACACAGATGCTCCCAGGGCATGTGTGCTGCCTTTTGGGATCTTTAGGGAATTGCCTGCCCACTGGGAGCTCCATGCAGAGGAGACATCGTGGGGCTGGACTGGGAAGCCCTGGCAGCATTCCCAACTCTCTGGGTTCACCAGTGCAGAGTTCTGGGGAGAATAAATAAATAATTGCAGACTGCTTGCTCAGCACTGCTGTAAATAGTTCATGAGTTCCAGGAGATTTATTTCCCTCTTCTCTCCTTAACGAGCCCACAGCTGCCATGGAGGGATGGGAAGGTTCACAGTCTCCAACCACCAAGCAGGACTAACAGGGAGCCCTCTTATACAGCACTGGCCAGTGGGATTTTTGGGAACAGCACACACAGACACACTGGCATCAGCTCACCCAGCACCTCATGCTTGTGCCCATTCCCAAACCCAGGATTTATAGGCCCACATGCCAATGAGCAAATTCTTTTTCCAGCCCTCGAGGATTTGTTACGAGGCGCTTGGCGACAATCCCAAGTGCTGCCTGCCTTCCCCTTGAGATGGCTCTATCCACCAGCCATTAGGAAGACACTCCCCAAGAGATTTACAGTGTGGTCTCACACAAACCCAGGAGACTCAGGGAAACAATCTGTTCCCAAGGGATTAGTAATGCCAAGAGGACATGGGAAGTATTAAGAGCTAATGAAGAGGTATAAGTGTGACAGCCACCCTGGGGACAAACACAGCTGAGGACTGCACAAGGAGGCAACTATTCATCCAAGCTTTCATTTTGAGGTCCCTGCTTTATTTCCAAAGCAAACTTGGCCAGGTGGAGTTGTTCCAGGAGAATTTCTCCCATGTCACCTCTCCTTTGGAGCCATCTAACAAAGGGACCAGCAAAGTGTGTGAGCTCCAGCGGGCATCCACCCCTCCTCACAGCAGCACTGGTGCTGTAAAGGCTTTATCAATCCCTGGAGCCATCCAGCCTCCCCTGCTAGGTCTCTTTATTATGTGCCTTGACATTTCCAAGGGTTATATTTCCGCCTGTGAGAACCATCAGTCCAGCAGCACACAGTAATATATGGAGTAATAGAGTCTCAGCACAGCAGGTTTAATCTCATATTGCTGAAGCCCCTGGTGTCCTAGCTGAAGTAAGTTTGTCATTAGGAATTCCTTTCTCCCGACCTTGTTTTGTTTGGGGTTATTATTTTGCCCCTAAAGAGAAGAGAAACACTCGAGATTGATTTATGACTTTCCCATTTCTTCCCGTGCAATGCAAACTGGAAAGCTCCAGGCAGGAGGAGAGGAGTGGGAGAGAGCCCAGTGCCTGCTCCCCCTGGCAGCCAGGACAGCCACACGGTGCCACCAGCTGGGTGACACCTCAGGGACCCTCTTGAGCCCTGAGCAGGGTCAGAGCCCTGTGTAGAAATGACTGCACAGCTTCACCCTAACAGATTTACCAGCACAGCTCGGAACCAGGGAAGATTAATGATCAGCCCTGGTGCATCCACTAATTCGATGAAGAAGGGGCAAGGCAGGGGAGAGGAATATAATCAGGATATTTTCTACAGTGCCAACTTGGATTTGGAGGGGAAAAAGCAGCAAATAGGGCAGCAGAGACTGAAAATTCAGAATTCCTCTGTGCCATTTTAGGGCTATCCAAGGAAAAGGGGTTGAGCCCTAAAAGCAGAAAGCATTCAGTGCAGGTCAGTAATATGCTGGAGGAAATTATCTGCTTGGAGAGGAGTGGGGCCCAGCACTCCCATGTCCATGGATCTTGTTCCTTCACTCTTTGGAGCCTCAAATTTCCTTACTACCCAAACATGACCCTTGGGAGAAGACACCAGTATGAAATCAGTTCATATCTCTGGGTTATCTGAGAGAGATCATAGAATAGAATCATGGAATAATTGGAGTGGGAAGGGACTTTCTAAATGCAATCCAGTCCTGCCTGTGCCTCCCAGCAGCTCCCCACGGTTGCAGCAGCCGTGGGAGTATCTGCACAGAAGCCCAGAACAAGGCTCAAACACGTGTCTCTAGATCCCTAATGTGCTGTGCCCTGATGGCCGTGAGGATTTTCAGGCTGTTACACAAAAACCAGGATTAAATCAAGCCCAGTAATGGGGCTGGCAGCCTTCTGCAGCCATCTAAGGGCAAGAGGGCCCAGGGGACAGAGAGGCTTTGTGCTCTGCTGCTGCGTGGCTCCAAAAAGGAGGGGATGAGGTGGAGAGAGCTGGGACACGGAGCACGTGGCAGTGCCAGGTACCAGCCTGAGAGCCCCACACAGACAGAATGCCCCACCATGTCCAGCTGGAAAGCAGGAACACCACCACAGCCTCCAGTTCCTCAGAGCCCTTCCCAGTCTCCTGGGATAGATCAGCAATACTGAAAGGCTTTATCTCAGACCCTCAAAGAACAGGAGAATCAGGGGAAGTGCCAAACACACCATTCCCAAGCAGAAGCACCAGCTGAATGAAAGGACTGGGGAAGCCTGTCCATACTCAGGGCCATGGGAATAGGTTTTGCTCTGTTGTAGGAGCTTTACTCCTTGCTGCATTTGATTGCTGCTTTCCCCTGGAGCACAGTCAACCCTAAGATCACAGCTTCATGGAGGAACGAGATAAAAAGGTGCCAGGAATGATGCCAAAACCCCTTAATCCATCCAAGGCTAGCTGACATTTCCCAGCTGAAATCTCCGACTCTATCAGAGCAGGGGATGCTCTGGCAGGTGCCACATAGCAAATCTGAGGACATGGACACAACATGAGGCTTCTCTCTGATGTCCTGGCTGTGCCAAGGAGCTCAGTTGGCCTTTGCAATCTATAGATTTCCATTTGGGAAACTAATTGTGGAAGTTCAGGGGTGCTTTGGGGGTCATCCAGGTGCATCTAAGCAAGCAGGGGCCACATGGACTTGCAGAAGTCCTTTGGGGCAACAAATGCTGCTGGAAAAACCCAGTGAGAGTTTTGGAGCAAACCCATTGCAGCTCTGCACTGGGTTTTAAAGCCTCCAGGAAGCAGCAGGTATGAGCTGGAGGGGAATGAGGTTGAGCTGAGCGTGGCCCCCTCCCGTTCCTGGGATGTGCACACGCTGTGTGCTCTGATGGCGGCTCCTCCTCACTGCCCATGGAAGAGGAAGGACACCACTGGCTCATGAATATGCAGAGGCAGGGTCAGAATTAACATCTTTAATGAAATTAAACTCAGTCAAGAGGGTTCTTTGCCTGACCAGGGTTTGGGAAACATGGGAAAAAGCTGTGCTGGAGAAAAGCAAGACCTGGAGAGTGCCTGGTGAAAATATCCTTCTCTCCTCCTGGCATCTGCCCTCCTCTCCCAGCCCTCTCCCCATCAGGAGCCACAGAAAGATATCTGTGCCAAAGCCATGGGTATGGGAGCATAGAGGCCACTGAGAGCATAAGGACCAGACACTGAAGGCACATTGTGTCTTCTAAACCATGAGGATCAGGTCCAGTCACACTGGAGTAGCCTGGAATCCCAAAATAGCATGGATGGGGTCCCCAGATGAGGCTGTGGACTCCTATGTTACCCCAGATATCAGCACATCCTTCTTCTCCAGTGGGAGAAAGGGATCCTCTCTCACCAGCAAACCAATCACTGCTGTATTGATTACATTTCAATTAGCATAATTCCCATGGGATGGTGGGCTGGGCAGAACTGGAGAGGCCGTGACAGGGCTGGTGGGACTACTGAGCCTGCCTTGCATAGAGAAATATCCCAGCACAGGGGCACTTCTTGTGCCTCCTGCCACAGCAAGAATCCCCAGAAAAAAATGAGAAGAGCCCTATGCTATGAGTCCCTGCCATGTTACCAGGTCCTGGTGCACATTCCTATTTTCCTTGCTTCCTTCCCAATCTACTCATTTTTATGCTAGCCAGGGTGGCAATCAGTCCTTCCCATGGGCACTGGGACCAAGGCTCAACAGTGCCAGCTGCAGCAAGAAGTGTTTTTTTCTGGTGAAGTGATCCCTGTCTGTCCTTACCATGTCTGCAGTGGCAAGGACAGTGTATATCCCACTGCCAGCAATACACTCCGTTTAATCTACACCAGCAGCCCCTTCACAGGCTCCAATTCCATCAACAAGACTTTCCACAGGGAAGTAATTTCAGGATCACTGACTTCTCTCACACAGAGCATCCTGACCCAGCCCTCGGATTTGCAGAATCACAGCAATGCCTTTCCCACAAAAGTTTGGGGCTGGCGTGCCCAAACCCCAGCTCACTGTGGGGTTAGGAGACCTTTATGGCACTGAAGGAGGCTGAAGTTTCTCCCTCTCTTTTGTCAGGTCAAATTTACTGCAACAGGAGAACGTTTCAGGAGAGATTTGTCATTGTTTGTGGCAGTTTGGAAAGCTCCTAAATATGCTCTGTGCAATCGTGAATGTAAATTGAATAGAAGGAAAAGCAATTTGCGAGGCATTAAAATCCCTCTGCAGGTTCCTTTGAAGTGATCGATGTCTCAAACCACGATGTTATCTCCACCTAACCGAGTTGGGCAACGCAATCCAATCCCTGAAGTCATTCCCTTCTCAGGTAACTTATCAGCCCATGGACCACATTCACTCCCGACCTCTGCAGGCATCGCTGTGCCTGCAAAGCGTCCCCTCCCTGTCTCCTAGGGCACCTTTATCGCAGAGGAAGAGAAGGGAAGGACCTGGCACAGCCAAATTTTGGCGGGGCTTCCTCTGAGCAGAATCACAGTCCGTGCAAAAGAGGACCAGGGTGGCTTTTGCTCTTTTTTTTTTTTGCATGATGCATCAAAACCCGGTTGCACCGCTGCTTGTGAAGCTGTCAGTCTTGAAGAAGTGCAGTTCTCAGTCCCTCACGGATACTCAGCTCCTCCACCCCACATGGAAAATCTGCAGCCATTACAGGAGCCATCACCATATCCCCATTGCCTGCAGGAGTGACTTTTTGGGGAGGATTCTCATCACATCCAGTGCCTGGCAGATTTCCATTTGCTGTGATCCAAGCCCCAAGGCAACACGTGGAATTGAGATTTGCACTCATCAAACTCCCAGACCTCTCCCACAGCCTGTGCATCTCCACTGTGAAAAGGTGTGTGTCCACTGGATTAAGGATTATGGAGATTTAAGAGCTTTTATGAGTTTTCACAAGATGGGAATTAACAAAAAGCCCAGACAGCTCCAGCAGCAATTGTGCCAAACTGCTGCTGGGATGGCCACTCTCCATGATGCTCTTTTTAAAGGGATCCCTGGACCCTGGATCCCAGTCCCTGGGAGCCTGCAAAGCATGTGCATGAGAAATTGAGGATATCCCACCCCTGGAAGTGCTCTAGGCCAAGCTGAACAAGACTGGGAGCAACCTGGACACTTGGAGGAATGGAAAGGAGAAACCACATGGAAAAAGACGAGCTTTAAGGTCCCTTCCAACCCAAACCATTCCACAATTCTATGAGCTGCAAGGCTGCTTCCCACCAATCCACCTGCAAGGAGGAGAGGGGCCACGTGGGCCAGGTGTTGTTGGAGGCACCACAGGAAGCAGGAATGATGAGGAGGAAACAAGAACTGGGATAGAACAGACAATGATTCCCCAAGCTGAGGCTGCTGCCTCCCGCAGTGACCGCTGCTCCCGGCATCCCGGGGCACCCAGCTGCAGCAGGCAGATAGGCAAGCATTTCTCTGCAGGAAAAGTTTCTTCCTAATCATATTAGCTGGAGCTGGGCCCGTGCCCTGCAGCAGCAGGTCAGTATCTATTTCAAAGCTTTCACTTATGAAAATAAATTTACCGTTAGCGCCGCGGACCTCTGGCGCATGTATAAGCAGGAGGCGTGGGGAGTGGGTTTGGAGTCCTCGGGCAAGGGGAGAAAGAAAGGAAGGAGTGAGACAGCAAAGAGGGAAGTGGGAGAAAGGGTTAAAGCTCCCTCCTTCCCTCCCAGCCCAGGCAGAGGAGCTGCTCTCAATCAGTGTGTGATTGCAATCAGCAGGAAGGTGCCGTTTGCATTAAACAGAGCAGACAGGGGAAAAAAAAAGACAAGACAGGCTGTGCAATCTGAAAAATTTATGTAAAAATCACAAACAACAATAAAAACCAGCTCCTTTTTTTTTTTTTTTTTTTTTTTTCTCTCCCTCTGCTTCTCCTTGTTATTATTTTCCCCAAGGGCAGAGAACTGGGATGGAGCAGGGAGCCAGTCCTTCCCGGTGTTACTCTGCTGTACCTAAATCCGCCCTACATCAAACCTTGCAATCAGTCTCCTTTACTACTAATTTTGCCTCATGTTTTTTAATTAAATTTGCCGCTTCCTTCAAATACCAGTCGATGAACCATCCACATTTCCTCCAAATACCCTTGAAAATGTGGAATCAAACAACTAAGAGCAATGATACCCAAATAAATGTCATTGAAGAGGCACTGCCCGGAGCGTGCATGGCCACAGCAGGAGCCAGGGAGGGGAACTGGGGTAAAACACGGATAATTTGGCCACAGAGGATTTTCAGCGAGCTCAAACTGCAGTAGCAGCACCCAACCTGCTCGTTAGAACTTCAGGAAAAAAAGGTAACGACAATCCTGAAGATGGCACTCCTGGGCTACCCTTCCCAAGCCAACCTCCCTTCCTGACCCTCCCCAACCAGGGGGTGCCCAGCACCCTGAGGTGGGGTGATTCAGAGCTCCTCCAAACTCTCCAAGGTTGTCCAGGTCAGGTGGGAAATGTGTCCTTCCCTCTCACCCTTCCACAGCTACTCTTTGGTTTCCAGGTAGCTCCTGACAGGGGATCTGAGGCCAAAGACTGAGGAAAAGCAGGCTGAGAAACTTCAGGAGTAGCAGTGCGTTCTGTGAGAAGGCAGAAGAAAGGGAGAACAAAGATTTTCCTTTCATCAATTTGACATTTGCTGCTTTCTGGTTTCTCTCAGCAGCATCTCCTGACTGTGCACCACGAGACAGGGGGGCCACCCGTTCCATTTATTCACCTGGATCCTCTGTGCCAGCCTGGGACCAATTTATTGCTACTGGACTCAATGGCAATTGGCTGAACTACAAGAGTTTTACTCTGCGTTTCTCTTTGAGGGCTGAGGCTCGTTTGAACAAGCAGCTCAAAGGGAAGGGAAAGAGCCTTTGAAGCCCCCCACGGTGTGGGACTGCATGAAAAAGGCCCCTGAGCTGCCACTGACTCGATAACACCCTCACTCCCTTTGTGCCAGGGCTCGCTCTCCTCCCTGGAGCATCACTGAGAGCTCAGGGCTGAGCCCACACAAGTGCTCCCTGTTCCACAGGAGTCTCTTCCCACCCTGTGGAGCACACAAGACTAACCAGCCTCAGCTGGGCTGTCACCCTGCCACCAACAAACCTTCCCAGGTCATCCTCCAGCAGTGGAGAGGCTCAGGCCACCAGCAGCAAGAGCTGGACGAGGGGCAGACCTCTGGGAATAGCTGGAAGCAATTTATCAATGATACACAGCAAGAATACTAGGAGGCAATTTCTCCATCACAAACCTTGTGGGTGAAGACCCAACCTCTGAACCTCCTCCACGTTCTCAGCTGCCTCAGATTTGGAATTCCAGCTCAGCACAGGGACATATTCTGCATTTATATGGATAAGAATTTTGTCCCCAGGATGATGGAGGATGGTGAGAAGCAATGTTCCAGCCTTGGGGGATGGCAAGAGGATGACCAGGCACATTTTTCCCCTTGTCCTCACATCACCTTGAGCACGGTGACTTCCAGAAGCAGCAAACCCAGCACAGCACTGAGAGCAGGGCATCCCAAGGGCTGCAGCAATAGGATCAGGCAGGAATGCTGGCAACCAGAGGCTGTATTTGGCTCATTTGTTTATTTATTTCTGCAAGCAGTAGGTGTTAGCCTAAGGTGAGTGAAGAAGCACTGGCATGGAGACAGGGTAATATGTTATGGAGAAATCTTCCCCGTGTGAGCAGAGGGCTGGGCTGGCTGCTCCTGTGCTCTATGCATTATTTATGGCCCTGCTGAGCACTGCCAGCCCCTTTATCTGCCTTCCAAAGGGCTCGAGAAGAAAATGAATCTTTGACTCAGCAATTTTTATCCCAGCCGAATGAAAGAGAAATACACACATACACATACACACACACACACACACACATACATATATATATATATATATAAACTGAATCCACTCTGGGGAGGTGACAAGGAGCTAATTCAGTCCCCTGAGAGGCTGCAGGTACTGGCTCTGGGCAGCTCAGAGTGAAGAGATTTAGCTCTTATATAAATTGTCTGCAGCTCTTCCCCTTCTGCTGACCTCCAGCATCATGTCTGTCTGTCCTCAGGCTGAGCACAAAGCCAAAGCCCGGCCTTTGGGAGAGCTTAGGAAGTGCCTAACACACTCCAGGTGCTGCCATCAATTAAATAAATCTGCATGATGCATCACACAAATAAATAAATAAGTGGAGATGACTGAAGAGCTCCATTTTTTTCCCAACTGCACATATACACCAGTGTACTTAAAGCCAATTTTTCAAACAATAAAACACTTGAATTTTTTTCTGCATGAAAAATTCATCCTGTCCCACAGCCATCTAAAAAAGCAAATAAGCAAACAGACAAATAAATTCTTCGTGGTGGAAAACATCACCCAAATAATTCCTGATGATCTTCACCACCCAGACACAGTTCCCAACCAGCCCTTGATGCCCTGGTTGCTCCCACTGTGGGATGGAAGAGCAGGTGCTACATCTATGAAAATAAAACAGTGATAATAAAATAGCAGAGCTTCTTGGAGAGAGAGGCAAGGAGAAGGGAGTTGGTCTTTTCTAGATCCCAGCAGTGTTTCTTTCTGGCTGTGTGGATCACCCTGTTAGCACAGGACACATCCAAGCCCAGTCCTGCCACCAGCTAATTATCACCTCTTCCTCCCTGCATCCAGGCTCTTTAAAAATAGTTCTTTTAATCAGGGCCACTTCCCCCACCGGGAGCCTGTGTGCAATCTGGGCACCGTTGCAAATGGGTGCCCCAGATCTATTTTGAGCTCCCAAGGGCTGTGCCTCTGCCAGGTCCCCATCACAGGACACCCAGCACGGTGTGAGAGGAGCTCCAGCTGCCTGAGCCACAGGAAGCACCAGTTTTCTTTCCTCTGGGAAGGAAGCTGCAGTGCTGCTGGCTCCTGCAGGTGAGGAGCCAAGGGATCACATCCAGGTTAACCCCTGGCTGGAGAGTTCCTGGGAAAGGATGCTGAAGACATTTGCAGTATGTACCATGGAGATAAGCTGCTTCCAGGCTCCGTGAGTGAGGAAAGAGCTCCTTCTTTCTCTCCTTTACAGCCCCCCTTAGGAATTCTCACCTGGCGCTTCCTTTCCATGATAAGAGGTGGGGGAAGGGCCAGGCTGGATGGGGCTTTGAGAAATTTGGTCTAGCAGAAAATGTCCCTGGCCATGGCAGCAGGTGGGTCAAGGTGAGCCCCAAGGTCCCTTCTAACATGAACCATTCTGTGATTCTCTGATGGGGTGGGCTCCTCATCCCAACTCTCTGCAAGACTTTTCCCACCACAATGAGAACAAAAGCCAAAACACCAAAGCGGGTTTTCCAAACCCCAGTGTGAACGCAGCCATGGCGCAGCCAGGGATTTACCAATCATGGGATCCTATACAGTAAAAAAATATTGTATGACACGCTTAAAACATCACAAAATACCATCCTTAAAAACAACTGAACCAACCCAAATGTCTTCCCTGGGATTTTTTTTGGAGGGCAGACGGTGGTTCAGATGCTAATACTGAGTCTTCTTCACCTGCCACCACCCTCCTGGGTGACAGAGCTCCATACAGCCATGCCTTTGGCTCTGGGACAGCTCTCCTCTACCAGCTGGTAGGGGAGAAAGGTCAACCCAAGTGACAGCCAGCACTGCTCACGGCTGAAATCCATCACGAGACAGGCGGAGCAGCCTGGGGTTTCTGGTTTGTTTTGGGGGATTTTTTTTTTTTTTTTAGATATTTGCTGCCTGTCTAAGTCTCTCTTAGCATAGAAAACACACGCTCTGCCACCGACCCGCCACAGAGGGGGCTCACAGAGGAGACACCTTCGTTATCAAAGTTCAGAAAAGCCTTAAAATAATTGAAAGGTAAATAAAAGAGAAGCAGTGAAGCAGAACGGTTGGCAGTGCCTCCTGCTCGTTAAGAAAGGGGGGCACTTAACACCACACAGACAGCAAATTAGCCTTTAATCATCGCCTGCCTTCACTGGGTTTTATCTACCAGAGAGTTTCAGCCCAGGCACCTCCCTCGTGCCGGCAGCCCTGGGGACTCCAGCTCGCCTCCTGTTTATTCCCCAGCTGCTTTGTTGTCTCAGATCAGCAGAATAAGGGAGCCGTGTCGGCAGAAGATACTTCTGTGCAGCCAGCGAGAAGTTCACACAGAAAATTGATATTCGCCGCAAATTATTTTGGATGATTTACTGGAATGAATTAACTCGCAGCGACGCGGGGAAAATTCCAACAGCACCGCTGGCTGCTTCTCACCACTGACAGCACCACTGGGATTCCAGCCTCAACTGGGATGAGGATAAGGACAGAGGGAGCTTGGAGAGGGCCCTGAGCAGGGCTGTGGCTCAGGAAGCTCTGGCATGGTTGGGTTTGATGGGTGAGTGCTTACAGAGCCTCCAGGTTTGGGCTGCCGCCTGGAAAACCAACCCAACCCAATGCAGTCATCCCAAGTTACTCATCTTGAATCCAAAGCAGCGTGGGCAGCACGGGGAGGGAGGGGATTCTGTCCCCAGGTGAGACCTCACCTGCAGAATTGCCTCCAGCTCTGGGGCACCCAACAGCAGAAGGACCTGGAGCAAGTCCAGAGATACCAAGAAGATGGTCCAAGGGCTGGAGCCCTTCTGGAGTCAGACTGGCAGAGCTGAGGGTGTTCACCTGAAGAGAAGAAGGCTCCAGGGAGAGCTCAGAGCTTCTTCCAGGGCATAAAGGGGCTCCAGAAGAGCTGGAGAGGGACTGGGGACAAGGGATGGAGGGACAGAACACAGGGAATGGCTTCCCACTGGCAGAAGGCAGGAATAGATGGGATATTGGGAAGGAATTGTTCCCTGTGAGGGTGGGCTGGCCCTGGCACAGGGTACCAGAGAGGCCATGGCTGCCCCTGAATCCCTGGAAGTGTCCAAGGCCAGGCTGGATGGGACTTGGAGCAACCTGGGCCAGTGGAAGGCCTCCCTGCCCAGGGCAGGGCATAGAACATGGTGAGATTTAAGGTCTTTTCTAACCCAAACCCTTCCAGGATTTTATAATTCTATCTTGGTTTTCTAATGGACAGCAGGAGGGGAGATGTCCCATGGATGACACCTCTTGCAGACCCCAGTTTCTCATGTTGGCACCATGGGGAGTTTTGAGAGGGATGGCAGCACCCAGGGAGGGCAGGGGCTTGTCTGACTCCAGCTCAGCTCTGCTATCTTCTATTTGCAAGAAGCAGAGATAATGCCACTGATTGATCTTTTCCAGCTCTTTTGAAATCACAGGATAAAAGACTCTGGGCTTAACACTGGGTAAAAGGAGCGTGTCCTGCAGGGACAGCTCTTCCCTTTATCCATGCCCTCGTGATGGTGACTTCTGCAGTGCTGCCTCACCACCAAAGTGGCACCACACGGGATCCTTGTGACTCACTCAGGGCTTGGCGTCACTGCCAGCTCAGCAGAGGGTCACACCGAGGCAAAGGCGTTTAGGGATTGCACCCATCAGCTCTCCTCCACTGACTATGATGGGCTTACAAGAGGGATGAACTCAATCCCTCAATCCTGGATTTCCCTCCCACATCTCCCTGGCCCTAAATATAAGAAGCAAGGTTTTTTGGGAAGAGGGAGCCCTCCTGCACCAAGGGTTTCCTCAACCACTCATCTATGAATGGCAAAACCAAGCCAAAAGATCCCTGCACTCCTTTCCTTGGCCAGAGGAGAGGAGGATGAGGCTGGCTGCAAGCTGCCTCCACATTTCCTCCATCCTGGGATTGCTCATAACCCTGCCTAATCCCTTGAGTAGCTTAAAGCATCTGCAGGGATCCACTGCTTTACAGGCTGAGCCATGCAAAGCCAAGAACAGCGAAGGACACTTGTGACAACCGTGTCCCCATCTGGGAAGGAGCTCAGCATCCCACGATGGAGGATTCCCAGAGGCAGCACTGACCACCAAACTCCCCTTTTGAGGGGGAGAATATTGGCTCCCATCCCTCCTCCAGCACAGGACCATGTCTCAAAAGCAACACTGATTTTCACCCCTCAGTTATCCTGAGGTCCATCAGGAAGGAGTTATCCCATATTTACTCCCACCCTGCAGGGCACCCAGCTCTGCAAGGCTCTTTTCTCATGGTCAGTCCATGTAATAGCCTGTACATAACCACCTAAACGCTGCAAACTCTTTGAAATAAGCACGGAAATTGGTTTCCAGGCTCCAGCAGTTTCTAAATAATGGATGTTTAAGATAATAATAAAAAAAAAAAGAAAAAGCAAGTGACATACAAAGTGGTTTCTAGCGGGGAAAAGAAAAAAGGTGGAGCATGTTCTCAGCAAAAAAATCTCCAAGAAAACCTGAAACAGCACAGAGGGACCAAGAAGCTTTCGCTGCAGCTGCCAATTTAACCCTGTGCTCTCACAGTGGAGAAAACCTCATTTCCCTCTGCTCCCCCAGTAACTCCTCCTCATTTTATATTCCGCCTCGCCGCAGATGTAATATATTCTGTCAATGCAGAATTTGGGCTGAAAAATGTGCTGGCCTTGGGGAGACGTCTGGATTGGTTTGGATAGGAGAGAAGAGATGAGAGGGTGTGTGTCGACAGCAGTCAGGCAAAAGGGATGGAAGGGAACTGAGAGGCATCAACCTTTGCCTCTCTCTGTTAGCCAAAAGACATCCCAGGCTACTGCTCTAAGCAAAGGTCAACTAAATTGCTCTGTTGGCAACACCACCTGCATGACTCCTCTTCAGCCACATAAGACAGTACTTGCTTAAATCCATAAAAATTCCTTAATGCTTGGCCTGCAGCTGGAGCGTGCAAGATGGGCATCTCCCAGAAATGGAGCAAGAAGGAGGTCTCCATGATCACTAAAATGAGGATTTTGGAGGCTGGGAACAGCTGGCAACATGGGAAAGCAGCTGCAGTACCATTACAAGAAAATCCAGAAGAGAATGGAGGAACAGGGAGTCCCTTCTCACCACTTCCAGTGTTTCAAGAGGAGGGAATTCCTTTTCCTCTTCAACAGACACCCACAGCTCGGTCATCAAGGATCACCCTTCAAGGGAAGGCATCGTTTAGGAGAGCTGAGTGATGCTTCCCAGACCAGCAACAGGATCTGCCCTCAGCAAGACCATCAAAGCATCTCCTGGACACCCCGAGGGCAGCAGCACCGACAGGGATGGATGTTTGCTTTAATTACAGTCAGTGTTGTTACCTTTACACCTCGCCCAAATCACCCACCCCCGCGGCATAATTCACTCAAAGGGGCTTTTTCACCCGAGTCAGCAAAATGAAGAGATTCAATTACAGCCTTTGACTGGGCCTGCTTATTGTTATTTATAATACAATACATCGCAGCTGCTGCGGAGAGAGATGTACAGGTCCTGAAACGTTGGCTGTCTTGGCAGTTAATTGAAACGCCGGCGCCTTGCTAGGACTGCTTGTCCCAGCCACCCCGACACCGAGCAGTGGCATCTACCTGCTGTACCCTAATGGAGAGGCACTGTCACCAAAGGACACCTGTGGCAGGAGCAGAGCTCTTAATAGCCGCCGACTCCTGCACTCCAAGCCCAACGGCCGCCGAGCTACAATGGGGGTTTCAAACGAATCCTGGAAGAGCAGTTGGAGGAGAATGGCTCTATTTTTGAAGAATGACACGGGGGGGGATCCACAGCCATTTCCTCTGAATGGCTGCAGACCCAGCTGCACTTTATAAGCAAAGTGATGGATATTTTTTCTCCCCTCTAGCTGCTCCGTCTCACTCCGTCTGTGATTAAGTCGTGCTACCTGAGTCCTTTCTGTCCCAGCCTCGTCATTAGGGAGAGGATGCTGAGGTGGGAAAGGAGCTAATTAGCTGCTACCAGGGGCACAAAGTGGGAGGAGAAGTGGCTTTCCCTCCTAGAGCAGGGCAGGATTCACTTGTGGGAAGGGCTCGGCTCAGTGCCAAGGGCTTCACAGCCTGCCTGGTTCAAGGAACAGAGGGATAATTTCCCAGGCATGCAGCATCCAACACCACCAATGTGGGCAGCAAACACCCAGCAGCACCTTCACAAATACACACAAACCTGAACCAGCATTTTGTGGAATCATAGGATGGTTTGGGTTGAAATAGACCCCAAAATAATCTTGTTCCAACTCCCTGCTAAGTATAGGAAAAACTTCCATTAGGCTACGTTGCTCAGAACTCCATCCCACCTGGTCCTGAACACTTCCAGGGATGGGGCAGCTACAATTTCTCTGGATGTCCCTATTTTATTTTGGAGAACCAACTCTCACAGCCACATGCTGGGGAGAAGAGGAGGAATGAGAAGTCTGGGATGTACCAGCACCTGCAGCCCTTTACAGGTCACCTGTTCCTGGGTGCTCCATGGAGAGGTTTGAGACTGGCACAGGAGTTTGTGCATGAGGATTTGCTGGCAGGCAAGGCAATGAATCAAGATTTGCCATGCCTTAGAATCACAGAACCATTTAGGTTGGAAAACCCTTTTAAGATCATTAAGTCCAACCATTCCCCCAGCACTGCCAAGGCCACTGTTAAATTATACCCCCAAATGCCACATCTGTGCCTTCTAAATCCCTCCAGAAATTGGGACTCCACCAATGACAGCCTTTTCCAGTGTTTCATATCCCTTTGGATGAACAGATTTTTCCTATTGCTGACATAAGACAGGATGCCTTTGCCTTCCTTGGCCACCTGGGCACTTGCTGGCTGGTATCCAGCCTCCACACAAGTGCTCTTGTGCTTCTCCCCAGAGTGCCACCAGTGGAAGCAAACGGCTGTGAAGGAGTAGGGTTGGCTGTGTTGGAGGGTACTTGGCACCCCTGGGACTGTCCTGGACCCAGCCCCTCTCCTTAAAGGGCAGGTGAGTCCCTAGCTTAATCCATGCATGGGAATAATGCTCAGATGAGCCATGCCAAGAAGGTGGGAATGCAGATGCAGCCAGCCAAGAGCTTTTCTTTGATGGTCCATCAGCTGGAAACTCAATGGGAAGCAAATATCAGGTGGAAACAGAAGCAGGGTCAGTCAGGAGGAGAGACTTTCTGTGCCAGCAGGACAACTTTCATACCAAGCTTTCATCCCTGACTGTAAACACTCAACTAACCTTATTATTATTATTTTTATGTGCCTATAACTTGCTTCAATGACCTGAAACAAAGCCGTGGTTTTCAACGGCAACCATCTGAGTGCCTCTGATTTTTTTTTTTTTTTCCCCTTCCACTTTGCAAAGCATTCCTGCTCCTTTTGGCGGTGTGAGCTGTGCTCCAGGCAGCCCTGCCCATGGAATGCTGCCTGCCTGCTGCCTGCCTGTGTCCCTTCCAGCCAGCTCCTCGCTGCCTTTTGATTGATTGATCGGCGTGGCAGCATAATAAGCGATAACAGCACATATGACAAACTAAACAACCATCTAATGAATTGATTGACATCCGAAGGATTTGACTTGATGCACAACCCCAGTCACAGATAAGGTTAATGAGGGAGAAATTAAAATGTAGCTCAATGGGTAATGAATACAGCATGTGCCTTGTTGGAACACATGCCAGATCCATCACTCTGAATCAAGTGGTGGTAGCAATTTCTAAATTATTTATTGCACCCCTCATCTTCCTGTCTCGAGGGAAGAGGCACTCGGACTGGCCTTTGTATTATTTTTGTGTATATACATATATATAACTGTAGCTCTCTATCTGTGCATTGTGAGGATCCATAGCCAAAGAAAATCACTTTGAATTTTGCAATTTTCATGTTGGCTTTTTTTTTTTTTCCTTTTTGTAAACTCAATAGCAAAAAATACAACAATCCAAAACCTGTCATGCCATTTGAATCATAATAGCTACAAATTCACTCCTCTGAATAAATGGAGAGGCTTATTTATCAAATATATACAAGATGTCTGTCTAGTTGTTAACACACAGAGGTATGAGTAGGCAGAGGAAATCGAGAAAGTTTACATATTCACTGCTGTCTCCAGGGACCTTCCTTTTCCTCCTACTTCTTATTCTCTCTCCCTTCCCCCAACCACATCTCCAACTTGCTTTGACTTGCTACATTTTTCCTTTTTTTTCCCCTTCTTTTTTTTGCCTCAAATGTGTCTGGCTGACAAAACTTGGGCTGTCAGAAACGATCAAGAGATGAAGTTGCCAAGGAAGGGGAGAGAGATTTGCATGGAGATGCATTTCCCCATATCTCACTGTCTGCATTGAGAGGGGATCTCCAGTATCCAGGAGGAGAGCAGGGGACTCTTAGTCGCTGGAAATATTTGATTATTGCATGGATTTATTTCCACTTTAGGAAAGGGGAAGGCAGATTCACCAGAAATGGGTCTCTACTGGTTCCCAAAGGGACAGACACTGGTGGAAAAAGAAGACAACCAGCATCATATGGGCTCTCTACATTATTTATTCCTGAACTCTGGGGTCCCTGGACCAGAGGCCAGGGGATGTGTGTCCAAAGGGGGATGAGGAGTAGATAGGGACTGAGCAAATGGTTTCACACTGACACAGGGCAGGTTGAGACTGGATATTGGGGAGAAATCATTCCCTGTGAGGGTGGGGAGGCTCTGGCACAGGGTGCCCAGAGAAGCTGTGGCTGCCCCATCCATGGAAGTGTCCCAGACCAGGTTGGACAGGGCTTGGAGCAACCTGTGACACTGGAAAGTGCCCCTGCTTATGGCAGGGGGAGGGATCAAATGGGCTTTAAGGTCCTCCAACCCAAACCATTCCATGATTCTACAAAACACAGAGTCTGCATCCAGCCAGAAAACACCAGCTACAGCCTTTCCCTGCAAAGTGTGACTCCTGTGGTTCCAGGTCCTGAACAATCCACCAGGATGCCCTCCCTGGCTGCTGTGCTGAGTATCAGCAGAGGAAACCACCCCTTCAGTCCCTTCTTGGGTGAACCTAAGAGCCAGGGAGAACCTAATGACCTTTCTCAACCTGAGACAGTGAAGCCAACAAGTGTGAAGTGTGTTTTCCACCAAATCCTTTAAAAATAGTGCCTGGCTCTTGTGGGAATAAATCCCCACAGCAGTGCAGAGGTGAAGCCGTTGCTCAATCGAGGACTCCTGTCTCCCCAGAAGAAAGCCCAGCACAGACACAGAGAGATGGATAAAACAATATCCTGCAGCTCCCAAAGGCAGGCTGAGGTCAAACCTCCGTGGGGGTGTTCAGAAAACACCTCGAGGACTCCCTGACCTTCCATCCCACGTGTGGATGTGGAAAATCCCGCTATGAAAGTGTCCTAAAGGAGACAGAGGAGTCTGCAACTTTATTCGAATAAAGGCAGAGAGTTCCCTGGAGCACACACCCACGGGGTTTTCTCCCTCGGGGTTTCAGAGAGCGCAGCCTCCCTTTTATCCCAAATTCCCGGCTGCATGTTGCCCTCTTCTTTTCCCCATTGGACGAGGTACTATTAAGGTTCAGCCTCCCCGAACAGCCTACCCCATATTCCCCGTTAAACCTGGCATTTTCCCCCAAAGTTCAGAAGTCCAGGCTTGTGCAGACCCTTGTCCATCCCAGGATCTCAAGCTGTCCGGGTCTCCAGCAAACATGCTGCTTGAAGTTGGTGGGGACATTCTGACCCATTTCAAAGCCGTTCACACCCAAAAACCTCTCCCATGGAATTGTTTTGAAGACCCCGGCACACATCTTCCCTGCCAGGACCCAGGGGTCACTGCAGATGCCACCACAGAAGGTGGTCTGTGCCACGGAACGCTCCCGTTTCCCACCAGCAGGAATGTTTGCAGATGAGCAAAAGCTTCCAGAAGGCTCAAGTGAAACATCCACATTTTTTAGGTGCTCGCCTGAACCCATTAGCACATCTTAATTGCTATCGGCACAGAGGAACGCCAGACTTGGCCACGTCTGCCGGGTGTGCTGCCTGCTCGGGGATGGGGGAAGCGCACAGCCCCGCATCCCGCCGGCTGGAATTCGCTCTGCTCCCTGCACAATCTGTCCCCGGGACTCCTCAGCTGTTTGCAGGAGGAAGCAGCGAGAGGGAGAAAAGAGCCAAGGCTCATCTCACAGCCCTTCTCTTGGTGAGCGCCGGGAATCGCAGCGGGCTTTGCCAAAACACGCCGAGCCCAAAGACAAACCCCATCGCCAAGGAGGCGGCGCCGGCACAGCCCGCACACGGATGGGATGAGCGCCTGCAGCACCGCGGGGACGTGTGGAGGCTCCCCGAGGACACAGAGGTTTCCCCAAATCAGGAGGGAGGTGGGAGCCAAGGGACAGACTCTCCCTGCAGAATCCCGGGCAGATCCCGCCGCAGGTGCTGGGAGAAACTTGGAGCTGCTGCAGAGCATCAGTTAATTTGTCATCATGGAAACAGCCAGCCCGGGTCAGCGGCTCTTGGCGGAGGAGTCGGGAAGTGCTGCTGGTGCTGATCTGTTCTTTTACCTTTTTTTTTTTTTTCTTTATTTCTTTTAAGGAGATATTTTTTCCTAAAAAAAAAAAGGAGCTGCCTTGATAAGGAATTTACCAGGGCAAAATGAGATTACACTGGAGCTCGAAATAGCTAAAAGCAGTAGTTTGCTGGGGATGCAGACTGCTGCTTATACTATCTCTCTATCATCACATATATCCTTCTATCTAATCTATCTAGCACCATATATACCCTTTAGCCTGCCAGCTCCCACAATCCCTGCCCTCTATCCATCATCCACCTATTCATCAACACACATCCAGCTCTATCTACCTAGCCATCACTATAAATATCCCATCCATCCATCTCTCTCAATCTATCTCTCATCAGAGAGACCCTTTCCCTACCTACCTGCCCATATATCCACACACACATCCCCACACCCCCCTTGTCTGTCCATCTGTCACCGGCAGAGATCTCACCTCCTCTCCCCCATCCCTCACTGCACGTATCCTCCCATCCACCGGCCCATCTATCACAGCTTCTTGCTGCAAGGGGCTCGGTGCCTCTGTGCTCCATTTGCTGCCCGAGGGCACCAGATATTTCCCTGTGGATCATTGGATCCACAGCCCACCAAGCAGCAGGAACTCTTCTCGCACCCCTGGGAGAGGGGATGGAGAGGGTCAGTGCTGGGAAAGGGGCTCTGAGCCAGCCGAGGAGACTCAGAGTGGGTGTGGAGTGCTCACACAGCTGGGCTGGGCTGGGCTGCACCTGCCCATCCACCGGCAGGAGGAAGGAGCAAGCTCTGGTGTGGGCAGGATCAAACAACGGGAATGCACAAAAACCAGGCACACACTTACAATGAAGGTGCTGAGCACCTTTTGCAACGATTTAAAGAAAATCCTGATCCCCACACCAGGGAAGAGCATCTATATCCCCCCAGATCCTGCCCAACCCCTCTGGCAAGTGTAAGAGGAGAGGAATTTTCCTTGCACGGATCCATGTGCCGCCGGGGCTCCAAAAATGCCGTATTCCCTCCCCAAATCAGCCACTGACCAAACCCCACCATACCCTGCCCCTCACCAGCTGCCAGGCTGGCACGGCGCCTCCAGGCTGGAGCCAAAGGCAGCTCAGGCTCGGGATGGTGGGGGGAGGATGCTGCCGAGTGGCACCGAGCCACAAAATTTGCCAGAGAGAAGAAAACACCCAAGCAGTGCTTAAAAACTGAAAGCTGTTACTTTAATTACGGGCTTTCTGCTTTATCACCAATAGCGTTTCTCACACATTCATCAGCAAACCTGGTAATAAATCAATCGCGGGTAGCCAGGAGCTGCAGTCTGGCTCCTTCCCTTTCTCTTCCCTGCTCCCTGCGAGCTCTCACACCATTAGTATGCAGTCCGGCACTGCCAGTCTGTGCATTCCTCATCGGCTTTGGGCTGGAGCCGCTATCAAGCGAATGCCCCCAGCACAGATTTCACACAGCCAGCTTTGCCTGTGGGGAAGGCAGGCGCTGGCAGAGGACAGGGTGGACGTGCCTGTGTCTCTCAGGGCATGTGCACAGTCCTGGCTGCACGCTGCGGGGATATTTCGGCAGCCACGGGGAATTTCAGGGTGGGGCAGGTACTCGTGTCACACACCTGGGTACAGGCATCAGCTGCTGTGCATTCCCACTCCGTCTGCTCCTTGTTTTGTGCCCAGAAATCCCGATGGCAAGGCCAGGGTGGGGGCTGTGGGCACATTGGCTGAGCAGAGGGGTGACAAAATCTCGGCTACACAATATTTTCCATGCACAGACAGTGGTTCTGCAGCACAGCCCACCTGGCAGGACACTCGAGGCTGGGGAGAGCCACATGAAGGTGTTTCCCTGTGCCTTTGCTGTGCCTTTGCATTTGAGGCAGCTGTGAAAAACCAGCTCTGCTGCCTGTTCCACACCCAAAAAAGCCAAATGTGCAGGTCAGCTAGGATGGTGCAACATCCATTCGTGCTGCACTGGAGCTGCCATTGTTATCCCTGACACACCAATTCCTGGAGAGGATATTGCATGTCCCAGGAAGGGCCAAATCCTCCTGTCTGGATCTTGCTGGAGCAAGACTGAGCAGTGGAAACTGAGGCTGAGCATGCTGACCCTTGCTGAGGTCTCTGTTCATGGGCTGTTTGACCTGCCCTCTCCTTGACCTCCCGCTGTCCACTGCAGAAAAACCAGCAACAGCTCTGCTGCTGAAACACAAATTAAACAACTCCAGCCCTTTCATTTACCTATCACCCCTGCCAGCTTCCCAAATCTATTTTCCCTCTTATTTGAGTGTTTCTGGGTCACTCCACTGTGGCAGAGGTGCTCCCCTCTCCCCTCTCCCCATGCCAGTACCTGCTGCTTCCCATCAGCCGTGTAAGAGCTGCACAGATGTGCACACAGCAGCCCAGATGTGCACGGCACACTGCCAGGCTGCTGGGGTGATGATGGAGAGGGAGCAGCCTCCCACCTCCCAAAAGGAGGAGATGGGCTCCCTCCAACTGCTGCTGGAGCAAGTGTGCAAATCCAATTGACCTTGAGCACTAATTGGTCCTCTAATTAACGCTCAGCAGAGAAGCAAAGGGCCAAAACTCTTTCCAAAGGAGGCGGCCAAGGAAGGGGAGCAGCCATCCCTCTGTGCTGTGTGTGTTTGTGGATGAACGGGCACATCTCCGTGTTTAACCAGGAAAATCCCCTCCCTGAGGCTCCTCCCTGGGAGCGGGAACCAGATGGAAATTCTGGGACCACAGTCCCGGGGAAACGTCCTAAGGAGAGTCATGCACAGCCCAGCACACCCTCCCATCCTCACAGAGCCCCACACAGGACCACGAGCATCCTCCTGGAATCTCTGCAGGGATCAGCTCCAGCCCTCCCTGTCGGGGTTTGCATCTCCATCCTGCACTGTCTCCCCCATCACTCTCTCCATATCTCGCCCTCCCACACCAGCACACACATTCCCCTCTGCTCATCCCCTCCTCTAGCCCGGCACCAGGAGCTCCAGGTTTGACATTTCCATCTGCCGGTTATTTACAGGACACATCCGAGGCAGCGGTCACAGGTGATTTCCCCGCGCCGCCGCTCCCGCTCGGCACGGAGCCGCAGGGGGCAGATTCCTCACTGCAGATATCATTAATTCTGCAAATCCCCAAATCCCACCCTCCTGCCACCCTCGTCCTGGGGAATGCGGAGCCACGACAGGCTAAAACTGGCAGAAGGCAGAGTCCTGCAGGAGCTCCCGCTGTCCTGGCTGCTCTTCCCTCCGCAGCCCCAGGGGAAAGTGGAGCCCCACAGGCTGGATCCTGCCTGGTCCACGGGCTATTGGCGCAATCAGGGAGCGAGTAAAACCCTCCATGGCTCTGCTTCCCAGGCAGGGAATTGCTGGGATCACACCTGCTTTGGATTCAGCAATGGGGGCACTGAATTCTGCACTGCTCCTGCTTTTCCGTGGGTGAGGATGAAGAGCATCACTTGCAAACCTAAACCCAGCCCTTAACATGCTTTCTCCAGAAGATAACAAACTGATACCAAGTGATTGCAGCCGCCAGAAACTGAGGGAGATTCATCTGCTACGACTCCTGCCAGGAGCTGCCAGTGAACTGGAAAATCATGTCACAGCCTCCTCTTTGGAGCTGCTCCTGCAGAAGGGACACCTTGAGCTTCCAGCTCAGGTGAGCTCCATCACTGTCTTGCTTTTCTCAGTCAGGAGGGAGATGAAGTCATGCCTGCAGCCACCAAGCTGCTGCCCTGCCCTGAGTCCTGATGCCATTGCTAAATCCCCACCTAGCAGGGATGGTGTCCCAGAACAGCTGGGACCACCCTCAGCAATGCTCAGAGCCCAGACCAGCACACAAACAATGCTCACACCTCACCGTGGGAATGGGATGGGAAGGTGCCATCCCAGGAGCTCCCAGTTCCCACCCTGGCAACACACCCAAGAGCTCCCCAGCTGCTGCTTTCCTCACTCCCTGACCGTAACTACTCCTTAATTATTTAATGTCTGCAAGACACCTCGAGACTTTGCATGGGAAGGGAGATGAACTGCACGACCTAAAATTGGTCTTTTCCATCTCAAACTCCTTGCATTTTATCCTGGGATGAAAAGAGCTCTATTAGGCAAAGTATCAGTATTATTAGATTTCCTTGGAGCCCTAACAAACGGATATTAGATTATTACTGCAGATGCATTTCTAAGGCACTCATCACCAGAGTATCTGAGCATCAATTACACAGATTTAGAGATAAAAAATGCTTTCCCCTGGAGAACAGGGTACAAAACCCCCTTCTCTTTTTGCCTCCCTTCCCCATCTTTTCCAAATACATTTACCTCCCTCCCACTGCCTTCTGCAGAGCTGGAGCTGCTTACGAGGAAAGCACTCGGGCTGATGGGCAACCCTGCCATCTTTGAAACATCTAAAGCAGCAAAAGCTTTTTGTAAAGACTGGCAGGAGTCAGCTGAAGAGATTTCAATGTGCAAATGGACATAAAAAGATGCAAGAGGGGGAATGAAACGTTAGATTTATTGTTCTAAGGACAAAGGATTTGCTATTAGATGAGATGACCCCACGGCCTGGCTCCAGCACCTACAGGTCACAGTGCACAGAAAACCCATCCTGCTTTTGGGGTGAAAGGGAAAAATGGAAAAAAAAATCAGGTTTGACTGTGCTGATAAGGTCTCTGATAATTCCCTGCCTTACTATTGCCATTATGCTAACCCCTAGCAACACCACAGGAATTGGGCTGGATATTGAACACACAAATCCACGGCTGGAAGTGCTTAAAGGCTGAAGAGAAAAGATCAAAGTTTGAGAGGGGAAAACACGGAGAAGGGGCTTGGCCAGGATCACATGGCTGGGACCAAACTGCTCCTCGTTTCCCAGGTCCCAGCACACACAGGGGCCATGCCACATCTCCCCTGCCTAACTCAGCCTTTCTTGCCCTTTCAGCTGATCTTGCTTCCAAAAAGATTAATTTACTAATTTTTACAATGAATTTAATTGCAATGCATGTTCTTTAATTTCAGCTGCTGGATCCAGAGATTGTGATTTGGCCCAATTTCAGAGCAAAGCATCAAATCCATTCCTTCCATCAAGCCAAGCCCATTCCAACCTGCAGGTAAATACTTCAGGACTACACCCAGGAGGTGCATCCAGCCCCAGACAGCCCCCTCAACAAGCTGTCAGAAGAGGCAAGACCCAAACAAAATCCCTTAATTTTCTCTCCAGACCAGGATCCCACCCCAGTGCGGGTTCAGGCTGCCTTGTGAGCCCAGCCCAGCAGCCTGGTTTATCCCAAAGCCCCTCCTGCATGGCTGGAGAAGACAAAGCTGCTGGTCCAGCCAGCCCAGCTCTGTGTGTCAGCCAGAGAAGCCACTGGGCAGCAGGGAAAGCAGCCCTACTTCAGGGAAAGCTTTCAGCTGCACCTTCTGCTCCTATCAATGGGCAGGACTCAGAGCAGGGTATGGGTCTCCTCCTGCCATCCTAGCTGTGCCCCACCAGGATCAGGAGCTTTATGTGTCAGTCTTGAAAGGCACCTTAAAAAACATATTTTTCCACCCCCTGCCACGAGCAGGGACACCTTCCACCAGACCAGGTTGCTCCAAGCCCCATCCAGCCTTGTCTGGAAGACTTTCAAGGCTGGTTTGTGTGTGTAGCTCTTCCAGTGGTCAAGTGCAACTTCCAAGTAATGCAGCTCTTGGCACCCAACTGACTGAACATCCCTGGGATGGACCAGATGTCCCTGTGTGTGAGAGCTGCCAGCCCTGGGAGCTCAGTGCCCAGGGTTTAACACTGCAGGATACCTGGGAAGGCCCAGCTGATGCACAGGATGATTTGGATGTAGCCACAATCCTGACTCTTGCCCTACATGGGAAACCTGCACAAGAGAGATGAAGGAGAGACAGGGCCCAGCCCTGGGACACTTTAAAGGGACAAAACTGGGGTGGACAGGACCTGATGCAAAGGGAAGGAGTGTGAGCAGGGGGATTTGACTATGTCAGAGCAGGGCATGGTGAGAAAAACAACCACAAGCCCAAGAAACAGAATTCCTCCTGTCCCAACAGTGCAGGGTGCTCACAGGAGCATCCAGTCAAAGGGTTGGCACAGGGGGATGGGACCCAGCACTGACTGTGGATGTCAGTATAGCTAAAGCTCAAAAATTAAAGAACAAAACCCATCACCCTCTTCAAATGATTTCACAAGCTACAAGGTCAATGCAAGGTACTCTCTCAGGCAGAGACACAGTTTGACCTTGTGCTGCTGCCCTAAGCTCGGCTGTCAAGGCACTTTCCAGCCCCAGAGCGGGTCAGGCACCAGCAGCACTTCTGCTCATCTCCCAAATCCCTGCCAGAGCTCAGAATGGAGCCTGGGGATCTCATTGCTAAACCCCCAGAACTGCAGGTCTCCTCCCCATCAACCCCACACAATTCCATCACCATCTTCACTGTGCTGGGCAGGAAAAGATTTTCCAGCACATCACCTGCCCTGCACAGGTTTATAAAGAAGAGGAGGGAGGTTTCCCAAAGGTTCAAAGACACAGCTGTTGCTCCTTTCCTGTAGCTTCCCCTCCATCTCAAGCATCTCTCCATGTTTCAGGAGCAGCCTCAGAAATCGATGCTCACTGAATCACAGTTAGACCCTTTGGTTTATTTATCATTTTCCCAGCTGGAACTCAAACCCTCCTCCGCATGGCAAGAGCAGGGGATGAGCCACACGGCGTTTCACAAGCACGAGCACTGTGGGAGGGATGAGACAACAGCCAGGCACGGGAAGGGCAGGAGACCTCCCCTCCCAAAACATTGTTTGGACACCACCAGGGTTCCAAAGCCCAGAATGGTTTGGATTGCAAGGGACCTTAAAGCCCCTCTCCTTCCAACTCCCTGCCACAGCCAGGGACACCTTCTGCTACCCCAAATGCAATCTGAGATGGGTTCTCTGGGCACCCTGTGCCAGTAAGGAATGGTCAAGTCAGTGATCAGCTGATGAATGCAAGATCTAGGAGAAGAAGGTTGTCTGTGCATGCCTGCTGCTGAACAAGGGTTTTTCTGAGTATTCTTAAGAATTTTGCATCACCTGGGCCATGCTCAACACACCAGCCCTGCTGCAATTCACCTGTGAAGGCTGGATGAGGGAAAAAAACAGGCAGTTATCAAAAATCCCCAGCAGCAAGGACAAAGGGACACCAGAGCACATGCCCTGCTCTGATATCTTCACCAGCAATGTCTCTCCATCACCCTTCTGCTCATAATTTGCCACCTTTACCCCAGCCACACATCCAACCCTTTGGAACAAGGCTGGATGTCAAGGTTGGATGTTCATGGAAACATCTTTGAAACAAGGAGGCAGGACTGGCAGGTGCCCACCTTGGCTCTGCCCACAGCCACATTGGGCAGCTCACAGGAGTTCTCACAGTGGGCACCAGCTCTTTATATCCCCCACCAGAGGGATCCAGACTCATGGGGGCTTTCCCAAACCTCTGCTCCCCAGAGCAGAGCCCTCCCAATAGCCCTGTGCTCGCCACTTCCCAGCCAGGGCTCACCCCAGCCAAGTTAATTGCAAAGACGGCAGCGCTGGAGCAGAAAGCAACAATGAGGCTCCCTAGAGAAGCCAATTCCCACAACACTGAGCTGATGGGATTTCTGTGTGCAAGAGGGCAGAGAGGGGCAGGGGTGAGGGAGCTGAGCGCGTCCCATACAATCGCTCCGCTGGCGCTAACGCGCGGATAAATCGCCAGTACCAACATCTGCTGAGAAACACCTTTCCCGCTCCACACTGAGAATCTCAGTCTAATAATATCCCAACTACCCTCCCTCAATCCTTCTCCATCCCTCCCCCACCCAATTACCGAGCCTGACATTATCCGTCATCTTCCCTTTGTGTCGGCGAGAATCCAAACGCAGACGCCGGGAAATTAATAATAATTGTTGTGTCAAAATGCGGGATGTAATCAGGATGCGGCGTGGAAGCTAATACAAACACAAACAAATGGTATTTATCCTCCTGAAAGATCCCTCCCCTCCCTTCCCTGAGGGCCGCTGATGATAATACTCATGGAGGAGATGAATCAGTACTAATATAGGGATTAGGAATAGATCCCAAAGCCCAGCCTGGGCTGCAATCAAAAGGAGCTCTCTTAATTGAAATTAGAGCTGGGATTTCGGTGCCTCTGCAGAGATGGGTTAAGCCCATCGGGGCTAAACAGAAGGGAAAATAAAAATAGCATCTTTATTCAAGAACAAGAAGGTGGGAATGAGAAAAAAAAAAAATCCTCCCTGGCTTCGACACACCTGGTTTGCTCAGTCTTGGCTTTGGAGCTGGGTTTTGTCCCAGCGCCGATTCCCGCGGGCAGGGCAGAGACGACGCTCTTGCTTCTCCCTCAGGCATCTCTCTGCCTTTTCAGCTTGAGACAGGTTCAGAAAGGATATTTCAAGATCAAACCACACCTCCCATGCTCTGAGGGAACCCAGGGCAAGCTGAGTTCAGGGTCCTGTTCCTGACTCTTTCCTGAAAACTTTTTACTGCTCTGCAAGTGAAACGTGCTCTTTCCCCCGATGCTCACACCAGCAAAGATAAGTGTTCTCGCTTTCATTCCTTTTATTCAGAGGCACAAAAGGACAGGAAAAGACCACCTGAAAAAAGGCACAACTCTTGCTTTTATTGTTGCTTCATTGCCCACATCCCTCTGTGCCCCAGGGCCACCTGGACCAATATCTTCAATGGTAGAAACACAACTTCATCACCCCACCATGCCCATTTGAACCATTTATTCAGAGGGGCTGAATTCTTCCCAAATCCCAGTGCTAGGAAAGAGGGATGCTCAGGAACCAGGTACTTAATGGCAGCATCTCACTTTCCACCTTTCCACAGGTTTTGGGGATTAGTGACTCCTCTTCCTGACTCTCTCCCAGCCCTACACATCACCCTGAGTGATCCCCCTCCATGGATGTTACTCAAAGGAATCTAACACACATGAGAAGCAGAAAATAGGATTCAGGCACAGATTATTTCCACAAGTGCATTAGAAATTCCAATGCTCTAATTCCAAATTAGATTTTACATCTAAAAACAGGTTTCTAAATTCTTGGCTCGGGCACTGTGCCACAGTCTGTGCCTTGAGCCAGCACATACTACAAACCCAGACTGAAAACTGGCCCCAAAATAAATCACCCAGCTCCAAACCCTCATGCTGCCAAAGGCTGGGATTTGGCTCTGACCTTCACCATTCTCCAGCCTCACACAGCCCAGTTGTGCAAAAACTTTTGTGATTTTCTTTTTTTCCCCAGCCAGGAAAATCCCATTTCCAATGCTGAGAGCCAGAGAGAAAACCCTCTATGAGTAGCACAGACTTAATTCATCTCCTCAGTGGCAGCAGGTCCTTGAGGGCAACCCAAGGGCTTGCAGGTCAGGAGAGACTCAGTGGAGTATGGCCAGTTTGAGATGACTTAGATGCATTCCCATTCCCTGTTTAAAGTTTCTGTGTCTCCACAGTGTCCTCTCCAGGAAGAGCTGGCCTGACAGCACACAAGTGTTCAAAAACATGAAGGAACAAATGGTGAGGCTGTTCCTCACTCCAGGATGATGCAGGGTTTTAGCAGCCTGCCTGCATCCCAGCCAGACTTGGATTTTTACCCCGAGGCTGCTGACAGCTCTGTGCACCCTGAGCTCACTAGATGGTTGTAATGACCAGCACACCAGGAAGTGATTCATTCCACAGACACCAGAGGTTTAAAGACCACCCAAAAATCCTCCAGCAGCTTTGGTTTGTGCCTTCAATTACAAGTGCCCCAGGATTAGCCATAAGAACAGACTCTGAGAGCTGCTCCCAGCTCTGAAAAGCCTGGCTCATCCCACACTGAGCCACTGTACAAGCCTTGAACCAGTTCAGAGATAAACTGATTTTAAACACAAGCACAGTGTAGAAACTCATTATTCTGCAGCCAGATGCCTTTGGAGCTGGTTTGCAGCTGGGCAGAGGTGCCCATCAGGACTTTGGGCATGTGCAGCTAAACAAGCTCTCCCTGCTCTGACAGCAGGAGCAGATCCATCCCTTCCAACTTCTGCTCCCAAAAACCTGGCTAGCTGCTCCAAGGCAGGAATCTGGTTCCTCCACCAGTAGCAGAGGTTGATGCCTCTAAAAAAGCCCAGTTTAGGGAAGATGTGAAGGTCCTCTCTCCCTGCTGTCCACCAGACACGAGGGCTGGAGCTCAGCCTCCACACCCCAATGATGAACAGAGAATCCCAGAAAGGTTTGGGCTGGAAAGGATCTTAAAGCTCATCGTATTCCACACTCCTGCCATGGGCAGGGACACCTTCCACTATCCCAGATTACTCCAAGTCCCATCCAACCTGGCCTTGGACATTTCCAGGGATCCAGGGGCAGTCACAACTGCTCTGGGCACCCTGTGCCAGGGCTTCCCTGTGGCTGTAAGGCTTATGGAATGGCAAAAATGTACAGAAGCACAAGCTTCATCCAGAAAGCACAGAAAGCAATGTATTGCAGAATAGACACATTTTTATAGACACATTTTTATAGGCTAGCTCACAGAACCAAGGATAAAATTAAGCTCATTGGTCTAAGGAAGGCAACACCTCTTGTAAACATGCTTTTACCAAAACATCACATTCCTCACGTTCTCCTCCTGTCCACAATACCAGGTGCTAAATTTTGTTATTAATTCTTTCCTTCCTATTTTCATTTGAGTAGCTTGGGAAAACTCAAACTGCTTTTTCTCTAACTCTCATCAGCATCCACACTTCCCCACCCCACAGGGAAGAATTTCTTCCCAGTATCCTATCTAGACCTATTCTACTTTGGTTTAAGCCCATTCAATGCTCCACCTAACAAGACTCAGCAGAAAAGCAAAGACCCGAGAAGCCCTTGTCCCTCCTGCCACCTCTAAACGAGCTTTATTCCCAAGCTGATTTTCCTGTCTGGAAAGCACATGTCCGCCCTGCCAGCATCCCAAGGCTGGCCATTATCCAGGCTCTCCTCCTGGCTCTACCAGCCCCTCACTGAGCTGGAGTTGTCCCTACATGATCCCTCTCAAGTCACAAATTACAGCAGCAGAAGAGGAGCTGGGTGAGCCCCGCACAAACCCGGCACCGCCGGCGGGGCTGGAACCGCGGCTTGGTGCGAGCGTGGAAATTCATTCATATGAATTTGGAATATAATACCTGACACAAGATGTATCACTGCTGCCATGCTGCAATCCCAGATAAGGACACAGCAGTAACAGATGGAGGAACAAGGCACTTATCTTGTTAGCTGATGGATTTATCTCTCCTTCCCCCACCCTTCCCTACATATTCCATAGTGTGCAGAGAGCCGCGTTCCTCGGCAGAGCAGCATATGGAGCACGAATTGATTTCTTCCTAACACCCCCTCCACACTTTAATTCAATAAGAGCTGGAGTGCCGGATAAACAGCTTGTTGTGCTAGGAAAATTTCAAAACAGTCAAGAAAATGTCAAACTGTCTTTTTTATGAGTGTCTTTCTTTTTTTTCTCTCTTTTTTTTCTCTTTTTTTTTTTTTTTTTTTTTTTTTTTTTTTTCTCTTTTCATTCCCTTTTCTCCTCAGATGTTTAGCGAGGAGCTCTGTGTCTGGAGTGAGCAGACACCTGTACAGCTCCTGTCAGGCCAGTCCATGGCAAAAGGTGGCTTTGGTCCCATCCTTGGATAGGAGTTGGGAACACAGTGACTCTGGGTAGAAGATTAGGCAGATGGTTTCATCTGGCAGCTCCCTTAATCTCATTATTGGAGCTGGTGGAAGTTTTTAATGTGATCTCTCTTTCCTTCTCTATCCTCACCCCATTCAAAATGCCTTTTCTCAAAAAAAACCACAGACATGTTTTCCTAGTGGTTTCTTTGTTAGAAACAGATAAAAAGTTCTGAAAAAAACTATTCCATTTTTATTTTTGGTGTCTTCTCCTTTTCTATTATTTAGCGCTGAAAAGAAGGAATTAATAGAGAAGAGGAAAAAGCACAATTGGAAGTTTTCTGGCCCTTGCTCAAAACTATGAAGCCCTTTGGAAATAGCAGGGACTTGTTTCTGAAGACCATAAGGCACCTCATGTGCTCTTGCCCTGCAGCCTCCTTTGCCAGTAAACCCAAGCAAAGTTTGCAGCCATGGAGGTTTATTTAGGAATGTGGAAATCCTGCCCTGAGGGACACCAGCATGTCCCACACTCAGTGGTCCCTTCTGGCCTCCAGGCCTCTCCCAAACGACTTGCTCCTGCTATTCCTCACACAGCTCCCTGCTTCCAAACAGCCAAGAAACTGAACTCCCTCCCAAACACCCCAATCCATCACTCCCCTCCTTCCCAGCTCTCTCCACATCTCCCTAGCTTGTTCTCCTGAGGGATTCTCATGAGATAAAACCCTTCAGAACTTCTCCCCATCCATGCATCCATTCAATGGCTCATTTTGCTTGAATTTCCCTGCAGAGCAGAGACCACTACAATCCCAAAGCTCAGCCTGGCATTACACCTGGCCTGAGCCATCCCTGGCTCTCAGCCCCCATTGCTGGTGAAAAACATCTCCAGGTTGGTTTGGAGGAGGAGTTGGAGCAATGAAAACCACTCCAAGAGTCTGCTCTCATATTTTGAATAAATTGATATGAACACAGGGAAAGAAAAGGGGAATGTGCTCCCAAGCACGACCAAATGGAAACCAAGTGGATTCCCAACAGGAAGATGACCTCACTTAAGTGAAGGAATAAAAGTGTGTTCCCTAAAAAATATAGGAGCTGCTCTGTTTTCTTCCAAACTCCTCCTGCAGAATCTCAGTAGGGATTCAGGAGTGACTGTCACTCAGACATGCAGGGGACACCCTGTGCACCCATGGATGGCCTCAGCACCCTGGTCAGAGCACAACCACCACCTTATCCACATCAGGGAACTGGCATCCACAAACCCCAGCCCAGCACAGTGTCATCCACTGGGGAGCAGAAATACAGACAGAAATCCCACGGGACAGGCAGTGGGGCTGGGGTTGCACATCCCTGCAAGGTGAGCAAGTTACTCTCCAGCAGCACTCAGAGCAGCAGCAGCAAACTGGGCACACTCTGTGCACCAGCTGGGATGGTTTGGGGTGAAAATGCACCCAGGAGGTGTCCAGGGCAGCAGGGCTGTGTCCTGCAGTTTTCCACCTCTCGCCATCGCCTGCTGTTGTGCTGGAAGGTGAGAGCTGCCTCCCCACCCCCTCTGCAGCAGAGCAGTGCAGAAGGCTGCAGGATCCTGCAGGGAGCCGCGTGTTTAGCATGCAGGAGAGAGTGCAGAGCAAAGCCCTGTCTCGTGCCACGGAGCAGCCGGCCAGGAGCAGCAAATTGCTGCTGGAAGGAGCCGGGTGCTCGGGGAATCTGCAGCCCCCTCCCCATTTAGCTCCTGGTTGCAAAGAAGGGATGGGGTTTGGTGGCTGGTCTACCTCAGCCTCAGCTTCCCCCTGTGGCAGAATCCCACCATCTGTCTTGCTACGGCCCCAAACTGTTGGGGAGAAGCAGCAAAGAACTCATTCCTGTGCTCCAGAACCATCTCCTGCTTGCTGCATCCCTTCCTCCCTGACAGCTTGCACTGGGTACCCACAACCCCAATGACAGTGGCAGCATCCAGGAACCCCAGGGTTATCCATTCCAGCACCCAGGCACCCAAGGGTTATCCATAATAGCACCCAGACACCCCAGGGTTATCCATAATAGTCCCCAGGCACCCCAGGTTTATGGATAACAGCACCCAGGCACCCCAGGGTTATCCATAATAGCACCCAGGTGATGCCTCCAAACACCCTCAGGTGATCCATCCCAGCACCCTGGTACCCACAGGTTATCCATAATAGCACCCACAGGTGATGTCTCCCAGCCAGCACCCACCCCATGCCACAGCCCCACACTGAGCTCTCCTCCCCTGCAGGCTGGGGCTCAGCCTCTCCAAGCCTTACCTGCCACCAGCGTCCCCTCCTCGTCCCTTCCTCACCAGGGAGGGGAGCAAAGCAGGTGACAGCACACCAGCACCAAGGGCAGCCAGTCACTGTTTGATGCCGTGTCTCTGGTCAGCTCTGACCCCCTGCACCCCCCTCCCCCCCCCCGAAAAGGACATGGAGAGCCCCTTCTCCCCCCACCCAGGACATTTCTAACCTGCCCATTTCAAAAGAAGCTCTGGCCAAGCACCCAATTACAGCTCAGTGACTGAGGATGAAAAGCTGCTCTTGGAGCATCCTGTTTTCTCTTTATTTTCCCCCCTTTTCAAGGTTCCTTTTCCCTCCCTTCTCATGAGGTTAAAGAGCTAAAGACCAACTCAGAGCCAGATAATAGAGTGACAGTGCCTCATAAAAAAGCAGCTGAAGCTTTGGAGAAAGCTGGCATACGGCGCATTAGGGATTTCTGTCGCGGCAGCTGGGAGTAACAGTGACCCTCTGAACTCAATTTGCTCCACGGCTTGAAAACCAAGGAAAGCCTTTGGACTGTCAAACTCCTCCTTTGGCTTCCAAGGGTGGTTGTGGACTTTGAGTGAGCTTTGGGGGGCCCAGTGTGCCCCTCACCCTGCAGCTACTGCCCTTGCTTCGTGTCTGGGGCTGGAGGTGGCATCCCAAACCCTGCAAAAGGGAGGATAACACACGGGATGGGAGCGACCCCGAGCTGTGGAGATGTGGATTTGTGCATTACAAGGACTCACAGGCAGCCTGCCCCAGCCCAGCAAGAGCAGAGGGACAAGGGCAGGTCATGTGAAAGGTCAGTGCTGCACAGGAAGAGCTCAGTGCTGCTGCACAAACCCATCACTTTCCCCTCTGCCTTCCTCTATCACTTTCCCCTCTGCCTTCCTCTCATCACTTTCCCCTCTGCCTTCCTCTATCACTTTCCCCTCTGCCTTTCTCTTCTCCCCCTTTTCTTTTTTTTTTTAATGAGTAGAAAATTCTTCCCAGTACGCATTAGCGCCCAACGTAATGGTGCAAAGCATTTTTCATTTATCATCATAATGCCAGTCAAACGAACCCCCTAATAACATAAATGCAAGAGGAAAGCTATTAGAGTTTATTTGTGCAGTGGCTTTGAACTCGTCCCTGCTGCTCCACCAGTGTGACTGGAGGGGCTGGATGGAGCTTGGATCTTTAGGACCTTTCACCCTCAGCGAGCCAGAGCCTTTCCTAACAGAGCACTGCAACCCTGCACATGTTGCTGAATTATCAAAATACCTAAATGCCTGAAATAATCCATTACAAACAGTCACTGAAAGTCCTCCCAGTCAGGTTGGACAGGGTTTGGAGAAAGCTGGGATAATGGAAGTCTCTGCCCATGGCAGGGGGTGAAATGAGAGGGGCTCTGAGGTCCCTTCCAGCCCAAACCAGTCTGGGATTCTCTGATCTTTCGTGACTTTCCATATCTATGATGTGGTCCAAGACAAGAGAACACACCTGGCTGTTGATCATCTGCAGCTACAGATCTCCAGATCCTTTGCCTGTTATTCCTCCCATGCAGACCTGAAAACAGGCTTTTTTTTTTTTTTTTTTTTTATTGCCTGGAGTCCCTATCCCAGCTCTGCACCTCTGCCAAGAACCATCAGAGCATCTCTGCTCTGCCCAGAGCTCCTCCTCTGCCACCCCAGATTGTTCAGCTTTGGGAGACCAGTGCCCTTAAACAGGTCTGATGTTGGTGAGGCTCATGCAAGAAAAATAAAAATACTTGAAAAATTTAAGTCATTCCTCTATACAGCTCTTCGCTCCCCTTTGCTGCAGCCATTCCCATCCTAGGGTTTCCCCACAAGGACAAGAGAAAACAGCCTTAGGTTGCTCCAGAGGAGATTTAGGCTTGATATTAAGAAAAATTTCCTTATGGCAAGGGATGTCAAGCTCTGGAACAGGTTCCCAGGGAAGTGGTGGAGTCACCATCCTTGGAGGAGGGATTTAAGACATGAATGGATGTGGCATTTGAGGACACAAGTTTGGCTGTGGGCTTGGCAGTGCTGGGGGAGTGATTGGACTCCTTGGGTGATCTTAAAGGTCTTTTCCACCCTAAATTATTCCATGATTCAGTGATTTTTCATTGCTGCCTCATCCTTCCAGGTCTCTCCCCTCAACATCACCCATCCCCAAGATCTCCCAGCATCACTTGTCCCAACAGCTCTCATCCTACAGCAGCCCATCCTGGAGAGCCATGACAAAGCATTTAATTTTATACACAATAATTTCCTCATTAAGCCAAAATTAAATGCGTATTTCAAAACCTACGAGCGAGAGCAAACTGTTCAGTCTTATGCTTTATTAAACAAAAAAATCTTTGTGCAGAAAGAGGTTTGGTGCCAAATTACAGCCCTGCTGATGGGGCTGAGCTATTCCCAACCGTGTCAGGAATTGTGGTGCCAGCAGAGAGGCCCCACACTGCAGAGGGAAACAGGGGCACCAGCCTGAAAATTAGTTTATTCATTAACTTCATTTCACTCAATTTCAACAAATTCTCATGTTTAGCAGCCAGGAAACTTCCAGGGAAGGGATGTTGCAAACCAACAGGAGCCCCTGTGCAAAGTAACCTTCCCTCCTTCACCAGGCTGCCCATTGGAGCAGGGAAAATTCACTGTACAGATGATACTAGGAAGAAGCGTTTTGTGGTGAGGGTGGTGAAACACTGGCACAGGTTTCCCAGAGAGGTGGTAAATGCTTCCTCCTTGCAAAGAGACAAGGATAGGTTGGCTGGGGCTTGGAGCTGCTCATCCTCAGTGTTCCACCAGTGTGACTCTCTGGATGGAGCTTGGATCTTTAGGGCCTTTCATCCAAAGTTATTCATTAGCAAGGCAAAGCCCTTCCTTACAGACCACTACAACCCTGCAAATGTCACTGTGTTGCATGAATTACCAGAATAAACACAAAAATACCTGAAATAAGCCATTGCAAAAGCCATGGGATGTGTGGGAGTGTCCAAGGCCAGGCTGGACAGCACTTAGAGTAACCTGGGATAGTGGGAGGTGCCCTTGCCCATGGCAGGGGGTGGAACAAAAGAAGCTCTGAGGTTCCTTCCAACCCAAGCCAATTTATGATGGGATACCAAGAAATCCAGGCATGGATCTAGGGGTGGACAGCAGATCCACCCTGTGGTGCAGATGGAGACAAGGTGGCATCAGTGAAGCACATCTGGAGGAGCATTCCCATGCCAAATCCAGCAGATAACACCAAGGATCAGGCTAGAGCAGCCCATCCCCTGCCCACAGCCAGCAGCCATCTCCCCCTCTGCTCCCACAGCCCTACAAAGCAATAAAAATAACCACTGATAAAATCTAGATGTGCTTCCAAAGCTCCACCTCTGCCTCCCAGTTGGCAGTTGATGGGCTCTGGATCACAGACTCTGCAAAGGGCTTCCCTGGGTGCAGAGCTGCAGCAGCAGCCAAAAGGGGTGGGAGGCAAAACTGGGGTGGAAAAAGGAGATGACATGAATTGAGAGAAAGGATCAGGGCAGCGTGGGGCTCGCAGGATGGGAAGACAATAAAACCCAGTGAGGCAGACAGAGATTAATGAGTGCTTCCCAGATATGATAATTTCTGGACATCCATCAAATTTAATGTCCTCCTGGGCTGGTGAGGGGCACTGCAACTCTCTGACAGAGGGGAGGAGTCCTGGGGCTTGGTGGGACCAGCTCACCCTCCAGCACCTCTGCCTGAGCTCCTGGAGGATGCATTTCCTCTCCAACCCGAGTGTTTGTGCAGCAGCACATCCAGCTGTCAGCTGGGCACTGGTGACACATCCCTGGGGACACAACAGCCTGCTTGGGAAGGTGTCTGTCAGTGAGCCCATGTGCTCCCTGCCAAGGTGTGGGGACATTGCTGTGGCACCCACAGCCCTGCTGCCACCAGCTCCACTTCCTCCAGCTCCATGGAAATGCCAAATGCATCCTCTGTGAGTGGCTGTCCAGCCTTCCACACTCCAGAGAGCAGCTGGGAGGACGATCAGCCCCCAAACCCCTGTGTTCAACACCAATCCAACACATGAGCCAGCTGGGGTTTAACTTCACCTTCCTGGGTGCCAGCACAAGCAATGCAACACACATTTGTGATTTCTCAGGCACAGCTGGAAGGGAAAATCCCTTATTCTCACTAAACTCCAAAGGAATAGGATGGTTTGCCTGGGTTATTTCAGACTAGGACCATTGTTGCAGACTATTCAGTGGGAGTCCCTTGATGCCATCCAGGCACTCTGCAACATCTCCACGTTTGCACCCAAGCCCTGCAGGAACCAGGAACCATGCCTGAGCTGCCACAGCCCAGCCTTGCTGCTTCAGGAAAGCTACCACAAATCCCATAGGAAAGGAGATTCCCACATGCTATCTCCACAGAAACCACTCAGTCACTGTATCCCACACTGGTTTGGTTGGGGAGGGACCTTACACTCACCTCATTCCATCCCTGCCATGGGCAGGGACACCTTCCACTGTTCCAGGCTGCTCCAAGCCCCCTCCAGCCTGGACTTGGACACTTCCAGGGAAGGGGCAGCCACAGCTGCTTTGGGCAACTCAGGGCCTCCCCACCCTCACAGGGAAGAATTTCTTCTCAATATCCAATCTAAACCTCCTGTGCTTCACTGAAGCAGGTGGATTTGCTCCAGCAACCACCAACACTCCCAGCTGAGACCCCTTGGCTGGCGACTGCAGCTCCTGCTCTCTGCTCCCAGACAAAGCCACAGCTCTGGACCAGAGAGCTCCCCCTGCACTGCAGTCCCTGTCAGCTCCCCACTGAGATTTGTGTGCTGTGCAGAATCCCTTATTGACATTTAAAGGTCTTGGACAACCAGCCCTACACATCTTTGTTAGGGAGGGCAGGAATCACTTCACCCAAACCTGCTGCCCTGAAGTCCAGAGTCAGGTGTAAGATATTTTTGCCTGTTTCAGTGACAAACAGCCTGTCCAGGTCCTGTCACTGCCTGTGGGGTCTGTCATGGCCACCAAACCCTCGTGTTCCTGGGACATTGATGCAGGAGGCTTGGAAAAGGAAGCCAGTCCTTCCTACATGGACCTGGTCACATATGTGCCATGGGGCTTGGACAGGTGATCAGGATGGCAGGAAAACACCTCATCTGGAGCAGGACACAACCAAAAGACACTCCCTGATCAGCCCAAAATATGCAAACAAGGGATATGGAGAGCATGGAGAGGTTGAAAGGGAATGGGGTTCCATCCCTGAGAAGCCCTTCTTCAACCAAGAACCAAAGGCAGAAGGACAGACAGAGCAGCACAGTCCATCCCTGTCCAAGGGAAGCAATTGGGAAGGCACAGGGAAAAACCTGAGTTTTCCTGCCTAGGAAACAGGGACTACAGCCTTTAAGGAGGAAAGTAATTTTGGGTGACAGTGGTGATGAAACGATCGAGTTCTCAACCCGATGAAAAGCTGTGGAATATGGATAATGGACTTCAAAAGCCAGATTTCAAAAAATTCAGGGAGCTGGTAGATGGGTTCTCCTGGGAAAATAATCACAAAGAAGGGGAGAGCTGGCAGTTACTGAAAGAGACTTTATTACACACACAATAGCAGGCTACCCCCGTGCAAAGGGAAGGTAGGAAACATAGGAAGAGGCTGCTGTGGTTGAATTCTGAGCCATTCAATGACCTGGGAATAAAAAAGGAATCATGAAGAAAGTATGGAAACAAGGGCTAATAATTAGGGATGGGTATAACAGAGCCACAAAGGCATAGAGGGATAAAGTTAGCAGCACTTACATGCAAACAAGTTTTAATTAGCAAGAGATATGAGAGGAGGCTGAAAAGGCTCTTGGATTTGTTCAAAGGAAAAGGAAAAGGAATGTTGGTTCTGTCACCAAGCAGTCAAGGAAAGTATGTGGCAGATATCCTCAGAGCCATGTTTGGTTGTATCCATACAAAGGCAGGTGTTAGAGTCAGAAGACAGCTCCAAAATTCATTTTAACAGGGAAATGGCTTTCAGACTGAAGCAGAGGAGAAGAAGGGTAAAAAAAAAAAAAAAAAAAAAAAAAAAAAAAAAAAATTAAGCTGGCAGACATTGAGGAAAGTCCCAGGAGAGTGATGAAAAATCGGGCAGAAATGTCGCTGAGCCATCAGCACTGCTCTTTGGGAGCTCGTGGAGGCCAGCAGCAAGGGCAAGAAATCTTCATATCCTTAAGTAAAAAAAACCCAGGAGCTGTAGGCAATCAGCTCAGCTTCAATCACTGGGAAGATACTAAAACAAACGATGAAACTATCATAGCTTGTAAGGCCCGGGAATTTAATAAAGTGAGAAAAAAACCCCCATCCACCACCAACACGAGTTTGTCAAGAACAGATCATGTCAAACCAACCTAATTTCCGCCTTGACAGGATAACTAGACTTGGTGGATAAGAGGAAAGCTGTAGACATGATATACCTTGACTTTAATAAGGCTCCTGCTGCCAGTCCCACGCGGCACCTCGGAGGGAAGTTGAGGAAGCAGGGAGAGGATGTGATCACTGAGGCTGGGGCAGAGGGGAGGAGGGATAACAGCCTGTTGACAAAGTGCTCTCAAAGAGTGCTTATCTATTATTTACAACCATGCCAGGAGGGCAGCCTACAGCTGGATCCCTCCGGGCTCTGCCCAGCCCTGCTCTCTCCAACATTTACATTTAACTGCTTGCATTGCAGAGCTGGGAATGCTCTGATTCAAAGCTGGAGATGATGCCCAGCCAGCAGGAGAGAGGCTGGAAGGGTTTTGAGGGTAGGACCAGAATCTCAAATCTCCTCTGGAAATCAGCAGTAGGACACCCAAGATGTTCAACTGTGGTGTGATAAACTCAGAGGGAAAACATTGAACATGTGGATAAAAAGGACAGGAAAAACCTAAAGAATGTAAGAGCTGCCCACAAATTATGGAGGATTCAACCAGGCTGCAGAAGATGGCAAACTTTAACACCAGTGCTGTAAAAAGGACAAAGGAGAATTGTTTTGCTCCACTTGGTTTAATGCAAGGGCTCAGCTGCAGGACTTCATCCTGACCTGCACACCAGGCTCTCAGAAAGGCAAAGGTCAAGTCACTGCCACTTAACACGGCAGCACCTCCCCACTGACCCGTGCTGACACTTTGTCTTCTTTCCCTGCACATCTGGCTGCCCTGAGCCTGCAGCTGGAGGTTCCCTTTCTTCTCAGATCAATCTAAAGTGCGTTTGCCACAGTGCAAGACACACATCTCTAATCGATGTGGAGCAATTGATTGCACGTCCCAGCCGGGACGAGCGGGGTGAATCCATGGAATAGCAATGAAATGAGTAAGAGATGCAGACTGCTCCAGGGAAAGATGAAAGATGCCAGGGTTTGCTTCGTCACTAAAGGAGAAGATTGAGTAAGAATTGACAACTCTCTTCCCTTGCATAAATATCACACAAAGCAGGAGAATAATTATTTGTGGATCCCTTCAAAGAGACGAAGAAGAAAACACTAATTTGTAGCAGGGATTTTGTCTGGGAGCTCAGAATAACTCTGAGGCTTGTGAAGCCTTTGCAGAAGGGCTCTGTCACCAGAGGGCAGCTCAGCTGCCCATGAAGCAGGTCCCACATGTGCCCAACTCCAGTGGAGGGTGAAATCAGCTGGGATCCACCCAACCCGAATCCCACAAAGGTCATTCATCACCAGACTGACATAGGAACCTCTCAGGGTCCACAGAACTGTTGCAGCAGCATAAAATCTGGAGCACAGACAGTGGCAAGTGCAAATCCTCTCTGTGACATCCAGATCTGTCTGCGAGCTCCTCCTCACCAATGGGAGCGAGGGCTCCACCATCTCAGACAGTGTGACCCCACAAATCACACCAAGACACACTCAGCACTTTTATTCTTTATTGTTACAGTTCAGACAGCTCCATTATTTATCCAGATTACTTATTCATGTTCCATTTCCAGGGACAACCTGCTTCAGTGGATAGAGAGATCATTTCCTCTCCCCTCCGCTCTCCCCCAGCTCTTGTCCCACTTTATGTGGTATTTGGGCAGGGCACTGTTTGTGTAAGAGCATTGACTTTAACTAGAGAAATCACCCCATCCATCCCAGGCCGTCTCCTGCACCACTCAAGGGTTCTGACAAGGGGAGGATTGAAAAAGCACAGCCCAAAATGACAGCTCAGCTCAGACAGTGACTGACAGAAGCACTGAAGGTTTCCCAAGGCAACTCAATCAGAACAGGTTTCTGGCCATCGTTAGAAGCTAAACCAATCCAGACAAATATCACTCCTACCTGCAGGGACAGCAAGGGCTCATCATTAAAAGGTGGCAGCTGGCCTGGATTAAACAGAGCTATCCAATGTATTTCCATATATCACCCTCATTTCAAGGCTGCACCTCAGAGGGCACATGGACCTTTATACTTTTGCAGAGATTTGAAGGCTGAAAGGTTATCGTGGTGTGCTGTCTCCAAGCTCAGATCACACCCTTTGCTCTCAGGTCAGACTCCAAGCACAACTTTACCTCCCACACCAGTCCCCTTCACACAGGCTGGGTGGGATTGGTGCTCCAGAACCCATCCAGACCTGGGGACCACATCCTCCTTCTCTTGGGGGGGCTCAATTTCCTTGTCCAATGCACTGACATTAAAATTTCACCCCTATGAGAAAGCATTTAGAGGAGAAAAAGTATTTCTAAGGGCAAAACATATTACTGCCAGAACTTGTGACTGCTCCTCTGCCAGTGCCCAGGTGGATCCTGCACCTCCAGGAACCATCAGCTCAAACCCACATCTGCAACATCTGTCCTTTCCACAACACCTCCCTGTGGCAGGCACAATTCCCCCAGGAAAAACACTGGCTCCAGACAGCAGGGTCTGCACCCACCAAACGGGGCTGAGCACCTGGAAATGGAGAGGAGAGGAGAGGAGAGGAGAGGAGAGGAGAGGAGGAGAGGAGAGGAGAGGAAGGAGGAGGGAAGGGAGGAGAGGAGAGGAGAGGAGAGAGGAGAGGAGAGAGGAGAGGAGAGGAGAGGAGAGGAGAGGAGAGAGGGAGGGAGAGGAGAGGAGGGAGGAGAGGAGGAGGAGAGGAGAGGAGAGAGAGGAGAGGAGAGGAGGGAGAGGAGAGGGAGAGGAGAGAGAGGGAGGGAGGAGAGGAGAGGAGAGGAGGGAGAGGAGAGGAGAGGAGAGGGAGGAGAGGAGAGGAGAGGAGATGAGAGGAGAGGAGAGGAGAGGAGAGAGAGGGAGGAGAGGAGAGGAGGGAGAGGAGAGGAGAGGAGAGGAGAGGAGAGGAGAGGAGGGGAGAGGAGAGGAGAGAGAGGAGAGGAGAGGAGAGGAGAGGAGAGGAGAGGAGAGGAGAGGAGAGGAGAGGAGAGGAGAGGGCTGTTGGTGCCAAAAACCAACAGCACTGAACAGAGTCAGAAAGGAGCCATGGAACAGCAGAATGGTTTGAGATGGAAGGGAATTTAAAACTCATCTCATCCCACCCCCTGCTTTTGGCAGGGACACCTTCCACTCTCCCAAACTGCTCCAAACCCCAATGTCCAACTGGCTTTGGACACTGCCAGGGATCCAGGGGCAGCCACAGCTGCTCTGGGCACCCTGTGCCAGGGCTCCCCACCCTCACAGGGAACAAGTCCTTCCCAATATCCATGTATCAGAGATACAGATCAGACATGTCCTCACATGGCCATCACTGACCTCCCACCACCACCACCACTTCCAGCTCCTCGCCCACCAGCACTGAACACTTCCAGGTCACTTGTAGAGAGCTACAACAAGTGCAAAGTCCTAAGAAATCACATTCTGAGTGCATGAATAGCCCCAGCTCCAACTTCCAGCCTCTTCTCTGAGCTGTCCTTTGAGGTGCAGAGTGGCAGCTGAGAGATGCTCTAATCAGTGCATCTAATTTCAAACGGTGTGAGGACCATGATGTGCCTTGGGATAAACGGGGAAGGCTGCCATTGAAGTAAAAGAGAGCTAGGCACTTTAGAAGCTGGAGTTTGGCCTCAAAAATAAAAGAAGCCACTAAACCTCAACTGTTAAAGTGCATTTAAAAACATAATAAGGCAGATTAGCAATCAAACCGAGCAGCTCGCCGGGAGACTGATAAGTGGGGAGGGTTCTAGAGGCACATATCTCCAGTAAAAAAAGGCCAAAAAAGCCTTGTTTAGAGTAAAAATGACTTTTGATCCAAAAAAAACAGCATGGAAATGCAGTTTTTCTCATGCATTTTCCATGAGAGAACAAGCCCAATCAGCCTTGTTTTAAGCAGAGATGCTGAAGCTCCCACCTGGAGTGTTCTGCACTGGGAGGGACAGGAAATTGCCTGGTGACTCAGTAGCACGATGTACATGACAACCTTGTGCCTCTCATGGATGTTCAAAGCACTTTTGACTCATTCAGGGAATCACTTGACCCAACCCCATCCCACCCTCCTGAACCAGGCAGTGAAGGAGCTGTCAAAGTCCTGCTCCTTCACTAATCCTCCTGGAATTGGGTCTTGGAGTTTATTTGCTCAGCCATGAAGGAGGCACTTTTATCCTAAAACATGGAGCAGCCACTGGGAATGGGCTGGGGGAAGGTGTGTAGATGGATGGAGAGATCAGCCTTTTCCTTCAAAGATTTTCTCAGCAATTCTTGACACAAAAACTTCAGAGACAGTGACATGTTGAGCTGCAGAGGCTGAAGCACTTGTTGCTACAACTCCAAACCTCTCATTGCCTTTAGACCAAGGGATCAATCCAGGGTTTGACACACACTGAGTTTCCATGTGCCTGGAGGCCAGCAAGGGACGACCCAGGGCCACCTCCTCTGAGACCTCCTTCTGTCTCAGTCTCCTGAGATCTTGACTTTGCAGAAATCCTCCTGCCCAGGTCTTATTGGGAAGAGTTTATTCCCATCCAGATTCAATGGCTGGGTTTTGTCTGGAATGGTTGGGAAACAGGAGGCATCTCTTCTTGCACAGTAACCATCTTACAAAGAAGGGGCAGGTGGCTCATGCTCCACCCAAATTCCACATGTATTACTCTAAAACGTGGTTCAGGTTTAGTAAATCTTTTAAGTCTCAGTACAACTCAAAGAACATCTCCCTCATGCCACCAAACCCCTTATAGTGTCAATAACAGCATGTGATCAGCATCAGAAGGTGCTCACAGTGCCAGGGCTGCAGCTCAGTGTCCTGGGAAATAGGGTGGGACACCCTTCTCCATGGGACCTGGGGTCCCACCCATGCAGGGGAAAGGAGTAGATCCCACCCTGTAGATACCTTCCAGCTCAGGATATTCTCTGATCCCATGATAATCACAGTCAGGATCTCTGACAAATCTTCCCAGCATGGTCTGAGTGGCTTTTTCAAGCTGATCCCCCCACCCAGCACATCCCATATCACAGGGTGCTCAGCTCCCTCAAAACACTGGGTGCTCAGCCTTATCAGTTCAGCTGGGGTCAGGGAAACTGAAAACACAAGTGTATAATCCTTTCACGAGTTAATTAAAGCACCCATCCACCCTTCCCTCAAACCATTAGCCATGGCTGTTTACAATTAATTATTTGGAACCAAATCAAACAAACAAAGAGAAGACACAGGAAGAAGAGAGAAAGCCAAGCAGAGCCAGGGCACTCCTGCAGCAGGGCATTATCAGGGTTCATCCTGCTTCCCAGAGTGAGGCACAACCCCTTTTAGCCAGCACAAGGGTTGCTGGAGGTGGGGACCCTGCTTCAAGCTGGGTGTTAACTCAAGCTGCCTCTGTGACCTTGGGAAAACCTCCCTGTCTCCTCTTGCTTCACTTCCAGCCCCTCATGCCATGACCCACCACTGTGCTGCTCCCTGCACGCCCTCCTTTGCCCTTGAAGTGTGAATAAACCACAAATAAATGATTTACACAGCACAAGAGCTCTTTGGTGAGGCACGTGGGTGGGCAGGAGCCAGCACTTCCAGCCCTGACCCAGCCCCAGCCCTAGGACTTGCAAAACACCTGCAAGAGCTCAGGTGAGCTGAGGACAGACCTTTCCACCTGCACAGAAAGCCTGGGAAGGGCTCCTGAATATTGCAAGGAGGGCAAGCAGCTCTCCTGCTCCAGTGGAGGCTGGCTCCCCAGCTGAAACTCTCTGCCCTAGTTTATCTCCTCTTTTCCATGATCTCTCTCCTCGCTGAAAGCTTCATTTCAGTGCAGGTATGCGAGGGGAGAAGGGGAGGTGGGGATCAGGGAACCATCCTTCCTTTTCTCTTACTTCCCTTGCATTTCCTTCCCTCTCATTTGCTGCCACAGCTACACTCCATCTCTCATCCCCAGCCCCCATCTCCTCCATGCCCTCTCTGCTCCCCATCAAGACAGGGTTTAATGTCTTTCCATCTCTTCCTGGGTAAATTGCAGCGAGTCTGCCGGCTGCTCGGGTGGAACACACTGTTTTATATGCGCCATAAAGGGAGAGAACTCTGTAAACAATATTATTTTTAATAAAATCCAAGTCTTTGGCAGGCCAGCTGCTTTTGTGTCTGTCTTAATTTAATCAGACGATCAGCTCTCTCAAGCAGCAAGAGGGAATGAAAAGCATTAGCAAGGAATCAGGGAACTGGTGAGGAAGAGACATGATTTCCATCAAGAGCTTTCCAGCCCAGTGTGTTGCTATAAGAGCTGGACCAAGTTTTTGGGAAACAGATTCTCAAAACAACTTTGTCAAGGTGCAGGAAGGACATGGGCATATCTGGGCATAACACTCATCCTGTAGTGCTTGAGAAAGAGCTGCTGTGGGCAATGAATAAACCCAGGGTTAAAGATATTTCCAGTCAGAGCAGACCACTGTGGCTTTGGAAGGTGCCTGAGATAACCCACACTCGCTAGGATGGGAATTCTGCCCAATTTGTAACCAGGTACAGTCACACAAACCAGCATCCATCAGCTCCCTGTTCATGGCCAAAACCCAAACCAGCCCTGTTTGACAGGTCAAAATTCAAAATCAAATCAATACAAGAATAGTACTAGGGACTAAATACTAAAATCTGCAGATATATACCCAAAATCCAGTCAAGAATGGATCCAAGCTGGATCCAGGGTAAAAGCTGTCTCCAAAAACGGGAGGGGAGGAGATGGTGTTGGCAGCTGGAGCCAGGGGAGAAGGAGAGCAGCCCTGAGCAACCCCTGACATGCAGCATCATGAGCAGCAGCTGAGTTTGAAAGGTGTCACTTACAGACAGCCAAAACCTGGCAGAAACAGCTGATTTTGTGACACTTCTGTTCTTCAAGACCAAGCAACAGCCAGTGAGCATCTGCTGTGGGCAGGCAGCTCCTCTCCTGCTCCAAAGCCCCTGAGCCAGCAGGCTCAACACTTGGCTGTGCTGTCCTCTGAGCCTAAACCATTCCAGATGTGATTCCTGCCTCCTTCTTGTAACTCTTTAGGGGATTTTTGGCAGCCAGAGCAGCCCAGAGCAGAGGGCAGGACTCCCCTGGTATGGGACTAATCAAGGGTTCTACTCCTCCACTCAAAGCCACAAATCCTCCAGAATAAAAAAACCTCCAGAATCTGAAATAATAAAAACTAATTACAGACACAAAGCAAACAAATTAATTGATGTTTACTTGTTTACGCAGTCACCAAAAAAAATGTTAATGACTTAACATGTATTTTTAAGATATTAAACCATTCTAAGGCACAGCCATAAATATCCCCAGTAAAGCAAACATGGTGCTCAGCACTGCAAAGGAACTGAAATTAGTATTTAATTACAAGAAATCGCTTGAAGTTCTTTTGCTACCATTAATCACTTTCAATTATGAATGTAATTATAAGTCATCTTTTCTCTTTGGGTGGTCGCTGCTGGGACCTGAAGCGGTGACCCCGTGCTCCAGAAGACAGAACCCCACTTTGCTCACCAAATGCCAGCTCCTCGCCAGCTGTGCCAAAGGATGGATCAATTAGTGCCTCCACCAAGCTCCTGAGGAGCCAAGGGCATGCAAACAACGAGAGGGTGAGGGGGAAATTGAGTTACTGCACCCCCTCTGCACGCACTGATTTGGGCACCGTGGCAGAATCAGAAATTGATGTGAAAAATAGCCCGTCCTCAAATCATTAAAGGATGAGATGATAATGTTATCTCTTGCCACGAGGCAAATCAAAGCCTGGAGAGCTCCTTCCCTGTGACAGGGATGGTGTCAGTGGGGACTCAGCTCACTCTGCAGGCAGTAGAGGAGGGCACAGCCAAAATCTGGTCCCCTCCACCTCCTGGCTGTGCCCTGCCTCTCCACCCGGGCTGCACCACAGTCAGCATCACCTCCTGGCAGATAAAGATGGAGCATGCTCACTGCAGAGGGGGTTTTCAGCTATGGATCAGTTCTCAGGGGAATCTACATCAGGAATCTGTAAAACATAATTAATAAAAGCAAATTTATTAGCCATAAGCACTGGTTTTTTGATTGGTTTTTTTGGGTTTTTTGGTTTTTTGGTTTTTTTTTCTGAAGGAGATGGTACTTTTCTTCTGGGCAACTTGCAAATCAGAAATAAAAAGCTGAAAACTCCCTCTCTGCTCAGTGCTCAGCCTCCTTCATCAGCTCAGGCTCCGCTCAAAGAGTTTGGCATGTGGAATTCAAGCCCTCACTGCAGGGAAATAAATCCTTATGTGGAGGCAGCTGCTGGCAGAGCATCTCCAACCTGGGACACCCCTGATAACCAGGACACCCCACCATGAACTGCTGCCTCGACTGCCCCCAAATCCTTCAGCCTCACAGCCTGCTCCTGGCACTGCACAGCACCAAACAGGACCAAAACACAGAAGACAACGTGGAAGATCAAATGGAAACGTTCCCTTTTGGTTCCCTTGGTACTGCTTTGCAGGGAATGTGATTAGACTGCCCTTATCTTGGTGGGAACAGTTGTTAGCAATAATGAAATCATCCAGTCCTTTTCTTTTTGAAAGCCAGCCACATCCTTTGGCTCCTGGAAACAGGGGCAATGACATGTGCTGTTTTCATAAAAAGCCACAAGACAACATATTTCATCGCAGTAAATTCCCTTCCCTCAAGTGAAGAGAGAAGGAGAGAGGTTTCAAGGACAAGAAAAGTTTCAGCCAAAAGAAGGGGCTGAGCTGAACTTCTGCCCATCTGACACTTCCCAAGAAGTTGGCTCTTCACAACCTGAAGGAGTCTGGATGACGACAACCCTTGTTGATTTTGTCTCTCTCCTTCTGCCTCAGCTCCTGTGAGGATAACAGGAATCGTGCACTGAGCTCCAGGAGGGTGACTCTGGGAGGGACAGCCCAGCCTCTGGAGGATGGACACTCCTCATGTCAGCCAAGACTCCAAGGAGGACTCACGCCAAAACCGCCACATGTTTCTCCCAACAGCTGCTCGTGACTTGCTTGGAGTCAGGACTGCTCTTGCCAGGGTGTAAATCAAGCCAAACTCATCCTCACCTCATCCCTTGGACTCTTCCCCAGCCCAAGACCCAAATTCCCTGCTGGGCTCCCTCTCAGGCAGAGCTCAGCCTAGAGGATGACAGAGGACCACGCTGCCACCCGAGTGGACAGCACTGTTGTTGTGCTGTGACTCAGCACCTGGATTATCCAGGCCCCATCCTGTGCTGCCTCCTAATTAGCAGGCAGGATTCCAGCATCCCCCAGTCCTTGGCTGAGTCCCCCTGTCCCTCTGCTCCTCACTTATTCTGTTCACTGAGCTAATTGCCAAGCTCCTGCACCCTGGGTGTCTGCTGCTGTTGGAGAAGATTAGTATTTTTACAGAAGGGGAAAAAAAAAAAGATTAATAAAAAAGATTGTGTTTTTTAAAGCAGATGAAAGGAGAGCCCAAGGAGATGTGCATTTGACTCTCAAACATGCTCCTTCAAGTCTCCCTCAGCAGTACTTAAAGGCGTTTCCAAAGCAAGACTTTATGAATGCTAAATGAACCCAGCGCCTTGTTCCTCTGCCACAAGAAAAGAAAGAAAAAATTATCTTTTATATACATTATTTCCTTTATGGCTGACACTGTGTATCACGCATTGCTGCCACTTCAGACACAGATGTTGACCTTCACAAAGTCACAGGGACACCTCTGGCTCCCTGGGCTGGAGCAACACACAGCTGGGCAGGGTCAGGGAGCCTGGCTGGATCCAGGAGCCACCAGTGGATTCATCTGCTGCTTTCCAGGAAGGGTGAGGTGAGGTGTGACCACCACAAACAGGGAAATGTTCAAAGTCTTGCTTTCCATCACTGTGATCTTGGATGAGCCAGTCGACCTGGGGATGCTGGTTGATGTATCACCCTCCAGAAAGGTTTCTGAGGATGCAGCTCAGTCAAGATGGGATGGGGAATGAAGAACCAAGAGGGAAAGAGCAGCAGCCCAACAAGGCAGACAGACAAAGGAGAAAACACCCTCTGAGTGTCCAGCCATGAATCCCATCTGTACCAGCACCTCTGCTTCACCAAGGGATGATGGTGGGGTCCTCATTTGGGTGTCCAGCACCCAAACTCTCCCCAGCTCCAAAAAGGACAAGGAGAAGCATATCAATGCATCCAAACACCTTTGGCCATATGGGTGGTCCAGTCAAGGCCACCCAACATCTCCTAATGGAGCAAACAGCCCAATCAATGGCAGGAGTGACCCCAGCACCCTCACTGTGCAGATTTCCAGCAGCACCACCTTTCCTTACCTGTGAAAGGGGGAAATGCCTTTAGTTTCTCACAAAGTACACTGAGAAGCTGGTCCATGCTCTAAAGAAATCACCCACCCAAAGGAAGTCTTGGGAGATTTAATTAGCTGCAGTCTGTGCTGTTTGAGCTTGTTAGGTGCTATATAATTGCTAAATATTATTATTATCTCTGCAGGTACAGCAGTTTCTTAGGATAATGATAGTGATTGACATTTCCCTGGCATCTTTCATCCCAACCAGATCCCATTTTACTCTATTATAAGACACTGTTCTGCCTTGACTCTCCATATGTCTCCAAACTGTCAACAGGATCATAACCAGCCCAGCGTTGCCAAAAGAAATAAAGGCAAAGTGGCTCATGGAAGTTCACGGGATGCAGCACAAACTGAGCAAGTTCAACTTTATGCTCAAGAACTCAAGTTGCACAGGTAGGTGTGGTGTAAACAGAGATGTACAGGTTCTACTTCAACATCAACATGGAGCAAAGCTGCAAGGAGTGGTCCTGGAAGCCACCACAGCACCCAAAATCTTCCCTTGTCCCTCTCCATCCCCTTTTCCTGGCAAGCAGCAATGGGTACCACAACCCAACCACCAGCATGAAAAATACATTCCAGGGACAGCAAAGCAGAGGGGCCACCGAGTGATTAATGGGAGGCTATCAGTTTGGGATAGGTCTCTAAATTCTCATTAAGTCAGGTGCTGAGGCATCACACATTAATCCAGAACATTTCCCCTTCGGCCCAAACAAATAAATAACTCGTGTATAATTCAGGGGAACTGGGTGGGGCCATTGCTCCCTCTCTCTCTGTCTCTTTCCAACTAACCAGTGAATAAAACATCGCCCACAAATCTATTAGGCTAATTTTAAATCCTGACAATTTAGCAGCACTTCAGCAAGATAAGAGCCATTTATTAAAAGCCACAGTTCATTAAGCCAAATGCTGCTGGCGTATTTACTCAGAGAAACGGGGCTGGGCTCGGCTCTCACCCAGACCAGAAGTCTCCAGAGGAGCAGGAGTGATCCTATTTCACCCAAAAAGAGAGGCCAGCATCAATCTTTGCCCACCTCGAGCACATGTGGGGCTGTGTGTGCTTCCCACCAGAGGAACTGGGTGTCCATGCTGCCTTCTCCCCTCTTGGATGAACACAGAGCAGAAATCATGGGAAGCTCTGCAGCTTTGTCAGGGCTGTGAAATGTCCCCACAGCTCACAAGGGGCCATGCTTTGCACACCACACCATGGGACTGCTCCAAGAGGATCAACACCCCAATCTGGATCAGGATTGCAAAGCTCTGGAACCATTCCCATTGGTGGCAGGCACAGATTGACTTTGGGGAGGGATGATTGCTCCCAACCACAAGCCAGGAGAGGGCTACTGAAGAGGAGCTGCTGCTTGCCAAAGGTACCAGATTGCACCCAGAGTTTTCCTCCCTCCAAGCTGCCTCTTGACATCCCTGCTGATGGCCTGTGCTGTGCCCATGGCAGGGGTGCTTTGGGACACATGAAAAGGGCTGGAGGCTCCCAGGCCACTGTCAGGGAAGACATGTCACTATACACGTGTCATAACGACAATTTTTTCTTAAGCAAGAAAGGCAAAACAAGCATTTTATTGAAAAACCAAACCATATTTATAGAGTGGTTTGCAAGCCTCAAACAGGACAGTAGTTCATTGGACAATAGGAGAAAACATCTCCTGTCATGTACATCATGAAACTGTCCCTCAGTCAACACCAGGTGCTAATCTCTGTTTATTAATTCCTTTCTATTTACAAGAAAGTTATCATCCTGGGAAAGGCTCAGGCTGGAGCTGGAAAACTGTCTCATCCTGGGAAAAAGCCTCCCAGCCTGAGAAAGAGAAAAAGAACTCAGAATCTGAGAAAAGACCCAGCAAACTCCGCCTGTGCCTTCAGCAGTGTCCACAAAGAGATGGATTCACCAACAGGAGCAGCCCTGCTCTCTGGGAACTGGGATTTTTGTTAACCTTCACAAGGGATGAGTTGGATGCTCCACCCAAACCAAGACACCACAGCCCATAATGCCAAACTATGAATGAGCCCAGTTCAGTCCCAAAAACTCTGCCCAGCAAAGATGTTCCTGAGCACAACCTGGCAGAGCAGGCATGGCCTTGGCAAGCTCTGTGCCAGCATGGATCAGCTTATTCCACTGGGGATCCAGGTGCCACGTGCAACCAGAGGATTTTTAAAGTCCCTTGCAACCCCAGCCAGGATTCTCTGATCCTGTGGTGCCCAGCAGCACAGAGGAATGGTGAGGGGCTCTGTGGTAGCTGGGATGGAGCCAGCAGGGAGGAGCTGTGCCAGCATCGCTGCGAGCAGCCGGCGGCAGAGGGCAGTGCAGAAATCCCATCTGGCAGAGTTTGTGAGTGTAATTCATTCCAGCGGGAGACATCCAAGAGACTTTATCAAGTGCAATTGTCCCACTGCGCCTTTCACCTGCACACACTTGCAAGACAGTCTGGAGTGACTACAGAGTATCCCTTTACAGTCAGAGCTGAAAGGAGCATTATAAAGGTGAATTAACATTTAAAAAGAACGTAAAAAACCCAGAACTGTTCTAATGATGATTAATGGGAAGCTATAAGGGAGGCCGTGACCTCCTGGTGTCATTAAATGGATTGGCAGGTTTCTGAGCATTAATTATAAATAGCCACAGGAGTTTGAGTGCTTAGCAGAACGATGATAAATCCATGACACAGGCGCAGGGACAAGGAGCCAGGAGCGTGGGGGAACACGTGCCTGTGTGCACACAGCTCAGCATGCAAAGGAACATGGGTTTGCACGTGTGTCACACACAGAAAAGAGGCAGAAAGCCAAAAAAAAGGTGGAAATGAGTCCGTCTGAGGATACTGCTGTGTTTGGGTGGATAGAGAAATGGGTAAATGATAAATTAGGCACTGCCAGTCAATCACATTTTCTAAATGTTTTATATCCCAAAAGCTATAAAAGCAATATTCCTTTCTGGCCTTATTGGAGCCATTTCTGGAAGGCAATCACATCTGTTTCCTCGGGGATTTGAGCTGAACTGTGCCTTGGCTTTTTTTTTCCTTGCCTTTTTTTCCCCCTCCCCTTTCTATTTACTCTCTAGCCTGTTACCAAAGCAGGGTCAGAGCATGCATACAAATAGGGAGGAGGAGTGAAAAACAAACAGCCCTGAACCAGTGATGAACAGACAAGAAGTGGCTGCAAACTTCTCATGGCAAAGCCACAGTTCCAATAACCACAGGCCACACAGATTTTGGGTCGGGCAGCTCCCACATTAGTATTTCCTTTGTTTTAATGTGCATCATTCCACAATTGCATTGATCATCTGGAGATCTGCATCCCAGGGCACTGCTGAGCATCACCTTGGATGTGCTGAGCCACCCAGCCTGCACAGTTCTTTTCCAAGAGCCCTTGGAGAGACGCTCATGGATTAAATCCCAAATCCCTCTCTGCATCCCACAGGGCCCAGAGCCACAGCCACGAAGGTAGCTCTGCTCCCTAAAGCAGAAAGTGGGGTTTTGCAGGAGTTCCTTGGACAGAAAGGATCAGCACACCATCAGAGGCTGCAGATGGAGGTCAGAATAAACAGGGGATGAATGGAGTGAGGACCTCAGGCTGGTTAATGAGCTCTGCCAGTGAACCACAGTGGCTGCACAGGGGGAAAGCTTCTCTCTTTGCCAGCAACAGCAATAAAAGGCTCTGGGTGAGTGCCAAAGGGGCAGAGCCATCCCTGGGCATCCAGACACCCCCCTCAGCATTCAGGAGAGAGGCTGAGCTGGCACAGCTCTGCACCAGCAGCCACAGCCCATCACCCAGCTGAGACAGCAGCCCCAGCACCCAACCATGGAGCATTCCCACCTGGACTGGGATCCCCCTTTCCTCCAGCACCTCTCTGAACTGCTGTTTTATTTCTGCCCACTCTATGGGAAAATCAAAGCACAAGCCAACCCCTCCCAAACACAACTAAAATTTAAAATATTCCTGTTTAGATTTCAGTCTCATTACCATGCTGGGCCCTCCTGTATTATTTCAACTGATTGGAATATGGTGGCAAAGGAATAAGTTCTCCATACAATTTTCTTCTGATCCTATTAGTGGCAATACAATTACAGTGAATACATCAATTCTTCGTCCCAGCAGCTCCTGGAAAGAGCCACCTATTAAAAGCTGGCTTATTAATGGAATTGTACATCCAGGATTAATCGGGCCACGTTGGCCATTTCCATTTCTCACTCCACAAGTGCTTTTGTTTGCTTAATAGGCTGAAGTAACTTGAGAATGACACAACTTAGAGCTTCCCCATTTGCTCAGCATATCGCCAGCAAATTTAATATCACTTTCTTTGCCGGCGTCTCTCCAGAATAAAACCTGGCACGTGCTGCCAAGGAAATCCACCCTGCAGGGTGGGGAGGGGCAGAAAGAGATTTCTGCCTTTGGCCGAGCCAACAAGGGGAAATTCCTCATTGGTCCAAGGCTTTAAATCCACAGAGAAATGGCAACACCAAAACAATTTGCCAAAGCCTGCTGGATAAGAGCCACTGGAATATCACCCCACGAGCAGCCCACAAGCTTCCCAAAGCCCCTCAGAGCATCACCCCCTGCCCAGTCTGATGTGGGGGATCCCCTCTGGCCCTCCCTAGTCCCTGCCCAGCCAATCCCAACCACAGGAAGCCAGTCCCATTCCCCAGCATCATCCCTGCATCCCAGCAAGGGCTGTGCTGTTTCCCAGACATTCCTGTGGCACCAAAGTCACTGCATGTTGGAGCACAGTAATACAGTATGACTTTTCCCTTTAATGGAATTTTTCTAGCCCACTAGGAAAAAAAAGACTCCATTAGCCATACTACAAAGGCTCCTACTTATTAGTATTTTAGAACAGCGGCAAAAACATTCCTTGAATCTAATTATTGCTGACAAATATGAAAATTGAAATCAAAGTTAAATTTTCAGCTACAGTGCCTCATTCGGCCGCGGCTCGCCCGCTCCCAACGATTGCATCAACACATTTATTCTGCTGAGCAGGCTCTCAGATTGGGCCCCCCCATTCCCTGCAGCCCACCCCTCCATCTTCAGAGGCATTAACTCTGACATATTCATCTCCACAGCCAGGCCATGGAACCAGCTCTGTGTTTGCCAGCTGAGAGGGATTGGAGTGAGGCTTCCAGGGGCTGCAGAGGAAGGAGCACAGCTTGCTGCTTGAAGGAGAAAGGGATAGAACTTGCTGATTTTCTTTTTCCTCCTTTTTTTTTAAATTTATTGTTATTTATTTCCAACTTTGCTGTCTCCCATCCCCTCCCAACCTGATCTCCAAAAGGGTGATTTTGAATTCCACAAGACAGAGGATATGGAAGGGAGGAGAGAATGGAGAGAGGGGGGAAATAAGGAGAAAAAAGAGCCTTGTCAACATATTTCCTTTCTCCCACCTCCCCCCAACATACTGTAAAAATCAATCCCCTTTGTCATTTTGCTCTGCTTGTGTGAATGTTTAATGGCTGTCGAGGGAGATAATGATTGCTGCTAGGAAATTCATTTCAGATTTGCTATTTATAAAGTACTTGGTGCTCAGGTGGGAAATTAACATAAGGAAGGGGGAAAGGGACCGAACCAGGGAAAAAAAGAGCAGCAGGAGAGGAGGGATGAGATGCTGCAGGGCTGGTTGGAATGGGATGGAGCCCAAAGAGAATCTGCATCTGGTCCCACCTCTCCTGGGACAGAGAGAAAAGGTTTGCATGGAGCAAGGGTGGCACTGCAAGTCCCTTCCCAACCAAGGATGCAAGAACAAAGAATCAGGATTATTCCATGAGTGTGTGGGGGCTTCATCCCCCAAAATCCAGACCAGCAGCCCCAGCAGCACCAATGGTTTGTGCCCCAGCTCTCCCTGCAGCCCCTCGTCTCTCTGGATTAATCCTAACCTCCTCTGAGTCCCTCTCCCCTCCAAGCCATCAACCTGTTGCCACATGTGGGATTTTTTGATTCCTGAGGGAATTCCCATGTGTGGTAAAGCCAGATCCTGCAGCAGGAATGCTGCCATTGAGTTGCTAATTCCTTGTCTCAGAAGTTGCTTTTCACTTTCTGATTTTGCAATAATAGGCTTGGTATGAATCCCTTAAGCTTCTGAAATAAGCCGAAAAACGCTTTTCCAGCCATTTACATAAACACAAGTGGATCAGAAGGAATAATCATAGTTTATGCATTATTTGGGGGCTTTGGAGATGGTTTCTAATGTGGTGTCAGGTTCAGAAGCCCAAAGCATACAATGAGAAGCGTCGACGTGCAGGAAAGCAGCACAAAAAGTAAACAATAAATAATACAAGGTTGTTTTTTTTTTTTCATGTTGTCTTCAGTGACAAGGCGGTTTTGGCTCTGCCACCACCCTGGCCTCTAATGGATCATGGATCCTGCTCCTCGCCAGCTTTGTTCCAAAAAGGGCTTCATTAAGAGAGATGTCACTCATCCTAAATCCAAATTCACCTTGTGCCAGCCAGCCCTGCCGCTCTCCTGTGCCTTGGCTCGCTATCAAAACCCCAGTGCTGGCTTTGGGAATAGATTTTGGGAAACTGAAAGTCTAACAGAGGCACCCTCTGATCTCTAAATACCATCTGTCCTGTAGAAAGGGAATAAAGGCTAAAAACACCCAATCCAACCCAGCAACCAAGTGCTATTCACCAGATAACTCCTCTAAGAGGGGAAAAAAGCCTCAAACACTAAAAAAAGAAAGAGAATATTATAGTATTAATGAACCTTGCTTTGCTCTGAGGGCCTGTCACGCTTCCAGTGAGGCGGGTCAGGTTTGGCTTTCCAACCAGTTCTTTAAATCAAGAATTCTGTTTCTGGTAAAGTGGAAACATTAGCAAAGGATCTGTTTTGAAGAAATAACAATACAAAATGGAACAAGGCTGGAGATTCCAGGCTCTTTGATACTGCTGGAACACGGCCTTCGGAGCTCTTTTTTTTTTTTTTTTTTTTTGTTTGAAATCACTTCACAAGTTTGTACATAAAGCTACAGCGAGCTCCGAAGAAAATGCTTCAAAAATCAATCCTTACTTTTCCCAGAATTTACTTTCACTGGGAATTTGTGATTGTTCTTTTTTTTTTTTTTTTTTTTTTTTTTTTTACTTCATTCTGGAATTAGAAAAACCTGAAACATTCTGCTTCGTTTCTAATATTACACAATTTCCTGTGGCATTTCCCACTCCTTAGCAGCTGCTCTCTCCCACTGTGAGTCACTGGAGGACACGAACCAGCCCTATGGACTGAGCATTTGTGGTTTTCCAAGCTCCTTTCCAACCTGTGTCAGGGTTTCCAGGATCAGCAGTGTGCAAGGAAAATACAAAATACACCATCCCCTCAAGGCCAGGTTGGATGGGGGTTGGAGCAACCTGGTCCAGTGGAAGGTGTTCCTGCCCATGGCAGAGGGTGAAATGAGATGAGATTTAAGCTCCTTTCTAACCCAAACTGTTCTGGGATCTTTTTCTCAAAAAAAATAAAAAATAAATAAATAAATAAAATAAACCTTGATGACAACCCACCCCTATGTTTCCTCCAAGCCAGACCCACCCCTGCTCCAGCAGTGAGCATTTGGAGTGAGCACAGCTCCCCCAGGGCATGGAGCTGACCCTTCCATCCTTGGTCCTTGGTGCTGTGCTGGGACTTTGGCAGCACCTCCATCCCCACTATCCCCATGGGAAGGCTGAGGATTCCATGCCAGCTTTAAAGGGAATGCTCTGACCACCAGGAATTCAGGCACAGTGGATGCCCAGGATCCTGCCTCCTCATGCAGCTCCTGTGAAGCATTCCAGAGCCCAGGCTCCTTTTTTTGACTGCCCTGATTAGTAAGCAAAGCATGTGGGAGGTGGAGGAAGGGAAAGTAGTGGAGGGGGTGGGCAAGGATGCCAAGAACCAAACACTGTCTTTAGTGGGAACAGTCAACAGGACAAGGGGGCCAAGGGGTCAATTAATTTACAACAGCTTCCAGCATTAGACATATTAACTGTTCAGAGCATCAAAAATCCGTGCTCTCCCTCCTGGTGGCAGATAACAGAGCCAGGCAAGGCAGCACCTCTGATTTATTATTAACAGGAGCCAGGTGCCTGCCTGGGGAGGAGGAGGATGAGGGAGGGAGGAGGCTGCTCCTCCCAGCTCTTCCCTGCTGCCAGCACTGCTCCAGATGTGCTGGGAGCACGAGGGAGGCGATGCCTGCAGGATGCACCCGTGGCAGGGTGGAGGGATTGGGGTGTCCCAGGGGTGCAGAGGCAAAGGGATCACTCTTTGTGATCCTGGCTTTTCATAGAATCCCAGAATGGTTTGAGTTGGGAAGGGACCCCAAAGATCCTCTTATTCCCTGCCATGGGCAGACACACATTCCACTATTCAGGCTGCTCCCAGCTCCAATGTCCAGCCTGGTCTTGGACACTTCCATGGATGAGGCAGCCACAGCTGCTTTGGGCACCCTGTGCCAGGGCCTCCCCACCCTCACAGACAAAATCTCTTCCCAAAATCCCATCTAACCCTGTCCTCTGGCAGGAGGAAGCCATCTCTTTCCTTGTTCTGTCCTCCATCCCTTGTCCCCAGTCCCTCTCCAGCTCTCTCAGAGCCCCTTTAGGCACTGCAAGGGGCTCCAAGGTCTCCCTGGAGCCTTCTCTTCTCCTAACAACCCACCCCAGCCCTCCCAGATTGTTTTTTATTCCTATAAAATCTTTTAAAGGCATGAAAAACCCATGTGCCAAGGTGTGTGTGCTGGCTGGAAATGGGAGACAGAGGCATGGCTCAGACCTGCACTACAAAATCCCAAATCTGGCACCTGGCTCATTTTGGCTCCTGTTTGACAGCAAGAACCCAATTCCAAATCCAAGTCACAGCTCCAAGGCTTTGCCATGAACATCAGAGATGGATCAGGTTTGTGTCCTCTCGAGTCTGATGGGAGATTTGTCACTGCCCATCAAAGGAGAATAACCAGGAATGCTTAAAAAATCCAACTTCCCCTCTTTAAAGCTCACCTCCCTTCAATTGGAGAACAAACAAGGAAAGTTTTCCCCTTTCTTACCATTACTGAAGTTTGGGAAGCAAAGACAAGCACAAATGAAGGTCTTTTTCTGATCCTTATGGCCAAATATTTGCTCTTCATGTGATGTTTCCCAGGCTGAGGAAAGCTGAAGTCCAGCTCTCCCCATCCACTCCTGGTTTATCATAGAAAACAGCAAATCCTGCTCTAACCTGACCTACATCTGTCAACTGATCAATTCTCCCCGTGGGGAAAAATAAAATGGAGAGGGGAAATCACAATATGGGTATTTTTAAGTGAAACTGCAAGAAAAATACACAAAGCAGACACTTCTAATATCAAATGCACTTGTCTCAGGTGTAAGTCAAAGGAAGATGGAAAAACCATGAGCCAGGGTTATTGCACTGGTCAAAACTCCTATGTGGAGAAAGGAGAAGTAGTTTTTGGGAAACACAAGGATATCCCAAAAGTGGCTGCAGCCTCCAGAGCACCAGTCTTGTACAGAGGCATGGTCCCTGGGATGGTTCAGAAGTTTTGTTTTACTAGAGGAGGTTTTTCCAAGCCCCCACCTGATCCCCTTTGCTTATGAAAATTTTATTTATCTCCTTTTGACCCATGAGGCTCATCCCAAATGTGGGAAAGAGAGAGCAGTCCCAAACCAGCTTGGGCTTCCACAGAATCCCCAAATTCAGCACCTTGGCTCATTTTGACCCCTGTTTGAAACCAAGAGTTTAACTCCAAGCCCAAGCTGCAGCTCCAGACCTTTGCCATGAACGTCTGAGATGGATGATTTTTTGCCTCCTCAGGTGCCCACAGGAACTTTGTTCACATGGCCAGCAAACAACTGCATGTCCTAAAATTTGTGTCAGCACTGACAGGACCTCACACATCCTCAGTCCACCAGGGGCTCCTAAACCTGGTGTAGCTACAACAGGTAGCATCTGTTCCCATGCTCTAAGGTAATTTATTATACACAACAGAGTTCTCATTTCATTTTGATTTTTGTCATTTTGATGTGATGGAGATCTCTCCACCACAGCACAGAGCAACTACAACAACTTTACTCCTCCTTGTATCCTGCCAATCCTCACTGTGTAACCAGCTCAGTGCAGGGATGCTCCCAGGGAAGCAGCACATGGGAAACCCCACCTGCAGCTCCACCACCCAAACCAAAATCCCAGCATTTTGGGTGCCATCCAGCGTTCTGCACAGTGCAACTGCTTTCCAAAGGTCTGCTCAGGTTCCTGTTTGCTCTCTGCATGTTAAAAATGTGCCAATGAATCCCACGTGGTGCCCTGATTTCCAGAGGTGCTGGCAGCTCCTCCCAGCCCTGCTGAGGATCAGCAGCAATGAGGGATGCTCAGCCACACTCCAAACCCAGCCATCGAGCAGTGCATTCCCCTCCTTTTATGTACTGCCTATAACTGGGTTATCTAATCATGTAGGCATTGATTATTACTGTTATTACCTATTAAATAGCTATTTTCTGCTGTTGGGGTGAATATCACATTTTATTGACCCGCACAATAACTATTAACCACATCTAATATTTTTCCTGTGGACCAATAAATCCAGGCATGCACAAAAAGATGTCAATACACGTAATTTTTCTTAATACACATTCATTAGTGCAATTACCTCCTGCACAAACTGCCAGGAGGTTTCCCCCTCACCCCCTCCACTGAGAGAAAATTCTCACAGGATGCAGAATTCCAGCCCAGATTCCAAATCCTGCCCTTCCTGAGGGAGCCTCTCCTCCTTGTGGATGTGTCTCTGGGTCAGATCCAGCCTTTCCATCACACACCAGCACAGCCTGTCTCACTTTGGGAATTATCTGCATCCCAGCCACATCCAACGAGCGAATAATTCTTTCGGATGAGGAACGCTCTGTGTAGGATGTTGACACATGCTATTATTTTACATACCTATTTCAGCTTGTATGCTTATTAGAATAAGGTCTTTATGCTAATTTGTAAATCAAATTCCCATAATTCTTGGCTTACTGATGCTAAAGGCCCAGCTAAATCTTCTATGACCTTTTAGCCTGGTTAATCCTTTTACGCCTGGCTGAGTGAAGAGTTTTCTTGTCTCTTCCACCCCCCCCCCAGAGCTTGGGTGAGATTTTTGCCTCTTAAGAAATCCAGGTGGGTTGTGAGGGGCACATGTGAGGACATCCCTTTACTCAGAGCCAGGGAAAGGGGGAAGGGAAATCTCTTCTGCCTGGTTCCTGTGTGAGGATATTTTGGATTTTCATTGCTGCTATTTAAAAATCACACAGAAGACACAGAGCAAACACAATGAGAGCTGTGTTGCCAAACTGCCACTCACTTCCTGATGCCTGGGGCTATCCCAGCCCCTCTGCAACCTCCCCTCTTTCCATCTCCATTCCCAAAGTGTGGCTGGACATTTTCTGGCTCCATCCTTCTCATGAGTGGGTGCAATGGACACCTCCACCTCCTTCCCAAGGGGATGCAACATCCAAAAAAAGTGTTTCAGACTCTCTCTCCAGGACCAACAGCCAACAGCTCCCTTGGTGTCCAACCACACTGGACATCCCAGGGTTCAGGGGGCTCCTTCCTGGCACACACAGCACTCAACCCCTCCCATTTTAGGGCCACAATTCCACAAACCCAACAAATCCACAGAATTCCTACAGAAGCGACTCTGCAAAACTTGTAGGACCCGCAGATGTTTGTACAAATGCAGGTGGTCAAACGCTTCTGAATTATCCCACTTCACTCTCCACTTTCCCTTCAAGCACACTCACAAACCACTCTTCTTATTGTTTGTTTGGCTGAAAATAGGGAAACGACCTGGAGTATGGATGAACTGCTGCAGAGGGCAGCACACAGCTCTGGAGATATCTGGAGGAGATTTGTGCAAAACACTGTTTGCCTGCATGACAATAATTTTCACGTTTTCAAACACAAGTCATCTCCACTTCTGGACACCAAACAAGAGAGAAAACTTATGAATTCCACAAACTACTGTGATTATCAGGAGAATTCATGAAGTAGAAGCACATTACTGCTGAATTTCAGCACTACATATAAAGTTAAATATTACCTTGTGGTTGAATGAGCCCAAATTTCTCAAAACTCTCTTTAAAAGTTTGTGCTAAAATATGAAATTATTTGTAGGGTGTGTTTGGGGTTTTTTTTAATGACTTTTAAATAAAATTATGCAAGAAAAATAAACTCCCATGGGAACTCCTTCAACAATGCAGCAGCTCCCAGCCAAAAAATGTCCCCAACTTTTTTCTGCCTAAAGCTGCCCTGTGCAATATTTCACCAGCTCCCCACAGCTCTGCCCTTGGTCCTCCCCAGACCACAGAGCAATGTGGCTCCCTGCTTTTCCTTATTCCAGGGGACACTCAGGGACTTCTGGCACCCACATCAGGGAATTGGGGGATTTTGGGCTCAGGGAGGCAGCACATTCCTCCCCACTGCTCTGCTGCCCAGGAGATATATAAAAATAATAAGTAAAGAAATAAAAAACCAACTACTTTTTGATCCGGAATCTTTGATAGGAGCAGGGAGAGGAAGCAGGAGGGATGACCAGAGGCATGGAATAAGACTGCAAGGAATCCAAGTCAGGGAGCCCCAAAGCAAGCATTAAAAAATAATTTTAAAAATTAAATAATAAAATAAATGAAGCACAAATTCCGGGCAGGAAAAGTGAGGAGGGAAAGGCGCAGCTTCCTCCCTCTCCTGGGGAACCCCGACCCTCCCAGCCCAGCAGAGGTGGCAGCCAAAGGGCAGGGCTGGGAGCCCCGGGATGCGGGAATGCCGGCAGGGCCAGCGGGGAGCAGCAGCCCGGGAGCAGGAGCGGCTGGAGGATGGAGAGCGGGAGGAAGGCGAACAGCAGCGATGCCTCGGCTGTGATGTGCATGTTAAGCAGCCGGCGCCGGTCGATACGGCAGGAGAGGAGGGCCTGCCCAGCAGAGAGAAGTTTGTGGTGGGAGACACCCAGGCAGCATCTCTGGCCACACCGCAGCCCCCAGCCCCGCGCCAGCCCTGCTGTGGCGCGCCCGGCACACGGGGGACGAGGCTGGGCTGCTCTGGACATCGCCAGCCCTCGGTGGGCACCTCGGAGCAGCGCAGGGGTGGCTGGATCCGGCTGAGGAGGAGGAGGTGCATTCACCCCTCTGGGTGCATCCATCCCCAGGAGAGCCCAAATCTCCATCCCGAGGAACGCCTGCATCCCCCCGGCGTGCATCCGTCTGGCCCGGGGGTGCATCCATGCTCCAGAGAGCGCCTGCATCCCTTCCCGGGGTGCATCCCTGCTCCAGAGAGAGCCTGCATCCCCTCCCGGAGTGCATCCATGCTCCAGAGAGCGCCTGCATCCCTTCCCGGGTTGCATCCATGCTCCAGAGAGAGCCTGCATCCCCTCCCGGGGTGCATCCATGCTCTGAAGAGAGCCTGCATCCCTTTCCGGAGTGCATCCATGCTCCAGAGAGCGCCTGCATCCCTTCCCGGGGTGCATCCCTGCCCCAAAGAGAACCTGTATCCCCTCCCGGGGTGCATCCATGCTCTGAAGAGAGCCTGCATCCCTTCCCGGGGTGCATCCCTGCTCCAAAGAGAGCCTGCATCCCCTCCCGGGGTGCATCCCTGCTCCAAAGAGAGCCTGCATCCCCTCCCGGGGTGCATCCATGCTCCAGAGAGCGCCTGCATCCCTTCCCGGGGTGCATCCATGCTCCAGAGAGCGCCTGCATCCCCTCCCGGGGAGCATCCATGGTCCAAAGAGAGCCTGCATCCCCTCCGGGGTGCATCCATCTCCCCGAGAAGTGCCCGCATCCCGGCCCGGAGCCCCGGTTCCAGCCGCCCCCGGCGCATCCCCCGGCGCATCCCGGGCTCCCGGGGCGGGATGCGGCTCCATCCTCCCCTCCCGTGGAGGAAACCCCGCTCCCACAGCCCCTCCAGATGGCTGCGAGGAGCCTAACGCGAGCTGACAGGCTCGGCGCTCCCGGCCAGATGGGGCTGGCTCCCGCCGCCTCTTCCCCCCTCCTTTTCCCATCGCTTTTTGCTCTTTTTTTCCCCCTTGCACAGTCCCCGTCTCCCCTGCGAGCACCATCCCCGGCTGGGGGGAGGCAGCCGAGCTGCTCCGGGACAGACTGGGTGAGCGCTTCCCAACTCGGGGCTGCACCGAGTTTTTGGGACGACCTTGCTGGAAAAGCAAAGGCGTGGGGGGAAGCACAGGGGAACCCCGGCCCCTCCTGCCCCCCAGCCTGTTGGATCATTGATCCTGCCGGAATGGTGCTGGGATGGCCGAGTCCTTCCGCACCCGCAGAAATAATCAGGACGCCGGGGGACAAGTGTCCCCCCCGCCGCCAGCCCGGTGCACCGGGAATTCCTGCGCCGTACCCGCATCCGCATCCCCCGCAACTTCACAGCGGGCTGGGAACCCTTTCGCAGCTCTGTCCCCGCTCTGGAGGGATGCTCATCGCCACTCCGCGGGGGATTCTCATCCCCCAGCCCCCTCGGAGGATGCTGCTGTGGGACCGCGCATCCTCCGCCCGCCCGGGCTGCGTCCCCCGCGGCGTTCCCTACCTTGGGAGAGGAGGAGCGCGGCCATCCCGGCGAAGATCACCCAAGAGACGGGGTGGTGCATTTTGGCCTGGGCCATGTTTCCCTTCTCCTTCCCCACTCACTGCCGGGCGGGGAGAGGTTTAAAATCCAGCGTTTTCCCGGAGCAAAGCGCAGGAAGAGGGGCGGGGGGGGAAGGGGGGGGAAGGAAAAAGGAAGGGGGAAAAAAAAAAAAAAAGGGAAAAATAACCGAAGGGTGGGGAAGGGGGGGGGGAAAAACCCAAAAGAAAAAAAAAGGGGGGGGAAGGGGGTCGGAAGGGGTTGCAGGTGCGAGGACAGGCGCTGCGTGCCCGCCGCTCCGGCCCGCACACGCCGCCCGGCTGCAACACGCCGCCGGCCGCGCACGCAGCCGCCCCCGCGCAGCACTCATTGGCTGCGGGCCCCCCCGCGCCGGCACCCGCACCCTGCCGGCACCCGCACCCCCTGATCCCACCGGCACCCGCACCCTGCCTGCACCGGCACCCCCTGATCCCACCGGCACCCGCACCCCCTGATCCCACCGGCACCCGCACCCTGCCGGCACCCGCACCCCCTGATCCCACCGGCACCCGCACCCCCTGATCCCACCGGCACCCGCACCCTGCCGGCACCCGCACCCCCTAAACCCACCGGCACCCGCACCCCCTGATCCCACCGGCATCCGCACCCTGCCGGCACCCGCACCCCCTGATCCCACCGGCACCCGCACCCCCTGATCTCACTGGCACCCGCACCCCCTGATCCCACCGGCACCTGCACCCCGAGCGACCCACCGGCACCCGCACCCCCTGATCCCACCGGCACCCGCACCCCCTGATCCCACCGGCACCCGCACCCCCTGATCCCACCGGCACCTGCACCCCGAGCGACTCACCGGCACCCGCACCCCCTGATCCCACCGGCACCCGCACCCCCTGATCCCACCGGCACCCACACCCCGAGCGACTCACCGGCACCTGCAGCCCCTAAACCTACTGGCACCCGCACCCCCTAAACCCACCAGCACCTGCACCCCCTAAACCCACCGGCATCCCCACCCCGAGCGACCCACCGGCACCCGCACCCTGCTGGCACCTGCACCCCCTAAACCCACCAGCACCCCCATCCCCTAATCCCACCTGCACCCCCATCCCCTAAACCCACCAGCACCTGCATCCTGCCGGCACCTGCACCCCCTAATCCCACTGGCATCTTCACCCTGAGCATCCCACTAGCACCTGCACCCCACTAACCTCACAGCATCTGTACCCCCATAACCCCACTGGCAACTGCACCCCAATATCTGCAACCCATAACCCCACTGGCATCTACACCCCAAGCACCCCACTGACATCTGCACCCCCTAACTGCACCAGCATCTGCACCCCTATAATCGCACTGGCATCTGCACCCCTGGCGCTGTTGGCACCTGCTGTGCCCAACGTCCCCCCAGCATCCACACCCCAAACTGCCCCTAGTGCATCTGCATCCCCTAACCCCACCAGAATCTGCACCCCACTGAACTCCCCATCCCTCAGCACCCACATCCCCATCACTTCTGGCAGCTGCAGCTCCCAAACTTCCCCTCTCACTGCACCCCATCCATCTGGATCTGCATTCCTCCCAACTCCAGCATGCCACCAAACTCCCTGGCATCCAGCACCTGCATCCCCTGGGCATCCACATCCCCCTAAATTCCCCATGGCACCTACATCCCCCTAAATTTCAATGGGCACCCACATCCCCCTAAACTCCCCCAGCATCTGCACCTCTGCTCCATCATCCTCACTCCCCACAGCACCTGTGCAATCCTCCCCAAAGCTCTTCCCACAGGAAAGGGGGTGAATCCCACCTGCAGTGACTGCAGCAGTGCAGAGGGGCTCCTGTTCCTGGGGGTCTAATGTCTACAGGACAGTCCCAACAAGCCTCCTCCCCTTATGCACCTAAACCCATGTGGGAATGGCTCTAAAAGCAAATTTAATAAGGAAAAACTCTTCTGTGTGGAGCAGAAATCTCCCTTTACTCCAGATCAAGGGGTTTTTTCTGTGCTGTAACCACACTCATCTGATTCCTCACACCAAGCCCACCTCCTGCTCTGAGCAGCATCTGGGCCCCTTGGACCCACTTTAGGATTGAACACATTCAGCTCTTTGCCCATGCCAACTACTGGTCCCTATTTCTCAGCACCAGCAATAAATTAGACTTTCCCCCAATTTAGGATTCCCAATTCAAACATCTGTCCACATCACAACCCAACATCAAGAGCATGACACCCACATGCCCACAGAGAAAAGGCCCTTGAAACAAAAAACTTAAATTATTTCCACCCTTTGTCCAATAAAAAGAACATCTGAGGTTCTGAACCCCCCAGAGACCCCTTTAAAACAACCTAAATAAAAGCTGTCACATTTAATATTATTTTCATAAGTGATAAGGATGTCTCATTTCATTGCTCGAGGTGACTCAGCCCCTTCAAACAACATTTTAGCCAGAAAAAAATGACAAAGAGAAAAAAAAAATTAAAGATATCCTGGCTTTTTGTATTTATGCCTCCTCAGAGGCTTCCAAAAATCTGAGCTGTTCACTTTGCAATTCAGAAGAAGAGTTGGCAGCAAACTCTTGGAAATCCAGCTGTGTTTCTCTCTGTCACTCAGAGAGACTCGAGTCAGACCCAGACTGGTCACTGTGCTGCAGGGAGGTGACACAGCTCAGGTCCCCCTGCTCAAGCCCCATCCACAGACCTGACAATGACTCAAATGTCAGACATGTGAATTTGGGGGGGATTGGCAGCTGGGGCTGGGTGTCCCCACCAGCCCTGCTCAGTCCCTGCACGTCCCTGCCACCAGCCTGCCACAGGCACAGACCAGATGCATTGCACCCACCCCTGGGTGCTCCCCAGCACCTCCACTGCTGTCATCCATCCCTTTCCATGGGGGCTTTTTCCAAAAAACGACTGCAGACTGACACACAGGGCTCTTAGCTCTCCTTCCTTTACCCCTCCCAAGGCTTGGCTCAATCCACAGAGGAGCTCCAATACATCCAGGGCTCTCCACCACCACTTCCTGGTGATGCCTTGGGTTTTAGCTTTTATATTTTTCAGAATCTCTGCAGCTTAGTGTGTAATTCTGAAACTTCATATTAGGTGTTAGTAAGGTCCCTTCACAGGGTGGTGACAAAACAATTCTTTTCTAACTAGAGAATCAAGGAAAACTGGTACCCAAAAAGCAGAAACAGCAGCGAGGGAAAGGGGGCAAACCAGACATCATAGCCTGGGGCTGTGGTTGGAGAACTGGCCCCAATCCTGGTACCAGCAGGAGCACCCCACACCCTGCCAGGGCCTCCACCACTTCCCACTAGGACAGGAGGAGCTAACGAGCACAGCAGCACTAATGAGCCATGGGGCAGAACGCTTCTCCAGAAGCAAATACAGAGTGTGGAGGATTTAATCCTGTCAGGGCTCGGAGTGTTCCTCCAGCACATACCCACTGCTGCCCCAGTGATGGAAAACCCTTGCAGAGGAGGAAAGATTCCTAACCCCATCCCATCTCAACCTCTGCACTGCTTCCCCACCATCCCACCAGCATAAATTGCTTAAAATAAGATGCCACACAGTAATTTTTACCACCCTTGGCAAGGCTCCTTTGGCCCCAGCTTGCCGAGCCAGTGACTGCACTCAGAGCAGCTGGAAGTGGTCGATTAGGTTAGTCTGGTTTATTACCAACACATTATGCTTTAAAAAACACAACTTCCCAGCCTATTTGCCTAAGCAGGGAGAGTAGTTTCTAAGCCAGCCCTACGCAGTCACTTCTCTTCCTACAGATTTGCTCCATGCATTATTAATCCACACAGTGCTCCTTCCAAGCACAGATATTTACCCGATGCACCAGAACAGCTCTTAAGGAGCCTTTGGCTTGTGGCTTTGTGGAACATCAACTTTTCATGTTGAGCAGCAGGTGATTCCTTGCAATAAATGCCTAATATCTCCATTACACTCTAACATATCTATGTGCTGGGCTGATAGGAACATGCAGATAGCAGAGCTGCACTCCTGAGATAGGGAAGGGGGGAACAAGTTATTCACTGGAAATCATATATAAATATATATTTATACCTGGTGTTAACCAGGGACACCATCCCTCTGTGCATATCAAAATGCAGAAGGCTCCTTTCAGCAGAAATTCCTGCATGATTTCGATGAAATTCAATTTTTTTTTCTGCTTTTAAATCTGAATAAAAGCCCAAAACACAACACCTTGGCTAAAAATCTGCAGGGGAAAAAAAAAAAAAAGTGATGTGCTGCTATGCAAGGAAACCTCTAACTGGCTCTAAAAGGAGCACTGTGACCTTGCTGAGCAGCACTGCATAATTTTTAATAGACATTTTTTGCTGGAACTGACATACTCCCAGGCGTGGTTTTATTCCGCTAACATTTTTTTCCAGAGGGAAATGCCATGTTTCATTGGGTTTTTTTCATCATCCCTCCATATACATCCCTATAATTACTATATGCATTACAATAGCATTGGCATGCCTTTGATAAGATCCTGGTTCCATTATGTTCCACTCCGTGTGTACACCCGGTAAAAACAGTCCCTCCCTTGAGCTCTTCAAGTCAAAATAGAGAAAGCAGAGGAAGGTGTTGAGACAAGAGCAAATTACTTCTCATTTTAGGGCTGGAAAAATAAGACTTGGGAAGGCTAAGCCACCACATGAGGCCAAGGAGGGAATTTCCAGCTGGAAGCAAAATCTCCTGGATTTTAAGGCTTGCAGGGCTCACCTGCTTTGCCTTGCAGTTTTTCCCCCACCCAAAATTACTTCTGCTGGTGGCTCACCACTGCAAGGGGAGAGTTAAGGCAACGCTTCCACCACTCTGCCAAACACACCAGCGATGAATTATGTGCAGAATGACCCTTTTTTTCTTGACAAGGGGGAGAATTTGTCAAGCTCCACACACAGCCTGGCCCACGTGTCCACACAAAAGCATTCCAGCACCCTGTGCCCTGGTGTGCAGGGGACACAGGGAGCCAGACAGACTCGTGCCCACGGGTGCTCCTTTAATTACACCTCCTACAACTGAGAAAGATAAGCCCAAAAGGAGCAGCTGCATGAAGGGAGGAAGCCTATAAGTTATTCATAAGTTCAGGCTCAAGCTCCTCTCTTGCTTTCACTCCATGACACCTTCAAAACATATTATTCATCTATTTTTTCCTCCTCTGGGAAGGGAGATGGTAATTGTAGTAAATATATCACTGCCAAGTCATCCTCGCAGCCTCCGAGGCTGCACGGCGCTGGGGCAGGGATCTGAGGCAGCAGATTTGGGATGCTGGGATCCATGAAGGACATCCTCAGGCTGCTGAGCACTGGGGGAGAAACTCCATCCACCCCATCACCTCCACCATCCCATCTTTGGGATAAAAACCCCACAATGCCCACTGAGCTCCTGCAAGCTGTTTGTAAGACTTTTCCACATCCAGCTTAGCAGAGCTCAGACTGGGACACCAACTCCCTCAGGATGCTGCACCAGATTTTCATCCCATCCTGGTGGCATTTGGGTCAATTTTTGGCTGTTTCTGGCTCACACATAAAAAAAAAAAATAGCCACTCTCACCAGCATCCCTGCCTGCAGAGAGCCTTTGGAAACGAGAGCCACAGCTCAGAGGTTTTGTTTGCCCTCTCAAGGCTGTTCCAGACAGAATAATTCTCCTGCCAACTGAAGCAGCTCTCCTTGAGCTGGAGAGGTTAGTTTTTCTGAATGCAGCGACACGGATCCTCGTCTCGGCCCCATAGCACAGAGGATTTGTTGTATTCCAGTGCAAAAATAGCCCTGAAAGCAACATCTATGGCCCCACCAGGGAGGGGAGGGCTCCAGCTTCAGCACAAGGCGCCTGGGAGGAGAGAGAGACACGGGGCATGGATTTTATTTGTCCTCGATTCCCAGGGAGGTCATTTACTGCAGTGCCCCTGGCACTTCCCCAGCCCTTTCTAGCACATTTGATTCTTGTGAGTTTTCTTAATCTCATCTCCTTCATTGGTTATTGCTCTTTCAGTGCTGAACTCAGCAAGATCGCTGGTGTTTAGAGAAAGATTAGCGCTGAGTACATTAAACACGGTAATGCCATGTACTGTAGGGCACCAGGTCACTGCCCTGGCTCCCAGAGCCCACAGCACCTTCCCAAATCCCAGGCCTCTGGCTGAGGCTGCTTTTAGCAACATCTGCAGCACCTCTGGCACCCCAGCACCTTGCAAGGAACCCTTGGGAGATGAAAACCACAGCACTGAGCACAACTTGTTTCTCCGTCAAATTGAAGCTGGAGTTGGACTTGATGGGATCAGCCCACCCAAGGATATTCTGTGACTCTTTGGCAAAATAAGTGCTGAAGGACAATGTGGTTTTCACAGCAGAAGGAGCAGAAAGAAAGGGTGGATGGAGAAGGGTTTGGATCAGCCAGGCAAAGTGCCCACCTGGACATGAGACAGCACCAGGCACACAGAGCCCTCCCAGGCTGGATGTGCCCAAACAACCCAAATCTGCAAGCCCAGAGGGAGCAGAGACCTGCATCCCTGAAGGAGGGCAAAGCCTACAGTGCCCTGCCCTTACCCAGTGCACAAGGATGGGGCATTTCTATTACCTAGGGAAATGTTATTCTCCAGGAAATTGTATTCTCTACATAAAATTGCTGATTTCAAGCAACACTGAAGCAAGCCAAGGTGGTAAGAGCCTCTGGAGAGCTGCTCAGAGGCCATGCTCTGCTTGGTCCCATTCTTCCCTTCATTCATTCCCTTCCCTCAAACAAACCATTGTTCTCTGTATTCCAAAGGCATAGCAGGGATGTTTCCCAGCACCCACCAGCCATCAGCCCCCATCCCAACTGGACTCTTATCGTGGCTCACCGCCTCCTCTCTCTGCTTTCCAGCTGATTAAAACCCTGTTTACATACAGATTACAAGGAGGCAACGAGTCCACGTGGGGAGAGGCAGCGTTGCTTGGGCAAAGACTCTGCAAACAGACAGCTCGAGGAGATAGAGACTGTGTGTGCTGCTGGCCTTGAGGGTGACAGCCCTGGCACAGCCTTCCCTTCCCCTTCCCTTCCCTTCCCTTCCCTTCCCTTCCCTTCCCTTCCCTTCCCTTCCCTTCCCTTCCCTTCCCTTCCCTTCCCTTCCCTTCCCTTCCCTTCCCTTCCCTTCCCTTCCCTTCCCTTCCCTTCCCTTCCCTTCCCTTCCCTTCCCTTCCCTTCCCTTCCCTTCCCTTCCCTTCCCTTCCCTTCCCTTCCCTTCCCTTCCCTTCCCTTCCCTTCCCTTCCCTTCCCTTCCCTTCCCTTTTTTCCCCTCCTCAAGCTCCCTATCTGACTTGGGGAATAAGGACAAAGACTCAGCCAGCTGCTGAAATCTGTCCTGGGAAGTGTTAGAAGATGTACTCACCCTCAAATTTTTGCATTTCTTACCATCTTTTCCAGAGTGATAATGAGATATTCAATTTTGGGGGGAGAAAACTGTTTCACAGCTCTTTTTCCAGCTCCTCTGAAGCTTGAGGTCACACTGAGGTGCCTCAGCAGTGACCCACCACACCAGCTGGGCTTGTGGCAATAACAAAACCTGAGGCCACCCTGATGTCTCAGACACCTGGAGAGAGCTGTTGGGGAGCTGGGAACAGACAGAAACAGACAGATGTTGCACCTCTGGGAGGTGCAGCAGTGACAGCAGTGACAGCACCTTTGCTGCAGTGCTCAAAGCCACCCAGCAGCTGCTCTGTTCCCCAGAGCTGGGGCAGCACCTCCCAATGCAGCCCAGCCTCCCTCACCAGGGATCCTGGCAGGTCTCAAACACCACATCCTTTGTACTCCAGATGAAGGGGAAAATAAACATGCACGTTACAAAACACTGGCTGTGATGAAAGCGCCATTTGAGACCCTGCAGACTGTCGAGGGATTTTTTCCCATCTAATTCACATCTCCCACTCTCCATCTGCCAAAAGAGAAAGCCAGGTAAAGCAGCCCTGGGAGGAACGGGATTCATATTCCCCAAATAACCCTCATTTGCAATTTTAGCTTCTCCTGCTCATCCTGCCACCCCAAACTAATTGCTTTCCCCACATCCTCCTCCTCCTTCTCCCCCATCCCAAGCTTTAAAAGCCCGTGGTGTTATACAGCAGGCTCAAAGCACATTCAAGATTAGTCCTGCAACCTGCCTGGCAGAGTCAGAAAATTGGATGTGGTAGGAAAAGAAAGGGAAAAGGGGAAAAAAAGAAAAAAAGACAGAAAAAAGAAAGAGTCAGCTCTTGTCAGGAGTGTGGTAGTACAAGGAAGTAATTTTTCTCTCCCCATTTCAGCTGGACGTTGCTGTTTATGTCTGCTGCATCCTTTCTTCTGTGCTGTGCAGCTGTAGCATTGGAAAATTGGAGAGGGGAGGCACGGTGGTGAAGGCAATAGCAATTGAAATTGGATCCTATTGAATTTTCAATAGGACACCAAAATATATCCATATTTCAGCGTGAGATTGCACGGACGTGTAAGTCAACAGTGGAATTTGTGAATGGTCGTTTGGAATAATTACAGTGGGGGGAAATCATCAGAATAATGAGCAGTTGCTCCCAGAATATTCAGGGAAATGAAATGCCGACTGCTGTTTATTAAACAGGGCTTTATTTCCAGTTTAGGGTGTTTGGGATGGAATTAGATGGCAAACACAGAGCATCACTGAATGACTGGAAAAACCTGGGATGGCTGAGGCTCAAACAGCCTCATGCATTGCCTCCATTCCTTCTCTCATTCTGCCTTTCCCTTGTGGTTTCCTTACCCTCTCAACCACAGCAGCCTCTGGAAGGGGCTGCCAGGCAGCTCTGATGCCACAGAAGGAATAAGGATGGTCCCTGCCCTCCAGACCCCCATGGACACCAAGGGATGCCAGTGCTGGAGCAGGCAGCAGGAACAAAGCACAGTGGGCTGGGATGGCACTGAGCAAGCCAGCAGCCAGAGGGTCACCCCTTAGCAGCTGAAATTTTCAAAAACTTTGAAGTTTTGGGTTGTTTTTTTTCCCCATCAATATACTTGGGAAGATGCTGCACAGCCCACCCTCACCCCCATGCCCTCAATGCTGCCTGGCACACACTTAACTTATTGTTTATTTTTTAACAGGACCATAAAAAACACCTCTGCAGCATGGCAGAGAGCCTGAGCACCACTACCAGGTTTGAAATATCCACTGGAAAAAATTGCAGGAAGAACACACACTTATATAGAAACCTATATTTAGGGGGAAATATTAACGTGTCACCTATTGGACATTTTGTGACAGGTCTCAGCTTTGTGAAATAGAAAATAAAGAATCAAAAAAGCCATAGAATTCTTAGAAATGCAGAACACAAAGCATGCTAGGGCTTGTTCCTGCTGTCCCCATATCCCAGGGGATTTGAAGGAGGATGTTGCATTTGGATCCCAGTGGAGTGCAGAGGGGAGCAACAAGAGGGGCAGGAGGCCACAGGGGTGGGAGATGGGGAGCACTAAGTCCTTGTAATGCTCCCCCTCCTCCCAATCTACCCCAGCTGCTCAAGCATCCTCCCAGCACCTGGATCAAATGAGGAAGGAGAGATGAAGTTTTAAGGAGATGGAAGTGTCTGTGTGTATATGCACATGATTTAGACATCTCAAAAGATTTCACACTGTATTTCACATAATTCACATTTCTAAGCTTCTCCCTTTGCAATGCAGGAGGTGAGCATAAATGAGACAGGTCAAAAGCCTTATAAGCTTTGAAACATCTCCAGGTTTTCAAAATCATATTTAAAATCTTCCAGTTCTGTGTGGAACAGGGCTACCTAATGCCAGCCAGATGAAACCACACTCCCAAAACCCCACTGTGCACCTCAGAGCCACAGGATAAACCACCCCCAGAGCTTTGACAAGTGCTCTGTGCCCTCCAGGCACACATCAGAAACCCTCAAACCTGGACAGAACCAAAAGCAAAAATAAGGTACCTAAGGGATGTCTTCTCCTCGGGGTGATGCAGCATCCAGCATGGCCAGGAGAGGTGGTGGGACTGCAGATCAGCCTGGTCCTGCCTGCAAGGAGAAGAGGATGTTCATCCCACACAAAATGCAGAGAATTTTGCTCTTTATTGCTATTTTACTCACTGAGAAAACCAATAAAACTATTTTGAACAATTTTTTATGAGCGTAACCAAGTGGACTAAGGATTCACACAGGAACCTTCCCTGTTGCTCAGAATCCAGAGTTGGAAAATGCAAGAATTTTGGAGGCACAGCAATTTTGGGGGGTAACTCTGATTGGAGGGGGGTAATTCTGTCCTCAAGCACTGAGCACCCCCAGATGACACCAGGATTTGTCCCCAGGAATGCAGGAGAGGTGCCTGGCATAAGATATGAACAGAGCAGGGAATCCTGGCTGTGCCCCAGGAAAAACAGGATTCAAAACAATTATATCCATTGGGAAAAAATACAGACTGATTATAAATGTATTGACTATAAAACAACACCAGAGATCATTGGGATCTCTGCCACATCCCTCCATCCTAACTCACAATATCTCTTCAATTCACTGGCCTCTGTTTCTCTGCACCACCTCTGCTCTGCAGCAAAGCCAACTTCCAGCACTGGGAGAAAAAATAAAAAACCTAAAAAACCCACAACAAAGCAAGGATCCAACACCATAAAAATAAATTAAAACCCCTAGAGGACACTGAGGAGAGTTGTGGCTTCTTTTACTGCGTTTTCCAAGGTGCTGTTTAAACACAGACAGGGGAAGGTGCATAAATACATCAGCTCAGCCCTCTGGCCTGCAGGAGCGTTGGCAGAGCACAGAGAGCACCAGGGGCTGGGATAATTATATTTTTGTCTCCCTCCATCCAGCACAGCCCCAGCCCTGCCTGGGATCTGCTCCCAGACAGCTCCTCCAGCCCCACACAAGGGGGTCTCAGCACTGACCTGGAGTGGGGGGATGAGAAATAACTGCACAAATATCAGGTTGCCTTCCTAGATCATCCTCTCTTGTGCAAAAAGGGTCAGAATTGAGTTATCCTGGCCCTCACAGCTCCAGGGGTGGGCTTGCAAGGCTCTCCATGGACAGGGACACCAGAGCTGGCTGCTCAGAGCCACATGCAGCCTCCAGCAGTTCCAGGGATGGGGCAGCCACAGCTGCTCAGCTGAGCCAGGGCTTCACCACCCCACAGGGGAGAACTGATTCCTGATGTCCCTTCTAACCCTGCCCTCTGCAGTGGGAAGCCATTCCCTCTTATCCTGTCACTCCAAACCTGTATCCAAAATTCCCCTTCAATTCTTCTGGAGCCCCTTTAGAGACTGGAAGGAGCAACACAGAGTCCCAGAATGGTTTGGGTTGGAAAGGACCTTAAAGCTCATCCAGTGCCACCCTTGCCATGGCAGGGACACCTTCCACTGTCCCAGCTGCTCCAAACCCATCCAGCCTGTCCTTGGGCACTGCCAGGGATCCAGGGGCAGCCACAGCTGCTCTGGGCACCCTGTGCCAGGGCCTCAGCATCCTCACAGCTGAGAATTTTTTCCCAATATCTCATTTAATCCTATCCCTGTTAGCCAGTCTCCCCACCTGGATGACCCAGAGGAATCAGCCCAGCCACAGCACGAGGAGTTTGGGCAAAGCCTGCTCCTGTCCTCCAGAACAGCCTGGTGGGAAGGGGCACCTGGAAATTCCTCTGCACTCATGGGGCAGGATAACCCAGGGCTGCCCATGAGCACAGCCTCCCTCCTTCCCTGATTCCTCCTAATGCCAGAACACTCAGCATCATAAATATTGTTAAAAGCAAAAGTCTCTCTGGAGACTTTGGGTCTCGGGCGCAGGTGTTCAGGCTCTGGTAATTGGGTGAGTCATTCATTAAAGGAAATGCAATTTAAAATCTATTACATTCTTTAAAACACAAAGCTTTTGATTTGTCCCACCCATTTCTGGCCCAAGCCCAGCAGTGTCCAGGGTTCTCCTGTGCTTATCAGGGCTATTTCTGCAGTGGAGCAGCACCTCACCCTCTCCCATCCCCTGAAAACTGTTGGACTGTAAAATCAGTTTTGCAAAGCCCTTTTAATTTCTAATTTTTCTCAAATAACCAAAGAGGGGAAGTTGGAGAAACCTGGAAGGTAAAAGAGGACACATCACCCCAATCTGTGAGGATAAATTGGATGATAAAACACAGCTCAGCTGAAGGACACAGGGAAATTCTTTAGTCTTGGGGGGGAGAGAAAGGAGTTTGATCAAAGGAAATGCCAGGTGATTTCTCCCAGAAGGGAAAGACACTGCAATAACCAACAACCAAAAAGTTAAAGACAGACAAATTAAATACAGCACAAATGTTTAGCAGCAAAGGTGATTAACCTTTAAAAGCCACTACCAATGGCAGCCCTGGGTTCAGCATCTCCTGAGATCCTTAAATCAACCCTGGACACCTTTTCAGAAGATTTATGTTCGACAAACACCAAATCCAAGGCTCAGGGAAGAGATATCTAATGACTTTCCAGGGCCTGTTTATGTGATCTAAAAGTCCCTTCTGGCCCTAAATTCATTGCAGCACTGCAGCTGATCCTCAGCTGATCTTGGGAAGCAAAATCCTGCCTGGCCAACCCTGAAATCAAGACCCGAAATCGGTCATTGAAGTTACCAAAATTGTCTGAAATTAAAGTTAAACCAAACAGGAGAAAGGTTCAATCAAACCTTCTCCCTCTGCCTCATTCTCCTGTGCAATTGCTGGTGAATTCTGGGGAGAAAAAAACACAAAATGGTGGCTGGAGATATTATCTTTGAGAATAATTCAGAATATATTGAAATTGAGAATATTAATATTGAGAATAATCTTCATAATAATTAGAAGAAGACTAGAACAAGCTTCTAGGTCCAATTTTTCAAATCCAGACAAGAAATAAGTTGTCCCAAGCAGCTGCCCTGATTTGCAGGTACCCAAATACTGTTGACAATGAGTGGCTCAGTGCCATTGGTGATGAAGGTACCAGGACAGGTTGTCCTGCTCCTTGGGCAGATCAAGCAGTGACAGAAAAAACACTTTACAGCAGTGTAATTGCAGCAGCAGTGGAAGTTCTGTGTACACAGACCTACTGGCAGAGGGAAAAATCACTCTGCAGCCAGAATATTAGAGTGGCAAACATTCCCAGTGCCAAGGTCTGCTGTGGCTCCTTCTCTCTGCTTTTTCTTTCCAAGAGGATGCCCTTCATTTGCTCTTGCCCTGAGCTCAGAGTTCCCCAGGAGTCACTGGAGCTTTCTGGAGCTCACCTGTGCCCCATCCCAAACCCCCAGGGCACAAAGACACGACTGTGGAGGGGAGGATGGTGCCCAAGGCACTTCCATGGTCACAGCACTGTCCCAAACACCCAAATTCAGCACTTGGGTCTCACCTGAGTGTTAAACTGCCACAAACAGAGCCCAGCCCAGCATCACCCTCCTGTTCAGATCCCCTTTCACTGCTGGTGTGTGTCAGCAGCACAGACCTGGTCACAGCCCCATTCTCCCTCTCTGCTCCAAGGTCATGGAATTGTTTTGGCTGGGAGGGACCCTAAAGCCCATCCCATTCCAGCCCTGCCATGGCAGGGACACCTTCCCCTGGATCAGGTTGTTCCAAGTTGGTTTGAGAGTCTCACACAATTGTAGTAGAGAAGCAGCTGGACTCAGAACTCAGTGCCAGGGCCTTTCCACCCTCACAGAAAATAATTTCTTCCCAGTATCTCGTCTAACCCTGCCCTCTGGCAGTGGGAAGCCATTCCCCCTTGTCCTGGTGCTACACTCTCCTGTGAAAAGTCACCCTGTGTTTGTTCTGGGATCAATTACTGTTCCAGCTAAAGCTTTTTCTGCAACACCAATATTCCTGTCTTTTCCCAAGCTGGGCTCTCTCCAGGACATTTCCCCTCTCTGAGCCTCTACCCCTCTGACCCAGACTGGGATGTGCACGAGCTCAGGGAATGCTGCCAGTGGGAACATGGACATTTTATGGACAGGGCTTAATGCAGGGCCTGGCACTGCTGGTTAATGGGCTTGATGATGTTAGAGGTTTCCACAACCTTAATTATTGGATAATTATAATATTTAGTCTTTGCCTGGCTGCCTGTGTGGCACAAGCAATAACCTGGAATTCAGTGGCTCCTTCACCACACCAGGGCTGAAACCTCAACATCAGCGTCTTCCTCCTCCACCATTCCCATTATTCCCAACTGGGGAGTGCTTTTCCCTGCCTCAAGCACACTTCTGCCCCCACTGTCCCAACAGAGGCTCCACACACACTCTCAGCATTCCTGCAGGACATTTAATAAGATCCCACTGCTCCAATTTCCAAGAGAAAAGCTCTCCTGATTTTTTCTGGAGGCACTGTTGGAAATCAGTGATGTCTTCTCCACCACAGGCTGGGAGGGGGCTGCATTTACCCATGGAAGAGCTGGGCCTGGGGTCAGCAGCATGGTCCAAGAAATATCAGAAATGGTAATTTTGGAGAGCTACCAAAAGATCTGACACTCCTCATCCCAAGGCACAGCTTGACTTCCAAAAAACCACAGTGATGCCTTTTCCTTGGTCTTAAAATAAAAGGATAAAAGATAAAGGGTTTTTACTTTGGTATTTAATAAGGATGTTTATGGTGCAACATTTCACCAAGGTGGAATATGCCCAAAATGCTCACACATGGTGTATTGCATATACAATTTTATTGACTTTGCAAATCAGCATATCTAACAAAGATGCTTCAATGAGAAGCTTGAATGGATAGTGTGATATCTCTTTATCCTGAAGTATTCTTCCCTAGATGGGCCTAATTTTAATATAGGTTCTATTTGACAGGCTTCTCTAGAATACAACCAAATTTCTGCTTGGTTTCTCAAGATAGCACAGAGTTTTTGTCTCCCAATTGTGAGGCTTTCAGCATGTTTGATCTTTTGGCCCAACAGAGTACCAGGGCTATGCTCAGTTATCAGATTTAAGGAATTACAAGTATGCATGTTAAGGGCACTGAGAATACATGAAAGGTATATAAAAATAAAGGCAAAAAATCACCATGGCATCAATGGGATGCCCACAGAACCACTTTGGTGTGGCAGCAGCCTGTAACACACCCGTGGTACCCAGCTGAGCCCCAGCTGCATCCCCCTGGCTGCCAATCCACCCTTTGCCCAGCCCTGCTTCCCATGGATCCCCAGGCCAAGGAAATCTGGAAGCAGCACCTGACTATGGCCTGCTTGGACCAGATTTCTGGCTCCGAAAAAAAAAACCCAGCAAGACTTGGCTGCTCCAACACACTGTGAGGGAGCAGGAAAGAAACCCACGTCACCTTGTCCTCTTTTTCCTTGTCCAGCCCTAGGGCAAAGGGACAAGGTACCCCTGAGAAGAAACAAAATCCCAGCATGGAAAATGCCCCAGGAAGCTTGGCAGGGCTCTCCCAGGGGGGGCAGGGAGCCCAGAGCTGGAGCTGCTCATCAGCTGCCTGCTGAACATAGAGAAGGGGTAAATTAAATTCATTCATCTCATCCCCACTCACAATGGCAGCGTTTTCACCCAACACACACGTTTCTGACAATCAGCTTAATTTACTTCAATAATAAATGAAAAAGGGAAGTTTTCTTTTATAACAGAAACCAGGACCAAGTGCCACGGTGCTTTTTGTGTGGATTTTTTTGTGGGTTTGTTTTTTTGTTTTTTTTTCTAAAAGCAAACTATTCGACTCGTTCTCTTTAAATAAAATGATTCCTTTATCTATTATTCATTTGAAATGCAGAAGGAGGACACAAGAGACTGGAAGCGCATGGTTTGTTTCTGACACCTCTGGAATAGTTTTTAGGAAGACAAAATGCACAGAGCTTAGGGGTTTGGTACTTAGGAGCCCAAAACTTCTATTTCCTCTGGTTTATGATTTTATAATGTTGCCCATCACTCTGGTGTCTCCATGCAAACCTTTGCAGGTTAAACCTGTTATTTGCTTTAGTATTGCTCAAGACCAGCAGGTTTTGTTCTGTGCCCACATGTGTGAGATGCAGCTACACAGATTCATACCAAACTGTGCTATAGGTGACTTAAACAACCAAAAAACCTCCAGCTTCAGTCAGGATATTTGTGTTGGATTGATGTGGACAGCAACATGTGTTCTGTCACCATCTGTTGGAGCCGGGTGTGGCAGTGACCCTGATCTCCTGGCACATATTCTCTGCTAATGGGCCATCTTTAAACCAGCTGGGGCAATCATCTTTATCTTTCCCATGACCCACCCTTCATCCAGGAGGTATCACCTGTTAATGGGCAATTGTTTAAAACTGGGTGTGGCAGCAATTCTTGACACTGTGGGATTTATCTCCTGTTAATGGGCCATTGTTAAAAAACTGGGTGTGGCAGTGACCCTGATCTCCTGGCACACATTATCTGCTAATGGGCCATCTTTAAACCAGCTGGGGCAATCATCTTTATATTCCCACAGCCCATCATCCCTCCAGGAGATATCTCCTGTTCATGGCCATTGAGTCCCAGTGCATGACTGATAAAATTCCATCATCCCACTGGGAGATGCTCCAGCCAGGGGAGGAGCCAAGCCTTTCCTACCCAGATAAAAACTGAGATTTTGGACACCAAGGTACCTTCTTTCCACTGGATTCCAGAGGAAAACCAGACCTTTCCACATCATCCCTGGACCTTCAGAGGAAACTGCATCTTCTCCAGGAGCACTGCTCCAGCTGAACCACATCTGCCACTGCAGGAGGATGCAGCCACCATTGAATGGGACTGCTGCCACCACCCTGAGTGACTGACGGGTGTCAGCTTGGATTCTGACTCTGGCAGTGTTGTGGGATTGTTCTTTGTAATACTGTATTTCTATTTTAATTTTTCTAGTACAGCACTGCTACTCCTAATTCTCATATCTTTGCCTGAGAGCCCCTTAATTTCAAAATTATAATAATTTGGAGGGAGGGGGTTTACATTTTCCATTTCAATGAGAATCTCCTGCCTTTATTGGCAGATACCTGTCCTTCAAACCAGGACAATATTCCTTTGGGAAGCACTCCTGGGGCTGCAGCTCTGGAAATATTGGTTACCCCCTGTTTCAGGTACAGCCTTGCACCAGGTACCCAGAACAGCTGCAGACCTGTCTCCTTTCCATCCCAGCAGGCAGGATTCACCTTCATCCCTGTCCACATACTTTTAATAGAAATATATAAGGTGTACTCAGGGCTCTCTTTACCAATGGAGAGAGAGACCAGCCCCTCCAGAGGGCAATTCATCCAGCCATGCTGTCTGGGAGGAGATAAATGGCCCCTGGAGATGCCCATTTCTCTCCACCAGCTGGGAGGGAGCCCAAGGCGACAAACCCCAAATGTTGACATCCAACTTTTAGACAGTCAAGTCAGAGCAGATTAATCCAACCCATTACTGGGGCCTTTAATTTTTGCTGGCTTGATTTACAAGTGCTTGCTCAGCATGTTGAGCCCCAGTGTCACAACAGGGAGAGTTCTTTGTCCTCTTCCCACCTTGGATGTGACTGTCTGTACTCTGCCACACACCTCACGGTATTAAATGCAGATCAAATAAGAATTATTCTCACTGCAAACTTTCTCTTGGAACTCAGAAAAGTGAAAATGTTCAATTAAGGTGCATTGTTACCAGAGTTTGTAACACACTTGGAGACGACAAGCCCTTTCTAAAGGAAGAATGTATCATTATCCTCATCTTGTAGGTGGGAAATGGCTGAGTCATGGAAAAAAACAGACTTTGGAGCCATGTCTATCCCTATGAAAGCCAAAGGCATTCTGGGCTTATCCCACAGAGTGGGGAGAGCATTGAGGGATGGGATTCTGCCCCTCTGCTCTGCTGAGACCCCGCTGCAGAGCTGAGTCCAGCTCAGGGTCCCAGCACAGTAAGTTAAGGTTAATCACAAATCCCAAACCATTCCACAATTCTGTGAGTTTTTGAAGTTCTATGACTTCTCCCAACAGTGCTTGCAGTGGGTGCAGGAACCTCTGAATGGCTGGGCTGTGGGATGTGGAGGATGATTTTTAGTGGAGGCAAAGACCTGGAGAATGTGGGGCTGCTGAAACAAGTCCAGAGTAGTCCATGGAGATGCTCAAAGGGCTGGAGCCCCACTGCTCTGGAGCCAGGCTGGAGAGCTGGGGGTGCTCACGTGGAGAGGAGTAGCTCTAGGGAGAGCCTGAGCCCCTTCCAGGACCTAAAGGGGCTCCAGGAGAGCTGGAGAGGTACTGGGGACAAGGGATGGAGGGACAGGATGCAGGGAATGGCTCCCACTGCCAGAAGGCATGGATGGATGGGATATTGGGCAGGAATTTTTCCCTGTGAGTGTTGGAAGGCCCTGGCACAGGGTGCCCAGAGCAGCTGTGGCTGCCCCTGGAATCCTGGGAGTGTCCAAGGCCAGGCTGGACACGAATTGGAGCAGCCTGAAACAATGGAAAGTGTCCCTGCCATGGCAGAGGTTGGAACATGATGAGTTTTAAGTTTCCTTCCAACTCGAACCGTGCTGGGATTGTCTGATTCCAGCAGCAGCAGGATGGGGGTGGCTTTGCAGAGGCTCTGGCACTGCCCACGTGCCCTGTCTGCTGACAGCAGGGTGACAGCATCCAAGGACAGCTTCCAGCCCTTCCTCAGAGCAGCTCCCCATGCTCCTGTGTGGGACAGACGTGCCTGGAGCTCTCTCCACATCCTTCTTGCATCCTAACTGGCACCTCCCAGGGACTAATTAGGCTCGAGACCCCATCAGTGCTTGTGGGTACATTCCAAGCTGTCTCCCACTGCATCCATGAGATGAATGCAGCCCTTGGCTATTCAGATTTTGTTAATTGCAGCTATTCCAGAGGCACAGTGGAGCATTTTTTGTTCCTGCAGCACTGTGTGCAAGCAGGTGGATCCCATTACTGCCGACTGGCAGCACCACATCCCTGCCCTCCCAACACCAGGGATCCCACAGGTGGGAGCCTCCAGCTGTGAGGAGGAGGTGGCTCCTGAAGGAGTCCTTCTACAACAAGAAAAAGCCTGGATATCTACTGCTTAACACAGGAGGTCTTGCTGACACTCTGCCCGACCTGCTCACTCAGCTGAAAATTGCAGACTCACCTCTTCCAGCTGGGAATGCTCCTCCCTGCTCTCAGGGTAATGAAGTCCAAGTCCATAAAGCAACACACACAGAGCTGACCCTCAGTGTACCCTCAGATCACCTTCCCAGGGCTTTTGTCCATTTACCCGCAGGCCACTTAATTGCAAGTTAATTTTTCCCTCAGCAGTCCTTGCTAAGGCAGGGCAGAGGGGAGACTGGAGCAGTGGCTCCTCCAGGCAGCCTGGGGCAGGGCTTGCTTTTGGCCATGGCTCCCCTGGGCTGCATGCTTGAAGTGGCTCCTGCATGAAGCTGGGAGGGTTGGTTTGGTTTCCTTTTGCAGTGTAGACCCATTCACCTGGAAGAAATTTTTACCAGTTCCCAGGGATTTGTGCTCATTCCTACATCCATGAGAGCAGTGCAGCTGAAGGAAGGTGGCAACAGAGCTGTGCTGGCAATCCAGAGCTTGGAGAGGCAGGGACTGACCCTCAGGGGGGATGGAAAAGCAAAGGACAATGCACTGGGGAGCTAAAAAAGGCAGAAAGAACAAAATCCCTTTCCTTTCCTCACCTATCCCATTTCACACCCACTGCACCACTTCTCCTCTGTTCTTTGCAGCTCCAGCACTCCCAGCTCCATCCTCCTGCTGGGTTCCTCCATCAGGGTCCCCATGGGCAGCTCACTGGGGCTCCAGCTCAGCTACTGACCTGTGCTTAGGGGTCTTTGTGAACTCTGGCTGTGAAGGTTTCATCCTTGTCCTCATTACATCAACTAATGGAACACAACCCTCTTCTTCCTCTCCTCCACAGCAGCTATTGGAAATCAAGCCCTAACCAAGCCCTGGGAATCATTGGCACCTCAAGGAGAAAAACCCTGGGGGTGAAGAGGAACCTGTGGGGTGTGTGGCAGGGTTTGGGGCTGCAGGGTTGCCTTTCTCAGAGCAGATGCCAAAAGTTTCACCTGTTTCTGCACTGGTGATGCCTTGGAGTGGCCAGAACAGAGGCCAGAGTTAAGAGAATACAGTGGGGATTTATTAAAGTGTTTAACAGATCCACCTTGGACAGTCAGAGCCTCCCAGAGGCTGCACCTAACATGGGCAGTGCTCACAAGTTTTTCACACAATTGTAAGTTTGGTCTATTTACATATCAGGGGTTAATTGTCCAATTACAGCTTCAGCTAATGAACTCACATTCCCCCACTTTGCTCCTCCCCAGTTCCTTTTTTGTTGATACTTTTCAAGGCCTGAGGCTGCAGGGTGTCCTTGGGTTCCAGGCCCAGAGGAATTGTTTTATCTGACCAAGATGTGAACAGTTAATTACACTTTATGTGGAGTTTAGAGTTATTCACTAATGCAGCACAGGAAAATGTAAAGGCTGAAATCTCAAGGTTCCACTGGCAGCAGCTCCTCTGGGATAATATATTTAATGGAGAGCCCTCCACAAGAGCCCAAACCTCCCCTTTTTACCTTGCAGATGTTTTGCAGCTGGATGCCAAAGGAACTGAGGAAGGGATTCAGTACCCAAGAGGAGCGTGGAGCTTCTGGAGCCAATGTTCCACATTTAATCAAGACTAAACAATCACTGTCCCTCTTCTGAGAGTGGCAGCAAACATCCCCAGCCTCACAGGTGAGCAGTAATCTCAATAAAGTCACGCTCCAGTAGCTTCTCCTTAGCCCTGCTGAAGAAACATCTCTTATTACAGAGCTCACACACAGGATATCAGATCCTTCCCTCTCCTAAACATCAATATTGCCCCAGAAATTAATATTTTCTACAGAGATTAAGCCCAGGTACTTGCAAGAGCACTTAAAAAAAAGACAGCAACAAAACAACCTCCCCCCCAAAAAATTTAAAAACAGTACTACCAGTTGAATGGTAAAAAAATAAAAATAATCAATATTCCCACAGCAAGAAGCCAACAATTTTAAAGAACAATTTTTGAGACTTCTTCCAGCAGCACCACTATTGATCCTCATCTCCCAGCTCAAGGCTGCAATTCCCAAGGATCTCTCAACTCCTTGGAGAAGGAGCCACCAACCCAATCCAAGCTCTACCTCATAGGAAGAAATTCAAACATTTGGCCTCGTACGAGGTTGGAAGGTTTTAGGGAGGAGCAGATCAGAGACTCAAGAGCAGCCTCTAGTTTCAAAGGCCAGTACTGAGCTCTGCCCTGGACCCTCCCCAGCTCCACGAGGTTTGCTGACCTCCAAAGGTGCTGTTGCCCTTCTCTTGGAAGAAAAGCTCCCTTCTGTAGCAGTCCTTCCATGTTATTTTAGCAGCTGCTGTCTTCCAGGCTGCTGGAGTAAGAGATTAATGCTTTAATTATCCCATCTGAAAGCTGGGAGGCTGAGCCTGTGGATTGTATACAGCACTGACTCCTGGCACTTGTGGATCTAGAGGGACTACACACTAAAATCGAGCTGGAATCCAAGTGAGGAATAAAAGTGGAAAAAGAAGTAAGACAGCAATCAGAATAATGTTCTTTTAATGCCCAATATCTCACAACCAGCTGGGGCTAGAAATTAAAGCTTCCTGCTTGTTGCAAGTGGCGGTTCCTGCCTTGCATAGACTTTATCTCTCCCTTCTCCATCCCTGGTGTTGCAGGAAGCAGTGGATGCTGAAGTTTGCTGCCTTTGTCCCATGCTCTGGAACACATCTGGAAGCAGCTGATCATGCTCCTTGCTCACCCAGACAGCTCAGGGGTGCACCCAGCTGCTCCTGCATCCCCTGCTTGGACACAGCCAGATATCACTGTATCACAGAGGTGTGCATGCATCCAGCATGGACGGGGATCTAGGAGAGGACAGCCAAGCTGGATTCTTTCATTTCCCAGCAGCAATACCTGCATCTCCTGTGGCAGCTCTGGGGCAGGCTGATGGCACAGCTGGAGCATCCTCACTGCTGGTTCTGCATTTCTGCCACCTCTGCATTCCTGCCATTTTCCCGTTTTCCTGCTCTCCTCTTCCACTCCTCATTTTTCTCCCTCTGCCTTCATTCTCTCACCACCTCAACCTATTTTTCTCTCCCCTCCCTGCTCCCCACCATCCCTCTCTCTGCTCCCCCTCCCTCCTACTTAGGAGGAGATCAATAAACTGGGAATGCTGACTAGGGAATTAAACCCAGCCAGCCTGTCTCTTTGAGAGACCTCTCACTAATCAGCTTGGATGGATTCCTATTCCCCCCTCCATCCATGAGAGAACCTGCCATGAATTCCTCCACCCCTGTTCTTGTCAGCTGCACACAAGGAGGCAAATGTCTCTCTCATCTGCTCTGCACTCAGCTTTTCTTCTCCATGTCTGGATCAAGCAGGTTGGAGGCAGTAGCAGCACTACCTTGCCTGCTTCTATTTTCTGTGTGAGCTGTGATCCCGACTGGAGTGAGTAATTCCATCCTCTCAGCTCTGGGCTCCCTCTGTAGCACGTGGGGCTTCTGTGTGCTGGCACGTCTCTTCTCAGAGCACAGCTGAGAGGGAGAATGGTGCAAATCAGCCTTTTCAGGGCCACATTTGTCATCCTCCATGTCTGTCAAACGAGGAGTTTCACAGGAATTGTGTTTTTGGATGTGCTGCCGTGCCTGCCTTGCTCGGGGTTGTTCTCTGTTAGAGGGGATGTTCAGGCAGAGGCTCCCCAAAAAACAAGGGCAGGGCAGAGGATGGAAACCACGCAGCCCAGCTCATGCAGAGCTCTTCAAAACCAGCCTCAAACTGTGAAGTTCTGTCAAAATGGCTAAATCCTGCCTGGATTTGTCCCACAGTGATTTCTGCAGCTCTGAAATCTGCTTGTTTGACCCCCAAACCACAGCTGGCACATCCCATTGCCTTTTCCAGCAACTTTTTAACAGATAATTCTGAAAAGGTTCGGTTGGGAAAGATCAAAATGTTTCCTTTTGACATTTCTGCTTCCTGACATTCCTGAACTTCAATGTTTAACTTGGGCTTTTTGGGCTCAATCAAACCAACAGGTTGGAATTTGTTTCCTGCAACACAGGACAAACATGGATACATGACAAGGAATCTGGTGACCAAGAGAGAAACCCATGAGGCCCATGATCCAAAATATGATCCCCTGGGCACAGCAGAGAGATTCACACATCAGTGTTCAAATAAAAGAAAATTCTGTCTCGCTTTGATGAAAAAAGATGTACCAATTTCAGCTGCCCAAAGCCGATCTCACTAGAGCCCTCAGAGCGAAATAATGTGGAAGGGGGGGGGGGAACACGGAGTCCTCATAAACATAATTAAAAACAAAAGTCAATTTGTAGCCTCCCCGTGTTGCTCAAACAGGCAGCCCCATGAGCAGCCCAGCTAATGAAGCCTGGCTGCCTATGGATCCGTGTCTCAATTCTCTGATGTCTAATGAGGTGCAGGCTCTGATCAAAGTTTCCCCCACCGTTGGGGAATTCATAACAATGCACTTGTGGGAGCCTTAGTATGGGGATGGATGGTCCTCTGGGACAAACTCTGGATAAGCTGGTGTTACAGTTGCAGTTTATTGTGAGGGTGTGGGTATAGAAAGTTCTGCTGCCAGCCACAGCCCTGAGCAGGACAGAGAGAGTGGGGGTAAGAGAAAAAAGAGAGCAAGGGTGATAAGAGTAAGAGTAAGAGAGAGAAAGCAAGAGAGAGATTTTCCATCTACATTGCAATAAATCTTCTTCTATGTTGAATATTCTAATTTCCACTAACCAATCCAACATGAGATACAAACCCTATAGCATTTACATACAGCCTATAAGAATCATTACATTACCACAGTGTGTTATACTTTAAACTACTCTTTGGACCCTAGCAGGGTCTTCTCTGACCTTTGGACCTGCTTTCCAGCAGGAGACATTGTTCCATCAAGAGGGGATTACTTTCAGCTGGCCATCCCATTGTATTCTAGTTATTTAGTAGCTGAGGTTTGGTATCTCAAAAATGGGTTTCATTTCAATTTCACTTATGGTTTCTACATTCTTAGAATATAAGCAATCATGTTTGCAGGGTTTTCCTGTTTCATCCTTTTCAACATGAATTCATCTGGGAGCACACTCATCCTTTGGGGCTCCACAGGCTGGGCTGCCTCTCCTCCTGCAGCCCCTCAGCCTCTCACTAAGCTGCCTGCACCAAACCCACAACCTGTGGGTGCAGCCTGCTTGAAAAGGCTGAAAAGCATTCTAGTCACCCACACAGGGAACCTGCTTCCCCAAAACTCCAGCTCTGAAGTTTGCCAGAGGCATCCCAACCTGTGATGCTGCAAGGAGGGCACTTGGCCAGGAAGGGAATGTGCAAATGGTGCTAGAACAGGGGGCAGTGGTTTTAACCTAAAAAAAACGACAGGTTTGGGTTAGATATTAGGAGGGAATTCTTCCTTGTGATGATGGGGAAGCCCTGGCACAGAGAAGCTGTGGCTGCCCCATCTCTGGAAATGTCCAAGGCCAGGTTGGATGAGGCTCTGAGCAACCTGGCACAGTGCAAGGTGTCCTGCCCATGGCAGGGGGTAGAACTGAATGAGCTTTAAGGTCCCTTCCAATGCAAATCCTTTTGGGATTTTATGTTGCAGCAGCAGGACAGAGCCCTCCTGAGCAGAACCTGGTGTGTCCCCAGCATTTGCATCACCCCCTTCTCTCCTGGAGCCACAGGCAGCAGGAAAGCTGGAGAGACAGACACCAAAAAAAGACTTGAGGTGTGTGGGTGGAGAAGAAATGGTGTTTGGTCCAAGGGGAGGCAGGCAAGGAGCTGTAGGAGCTCACCAGCTGCTGGTCCTTTATTGTAACAGAGGATCACGACTGATGCAGAAGTAATTTCTGTGCATGGCTGCCCACGCAGGATGCAAGTGAAGTGAACCAAACTCTGCACTGACATGTGTATGACTATGCCTGCGTGCTTAAACATGCATGCAAACAAGCTCTGCTCCTCCAAACCCTCCCATAGGCTCATCTCTGCATCCAAATGAAGCAAAATCAGTGTTTACCAGCATTTCTAGAGCTCACTGACAGCCAAAATACAAGATTTCAGCTGTTGAGGCCCTCCAAGGATTATTGTGTTTGTAGTGCTGGGTTTTTCATCAGCCTTTTCAGTGGCTGGCAAAGATGTCAGAGGCAGGGCAGGACACACGGTGCCTTGATGTGTGCCCAGGACAGAAGGGTTCAAACACACCAGCAGGGTCTGTGTGAGCCCCAAGAGAACCTTGGCAGACCAAGGGAGGAGAGAAAGGGAATAGGAACAGAGCTTTTCTTCAGTCACAGCCCCAGCTCTGTGTCACCAGTGAGAAGATGCCCAAGGCAGCAGGAAATGCAATTCCCTGCTTCATCATCCCCTCTGAACCAACTCACAGGGACATTGCCCTGGTATCATTTAAGGAGTCCCAGGATGGTTTGGGTTGAAAGGGACCTTAAGGATAATCTTTTACCCACCTGTCATGGGCAGAAACTTCCCACTATCCCAGGTTGCTCCCAGCCCTGTCCAACCTCTCCTTGAACACTTCCAGGGATGGGGCAGCCTCAAGCCAAATACTCTGGGGCTGTTTGATGACAAAGCCCTGGTGAGGTGCCTTGAGCACGAGCTCAGATCACTGCTGCAGGGGGCTGGATGCCTTGGGCTCAGTACAAAACAAACTGAACACCCCAACCTGTGCTATCAGGGCAGCTGAGAGGTCAGGGGAAGCTGTCACTGGGATGTGACAGGGATGTGCCAGCCCTCTGCTCCAGCCAGGGTCACAGCTGCTGGCAGTGCCAGCCAGGGGGCAGATTGCTCTGCCCTGAGAGGAGATGGCTGAGCTCCTGCTCTTTGAACTGCAGCCTCTGCTCGTTTCCATCGCTGCAGCTCTGTGTGAGCTGAGCCCCAGAGCCCAGCAACACTCAGTGCCCCCTTCACAGACCCCTCCTTGCAGCCAGGGCTGCTCCCCTTGCCAAGGAGTGGTGAAGGAGGCGTCAGTGCGGCCACCCTGTCTGCCAGCCTGAAGACACCTCTGAAACAGGCACCACACTTCACCCTCATCCTCCTCTTAATTACCAGCACGGGTATTAAATTGCAGACTTTTATTCATGGACAGGTGTGTGTCTTTGTCAGAGGTCCCTGCTTAAATCATCCACCTCGTCTCCAATAACAATGTTAATGATGCTCAGAGCCAGCGCTGGACTGTAAAACATATTTCCCTGATGTTTGTTCAATAATTCTCTGAGAATTAAAAACATCTATTACCAGCTGCAGGATGCTAAGAGGCCCCTGGAGCAGAGACCAGGCTGTAACTCACTGGAGGGGCTCATCTGATGCTGCAGATGCTGTTATCTGAGTCCCAGCTCTGGCACTCCCGGGCATTTGACTCGGTACCAACGTGTGGGCACAGCAGCACAGTCACAGCACAGGATTGAAGGTTATCAGCCACATCCACATCCCTGAGGTGCTCCAGGAGTGCTGGTGGGACACAACATGTCCATCTACCCTTTACCACCCCACTACCATCATTGGCACTATTGCTATCCCAAAGCACTGGGGCCATACTGAAGCTCCATTTGCCAAAACATCCCAAAACCAGTGTTCTTGCACTGCATTGCTCACAAACTCAATGAAAAAAAAGGAGGGAGGAAAGCTGCTGAGGAAAGGGAAGCATGAAAGGAGGGAGGATGATGCTGTGCCACTCGGTGGCACTGCGGGAAAGAAGCCCAGGTGTCCCCAGCCACATTACCACTCTACTAAAAACACCCATTCACCACCCAAACGTTGAGCCACAGAGTGTGTGAAAAAGCTGCCTCAACAGAGACCATGCCACTGAATAGTCCCCATGCCTGTCATGACTTCTGGCAGCTCGGAAATGTTGTTTCTGGAAAAATATTTATCCTGTTAATGAAGCCGAGGCAGCAGCGGAGGCCCCAGAAGGTCAGAGCAGCACTCACTGCAATCAACTCCCTTCACAGTGCCTGCTGAATGGGGCTCTGATTGCAGATGCCAATCAGAGCACTCCATTTTCCCTGCCTATTTGGGAATTAAAACATAAAGGCCCTTTCCCAGACACTGCATTTAGGGGTGGTTTATATAACATAATCTTGTGGGCAGAAAGCCAGATGGATTCAGAGGGTGGGATACTGGAGCTGAGTGACTCCAAATACATCTTGAGACATGCACTCCAGGGAGAGTTAGAGAAGGGCTTGGGTGCTGCTGTGCATGGCAATCCCTCCAGCATCACCTGGAAGCTCCAGGACACAGGGTTTTCCTGCAGCTGCCTCAGGACCGAGCTGTTTCCAATGGCCACCAGCCAAGACGCAGGCTGCTGCTTTGGTTCTGCTGCCTGTTATTTTTAATTATTATTGGTATTTCTGAGCATCTTTGCGTCTCACCCAAACAATGAGACAGTTGGATGATCAGCAGGAAAGAGGAGAAATGAAAACAAACTAATCCAGCCCTGAAAAAAACACTTCTGATTGTAAAATCCACGGCGCTCGACGGCTGCGGAGCGCCTGGACTCGTCCCGCAGTAGGCGCTCACGATTTCCATTTAAATCATCAGAATTAAAGAGCAGGACGAGTTAGAGCATCTGTCTCAAGATTTCTGTGCCTTCCCATGCCCCCATGAGCACAGCTGTTTGGATCAGAGATGGAGGAGGGAGCTGCAAATTCACCAGAGGATGATGGAAATTAGACGTGAGCTGGAAATTATCTGTCTGTGCTTTCCCAAGTGCAGGGGGTGAGATGTCATCACACTGAGCTGTGTCCCAAAGGGAGGCTCAGTGACAGGGAAGTCACCTTTTGCCCAGGGAAGTGGCAGAATCACCATCCTCAGAAGGAATGTGGACGTGGCACTTGGGCACATGGGCTGGCAGCACTGGAGGAACGTTGGATTCAGTCTCAATCAGATTTTCCAGCCCTACTGATTCCATGGCAGCACACAGAGGAGCAGACCTTCACCTTTTCCCTTTCAATTTTTTAACAGAATTCAAAGAAGAGTAGAGCAGGAAACTGTGTCAGGTCACTTCTCACTCAGATGGGATTCAGGGGATGGAAGGGAGACATTCCAGGGCTGGAAAGCCAAATACTGGACACTGGACTCACCCCCTCTGCACCTTGGGCTGGGACCCCAGGCAATGCTGAGGCTGTCCCTGTTCCCCCATGTTCAGAGGATGTATTGGTAGGCAGGTACTGATCAAACCACTCGGGATCTTTTCCCTTTGGCTCAGGTATGGGCTTCTTCCTCATTTTACTCTTAAATCAGCAAACTCCTCCAGTCCTTGGCACCCTGGGCAAGTGAGGAGCAAAGCTTTTTGCAGGGAGCCCGAGGCCATCCCTGGGTTGGCTCTGATGTGGGCTATGGGATGTTCCAGCCAAGAGCCAGTGCTCAGACAAGAGTCACCTTGCTGGGAGGAGAAAGAAGAGTGAGTGCTCCAGGCAGCTCTGGGTCTGGGGACACCAATGGGGTCAGCAAGCCCCACATCCCAGCTGGAACATGGGAATGGGGCAGCCTCCTGTGTGTGCAACCCTCAGGGGCACGTCCAACACCCCCATCATTTCCATCCTCTTCATCATAGACAAAAGGAGAAGATGTAAGAAGGGAAAGAAGGAAAGGGAAAAGGAAAGGGAAAGGGAAAGGGAAAGGAAAAGGAAAAGGAAAAGGAAAAGGAAAAGGAAAAGGAAAAGGAAAAGGAAAAGGAAAAGGAAAAGGAAAAGGAAAAGGAAAAGGAAAAGGAAAAGGAAAAGGAAAAGGAAAAGGAAAAGGAAAAGGAAAAGGAAAAGGAAAAGGAAAAGGAAAAAGAAAAGGAAAAAGAAAAGGAAAAGGAAAAAGAAAAGGAAAAGATCCCATGGAAATAATCCTGCTCCCTCCAGACTTCCCCTTTCCCCCAAAAGCCTCCCTGCTGGAGCTCATGTCAGCACACAGGTTGTGCACCACAGAGCTGCTCTTTACAGCTCTGCTTTGGTGACAGCACAAGACAGAGATTTCAACCCCCTCCCCCAGACCCTCCCGATGTGTTTCTGCTCATTCCTTTCCTTCCCTCACAGCCCTCTGGAGAACACATCTGCTCCCTGATCTTGCCACCGCATGGAAACGCTGCTCTCAAGTACCTCTACTCCAAAACAAGGCTTTAATTACAGGAGAAGAGAGCCCATCAGATCTCTTAATTTAGCCTCTCTTCTTATTAATTAAACCACAAGACATTTAAAGTAGAAAAGTGTTGGTGGGCAGCTGAAATCAGCCCCCCGGTGGTGTTTTGGGAAGGTAAAGGATCCCCACAGTCCTTGATTTCTACCCCAGGAGTTGGAAAGAGCAAAGTTTTAGCTCCAGCTATTTTTGTGCAAATAAATGTCGCCAATATGTGGCTGCCAGTAGGGAGCAGCACGGCAGCTCTTTAAAATACTCCAGGGAGCATGAAACAGCACTGGAGACGTGTCCCTCTGGCGCCTGGATCCCTCCTGGATCCCAAAGATATCCAGAATTCCCTGCCCTAGAGCTGATCCTAAAGCCCTCCCCATCAAGCAGGAGAGCTGCAGCTGGCTGGAGCCCAGCAAGGCAGCTCACCCAGAGCTCAGAACCCTTCTGGGGGTGGATGGCTCTGTGGTGCTGTGACAGCCACACACAATTCCAGCCCGGCAGTGCCGCGTGGGACTCGTGTCCCTGAGCCGCTATTTGTGTGTGGGTACAGGAGCGTTTCTATCAATCCTGGCTGCTCGTCCAGAGAGCAAATATCCCCTGCCTGAAGCACTCTGTGTGTGCAGATACCAGCGAGACCCACCAGGAGAAGGACAGGAAAAAAAAAAATTAAAAAACTCAACCCAAAACCCAAAGCCTTCCTCCAGCATTCATCATTTTAATTAGCGGAGCTGTGCCTGGAATCTCAATGGGAGATTAGACCATAAAGAGAGCTAGGCAGAATTGCACAAGTGGCTCCTCTCACTTCAGAAATGAACAGAGCTGCCTGTGAAATTATTAGGAATATTATGTGTCCCATTTCCAGACCCACACGCACATCCTGGGGGCTCACCTGCCAATGGATGGTTTCAAGCCAGGTGACATTTCCAGCACTGGTGTCCTGCCAAATCATTCACCCTCAGGGCTTGGTCCTTCACCCCCATCTCCCTCTTCAGCTGCCCAGATTTCCCTTACTGTGTCCCTGGCATGGGAATATAAATATTGGGAAGTGAAAGAGGCTTCAAGCACAGTCAGCCCCATGGCACTGAGTTACCCACACATCACACACAGCAGGCATTGCCCATATGGATACACCAAGGAAATTAATAAATATACAGACACCAGTCTTCTGTGCCCCAAATGTCCTCAGATAATCATAAAAACCATAGTTTCATAATCATAAAAAACATAGAGAGTACATAAAAACCTTCTCCCTTTTCCTTGCAGTTACCTTGTTCTCTCTTATAAGGGTTAAAAACTTCCTCTGTGGAGATTAAAGCCATGATTTCACATTAAATACATTCCCAGGAGCTGGGAATGCACAGCCCTGACTGTATTTGTGCATCTGCTCCAAGCACAGGCAATCCTCAGGGACCACTTCTGCTGGCCATGAGGGAGAGATAACGGGATGGCAGCACAACCCCACATCCAGCATTCCCTGTAAATTGTTATGACCCATCCAATTGCCTACATAAATAGGTAGTGAACAGGAAGTGAAAGAATCACCCCAATTTGTCTCCCCTAAAAGCCTCCTTGCTGTAATCTCATTTCTTTATTCAAGACCCCTTGGCTTGTTGTACAGAGACACTGCTCTGCCTCTGTGAGAGGCTTTGGAGCTCTCTGCCTATGGTGGAGTGGAAGTTAGTGGGGTAAGGAGCATCCCAGGCATGCAGTGTCATCTGTCTGTGCTGAATCACAGGCTGCAAACGTGTTCACATCCACTCAGCGTTCCGAGGATGAAATAGAAACGAGGCAGCCCAGGCTGGGAACTCAGCCTAAAGCCTCTTCTCGAGGTTAAGGATTCCAAGGGCGGCACTGGAAGGAGTTAAAGCTGCTCTGTGAGTTCTCACACGCTGCTCATGTGGGGTTTGGGATCTTGGCTGGCGCCTCCGGCAAAGCGCCAACGCCCGCGAGGCAGCCTGGAGCTGCAGGAGCATCCCAGAGCTGCAGAGCATCCCAGAGCATCCCAGAGCATCCCAGAGCATCCCAGAGCGGCCTGGAGCATCCTGGAGCTGCAGGAGCATCCCAGAGCTGCAGAGCATCCCAGAGCATCCCAGAGCATCCCAGAGCATCCCAGAGCAGCCTGGAGCTGCAGGAGCATCCCAGAGCATCCCAGAGCATCCCAGAGCATCCCAGAGCGGCCTGGAGCTGCAGGAGCATCCCAGAGCATCCCAGAGCATCCCAGAGCGGCCTGGAGCATCCTGGAGCTGCAGGAGCATCCCAGAGCTGCAGAGCATCCCAGAGCATCCCAGAATATCCCAGAGCGGCCTGGAGCTGCAGGAGCACCCCAGAGCATCCCGGAGCATCCCAGAGCAGCCTGGAGCTGCAGGAGCATCCCAGAGCATCCCAGAGCAGCCTGGAGCTGCAGGAGCACCCCAGAGCATCCCGGAGCATCCCAGAGCAGCCTGGAGCTGCAGGAGCATCCCAGAGCTGCAGGAGCATCCCAGAGCAGCCTGGAGCTGCAGAGCATCCCAGAGCAGCCTGGAGCTGCAGGAGCATCCCAGAGCTGCAGGAGCATCCCAAAGCAGCCTGGAGCTTCAAGAGCATCCCAGAGCATCCCAGAGCATCCCAGAGCAGCCTGGAGCTGCAGGAGCACCCCAAAGCTCCAGCAGCATCCTGGGCATTCTGGTGCTGCAGGAACATTTCAGGGCTCCAAGAGCATCCTGGGCATGCTGGTGACTCAGAAACATCCCAGATCTCCAGCAGATCCCACGCATCCTGGTACCCCAGTAATATCCCAGGGCTCCAGCAGCATCCTGGGCACCCTGGTGCCCTGGGAACATCCCAGAGCATCCTGGTGCTCCAGTAACACCCCAGGGCTCCATCCCGAGGCTCCAGAAGCATTCTGGGCATCCTGGTGCCCCAGGAACATCCCAGGACAGCTCCCACAGCGCCCCTGGCAGGATCCCGGGCAGCCTGGAGTTCTGGCAGCGCCTCCACCCTCTTTGCAAGGCTACGGGGGAAGCCACCTACTCCTTAGAAAACCTCCAAACCTAATGGTGGAAATGCAAATCAGAGCTGGTTCTGCTTATTAAAGCAATTCCCTGGCAGAGGACATTCCAGGAAAAGCCCTTTCGGAGATGATGAGTGCAATTTGTAGATCGTTATCGCTCGGATAAAATCAGAGAACTTTAAAACAATTGGAAATGTCGAGTTTAGACCATCTCCCCCTGGGATATAACACACGCTTTAAAGCTGCTGTGTGCCAGTAACGCTGGAATTGCCGGCAGTGATACATTCCCACCGCGGAGAACGGAGCGGGATGCGCGGCTGTGGAAACAAACCCTCCCCAGCCAAAGGAAAGGCATCATTAGCCAGCGGCAGCGGCGCTTTCATCCTCCCCTTGGGCGGAGAAAAGCCACCTCTGTCCCCTGCAGCCACTCTTTGGCAGCGCCTAAGTGATGTTCCAAGGATTTAAAAATTTATGGGAGGAACCAGAGGTGGGGAAAGCCTCGGAGACATCCCACAGGGGAGGCAGGGGCTAAGTAAGGTAAGAGTGGTGCCTTAGGATTTTAGCTTTTATATTTTTCATCTATTTGTAGTCCTGAAATTCTTTAGTGTAGAACTCTAAACTCCATATCCAGCATGAGCTGCTGTTCTCCCATTTTAGGCAGACACAACAATTTTTATTTTATCTAATCTAATCTAATCTAATCCTGGCAATCAAGGGCACCTCACTGTCTCAGGCCCTGAGAGATGGACACAAAAGTGAGTTGGGGGGAGCAAACTTGGGGTAAATGACTTCATTACCTGAAGCTGTAATTGGAAGATTAACCCCAATAAGCAAATAAACCAAATTTATCAAAGTGTGAAACCTGTGACCCATTGTCCATTGTGGGTACAGCCCCTGGGGGGGGGCTTTGTCTGCCTGAATCATTCAATAAATAGAACTGCTTTTTATTCTCTTAATTTTGTCTGGCCTCTGTTTTTAAGTAATCCCAACAAGGCATCAAGACAAAGAGTCTGACCTTAAATTGAGAATTTACTCAAAGGCAGAAAAAGCTTCTCAGCACAGGACCTTGTCTCGCTCCAGCTCTTCCCATTCAGCACTTGCTGTGATCCTCCATCCTCTGCACATCCACAAAATTCACATTTCTGGACTGAGGCCAGGCTGGAGCAGTTAAGGGGACTCAAACCCCACATCCCTGTGAGTCCACACGTACCCCCCGAGTAAATCCGTGTGCCCGATATCCATCCACTGAAAACACAATCAGCGAGGGCAGGGCGAGGCTTGGCCAGCCTGCAGTTTTTAGGGATAATGAGGGGAAAGCTGCCCACCTGCCTTTCCAAAATCAGGCCCATTAAACCGCGGGGAGAGGGGATGCTCACGGACGGTGGCGGCTCTGGCGTCGTCTCATGAATATTTAACAGGGAGCGCTCTGGGAAGAGGAATGTTATTAAGGTTGGTGTCGTCTGTGCCTCCAAATGTGGCCATACATCAGATGTTGCCAGTCTGGTGTGTAAAACCCTCTTAGAGCAGCCGCTGGCAAAGCAGTTTCTTCAGGGTGGGAAAAAAAAAAAAAAAAAAAAAAAAAAAAAAAAAAAAAAAACACCAAAAAAACAAAAAACGTAGAGAAAGGGGAAAAAAATAAGGAAAATGAAGTAAAAATCACGAGTTGTGGAGCCCTGGGGAGTTGTGTGTGAATATTTGAGAGGTATCCTACCAATAGATCAGACCTTCACAATCACCTACAGCCACACAGGCAGCTCCAAGAGGGGGGAAGGGGAGGGGGAAAGGCAAATCCCAATCAAACAGAATGCATTGGCTGAAAAGCAATCCTTGGCAGCAGCTTTGAGCATAAACACATTGTTGGCTGTTATTTTTTCCCTCCTGCAATGGCAAATTAATACTTTTACTGCTGTTGAAGATGCTCTAATAACATATATTCCAGCACTTTGGGCTTTATTAAGATGCTTTTGACTTCTTTTGGGTTGTGGTTTTATTTTTCTTGGGATTATTGGTATAATTTCTTTCCTCACCACCCTGACGACCCCAGAGGGATGGAAAAAACCTGTTTCAACTGAGAGCAAATCCATCTAAGGCCTTCCCCTGCAGGTTAAGAGCCAGACTGTGCTCTCACTCACATTTTGGAGCACCCAGGAATCATGGAGCAAACCAAGCTCCTGCATGTTGAAGCCAGAATTTTTTTCCAATATTGGGGATCAATCCCAAGGTCCCAGAGCAGTATCCTGCCTCAAAATATGAATTTGAGTTCAGATCTTTGGAGCTCTCAAGCTTCTCTCTGTTTGCTGCTGTGGTCCCTGGTGCTCCCGTGTTGCCAGCAGGGATACAGGGATTAAAAACAAGTGATCCAAGGACACACAGCCTGGAGAAGCCCAATTCTGTTTGCATCCTGATGCTAAAACATCACCTCATCCCCATAATATCCTTCTGAACTACACAGATCTTGCCAGGTGTTCCTTTCCATTCCAAAACATCGATAATTCCTTTTATTAGGCTTCCACAGCCTGGTTCTTCACTCTCATTGCAAAATCAGGGATAGTTACAGTGGCTGTTGCTCATTGACCATCTGAGCAATGACTTATGAAGTGTATTTGAGTAGGAAATAGGACTATTAAGGCACTTGGCAATATGGCAGGAGCAAAAGCAGCTCATCAGTTCATCATCTGGTTTATAAAATATTGAGAATTATTTTCAATCCCTGATTATCATAATGAAAACCTGGGGAAGGGATGTGTGTGGAAAGGATGGGCTGGGATGGGCAGGGAAAGGGATTTAGAAATTCTCCCAGAAAAACTGGTGAGACAACACTGAGTGCAAAGGCTGGGGGGTGGATCCTGCATTTTCCTACCCCAAATACCTTCAGCCCCTGCAGCAGGAAGCTGTGGAGTCCCTGTTTCACATGGAAACACCCAAGAAATCCCAGGAAGCATCACTGAATGATAAGGATGGCATGGAGCAGAGCTTGCTCCCTCCTCCCCCATTTTCCATGCTTGCACCCCAAAACACCCTCATGATCCTAGGCCAGGCTCAGGAAATCCCAGCCCTGCTTGTCAGTCTGGAGTTCATGTAATCCATGCATGTGTTTAATTCCCCACACTCTGGCATTTCCCTCCTCTGTTGCTTTTCACAGCCTATCAGCCCCAAAATCCTTTTCTGAGCAGCCACATGCCACAACTACTTAGGAATCACGCCAGCTCCAGCAGTCATTAGGCACTTCCCATGTCCTACAAGCAGCTGTGACCATTTCTGCTGCCCAGACTGGCTCAGAGAGCAGATCAGCTGTGGCTGAGCAGGAAGGGGAGCAGGGATGGCATTGCCACGCTCCTGCCTCCAGAGCTCTCTGGTTGTTCATGTTGTGGGGTTTTAGTTAATATTTCAGAAGTTTTCTCTGCTTGAGGAGTTTCAGCCCCCAAGCAGAGTCATCAGTGCCCATTCATCCCACCACAACCCCTGCTGAAGGTGATTCACTCCTTATCCTGACCTTGTCTCCTGCCCCAGAGGAAATTCTCCTTCCTGCTTTCTCTGGGCAGCCAGAGGTGCTGGCAGCTGTCCCCTGGGCTGGGCACACCATGGCTCTGATTGCCTGGAGATGCTGGTCCAGTGCCTGGTGGCATTCCAGCACACACCAGCTGGAGAGGTGTGGAAACCCACAGGACACAAATGCATCACCTGCTCCAGTGCTGCCAGAACTCCTGGTGCCTCCACATCCCCCCCAGTGCTGCATCACCTGTTTGAAGTATTTTGCTGCTCAGTCTGGGGCTACTCATATGTTCACAAGTCACCTGTTTGACTTTGGATGGTACCACAAGAGAAAATCATCTTTCCTCCTTTAGCCCAACATGTGTTGCCAGCAAATCTCTGCATTTTATTTTTTTTTTTAAGCAAGAAATGAGTTCCTGAATGGTTTGAGTTGGAAAGGACCTTGAAGTTCATCTTGTTCCAAGGGACACCTTCCATTAGGCTGGTTTAATACAGGGAAACTAAGGCATGCCAAGAAAATAGAACCTGCTCACCCATCACCCCACAAAGAGCCACATCCTTGCTGGGAATGTAACTGTGAAAACCCAACAGAGGGGTGGTGGGAAGACCTCCCTGTGCTCCAGCAGAGCTGAGACCCTCACCTCCCCACAAACCAAATCCCATGGCAATTCCCACCCTGACAAACTCTGACCCTCACCTTCCCAACAAACCCAATCCCATGAGAATTCCCACCCTGACAAGCTCTGTTTCCCCCTGTGGGAAAAGCCACGAGGGCAGCGAGGGGAAGTTGGTGCTCGCCCTTCACAAGGTCAACAAATATCCCTCAAAATGTCATAGAGTTTTGCAAGTCCTAAATGAGGCAATTGCTTAATCTACCTGGGGGATTGAGCTGTTATATCCAGTGCAGTAAACAAGCCTCAGCTCCAGCTCCAAAGGATTGCACTGGCAGAGAGGAGCCGAGGCTAAATTGACAAGTTGTCTCCGCTGCCCTTGAAACTCAATTTGCCATCGCTCACCTCATTTCAAATTAGCACAGAGACAAACCTCGTTGGCCAAGCTGCTCTTCTGGGGCTCTTGCATAAGATCTCTGCTCCACACAGGGTTTGGGGGCTTATCCTGCAGCAGCAGTGATAGGGAAAAACTGGAGATGAAATAGATCCTCAAATGTGGTCAAAGCTCTTAAAGTGTTTAAAGCCAGGTTGGACAACATGGGATAGTGGAAGGTGCCACTGACGATGGTAGGGGGTGGAATGAGATGAGTTTTAAGATCCCTTCCAGCCCAAAATGTTCCAAAATTCTATGAAATTAGGCAGAAATTCAGCCTTTTTACCAACAAACATCCAAAAGGTGTGTGCATCCCTAAAATGCTTCCCTGAAGATTTAAAAATGATGAGCACAGAAGCAGAGCTGTGCACAGAGGTGGAGTTTATACCTGCTCCAAGCATCATCTGGGACTGTGCTGAATGCTCACAGTGGGTCAGGATGATTCAAGGAAGAAGAGATCCTCCAGATTTGTGTGCAACTTTTTTGAAAAGGGCCCTGAATAGAAACAGGCTCGAACCACATTTGCAACAAACGTGTTCAGCATCCAGGGAATTCGCTTTGTATTTTCAAAAGAGGAGTTTTCAATAGCTGTGATTTCAGGTGAAAGTTTCGTATCAGTGCTGGATGGATGGTATTTAAAAAAAAAAAAAAATCAAAGGCAGTATTATTAACCTGGAGCCTGAAATGGTCTTGTTTTCATGCCTCAACCTAGATCTGGTAGAAGCTGCTGCTTCCACTTGCACCAGAACTTACTGCCAACAGCTCCCTGCCTTCAGAGGGATGGGGCTTATTCATGTGCTGGAAGAGACCTGGGGCTGTGGGGACACCCTCTGCAATGGGATGGGGGCTGCAGTGGGGTTAACATGGACATGCAAGAAGCAGAGGGGCTGCAGGTGCCTCACCAGTGCAACCACAGCCACGAGTGACCTGCCCCAGAGCCTCTCCTGCTGCCAGTCCCATGGGCTGGCACTCATCCATCCACCCTCTTCCCTCAAGGAGGGGTTAAAGCCTTGCTGTGATCTCTCTTGTTGCTCTCAGGAGCAGCACCACCTTCTGTCCACCTCCAGGATCTCCTGAGGTGCCCAAACCTCACCCTGCAGCCCTCAGAAAGGGACACGTGCACAGATTCTCCTGAGCTGCAAAGGCTCAGGGAAGACTGAGCAGCCAAGCAAGGGAGGAAAAACGCATTACAGAGGAGATCTGGAGGGTGAGATCTGCTTCTGCCCTTCCCAGCTTTGTTCAGCACTGAACACAACCAGGGCTGGGGGCTCTGGGAGTGACCAAACCCCTGCGGACCCCGCAGGGTCTGATGTGACAAAGCCACGTCACGTTTGGTCACACTCAGCACACGGAGGGACAGCGGGGCTGAGTGGCAGCCACCTGCCCTCCCTGCCTGCACAGAGGGGCTCTTGACAGCTGGGCTGGGCTAGTGATGGCCTTTGGCTCCAGGGCCACAGCCCTCGCTGCAGGCAGTGTCCCTTGGGCAGCACAAGAGGCCTTGTGTCCCTTGTGTCCCTTGAGTCCCTTGTGTCCCTGGTGCTCCTTGTGTCCCTGGTGTCCCTTGTGCTCTCTTGTGTCCCTTGTGTCCCTGGTGTTCCCTGGTGTTCCTTGTGCTCCCTTGTGCTTTCTTGTGTCACTTGTATTCCCTAGTGGCCCTTGTGTCCCCTGCTGCTCCTTGTGCTCCCTTGTGTCCCCTTGTATCCTCTGTGTCCCTTGTGCTCCCCTGTGCTCCCTGGTGTCCCTTGTGTTCCCTGGTGTCCCTTCTGTCTCTTGTGCTCCCTGGTGTTCCTGGGGTGGGAGGGAGATAAGGAGCCACTGTTGTCACCAGCTGACCCGTGCTCACCTGCCTTTCCCATGCCAGATCTGTGACTGCCCTGACCCCCCAACACCCTGCTGAGATGGGACACCAAGGGGCACTTGGATGCTGGAAGGAGGGAGGTACCAAGCTCAGGTCCATGATTCAGGCTCCCCAGGATACCAGGACAGCAGCACAAGCACTTCCCTCACACATCACAGCTTTGGTGATTGTTCTGACCTCAAACCTGCGACAGCTTGGAGGTCTAAGAGCAGCAGGTGTTAAAACAGAACCTGTTAAGAAATTTCTGGTCGGTTTTGGTTTCTCAGCACAAAATCTTTCACAGTGCTAGCATTTGCTTTCCAAAATAAACAGCAGAGCATGGAAAAAGAGGGAAAGCAAAAATGGAACTAAGAGCTCCCAGTAAATCCCAAGCAATTTGTAGGCAGGTACCAGCATCCTTAAGGGATTCAGTCTGGGGGCAAGGCAGAAAATTGAGGCCAGTTGGTGTCATCCTGTGTTTCACCCATCTTGAGTTAAACCAGAGCCTCTGTGCTGTTCTCACTCAAAGCCCTGTGTTCTTGCTCCAGCTCCCAATTTTCCAATGCATTGCATGAGCTGCTTCCTTTGGAGGAGCTGTGACTGCAGCACAGCCCAGATCTTTGGCATAAAAACGTTTTCCCCTCCGCTCACCGTCTGTAATTCATGCACACAGACCTGCCCTCACCCTGCAGCTCCTGGTGTGCCAGTGGCCTTTGCTCCCAGCCTGCAGAGTGTTATCTACACCAGTGACTGCAGGGGAAGGCAAAGCTGTGCCTGCTCTCATGGATGACACTCCTCACCTTCTGCCACCGTGTTGAGTGACAAAATCCAAACCAAGTGAGCAGATGGAGAAGCGAGCGTGAAATTTTTCCCCCCACTTGCTCCCGTTTGAATCAGCCACAGGTGATTCCCATGCCCTGCCAGGCACAGGAGGTGCTGAGCTTGTGGGGCAATGGGAACAAGCAGGGAGGGGGCATTATGTCCTGGAGTAACAGAGCTGTCCACCGCAGAGCACTGAGCACACAACTCAGAATATCCTGTGATTAGCTGGAGAACACTGACATTAGGAGAAGCATTTGCCTGAGCAAATTCCCTTGAATAGTCATGACCCAAGTGCTGCTGGCATAGGCAGCAGCTTGGCCAGGCAGGGAGGTTACAGCAGAGCACTGACACTCAGAGAAAACCTGGGCTCTGCCACAATACACTGCTCCCTGACCCCCTGTTTCCTCGGGGGCTTCTGGCCCTGATCCCACATCAAAACCTCCAAAATCCTACCTGGAAAACACTCAGGAGCTCTGTGATCTCACACCCCATGGCAGCCCCATGGCTACCTTACCCCTCTCACAACAAATCCAGAGTCAGATCCATGAGCAGCATCCCAAACTCCCACTGGAACTCCCGCTGACTTATGTCACTGAGGATCCTCCTACAAGCCAAACCCGAATCAAAGCATTCCTGGGAGAAGCCCTGTGCCTCCCCACCAGCAAAAAAAGCTTTTGACCACAGTGTGTGGTGTAGAATTTGACTTTGAGTGACTAGCATAAAGTGGTTTTATTTTTAAGCTGTTTTATGCTGTTTCCCCAGCTCACGAGGAGTGCACCTTGGTGTCAACAGGACTCTTTTGTCTTTGTAAGCTATTTTGAGGCAAAATATCTGTAAATTACTTCCCCAAACCTCCGTACAAGCAGATCATGCAGAGAAAATAGGCTTTGCAGGAATGCAGTAAATTGTTTCTGTCACACAAGGAAATATAACCAATGGAAATCGTTATGGATGAGTCATTATGAGAGGGACCGAAAAAATTAACCTTCATCCATTTCCTTCATCTCGCAGCGTGTGCGAGGGTGTGCATGGGAGAGGGAAGGTGGAGAGCACCTGCTAAGTGAGGGCATGGAGCTGGGGAAAGGTGGGATGTGCAAGCAGCTGCAGACAGGGAAAATCTGACTGTTTGGGAGAGGGTGCCAGGATTGGGGTGCTGCAAAAGGAGAGGTGCATAAGCCCAACCTGGAGATGGAAAGGGATTCTCCAGGGTGGGAGAAATTTCTGCTCAATCCCATTACACAGGAGAGGGATGCTCTTTTCCAGCTATTATTGCACATTGATTTTGTCTCTCCCTGTCCTCAAATCCCACCTCAAATCTCAGGGGGTGAGCATGTTTAAGGAGGAAGGTGCAGCCAAAGCTCAGGGAGGTGAGCTGCCCCCCTACTGCCAGCACAGCACATCCCAACCTTTTCTTGCCTGATCCTCTGTGATTCCAGAGTAAACATGCAGTTTTCTATTTGCCAGAAGTTTTATTTTTTTCTTTTTGTGTGCAGAGAAAATCAAGAAGGAATGCAGCAGTGTGGGCCAACGAGCTCTGCTTGCGTGGGAGAGGTGGCTCTGGGAGACAGAAGCATCAGCTAGAGGAGAATGTGTGAATCCAGCAGAGGAAAACATTTATTCCCACACATTTGGGATAAAACCTGTCAGTGGTAACTCCAGCTCAGCACCACCCAGCTCTGCTTCAGCCCCTCACCATTAACCAGGTGCCGTGCACACGGTTTGCTCCTCACCTGAGCACATCCCCTGCAGAGGGTACACAAAATAAGAAGCAAATCCATTTCCAGAGTGGCAGATAACGATTCCTCTGGCCACGGCGTGCAAACAAGGCAACGGAAAAGGCTCAAGTGTTAAATGTTCCCTAATGTGCAGTAATTGATTTCCATGTGTGCAGTAATGGATTTGGTCACATCATGCAACAATGGATTTGACATGGGTTCTCACTGATATTATAAACATAGTTAAGTTGTTAGCACAGTGCCTGGGAATTAGCCCTGTAATAGGGCTGACCCCGTGGCCTGAGCCAGCTGGCCAGCACCGGCAGCCACCAAAATCTTCAGGGCTGGTTCATGCTCAAGGACACAGCGGGCAATTTAACAGCAAAAAGGCGCTCGGAGCTGAGCAAAGCCCATCCCGAGTTCTGCTCCATCCATTTGTTCACAATTCCTGCCCAGTCCATCTCTTTCACTGGCTTTCTGCACTCTGATTGCACACTCCAAATTGTTGTACTCCACCCCAGGGATGGGCAGGAGCACTGGCACAGAAACTCAGGCTGGAAGGCAACTTGAAATTCATCTAGCTCCAATTTGAAATTCATCTAGCTCCAGCCTCTCAGGTAGCTCCAAGTCCCATCCAAAACAGCCAGCAAAAGGTGTTCAGCATCACCTCAGTTGCAATAAAGTTTGGTTTCAAAAGTTTGTTCTGCTTCCCATCACAAGCAGAGTGATTCCAACCAGCAAGGCTTTGCATTCAGCCCTCTGAGCCCAGCTTGTCTCATCTTAGAATCCCAGGATAGTTTGGGCTTGAAGAGGCCTTAAAGCTCATCTCCTTCCAAACCTTTCTGCCATGGGCAGGGACACCATTCACTGTCCCAGGCTGCTCCAAGCCCTGTCTAGCCTGTCCTTGGACACTCCCAGGGATCCAGGGGCAGCCACAGCTGCTCTGGGCACCCTGTGCCAGGGCCTGCCCACCCTCCCAGGGAACAATTCCTTCCCAGTATCCCATCCATCCCTGCCCTCTGGCAGTGGGAGCCATTCCCTGTGTCCTGTCCCTCCATCCTTTGGCCCCAGTCTCTCTCCAGCTCTCCTGGAGCCCCTTCATGCCCTGCAAGGGGCTCTGAGCTCTCCCTGGAGCTTCTCTCCAGGTGAGCACCCCCAGCTCTCCAGCCTGGCTCCAGAGCAGAGGAGCTCCAGCCCTTTGAGCATCTCCATGGACTCCTCTGGACTGGTTTCCGCAGCCCCACATTCTCCAGGTCTTTGCCTCCACTAAAAATCATCCTCCACATCCCACAGCCCAGCCATTCAGAGGTTCCTGCACCCACTGCAAGCACTGTTGGGAGAAGTCATAGAACTTCAAAAACTCACAGAATTGTGGAATGGTTTGGGATTTGTGAATAACCTTAAAGATCATTACCGTGTCTCCTGTTGTAGGAAACACTAAAACCCAACACCATCTCCTGTCAGCTCAGAGGGACCACAAGGCAGGTGTGGAGGGCTGGAACTGGTTCCATTGGGTATTTACAAGCCTTGCAGCAGTGTTAAAATCTATTATTTTCACTTGGGCACTGCAGCAGCACTTGCCTTCTGTCGAGGAGTGATTTTGCTCCTGTCCGTCAGGGACACTGAGTGATTGTACGGAGAAAATTGCATTCAGCAATGGGGGATTTAAGAGGGTGCTTGTTCTCAAACAGGCTCCAATTAATTAACTCAGAGGAAGGGGCTGTTCAGAGTTTGCTTAGTGTTTTCTGTGTTTTCCTTGCTGCATTGAATTTATTGGCGGGTGCCTGGGTTTGTTTCTTTCTTGCTTTTCTGTTTGTCTTTAAGGCTCTTTGCGAGACGATAAAGCTTAGGGGAGGTATTTACTGGGCAGGGGATTAACTGGCAAGCAGGCAGGAGAAATGGCTGGGCCATGTCCCAAATTCCAACCCTCCCACAGCACCTCCCAACCCTGGGAATGGAAAACCTGGCCAGCCCAGAGCTCGTGGGATTTTGTAGCACAAGGGTGTTGAGATCCACCAGAAGCTGGAGTAGGAAATGTTCTCAGGGATGGGGCTTTCACTTTAACTCTTCCAACACGGTATCATGCAAAAAATGAGGGAAATTAGCAAACATCAATGTTGTGAGTGTGAGAAATGTACCAGAACTGGGCCTGCAACAAGTGGGAGCAATGCTGAGCTCTGAAGAAACCAGGAATTGGGATTTCCTGGGATTGTGGCTTCTGCCTGAGCCAGCTCAGTGATTTTCATGGGATATGGTAGAGGTTGCAATACCCTCCACTCCTCCCTCTATTCTTTGGTCATCTACTAGAACAAGAAATTCCTCAAGGCATGTATAACTTCATTTTTTTGACAGCAAATACAGGAGGATTTGCTGTCAGGTGGAGTCCCCATCTCACAGACAATACCCCAGGAGAGAATATTCAGTGTTCAAAGAGAATTAGAGATTGGTGCTGCACACAGAGAGACTGTGCTGCACAGCTGGTGGAACCACATGGATGGGTTTGATAAAGGACACCTGGAGAAGCACCACTGGGATGTCTGTGACTGCTGAGGAAAGCAGGTGACCCCCATGGGAGTGGGATTTGGAGGAGCACATCTTCCAGCCTGTAATTCTCAAATTTCCAATGGAATCATGTTCCTCAATAGCAGATAGAGATGAGGAAGCCAGAGATTCACGGCCTGTGATGACCCAGAACACAGTACCACCTCTTCTTTTTGGAGACTGTTCCCCAAACACAAGCACAGCCACGTCCCCAACCACTCAGCCCTGACTTTCCCTCCAGACCGAGACATTTCACGGCACTGCTGCCATTTCCAGGGGTCAGGAAGGTTCCCCCTTCTTGCCCTCAGCCCTAATCTTTCAAAGGAATTAATCTTCAAAGCAATCTTACCCAGCAGAGCAAGTTTTGATGGATGAGTTGAGCTCTCTGACTGGGGAGAGGGGAGCATTGGCTGGATGGGGTCAGTGCCAGGAGGAGCCTCACAGAAACCACAGCTGGAGCAGCCACCGCCTCTTTGTCCTTGAGAAATTCCAACCTGCTTTATTTTCTTCATTAACCAAGCAAAGCAAGTTTCCCACCTCCAATATTTTTTTTTACCAAAGAGTTGACCTCAGCAGCAACACAGGAGCCTCATCAAAGGCTTTGTTTTCCTCTCATAACACCATTCCTGCTACATAACCTACACACAAAACTGAACCAAGGGGGTTTGGCTTCATTGAAATAAAACATTTTGATGAAATTTTAAATGAGAAAATGGTGATGGCCCCCAAAAAATTATTTGATTTCGGTGAATCTGTGTTTTCATTTTGAAAACTGATTCATTAGAATTTTTTTTTCCAACCAGCTCTAATCAAAGTGCTCTAGGCATTTTTGAAAATTTCAGTCTCGAGCTTCAAAACAATTTAATTTGTGTTATAAAGCAGTGAAGTTTATGACACAGAGATACAGCGAATGGAAGCACTTTTTGACTTTGCAAACACTTCAACTTTAAGAAATTAAATTAATGGTAATGTGGGAGAGTAATTTCAAAAGTTTCTTTCCCAAAGTACAGAAAGTATTTTCCAACTCATCTGAAGGCAGACTTTATAAATATAATATAAGGTTGTCATCTCCACGCTTACAGCCTGCTTTTCACTACCACCAGCTCCATTTAAAGTTTCTTCAGGTCGTGAGCAAATGAAATAAAAGAACTCATTTCTGTTCGAGAAAACTCCAGTGACGGGACCATTATAGAGAGCATCTCCAAAGGGAAAAGGAAAAAGGGGAGAGAAAGCAGAGGATATATGGCAAAAATGGAAAGAGAATGAGAACATCATGGGAAATGCTCATTCCAACAAGGGCCCCATTCACACGCTCTTGTCTTTCCTTCAGGGTTAGTTCGTGTTTCATTACAGATTAACACAGCATCTCTCTCCCGAGCCTCTCACTGGAGATCCCTCCATCCATTTAAATAGATTTCAAAAGCCAGAATTGATCTATGCCAAGCTGTAATTTTGGATGGTAGCGTGGCAGTGATGCACTGCAGCCTCTGAAGAGGGAAGGTGTGTGAATTGCTTCCTCGATACGATAAATTCATTAGATAAAGGGACCCCAGATAACAGGAGCAGCATTTGGAAAGTATCTGTGCAGGGAGGGGGTCACAGCACAGCCCTCATGGCTTGCATTAGAGCAGAGAACTGAACAAAAGAGACTTGTAGAGGAGACTGCAAGGGACCTTTGGGTCAAGCACTGCTACTTTTTCCTCTCTGAGATAACCACATAATAATCCAACAGCTGCTTGAACCTGTGAATGCCATCCCATGGAAAGCAGCTCAAAATGCCAAGCAGGAAGACCGTGGGGAAAATGAAATATCATGCCCCTAAGCAGAGGGGAACCCCAGATCTTGTCTGCAATGCTGCTGGTAGAGACACAAAAACTGATACCAGGAATCTGCTGTGCTGCCCAGGCTGGATGCAGAGGATGGGCAGGAGGGAGCAACACAAGCACAGGCTGTGTAATCCCTGCTATCCCAGCAGCTCCTGGCACTTCCACCTGCAAGCACTGGGATCTGGTAGCTCACTGAGAATGTTTGGATTCAGCTCCACTGCCACAGGGAAAGGAGCACAGCAGGCTCCAAGGATCTGCTCTGGTGGTCTGGCTCACAGAGAACCAGGACAAAGAAATGGGAGGATGCTTTGGCAGCCACATGAAGGAGATTAATAGACATTGGTGATGGGAGCAAAGCCATGGAGATCAACAGGGCATCACAAAGCAGGAGAGGGGAAAATGGGAGGAATGCTCTCATGGAGGAGAAGGAGAAGTAGCATGGAAAGCCAGCAAGAGATTAGGGATGCTAAAATCGGAGGGTTTGGACAGTCTAGCACCATCTCCAAGGGCAGAGCAGGAAGCCCAAAGAAAAGAGATGCCTCAGAGCAGCCAAGTGAGGCTCTGTGATCAGAGAGCAGCAGGCCAAACTCAAGCTTTCCCAGGATGCCAGCCAGGAGCACCTGTAGCTCCAGGCTCTCTGCCCTCCACCAGGTTAGCTGAGCTAAACCAAACCTAACCAATACAGGAGAGGAGCTCAGCATGAGCAGATTACCACAGCAGGAGAGACACTCACAGCCACGGGGCTGGCAAAGCCTTGCACAACAGCAAGGGAGCTGCCAGATGGATTTTGATCTCATTAATCTGTTTGGGGCCAGCATGGGGTTGCTGTGGGTGAAGCAGCACACGACACCTTCCTCCAAACCCTTGGAAAAGGGAAAGATTTCACATTTCATAGAAATGAGTTCCCACTCAGAGCACTTCAGGCACCCAGGTACTGGAAATGGGGGTCAGGTATGGCCAGAGAAGCTGTGGCTGCCCCATCCTGGAGATGCTCAAGGCCAGGCTGGACAGAGCCTGGAGCAATTCAGGTTACTGGAAAGTGTCCCTGCCCACAGCAAGGGAGTGGAACAAGATGGGCTTTAAGGTCACTTCCAACCCAAATCATTCCTGACTGCACAATTCTATATCTGCACTATTAATTCACTCATCAGTTCTGCAGCTCAGTTTATTTGGATTTCACATAAGGTAACAAGGATGCTGCAATCTCTGTCCAGAGAAAAGTCTTTCCTGTACTCACTTGAGCCTGTATAAATTAAATACCCTCTTGGTGCAAGGGGCTAGTGCTGTCCAAAGGATAATGTGCCAGGCTGGGATCTGGGCTCCTCACTCTGGTACTGGTCCACCAGATAATCTTGAGGATTCTAAACCCTCCTTGCATCCTCTCTGCTTTCTCCTAAGTAAAATAGGAATACCAACCAAAATTGAGGTCTCCCAGTGAAAAGTATTCCATAATCACTATTTTAGGGATTGAGGAACATATAGAAGGGTCTATAGCAAAGCCTGAGACATCACAAGGGAGGGGATAACTGACCTGGAACTACAACTATCAACAAATCAGCTACAGGGCGGGAGTAGCCTCAGCTTAGGGTAGAGTCACAGAATGGTTGGTTTGGAATGGATGTAAAGCTCACCTCAGTGCAGGCCCCTTGCCATGGACAGGGACACTTCCCACTAGACCAGGTTAAAACTTGGCATTAAACACTTCCAGGGATGGGGCAGCCACATCTTCTCTGGGCAACCTGTGCCAGGGCCTTCCCACTCTCACAGAGAACAATTTGTTCCTAATATCTAATCTAAACTTACCCCACATTGAAGCCATTCCCTGTTGTTCTTTGCCACTGGACCAGGCCAAGAGTGAAGCTGGGAGCACCACAGCATAGAGAGGACACTTTCTGCTGCCAGCAGCTGGAAAAGGACCTGTTCCTTTCTCCTACTGAGGGTGCTGCTGCTCCTCCCAGCCCTGTCCACACTCACTGGCTGCCCAATGCTGCACACTGCCTCTGCCAAGCACGAGCTCAGCTCCAGAGCCATGCAAATCCATGGATGTGAGGGGCTGCTCACACTCACAGCACATCCAGCTCAGGGCAGTTTGCTCCACGTCAATTAGGGATAGATTGAAGCTAATGAGAAGTAAATGTCCAGGCAGGGCTTTCCATCGATTCGGTTACACCAAGGTAAGAGAGCAAGTGCATGTGTGGATCTGGGGATGTGTGTGCATGGATGGCTGCATTGCTCTTTGGCAGTTTGCCCCCAAACATTCCTTGGTCCATTCTGAAGGTTTTTCAGATGAAAGCCCCAGATTTGCAGTGTTTTGTTTTGTTTTCAAGTAATGATGCTCACACAGCCCTTCCAAACCCTCTGTGAAACAGAGCCACTGTTTTCTTTTGTACAAAAAAGTTGGGAGATAAATTGCAGATGATTCAGTAAATAACTCAGCCTATGACCTTGATGCTTATTGATTCCTCAAGCTGTTTATCTTTCTTGTGTGCTCCCCAGCAAAAACAATTATCACTTAATTATAAAGCAGCTTGGCTTGAGGGAACCACCAATTGGCTGGCACAGGATGAGTTCATCCCTGCACACCACAGAGCCCCGACCAGAGCGACTGCTTAGGATTCAGAGCCACAAACTTCATTATTTTCTTCCTAGCTCATGTTTCTCCCCTCGTTTTAAAATCACTTAAGGATGTTTAGCCAATCCGGGTGTTTGACTGCCTGAATATTCGCGATGGATGGGATCGAAACAGCAAGTGCCAGCATTGGAAAAGGGGAAAAAAAAGAACTAGAATGGTAAAAATAAGCACAAGGAAAGGTTGTTGGTCCTGGAAATAAAATACCTGGGCTGTTCTCTCCTTCAGTGACCTTGGGTAAAGCAGTTTCTCTGTTGCCTCCCCTTCTCTCTGAGCAGAATCCAGCTGTGTGCAGAATCCAGCACAAAGGATTCTTCCTGCTCTTGACCAAACTTTCCCAAAGCCACTGGGATGGGAAAAATGACAGCTTGGCACTGCTGCAGCCATGCATGCATTTGGAAAGCACTTAGAGACATCCATTAGCACAGAAAAGGGAATTATCATCCCCACCCCAAGGCAGGAGGAGGGAAAGGAACCTCCCCCTTCACTAGAAATGAGGGATTTGTAATTTTCACACACTTTTGAGTTGTGCCATCCTCCAGTGAAAGGGGTGAGGGGATCCACAGAGGGATCTGGGCAGGCTGGATGCTAGAGCAGGTCCAGGGAGGGGAATAGAACTGGGGAAGGGTCTGGAGACCCAGGAAGAGCTGAGGGAGATGGAAAGGGGCTCAGCCTGGAGAAAAGGAGGCTCAGGGGGGCCCTTGTGGGTCTGCACAACTCCCTGACAGGAGGGGACAGCTGGGAGGGTCAGGCTCTGCTCCAGGGAACAGGGACAGGAGGAGAGGGAATGGCCTCAAGTTGTGCCAGAGGAGGTTTATTGGATATTGAAGAAAAATTCTTCATGGAAAGGCTTGCCCAGCCCTGGCAAGGTTGCCCAGGGCAGTGGTGGGCTCACCATCCCTGGAGGGATCTCAAACCACGTGGATGTGGCACTTGAGGACACGGTTTAGGGACGGGCTTGGCAGTGCTGGCTTAACAGTTGGGCTCGATGATCTTGGAAGTTTTTCCAACCCAAATTATTCCATGACTCACACTCCAGACTCCCTAAACATGCCTGTGCCCTGCAAAAGCACACAACCTGCAGCAGAGACGCTCCATTTCCCAGCCCTGGATGCTCTTTAGCTGCCAGATCCCCCAAACCTGCCCTCCTCCTCCCACACAAACCCCCAACAGCAGCAAACCCAGTTAGGGAGCAGCAGGACCCTGATGTGATCAGATTGAGGGATCCAATGCAATCAAGAGCAGCAGCTCAAAGCACTGAGCAGACAAACATGGTTACACACCATAAAGAGATCAGGGACAGGCAGCAGCTGCCAGGACACCCAGCCTCAGCCAGGAGCAAAGCCACACGATGGCACTGTGATTTCCAGAGCTCCCCAGGTCCTGCGGGTTTTGCAGCAGTGCTGCTGACCCAGGGCAGCATTTCCCTGTGCAAAACAGCTCTGGTTTTGCAGGAAAACTGCAAAGACCTCTCTAGCTGCTGCCAGCTCAGCACAGAGGGCTCAGAAAGGCTTTACAGAGCATCCCTGCCTGTTGCATTTTAGGCTGTAGGTGAGCAGTGAAAAGAATAATTCAACGTATTTCCTCATGTAATGGAGAAGCAAAAGAGAGAGGGCTTTATTTAGAGCTCTATTTATTTAGATATATAGGGGAATATGTGCAAAACAAAATAGAAAAGACTCATTGGTCCAAGAAGGCAACACCTCTTTGAAATCATGCTTTCTGCAAAATATCACAAGACACTTACATGGCTCTCACACACCCTGTAGGTGTACAATCATTGTTATAATTTCTTATCTTTGAAGGCTGGGAAAGGCAAGGCTTCAAGGCTGCTTTTTCCCTGGCTCCCACCAGCATCCAACAACACCTGCCCCAGTGCTGGGGTCACTGCTCAGCAGCTCTGATGGTCCAAACTCCAGCCCTGTCTCGAATTGCACCAAATAAATCCCATTTCAGCCCAGGGCAGAGGGGCCTTTCATCACACTGAGGGCAAGACACTGAGCCACAGAAACCCAGAATGGTTTTGGTTGAAAGAGACCTTAAAGCCCACCTTGTTCCACCCCCTGTCATGGCAGGGACACCTTCCACTATCCCAGGTGCTCCAAGCCATGTCCAACCTGGCCTTGGACACTTCCAGGGATGGAGCAGCCACTCCTGTGTCTCACCAAGCACCCAGCATAATTGCAATAGCATTTTCTACTGTCCCTGTTTAGGACCAAAATCTCATTTTATTCATGTGTGGGTACAACAAGAGCTTAAGGAGTTCCCACAGCACATGGATCCAGCTTGTCTGCAGTGCCCAGGCTATCGGTCTTAATTAATTCCTGCCTTAGAATTGGAGTAGTAAGGATTGCAAACAGATCAGATCACAGGTTGACATCCTTATTGATAGGCAGAGCTGTCCATAATGACCCTTATTCCTTACATTCTCCAGACAGGTATCAGAAAAAGAAAAAATATCCTACAAACTTTGTGGTGATCTTTAAAAATATTTTACAGCAGTTTAAGGAGGGAAAATAAGCAATATCTCCCCTCCTCCAACTCCTCTTTCCTCCCCATCCCAGCTGCATGCAGCACAACCACATTATGCCCATCACAGTCTGGATACAGCTGTGCCCTTTTGCAAAGGTACAAATATCCTCTGTATCTGCTCTTTAGCCACATGGCAGGAGGATATTCCACATCCTCATGCTCCCAGACAGAAGTTTTATGGCCCCTGTTGCCCAGGGAGCAGGCAGGAGCAATCCAGGATATACTGTACCCTTGCAGGAAGGGATTGTCACATTAAAAAACCTCTAAATGCTTAAAAGGGTTTTCGTTTAGAATCTCCTGCCGTGAAGTGTCTTCAAGGGCCCCAGATTTATTATTTCATCAGAAGATCAGAGAGGAGAAGTTTGTAGGAGATCAAACAAACAGGAATACATTAGGAGAGACAGTAGGAGAGGCTGGAGAAACTGTTGGATTAAATAAAGTGGGACAGAATCCCTGCTGACCAGGGGGGTGTTTTCCTTCACAGCTCCCACCCCATGGACCCCAATCCCTGCCCAGGCACCACCAGCTGTGGAGGTGGCAGTAGGGTCCTGGGGTGAGGAACAAAGCCCTGCTGGCAGCAGGACCCACTTCCCATCCCCTGATTTCTAAAGCAAAGGGGAGCATCTTTCCTATCAGACTTCATTATAGATCAGAGACCTGGAAAACATGCCAAAGGGGATGGTGCAAGGGGACAAGATGGATCTTCAGTTTAAAAAATGCCTTAAGATGGGCCTGAATTTGTTTCCTCACTCTGCTGCAGAATCCATGGGTTCATTCCTTCTCTGTGCCTCTGTTTCCCCATTCCAGGAGCAAGCCTCACAGCCTTCTTTTCCCACACTTAGAATCATAAAGGTTGGAATTGAGCTCTTAGATCACAGACTCCAGCCATTAACCAGCCCTGCCAAGGCCACACCAACCCATGTCCCACATCCACACATTTAATTAACACTTCCAGAGATGGTGATTCACCATTTCCCTGGACCTGACAAAGCCTTTCAGTGAACAAGTTTCCCTAATTTCCAATTTACTTCATGGGATGCAGATGGAGTTGTTCAGAGCTGAGGGAGTGGCCAGAGCAGCTCTTCAGAAGGACCTTGGTGGGCTGCAGAGGTGGGCAGGAAAGAACTGCCTGGAGCTGAGCAAGGGCTGGAGCATCTCAATGCCCAGGGAAGGCTGAGAGAGCTGGGGCTGCTCAGCCTGGAGAGGAGACACTGATAGAGGGGCTCAGCCCTGGGTGTCCCTGGGTGTCCCCATGAGTCCCTGAGTGGTTCTGAGTGTCTCTGAGTGTCCCTGAACATTCCTTTGTGTCCCTGTATGTCCCTGTGTGTTCTTGTCTGCTCCTGTCTGTCCCTGAGTCTGGCAGAAGCATCCTTGGGTGTCTCTGTCTGTCTCTGGGTTTCCCTGGGCGTCCTGGGTGTCCCTGTCTGTCTCAGGTGTCCCTATCTGACATGAGTCTCCCTGTCTGTCCCTGAGTGTCCCTGCCTGTCCCTGTATGTCCCTGGGTGCCTCTCTGTGTCCCTGGCTCTCTCTGTCTGTCCCTGTGTGCAGAGAGGCTCAGAGCAGTCCCAGGCTCTGCTGCAGGCCCAGGAACAGGCAGGGACTGATCCCAGCATTTCCCCCTGCACAGGAGGCAGAACTTTGCTGTGCAGTGACTGAGCACTGGAACAAGCTGCCCAAGGGGAGCCTGGAGTCCCCTGACAGGAGATGCTCCAGAGCCATCAGGACACACTCCTGTGCCCTTGCTCTGGGATGGCCCTGCTGGAGCAGAGGAGCCTCTGTGCCCCCTTCCCTGCCCCCCCTGGATTCTGCAGGATCAGCTGCTCTTTTGGCCCATTTGGGGTTTGCTGCAGCAAACAGCAATCCCCCAACCCTGCTCCAGAGACTCAGCTCAGCCTGTGCTGTTGGGAGCTGCTATTCAGTGCCACACTTCCTCAACATTTGTGAGTTGAAACACGTCAGCCTTCCTGTCCCCCTGCCCCCTCCCCAGCCCGTGGCAGTGAACAGCCTTTGCAGCCTTCTGTTCCCTCCCAGCCCCGGCTCCTGGCAGCTGTCAGCTCCATCTCGGAGCAGTGGGCGGACACGAGCACGCAGCAAACATATTTATATATATATTTATATATCCATTTATATATAGTGTGCACAGGAGGGCTCTGCTGCTGCTCACACGTCTGGTGGGCTGCCAGCACCGCCCCTCCCTTAAATCCTCATTCACAAGAGGAATGTCACACCTCCGAGGTCAAGCCACGCTTGAGTTTTAATTCATTAAGCTAACTTCTGTGCTGGCTGAGTCTGCAGTCTTGAGGAAATCGCTGTTTTATTGGGGTGGAAATGGGAAAGCTTTGCTTGCTGCTACTCAGTTGCTGGAATCTGGGTTCCCACCAGCACCTCCTGTGCCAGTCTGGGCTCGGGGCTGCACCCAGGGGTGACAACCCGGACTGCCACCAAACCTCTAAAACTCATCAATCTCACAGGACCAGCTCTGCCAAAATCGCCCCTTGAACAAGCAGCCTCATCCTGAGTGATTTGGGAAGACGGACAGTGATGCTGGCCCCAAAACAAGCCAGGAGCCTTCCCCTCTTACAGAAGCTTTAATTGGCATGGGACAGGCTGTGACAGAGCTGGGGGACACAGGGGTGATCTAGAATATTCAAATGGGTGGAGACAGGCAGCAACATCCCTGGAAAGGGCTGGGAGACACAGGGATGCTTCAGAACCATCAGAGGAGGTGACAGTCTGCAACATCCCTGGAAAGAGCTGGCGGACACAGAGATGGTCCAGAACCATCAGATAAAGGGAGACAGGCACAACATTCCTGGGCAAAGCTGGGGGACACAGGAGTGATCCAGAATATTCAAATGGGTGGACACAGGCAGCAACATCCCTGGAAAGAGCTGGGGGACACAGAGATGGTCCAGAACCATCAGATAAAGGGAGACAGGCACAACATTCCTGGGCAAAGCTGGGGGACACAGGAGTGATCCAGAATATTCAAATGAGGGGACACAAACTGCAACATTCCTGGAAAGAGCTGGGGGACATAGGGATGCTCCAGAGCCATCAGATGAGGGAACACAAACTGCACATCCCTGGGAAGAGCTGGGACACACAGGGATGCTCCAGAACATTCAAATGAGGGGACACAGACTGCAACATTCCTGGAAAGGGCTGGGAGACACAGGGATGCTCCACAGGGTGATGCAGAGCAGCAGGGCAGGAGGCAGGGAGGTGCTGTCACCAAATACCAAACACAGTATCTCTGAGTGACCTCGACCTCCAGCTGCCACGCAGAAAAGGTAGAGAAAAAGGAGGAAAAATAATGTTTTCACTCCTGGCAGCTCAACAGAGACAACACCTGCTTCTGCCTGCTCCAGACTCAGCAAAACTCGGCTTCCATCACCTGATGGTGTACATGGCCAGCCCACGCAGACACACAAAAATCGATGCACATCGATCCTTAAGCCAGGAATTCATAAACTCCTTTAAAGGTCAAGGATTGATTTTTCACTTTCTGTAAAAAGAAGAGACTCCTGCCATCAGCCTCCTGCCCCCATCAACCCATCCCGTGCTTCCCTCCCCAGCACTGAGGCAGGGACACCTTCCCCCGTGCACAGTCATGGTGGAAAACACAAGTGGCACCTACAGAAAAACATGTTGCACTTGTAGCTGGCATCTTGCAGTAACAATGTGCTTGTAGTAAGCATCTTGCAGAAATTCCTGTTTGTTTAACTCCTGGCTTGCTGGGGTGTTGTTTTTAAGGGTCTTGAAGAGAGAGGAGAATGCTTGCAGGCAGGAGGAGCATCCCTTCCCTCACTGATCTCACCAAGCAGGATCTGAGTTATTAATTTGAGCCCATTCTTGGCTGCTGTCCCTCTGTAGGCTCACAGAGACCTCAAATCATCTCTTCCAGCATCCTGTGGCAGCCTCTCCCCTTGGAGGGCAGTGACAGCCCCCTCCTCTCTTGTGCCACAAAGACATCCTCATCTGATGGACATTCCCAACATTCCCAACACCCCAGCAAGGGCTTCAAGCAGCCCATCCAACCCAAGCCAGGCACTCTCCTCCCCTGCCCCTCATTTGTCCTCAAAAGCCACACTGGGCAGTGACACCTGAGCTGTCACAAGCTGCTCTCCATTTCAGAGTCCTGCTGCCCTTTGCCAGCAGCTGGCAAATCAATCCTCCAGGGGAATTAGAACCACCCTGCCCCGGATTTCCCTGGATTTCTGGCCCTTTTTCCTGGCACAGCTCCTCACCAGGCTGGAAGTCTCTCTGCCCAAAGTCCCTTCTCCCTCCACACTTTGCACTTCACACACAAATCCCTCACTTCTTCATGTCCTGAGTAGATAATTCCAGCAGTAACTATGTTTTAGAAGCCTTCCCATCATCCCTGTCCCTGTATAACCCTGGTCCATCCCCACACCACCCTCCAGCCTGCTGCTATCCACAATTCCCACTCCATCCAGGTGCAGGATGCAAAGCTTCAAAATGCAAAGAGCTGTCCCCAGCCATGCCATGACTTATTGCTCTTTGAAGGAACAAGAAAACAGATTTAAACAGTGCTAGATTTAATTGATTTCTCCATATTTCCTCAATGGAAGCTCAGCAGGGAAAGTCAGAAGCACAATGGATGCAGAGGAGCAGCTGGGGGTGCCTGTCCCACACCTTGGCACACAGGCAAAGATTTACATTTATTTTAACAAGCATTAAGACAGTCTCAGAAACCAGAAAAGTCAAGTTTTCCTGCTTCTGGAGGAAGTTTCTCTCCTTGCAAAGCTTCAGGAAACACTAAAAAAGCAGAATTTAAATGTTCCTCTGCAGAAATAAAGAGTTCAGCATCACAGGTCTGGAGTTCCCCCAAAGCTTCTTATTGAAACTTTTGTCCCCAAAGAGGAGTTTGAGGCAAAACCTCAGGAAAATTCAGAAAATAATCTGTTTTACAGGAAAAAAAAAATTTAAAAAGGCATATTTGAATAAAAACCACAAGTGCTTCTTTCTGGCCAGTGCCACAGCATCATAGCCATGCCCAGAGGTGATTATGTTATAGGGAATGAAAAGGGCATCAGCTCTCCCCACCTGCCTTGGGAGGGATTTTTAATGCTGTTAATTTAAGGATGCTCAGAAATCCAGGGGAGCATAAACACCCCTAATGAGCACAATTAGAATTCTGTGCACGCTGCTGATGAACAAAGCAGGGGAAGGTGAAGAGGCCAGGATTTGATGTGCTGCTCTGTGCCCACTGCAGACCCCAAACACTGATGGACTCTGGGGAAAGCTGGCAGGAGGGAGTTTGGGGCTGGTTCAGATCCAGCACAAAGCCCCACCCCAGCTGCTCCAATGACATTCCCAATGCCACTGGAAAGAGGGAAGGAAAGACCAGAGAGACATTTGAGCCAAGCTGGAGGAGATTATGGCAAAAAAGCCTTTCTGAGCTCCACAGTGCTGACAGAGCAGCACAGCTTGATGAGGAGAATCACAGAACCCCAGAAGGGTTTGTGTTGGAAAGGACCTTAAAGCTCATCCCATTCCACCCCTGCCATGGGCAGGGACACCTCCCACTGTCCCAGTTTGCTCCAAGCCCCCTCCAGCCTGGCCTGGGACATTTCCAGGGGCAGTCACAGCTGCTCTGGGATCCTGTGCCAGGGCCTGCCCACCTCACAGGGAACAATTCCTGCCCAAATTCCCTCCATCCCTGCCCTCCCTCAGCTCGAGGGCATCCCCCCTTGTCCCTGGGTGTGAGGGATGCTGCAGAGGAAGGACAGCCCCAGGAAAACCCAGCTCAGTTCCCAACTCCAGCATGTCTTCCCACATGACCTTGGGCAAGGCATTTAATCTTTCTCTGCCTCATTTTCTTGATGCTTTCCCTCAGAGGACTTTGGGGCTGGACTTTGTCTTACAAGGGGTTTGACTACATTTGAATGCTTACTTTAAATTCAGTAATTGCCAATTAAATCAACATGCTTAGCATACTTTCATGGACTGTGCTTTTTTTTTTTTTTCCCCAGCTAAACATGTTCACCTTAATTAAAGGAGTCTGCAAGTCATTGCAAAGCCATCATGTCCTGCCAGTTCAGTCTCAGCACTGAAGCATTTGTATGCCCACGAAACCAATTTTGTATGATTGGCACTAAGGGATGGGACCTTCTGTTCATTAGGGGCTTCTAAGTGCCACTAGGCAAGAAAATTAAATCTGACTCAGATGGGAGGAGAAGGATGGATGACAAAGACAAGAATTTTCAGGGAAGGGAATAGGCTGTTTTACATTGCATTTAGAAAGATAAAACATACAGGACCTATTCCTTAGAGAAGATAAAACATATGGGAGGCAAAAGGGCGAGGTCTGGGCAAAGCTGGCCACAGAAGTTGCATCTGCAGGTCTATTTATAGCTTTTCTGCTTTTTAGCAAGAGGATGTGATTGCTGCATTTATGGTTTTTAAGGCATTTGCTGTGTTTGGGATGACTGTCAAGACCTGCTCCCCAAACACAGGAGGGACCCAGGGAGGAGGTCACTGACACTTCAGCTGATTTCAGCTCAAAGCCTTCTGTCACACTGAAGGACTGGGATGTGGCAGCAGAAGAGGATAAGGGTGATGAAGCAAACAACAGATTTACCTGTTTTTCCAAGAAAAACAGCTCAGCAGCCCATCTAGTCCTGGCTCACACCTGCACAAGGTTCATGCCATGGCTGTTTGGAGCCAGGAATGTGCCCCTCATTTGAAACTGTGCAGCCCCTTGTTCTCTGTCTGTGCTTGCAATCCCTGCAAGAAGGATCCAGTGGGTGACTGGGCTGGGCTGGGAAAGGCCAGACCTCATAGCCAGCCCAGGGATGCACATGGACTGAGAGGAGGGAGCAAGGGATGGGGACAGGATGGGTTCTTACCTGGGGGCCTCTAGGGAGGAGAGAAGCAGAAATCAAACACCCTGCAAAGGACCTGGCTGGGATACAGGGACAAACCTGGCACAGGCACCTCCATCCCCCCCCCCCCCCCCCCCCCCCCCCTCCAGCCTTTCCTGCCAGGAGCTCACACAAGCACTGAGTAGAATTCTCTTAACAGCAGCAGTGACAAGCTACAGGTGTGAGGCTGTGCCTCCCACCACCCATGGGATCAGCTCAAAGCTGCCCAAAATCCTTCTGGGATCCCTTCACTGTAGGGCTGCTGGAGTCTCTTAGGGTAAAACCACCAAAACTTTGTGGGAAAGCAAAGATTTTTTTTTTTTTTTTTTTTTTTAGATTTGTTTCAGAAAAGCTGTCAAAAAATGTTTAATTGATGAAAAGCTGGATTTCCAAGGAAAGACATGTTTGAGAAGTGACACTGATAGCCATGTGAGTAGAGAGTCTGGGGCTGAGTGTGAGGAGTGGGTGGGAGTGCAGGGAAGAACACATTAGAGTTGCAAATGCAGAATGAAACAAAGCCCTCCATCAGCTTAAAATCTTTCTTAAGAGAGAGTTTTACTTTTTGACCTGATCAAGAGTTCACACAGAACCAAAATGCCAGGTCTAGCTGAGAGCAGCAGAGAGGTGTTTTAGTCCCTTAAACACCCATTTTTGAGGTCCCAGGCAGGGCTGACCTGACATTTCCCAGGAGGAATCAGGGCTGGAAAATGAACCTCTGCCCCAGTGCTGGCTCAGACCTGGATTTCAGCTATCCCATGCCCTGAGCATCACAGAGCTCTTGCCACTCACTGCCAAGGACTCAGAAATGGACTCCTTGCTCCTGCACCACCTCTTTTGAACAGGAGGTGCTCATTTACAGAATTCCAGAGGGATGTGGGATGAATTTCTGCTGTACAACTGGTGAGAGCCAGCAGCCAGACGTGGTAAGATACTGAATCCTGCAAACGGGTACCAGGAGAGCTCAACTCCAGCTTTGATGTTGTAAAACTGAAGTTAAAATGAGCAAGGGAACACAACAAGGATAGAAATATTCCCCGGTATTTTCAGAGAAAAACTTCTTTTTTACCCCCGTGGCTTATAAATCATGCAACAAAACTACAAAGCCAGAGATTGCTGTGTTTGACTAATGGGGCTGTGCTTTCCTTGGAGGGGAATGGTTTGACCTCAGGATGTCAGCATTAAATAAGACAAAACCATCAGCCACGCTCCCCTTTTTAAATCAGAGCTGTTGTCGCCGTGTTCCACCCATTTCAAAGTGCCTCATCTCTGCAGCTGTACCTCCCTGGGGAGCCTGTTTGCTGTAGGACACCCATAACATTTCCAGGAGCAGGTGCAAGTGCTGCTTAGGCAGTTCCCTGCACGCTGAGCCACATCCCCACAGCTCAGCCTGCCACACACAAATCCATGAGCAGAGGGTGAAGCTGAAGCGTGGCCCCAGGGCTGGGAGCAGTGCCTGGAGCAGGGATCACAGCTTCGGGCATGGAAAGAGCCTCCACTGCACAGCCTTTCCTGGAGGAAACATCAGGTTTGTTGAGTAGGAAGGAGCAAAAGACTTCCAGAGCTGCCTGTGAATAATCAGGGTCAGCACAAACCCATGCATCAAAAATCCTGCAGCTACACCATAAAAGGCAGGAAGGAGCAGTAAAGTCACTCTGCATTGAGGAGTGAAGTCACTGTGCCATCACAAATTTGCAAGGGATAAAGGCACTCTGCCATTCAGCAAAGTCCCAATGCTCCACATTTCCAGGTCATTTCCCATAAGGATCTGCCAGATCCCAAACAGCCCAGCTGGTGTGGGATGAGCCTGAAGGGATTCAGGGAGATGTCCTCCAGCTGTACATGGCCAAACACCCACCCAAGGGTGGCTCCTGGGGTGGCCAAGTGTTCAGTGTGGCAGTCAAGGCTGGTTCTGGTCTGGCAAACAGCTGGAAAACAGCTGGAGAAGGAATGAACCTCAATCTTTGCAGCTGAAGGAAAAGGGTTAAGCTATTCCTTGAAAGTTTTCACATGGAGAAAAAAACAAGCACCAGGGTGACCTGCAACACTCAGGTCTAAATCTAAACTTGGCCTTAGGAGTTGTCCAACAGCACAAAATAAGTTAGTCCTTATTTTAAACCTTTCCCCTCCATTTTCCCATGCAGGGAAGGCATCCATGATGTTTGGCCTCCTGATAAAACTCAGGAGAACATGCACCCAGCACAACAGGTCAGTTAAAAACACTCACCTGTGTTCCTAGTGCTGAAAACACCAGCAGAACAGTTGAACCAGCTGAAACCCTTTGCTTTCAGATGGTTTTTTCCTTCCACCATCCCTTCAAAAACATCCTGTATAGATGCCTTTATAGAAAACACCCACCATTTGGAAACAATTTGCCTCTTTTTTTTTTTTTTTTTTTTAATTTCTTTTTTCCTGGCTGAAAACATGTGCTGAGTCGACCGCTTGGGTCAGCACAAAACCACATTTGGGGATGAATAAAGTAGTTGCTGGGAGCAATTTGCCCAGCACCACTGCAGGCCAAATTGGAGAGTTAAATTCACAGGCACTGCAAGCTGGCCCAAAAATTGCTCCATGAACTCTGAGGCCATTTGCTCCAAGTGAAAAACTAAATATTATTTACCAGGAATAATCCAAGAGGATGGTTGTGTAGCCCAGGCAACCTGGCTGCTGCTCCAGAGCAGGTGCTGCAGGGGGAGGTTTGAAGCAGGGAAAATTCCTGCCTGATTTTGGTGGGAGTTTGGAGCTTAGGGATGGTAATAACAGTGGGAGGTTTGCACCGTTTATTTAGTGGTTTGTCTCAGTCTCTTTTGTCTTCACTCAGAGCCAGGATTAACAAATATATGAAGGAAAGGGATTTTTTTCATGTCTGGGCTTGGTTGTTTATTAAATCTTATCAAAAGTGCAGAAAGTTCAGCAGCACTTCTAACCACCTGCTACAAGGTCTGTTAAAGCTACAGTCCAATAGAGAAATAATTAACACCTATATTATTTATACTCTTTACCCAATAACTAACTTCCCCTGACCCTCAGTGTGACACTGACTGACCAACCAGAAACTACTGCCTGAAACCATGATGAGGGAGGAAGATGAACACCAAAAAGAGACACCACCCAAAATCCTCCATTTTGTCCCACACCTATCACTACATTATCAAAACCTCAGATTTAAAACCCTTCACCATGTATGAGCACACACTTCTATTTAACTACACACTTGTGATTTTAACTCCATCACTCAAATTTGGATGCTTTCTCCAAGGCCTGAGGTCAAAAGCAGTGTTCTCCTGGGGGTCAGTGCCAGAAAGCACAGAAAGATCAAACCCCCAAGTTTCTGGGATCCAGAACATGCTCAGCCCCTCCATGCCACGAGCACCCACAGCAGGACTCAGTGGGAGCTGCTCCAGTCCTGCTCCTCTGACAAAACCATGAATAAATTCCTTTAAGGCCACAATTTGCCCATTTTTAAAGCAAATGTAAGTGTTCAAAGTGCATCAAACCTCAGGCAGGGCAGCAGGGATGGAGAGGGAGAGTCTAGAAACTTCAAGGAGAAGGGATGGGTTTCTCCTCTACTTTTAAGAGGTGGACACAAATTCAGGAGGAGGGTAAAAACGTCCCTCCTCTCCAGCTGATTCTAAGCCCTTATTTCTGATACAAGAAATCCAAACAGGATATGCTGAATCACCAAGGGCTGGGGAGAAGATTTAAATTTTGAACAAAAAAAAGTGAATACAAGCACAGCTCCAATTGCTGGCCACAAGTTACCCAGTTTAGGTCTTTTCCCCCCATTAGTGTAAATTATAGAGAGAAAAAATATTACAGAAAACAGTTTGCTCAAGACTAAGTTGCTGGTGGAATAATTGAATATTTAGCAAGCTTGCAGCCAAAAGTGATGGGTAATTTTGAAATAGGATCAATCTTCAATCAGGGCCCTTCTGAAAATTGGGTCCACTTAAATAAAATCTTGTGAAAAAGTCACTGACACAATCTGAGATTCTCAGCCTCTTGTTAGCTGTGATTCTTTATTTTCTGAGTTTGCCATGGTCATCTGGAGTCATTTTGGGACCAATTCTGCTTCCTGATTTTTAGATAACCAGAGAGAATAATTTCCAGCACATGGAGATGGCAGTTTCCCAAATGCTGGCCCTTTGGAGAGGAGTTAAACTGAGGCAGTGAGAAGGAAAACCCAGCCCAAGACAGAGTCTGCCCTGGGTTTGGTGTGTCTTACAGTGAAGCAAAGGAGCTTTAATTGTGATCAAACCAGCCAGATTGGGAAGGAGGGAGTGAAACCCCCCGAAAATGAATTCTCTGCTAGACACAGCTTGCAGTATATCTGCTGGGTGACACCTCCTGTAAACTCCAGAAATGCAAATGCCACCTCTGCGGAGAGAGCGAGAGGCGGCGAGCAGGGTGGCACCAGCAGGATGACACCAGCAGGGTGGCACCAGGGGGATGACACCAGCAGGGTGGCACCCAGCAGGATGGCACCAGCAGGGTGGCACCAGCAGGGTGGCACCAGGAGGATGGCACCAGGAGGGTGGCACCCAGCAGTGCCCAGAATCCCAATGAGCTCCCCAGGCACAGCTCCTCAGCCCTGCCTCCTGCCTGGGGGGATGCACAGCTCACACCCTGTGCTGGTGTGGGGTTCTTTCTGACCCAAAGTGCTCCAAGGCACCAACTCCAGAGCTCTTGGCTTCTACCCTGAGCTCTTGTCAGGTTATCTTAAATAAGCAAAGCAGCTAATTGTTAAAAAGGTGATTTATTACAAAGCACATCTTATTACAAAAGCACATCAGTCTCAAAAGGCAATGGCGAAGCAATGGCAAAGCAATGGCAAAAGCAGTAGCAATAAGCAAATAGCCAGAAGCCACAATGGCTAAAAGCAAGTGGCTAAAACCACAATAACTAAAAGCAACAACTCTCCCCAATACAAGCTCTTATACAGGATTTTTCCAACAAGCTAAGATGCAAATTCAGACCACCACTCATTAACCTATTAGAATTCTAGTTTCTTAGCACACCAGGTTACATATAGAACTACACATACATTCTATCATGTTCTATCTAAGAAATATCAGCAATATTCTTACTATAGCTCTATTATGACTAAATGCTGTCTACAGGTGTGGGCCTGGAGCCTCTTGCTGAAGATATCAGAATGTTTCAATCTTCACTAGAACACTCATTGCTACTGAGGCATTTGAGACCTTTTACTTACTAAAAACATCAGAACTCACTCGAAGACATTCAATGCCTGCACTCTGATTTCTCTGAAAAATTCAGAAAGACCTCTAAGTCACTGGCTCCAACAGCTGGTGATGCTCTGTGGGTGCTGAAGGATGGTCTGGGTGAGGCATCCAAAATCCTGCAGTGAGGGATGGAAGTGAAGATCACCTGCTAGGGGCTGCCTGGGACCTCCTAAGGATGGCAGGGAAAAAAACCCCACAGATTGTGAGAACAGCAGTTCAGGACCTTCCTCTCTGCAAGCCTCAGCTTCCCCCTGCAGCAAGGAATCCCTGGGTCTGTTTGAACTCACCAAGCTCCTGGAGAAGCCCAATACACAGGAGGTGTCCTTCAGCTTCTGCAGGCACAGCTCAAGCTAATTACACAGCTCACCACCCTGACACACTTTTCCTTGTAGTCCCACCTAACAACATCCAGACCTACAGCATCTGGGGACGTGGTTTAGTGAACACACCAGTTCTGGATTGATGGTTAGACTCTATTAATTCTGTGATCTCCTAAGTCCCTCCATCATCCACACAAAGGGAGCACAGGCTGTGATGCTGCCCCACACCAAAACTCCAGCAGCCCCTGCCTGGCACAGTGAATTCCATCACGGCCTCCCCAAAACCATCCCCATTGCTGGTCCCAGCTGATCCCACACCACCACGTGCCCACCAAGCCAAGCTGGAGCAGAAGAGGCCAAGAAAGAGTTAAAAATTGCAGCAGCACAGAGCCAGGTGGGAACCCAACCACAGACCCTCCATTGCTCCCTCACCAGTCCCAAGGAGACCAAAAACTGACTGAATGACTCCAGCAATTAACTTCCTGAGTCTCTAACCCAATTCCTTTTAAGGTAAATTTGCTCACGTTAATGGAAAAGGGTATTTTGGTTTTCCATCACCTGCCAAGTCATTTAAAAAATTGTTTTCCCCCTTCTCCCCTCTGCATTCACGACTTAATTGCAACAGCTCTTTGACAGCAGATAGGTTCCAGTGGGCTGCCACTCCAGATGTCAGGAACATGTTAGCAGGAAGGGGCCCTGTAGGATATTTATGGCTTTAATTCCTCGGTAGAGGGTTTTGTTCTGTCATGCGGTGACACACGAATTGCTGCTCATTTGATCCTGTATTTCCACATCAGTGACACTTTATGAAGGGCTCCTGGTTCTCTGCACTGTCTCCAAAGTTGTTGGTCCCTCTTCTGCCAGAGCTGGCCTGGACAAGCTGGGTGCCTGGAATTGCCAAAAGGGCTGGGCAGCAGCAGCCCCCTGTGCAGGCTGCTCAGCAGGTCTGTCCTGCACAGCACTGGCTGACAACTCAGAAAAAAAGACCAAAAAGCAGCTGAAAAGCAGCAGCAGAGGTCGTTTACCTCCTCCTCTCCTCTCCTCTCCTCTCCTCTCCTCTCCTCTCCTCTCCTCTCCTCTCCTCTCCTCTCCTCTCCTCTCCTCTCCTCTCCTCTCCTCTCCTCTCCTCTCCTCTCCTCTCCTCTCCTCTCCTCTCCTCCTCTCCTCCTCTCCTCTCCTCTCCTCTCCTCTCCTCTCCTCTCCTCTCCTCTCCTCTCCTCTCCTCTCCTCTCCTCTCCTCTCCTCTCCTCTCCTCTCCTCTCCTCTCCTCTCCTCTCCTCTCCTCTCCTCTCCTCTCCATCCCCTAATGCACAGAGCTGAGCCATTCAGTGATCCCTTTGCTTAAGTGTCTGTGAGGTTTCCCAGAGCAGATCCCTCCTCTCATCCCACAGCCAAGGGTCTCCAGTCTGGGTTCCACAGCCCTGAATGAGCCAAAAACACCAGGCACTCCCCATGGAGCTACACCTGCAGCTCTGGTAACAAACAGCAAGTGATGCACAGCCCTAAAGAGACCATAAATAGATGCAGGATCAAGCCCCAGCTCCAAGCTGCCGGAATATTGGCAGCTTGATCCCAGATGTGGGATCAGCAAGCACGTTAAACAATTACTCTGCAGCAGCACTGCTCTCCATCATCTCACACACAGGCATGTGATGAACCACTCCATAAAACAGGGGAAGCTGCAGGGAAGGGATTCCAGAGAAGCTCTGGCTGCTGCGTTCCTGGAAGTGTTCAGGGCTTGGATGGGGCTTGGAGCAACCTGAAGGAATGGAAGGTGTCCCTGCTCATGGCACAAGCATTAAGGTCTCCTCCTACCCAAACCAGTCTGGGATCATATGATTTCAATTTGGGCTGGAAATGGGTTAAAGGAGCAGATTTGCCAAAAAGAAAAACCACATAAAAATCCCACTGTAGCACAGGCTCAGCAGAAGTGGCCAGGTTTATTGACAGAGGGAAGGAGCACAGCTGCTGGAGGGGAACCATGTATTTGGGATGGAGTTTCCTGCTGGAAGTCCTCCCCATGCTCACACAGATCCCACGGGCTCAGGGAGCTGCTCCTGAGCCAGCATCCCCAGCTCCTGCTCTTTAGTCAAAAGCCACCCTTTAAATTAAGGAGCATCCTGAGCAGATGGTGTGTGAGCCGTGGCACAGGCAGGACTAAAACCCATCCCTCCCTCCCTGGGCACCAGGGGCAGCAGTAGGGTGGGACATGAAGCCAGCCTGACCTGCCAGTGCAGTGCACTCGCATCATTTCCCAGATCTAAACTGCCTGAGTACAGCAATACCAAAAATATAATCCTGTGGATTTCTATTTGCTGCAGTTTATACACAACAAGAACAAGTGCATACAAATACTTTCATTATTTTGTCAATACAATTAGCTCGGGAAGCACCAATCTGAGGCAGCACTTCCCTTGCACTGTTCCTGGAGGAAATTGGCTCTGCTAAATGCCACGGTTTGATTTGCCCCTCTCCAACATGCACATTTGCAGGCAGATTGGGCTCTCCCTCCTTTCCCTGGAAAAGTAATCTTGCTGGAGCATTGAGATTTCTCTGGTTGATGGAGACACCCTCCTGGGAAGCACACCAGGGGTCCTTTCCTCCATCAGTGCATCATCCCTGCTATTTGCTTCCACCAGGCAGCTTGCCAGCAAGCAGAGGAAAATGGGAAGGGGAGCACGGAATAAAGTCCAGAGAGGATGGGGGATGGCAGTACAAGCCAGCCTCGCTCTAGGCCTCCTTGTAGCACATCAAAAACCCTGCAGCTACACCATAAAAGGCAGGAAGGGGCAGTAAAGTCACTCTGCCATCGAGGAATGAAGTCACTGTGCCATCAGAAATTTGTGAGGAATAAAGGCGCTCTGCCAGCGGAGGAATAAAGTCACTGTGCCATTGCAAATGTGCTCGGAGGTTTGTGACACGTTGGCTTTGTCACAGCCTGGATCAAACAGTGTCTGTGCAGCAGAGGGAGGCAGATCTCACCTGCTCCCCCTGGGCAGCATCCTCACAGAGCTCAGCACCCTGAGGGCTTCAAGGACATTGAACAAACCTGGGGGAAATAGCTGCAAGAGGACATCACCCCCCTTGCAGGGGAGAAGTGGTGATGGCAGACCTGTGCAGTTTCCAAAAAGGGTTTTGCAAACAGCCCCAAGCCCCTGATTCAGGTACAAAGAGCTTTTGGGCTCTCCTGGGGATTTCTTGTGCCAGGGAGGTGTGATGGTAACAGCACTGCTGCTCTCGTGGGGAAGTGGCAGGACAGGACAAGAGGGAATGGATTTAAGATGAGGAAGGGGAGATTCCTGGAAAAAATTCCTCCCTGTGAGGGTGGGGAGGCTCTGGCACAGGGTGTCCAGAGCAGCTGTGGCTGTCCCATCCCTGTCAGTGTCCCAGGCCAGGTTGGGCAGGGCTTGGAGCACCTGGGACGGTGGAAGGTGTCCCTGCCCATGGCAGGGGTGGGATGAGACAAGCTTTAAGTTTCCTTCCAGCACAAACAATTCTGGGATTCTATGACAGCACAGCAGTCCCATTGCTCCCCCAGCACAGACTGGCCCCTCACTCCCCCTTCACCCCTCCAGACACGGAGCCCTTTCAGGGCTCATTGGCTTCCTTTTCCCAGTCTTGTCCCATCCACACAGACAGTCACTCAGCCATTCCTCTTGCACAGGACATAGAAGAGCCATTCAGGCTTGGGCTATTAATTAAAACCCAGTAATGCTAATTTTACTGCCAACTTGGAAGATCCTTACTGCATTTTATTAGGTAATTGCCACTTGTAAGGGCTTTAAATTGATGTCTTTATTAGGCAATGCAATACAGGATAGTTATGATAATAGTTGAAATCATATCCTATAAATGTTCAGCCACCTCCAGACATTGCTCCAGCCTTTTCCTTCTGAGCTGAATGAGGAACTGCTTTGCCCTCAGAGACCCTGATCCCAGGGCAGAGATAACCCAAACCAGACCACTCCTGTAAAAATGATCATTTCTGGCATGTGTGTAAGTGGGGAGAAAGGGAGAACCACAGGGCAGCCATGACTAGCCTCTGATCACCCCAAAATGTCACATTTCCACCACCTTTTTGTGTTCTCTTCTGATCTGTTCTCCAGAAGGGAGAAACTAGGTACCTGCACTGCTGAGTCATTTCAAATCTAAGCTATAAAGCCAAATGTGGAGAGTTAGGGATATGTGTGTGGAAGATATCGAGCTGTACAATCAGTCAGGACCTTTCCTCCTCGCAGTCAGATCTTTGCTCTGTACCCGGCCACACCCAGCCAGATGTGAGCAGAAGGAAATGACACTGACTGCCCAAATTATAAAAACCCTTGTGACCCTTCAATAAACATCATTTGCTGTCCACCACGTTGGTGTCTGGAGCATGTGGACCGAGCAGCCCGGGGTTGGGGCCGCCGTGGCCGAACTGAGACACCGACTAAACCTGAGAAAAATGGACAGAGAAGCTCAACAGGGCTGGGTCGAGTCATGGTTCAACCAGTCCCCATGGCTCACCACCCTAATTTCTACCCCAATAGGCCCACTCACTATAATCTTACTAACACTAATCTTCGGGCCCTGCATGTTGAACAAATTGGTGCTATTTGTTAAAAAATGTTTAGAAACGGCTAACATTATAATGCCGACAGTTACTTTAAGGCGTGCCTGTTGCTAACACATTTACAATTTTTTTACTAATTTTACTAACCCATGAAATTTTATAATGTCTACATTTTATAATTTTATATGATTTTTATTCATCAGGAGGGAGGGGGGAAATGCTTATCCCACACACACTTTCAGCCATGCCTTGGACATCCATGAGAAATGTTGGGTTTGCCATCCTTCCCCTGGGAAGAGGCACATGGGAATAATGATTCCTTTTCCTCTAACACCAGCTCTGTGGAGGAAGGGGTGAGAAGGACCAGCTCTCCAGGACCACCCTGAGGGCTGAGGGCAATGCAAGATGTTCCCATCACAGTGGAGAAGCACAAAGTCTCACATCCCACAACTTCCCAGTAGGAATCCCAGGATATCAATTTCCCGACTCCTTTCTTCAGCTCTGCCAGGGAATGTGAAATGAGTCACTCCAGCTCCAAGCCCAGGGATTTTAGGAATGACAGCACAGAGATGGTTTGAGAGCAGGCCTGGGAGTCCCCAGTTCCCCTGCCCACAAGATTTGGGTCCTGCCAGGGCTGGAAGGAGCCAGGGGAGGTGACACTGTGTGGGTGGGACAGAGCTCCCCCAAAATGAGAGATCCCAGGAGGCTCCTGCTGGAAGCTTTGCTTCCCCACATGCCATCAGTCTCTGTCTTCAGCCCTTTGTCCTCTTCCTCACATCCCTGCCCACTAAAGCTGCCTTTTCCATCTGATCTCTCTGCACACCAGCTTCCCTCCACACCCTCCTGTCCACCCTTTTCTTTCCTCACTTTCCCCATTTCTTTGTTCCCTCACCTTCTCTCCCTTCACAAAGATTAAAGCTGAGGATTTTTTTCCCCTCTCTTTGGCAGGCTGGAATTGCTGGCCTGCACTTCTTGGGAGGAAAAAGCCAGTAGTGACTGCAAAGGACCTTGGAAATCCCTTTTCTATGTGTGGGAAGGGGAAATGGTGCTTCAGGAGAGGGGGAACCAGTATTGCCCCAACCTCAGCACAAAAACGAGGCAGTGAAATAGCCTGGGGAGAATTGTTTTGTACTTAAATGAAGGAACTTTAATTCCCATGTTAAAGGCAGGAGAAGGAGATTTATTGGTAAATGTAGATTGGGGGGATGCTGAGCCCAGTCTGGGTGTGCCAGACACCTGCAGCCAAGGGATCTCACCTGGTACAGGGAGGAGAGAGCTGGGGCCTGGGGAGCAGGGATTCCAGGGAAAGGGATTGCAGGGGAAGGGATTCCAGGGGAAGGGATTCCAGGGGCAGGGATTCCAGGGGCAGGGATTCCAGCGGCAGGGATTCCAGGGGAAGGGATTCCAGGGAAAGGGATTCCAGGGAAAGGGATTCCAGGGGCAGGAGAGCAGGGAATAGAAGAGCAGGGATTCCAGGAGCAGCAATTCCAGGGGAAGGAATTCCAGGGGCAGGGATTCCAGGGGAAGGGATTCCAGGGGCAGGGATTCCAGGGGAAGGGATTCCAGGGAGCAGGGATTCCAGGGGAAGGGATTCCAGGGGCAGGGATTCCAGGGGCAGGGATTCCAGCGGCAGGGATTCCAGGGGCAGGGATTCCAGGGGAAGGGATTGCAGGGGAAGGGATTCCAGGGGAAGGGATTCCAGGGGAAGGGATTCCAGGGAAAGGGATTCCAGGGAAAGGGATTCCAGGGGTAGGGATTCCAGGGAAAGGGATTCCAGGGGCAGGAGAGCAGGGAATAGAAGAGCAGGGATTCCAGGAGCAGCAATTCCAGGGGCAGGAATTCCAGGGGCAGGAATTCCAGGGAGCTGGGATTCCAGGGAGCTGGGATTCCAGGGAACAGGAGAAAAGGGATTCCAAGGAGAGAAAGGATTCCAGGGAGCAGGAAAGCAGGGATTCCAGGGAAAAGAGAGAAGGGATTCCCGGGAGAAGGGATTCCAGGGAGCAGGAGAGAAAGGATTCCAGGAGCAGGGATTCCAGGGAACAAGAAAACAGAGACTCCAGGGAGCAGGAGAGAAGGGACTCCAGGGAGCAAGGATTCCAGGGAGCAGGAAAGCAGGGATGCCAAGGAGCAGAAATGCCCATGCTCACCAGGCAGCGTTGACTTAGTTTAAAAAGCAAACTCAAATTAACCCAGGAGGGTTTGAAACCTGGGAAATTACAGATTCCCTGCACTAACGAGGACCCAGGGCTCTCGTTCCCCATCAGGCTCCTCACAGCTTGCAGCAGACTCGACCCCGACTGATAAATTTACAGCGAAGGAGAAAATAAACGCTGGAAATAAGAGGATTCACCTTCTTAGAAGTTTAAAGCCTATTACCAAAATAGGTGCACGGTGTTGCCATTATGAATGTCATTCCTAACACCTCCTGATTTCCCCCTTCCCGCCTCCTCCACTTTCACACCGAATTGTTCAAACTATTAGGGAACAAAAGGAAGCTGCCTTTTAAATCTCATTCACTCGGGCTCCTTGCCTGATAGATGGCTTCCCCTCTGAAGCTCTGTTTCACATAAAAGCATCTCAGCACGGCGCTGTAAATCTGGTCTGCACCAGCTTTTATGGGAGGCTGGGTTGGGTCCACGACTAAATTACCATTTATTTATTTGCCTGCTTCCAATATTTTTATAAAACGCCACTGCTGCTCAGATGGGAGGGCTGGCATCCCTGAATGTGTGCTGCAAAGGATGGAGCAGAGGCAGCACCTCAGCCAGGAGGAGGCTGAGCTGATCCAGAGTGGCTCCACCCTGAGGGATGGGGAGGATGCAGCTGATGTGGAGCCAGGAGCTCCATCCCTCAGCTCCAGAGGGATCATCCATCGCCCATCCAGCTGCTCTGCCTGATCCCACACCCTGAATAATTACACATGGAATAATTACTAGTGCAATAACTACCTCCAAGGCAGGGAAACTGAGGCACGGAGTTTCACTCACCTTATAGTATAGGAGGAGCAGCTTTGCCCTTATCTCTACCCCACCCCCTTGAGGCACCATTGCAAAAAGAGGGGAATCAGGTTTGGGATTTTACCAAGTGTTTTGCTTTTATCCTTTCCTTTTGTTGGAAAAGGCAAAAGCAATGTTTCAAACAAAAGGTTAGTTGAACTAAAGACTGTTTCCATTATTAATGGAGTTTTTTTGTTTGGTTTTTTTTCATTTTTAAACCGATTTTTCCCAGACAAACCAAGAAAAGCAGCCAAATGTTTGAGATTTCCCTGTGAAAATCCTCACCTGATTCCTGTCTCTGTCTGAGGGTTAACACTGCCACATCCCACTGGAGAAGCGGGGATATCCCAAACCCACTGTGAACCTCCTGCATCAAACACAGCCCCTCCTCCTTCTCACTTTCATCCTTCACAGATCATGGCAAAGATGCCAGTGAAGAGCCAAGCCCTGTGTGCCCACCCTCCTGTCCTCACTTCCCCAGCTGCTCTCCACAAAATCCTTCCCTTTGCCTCGCAGTGCCTTTTACAGCCTCCTGCCCCCTCTCCTAATAATCAATATTGATCTTGCTGCCTGTGCTATTATCCCAGTTTAAAGATTTATTCCTCTGCTTGGCAGCCTGTGGTTTCTAGCAGAGCCCTGGTTTCCCTGCTCATCATTACCTTGCCCCACTGACGAGCTCGTTCCATATTGGAAAATAATCACTGGGGTCACGATGGGGGCACACAGGGACAGCAGTGCACAGCTCATGCCAAGCCCTTGCACTTGCTCTCCTTCCACTTTATTCCCATCACCTCCTGCTTTTTAGGCTTTTCCTCTGGTCCTGGTGCCAGCTGACCCCATGGCACCATGGGTCTGCCAACCCCTGCACCCAATTAGCAGAACAGACCATGTGAAACAGGCACTTGACGTTGATATGATTTAACATTAATAACCAGGTTTCAAATATTTATTACAATGGCTGTTTTTAATAAATATTTCATGAACACCAATTTTTTTCCATTTTTTTCCACCTCTCTTGCCATCCATTGCCAGCTTTGTGGGCTTAATTTGCCTTAATGAGAATAAAAATCACTCTGATAAATTGCTCCTTTGCAAATGCACACAGTGAGAGCAACACTTGGCTGAAATATTTGTTGTGGGGAGCTGAGTGCTGCAAACAGACCCTGGGAGTGAGGAGCCCCTGGGATGAGGCTTGGAGCAATCTGGGGTTGTGGAAGGAGAACTTTAAGGTCCCTTCCAACCCAAACCACTCTGGGATGATGCTGGTTTTTTGGGGAACATAAAAGGTCCCAGATAGATGTTGGAGGAAAGAGGCAGCTTCACTGCACAGCATACAGAAGAAGATAAGCTATCTTTTATCACATATTGATGTGATAAAATCACATCCACGACTTTCCTTTCAGGAACAGCTCCTGTATGTTTATGCCCCGATCCCAGGGAAGTCTTGAGTTAATACACTGAGGCTCAGCATTAAGAGGTATTGAACTAAAAGCTTTATTGAGCACATGCAGCTAAAGCTGAGGCTTTTCCCAAAACCAACCCAAGCAGAAATCCTTTCCCTGCAGGCACCAGGCTGGGAGGATCCCCAGCATCACCCCCAGCCCATCACCCACCTCAGTGGGAAGCACCTGTGGCTCTCAGCAGCCCCCTCTCCCCTCCCCAGTGCACCAGGGGTTTATTTTAGGAGCTTGGCTGCCTGGGCCAGCTCAGCAAACATTATCTGGTTTCTCCCTGCTCCAGTATTCCAGGCATGGGAGACAATTAGAGCTGTCTAATCAGCAGTGCCAGGGGCAGGGCTTTCATGTCAGGGCTCTCAGGAGGGGTTATTACCATATGAAGCATCCTTGGCTCAGCTCTGCTCAGCCACAGCTTTCTGCCCCCTCCTGCAGCCCCAAACCAAGAGGAAATCCAAGTGGGATGTGCAGGGAGAGCCACAAAAGGTGCTTGAGAAGCAGAGCTTCACTTTGTCTTTTGCTGCCGTTTCATTTCTTTTGATGTTTCGTTTTCCTCCCCTCCTTAGCTTTATTTATTCTTTTCTATTTATTTTATAAGGCACATTTTGGTGCATATTACAACCCTCCAGCTTTCTCTCCATGCACATTCCCCTCTTTAGGATGCTGGGAAAGCATCCCTGATGCACCAAGTGGGGAGATAAACCCCATCCCACAGAATTCATAGCAGAGGCAATGTGGACAAAACCTAAACAAAACCAGGTTGGAAAGGGCTTGGAGCAACCTGGTCTAGTGGAAGGTGTCCCTGTCTCAACTGCAGCAGCTATTTCCTGCAAGAACAGCAACTTTATTATCCAAACTGAATTGTGTGGAATCAAAAATAAATATATCAAGCTTTCTCCTGGAAATCCTCCTCTCAGCAAGCCCAGAAGGAGAAAATATTTATTTATACCAACTTGAAAAAAAAAATATATATATATACATATATATATATATTGGAACCATCTCTTGAAAACTACCCTCCTTGGGAGCTCATTTCAATAATCCTGAAGTTTTGAGTGGAATGGAACAAAAAGCATCATATTGAATAAAGCCTTTCCAATGGGTCACAAAGGGATCTTTGCCACACTAAGTACAAATAATCCCCCAAAAAACAAGGTAATGGGCATTTGGAGTATAAATATGAATAGATGAAGCAGAAGCTGAACATATTGGTTTTAATGAAAATTATCTACAAAAAGGTATTTTTTTTACCCCTTCAGCAATTCAGTATTTTAATGCCTTGAACTTTTCTCCCCCAATCTCAGTTTTACCAGGTGTGCAGAAAGTTACCAAAAACATCAATTGGGAGATGTCAGAATGAAAAATCTCAGCATTTCACTTCAAAGCAAAGTGTTCTGCTTCAAAATGTCGCTGGTTTATAATTCAATAATCCGATTTGAAACATCTTATCTGGCAGGCCTCTGTCAAAAATGGGAAAATCGACTTTTTCTTCCAACAGTTTTGGTAAAACCCTATATTTCTTAGGCCCATTTTCAGTCACATTCAATCACCTTTTGTTTTCATGTTATCTCTGCTGAGACTCCTTATAGAAAATCTTTTCCTGCTTAGGAAACTGGAGCTTGTCTCCAGTCAAATCCTACAATACTCTGACCCAAAACACTAATAAACAAGATTCCTGCAGAAACACACCCAGTGCAGGAATATCACTTATTGCTTAGGCAGGTGATGCCATGCAGGAAATACCAGCCACATATTTAAGGTAAAGTTTATGTCTTGTGTTCATTGTTCAGCAGAACAATTGGATTCCTGGCCAACCCCAAGGCACTGGGGGATTAAAGACAACCAGTAAAACCAGTTTCATGGTATCTAACAACAACACACTCCTTCCCATTGGGAAAAAAAAAATCACTTAGAGACCCAAAATTGCAGCAGGAATTAATGTTGGGGATGATAATTGGGTAACTCAGTCCCTTCAAGGAGGGAAAATCTGTTTAAAAAGACTTTACAAAACCCAGCTTGAAACCTAGCAGCCAAAATCTTCCCTGGACAGCATAAAATGTATAAAAATCCAGGAATGTCAGCAGCATCCCTACAGGCAGCAGCATCCCAATTACAGGGAATCTCTCTCCACATATTAATGCAGAGCAAAGTGACCAAAATGGGTATTTGTTGCAGCTGCAGAGCACGACTCCATTTTTTTTTTCCCCCAGCAGATAATCATCTTCCCAGAGTATTTTCTGCATATGCACACGTGCAAAGACATGAGGAAAACCTGTGCTCTATTTTATAAGCTCATCGAGATTCTAATCTTACAGCAAATAAGGCATGGCATCTAGATGGACAGCATTACAGGAAAATCAATATTGATTATTAGGAGCAAAGATGCAGGATGGAGCTGACAGCTAAAAATCCTTTTAAGATCTTGGGAGAAAAATGACAGCTCGACACAACAAATAGGGCAGAGCTGATTCAACAGCTTCATCACCCAGGGGATCAATGGGGCTTTGGGACAGGCTGGGGAGATGCAGGAGCCTCAGCCTGGGGGGAGGCAGGAAAAAATGTGAATTATTTTACACCACAAAATCATTAGAGTCTGTAAAATTGAGCCAAATCATTCCCACAGCACTGCCAAGTCCACCAAGAAAACACCTTAGGATGGGCCTGAATTTGCTTCCTCACTCTGCTGCAGAATCCATGGGTTCATTCCTTCTCTGTGCCTCAGTTTCCCCATTCCAGGAGCAAGCCTCACAACCTTCTTTTCCCACACTTACAATAATAAAGGTTGGAATTGAGCTCTTAGATCACAGACTCCAGCCATTAACCAGCCCTGCCAAGGCCACCCCAACCCATGTCCCCAAACACCACATGCACACATTTAATTAACACTCCCAGGGATGGCAATTCCACCATTTCCCTGGACTTGAAAAGCTTTTCAGTGAACAAATTTTTCCCATTTTCCAATGTGTCCCCAGGTGCCACATCCACACAGGTGTTAAGTCCCTCCAGGGATGGGGATTCCACCCTGCCCCAGGCTGCCTTTTCCAGCCTTTGGCTGCACCCAAAATGGACAATGGGTCACAGGTTTCACACTTTGATAAATTTGGTCCATTTGCATATTGAGGTTAATCTTCCAATTACAGCTTCAGGTAATGAAGTCATTCACCCCACGTTTGCTCCCCCAACTCACTTTTGTTTCCATCTCTCAGGCCTGAGGCAGTGAGGTGTCCTTGATTGCCAGGCCTGGAGAGGAATTGTTGTGTCTGCCCAAAATGGGAGAGCAGCAGCTCCCACTGGATATGGAGTTTAGAGTTCTACACTGAAGAACTGCAGAGTTACCAATAGATGAAAAATACAAAAGTCAAAATCCCAAGGCATCACCTCCACCTTGGAGTGGCTCTGATGGCTGTGGGATCTCTGTGACTCACACCTGGCTGCAGCACTTCCCACAGGCTGGGATGCAGCTGCACGGGGTGCAGGAATAAATTAATAACAGAAACGAAGGCAGGAGGAGCAGAGTGCAATAGGAGTGATGATATTGGTGTCTGTGTGTGCAGGAATGTGAGGGGCACAAGGACAGGGGGATGTGGCTGTGTGGTTCCTGAGGCTCATAACAGAGTGAGAAATGCTTCCCAAAATCCTGGAGGAGACTGTGTTTTGGATTGTCTCTGTGGCCAGGGTGGAAAACAGGTGAGGGGAAGAAAATCCTGGAGAAGAGAAGGCTGTGAGGAGAGCTCAGAGTCCCTTCCAGGGCCTAAAGGGGCTCCAGGAGAGCTGGAGAGGAACTGGGGACAAGGGATGGAGGGACAGGACACAGGGAATGGCTCCCACTGCCAGAGGGAGGGAATGGATGGGATATTGGGAAGGAATTGTTCCCTGGAAAGATGCTGAGGCCCTGGCACAGGATGCCCAGAGATGCTGTGGCTGCCCCTGGAGTGTCCAAGGCCAGGTTGGATTGTTCTGTGGCCAGGGTGGAAAGCAAGTAAAGGAAGGAAAAGCCTCTCTGTTCCCTGTGCAATAGGCAGGGCAACTCCTTTTCTTCCCACAGGTCAAATTTAAACCTGGCCTGGGAATCACACAGCCAGGGATGGTCACCAGCAATCCCCAAAATGATGGGATTGTGTTTAAAGAGGTGTACTCAGAGATAACAGGGAGTTGAATCCCTTTTGCTCAACACACCCTCAGCAAGGAGCCAATTAGGGGTCCCAGAAAGGAAAAGGAAAATCATAGACCCATAGATCCCAGGGGCTGCCAAAGTCCTGTTTGTGAAAACCTGTTTCCTGTTGTGAAAACAGGTTCCCTATAGAAGACATTATTTTTCAAGCAATAAAGGAACAAATTAGGGAATTTGGGTTTTCCCTGCCTCTCAGAATTCTGCAGCAGGGATTCACCTTGCTCAGAGCCCTGCAGAAACAGGGACCTGCCTGCTCAGAACACTTGATCCCAGCTGATCCATCACCACCTTGATCCTGACTCCCACAATTACACTGAGGAGAAAGCAGCAGCTGAGGTGGGAAAACAACAGGGATCAAGTGGCTCTAAAGCAAGAGGTGCTCAGGGCGCTGAGCTGATGAGGCTCCTCAGTTCATCACTAATTGGGATGGATGTTCAAAACAGAATAATGCTGCCTAATCACCTTGAGATCCTCCCAGGCACAGCCACGGCATCCTCTGGGAGGCTGATACCTTAAAAGTCACCTTAAAGGAAGCAGCACCAGGATCATCCTCTGCCTAGTGAATATTTGGGGTTTTTAGCTGATTATTTAAAGGCAGAAAATAAAAAGCATTCCCTGCGGGCACCCAGCTTGCTGCAACAACCGATTTCCTTGGGATTGCTGGGACACAGCCCTGCCCCCTAAGGCTGCAGCTTCACATGCCAGACCCAGCGGGGCCTCCCTGGAGTAATTGGGAAGCCAATTGTGTTACAGAGCCATTGAGGGACACGCTGCTCACACTGTGGCTGCATCCATCCCCTCATCCCATCCCAGCCCAGGGAGCAGCTGGATGGATCAGAGCCAGCCCTTCGAGGAGAATCTGCCCTCTAGGATTTGGGTAAAGCTCAAAGCAGCTTCCTGTCCTGTTGGGAAGGATGAATCAGTAAAACCTTAAAAGTATGATTGCCTAGCAAACTATTTTGAGAATATAGAAACCATAAACGAGATTGAAATGAAAGCCACCTTTGAGATACCAAACCTTAATTACTAAATAACTAGAAGACAATAGGATGGCCAGCTGAAAATAATCCTCTCTTGATAGAACAATGCCTTCTGCTAGAGAGCAGGTCCAAAAGCCAGAGAAGACCCTGCTAGCTTGGCAGAAGGGGTCCAAAGAGCAGTTTTTGGGGTTTAAAGTATAACACATTATGGTAACGTAATGATTCTTATAGGCTGTATGTAAATGCTATAGGGTTTGTATCTTGTATTAGATTGGTTAGTGGAAATTAGAATATTCAACACAGAAGAGGATTTATTGTATTGTAAACGGGAAAATCATACTCTTACCTCGCTCTCTTACTTTGCTCTCTTACTTCCTTCTCTTATTGCCCTCTTACCACTCTCTTACCTCTCAAAACTCTTACTACCCCCCACTCTCTTTCTGCCCTGCTCTGAGCTGTGACTGGCAGCTCCAGCAGGGCCCTTTTTACCCACACCCTGTGCAATAAACCACAAGTTTCAAGACCCGGCTCATAGAGATCTCTCTCTCTCTGTCACGACCATCCTGACCACCATTGTACAGTCTCCTAGACTGTCTTGCTGGAATGAGGACCAAAGGGCAGCCAGGGAGAGCAGGAACCCCTGCAAGGGATAACCTGCCTCATGCCTAGGTCCCCCACCATGACCCCAGCTACCCTTCCAGCCATCCCAGTGCCCCCACACCCCTCCCTCCCAGCCTCAACGCATGAACTCCACAGCCCTGATGCCCTCCAGCAGCCAGGATTCCCATCCCAGCCATATTCACAGCAAGGCACAACCCAAATCTTAACCTTGCCCTAGAGGAAGCCCTGCTGCAACCCTCAAACCTCACCTGCACACCCCATCCCTAGACAGCCTCCATCCTCACCCCTCTCTCTCACACACAGCCCTGCTCAAAGCAGCACCAGTGATGAAGTTGCAGCCAACTTTTGCAGAGTTCAGCCGGAGCCAGCTGCCCTCCGCGCCGCCAGCACGATCCACCCGCGCTTGCCGGCTCAGTGGGCGTGAAGGGGCTGCTGGAATACAAATGGACTCTTTCACTTAGCAGGAGGCAGGTAATTTCTTTTGTCCCCGCTGATGCATTATTGATTGTGATGAATGTCAGAGCAGGAGCCTGTTCCAAAAGCCATTAAACAATAATTTCATCTCCGGAGGGTAATTGATTGTCAGAGGGAGCAGCTTTGCCAGTCGCAAGGTGGTGGCGACGGGGAGTGTTTGTATTTGGGTGGGGACGGAGGGAGTCTTGGGCAAACTGCATGATTTATTAATCAAACATGGAAAAAAGAGTTGGGAGAGGGAGTGCACTGGAAAGAAGGAGTCAACTTCTTCCGAGCTGCTGGGCAGGGCTGAGAGGCAGCCTGACCCCAGCCTCACTCTGTCACGCTTTGGAGAACATCCCTAATGGCACTTTGGCTCCAGTGACACCTCCCAGCGCTGCCCTGTCACCTCCCCGTTATTCCAGCCTGTGACCCACACACTAAAGTGCTTTTCTGACACACCTCAAACCCTCCTGCCTCTCCACTAATGCACTGCCAGCACAGCCAGAGTGCTGGTGAGCAATCTGCACCCCAAAGCCCCCAGCTCTCCCCCTCCAACACTGCTCCAACCCAGCACAGCCCTGCCACTGATTTCAGAGAGAAGCTAAGGCTGCATCACATCCCCATGAAGGGAGCATGAGAGGAAGAAAGAAGAGTCTGGATTTGGGAATCGGGATTGGAGTTGCAGTTTGTGCAAGCTGGAGTGCAGTGAGGGGAGAGGGGGAAGAACAAGACCCATTGGCCCCAGAATTAATCCCTACAGGTTCACAGTCATTTACAAGCATTTTGAGACACAGCCCTACACAAGGGGCATGGGGACACGTCCCCAGCTGTGCCCAGCCTTCCAAGAGGACACCATGCATTACCCTGTGTCTGTCTGTCTGTCTACCTGCCCACCAGTGGGGGAGGAGGGCAGGAATGGAGCAGCACTCTCACCACATCTCCAGCAACAGCCACAGGAGAGACAAATCCCTCTGTCAGGAGAGGAGAGGGAGTTTATCCGTCTCCTCTGCGGCACATGAGAGGTGGATTTATCACGGATTTCCCTTTCTCCCATGCTTTATTTAGTAGTTCATTATCTTGTCAGCTGGAACTGGCCAGCTCCCACAGCACACTCTATCACTCCCAAATCCCTGCAGGAGCCACTCAAGGTAAAATTCCCACCTGGACCACCTGAAGGCCACAACTGATGTGGGACAGGACACTTCCTAATGGTGGGGAATAGCTTGGAGAGTAGAATGAGAAAGGAATTTTTGTCCTTTGGGTGTGAGGATATAGAACTGAGTGAGCAACTCATCATGAAACACACTTCCTCAGTCGGGCTAGTTTAAAAAAAAAAAAAAAAAAAACACAAACAAGAAAAACAATAAAATATCAAAACCATAAACAAGTTGAAAATTAAAGTCCTTCCAATAGCATTAGGCAATGCCTTTTGCCTTCATATCAATCACAAGGCCTTGAAATATCTCTAATAAAAAAGGAGATTCTGTCCCCATCACAAAACTCTCAAAGGAGCAAGAAATAGCAGTGAAATGTCATTCCTAGGGAAGAAGGCATAATGCAGCCTTCCACGAGCTGAGCTGGTGCAATACACAATTTTCCAGGCTTATTTGCCAGTTATCTCCATAGGAGGTGGTTGTGATCAGTATCTACAAGTAGGTGCCCAACAACAGTATCTCAGGGTGGTTTGGGCTGAAAAGGACCTTAAAGATAATCTCTACCACACAGGCATGGGGCCGCGACAGCTCCTCTGGGCAGCCAGGAAAGAACTATTTGCATATTGTAATGGTTTTGGAATCAAAACCAGTGAGATACTCAAAGTCAGACATATAATTTAATAGGAAAAAAAATAAAAAAATAAAAGGAGAAAAAATAAAATGCATGCAATAGCACAAAAGAAAAACCACTGACAGAGTCAGGATACTGCCTGACACCCCACTAGTTAGGGTGTGATAGCAGTCCAGATGAAGGGGTCTTCTCGAGGCCATGATCCTGCAGAAATCCTGGCAGTGATCCTGGCAGCTCTTGTCCTCTGGAATCCAATGGGTAAGGGCAGCTTTGGTGTTCCAAATCTCAGTTTTTATCTAGATACGAAATGCTTGGCTCCTCCCCTGGCTGGAGCATCTCCCAGTGGGATGATGGAATTTTATCAGTCATGCACTGGGACTCAATGGCCATGAACAGGAGATATCTCCTGGAGGGAGGATGGGCTGTGTAAAGATAAAGAGCACTGCCCCACCTGCTTTTAAAGATGGCCCATTAACAGAGGATATCTCCACAGAGATAAGGATCACTGCCCCACTGGTTTCAGCAGATGGTGATAGAATACACACTTTTGGGCACATCTTCACATTGTAACCTAGGACACATATTTAAACTCCTCCCACTGCCATAATCATCTTCCACCTCCATGCTACCAGAGGAGGTAGGAGCTGCATCACCCTACAAAGAATACAGATGCTTCCTTGACTTTCAGGGCCAGACCTTGAGGAAGTTTAGTACAAATCTTCTGTGTTTATTTGTTTCCATTTATTTTCTCCATTACTTTTTCCCCGATCAATACCATTATTTGAATAAAAATGCACTATGTACAAGAGCAAATGCCATACAGAGAATACCAATTGAACATGCTGCCTTGAAGTGAAGCCATTGAGATGGAACATAATTCTCCCAGGGAGCAGGAGGCCATCAAACCCTGATACCAGCACAGCACTGAGCCACGCTCCTCACGGAGCACTGAAGGGAACAAAGAAGAAAGGAAAGCAAAGAACCAAATCCCCACTTCAAAAGCCTCTCCGTTTCAAAGCGTGGCACAAACATTAACTGACTTGTCTTCCCAACACCCCTTTGTGGTAGCACTGTTGTTTTCTGTGCTGCAGGAGCAGCTCAGTTCAGGTTCTGACCCGAAGCTTTGTGGGCTCTGTGGTTTGAGGTTTGCAGCAGCCAAGTGAGCAGGGGAGCCCCTGGTGCTGTCCTGCCCTGCCCTGGCAGCTGATGGGCAATGCCAGTGTGGAAAAGGGGCAGTACCAGCTGTGTCTCCCTCCATATAAACCATCAATGGTTTTAGCACCTTCCCCATACCTAAAGAGGCTCCAGAAGAGCTGGAGAGAGACTTTGGGCAAGGAGTGGAGGGACAGCACAAGGGGGAATGGTTTCCACCGCCAGATATCAGGGTTAGATGGGATATTGGGGAGGAGTTCTTCTTTTGAGGGTGGGCAGGCCCTGGCACAGGGTGCCCAGAGCAGCTGTGGCTGCCCCTGGATCCCTGGCAGTGCCCAAGGCCAGGTTGGATGGGGCTTGGAGCAAACTGGGCTAGTGGAAGGTGTTCCTGCCATGGCACGGGGTGGGATGAGATGGGCTTTAATACCCCTCCTAACCCAAACCTTTGTGGGATTAAGTTGTGGTAGATCCAGTGGGAAATCCTATATGAAACAACATCCATCGTCACAGTGAGTCCCTGCCAGGCAAATTCCAAAACCTAAACCAGCAGGATGCTGTCCAGCACTGCAGGAGCACACAGGATCCAATCCAAGCAGATACCTCAGACACCAAACCCTCCCTCCTTCCACTCAACACCAGCAGGAAAAGCCCAGGCAAGGTCTGAGCCCTGGGCTCCTCTCGCAAGCATCCTCCACAGCCATTCCCAAGCATCCTCCACAGCCATTCCCAAGCATCCACAGCCATTCCCAAGCATCCACAGCCATTCCCAAGCATCCTCCACTGCCATTCCCAAGCATCCTCCACTGCCATTCCCAAGCATCCACAGCCATTCCCAAGCATCCTCCACAGCCATTCCCAAGCATCCTCCACTGCCATTCCCAAGCATCCACAGCCATTCCCAAGCATCCTCCACTGCCATTCCCAAGCATCCACAGCCATTCCCAAGCATTCACAGCCATTCCCAAGCATCCTCCACAGCCATCCCAACCCACAGCTCAGCTTAGGAAATCACAGCACACTGACTTGAGGTGCTGTTTCCAGCTGAGCTTTCACTGCTGCTCTTAACCCCAGCGACCTTTCCAGCTCTGCCCTGCCAGCACACAGCAAAACAAGCCACTTGACAGGCTCCCTTCTGCTCCAGAGGAACATTTCCCCAGGAAAGGAAGATCAAGGAAAGCACCAGCTCTCTGTCTAAAAGATGAGGAGATATATTCCAGCTGACATTCAGTGCTATCAACATTTTACGAGCTTTGGAATCCAGTTAGTTAGCCAATATTTTACTTAATTCCAGTTTAGATTTAAAAACTTGACCTTCTCCAAGTGTGTGTCTGTGTCACATTTCACTCGGCCACTTGCAGCTCTGTGAGCAAAGCACCAGGTTATTTATCCCCCTCTTTTTATTGCTGCACTGTTATTTGCTCATTTGTACTACTCAAAAATCAATAAAAAGATGGGGGCCCCTGAACAGGCACCCACATGGCTCCCCAAGGTGCTTATCACACATAGCAAAAGGCAAATAACCCAGAGCAGTTCTTCTGGCCAGGAGGGCTGTAATTCAGGGCCCAGAGCAGCCCTGGTCCTGCTCCTCTTGGTGAGGGAATAGCAATTTTTTTTTTTTTTTATCTCAGTGTAGGGGAGCAGTCTAGATGTTCACATACAGATCAGAGCCCCTTCATGCCTGGAATTGGGAGGAAAAATCACCCCTGTGTGGTCATGGGAAAGGTCTGAGGACAGGGCAAGGCATGAATTTCACCTCTGGTAGCAACAAAATATACAGGGCAAGGAGGGAGATCTGCCAGAGGGAAAGGGAGCAGTGGGACAATCACCCAAAATATCAGAGCTGGAAGATCAGAAGTCCCAAAGGTGGAAGATCAGCTCAGGAGTGTCAGCAATGAGCAACAACAGCAGTGACAAGGCACCAACACAGATCCTTTGTCTCCTCTTTGCAAATAGAAACATTGCAATAATGAGGCTAATTACCACCCCAACACCTGTCTGGCTGGACATGCATCTTCCCAGAAAGTGCTCCTCACTCTGCTTGCCTGCCTGGGATCACACACCAGACCCAACACAATCACATCCCTGATTCCCTCATCACATCTCAGCACAAGCAGCTTGGGGTGGACAAACAACCCCCATCCCCCTCCTCACACCACCTGCCCAAAGTAATACTGGATGAAAGAAATGTGTTTTAATAAAGAAAATTGATTTGGTTTGGTTTATTCATTAACACGTCGATCAGGAATGATTTATGGCCACAATTTGCCAAATAATTTCTCTATTGATCAGCCCAGGGTTGTTTTGTTGTAGGTTCAGTCAATTAGGAGTAGCACTCAGGTGGGTAAATTAATCAGTCTTAAGTAGAGCCCGCCCATGGAGAGGGGCTTGGCAAGCCCTGGTGCCAATGCACTGAGCAACCCTGCTGAGGTGAGATTCCTCCTCAAAACAGCCACCAAAGGTGTTCAGCACCTCCTCCTTCCCAACAAACACAGGGTTCAAAACTCTGTTCTGCTTCCCATCACAAGCAGAGTGATTCCAACCTGCAGGGATTGCATTCAGCCCCTCTGAGCCCAGCTGGTTTCATCCCAGGATGGTTTGGGTTGGGAGGGAATTAAAGCTCATCTTGTTCCAATCCCCTGTCCCTTTCCCTTCACCAGGCTGCTCCCAGCCCCATCCAGCCTGGCCTTGGGAACTGCCAGGGATCCAGAGGCAGCCACAGCTGCTCTGGGCACCCTGTGCCAGGGCTGCTTATCCTCACAGTAGGAATTCCTTCACAATATCCCCTCTAACCCTTTTTTTTTTTGTCATTTTGAAGCCATTCCCTGTGTCCTGTCCCTCCATCCCCTGTCCCCAGTCCCTCTCCAGCTCTCCTGGAGCCCCTTCAGGCCCTGGCAGGGGCTCTGAGCTCTCCCTGGATCCTTCCCTTCTCCAGGTGAGCACCCCCAGCTCTCCAGCCTGGCTCCAGAGCAGAGGGGCTCCAGCCCTGGACCATCTCCTGGTGCCTGCTCTGGATGGGCTCCAGCAGCCCCAGGTTCTTCCTGTGCTGAGTTGGAGTAAGCTCTGCAGGTGGGGTCTCACCTCAGAGGGGCAGAATTCCCCCTCCCCTGCTGCCCACGCTGGGGATCAGCCAGGACATTTCTGGATTTCTGAGCTGCCAGTGCCCATCCCCAGGCCTCATCCATCCTTTCACCCACCAGCTCCCCCAGTTCCTTCTCAGCCCCACTGCACTCCAGCTGTTCATTGATCAAACTGGACTCAAGGAGTCCCTTGGTTCCAGACATGCAACTCCTGCTCTCACAGAATCACCAGGTTGGAAGACACTTCCAAGATCATCAAGTCCAACCCTCATCCTAACACCTCAACTAAACTATGACACTGACACTGAGTGCCACATCCAGTCTTTTTTTAAACACACTCAGGCATGGTGACTCCACCACCTCCCCAGGCAAAGCATTCCAATACTTTATCACTCTTTCTATAAAAACCTTCTTTCTAATATCCAACCTACATCTCCCTTGGAGCAGCTTGAGACTGTGTCCTCTGGTTCTGTCAGTGCTCCTTGGAGAAAGAGACCAACCCCAATGACTACAAACACTTTTTGGGAAGTTGTGAAGTGCTCCTGCCCCCCATCCTGCCCCTGCCCCCCATTCTGCCCCTTCCCCCCATTATGCCCCTGCACCCCATCCTGCTCCTGCCCCCCATCCTGCCCCTGCACCCCATCCTGCTCCCTCCCCCCCCATCCTGCCCCGCCCACCATCCTGCTCCTGCCCCCCATCCTGCTCCTGCCCCCCATCCTGTCCCTGCACCCCATCCTGCCCCTGCCCCCCATCCTGCCCCTGCCCCCTATCCTGCCCCTGCCCCCCATCCTGCCTCTGCCCCCCATCCTGCCCCTGCACCCATCCTGCCCCTGCGCTCATCCTGCCCCTGCCCCCCATCCTGCTCCTGCCCCCCATCCTGCTCCTGCCCCCCATCCTGCCCCTGCACCCCGTCCTCCCCATGGCACTGCTGATGGATGGGGCTGTGCCCTCTCCCCATCTGCTCCAGGCAGTGCAGGGGCTCGGGGTAGCCCAGGCTGAGGCAGGCAGGGTGCAATCACACGGGCTCATCTCTGCTCCCAAACCCGGCTTTTAAGGACCATTTAAGGCACTTTCCTTAATCTCGGTGTTGGCGGCAGAGCCCAATAAATCACAGCACAACTCCCCCACCGGCAGCCACAAAGCTGCTCCCTGCAAATGCTGCTTTTCCCAGGTTTTCCCCCATGCCATAGAGAAGCATCCCTGCTGCTGTGCTGAACCTTACAGGAAACACCTGCTCAGGGCACAGAGTCCCTGGCCGGGCACCCCGAGCGATGCTCAGCCTGGGTGAGGGCTCGTCTCTGTCTTTGCAAATGTCAGGGCTTATTCTTTCCTGAATGAGATATGGATGTGGCAGCACGATATTAAATTACAAGTCAAATAGTACAAAGGCTTTTAATTACACGCCAAACACAAGCTGCTGTCAGAGAGGAGACACCGGGCTCGATGGCCCATCAGGCTGTTCCGCTCTGGCAATTCCTATCTACCCGGTAAAAGTCCAGGAAATTGGATCAGTAATGGGAACTGGGGCCTTTCACCTCCAGCCCAGCCATTCACAGCCAGCCCAGGAGGGAGAGGGAAAGTCATTACCAGCCTGATGGCTGGGGTGGAGTGAGGCAGTGGGGCTGCAGACCACAGGGAAGGTGAGGAGTGGGTCGTGGTCCCTCTGAACAGCTCAGTGTGACAAAGTTGTTGGATGCAGGGAACATCCCAGCCCTTTCTGCAGAGCATCTCGCCCCCATCCTGGCTGCAGCCTGATGATATTTGTTGGATAGGATGAAACAGGAAAATATAAATATGAGTGCTTAGCAAACTATTTTGAGAATATAGAAACCATAAATGAGATTGAAATGAAAGCCATCTTTGAGATGCCAAACTTCAGTTACTAAATAACTAGAAGACAATAGGATGGCCAGCCAAAAGTAATCCTCTCTTGATAGAAAAATGTTTCTGCTGGAGAGCAGGTCCAAAGGTCAGAGAAGACCCTGCTAGGGTCCAAAGAGCATAATGTGTTTAACACATTATGGCATTTAATGATTCTTATAGGCTGTATGTAAAGGCTATAGGATTTGTATCTTGTATTAGATTGTGGAAATTAGAATATTCAACATAGAAGAAGATTTATTGTATTGTCAATGGGAAAATAGCTCTCTCTTACTTCTCCCACCACCCACTTACTTCTTTCTCTTACCCTCACTGTCCCTCCATCCTGCTCTGAGCTGCAGCTGGCAGCTCTCTGCAGGGCCCTGTGTACCCACACCCTTTACAATAAACTGCAAACTTCAAAACTAGAATATAGAGACCTGAGTTTGTCCTGACTACAGTCCCCTGACAGAGAGTCTCACAGATATTCCCTCCTATTTACAGAAAACACTGGGATATTTACACTCCTCTCACAGCAAGGGTGCTGCACTGCTTTGGTCCTGCAGAGATGAAGGACACACTTTGATCCCTGCTGTTTTTAACAACCTCTCACTGCAAAACCCACCCCTCTTCAAGTGGTGTGCTCACACCCTCTCAACACCCCAGGAGGTGGAAAAGCTCTGAATTGGTCAAGGACAAGGGACACAGCAGCAAGAGATGAGGGACTTCAGGGCCAGCACAGAACTGGCAGCAAGCAGAGAACCACATTTCATCCTGCTCTGAACAGTTTTCCTCCTCACTCCAGCTCTCCAGACAGCAAAGCTCCTCCAGGGATGGTGAGACAAGGAAGGGCTCTTTAGCCAAAGTGTAAATTGTAAAAAAAAAAAAAAAAAAAAAAAAAAAGGTGGGGGAAAGGCCTCTGAGCATCATTTTTCTTTGGCATTTTGCAGGAATCCTCGAGCTTTGGTAGCCAGGCTGTCACATCTGCAAGCTCTGCCTCCAATCTGTAAGGCTAATTTGTTCAACAGCTTTGTTCCCCCTTGGGAATGGGGGTTGCTGGTCACAGAAGATTGATTAAGCTTTTGGTGCATCAACATTAATGAAAATCAACACTAATGAGTGTTTTTATGGCAACCCCATAAAAAGCATTAGGACAGGTAAACATGGGAACAGCCAGGCAAATCAACAAGGTCCTGTGTCCCTACAAGCTGTGCTCACCTCTGCCAATCCCCCACATTCCTTGCAGATTTATCCACTGGATTATTCAGATTAAACTCCCAGTCAGCCCCTGGTGAGAGGCATGGTGAATGTAGAGCCCTGCAAAGGTTTGGGTTGGAAGGATTTTAAGGATAATTCAGCTCCTCATCCCAAACTGGACACATTCCACTAGACTGGGCTGCTCCAATCCCATCCATGGGCCTTGCACTCCTGGGGTGAAGCAGCCACAGCTTCTCTGGGTATCATCCTGCACATTGGGAATGGGATGCTTTCATCCCTACTTACCCCCTTGCTGCCCTCACAGGTAAATTTGACTAAACTGGCACCAAGTTGTTTGGGTTTTTTTCCCTGAAAACTCATTCCTTGCAAAACAGGCAAAAATCAGGAATAAAAGGCTGCCCTGAGCCAAGGATTCAGTTCCTGAGACCAGCCAGCCTCCAAGAATGGAGACAAACATCTGTTAGGGCAAAAGCACCAGACCAAAAACCTTCCTGGCTGCCCTCTGAGCCCCAAAATGATGCTCAGCTGGAGAAATCACTGATGATCAAATTGTTTCCCCTTTCCAGCCTTCAGCTGTGGCATCAGGGCTTCAGAACCAGCTCAGCCATAGCATGGAAATGCCTGGCAGGGGTTTTTTCTCTCTTTCCAAGGTGCTTCAGCCTCTCAGATTTTCCCAGCCCTCCTTTAGAGGTTCCAGATCTAAACGGGATGATTGCAGGAGGTTTCTTGTTACAGGACATCATTAAAAATAATGTATGTGCTTGAACTGCAGTGCCAGGGATGAGAGAGGGGAAAGGAGAGTTCTCTGATCTTGGAAAGAGAGAACAACCTATTAAAAAGGAATTTAGTTCTCATGTAGAGCTATCAAACCCTTGGAAAGCCCTGCTCTGCCTCTGGGCTCTGGTACCTTTCAAGGACAGCAAAACTCCAAGTTTAAGCCCTTCCACTCTATTTGAATATTTAATTTTTTTTTAAAAGTCAGCTCTTGTACTGCTTGGGCACCAACTCATTTGACCAGGAGAGCTGAGGCCCTGCCAGCTCCTGCAGTTTTAGCTCAGTGATAGTATCTTCCCCTGGAAGCACCAGCCCCAGTCACTCCAGTGGAACAGAAATAATCTCTTTTGTTAAATACACACACACAAAAAAAAAAACCCTTCTAAGGCTGAAATTCTTACTGAGGTTTGACAGAGCAGAGATGTACAAGGCACCCAGCTGGGAATTCCCTCTTTGTCACAGGATGACAGCAAGAGGCAGCTCAGGGATTTCTCTCTCAGCCTCCCTCCCTCTCAGCACCCCCAGCTCCTCCTGCATGGGAAATGCTCCTGCAGACACCACTGCAGATCCCACACGGATCCCACATCCTTGGGGCTGCTCTCAGAGCTGCTGTGACTCTCTACTGACAGAAAAAATTGGCTGATTTGTTGCTGCTCAGAGAAGCTGTGGCTTCCCCATCCCTGGGAGTGTTCCAGGCCAGGCTGGATGGAGCTTGGGCAGCCTGGGAGGGTGGGATGACACGTGGGGGTGGGATCAGATGAGCTTTAAGGTCTTTTCCAACCCAAACCATTTTGTCTGATAGGGATGTTTTGTTTGATTGAGGTGTTTGATAGGGAGAAACGAGCTCCTGCACAGCCAGCCCCTCATTGCTCCACTCCTCACACATCCCCAGTCTCTCCCAAAAAACAGACTCACTGCTGCTCTCCCAGTCCCCAGCTCTGCCCCTTCCACTGATAAAACCCAGCAGCACCCTCCCTTGGACACAGAGTATTTGATCAATAGCACCCATGCACACAGCTCCTTGTCAACTGCTCATTTTGGTCTTAGCAATGTGTTTATTATCCACACACTCATTGTCCCTGCACCAGCTGAGAAAAGTGGAGAAAGATTAATTCCCAAGGAAAAAAAATAAAATAAAACAAACAAGTGGGGCTGCTTTTTTTTTTTTTCCTGGGGCTCTGATCCATTCAAAGAGCAGCCTTCTCCAGCCCTGCCGTGTCACTGTTGATTGAGTTTGTTCCCTCCTCACCTCCTGGTTCTGTTAGTGTATCTTGTCTCCTCAGTATTACTGTCGCACTCCCTTTTCATATGCCTGAAATACACACCATTGTGTTCCCACTTTTAGTTTTTGTGCAGGGATCCCTTTCATGTCTCATCCTCTGTAAAGTCCTTTTTTCTTGGCAGTCAAGTGTATGAATGTTTGCTGCCAGGAGATTTTGCTTCTATTGTATTCCAGACATATTATAAAGTTTTTTGTTTTGTTTTGTTTTGTTTCTTTTTGTTCTATATTGTCTGTGAGGTGTTCCATGATATTTTTTATTTTCCATGCTAGCATGACTTTTGCCATGTGGATGCTGCTGCCTTGGCTCTTGCCCCTGTTCACACAGGAGCAGCATCCTCAGAAATGAGCATGAGAGGGGTAAGAGGGCAGGGCACTGCTCAGGCACACAATGGAATTATCTTCCCCCACATTACATTAATGTGATTTTCTGCCAGCATTCCCTTTTGCAGAACTGGGGCAGGGAACAGCAGAGTGCTCTATGCCACATCAGGATTCAACTATGACCAAAAAATAATAAGCAAAATAAGATTTTGGTCCCAGGGTCCATGAAAGGACTTTTCCATTAATCCTGATCTAAACAGCCACTGGATTTTCTTCTGCTAAAATTCACCTCTTCAGGCAAAATCGCTGGCAGATTTCAGTCTTAAGAATAGCAAAGTCTAGATGAGCAAATCAAAAAGGGAAAATGTGTTTTTAGGAAAGCCAAGGGCAGGAGCTCTGCTGGAATCCCCATCTGTCACCCCCCAGTTACACTGGGATACTGAACCCAGTAAAAAGAACCAGTAAAAGGGGATTCCCATCACCCATCAAGAACACACGTTTTGGTCACTCAGCAGTGCCAAAACTTGACATTTTGTCTCTCTGCCCAGCTGACTGAGCTCTTCCTGCAGCTCAGCCTGGCTCCCCAAGCTCTGCTCTTCCTCACACCCCACCTCTCCAGGTCAAGGAAAAACTCTGCAACCCCTTTAATCAGCCTACACAGCTCCACCAGTACAACCCAGTCACACATCAAGAGCAGCAGCCTCAACTCATGGGGTGTTTCTAATCCTCCAGAAGTGGAAACATCAGAAAACCCAGAGTTTATATGACTTCAAACAACTCTACTGGGGGCCTAAAGTCAGAACAGCTTCTGGAGAGATTAGTTTTCCCGTGACACGCTCGTGACCAGGCTCTCTGATCTCTATCAGCATCCCTCAAAGAGCAGCTCCTCTTTCCATCCATTCTTTGGACCCCTCTCCTCAACTCTTTGGCTAATTATAGTTTGTTGGTTGTTATGGCAACTACAGATTTCTCTCGGCGTCCAACTCTCACAATTTGGCTGTCAATTGCAACAGTGGACGAATACAAATAGAGCTTTAAACCCTTCCTGGTAAATCCCCCCACAGTGCAGGAGCTGCCCTGTTGGTTTGGTGGGATTGAGGTTATCCAGGGAGCTGCAGAGCCCCAGGGAAGTGGGGAATGGCATCATTCCATTCCCACCCCTCAGGGTCACAAACAGGGCTCCTCACTGAGCAGACATCAGTGTACAATATCACCCTCTGCACCTCACCCCTGCTGGGACACTTTTCCCCACTGCTGGGAATAATTTAAGCCACACACACACCAAGAGTCAGGCTAAAGTCAGTTCAGCCCATCCCAGATGAGGATGGATGCTCCAGCAGGATTGCACAGCCAAGCCTGGGGTTTCTTTTTTCAGCAAAAGCACAGCTAGGAGGCCAAACCAAGGGCTTCCCTTCCCTTTGCCCCTTTGTCCTCATCCCCTTGTGCACACTCAGATAATGGGTTTGCACAGCTCAGGAGCATGAGGCTGACTCCAGCAGCAGCTGCCAGGTCACCCTGCAGTGCCCAGGGTCACAATCCTCCTCTCTGCTCCTCAAACATCTCACCCCACAGAGAGATGGGTGTCCCTGGCTCCTTCCATAGTATTTTAGTTAGAGACAGTGAAAACACTGCTGTGGACTCCATTTCCTAACAGACACTGTTTTCCTTGGCTGGGATGGATAGTGAATGCCATGTGAGAAACTCCACCAGAATTTGGAACCCTCTGCTTGTTCAGCAGTGTCCCCTGCATGGGGACAGGGCAGGGAAGCAGCTTTCCCACAGCACAAGCTCTAAAGCCAACATTGCACTCTGCTCATTTTCACCCATATCAGCAGTACAGGGTGACCAGATGGGCAAAGTTGTCCTGAAGTTGCAGAGACAGCAGCACCCTCCTGAGCTGTGCTCCAGCTCCCAAGAGCACAGAGGGCACCATTCAGAGGTTTGGGAAATTAATATGCCCCACACACTGCTGGGTTCTGCACAGTAAAACACTCCATGCCTTACACTGCATTACCAGCCAGAAAAAATTGCAGATCTCATCCACTCATGATCTGCTGTTGTCCATCACACAGGTCTGGTCACCTCTATCTGAACCTCAAATATTGCAGGGAGGATATTCTGCTCCCTGTCCTCAAGGACCCTGCAGGGCTCTGCAAGTGATGAATTATTTTGGCTCAGCCATAAAAGATACAAAGGCTGGCACACACCAAACCAAACCAACTTTCTCCTCACCAAAAACTAAACATGAGATTGATGGGGATGAAATCCCATCAGGGTAGAGCAAGCAATTTGGCTTTCAGATACAGGATGCAATGCAAAAAAAAAAAAAAAAAAAAAAAAAAAAAACCCAAAAGATGGATTCCCCACCTTGGACCATGGATCACATCTCATTTTTCTCCTCAGCTGGAGCAGGGATTTCCCAGAGGCTGGGGAGTTCTGGCACAGGCTGCCCAGGGAAGTGGGGACTCCCCATTCCTGGAGGGATTTAAAAACCATGTGGATGTGGCACTTGGGGACATGTGTTCTACTCAATAACTCAAACCAAACAAAATAATTCTGTGGTTGTTCCACCCCTCTAATGGGTAAATTCACTTTTCTTAGCAGCACCTTTAATAACTCATGGAACACCAGCAAGTCACCAGCGCACACCATAAACAGGACATGATCACCCACCTTCCATTGCAGCCTGCACAGAATATTTGTGGTGAAAAAATCCAGCTTTAGGACCACAAAAAAAGCCCAGTGGGTGTGCAAGGGGTGGCCCAAATTCTTCCCACTCCCCCCAGCATGGTTCATGGACCAGGAGGAAGCTGCTCTGTGACATTCATGGAGTGCCTGCTGATGGAGAGCTCTGTTTACCAGGCCAGCTGGGGAGGGACCTGCCATCAGCTCCCAGCATGTAGGAGATCAATACTGTAATTGGGGCTGTTTGTAGCACATGAACTATGGTAGCAATTGGGGCAAGGAGCAGGGAACACCATGGACTGGCTAAGCAGGGCCCTGCTGCCCTCTGCTGTGCTGATGGAGCCTCCTTTGCTGCTTTTGGGATGGGTGAGGATGGATTCAGTGAGTCAGGGGTCTCTCTGAATTCTTCAGAGAGAAATCAGAGTGCAGGGATTGAATTCAAGCCTTTGGATGGATTGAAGTATATTAAGCCACTCACACATAAGGTAGAGGTGTAAGTTTAAGTAAGTCAGTAAGTTTTAGTATGAGCTTTAATGCTTTTAATAAGTGAAAGGTTCAAATGCTAGAGTAGCTGTGCAAGTTCTAGTGAAAGTTAAAAAACATACTAGTATTTCCAGTGGAGGCTCCAGGAACATAGTTTTAGACAATGCTTAGATATAATAGAGCTCTAGTAAGAATATTGCTGACATTTTTCAGATAGAACAAGATAGACTGTATGTGTAGTTCTATATGTAACCTGGTGTGCTAAGGAACTGGAATTCTAATAGGTTTAGGAGGGGTGATCTGAGTTTGTGTCTTAGCTTGTTGGAAAAATCCTATATAAGAGCATGCACTGGGGAGAGCTGGTGCTTTTTGCCAGGGCTTTTTGCTTTTTGCTACTGCCATTTGCTTTTGCTTTGCTCTCTCACTATCTCCAGCCAGCACCCAAGAAGGCAGGAGCTGCCACAGCACCACCAGCTCCCTGGGACCCTGACAAGAGCAGCTTCTGCTTCTGTTTGGGACTTTATACCAAAACTCAGCATGGACTGTGATGTCTGTCACTGGGCCTTTGAGACTGATGTGCTTCTGCAATAAATAAACTTTTAGCAACTATTACCTGCTTGGCTGATTTAAAAAGATAACCCAAGGAAGTTAATGCCTAGAGCACCAGAGGGATTAACCTCACAGGGTGGTAAAGATGGGATTGCATCCCAAATGCATCACCAGGGAACACTGACCCCCAGCCCCCCACTGCAAACCCACTGTCCCTCCTCCTGTGCCAGGTGAGGCACATGTGGACCCCCCACATCCCCTCTGCAGGCAGCTAAAGGGCTGCATTCCTCTTTTCTCAACTTAAAAACACAAACCTTCAAACTGCTTTCAAAGGGGCACTGGGGAGAAAACTCAACAAGTGCTTGACTGGGAGGAAACAAAGAAAATGAAGAGTTCCAAGTGGAGGGATCAATAAAGCATCAGGAGCCTGACACCCAGCCTCCACTCAGCCTGGGGGAGCAATTTGGCAGCTGATGAGGGACCCCAGTAGACAGTGCCTTCCCAGGGGAAGGGGCTCCTGTCCCATGTCCATCACCATGGCAGATTCCTGACAGGCCCATCAGCCAGAGGGAAGGAGCATTAGCTCCATCTTAGAGAAAATAAAGTGGTGGAAAGTCCTCTCTCTCTCTTTCCATCCCTGGAAGTGTCCAGGTCCAGCTGGACAGGGCTTGGAGGAGCCTGGTCTATGGAAGGTGTCCCTGCCCATGGTGGGAGGTGGGGGACAACAAAATGAGCTTTAAATGTCCTCCCCAACCCAAACCTCTGCAGCTTCTCCCACCTGTCAGGATGCCACAGCAACTCACAGCTTTGGACACTCTGAAAGAGCCCCAAGTGCTGAGGTTTTGTCCAGCCTGGCAGCTTAGACCAAGGTGTGGTTTTAGCCCCCAGCCCAGCCCGAGGTGCTCAGGTGCTGCACGGGCACCTTCTGCCATCTCGTGGGCACTGGAAGACTGTTCCTGCAGGGCTTCTTCCTCTCCTTTGTCCTATTCAGGCATTTATCCCGTGTCCAGGGGTTCCCTGCTCCCCCTGCACAGGCAGCATCACTCCACGGGTCACTGAGCTGGCTGTGCATTCAGGGAATTATTCATAGGCCAGTATCAAATATTAAAAGCAGAGTTGTGTCGATATATTCTTTGTATATTCAACACTCTTACCAGCAAATTGCCCTTTCCTTTTTTATTTTACTCTGCTCCTTTGGAGTCTTTCCTGAGCAGCCTGAGGGCCTGCTGCTCTATCTTGCTGTTTAATTGCATCCTTGCACTCCCACATATTCTCCAGCTGGAACTTTCTGGAAGCACAGCAGTCACCTGGGCCAGCAGGCTGTACATTTCTGATCTTCTCCAGCAAGGAAAACCTTCAGTCCAGCTTCTCACACCTGCCCTGCTCAGCTCAGCAACCAAAGAGCAAATCCTGCTGCCAGTGCTGGAGAGAAATGTGACCTCTCCAGTATCACACCTTAGAGGTCACAAGGTCTCCTGTTCTGCCCAGGAGAAATCCAGAGGAAATCATCTACACCACCACCTTTTCCAACTGCTTTGGTTGCTTTTCTCCTCCATCCCCAGGAGCCACTGAATGGAAAACAGTCAGCTCCAAGTCCAAAATCATCCCAAAAAAAGTATCCCAGACTCCTGGAGCAGACTGGAGTCACCTCCAACACAATTCACCTCCCACCTTCAATGTGGTCTGACCCACCTTCCCTCCTCTCTGACACCTGCAGAAGCCTCCCAAGAAGGATGGACAAGAAAAGGGGAATAAATGAATATACCAGGTATCATTTCCACAGCAATCTGCAATGCAGGTGTGTGGACACTGCTGAAGGCTCGTGGGGAACCTAATCTGGTTTTTTTTTTCCCAGGTTGTTGACTTTTTTCAGCTCCAGCCTGGATCTTTCCCAGGCTGGGAACCTTTCTCAGAGACAAAAAAAACGAAAAGTAGAAAGAAAACACAGATAGACGACTGAGTTGTGTGAGTGTCTTGTGATATTTTGCACAAAGCATGTTTTCAAAGAGGTCCTTCTTGGACCAATGACTCTTTTCTACTTTGTTTTTCACAATCTCCCTTATATATATACACCATGGCTTCTCAATAAATTGCTTGTAAATAAATAAATAAATTCCAATTTTCAATAAATTCTTCTTGCTGCTTAGAAGAGATGTGTTGCTGTATTATTCTGCTGCTTCCTGGCCTTACAGTGACACAGATGGGGTTGGGAAGCCAGTTCCCAGCAACACCTGGAGATGAGTCCAGACAGCATTGCTGCCTCTCAACAATGGGAAGGGGACACCCTAGAAAAAGAGGGGTTCCAGAGGTACTGGGGAGGTTTTGCACAGCTGGGATGAAGAGTTTTCCTCGTGCTGAGCAGGAAGTGCTGCAGTGCAGCTTTCACAGGTTGAAGCCTTGAATCCCAGCCCCAGCCACTTATGGGAACATTAAAGTTCTCCTGAGCCGCCCAGTTAATTCCTCAAACGCCCTTTCAAAGGGCTAGATAAACACAATCTGGGAGCATCTCCACTCCCTCAGCTCACATATCTTTAGTCAGGCAGGGAGATAACATTTCATACAGATTGAGACAGTTCAAGCAAAGGTTGCTGGTTAACCTTTCCAGCAGTGGCTGTTTCCTGAGCTCTGGTTTCCCTCCCCAGCAGGGAGAACCAGAGCAAGCCCAGCTCCTGCCTGTCCCAGCACTTCCAGTAATGGCAGGTGCTGCCCCCACACCTGGTATTTCCAAGTCCTCACCTGTTTTTTGTCAGCCCTGTCACACTGAGGCTTCCAAAACAGAATGGTTACTCCATTTTTACACCTTGTGTAGCTCACTCCAGCTCAGCCTGCCAAGTTGGCTTCACCTGCTTCACACCAAGGTAACATCCATCTCTCCTATCACACCTGAAGGAGGTGTAAATACCCTCCACAACACTTGTACCTCACCCTAGCAATGGGAGATGTGACCTTGAATAAACTGGGCTCCAAATTGAGCCCCCAGGCTCTTCCCAGATGCAGCAGGACACTGCTGCCCCAGCATGGTCTGTGGAGATCTTCATCTCCACAACATCCAAGCACAGCCCAAATCCAGCTTTCAACTCATCTCAGAGAGCTGAGGTGAGTTTGGAGTGAGGGTTTTAGCAGAAAATGTCAGCCACAGGGTTCAAGCAAGACACAACCCATGCCAGACTCCTCTGCTCAGCTGGGATGGGCTCCAAGGGCAGCAGGACTGGATCCCTTAATCACTCATCCCTCACCACAGCAGCCCCTGGACAAGCAGGCAGCACCACAGTGAGATGGGGAACATCTCCAAAGCCATGCCTGGCACGGGGAGGAAGGAGGAATGCTGGCAAATGACAGAGCCCTTATCTTAATTACAGGCTTATTTGCATTTAAATGAAGGTTATTCTATAATTACCACCAAATGTTTTGTGTTGCAGCTGAAATACCTCTCCATGGGCTGTCAAGCTCCTTCCCGTTTTCATTTTCATTTTCTCTTGCCATTCTTCTGCTTTCTAATCAGCTGGCACAGGCAGGGAGGGATCCACACTGCCCAGCAGTGCCAGCCCATCCCTCAGAGGGGGCCTGGGTACCACCCCAGCCCAGCATTCCTCCCAGGGAGAGGGAAAGGATGCAGCTCCCTGCCTTCTTCCAGCAGCATCATGGGTGATGAGCAGCTCTGAAGTTCAGGCACTGGAGTTTTGCAGTCTTCAGGTTCAAAACCAAAAGTTTTCTCTGTGCACACGCACCCCAGCTCATTAATTGACTCAAACTTGTTCCACCAAAGTGCTGGGAAAGGCATAAGTGTGGGGAAAATCTGTAAGAAATCAAATTCAGGGAGAAAAGGGATTTGGAGCAAGAGCAGACTCACACATCCAGCTCAGAATCTCCCTGAGCACAGGCTGCTGGAAAGCAGCACCCAAGGACATCTCCAGCCTTGTGCTGCCCATGGTGATTCCTGCAGGCAGGATGGACACACAGAGAACCCAGGAGCTGTGCTTGCACTGGAGCTCACACTTGCTGGCAGGAGACAAAGCTCTCCCATAGAGAAAATAACACCCAATTACATCATTTCGAGCAATCACAGTGAACAAACCCATGCAAATGGCCAAATTAAGGCTTGAAAGGAGCCTTCTGCCATTTCCTAAATTGTTACACCTTTCATCAAACCCCTTTAACAATCTCTCTGAACCTTTTCTCTGTCTAGCCAGGAGATCCACATTTACCAACCAGCCCATTCAGGGCTGAACACAACAACAGTGATCACAGACACAAAGTCTCCTGTTTATGAGGGGGTAGAAATGAAAATAGTCACTTATCTCTCTCTAAACCCATCGTTTCTCTCCCTGCTCCATCCAGGCTCCTGCACAGCATCCACATCCCCCTGCCAAACTCCAAGTCTCTGCCTCCATCTCATGGAGAGAATGGATCTCTTCAGCTTTGTTCAGCTAATTTTTTTTTTTTCCTTAAACCAGACAAAACCCACCCCCTCTCCCCCAATTTCACATAGCCCCAGGCAGACTTGCAGCATGGAAATTTTTAGCCTGAACAATTACAGCTTGGCAGAGTTAACTCACTGCAAACAGGATCCTATAATGGGCAGTCTTGGCTATAAACAACTTGACTGGCTTCATTTTAAGCAAGTTCCATACCTCAGGATAGATCTTCCCCCCCCCCCCCCCTTCCTCTCCCAAAGTCCATTTCACAGCTATTTATGTTTAATAAGAGGCAGCACCAGCAGCATGGGAAATCAGCAGCACATCCACCATGCAGGTTGGGTGCTGGTGCACACACAAAACTAATTTTTCTTCTTCCTCCATCACACAGACAGCACAGATTTAGGGGCAAAACCTTCCAATGAGCCCCAGTCCTGACTGGACAACCAGCTCCTCTTCTCCCAGCAAAGGATAAAACAACCACAGATCCACTCACTTGGCCCCACAGCCAGAGCTGCTTTTCTGGTATTCCCAAGGGCAAAAGCCACAGCTGTCTCATCCTCACTATCAGCCCCCAGATGCTGCTGGTTTTTCCACATGGAGCCCAGGAGAGTCTGGGGAAATGTTATTTTTACAGTCCAGCCACCCTAAGATGCACAGCAAGACTTGAGCAGGGATGTTTTGAGGCACTGCTGGAATTTTGAGTGGGATATTTTAACTGCAGAAGCCTCTGCCCATGAAAACTCCAGCAACTCATCATCCACTAACATCCTTATAAAATCTGAAAAGTCCTGCTTCCTTTCCCTCTCCCCAGCAACAGTTCCATTAGTCCCCAGTGATTCCCATCCCTAAATTGCATCAAGGGAAGGAAACCCTGCAGCCAGGCAGAGCAGCCCTGCCGCAAGAATTGTCACAGGAGCTGTCAGGGCTGTGATGAGACTTTGGACAGGGACTGCTGGTAATGAAGTGACAGCATTTGCCTGGAGCTGGGATGGAGGAGGGATCCACTTCAGGAGATGCTGCAGCTGCTGGGAGAGGGATACACAGAATGCTGCATCTCACTGGGTGCAGCTCACAGCTGGAAAGGATCTGCCAAACAACACATCTCCCACCCTGATGGACAATGACACCTGGTCCTGTCCAAACTGATGGCACAGGGGAAAAAATAAAGGCAGGGAAGTGACACATGATACAAGTTTTGCTACTTTCTGTTGTAAAATAATCATGATAAAGTGGAATATCCACTGTGTTAGAGGATCTGGAGGGAGATTAATTTTTTTTCACATAAAAGTTTTAGAGGGCCTTTCAAGAGCAAACCACTAAATTTTCCAACACATCCAAGTTTGGGGAAATACCTGTTTTTATATTATTTGCTGTTATGCAGATTGTTAGCATGTCATTATTACATGACATGACTTGATGTAATTTTAGTGCATGGTGTGAGTGGCCAAGGATGCAAGATCAAGCATTTGGAGATGGAAAGTTTTGTTTCAGACCTATCTTTAAGACACTGGGTTGTACAGAAAGGAGCTTCCAAGTGTTCTGCCTGAAGCCCTGGAAGAGCCCAGCACTGACACATCCCACTCTGGAGCCAGTGCTACTCTTCCCCTTTGCTGTCAGGGCTTTCAGTACAAAATAAAACTCTTCCAAGCTTCTAATCTCATTAAAAATCTCTTCCAAACCTTCCCTCCTCTGGAATGGAGAAAAAAAAAGAAAAAGAAGTAAGAAACATCACATCTCTCTTCCTTCTCCATCTCCCTCCCCTCTGCCTTCAAGTGCTCCTTGGAGTGTCTCTGCAGAATCATGTTTATATGCAGTGAGTGCTGTTGTTAGTTAATAACATCGCGATCGCTGAACCTCCCTAATGAAAGAGAGAGACAACATAAACTGTCATTTCAAACAAACATGCAATCAGGGTACCAGCAGCTCTGAAAATATTATCTTGCCCAATTTCACGGGCTTCACGCAGGAAATAGGCTGTTTTCATGGAGATTCTGGTGCCTGGCTCCTCACACACAGGACTGGGAGAGGTGGGGACACGTTAAAGCCATGAAATTGTCTGGGCTGTGAGGGAGGAATTGTTTTAACAGCTGGAGCCAGGAAGGACAAATAACAGCAGTGATTATATCTTCATTGCTCATTGTAACCAATGCACCAGGCAACTTGTAATTAGGCTGAGGGTTTGATAGAGAAGGCTTTGAGCTCGTGATTAGACACAGCACATTTGTCCTGCCCCACGGCCACCCTGGCCCCTTCAAAAGGGGAGAGCAAGTCTCCTGTCAGACTCTCTGAGAGCTGGAAGTGCTGCTCCACCTGCACAAAGCAGGGCCCAGGATTTTGTGGCTGCACACCTCTTCCTCACAACCCACCTCAGAGAAGCCCAGAAAGGAGCTGGGGGTGACCCCAAAGCCCATCTCAGTGGTCTCACCCTTGCCATGGCTGTGACACCTTCCACTGGAACAAATTGCTCCAAGCCCTGTCCAGCCTGGCCTTCAACACTTCTGTCTCCACAGCTTTTGGAAAAAAAAAACATCATTTTCCAGCTTTGGGGTGATCTCTAGTGACAAGGTTTTAGGGCTACAAAGCTGATTTAGAGCAGCTGATCAGCTCCCTGTCTTTAATATCTCAATAAAGAGGCAATTGTCCTGAAGAGCCACAGTGATGATGGCAATGACACAATTGTCCTTCCAATGGTGAGGATGTTTCCCCTCTAGGTTCAAAGACCTGCTGAGGGTTTGATAAGCCACTGGTGTTTGGGGAGAGCATGGATTGTCTTCCCAGCCACAACCCACCTTGTTGAGAGCCAATGGAGGCTGAAGGAATCTGCCTGGCTTTACCTGGAACCAGCCAAAAAATCATGGGAACCAAATCCAGAATGGATTCACCTCACAGCTTCATGCTCTGACCCTTGCATGTGCTTGGAGGAGCCGGCACTTGTTTTTTATTACTATCAGAATTAATTTCCCAACAGTCTGTGTGTTCCTGCATAGGCTGAAAGGGACACCTCACCTGAACAGAGAGCAGACACAGCCACAGCTGACACCTTCCAAGAGCTTTCCCTCAGCTCTTCCCCCCATCAATATGAGGCATCCCTCTGGAAATCAAGATTGGAAGATAAAACCTCCTCTTCCTCCTGATGCATCACCACCAAGTGATGCCATCATTTCCAAGGCAAGTGGAAGAGGATCAGGGGAAGGCATTGGAGGAGAAAAACTTAGAGAAAAAAGACTGAGGTTTTCCTTGCAAAACGTTTATTTTGGGCACCATTGAAAAAAAAAAACACCTTAGGAAAAATGTTGTTGGGTGCTGGCGGGAACCAGGGAAAAAGCAGCATTGAAGCCTTGAGTTTCTCAGCTTTCACAAGGACAAGAAATTATGGCAATGATTATACACCTGCAGGGTGTGAGAGCAGTGTGAGTGTTTTGTGATATTTTGCACAAAGCATGTGTTGCTTTCTTGGACCAATGAGTCTTTTCTATTTTGTTTTTTACATACTACCCTATATAAAGTGTAGTGTTTCTTTAAATAAAGACCTTTCTCTCTTTTGCTTCTCCATTGCACAAAGAACTATGTTGAATTATCCTTTTTACTGCTTTCCTATAGCCAAAAATGCATCAGAAAACAATTTTCACTATTTACTGGTCCTGTCTCTGGGATTGAAGGAGAACAGGGTGGGAACAGCCCATCCTCAGCCCCACACCAATGCCTATGGAAGGGACAGGGTAAGGGAGGTAAATCACAGCAAAAATTTCCTTCCTGTAGGTAAGAAAGGGGCTAATTTCCCCTCACCCCGACATTTTAATCAACACCCACACACTGACAGGACTTCATGGGAGAGCCATGAGGAGGTGACAGCACTGCCACCTTAGCCTGGCAGCCAAATTCAAATCGTGTTTGAAAACTCCTCTGACATTTAAGAAAAATCAACAAGCATCTCAAGTGATGAGGGGACCAGGCATCTAAGTGGCTGAATGTCACATTTAGAGCTGCAGAGATAGCAGCTGCTTTATCTCCTCAAGCAGGTGGTTAGACTGGTAAACAAGGCACTGAGGGCTGGATTCTGCTCTGGCACCTGCATTTCTCCATCCCCAAACTCTGGGTTTGCACCAATGTGACAGCAGGGCAGGACTGGAGAGTCTATTAAACTTTAATACTTCTGAGCATCAACAGTGAGCGTGTCACCAGCCCCCTGCCTCCACTCCCAATATCTACACGGGTCACAGCCACACCAGTAAAAAATTATTGATTTAAATTGGCAGTGCCCTTTTGGAATCAGCTGTCGTTCTGACTGATGTACAGATATGAGCAAAAGGACATTTGAAGCATTTTAATGCACTTTTTACTGCATTATCTCTCACCAGGATCTTCGCTGCTTCAAGGAAATGACTCACATAGCAAGTAGAAGAACCCAGTGTAATTAACGACCTGGCAACTCTATAATGATCCTTTCTACATAAAAAGGTCTTCCCTATGCTATGAATAGACTTCAAGTAATTTATTGTGAGCCATATAAAGAAGAGACTGCTTTGACCTTGGGGATTTTAAGTTGTGGTGGGGTTTTTTTAACAACTATAATTGCAAAGAATATTTTAAGTGATAGCCTTTAAAGAAAAAAATTTAAGTACAATGAGAAAAGTGAAGAATCATCACAAACAGCCTTCCAAGAGAATATTAACAAGGATCCACTGCCTCATTTAAGGATGAGATTTCAAGACTAGACCATAGATTCCTTCCATTTCTCATGGGTGTTACTCTAAGCCTCAATGAACTGAATCACAAGTGGGGTTTTACTCCCTCAAGTAGCTCCCAGGAAATTATGGTTTGCAGGAAAGCCTGTGGGGAAGCCAAGAATGAGCAGTTTCCCTGCATTCTCCAGGCTATCCCACAAAGCTGATAATCTGCCTTTTACGAGCCAGGATGACCCATAGATTTCATAGAATTATGGAAAATCCTGAATGGGAAGGGACCTGCAAGGATTGAGTCCAGCCCCTGGCCCTGCACAGACACCCCCAAATCCCACTCTGAGCATCCCTGGGAGCAGTGTCCAACCTCTTCTGGCAGCCTCAGGGCTGTGCCCATTCCTTGGGGAGCCTGGGCAGTGCCCTCACCCTCTGGGGGAAGCAGAACCTTCCCTGAAATCCAACAGAACTTTCCTGGGCACAGCTCCAGCCATTCCCTGGGTCCTGTCCCTGTCACAGAGATCAGAGATTGCAGCTGCCCCTCAGGAAGAACCGCAGACCAGGATGAGATCTGACCTCAGTATCTTCTCCAGGCTGGAGAAATGTGTTTTACACACATCCAGCCCCACCATGCTCCCCCTCCACCTTCCTGCTCATGCAAAGCTCTTTGTCCCTCTGAGCTCCCTCTGCTCACATCAGCTCTCAGAAACAGCTCAGCCACGATTTACTGCAGCAGGACTCTGGGCAAACTGTTGGCTTTATGTCCAGCCTGATTGTTTCATATTGGTTTTTACCATTTGCAGTAAAGCTTTGCTCTCTGCTCTCACTCACACCTTCCCTGCCCGTGTGTGTTTCCTGCGTGCCCCTTGTTTCTCATTTCATCTGCCTCCTTCCCCTTTCAGATCCCCCAGTCCCCTGCATCTTCACAGGGACAGAGGCAGGTGATTTAAGCAGGAGTTGAGTTCAGTCTATCAGGGCTCTTTTCAAGGTCTTTGAGAGAGGCAGGGACACCTGGAAAGGGGTCACATCACACGCTGGATTAGCTGTGGCAGGACATCTAACACGATGTGCTAGAGCGACTGCCACCCTTTGAAGTACCCAGAGCTGTTTTGATTCCATTCCCAGAGCTTTGGGGATGTCTCAATTACAAGGAAACACGTTGAGCAAAGGAATAAATCTGGCCCAGGAAAAGGTAAGTTGCAAGTTTGACTGGAAAAAGCTGGGATGGAACCACTTTCCGTCAGAGAAATGAGATTTGTTGGAAGAGAAGCACTTTGCAGAGTCAGGTCTTTTTCTGCAGAAATTTCATTTCACAGAAGAGGGAGAAAAATATCACATCTGACAACTTTGAATCATCGTGCTTTGATACTCCTCAAATCTGGTATTTGCATTGTTTCAAAACAACTTTAACCTCAGTCTTGTTTTCCCTCAATTGTTTCCCTGTTGTGCTTTTGCAACAAAGACATAAATAAGGTAATGCAAACCCAAGATATGTTCCTGCCTGCAATGTTTTAAAGAAGTGAGGAAATGCAGCTTTTCACTCCCATTCAAATCAAAGCCACCACCACCAAAACACACTGCTGAAGACAGAATTTCACCGGTGGAAGGGCATAAAAATGCATTTCAAATGTATTTCAGAATTGGATGAGGATAGAGTCACCCTTTCCATCAAGTGGAAGTGCTTGAAGTAGTCAAGAAGCATCAAATTGATGACAGCAAAACACCATTTATTTACCTCTTCTATGCTGTTGTATCATATTAAATATACAGGATTAAATTTTCATATGATTTAAGCTTAAGTATAATTCTCACATTTAATTAAAGAGAAACAAAGCAGCGGCGTGTCAATACCCACTATTTCGATTTCAAATTACTCCAAATGCTGGTAGAAGTGAGAAAGCTCAAAAACAACTCCAAAGAAGAAAGTTATTCCTCTCCAAAAAAAAGAAGAATAAAAGCCCTCTGCCATCCTGCTTCCCGTTGACTATCAGATCACATCACTCTCAGTCACTACCATAGCTCACATTAAAAAATTAAGTCCATAACTGCAGAGAAGCATCTCCCCATTTCTTTTATAGCTTCTTGCCACAACGAGTGATACATCTCCATTATCCCACCAACACACAATAGATCTGAGCCAGCGTCATAAATAACATTTCGTGTAACGAAGTTAGGCTGAGGAGAGCAGGCATAAATTAACACTCAGCTGTGGAACTCTAAATAGTATTTTAGACCTTGTCAGAAACCAATTATGCAAAATATCCTCCTCTCCAAGATCTGCTCGTGGTACTTCAAAGGATTACCTCGTTCCCAACACCATGGTCAAGGCACAGGGATGTGGATTGGGAAAGGAGAGTTTAGCTGGGGGGTGCTCAGATGATTAAACACTCTGAAGTCATCTAGTTACTGACATCATCTCTCTGTGCACTTCCAAACAATGTTTTAATTTGCTGTTTGTGATAAGATGCTTCCACTCAGAGCCGAGCCCGTTATCCCAAGTCAGTGAATATCCTGAAGCAGGGGGGACTAAGAGGAATGAGATTTGCAAGGTTTAATCAAAGAGAATACCAGAAAAGCTTGTGCTGCCTGTACCTTTACACCATTTTGGCCATAACCCAAAGGAGTACAACATCACCTTATTCCAGCCAGGAATGAAGATTAAACACCTTTCTCAAGGTCACACACAACCGAGTGGGAGAGATGGGGATAAATGAGAAGCATCTGTTATCTTCCCATCCCAGGTTGGATATCCAAGACTAGAACTGGTCACAAATCCCTAACTGGCTGTAAAAATCTTGGCTGCTTTCCTTTCAAATAAAGAATGGGTCTGAAAATCCCTGAGGATGTTTACTAAAGCCCCCAGCAATTGTTTATCAGCACGGATTTAATTGTCCCAGCAACTCTGTCCCTAAGAAAGCAGCAGCTGAGTTTTTAATCCTCGTTATGATGATCCTCCAGCACGCAGCAGCCGCTCAGATTTTAGAATTTCCATGATTCTCCCCAAAAAACAAAGGCCAAGCACAGCTCCAGCTGATCCTCAGGCACCACACTGGCTGCTCACACCTCCCTCAACTCCAAGAGTTTGCTGCAAATCTGATGGCAGATGTGATTTCCAGCTGGGTCTATAGACCGACCACAGCAGGTTCATTAATAACAATTATTAAGTGCTTTATGTTACAAATTAGGCCTGTAGGAATACAAAAAATATCCAGCCGGTTGGCTGGCAGGCTCTTGTCAGGAAGAACTGTAAATTCCCATTGTCACAACAACATCACCATGACAAAATGGGGATGGGAACTTGTCATAAATAAGGCTTTAAAATAGCTAAATCATCATTGGGGGCAAGAATATGAATTAATAGTCAGATGAAGCCCCACAGAATGGCTCAGAGAGCAGCTTCCATTCATCAAGCACATGGATTTTCAGAAGCTGCATGGAAAATATCTCCTTTTGCTGCTGCCCAGTACCCAGGACTTTCAGCCACACAGGTCCAGGCATTTAGCTTAAAATATATCACAAATCCCTGCCAATAACCTTTGGGAATTGATTGATCAGACAAGAGAGGGGCTGTTAAAATGATAGAGGGAAGAAACAAATCACTCCCAGCCATGTCCTCAAGAACATCCATGGTTCTTCAGGCAGGCTGGGAAGAGTTGCAGCTACCAGGCAGCCAAGCTGGCTGGAAAATGCAGGGGAGCAGCATGACAAAAAAAACCAAAAAAATAAAAAAAAACAAAATACAAAAAATACCCAGAAAAATGTTGCTTTGATTATTTAATTCCCCATTTAATTATTTCATTCCCCATTGAATTATTTCATTCCCCACTCTAAAGGACAGTCTGCCCTGGAGAGGTGAAAGGGAAGAGCAGAGAAGTTCCTTCTGCTCCATACTCCTACTAAATAAGCTTCAACTCCTTGACATGTGGCACCATGGCACCAAGAAAGAGAAAAAAGACTCAAACCTGAAAGAAACTTATTTTTTCACCTTAAAAAATGATGGGAAAAGCCATTCCTTCTCCTAACCCACCAGCCCCCACAAAGCAATGTTTCCCAGGATCCTGCAGAGGACACAGAGAAAAGATCCACGTGCACAAGAGACGCCGAGGCCACACATCCCCACCAGGGATTTCTCAGGAATTTATTTTCAGTCGCTTCTGCCCAAGGCTGGATAAGAGGCAGCAGAGGAGAGGGAGTTTATTCATCCCATTACTGGGCCCTTGGGGCATCCAGTTCCCCCCCACCATGAAAATTTTAATAAAACTGGTGCATCGACTTTCAATTAGGCGGCCGTAAAACGGTTCATTTTCATCTGTTTGTTGCACAGAAACACAGATCCTCGGGAGGAAACAGCGCCTTTTCCAGACTGTCTGCGACGCACGGAGCATTAATTGAATATTCTGTTGAAACCACCTTCAATTAGTGCCTCTGAGTTCTGCATGACATTCATCACTGCAACTCGCCCCGCTCTGCACGCGGCACGTTTGGGGTTTTGGTGATGCTCACATCACATTAACTCACAGCATTAGCCCGAAAATAACAATTTTATTTGCTAATGAGGTGCTGGTTGGGGTAGGGTAGGCTACTGCATGAGGCAACACCTTCGTGGCATGAAGTAAAGAATGGGTTCCCCAGCCACTAAATTACCAGGAGTGATTAGAAATTCCCCATCTAACCCATCCCATAGCATTGCTCTTCCATTCTTGCTGAATGGAGAAGATGAGGGCAACCCTATGGCTGATGTAACATAGACACAGCTCCCTTCTTGGAGTTCCCCCAGCAGAATTAAATGTATTCACATCCCAGCTGGAATTCAAGCTATAAATGGTTGTCTTGTGGAACCTGAAACACCACCAAGCTATAATTTTTTTTTGTTTTTTTGGCAATAATTAGGCAAAACTCGAGCTGAGAGAGGGCCAAAAGACAGACACAAGGACAAAAGGTCCACTCCAGGTAGCACTGCCAGCTGCAAACCCTCCCCCACATAGAAACACTGCTGAAGCTACTCATCCCAGGGCTGATTTCTCCCCAAAAAAAACAAAGGAGTTTTGCAGGAAACTCTGTCACAGACTCATCCAGTCCACAGAGCAGAAGTTCCCCCTGAAATCCCCAAAACTCTAACAAGCTGTGATGCTGCTCCCCCTCCCTCAGCATGGAGCAGAGATGCTGGAAAAGATATGCTGGTGGAAAGGAGTTTTCATGACTCAAAAAACAAAGAAAGAAAAAATAGCATGTTTCAATTTTGTATTCTGTGGGATTCTGGTGAAAGCCAGGGAAAAAGCAGGCTTGGATTTTCTCAAGCTGTTCAAGACAAGCATGAGAGAAGGGATTATAACAATGATTAAGCACCTGCTGGATGTGTGAGACACGTGATGTTTCTGTGAAAGCATGTTTACCAGGGGTGTGACCTTCCTTGCACCAATGAAGTTATTTCTGCCCTCAGTTCCACGATCTAGTCTATAAAAGTGTAGTCTGTTTCTTTATTAAAAGGCTTTTTGCTTCTCTTCTGCCTGAAGGAAGAATTGTTGCTACATCCTTTTTGCTGCACTCCTAGCCTGACAGCAGCAGTACTTACCTCTGCTGACGGGGGGGGACTTATTCTGCTGAGTCTTTTCCACTCCTTGCTGCAGCTGCCAAGGTCTCTCCAGCCACTGATGCAGAAGGCAGAGGGGAGCCAAGGTGCCTGTCAGGCACCTCCAGGCATTCCTTGGACACTTCCAGGCACGGGCACTCCAAACCTCCCTGTCCTAGGTTACAATGTAAAGATGTGCCCAAAAGTCTGTATTCTATCACCATCTGTTAAACCAGGTGGGGCAGTGATTCTGATCTCTGTGGGAGATATCCTCTGTTAATGGGCCAGCTTTTAAAAACCAGCTGGGGCAATCATCTTTATCGTTTCCACAGCCCATCCTCCCTCCAGGAGATATCTCCTGTTCATGGCCATTGAGTCCCAGTGCATGACTGATAAAATTCCATCATCCCACTGGGAGATGTTCCAGCCAGGGCAGGAGCCAAGCCTTTCCTATCCAGATAAAAACTGAGATTTTGGACACCAAGGTACCTTCTTTCCACTGGATTTCAGAAGAAAACCAGACCTTTCCACATCATCCCTGGAGCTTCAGAGGAAACTGCACCTTCTCCAGGAGCACTGCTCCAGCTGACCCACATCTGCCACTGCAGGAATTTTAGAGTGAGAATTTTAGAGTGAGAAGGTGCCCCCTGAGCCCCATTTTCTGCAGGCTGGGCCCCTCCAGCCTCTCCTCACTGAACTGACTCTCCCAACCCTTTCCCAGCTCCATTCCCATCCTGGGCACACTCCCACCCCTGTATGTCTCTCTTCCACTGAGGGGCCAGACCTGGACATCACTTGAGGCACCTCCCCAGTGAAAGCCCAGCCAGGCAAGGAGGATCCATCACTTCCCTGGGCACAGCCTCAGCTTGCCCAGCTCTAAGAGAGCTGGAACATTGTGAAAAGAAGAAGGAAGCAGGTTTTGTGGAGCATATTGTCATTTACCAGAGCACATTCTCACCTCCTGAGAACACGCTGTCACCTCCTGAGGTGACACACTCCATTAACAAGGTGATATTAATAAGCAGATCCTACATGCAGGATTTCACCCACGGAGCTGCACTGACGTTTAACCTTGTGCCAAGTGCGCAGCAAGCTGATTATTTTAATTACAGGGTGGGATTTATTTTTTTCCTTTCCCTGTTGCAGTTGCATTATGAGCTTCAGCCATATCACTGAAAAGCTGAAGGTGAGGAGGGGTCCATGGCAGCATCCAAAATCCACAGGCAATTGGGAGTTGGTCACCTGGTTGAGCATCACCACCTTGAGGTCCCCTCCCAGCCCCAAATCACTGCTCAAGCAACACTGCTGTGACATTTAATGCACAGCACAGGGCAACTCACACTTACTGCACATAAAACATTTATATTTACACCACAGCTGGAGCTGGGCTTTTGGCTTCCACCAAAGATATGGAAAAACCCACATTTGATTCACAAATAAACCCAAACACTGTTTTTGAGAAACACCACTCAACAGCCAACATTTTTTTTTTTTTTTAATTGTTCCTTAACTTCCTATCTGCAAATCTGCAGAGCACTCTAACATAATCAGGTCCCCTGCACAAGGGATTAGCAGGCTTATATCCCGTGGATCCAATCAGGAAAGTCTATCAGCAAAACATACTTATGTTGATACAGCTATTATAATCTGCATAATTCTTCTGAGTTCACATACTTAATGGATAGCAAACAGAGTCATTACTGCTGCAACTTCCAGCCGTAGGATCTCTACGAGCCATTCACTGCAGTGTTTTTTATTATTCATAGCTTTAGTTATTGATTTTCAGGAGAAGATACATGCTTTTAAGCACCATAAAAGCAAGAGAGGAAAACAAATAGCACTATTCCAAGATTAATACGCTGCTCATAATAAAAGTATGGCTGTCACATCGTGTGGGTTGAGCCGGTGGAGCCTTGACAAATTCCATGCAAAATGGCTGAGTTGCTTAAGCAGCTCGTTAAATAATTTAAAGGCAAGTTTTACTGGAGGCAGGAAAGTTCTTCCTCAAATCTACTTCCATCGATTTATGAGTCTGGAGTACGTTAATCAACACAAGTTGGTGCTGCATCCCAGAAGGGCACAGACTGTGGAGGGTTTAAGGTACATGGGATGCAGGATATGGTGAGTGATCCCTGTGTGGAGGATTTTAGGGATGTAGGATACAGGATATGATGAATGATCCCTGTGTGGAGGATTTTAAGGACATGAGATATGGGATATGATGAGGAGTCATCCTTGTGTGGAGGGTTTTAGGGATGTAGGATACAGGATATGCTGAGGAGTAATCCCTGTGTAGATGGTTTTAGGGATATGGGATGCAGGATATGATGAGTGATCTCTGTGTAGATGGTTTTATGGACATGGGATATGGGATATGATAAGGAGTGATCCCTGTGTAGATGGTTTTAGGGACATGGGATATGGGATATGATGAGGAATGATCCCTGTGTGGATGGTTTTAGGGATGTGGGGTAGATGGGATTTGGGACAGCCCCAAATACCAATGACTGGGGAGAGCTCTCATGCTGGAGGGTTACCAGGAGCTGCTTTGTTCAGAGCTCCCAAGGCTCTTGGCTCCTTGTGTTCTGCCTTTCTCCACTCATAATAAGCTGTCAGACTCCTGGGTGGCACTTGTTATAAATTAAACCCTTAATTGGCCTCGCTTCCCAGCCCAAGTTGGGAACAACAGCTCCTAATGGATCCTAATGGATCCCTCACACCACAGGATGAGTTAAACCTGCCCAAGGATCTCTCCCACCCACAGTAAAAAAGCCACTGAGGGAACAGGGACGTTTGTCACCCCTGGAATCGTGATTAAAAAGTGATTAAAATCACTCTGGCAGCTCAGCATCCTCCAGCTCTGCTGTGCTAACACACAGACAAGGCTGCTCACAAAAAACCCCTGATCTTTGCTTTTTTCTCCCAAAATGGACACAGGTCAGAAACCAGCACCAGGATGTTTGCTGCACCCTGGATCTTAGGATCATAACCCTAACTTTTCACCAATTAATATAAATTATTTCATTCATTAATATCACTGATCATATTCTGAAATTGTCCTGCAAAGTGGCATTTCACAAACAGAAAAGCACCTGGAGTGAAAGGGAAATGGAGAGGGGGAAAACCCTGCCCAGCACATCCCAAACTTCTCCAAAACCCTTCCTGAGGGACCTCCCAAAACGTGGCACCAATTCTTCATTTCTCCAGCACATGAAGGGCTGCCCTGACTCTGGGATTTCAGAGGGAATATTTGGAATCCAATTCCCTGGGATATCCATCAGCCAGGAACGGGGACACAAACAGCTCCAAATCCACAAACACCCCTGGATGAGCAGGAATGCATCACCCCTCTGCTTCCTATGGGATGCAGGAGCAAAGAGCTCATTTAAAAGCCTAAAAATAACATCCTTGTTTTGTTTAAAAAAAAAAAAAAAAAAAAGAAAGAAAACTCAATTGCAAGCAGAAATAAGGCTTTGATTAAAGGCACTTTTCTTTGGTGCCTTATCTTCTTGCAGGACTCAAACCTAAAAGGCATTCACAAAACTGACATATTTGGGACAACTTCTACAATCTCACAAAATTCTTTACTAGAAAGGAGCAATCCCACCTCAGGATTCCCATCCCAGCACCCAAATCCCACCCAGCACCTGCTGCCACAGGCAGGAGTAACCTTATTCCAACTTTTTGTTTCTTTTTTGAACTTAACACCAACCCAAGAGCCATAGCCACACACAGGGCTGTGAAAATTATTATTAATTATAATAATTAGCTAATAAAATATCAATATAGCATTAATATAATTACTTATTTAAAATACAAGTAATTTTATATAATTAATTTATTAAATATAATAGGAAGTATTATCATTATTATTTATCTATTTACATATTTAGTTTTGTAGCTTAAAATGGGTTATGAGCGCTTATAAATATTATACAAGGAATTTTATATAATTAATATAATTTATTAAATGTAATAGGAATTATTATCATGATTATTTAGTTGGTTGTTTAGTTATTCAGTTATTTATTTTTGTAGCTTAACATGGGTTACGAGCACTTATAAAAATTATACAAGGAATTTTATATGATCAATATATTAAATATAATAGGAATTATTATCATGATTATTTAGTTAGTTGTTTAGTTGTTTAGTTATTCAGTTATTTAGTTATTCGGTTTTGTAGCTTAAAATGGGTTACGAGCACTTATAAATATTATACAAGTAATTTTATATAATTAATATAATTTATTAAATGTAATAGGAATTATTATCATGATTATTTATTTATTTAGTTGTTTAGTTACTCAGTTATTTAGTTATTTGTTTTTGGAGCTAACAATGGGTTACGAGCAGCCCGGTGAGACCTCCGGCCCGCTGGGGGGCGCTGTGGGGAGCCCACACCGGAAGCGGAAGCGGCGGGCGGAGCCGGCGGAGAGCCCGGGCGGTGAGTCGGGCCCGGCGGTGCCGGTGTCCGTGCTCCGTGTAGGGGTTTGGGCGGTGAGGGCTTGAATGAAGGATCGGCACAGTCGAGTCTCTGGATACCCCATCAAGGGTCCCGGTTTGCCGGGCTCTGTGAGCCCCAGTGCCCGCTTGGCGGGATCCGCGCCTCTGCCCGGTGCCCGGTAAGGGGCTGAGCTGTGCCAAGCTCCAGCGCTCGGTCGGTGCCCGGTCTGGGGGGACTCTGGTCAGCCTCAGTGCCTGATGAGGAGCGCGGTGTGCGGATTTAACGAGCCCTGCTGGGGGACCCGAGAACCGAGTCAGGGGTCCGGTTCTGCTGGGCTCTGCGAGCCGCGCTGTCCGCTGCGGGTCCCGCTCTGGCGGTTCTGACCCGGCTCAGTCCCGGTTCCGCTGGGCTCTGTGAGCTCCAGTGCCCGCGGAGGTTTCGGGGCGCCTGTGCCGGTCCGTGCGGCTCTGCCGAGCCCCGAGCGCGGTGAGGCTGCGCCGCTGCCGTGCCCGCCCCGCCATGCCGGGCCCCGCGGGGTCGCGCCGCCCGCTGCTGGCGCTGCTGGTGGCGCTGGGCTGGCTGCTGGCGCTGCAGCTGCTGCTGGACCTGCGGGCGCTGGCGCTGCTGTGCGGGGCGCTGGCCGTGCTGGGGGCCTGGCTGGGCCCCCCGGCCCTGCGCCCCCGCGGCCGCCGCCTGCGCCTGGAGCGCTTCGTCAGCTCCCTGCGCGCCCCGGCCGGCAGCGCTGCGGACGAGGCCCGGCTGGAGAAGGAGATCGCCAGCACCGTCCGCAAAGTGGTGCGGGACTTCGTGGCCTCCTGGTACCGCACGGTGAGCAGAGAGCCGGCCTTCGAGGCCGAGGTGGAGCGGGCCATGCTGGGGCTGGCGGCGGAGCTGCGGCGGCGGATGAGGCGGGTGGACCGGCGAGCGCTGGCCCGCCGCCTGCTGCTGCTCTGCGGGCGGCACCTGCAGAGCTTCCTGCGGGCCCGGGACGCTCTGAGCGCCGGGCCCGAGGGCGGCCGGACGCTGTGGAGGGAGTACAGCCGGCTGGCAGGGCCGCACCCCGCTGTCCTGAGCCCCGCGGCCGAGGTGGGCTGTGCCCGGGCCGCTGTGGACGCGCTGCTGCGGGCGCTGGTGCCGTGGCCGCACCTGGAGACGCGGACGGGACGTTTTGTTGTGGTGGAGCTGGTGGCCTGCAACGTGCTGCTGCCGGCCATCAGGAAGATGTCTGATCCCGACTGGATCAACCTGCTGCTCATTGGGGCGTTTTCCAAGAAGCCCCGCGGTGGGAAGCCACACCCTGCACCCCCAGTGCCGGATTCTTTGCCTTTCCCGGTGCAGATGGACGCAGCTCCCACCAGACTGCCCCCGTCCCCGAGGGCTGCAGAGGGGCTCAGGAGAGAGGCTGGGGCTGCTGGAGAGGAGGGAGAGGAGGTGAGCAGGTCATGCCATGCAGAGGAACCCTTCCTGCGCCCTCAAGCCCTGGGATCCCTCTTCCCCTGTGAGGGTTTGGAGCTGGAATCCCCCATGCCTGACGTGGGCCAGGATGTGGAGCTGCTGGCTCCTTCTCCCGCTGGAGAGCTCCTTGATGAGCCCCCCCAGGACCCCTCTGTGCCAGAGGGAGCACCTGCCTCAGAGGATGGCACAGGGGACCTGGACCAAGGCCCTGGCCCCAGTTTGGATGCTGGCCTACTTCCCACCTCTGCTTTGAGCTCCTGCCCTAACATCCAGATCGAGCCAGCAGCTGAGAAGGAGGAGGAAAGCCCAGCTGTCCCCAGGAGATTCTCCTCACCAAGACCCTCCAGCCTGGGGAGAGATCTGGGGCCAGCAGAGGGCCCAGCACAGTTTCCCCCAGAGCCTGGGCAGAGCCTGCCCCTGCTCTCATCCTCCCCCACAGCTTCCATGAGCACGTTCAGCTTCGAGCCCCTGAGCAGCCCCGAGGGGCCGGTGGTGATCCAGAACCTGCGGATAACGGGCACCATCACTGCCCGGGAGCACAGCGGCACCGGCTTCCACCCCTACACCCTCTACACCGTCAAGGTGAGCGCTCCCCGGGCAGCCTCCCCTGCCACATCCCTCCAAACACCTGGGCTGCTCTTGGAGCTCAGGGCTGGTGTGTGTGTGTCCCTTGTGTTGTCTGGTAGTGGGGAAATACGGGGCACAGTGGTTGTTTGGTATTCCTGTAGGGTTTTGTGGGGACGGTTGAATCTTTTCCTGCTTTTGCTCCATCGTCATTGGTTCCTTCATCTTCAGGGAAGGGTTGCTGGGTGTGGCCTGGGGATTGAGGGGCCAGCAGGGAGTGTCAGGATGTGTCAGGTGGTGCCTTTGCCTCTTTGCTCAGTACGAGACAGCCCTGGAGAGCGAGGGGGCGGGCAGCCTGCAGCAGGTGGCCTATCACACCGTCAACCGCCGCTACCGCGAGTTCCTCAACCTGCAGACCCGGCTGGAGGAGAAGCCCGAGCTCCGCAAGTTCCTCAAAAGTCAGTGCCTGCAGCAGCTCTCAGAAAAATCCTTCTCCCTCTTGTCTCCTGTTGCTCTGCTCTGAGGGTTTCCTGCCCTGCTTGTGCAGCTCTGGAGCTGGGCTGTGTCTCCTGCCCACATCCTCCATTGTTCTGGGCAGAGCTGGCTGGAGGAATGATTTATCCCTTCTGGAATCCAATTCCATTATTTCAAAATGTTCTTGTTCCCGTTCCACAACAGTTGGCTTTGTAGTTTTGCACCATAACACTGCTGTCTGTGTATTACTTTAGGCTGATGGCAGGCAGTGTGTGGAGCTAGCCTTAATCATTAGAGCATTCAGGTTCTAGTAAAGACAAAAATCTGTATTTGGGTTTTAAGATTTTAAAATTTTAATTTTTAATCTTGGAAATTTTTAGATTTTAAGATCTGAAAGTCTTTTAAATTAAGATGACTGTAATTTTGCAGTTTTCTCAAGCTTGCCAGTGGGTTTGTTTCCTTTATAGACATCAAAGGCCCAAAGAAACTGTTCCCTGATCTACCATTTGGAAACATGGACAGTGATAAAGTGGAAGCCAGGAAAAGTCTGCTGGAATCTTTCCTGAAGGTGAGATGTCTGTGAGCTAAAAGCAGAGCTCAGGACAGCTTTGTGCAGACAGAGGAGCACACCATGTCTGTTCCACATTACATGATCAGGTTGGGAGCTTGACTCTGAAATGATCTGAATCTCCATCTGTCCTTGCAGCAATTGTGTGCAGTGCCTGAGATTGCAAACAGTGAGGAGGTGCAGGAGTTCCTGGCCCTCAACACCGACGCCAGGATCGCCTTTGTCAAGAAGCCCTTTGTTGTCTCCAGGATAGACAAGGTGGGAGGAGTGGGGAGCTGCTCACCTGAGCCCTTTCTGCTGTCCCCAGAGGCCTCAGTGCCTCCTAGGAGCCCAAATCCTTTTGTTTTAGCTGGGCTCAGCTTGCCCAGAAACCCATAAAGCTATGGAGGGTCAGAGCTTGTGTTAAAGAATTTATTTAATAGAAAGTCCAGTGAAAGTGTCAAAAGTCCAGTGAAAGTGTCAAAACTCCTAATATATTTATAAGCGACAAGAGTCAATTAAAGGCAGTAATTAATGGCTTTGCAGATTGTTGTCAATGCCATTGTGGACACCTTGAAGACAGCATTTCCAAGGTCAGAGCCCCAGAGCCCCACGGAGGAGCTGAGTGAGTCAGAAGTGGATGGAAAATCCCAGACAGATGGGAAGAAAGCCACCAAGTAAGGGCTTGCTCAGCTTTGCAGAACAAGGAATGAATGCATTAAATGTGGTGGGGAAGAACTGACTTGGTGCTTTATGTGTTTGGTAGTAAATTCTACATGCTCCAGCTGAACTGATTCCTCCCTCCCTTGCTGAACACAACTATCTGAGCTCCAGTTTATCTGAAGGGTTTCCCAGGAATGCTCAGGTTTTCACAGAAGGTGGAAGTGGCATTTGCCAGCAGAGACACTATTGCTCCTGGGGAATTGTATCTTAACCTTAAACATGTGCATTGTTTATATATGCAGGGAGTGATTGCAAAATACAGCTGTAAATTATCTACCTGAGAGTTCCCTTCTGCCTCTCCTGTGTGTTCCACACAGTGATCTTGCCCAGGAAACATTTAAATAGTTATTTTTGAGTAATATTTAAGATCATTTCATGTATGTTCCTCCCCAAATGTTGGTGCTGCTGACAGTGCCCAGTGTGATTGTCTCATCACTGATTCTTCCCTCAACAAGGAAGGGAAGACTTCTGCACAAGTATGGCTTTTTCTTTCCAAAAAGTGATGTTTTGCTGGACAGAACTGCTTTGGACAAAAAGACAAACTCAAAAAGTACAAGTTTGGAACCATTTTGGCTGAAAAGGACATTCCTTAATGATAAACAGGCTCTTTTCATTTTGTCCCAAAATCTCATTGTGCTTTCGTATCCTCCTTTTTGTGAGTGTTTATAATTGGATTTCACAATCCTGCTAAGTGGATTTCATTTCAGAGGCTTTTCTGAACACTTGATTGTGTGTGCTGCAGTGCTCACACCTTGCTGGCATCTGCCTACATCTCCCTGTCAGCTTCTGTGTAACACCTCCCCATGGAATGCTGGAAGAGCTTTTCCAGCTCAGGTGTACATGAGGAAAAATGCTTTAATGTTTTTGCTGTGTGGTTTCACTGCCATCTCTTAGTTGTCCTGGGGGCAGATGCTTTTTGGGAACCACTTCAGGTCTAATCAGATTTCTTAACTTGATGTGGAGAGCAGTAACAGATTGTGGGGCTTGGCTGAGGCTGGAAAACTCACAGCTTGCAGAGAAAACTGACTTTGCCCTGGCTCTGCTTTTCAGGTCCAGGCTGAGGTTCTCATCCAGTAAAATCACTCCAGTGCTGAGTGTGAGTGAAGCTCATGACAGGATCCTGTACTCCATCAGGGAGGGCAGTGCTGTAAGTTCACATCCTCTTGTAATCCCTTCACAACCCCAATCACTGCCCTGTTTGGGAATTATCAGCATCCACCAGGGCTGTGGCTGCTGCAGCCTTGTTGCCTCATGCCAGCTCTTTGCAGAAGGACAAGCAGCCCTAATTGTGCTGTTGGCTACCCCTGGGAGTAAACCAGGGGGTGGGAGCTGTCTGCAGACCCCAGGTTCTTGGCACTAACACACTTTTGTAGGTGTCTGGCACCCTTTCACTGGCTGCTATGGAATCCTTCATCCAGAAGCAGGAGAAGCTGCTTGAGGCAGTCCCCAGCAAAGCTCCTGAATGCCAGGGAGGCAGAGAAGCCAAGGACATCTCTGTGCAGGAAGAAATGGATGGGCTGAGCACAATGGAGCAGGGAGCACATCCAGACACTGACTCTGGTGAGCTTTGCCCCTCTCTTAGTGCTTGAATTTCTCTCTCTTGGTACCACAGCAGCTCCAACATCTGCAGGTTCAGCTTGAAAAGTCTTCAGGACCTGCTGTCCTGCCTGTTGCATCTTGATTGAAGGGAAAGCAGATGAGGTTTTGGTGACTGTTCTGGGCATTACTGCTGGTGGGAGCAGATTGGTTTTTGGCTCAGTTGTGTCACTGCAGTTCTTCACCTTAGTGTGCTCAGCACAGTCCCTGCACAAAGAAATTTCTTTGCTGTTTAAACTGGCAATGTTCTAAAATCAAGCTCTTGCAAACTAAAAATTGGCCAAATTACAATTTTCTGGTAGTTTCCAGTTAGCCATGATATGTCCATACACTATAAAGAGATCTTTTGAGATTAAGTTCAGATAGATTTGATGGGAGTAATCCAAATGTAATCTCAGTTCAAGGAATGATGTTCCCTTTCTGATTCTAGAACCCTCCTCTGAAGCACATGCCCCAGAACAGTTACAAGATTATCTTGAACACGTACAAAAATATGTTCTCCAATCTTTTTCTTGGAATAGCTGAGCTGTATCAGCTGGAACTTCCCAAAAACTTCTCTCCAGTGGTTCAAGTTTGGCAAGCTCTGACTGAAAGCACGTGTTTGTGACAGGATAGGCCTGGTGTTCTGAACCCCAGCCTGTGCTACCAGCTTTGCCTGTAACCTTGGAACACATGCCCCTGATTTTGGGGAAGCAGGACTGGAGTTGGAGGCCAGGGTTCTGCACAGAGCAGGCCAAGTTAGCTGAACTCTGAGGGAAATGGAATGTCAGTGATCTCAAATGCTTGCAGGTCTGGGATGCTTCAGGCTGGGCTGGAAGGGTGAGGGGATCAAATGTCTGGATAAAAAGGCAAAGCCATGTCCCTATCTGCTCATGGAGTCACTTCTGGGAAGTGGTTGGCCAGCAGCTCTCTGAGGAAGAGGATTTGGATGCTGGGAATAAACAGCTTGCTGAGGATGCTCTCTGTGTGAGGTTATAGGGGAGCTGAACAGTTTGCTCCAGACTCTGCACTAGAAGTCAAGTCTCAGGGGGCAAAGCAAATGGGGAGTAACTTATGCATGGCCCAGAGCAAGAGGTGCCAAGTGCTCTGTCTTTTGCAAGTGAAATCCTGGAATTAATTAGGCCAGCTTTTAGAAAGAGGAGGGAAGGAGAGGTGTGGGCTCCAGAATCCCTCTTCCCTTTATTTCCAGTAGTAAATTGTCTCTGTAGACAGAGGGCTTGGAAGATGAGGCATGAAGGGAACCAAATTAGGGAAAGCTGCTGCACAGGATCTCACCTGGGCAACAGAGCAAGGCAGCAGCCTCAGGTCAGGGTAGTGGCCTGGGAATGACTGACTGGGGCAGCTTTGTGGCACATCAATGAGCTTGTTCAGCACAACTCCTCAGTGCCAAACAGCATGAAAATAATGCCTTAGCAAGTAGAAACTGTTTGTGCTGAAGGCTCTGACATCCTCCTGAGGATCAGAGGGAGGTTTGGTGTCCCAGGTCTGTGACAGCAGAGATATCTGGGTAGGTGTGTGGGTTTGTGTTTTAACTGGTAGATCTGGTTTACCCAGATGTGGTTCATCCCCCTTCCTGCCAAGACTGGGATCTGCCACACGATGGCAGCCTGCAGCCACCAGCAGAGCCTGGAGCCTGGAAAACTGCTGGAAGAAGGGAAGGGAAAGGGCAAGACCAGGATAATAGTGCTCAGCAGTGCACCTCATCCTGGCTACAGTCACCTGCTTTGTCACCTGTTTGAGGCACATGGCTGTCCCTGTGTGTGGACTGGGATTTGATAATCCTGCTGTTTAATTGAGAGGGGACTGAGCCTTTGGTGCAGCCCTTGGTGGGAGACTGGGGCTGCCTGCATGAGCTGGAAGTGAGATAGGGGAGAGCAGGGTCCCAGGCTGTCTGGGCTGCAGCAGGTTGTCTGTGTGTGCATGAAGGGCCAGGCTGGGGAGAAAAGAATGAGTTTGGGATGATGCTTTTCACCAGATTTGCCCTGAGGTGGCTTCTTCACATGCCCCTCCTCTTCCTCCTGGCAGACTCAGAGACAGCTTTGGCTGACCTGGCCCTGGACGTGCTTCGTCTGGTGCTGGTGGATCACTGGAGCTGGCTGTGCACAGAGAACATCCAGAAAGTCTTCAACCTGCTCTTTGGGACCCTTGTTCAAAGGTAAGGCCAGAGTGAGCAAGCTGGCTGCTCTGTGAGAGGCATTCCCTTTGGAGTCACAGCTGGAGGTGGAGCTCGTGCCTGAATGCAGATAAATGCTGTGAGTGCATCTTCCAGCAAGGTTCTGTAAAGCAGGTGCTCCATGAATGTGGAGCAAACACCTTGGAGATCTGCACTAGGAGCTGTTTTCTCTGTGAGCAGTGGTGCAGTTCTGATGGGCAGCCTCCTGTTCCTTGATACCAGGCAAAGGGAAGATCCAGCCCTGGCAGTGGGAGTTTTGGCTCCTGCAAGGGCAGCAGTGCCTAGCCCTGTGGCTCTCCAGGCAAGTTTGGTCTCCTGGTCTCCTGCTGCCCAGGGCTTCAGCTTGTTCCTTGTGCAGAAGTGGAATAAACAGGCCCAGGGAGCAGAGAGTTGTCAGTGACAGCTCAGAGTGTGGTCTGTGCTCTCACTGCTGCACCCCTCTGCTCTGCCTGTGCCTGGGGCAGGGACCCACACATGGAGTAGGGACAGGCTTCCTTTCCAGCTGGGATGGACTTACCAAGCTTTCCTGGGGCCAGTGCCTCTGGGTGGTAAGGCTCAAGGCCAAGACACACAAACAGAGAATTCCTGTTTTTTGGTGTAGGTTGGTGACTATCACTAGCTGGGGATGTGGTTTTTTAGAGTAGAAGGAAAGCCTTCCCTGAAGGGCTTAGAGCAGTGCTTTTCCTGCTGCTGCTCCCTTTCTTCTCCCACAGGCAAAACCAGCATCAGAATGTGCAGGGCAGCTCATTATAACCCAGCTGGTAACTTAAGCTGCCCTCAGCTGAGATTGCCAAAGTGCTTTGAGGTCAGGGACTGCTGTCCTTCAGTCCTGGTCTGGTCCTTCAGTGGCAGGAGGTGGGGCCTGCTCCCACTTCTCCAGAATGGGCTCTGCTTTCTTGGGAACAAGCTGCAACCCAATCCCTGTGTGTAAGCACAGAGGTCTGAGAGCTTCAATAGGCACATCATCACCTCCTAATAAGCTGTGTCCTGGTCACCCAGGGAGCCTGCAGCAGCCACACATGGCATTGGCATTTTCCACTAGAGAGGTTGGGATACCCACAGCACATCCTGGCTCTGGAAGGTGGAGCAGCTCCCTGAGTTGTGCTGGTGGATTAGAGTGAGGAGGAATGTGTTTGTAGCTTCTCCACTTGAACCCACATGTGCTGCAGGCAGAGATTGGCCAGATGTGATGTGGGGAAGCCCTGGGACTTTTGAGTGTCCCCATCAGTTCAGGATGCAATTACAACCTCTTGAACAAGCCCTGAACCCCTGCTGAAATCCACATGTTGGGGCTGGCTCTGCTCTTGTCCTGGGACAATCAGGAACCCCAGGGGACAGGGGAAAGCTGCACAATGGGGACTGACCTGTCACCAGGACGATGGTGTTGCACCTGGATTGCTGCAGGGAGCATTTTCCTCCCATTTCTGCTGCCTGTAGTTATCTCCACAGTGGAGGAGAGCTGGGAATGGGGAGCCTTCCTGCAGTTTGCAATTCACCCTGTCCCTGAGACTTGTACTCATTCCTGGCCCAGTGGTCACTGCTGTCCTGAGCAGACCAGAAGGGCTCTAGCTCAGACCTGCCTGTCCAGGGACACAGTGTGGATTTGGTGACATCTCTCTTCCATTTAAGTATTTACAACTTGATCACTGCTCAACCAGACCTGGCACTGCCATTCTGGCTGGTGCTGTGTGTGAGGACCCTGTACCGGTGGGGAAAGTACCAAGAACTCTTCTGGGAGCATCTGCTGTTCAAGGCATTGCTGCTGAGAACAGGCAGTCAAACTTGGGACAGCAGATGGAGTTGTGTCGTGTCTTCAACCATTGCTGGTCACAAAGTATGAGTGGGCACCATCCCTTCAAGAGATTAAATCCTTCCCTATTCTGTCAGTGGCTGGGTTAGATGGTAGGGGATGAAAATGTGTCCTGGCAGTGTTTTGGGGGGGCTGCTGTTGAATACTCTCTGCCAGCTTGTATTTGGAGAGTAGGTGCTGCTCCTGCTGCCTTCTTGCAGCTACAAGATGGTGATTCTTTGAAATGACCACAAACTGACAAAACTCACACCAAGAACGAGATCCAGTCTCTCCCACGAGCCAGTCTTGCAGGGGCTGGCAGTGCCATCAGATGCTTGCTGTGACCACACTGTTACCGATTGTGCTGCCTCCCTTCTCTGTTCTCTGCACGGAGCATCCCACCACGCTCCTCCTTCCTTCCTTCCCCCTTCTCTGCTGGCAGCGTGGTTGTGGCAGTGGGAGAGGAAGGCTCCATGACCGAAAAAGGGATTGTTGATAAAGGGCGGCCGCGTGTGCGAGCGCGGAGCCGCGCCGCGCTCATCCCATTATGTAACAGGGAGTGATCCTTTTTTGGAGCTGAAAGGAGAGGCGGCTGGAGGGGGGGCGGAGGGGCTGCGAGTGGGAATGACCCTGGGGCCGAGGATTGATGCCAGCAGCGTCTCTGCGAGCCGGGCCGTGCCTGTAAACAAAGCCGCTCCGACCCTGCCCTGTTCCGCCCGCGGGCTGCGGCAGCGGCTCCGCTGCCCCCGAGACTCAGCGGGACCCTGCGGGCACAGGGGAGGAATTGGGCTATTCCGGGCTCTGCTGTGTGGTGGAAGGGCTAAGAGGCATTTGGAGAATCTGGCTGCTTTTTAGAGCCTTGTGAGTCAAAGAGGTGTTAAAAATACGCAGCAAGCACGTGAAGCACCACCCTGCCCTCAGTTGTCCCCACAAGTCTGGCTCTGCCAGCGTCCCAAGGATGGAGCTGGGAGTATTTGAGGGGCAGACCCTGGTCTAAGCTTTTCCTGGCTCCTTCCCATGCAGCACAACAGAGCCGTGGCCACAAAGCACTGGGTGGGGGGAAGGTGTCTCAGCACACCTGGAACCTGTGCAGGGCTGGGGCACAGTGTCTGTGCCAGGCTCACAAGTGCCTGTCCCTGAAAGGAGCATGTGGAGCTGCTCATCCAGCTTTGCTGGTGTCCTGTTCCACTGAGCATGAGTTAAAAGAAGTGCAAATCAGCCCTGCCTTACCCACGAGCTCAGCACTGCTTGGCTTGCTGTTTGCTCTAGGTCATTCCTGTGCTCCTCCAGGCTTTGTCCATGTCCCCTCATCCCTTGGCCAAACTGGAAGATTGGAGGAGGTGATATTCCAGTCTGTGGGAGCTGTAGGTGAAGAGTCAGGGATGCTTTGGGACTGATTGCAGGTGACTATCATGCTTTTGAAGGCTGGTTCTTGCAAGTTCCTTCTGTCACCTTGGTGTTGGGCTCTTCTGGTGTGTTGGTGTCAGACTGAGTGTCACAGGCACTTGTAAGCCAAGGAGGTCTGGAGATTCAGAGAGCTGCTGGTTGGGTGCTTTTTTCTGATTTTCTCTTTGGTTTTCTTTGATCTCTGTGCCAACAGAACTGGCTCAATGACCCTTGACAGCCACCTTGATCCTCTTGACTAGAAAGTGCCACCAAGCAAGGAGTGGTGACCCTCTTCAGTGTCCCTGAGTAAACCTGGAGCAGCCAAGCACCCCTGGGCTGGCAGTGCCCATGGGCAGGGGATTCTGCCAGCCCTGGGGCCATGGAGGGGCTGTGTGACAGCTGAGCTCCCATTTCCCTTTGGCTGGAACCACTGCAGCCTCAGGCAGTGCCTCTGAGTTTTGCTGGCAGAAACAACCAGGCAGAAATGCAGTGCATCCAAATCCACCCATTCTCCTGGTTGCTTACCTGGGGAGTGGATTTGGGTGTGGCTGTTGAGCTGCACACCAAGAGGCTGTGCTGGCAGCAAAGTCCCTGTCCCTAAAAAAACCCTAAAAGCAGCACCAGAGTTGGGCATTAGGGGAACCAGCCCCATGGCATCTCATTTCTGGGTCTGGCTGTTTGTGCTGTAGCCCTGAGGAGCAGCAGGAGCTGCAGCCTGTGGTATGTCAGTAAAAGTGATTTCAGGACTCTGTGTGTCTTGGTGTGTACATGTAAAGTAAATAAAATCAGCTTGGAAATGGGCCTCAATTCAGTTGTCTCCAAACACCTGGAAATTTTGGATCTGGCTTTGAATCTCTGTCCCAAACAAAATTTTTTTTCCCTCTTCTAGAAGCAGCATTCTTCCAAAAACAGCCCCTAGAATGAAGCCAGCCCTCCATGCTTTGATAATAATTGCAACATTATTTTAACTCTGATTCTGTTTCAACTGTTACATATGCCAACTTTCTTCCTGGATTTAAAAAAAGCTCAACAACTTCCTATTTCAAATGGAACAAAGAAGAAAAGGATTGAGTGGAAGTAATGTCTGCTTGTTGGTTTTAGTTTTCCCTGGTTTTAGAAGGGTTAATAGTGGATTTATGCATTTTGATTCTGAAGTGGGCTAATGAAGCAATTGTTCCAAGCAGGGCCTTGGAACAGCCTGGCCTCTCCCTGGGGCACCACTGAGAGCTTAATTGGCTCAATAAATACTTGTAGAAGATGTTATCAAAAGCCAGGATGCTTTGAGAAAAATCAAGGAGGTTTGGGGATGGATGTTTAATCACGTACCTTTCCCCCCTTCCCTGAGCCCCAAGGCATCACAGGAGGATCTGGATTGGGAAAAGCAAAATCCAAGCAATTTGGTTAATTCACTGCAGGGTGAAGACCTTGGAGTCCTGTGAGTTTCCCTGATTTCTCCTTGCAGCAGGTGTGTTTGGAGGGACCAACACATAAAATGGCACAGAAATCCCAGCACCAAGGGCTGATTTCCTCCCTGCAGGGATGAATGATTGCCCACAGAAGAGAATTATTTATTTTTCTTCCTCTCTGCCCCACAGTAAGATGTCCTGCACACCCACATCTCCAAGAGTTTGTGCCTGGGTCAAGCAGGTAGGAAAATCCCTCTGCTCAGGATGTCCCCAGCCAGGTCCAGACAGTTTGTTTGCAACTCTAAACATTCACAGGGAAGCAGGGGAGGAGCATTTCAAGAAGAATTTACTTTAGTTTAAAAGGCCTGAGGATGCTTTTTGTTCTCTGATTTATGGGAGGTTTTTTTTCCTTCCTCAGCACAGGGTTTACCCATGGCCTGGACAAGTGTGGGGTTGCTTTGAAGGTGCTGAGCTGAGTGTGCTGCAGATGTTTCTGCTGTGTGGAGAAGGTGGATTCAGGCTCAGGTAGCAGGTGCTGAAAGCTCAGCCTCAGGGCAGAAACTCTCCACTTCCATTTTTCAATTCTTGCTGTGCCCACTGCAGCTGTTGCTTCATTTTTGCAAGGTTTCCTCAGAAAGGTTTTGCAGTCAAAGCACTGAAATGTTGCTCCTCTTGAGCTTCTGAGTTAAGGATAATCTTGTGCATTATCTGAGGAGGAATTTAGGGAACAAGAACTGGTAAGGCAGGGATGGTCTGGTGATTTAAGCACCAGACTTTCTTAATTTCAGAGTCATGCTTGAATGCCTTGTGTTTTGCAGATGTTGCTTTTTTTCTTCAATCCTTTTCACTACTTTGGTCCCACAGACCTTTTTTGAGCTTCTGGATATCCACAGTGTATTCCTTGGGAAAGGGGGCCATGTTCTGGGGTGGGCAGCAGTTCATGGGTATTTGTAGAGCTGTTTGTATTTATACACCTAGAGCAGAGAGGCTTTCTCCTCTTTGTCATCTTCTAGCCTGGCCTTCAGTTTGTGTTTATCTAAATCCTTAAAACCCCTGGACTTGAGGAAATCACAATTGCTATTCTTTCATATTTCAATTACAATCAGCATATTTAACTTGATTATTCTTTAGCTGAAATGATCTCAGTTCTTTCCTCACCTTGATGGACAAGAAGAGCAAAGTTTTACCCCCTTCTGGCAGGTGGTTGTAACATCTCTTGGTTCATTCCTAGTGCATCTTTAATGTCCAGATGAAGGAAATCCAGCCTGTTCAGGCTCTGCTTGCTGAGCTGAGCTCTCTGGATAGTCCAGTGAAGTGAGTGGATCCAGCCAGGTAAAACCAAGCCCATTTAGCTGCTCCTGACTCTCAGCCTGCCTTTCCTCCCTCCTGGCAGCCCTTGTTGTTTCTAGGAGCCCAAGGTTTGCACCCCCAGCCCTTGTTTTTCATTCCCAGGGCCTTTTTATCATCATGGACCCCTTCAGCTGACCTTGGAGTTCCAGCTCAAGCCATGGCCTTCATTTGGCTCTTTTTTAGCAGCCATTTCATTCCTCCACCAGCAGCTATTTCAAACAGAGGTGCCTTACAGCATGGGCAAGTTATGCCCCTCCAGATTATCCTGCAGGCCTCAGTAGCCTTTGCAGTCTGGCTCTTTGCATTGGGCACTATCAAAGCATTCTGAGCCCAGGAGATCACTTTATCTATTTCTGGTCTCAGCTGAAGTGTAAGGAGATGGTTCTGTGATGGGTTTATTTTTTCTTTCTTATTAAAGCTATTTCTTCATGAAATAGCAGAATGAAAATAGTAACTCATCAGCCATCCAAAAAGATTAAAAAAAATGAGAGAGGTCTATTTATGTTAGTTGGTGGATTTATTTCTACCTGGGAGCAGTGTGTGTGTGTGCTTTCAATGTGGCACATGAATCTCAAATGCTTAGGCTTTAATAGCACAAAAAATCATCTGTGACCTGCTGGTGAAGGTCAGCTTTGAACCAGCAGATATTTGAAGTTCTTGAGGTGTTAATCCTGCTCCTGGTGCAACAAGTCTGCATGATGGAAAGGTCAGTTTGCCATTTTCTGGGGTTTACTCAGGTAGGAATGTTCAGTAAAGTTGGTGTGACTCTCTGAGTTGCAATTACAGCTGTGGGAGTTGAGGGGACATTTTTGGGATGTCCTGTGCAGGGCCTGCAGTTGGATTTGACTTTTCTTGTGGGTCCCTTCCAGTTCAGGATATTCTGTGAGTTACTTTGCTCCTCACAGTTTAACTGCTGCTGGTACAGCCTCTCTGTGTGTTGGAATGGAATGTGATTCCCCAAAATGTGTTGATGGTTGACTCTGGTGGAGAGGAGGGAGGAAAACTTCATGTCAGGTCACAGTGTTCTGAGATTTTCCATTGAAGCCTCAGCTGCTCTCCCAGAGTGGATTTAGAGCCCCATGGACCAGTCCTGACAGTTCTGCTGCTCCCAGTGCCTTTGGGATGGCCCCACACAGGGACAGAGTGGCAGAAGGGAGCCCAGAGCAGCTTTAGTCTGTTCCATCTGCACCTGCCTTTGGTTTCTCCTTTCTTGGCCCTTTTCCTGTTCAGTTCTTTGACTTCTTGTAAACTCTGTGGTTTTGGCTGCTCCTTCCCCAGCTGTAATGGGGCAGGTTGGCCTCTTCTCAGGAGCTGTGCAAGACCCATGGAGCCATTCCCAGATCCTGCCCTCTGCCTCCCAAAGCTGCCAGCTTAAGGAAGAAAATCCATCAGTGGTGTTTCACAACTGGGAATCAGGACCTGTAGGCACTCACCTGCTCCCAGTATGTGCATGTGTGATCACATTTGGAGGTGTTACCTGGGGGCCTTGTTGCCTAATTCTGGTTTTTAGGGACATATATGAGCTGGAAACAGGAGGCTGTTTGTGTGGGGTCTTCCAGCACTTGTCAGTTCTCAGCTTGCTCTTGAGCTGTCTGGAAATGTGTGCTGTCCTCTGTAGGTTCAACTTCCTCTCTGTCCACTATTTGCTTGATTTTTTTGCTATTTTAGGAATGTCTCTAAGGAAAAAAAAAAGCTTGTTCTTTGCTTTCTGCAACCTTTTAAAGGCTGGAAAGTGGCTGTTGCTGTAATGAGTTGGGAGTCAATGTTCAGTCTGATCCCCCTTGGTGCAGGGTTGACTCTGCAGCTCTGTCCCCAACTCTCTGTTACTTGTCAGATGTTTTCTCAGCTAGGAGTTGTGTAAGAAACCATGTTAATGAAAAACCATGTTAATGAAAAACCGTGTTAATGAAAACTCCTGCCCCTAGAGAAGTCACAGTTTAACACTTTAATTTGCTTGGGAATAGCTGGAGGGTTTACCATGATCCAGAGTGTTAAGATCTGCTGATTGCTGAAGATTAAAACCCTTTTAATTTTATTTCCAACCAGGCTTTTCCCAAGCAGGACTGGGATGTGACATTTTCTCTTCTAGACAGGTTTGCACCAGACTCTGTGTCCGTGGTGATGCTGAGCAGGAAGGATGTGCTTCCCCATTTCCAGTGCTGGCAACACCACCTTGTCCCTTGCTCTGGGACATTCCATGCCTTGCCACTGCACCAAGATTCCTTTTCAGGTGTTTTCATGTCCTTTGCTTTCCAGCTGGCATTTCCTAGGTGTGCATCCCTCAAGAGTTGCTGTTTGCACCTCATTTCCAGCTGCCAGAGGGACGCTCACACCACAGCCCTGTCTCAAGGATGCCATCCTGCTTCCTTTGCCCTTTCCCTTTGGGTGTTGGCTCTTCCCCACTCCCAGCTGTGTGGGGAAGGACAGCCCTGGCCCCAGTGCCTGGCCCAGGAAGAATGCAGACAGTCTGGCAGAGTGCAGGTTAAATAAAGTTTGCCTTGGCAGGGCTCTTGGATGTGCTGGGAGCTGCTGGGGCGTAGTGGTGACAGAATTGCAAGCATGAGCAGCAGCTGCCAAGAGGAATGGGTCTCCTGGCCCTGCTGGCTGACTCCTGTCCTCTGGGACTCTTCAGGAACTGGCCAAATCACAAGCCTTTCCCTACCCCAGTGCTGTTCTGACACTCCCAGCTATGCTTGGAGCCTGCTGCCATCAGTGCTGCACCCTGAGTCCTCTAACCCAGGGAACCCTCCTGTGGGATTCAGCCACAGCCTCTCCTAATGCTGAGGGGAAAGGTTTGGGGCAGTTCTGCCTGATGGCTGTGCCTTGTGCTGTGACATGGGAATGGATTCACTTCTGGGAAAGAGGGTCTGTCCATATGGTTGATTTAGAAACTGCCTGGCCAGCCCTCAGCTGGTGGGGACACATCCCAGTGCAGCTGCAGACACCTCTGAGCCCTTCTGTGGAGCAGGATTTGGGGATTTGCAGGTGGTTACTGTAGAAAGGGCACAGCAGGAGGGACCATCAGCAGTTCTGTTGAACTCTAGATGGAAACAGAAAAATTCTTGTCTGTGTGGGTGGGGAGACCCTGGCACAGGGTATCTGGAGAAGCTGTGGCTGCCCTATCCTTGGAAGTGTCCAAGGCCAGGTTGGATGGAGCTTGGAGCAACTTGGGCTAGTAGAAGGTGACCCTGCCCAGGGTGGAATGAGATGAGCTTTAAGGTCCCAAAATTAAACTGTTTGGGGGTTCTGTTATTTCATTGCTTGCCATCAGTGGATGGAGCAGGACTGGACAGCAGGGCAGCATGGACAGCAGGATATTCATGCCTTGTCATCCTTGGAGTGTTTTGGTGTCCAAGGAAACACATCCTTGACTGTCTGGTAGCAGTGGGACTGCTGAGAGGAGCAGAGGCTGCCAGAACAGGGCTCGTGTCCTTCCAGTCCTTCCTGGACTGGGGTTGTTTGTAGTTAAACACCAGTTCCTCCAGCTCTTTCTCAAATAGAGAATATCTCAAATTTGAGATAACTTAGGAGCTTCAGGGCAGTGTGTGGCCCTGAGCTTGCCTTCCTTTAGTGACCATTGATTCACTTGGGTTCCTGTGGTTAGCAGGGTGATGGGGCTTTTTATGGCCTTTGCTCTTCCCATTTGTCTGTATCACAGGGAACATATCCCACTTTCGGTGCATGGAAAACCCAGCTAATTAATACCTGTGAAAAGCTTGGGTGTACAGACATGAAAACTGCATATTGACAAACCCAAGGAAGCTGATTTACCCCTCCAGAGCTCTTGATGGGAAGGAATATCCCAGGTTGGTCCCAAGCCAGACTTTCCCTGACCTTTCTCCCTCTCCCTGTCCCTGCAGGTGGCTGGAAGTGCAGATGGTCACCCTGACCTGCACCCAACGCTGGGTCCAGTACCTGCAGTTGCTGCAGGAATCCATCTGGCCTGGAGGAGTTTTACCAGCAGTGCCTAAACCCCCCAGGACTGAGCAGCAGAAGAAGGCAACAGCAGAGCAAGCCCTGCAGAGCCTGATGGGGATCCTGCCCAGTGAGTGTGTCCCAGAGACTTGGCAGCTGCCCTGGGGATAGGAAAGAGGCTGGGGAACACTCCAGTGCACTGGAATCTCTGGAAATGTGGTTAAATGCAGAGATGGAGGCTGCTCGTGCCAAGGCACTGGGAAACCTTCATGACCCTTGAGGTTTGATGGTTTCCTGCAAGCAAAACCCAGAGTTTTCCAGTTGTAGATAGTTTGTGTAAGGGTTTGGGAAGCAGCCCAGCTGGGAGGGAAGGGATGTGTGTCTGGGCCATTCCTGCCTGCAGCCAGGCTGTGATTCAGTGCTCACAGAGCTGCTGAGCTGCCTCTCAAGGCAGGGCCCAGCACTGCTCTGCTCCCACCTGCTGCCACAGGGTCCATGCTGAGGAGAGTCACCCTGCAAAGCCTGGGCTGGAATCCTGAGCCTAGCTGCACTGGATTTCCCTCTCTTGAGGTTTGACACAGGGACCTTTGCCATTAAAGCAGCTGCTGCCTAATCCATGTGAATGCAGTCTGAACTTTTAACTCCTTGATGTGTGGAGGGCCCTCACTGTCCTTTGGGAATGAACAATCAGGAATGCTCTCCTGGCACTCCCTCCTGTCCCAGCCTCAGAGCACCCTCATAAGCTTTGATTCAGCACCCACCAGGAGAAGACTGACCTGTGGGAATATGCAGTTCCTAAAGCTTTGTCTCCAACACTTACAGATGTGATCCAAGAAATCCTTGGGACCAGTAAGTGTCAGATGAGCTGGAACCTGGTGCTGGAGTCACTGAGCCAGCCTGTGATAAACAGGTATGTGATGGTGTTCCTGGCCCTGCTGGGCTCTGAGAGCTGTGCCCAGGGTTTTGCCAGTGCAGCCTAGCACCAAACACATCCATCTTATTGTTCCAGACCTGCAATATCAGGGGGCATGTCCAGGACCTCAGTCTGGCTGCAGATTACTGAGCCACTCATGTTAATGATGTTTGGCCTGCTTAGTTAGTGGATGTCAGGGAAATAAGACAAATCCTGGTTTAGTTTGGTTCAGGAGGAGCTGCAGGTCTGTGTTAGGGAGTGTTTCTGTCTATTCCCAGTGCTGTGAGTCTGCAAGACAAGGTGAGGGACAGCAGAGAAATGAGGGTCAGACTGAAGATCAGGAGGTATTTCTTCACTGAAGGGGTTGTTAAACTTTGAAAAAGGCTGCCCAGGGTGGTGTTGGAGTCCCCATCTTCTGAGGTGTGCAGGGAACAACATGGCATGGCACTCAGTGCTCTGGGCTGGCTGACAAGGTGGGGATTGGGCACAGGTTGGGCTTGATGATCTCAGAGGTCTTTTCTGTCTTCAGTCATCCTGTTAAATGCATGTTTTGCTCCAGAAGATGCATTTGTGTTTGTGCTGCTCAGCAACTTCAACACCCACTGGTTTGGGGGAGGTGAAAGAAGCTGAACCACCTCTGAAAACTTTTCTCCTGGGGATCTGATATTGTTCCTCTCTCCCCTGGAGCATTGAACCCTCCTTCCTTGTGCTGAGCTTTGCCTCTCACACCCTGACCAGCCTAAGCTTTGTCTTTTCTCCATTCCAGGCACCTGGTGTTCTGCCTCCTGGACATTCTGCTGGAGTTCCTGGTTCTGAAGGGCTCCAGCAAGGAGCCTGAGGCTGCAGCTGCCACCCCATGTGCCTGCAGTGGCCCAGACAAAGGTGTCCCAGCACTTTAACCAGGGCTGGTGCCCCAGCAGGGGAGCAGAGAAGCAGCCACAGGCATGGAGTGATTGGATTTTCAGCCTTTACTGAACATGCCTGGCAGCTTCTTGTAAGGAATGCCTCCAGCCAGTGCTAAATGAAGCTGCTTCCAGGCTTCTCTGTTTCACTTGGATGGTGAATCAAACCCAGTGTGAGGGGCTGCAGATGCTGTGCAGCACCTGTTCCATTGCTGACCTGATGGAGAGCCTGGAATGAGCCAGCCTGACCAGCTGGAGAAGGAACCACAAGCCCTGTGGTCTCACCTCAGCACTTCTGAACATCTCTAACATCCACAGGCAGAGAATGCAGATTTGCTTTTGTGGCTTCAGGGCCCACCAGGCACTGAGAGAGTTGTTGTGATGGGATCTTGCTGCTGAATGTTTCTGCAGGACAGGTGAAGGGAGTGCAGTGCTGTTCCTGCTGTCTGAGCAGCCTGGGCCTGCTCTGCACCATCTGTGTCACACAAGGAACATGGGGAAAGGATGGAGTGTGGAGATGTGGTCCTGAAGTTCAGCATCCAACTGCCCAAATGCCTGGGAGATGAGAGCAGGGGGCAAAGGTGCAGCCCTGCCTTAAGGACAAAGATCAGGTGCTTCTCCCTGCCACTGCTGTACTTCTCCATCCCACAGCAGGGTGCAGGCAGCTGATCCTGTGATCTCCTCAGGCTGGGGAGGAGTGGTTGGAGTTCAGGATTTGCTTATATTGTGTTTTCTGAATCACCTTTTAGTCCCTGGGACAGTCACCTGAAGAGCACAGGACAAAAGGATCTGACCCATGTGGGACACAGCAGGGAAATCAGCTCCCACACAAAGGTGGGTGTGACAGGAATGAGTACCCTGAGCCCAGGGAATCCTGGATGTGTCAGGAACAGCCAGTGGGTCAGACCCCAGCAAAGGACTGGCAGCCCTGCCTGAGCCCTGCTGCTCATGGCTGTGTCCCTGGGCTTTGCTTTGCTGAGCCTGCTGCTGCAGCAGCTGTGCAGAGCTCTGGAAACATGGATTTGGAGCTGCTTCTCCAGGTTATCCAAGACTTGAGTGGTTTTGTGAGCATTTAATACTGCTCAGCAGTCAGGTTCCTGGGAGTAGAGAGGGACTCAGAACATGCACCTACAGAACAGTTGGCAGATTTACTTTTTGGTGCATTTTCTGGGGAATTACAGACTGAGCAGTGCTGCTCTTGCTGGTGAAGGTGTTCCCTGAACCTTGCAGGATCACATGCAGTGTCTGTGCTGCAGCACCAGATGGTTTCATCTCAGAACCAGGGAACACCAGGCTGGAAGAAGCTGGATGTTCCATGGCAAGTCTGGAGAGAAGGCACTGGAACTCCCAAAGGAGCTGCTTCACAACACTGAGAGCTGCTCTCTACTTCTGTTGGGTGAAAATACATGGAGGGATCATTTTGCTGCAAGCAACTAAATTCTTAGGGAGCTCTAAGGACATCCCAAGATCAGGCAGAATCCAGTGTCATGGAGCAAATCAATTCTGCATCACTATTGGAGCCATTTCTCAGCAAGAAGGCTTCAGAGATGCTAGATTGGCCACCTGCTTGGAGAAGTTTAAGAGTAGATGAGGTGGATGGAGAATTCTTTGGGATAATCCCAAATGGCCAAGCAGCAGTTTGGGAAGCAGGACTCAGATATCTCCTTAAATACCTGCTTGGAGCAGCTGCTTCACTTTGTCTTTGCCAGGCTCCTGTTTCCCTCTTTTTTCCTCCTGCTTCCATTTCCCAGCCCAGCTGTCAGGAGGGGGCCAAGGCCCCAGAGGTGATGCAGCAGAGCTCTGTTGTGCCTGGTGGTTTCCCACATCTTCCTGGAGTTCTTGTTTGCTGTTGCTTCCTCATTAATTGTGTGGCTTTGGAGCTCCAGGACTGGTCTGTCATTGATTAGGGGTAATATTAAGAGGCTTTGCTGAAAAGTATCATGGAGTGCAAAGGATGCATTGCCAGCTCCAGGTAAGGGCAGAAATCTAAAACACACACTGGATGTGCTGGAAGGATGAGCTGACACTTCTCCTTTTCCAGGAAGCCCAAATTCTCCTTGCTTTTAACCCCCATCTCTGAAATTATGCAAATGACTGAATATTCAGTCATCCAGATGAAAATAATTGGTGATTGCTGCCAGTTTGGGGCTGCTGCAGCAGTGATCTGGGGTTGTCCCAGCAGCAACATCCCCCTCTGTGATAGGATACAAAGAGCTGGGACAGAGAGAGAAAGGAGATTTACTTCTGTGCACTCTCAGGGCAGTGTGGGAGTTGGGAACAGACCTGAGGAGTTTGAATTGCAAAATGATTGTTTTACTCTCCAGAACCCCCTTGCTTGTCTCAGATATGAGGGGTTTGAGCCCTTTCTCAGGGCTTCAAATTCCCATTTTCTCCTTGGGAGATGGCAGCAGAGCCTTACAGCTGAGCTGAAGTGCCCAGGAGCAAATAGCCCCTCTCTGCATCCTGTTGTTAAGGACTAAAACAAATCCAATAAAAAGCTCAGCTTTTTTTCTTTGAGTGAGTTCTTTGCCTCACTGTGATTTTGGGATTAAATCGAGCACAATGGTGGCAGATACAAACTTCTGTATTCAGGTGGGCTTGAAAGGTTATTTCCACTGGACTAAGACTAGAAAAACTGCTTTGGTAAAACAAACAAAGCTGACAAAAAAACTTAAGCTAGCTCAGTGTGTCAAATTCCCAGCAAGTTCCTTTTTTTTTCAGCAGGAATTTGTAGAAGGTTCCAGCCACCTCTCTAAAGGGTGGGTGAGGAGAGCAGCCAGATTTGATCTCAATAAAGAATTGCAGCCTTGTGTCAGGTTAGGTCAAGAGCAGTACCTGCCTCAGGTGGGTGCTCAGCTCTCCCTCTCCAGGTGCTTTGGCTGTGTGATCTGCCTCCAGCCCACCTCTTGCTGATTTTGTGAAGTGTTTCCCACAGCTGAGTGGAAACTTCCTGGAAGCAGGGATTGCTCCTGTGTATGGCTGAGTGCAGTGGTGTAGAGCTCCAGGGCACCACTCTAAGCTAAATAACTGTTTAAGTGTGTTTTTAGGGGGGGAAAGTCCCACCATGCACTGACTCCCTGTCCTATTTCCTGTACTCAACTCTGTATCAGCTATTTGTGGTGCTGTTGGAGTCTGTGTGGAATTGTGCTGCCTGGAAAACCCATTTAATTGTTAAATGGGGAGCAAACCTTCACTCCCATGTACTTGTGTGCAATAATACTTTATTTCAAACTTCTGTCAGAGTTTCAAATCTGCTTTTGGTCTCTAAGGTAGAGAAGAACAAGTGGGGAAGAGGCTGGGTGGGAGTGGGAAGGGGGGAGGTGTCACAAAATGCAGGTGGCAGTGGGTGTGGGACAGCTCCAAAGTCCTTAAAGTTTGATCAGGATTCAGAAAAATTTCCCATCCCATCAGCATTGCTGCTCTCTCCCTGACACAAACTCTTTGGTTTAGGCTCTCCAGGGAGTCTAAAAGCAACATGGATCATTTGCTTTTCTTCTGGCAAACAGGGGAAGACTCCCCTAGAAGCAGGGACTGTGCAGAGCCATCTCCACATCCCCTGGGCAGAGCTGCTGGAGCAGGAAACTGCAAAGCTGTAAGGAAATAGGGAATGTCTGCAAATGAGGAATTCTACGTGAAATTTGTAAAAAAAGATAAGAGGAAAGGAGAAAAACCTGATCCAATGAATGCTTGGGTCATGTGTTTTTGTGGATTAGCCCTGCCACGGAGGGAGCCCGTGCTCCCTGTGAAATCCATCCCCTGCAAGCCAGTGAACATTTGCACAGCACATGATGTGGGATCATGGCTGAAGCCAAGTTCCCTGGGATAATATCCACCCCGGGGTAGATTGGGCCATTTCCAGTGTCAACAGCCAGAGGATTAAGCATTTATCTCTGCAGAACAGGCTAATTAATACCAGATCAAACTCGGGGCTGTGCTGGGAGCTGAATCAGTGCCCAGCCCTGGGCACAGGGAGGATGTGCTGGCTCTGGGAGCTGCAGGCATTGCCTCAGCACCCTGGAAGGGCACTGGGACTCCATCAGGCTTCCCAAATGAAGCTCAGGGTGAGCTCTGCCACTGTGGCCATGTGAGGTGGGTGTTATTTTTTCACCCTTATCAGGAAGACTCTTGTGTCCAGCCAAAAGTTGGAAGAATGAAATCAGGGTGCTGTGATTTGCCACCATTGGGGTTTAAATGCAAAATCCAGGTTTGGGCACTTCTGGCTTTGTTGAAATAAATGAACAGCATTATCCTGGCCTCAGTCCAGGTCAGGTAATTATATTCTTCCTACCTTAATGCCCCTGCAGCCCCTGTCTCCACTGGATATGCTACACTCTTTAGTTCCTGTCTGGAACTTGCTTATTATGTTACAAAGCTGTTTTATTTTTTTTTCTTTCAGTAAAATCTGTGCACAGAGCACCAGCCAGGCCCCAGCACTGTGCTGAACTGCTAAAACAGGGCAGAGCTGCCTTAGACATTGATTTGGTTGTGCCTGCTGTTCTCCTGGCTTGTAAGGCTGTGGAGCTGATAAGGTGGAAGGTGAAAGAACTTTTTAGAGCCCTGTTAAATTCGGTGCCTGCTGGAAACCTGCTTTATCCTCTGCCAGCTCCTGAGGCTGGTCAGTGTGTTCATGGGAGAAACTCAGGACTTGTGGGTGCTGTCTCACCTTCCTCTCCTGTCATTTCTTCAAAGATTTTGGGAGAAAATATGTCATTGATGGGGGAAAAGTCCTCCTGCCTTCAAGAATATTGTCATGTCCAAACCTTGCTGATGAGGCAGAGCAGCCCTGAGCCCCCATTCCTGCAGCACCTGAGCTGCTTTGGAGTGCCTGGATTCCCTGTGTGTGTTCATGGCTTCTTGGCCTTTACATCCTGCAGCTGATGCATTGAGTGGGTTTTTCTTTTCTTCCTTTTGAAAAGCATTTCAAGTGTCCTTCTTCCCTTACCCTTTCAGTCCCACTCTTCCTCTCCCAGCCTTGCTGAGCAGGTGAAAAGGTTGCTCAAGCAGCACTTGAGGACAGCATCCTGCAATTCCTTGTACTTCCTTCCTGTTCCCAGGCCCCTCCACTCTACCCAAAGGAGGGTTTGAGGGACAGCAGGGGTGAGGATCAAAGCCCCTAAACCACTGTTGAAAACACAGAGTGGCCACTGCTCCTCTGGAGTGTCACGTCTGGCAGAGCCTCATTAACCTTCTGCTTCCCCCTCCTACTCCTTTGGCCCTGAAAATCAACAAAGCCAAACATACCGAGTTGCCTTGCCTGAAGTGTGTGTGCTTAGTGTGAAAAAGCAAAGCCAAACCATTGGCCAAATCCCCTTTTCTGTGCAGGCCACTTCACATTTATTACACTCCAAGGCAGAGCTCTTTAAGCCCTGATGCTCTTTGGAGTTGAGCTCTTTAACTTTCTCCTTCCTCCCTTGCAGGCTCCATTCTCCCCTTGTCCTGCTCCTTCCGCTCCCTCTGCTCCCTTTTGTCCTGTGAGAACGAGTCTTTTAATCCCCTTGTACTGCAGATTAAAGCTGTTCCAGCCTCCCCAGCTGACATTTTCTCAGAGAGGCTCACAGCCAGAGCTTTATGAGAGCTCTGTGGCTGTCTGCTGCTGCCTTTCTTCTCTCCACACTAACCTCCATCCCTGACCTTTCCCTGAGCAGGGAAAGGCTGTGGAGGGCAATCCCATGTAGGCACTGCCTGGGCTCAGCAGGACTCAGGCTGCAGGAAATTAAGACCCATGGAAATTAAGAAGTAAATAAAGAGAGGAAGAAAAGATGATGGGAATTAAGAGAGAGAACCAAAGCAATGTTTGGTGTGTTTGGAAAGCAAGTGCTGGGCTGGGGGGTGAGTCTGTGAGGCAGCCAGACCATTAACCTGGGACTCATTTCCAGAACTCACCTTCCAGTACTAAGGGAGCCTCCAGGGAGGCTGGAAAAAGACTTTTCACAAGGACATGTAGGGATAGGATAAAGGGGAATGGCTTCAGCTGAAGGATAGAATTAGATTAAAATTGGGAAGAAATTCTTCCTTGGCACAGGGTGCCCAGAGAAGCTGTGGCTGCCCCTGGCAGTGTCCAAGGCCAGGCTGGACAGGGCTTGGAGCAGCCTGGGACAGTGGAAATGTCCCTGCCCATGGCAGAGGGGTGGAACAAGAAGAGCTTTAATGTCCTTTCCAGTCCAAACCATTCTGAGATTTTTTTTTTTAGTAGAGATTGGGGTTACCCAAAACCCAGACTTTGGTTTGCATTTGTTCCAAGAATAATGGATTCAGACTCCCATAAGTAGAGAGGTAGATGCTGTTTGTGAGCTTCCAGGGAATGAAGAGACTTCTGCTCCTGGGGCCTCTATCCATGACAGCAGATCTCTTACTGTTTGTCATCAAATAAATACTGTACTCACCTCTGAGACTGCAGTGTGGATTGATGTGCTGGTCCTTGTCTTGTGCACATCATAAAACCACAAAGGATCAAGGGAAGTTCCTGAAAGTGTGTGTTCTAATGGCAGAAACATCTTCCCTTGAGGCTTCTGTCTCATCATCAGCCCTGCCACTGCTGTGTCCTACAAATGTCCCAGAGTTGTTGTTGGCAAAGCACCAAGCAAGGTGAAAATCTGGTCCTGAGATGCATTTCCCAGAGAAATGGTGTAAAGTGACCTCAAACAGACCCTTTCAGGTTTGTGTCCAATATATGAGGAGGCATTAGGGAAGGAGAGAAATATCAAAAAAACTTTTTGAGCAGGGAGGGGACAGGCTCAGAGCTCCTGCATGGACTTGGCCTGGTTAATCTGAGCCATTGTTTTACCCAGGTGTAAAATGGAATTTTTTCCTGACCCAGAACTGTGCAAACATCTTGACACTGCCATGCTCTGGGCGCTGAGCTGCCCCACCTGAACTGGGGAAAATCACACAGCCTCTGTGACAGGTGAGTACATTATGGTCAAATTTGCTTCCTGGGAGACTTCACCTGCATCCATTTACACCTGCATCCTGATTTTCCTCCCTTGTAAAAGGACAGAGATTTTATTGTCTGTAAAAGCAGAGTCTCCACATGTCTAGGGTTAGATGTTTGAATGGTTGGATCCACCTTTAGCTTTTGCTAAAATAGATGGTGACCACATATAAATAATAGACCAGAGAGATGTGGATTCCCATCCCTGGAAGTTCAAACCAGGCTGGACAGAGCTTGGAGCAACCTGGGGCAGTGCAAAGTGTCCCTGCCCATGGCAGGGGCTGGAACTGGGGGGGCTTTCAGGCCCCTTCCAACCCAAACCATTCTGGATTCTGTAAGAAGTGTCCCTGTGAGGGTCTGTAGTGACAGAGTCCCCAGGCAGGTACAAAGGAGAGCTGCTTTATTGCAAAAAACAGGCTTTTTAAGCAGCTAGCCCATTATCAGTTACGTAGTTTTAAAATTAAAACAAACACAATTCAACCAACCATTCTACACCAAGATGTGAGCCAACAATGGTTATATAGCATTTTTCTACCTCCAATTCAGCTGAGTCTCTTTCCCACAGTCCTCTTCTGTTTAGCCAAAGTAGCAGGCCTAAACCATGAGATTACAAGGGTAACAAAGCCCTTATTTTACAATTCTTACCTATATGCAGCATTTTCCCACAGTAACTGGTGCTGCCAGGCCAACTTGTGGCACTTGTGCTTTCCCACCCCATACCTGAGTGAATGCAGAGGCTTCTAGGGGCAGCAGCAAAGCTGCTTTCAAAGCCACTAATAAAAGAAGTGCAACTTTCCCTTTTTGGGAGCTCATTTCAGGGCAGAAGTCTCCCACAGCCCAGCTTGCTGATAATGCAATCAGAGCAGGAGGGTCTGGACGTGTGAACCAGTGCCATGTCAAATCCCTGTGAATCCTCCTCAGCAAAGCCCAGCCCTGTAATTACTGCTTTTCCAGCAAGCAGCCTTTTCTTTCTCTTTGTGTGGGCCCCCTCTGTCCCTGGTAAGAGGATGTTTGTAATGAAACCAGCACAGAACAAAGCCCAGGCTGGGTGGGGGTACTGGAGGCGCTGCTCTGAGCACGGTGGGCACAGCAGGCTGGGCAGCTCAGGCTGACCCTGGTGTGCAGACAGGGCTGGGAGCCAGCTGGGCTCTGTTCCATGGCTACCCCAGCTCCCTGCCAAGCCTGCAGCCTGATGAAGCCACAGTCTCCCAGCAACTCTAATGGGTTTTTGCACCGTGCCCCCTAATCTGAGGTAGAAATGTCACACCCCAGCACATATCCAGCACATATCCAGCTTCAACCTTCTGGTTGCTGGGGTGAAAGGGCCTCTTCATCTCCACAGGGAGAGGCAGATGAAGCTCTGGCTCCAATAAGGAACCTGCTTTTTTTTTTTTTACACACTCCCCCCCATGCACTTTGAGGGCTCTTTATTATGTCTTTTAATTCTCATCTGTGAGGTGGGGGAAAAGCCCTCACAGTGGGGAAAGGCCCCAGTCACCAGTGTGTGAAAAGAGAAGGCAGAGTGGGGATTAAAAATGTCAACTTCATGGGAAGTGATTGATATTTAATAGCTTCACTTGATTGCTGTGAGGCTGAGACATGCACAGTGCCCCAAGGGCAGCTTGGAGCCCGTGCAGAAATCCACTGGACTTCACAGAAGGACTAGAATTCCCTTTACCTGGGCTAGTGGAAGGTGTCCCTGCTCATGGCACAGATTCTGGAACAAGATCATCTTTTAGACCCCTTCCAACCCAAACCCATTCTGGGGTTCTGTGGTGCCATTTCTGGGTGTCCCAGGCACTCTCACAGTACAGGATGGGGTGAAGGAACCGTGGAAGGTGAGCTGAGGTCAGGTTGGAAGGTCAGGGGCTCATCCTCTGTGAGCCTGGCTGAAACCATGTGAGAAATGGATTTGTGAAGGACTCTCAAAGCCTGGCTGAAAGCTCACAGAGTCTTGTACATGTGTGTGTGCAAAATGAGATAAGGTGTGCTGACTTAAGAAGGAGTGGAATTGAGAAGACATTGTTGAGAGAGAGAAAATGAATTGGAAACAAGTTTCAAACTGGCCTTGCAAAAAGACCAGGTATTTTGGAGAACTAGAACTGTGCAAGATGCCTTGTGGCAAGACCACATGAGATAAAATAGAAGGTGATTTGTGTTAGAAATATTAGAAATATTAGAAATATTATCACCATTGTGTGATGCTAATAGGCTGAAACATTTAGGCAGAAAACATAGGCTGAAAAACATTTATAAGGTACTATAATCAGGAAATAAGTTGGCTTGACAGAATGGCATTGAATTTTGCATCTGTTATGTCTCACCCTTCAACAGGACTGATAATGGAATAAAATCTTCTAAAACCCCTCTCAGCTGCCTCATCTCTGTAGAGCTGGGGTTTTCCACCAGCACAGGGTGCAGGACACAAGTCCTGGCACAGCAAACAGAGCTGAGCTCCCCTCCCTCCCATGGCCAAGAGCTCTTGTGACTTGTTTACTGCAAAAATGCTGCTGGATGCTCTGTCTGTAAACTGTGTCCAGTCTGCTCCTGTTTGCAGCCACTGGCAGAGCATTAGCTCTGGGTAATCTCCTCTCCAGATGCTCTGGTGCTTATCTGCCTTCTGTACAGTCAGGGCCACTGGAGGAATTCATCTGTGTGACAGGATTGTGTTCCTGCTCCACCAGGGATTTCAGCAAGATTTTTATCTGATTAGGCCAACAGAAAGTCTGGATTCCTCCCTCACCACCAGCATGCACGTGCTGCAAACACCAGCACCAAAGTGCAGGCTGATTTCTCACCCAGGTCACTCCCCATGTCCCAAGAGAGGAATTCACTGCTGGAACAAGGAACTCTGAGAGGATGGAGATTCTCATTGCTGCTCTTGTGACAAAGTGATGGGGACACTGGAGCTTTCCTGCCATGACTGGTGGGTGATTCCCAGCACTGCACTTCATCTCTATCTCACAAACCAGCCTTTATTGTACCAAGGCTGCTCTGGGCTCCAACACTCCATCAAGACCTTTAAACTTTTCTTTCATCTGTGCAAGTGAATTTTATAAACTGCTTTTCTGGCTGCCACTCTCAACACTCTTTTAAACACATCCTTGCATGTTCTGAGAGTTTTATCCCATCTGAAAACCCCCCTGTGCTGTGAGGCAGGCACTCACAATGCTTTTTGGCAATATTCCTGCCAGCACCTGCCTGGAAAAGCAGGATGCATTCCTGTCCATCCCTTGGCTCTTCTGTTTCCTTTTCAGAGGAAAACAGAGTGCAGGGAGCAAACAGCCACAATGCTCCGCAATTCTTTTTTAAAGGCTGTTCTTGTCCCAGTGTGCCCCATCAACAAAAATAAACCTGTTCCACCCTCCTCAGGCAGGTTCACCTGGAGCCTGAAAACCTCTTTGGGACAGCATGTACAAAAGTGCATCACAAAACAAGGCCTTGAAAATAACTCTGATCTCTTTTGATCTCATTCCTTTCCACGCCAGGCCAACAATTCCCAAGCCAAGAATGTCCCTAACTTCTCATATTTCTCCTGGTCATTTCTGTCCTGAAATTGGAATGCAGCCACAAGCAAAGGGGGCTGGACGCCCTCGTGTCAGAGATCCAGATTGGAGAGACATTATCTCATCCAGAGTGGACAACAACAAGGCTGGCACGCCATCAGGCAGGATATTCCCTGGAAGGGTCAGTGCACGTGCTGAGGGATGTGGCAAGGCTTAACTCCAGTGTGGAAAGGTCCTGGCAGCCTTGGAAAAGTGTCCCCATGGAGCTGGAGAGCCAGGGAGGCAGAGGATGCAGGAAGGCTGAGAACAGTTCCACAGCACCATGATTAGGGTTGTGTCAGATTGTGTCAGAACAGTCAGATTGCATGGAGGGGAACAGGACTGAAATCTCTGCAGCAGCTGAGGAAACTGGATTTGGTCACTGCAGAAAAGGAGGCTCAGGGGACACCTCATTCCTCTCCACAGCTCCCTGTCTGGAGGGTGTGGTGAGGGGCTGGTCAGGCTCTTCTGCCATGTCTCAAGTGAAAGGACCAGAGGAAACAGCCTGAAGTTGCATCAGGGGAGGTTCAGATGGGATATCTGACAAAAGTTTGGCTGAAAAAGGGATCAGGCACTGGAATAAGCTGCCCAGGAAGGTGGTGGTGTCTGGGGACGTGGTTTAGGGGTGATTAGGATGTTGCCGGGTTGGTGGTTGGACTCGATGGTCCTGAAGGTCTCTTCCAGCTGTGATGTGCATCTATGTGAAATCTGCACTTCTTTGCTGTGCCTTGAGAGGAAAATGATGTGGCTGAGGGAGAGGAGCACACAGCAGGTACCCAGAAACATCCGGGAGTGAGATCAGAGTGAGCGAGCAGAGCTTACAGTCCTTCTGTGGGGAGGCAAAAACACAACTAAACTACATCCAAAGCTCCTAATACCCTTTGAAAAGCTCCTTAGTGCTGGTATTGTCCTTGAGGAAAGTTCATCTCTGGTGCTTGGCAGCAGCTGTCTAGCCTGGAGTGCAGCACAAGCACTGGCAGAGAAGGTGGCACCAGGAGCTTTTGCAATCTTTGAGCCCTCTGGGTCCTTCTGGGGGGAAACTTCAGAAGGACCCGATTCCATCACGGTGCAAAAGCAGAAAATGGTTGCAGAAGGGGGAGAAATCACATGGGAAAGAAAAGAAACAGCTTCAAACTCTGCCCCAAATCCCATGAGAGTGCCAGCTCTGATCCTGCAGGTGTGGGAAGCCTGGCAGGCACTGGCAGCATTGCAATGTCGTGTTTGCAGGGAGCATCTCTGAAACAGCCTGAAAGTGCCAAAAAACGTGTCAGCTTACAGTGCTGCCTGGAAGAGCTGAGCCTGCAGGCCCCAGCACTGCAGGGACAGGTGGAGACACCTCCCTTGGCTTTGAGCACCTCAAGAGGGACCCAAGCTCTTCACACTTTTTTGGGGAACAAATGTAGTGGGACTGGGAGCTCCTAAATCCGTGTGTGGTGCTGCACAGGGGGAGTCTGAACAATCAGATTCAAGGATGAACCTTTGCTTGCACCACATCCCTGTGTGGATCCAGGGTGCTGGGGTGTCCTGCCGTGCCCAGGAGTGGTTTCTCCCAAATTTTTTGTTCTGGGGAGCAGGCAAGCTGCAAAGCTTGGTTTGTCCTCATGCCAACTCCCAACCTCCAATTCAAGGGATGGTGGGATAATAGATTTAAGTTGGAAAGCACCTTAAAGCCCTTAAATCCGTGGGAGGGACCATTTCCACTATCCCAGGCTGCTCCAAGCCCTGTCCCACCCGCAGAGGAACATCTGGGCTGGTGTGACCCAGCTGGCTGCAGGATCCACGAGAGGGAGCTTCGGGCTCATCCCAAAAATCCCTTCCCAGCCCTAGCAGAGTCACAAGGTGGTGCTGTTGTCTTGGCCATCACAGGGACTGCGAGGGACCAGGGGAAGCCCCTGTGGACAGGGGACCCTGTGCCACCCCCCTGTGCCACCCCCCTGTGCCACCCCCCTGTGCCACCCCCCTGTGCCACCTCACCGATCAGGACACAGCCCAGCTCTTGCATGGCAGCTTCTCCCGAATTTCAGCCCCTCCCAGCCCTCCTTCAGGGTTGTCCCAAGGTTCTGCCTGCTTTTTCTCTGGTGGACCCATAATTTAGAAGAGAAATAGGCCAGCAGATGTGGCTTCACACCCTACCTGCACTTGGGATAATGTCCTGAGATGTCCTGCCCTCAGGGTCTGTGCCCCTGAGGTTACAGCATTTATTAGGAGTAAAATCACTCTGTGGAGCCATGAACCTCACAGTAAGAGGTGCTGGGGGTGGGGACATGCTGGGGAGAAAATAAAAATACAGAGAGGGGTGAGGGTGTCCCCATCCTGGGGAGCAGCAGCTCTGCCAGGGGATGGGGGTTGCTCACTCTTCCCAAGGGGAAAGCTCCAGCCTGGGCTTGAGGAAAAGTTTCCCATGAAAGATTCCCTGAAATTGGTACATTCCCACAAAGGGTTTGATTTCAGTGTTGGCATTTTCCGATGAGAAAGCATCCCCTTGGAAATTCCCAACCAGCAGAGAGGAGCTCCCTGGTGGATCAGGGGGGATCCTGTCACACACAGCAGGAATTGAACACCAGAGCAATCTTGTGTCTGCAGCTCTGGATAAAGGGGATGAGGTGCAGCCAGCCCTGCTCCCAGCACAGGGGAGCTGTGAGTCCTGCAGCAGGACAGCTTTGCTCTCCTTGTTTTCCAAACACTTTCCCCTAGAAATTCTCCTTCCATCAGGGTGATGCTGCTCTCAGAGCAGCACAGACCACAGGCACTGGGAGCACAGCTGGTGCCTTGGTGGGGCTCTGATGTTAAAGGGGGTCCATAAAATTTGAAGTAATGGAAGAAACAAAGCTGAACAAGTTAGATATTAGCAAATTTAGTATAAGAGGAAGTTCTTTGCTGTGAGGACAATGTGCTGCCCAGAGAAGTTGTGGGTGTCTTATTTCTGGAGGTGTTTGAGGCCAGGTTTGGACAAGATCAGCTGCAGTCATTGGGCATTGAAGCCCAAAGTGCATCCAAGGCCAGGCTGGAGGGGGTTGGAGCAGCCTGGGACAGTGGGAAGGGTCCCTGCCATGGCAGGGGTGGCACTGGGTGGCTTTAAGGTCCCTTCCAACCCAAATCACTCCATGTTTCTATGACCTGCTCTCAGACAGCTCTGGTTATTCAGTGATGCTGTTACCTCATCCCCACCACTCCCTAGCCTGTGGCTCAGCTGTGGATGAAATTTCTGTGTGCTGTGGAGACAGCTCTTCTTTTTTTTAACTTTGGGGTTCCTCTAGAGCAGTGACAGGTTCTTGCACCCCCAAGGGATCTTTCTGATGGACCATGGGACACTGCTGTGAGGGGTCACTGGACTCACATCAGTGCTCTGTGGCTGGAAACATGACCCAGGTTTTGGGCAGCCCATGAGGAGCTGCTGAGGCAGGGCAGGCAGGGCCAGGTGTGTGGGGACAGGGAATGGGGCAGGGAGGCTGCTGGCCCTGTGTCCTGGTACACCTGGAAGGACAGGTGCCTGCCAATAAAGGCAGAAGCTTCTCTTTGAAATGGAGAATGTAAACCTCCTCCCTCCAAATTATTATTATAATTTTTAAGTTAAGGGGCTCTCAGGCAAAGATATGGGAATTAGGAATAACAGTTCTTTACTAGGAAAATTAAAATAGAAATGCAGTATTACAAAGAACAATCCCAAAACACTGCCAGAGTCAGAATCCAAGCTGACACCCGTCAGTCAGTCAGGGTGGTGGCAGCAGTCCCATTCAATGGTGGCTGCATCCTCCTGCAGTGGCAGATGTGGTTCAGCTGGAGCAGTGCTCCTGGAGAAGGTGCAGTTTCCTCTGAAGGTCCAGGGATGATGTGGAAAGGTCTGGCTTTCCTCTGGAATCCAGTGGAAAGAAGGTACCTTGGTGTCCAAAATCTCAGTTTTTATCTGGGTAGGAAAGGTTTGGCTCCTCCCCTGGCTGGAGCATCTCCCAGTGGGATGATGGAATTTTATCAGTCATGCACTGGGACTCACTGGCCATGAACAGGAGATATCTCCTGGAGGGAGGATGGGCTGTGGAAAGATAAAGATGATTGCCCCAGCTGGTTTAAAGATGGCCCATTAGCAGATAATGTGTGCCAGGAGATCAGAGTCACTGCCACACCCAGTTTTTAACAATGGTCCATTAACAGGAGATACCTCCTGGATGAAGGGTGGGTCATGGGAAAGGTAAAGATGATTGCCCAGCTGGTTTAAAGATGGCCCATTAGCAGATAATATGTGCCAGGAGATCAGGGTCACTGCCTCACCTGGCTACAACAAATGGGGACAGAATACACATTGCTGGCCACATCCTATATTCCAACCCAAAATCCTGGAAACGACAGTGCCCTCCTAGGGCTTCTCTCCCTTTGTGAAAAACCAAAAGCTGGCCCTCTACTCTTAAAAGTAGCACAAAATTTGGCCCTTGATACTTCTCTTTGCTACCATCACTGGCTGTGAGGAAGGTGCTCCCCTCGGGTGTCCTGGCACAGCGAGGTGGAGCTGCTCAATCCCCACTCTCCAGGTGACTTTTGCTGCTTTCAGGAGGGTGCCCAGCCCTGCCCGTGCCATGCAGGGTCTCTCACTCCCTGAGCCCTTACTGGGATGGAATTGATGGAGCTGAGAACTCACAAACAGGTCACTGATCCTCCCCTGCCTCCTCTTCCTCCACCAATGGATTCTTCTGCCATGCATCAACTCCAGGGCTGCTGCTCACAGCAAAGAACAGACTACAGCCACGATTTCCCCAGGGCTTTTTCCAGTCTGGAATGCCTTCCCTGAGAGGGCTTTATCCCTCCAGGATAATGCACCAGGGCCTGCTGCAGCTCTGATGGAAACCGTGCCCCTGCTCCGTGGCAGGTTCTTCATCTGGGCTGGGGCTTCCTTCTCTCTGCTGCTTTTCCTGGTGGGTGTCTCTGCAGACAGGCCCTTGGAGAGGCCTGCACTCCTCAGATGTTATGTCTGGAAGTTTGCTCTGTTTTTTTGGCTAAGGGGCCCAGGGTCTGGAAGCAGAGAGGCTTTTATGGGAACCCAAGTCCCCTTTTGACACGACTTCCTTGTGCTTAAATTTCAGGTTGAGTTACAGGCTCGAACAATTTCTGGTTGGATATCTTTCATTGTCAGAGGGGATTAGGGCAGTGATTATTTACATGCACCTCTATTACACAGAGTCTGTTTCTTCTCTTTCCTTTCTTTTTCCCCCAAGTAATTCCACATAATATGCAAACCTTGATGGAAGCAGCCCCATGGATGGGGGAGAGGGAGTGAATGAGGATTGTGCAAAGTGGAGATCTCTGAGCTGGGAGATGCCTGCAGGGCTGATATTATGGAATCCTAGAACAGTCTGGGTTGGATGGGACCCTAAAAACCATCTCATTCCATGGACACCTTCCACTATCCCAGGCTGTTCAGAGCTCCATCCAGCCTGGTTTGATGCTTTGGGAGAGCCTCCTCCTCATCCTCCTCCTCATCCTCCTCCTTCCCCATGTATCCCAGGCAGGCAGGTTCCCCTGAGCATCACCTCTCTCCAGTACTGGAGCTGCTTCCAGCCCATGCTGAATGCCTGGCACACTGGGCTGCTGGTTTGATCTAGGGCAGCTCCTCTGGAGCTTTGGCTGTTCCCCAAGAAATAGGGAGATTTTTTTTTTTTTTAGAACCCAGTGTGCATGAGTTTTAAAAGGGATTTTTGATAGAAGTCCCATTTACTCCTTTATTTGGCTTGGGAGGCTGCAGTGGAACAGATTTCTTTACATATCCTTGAGTGTTATTTGATTAAGGTTATGACTGCTAATAAACACTCCAGGACTATTCTCCATCCCCACCACTTGTAATTCAGGCAAACTGTTGCCTGCATGGGACTGCACCTTTTTTATATCAGTGCAAGGGACCAGAGTGCTGATTCTGCTCCCCTTTCATCAGTTTGCCAGTGAATTGCTCACTTTGATTTATTCCAGCTTTATAATATAAGGGAAAATAGAAATGGGAGGAGTGCCAGGAGTGTTTCTGGCACAGTAACCAGTTTACTTCCTTTTCCTTCACTTTGCCATTTAGAATCACAAGTTCTTCTATAAAACATCTACGAGAAGAGCATACATTACCCTGCAGAATCAAACTAACAGACCCCAAAATCTTGTTTGAAATGTAGAAGCAGGTCCTGCTTGGAAAGGCAGAGGAAGGAAGGGAGCCCAGAGGACTCTGTTCTACCTGTCACCTAGAAAATGAGTGTATTTCTTAGCATGCTTAGATTTTGTAAGTAAATATTTTTAAGTTTTCCATGCAGGAAAGGAGAGGAAGTGATGCAGACACCTGTGGTCCCAGCATTGCCTCAGCACTAGAGAGAGTGGTGAGTGAATCTCAGCCAAAACCAGCGAGCCCTGGGCTAAGGGAGAGAGGGTCAGGCTCTTGTGGGGGCACTCAGCATGTCAGCAGAGCCTGCAGGCTCAGGGGCTCAGACACTGAGTGCAGTCACCAACACCTGGGGAATAACCAGGGCACTGCAGAGGCTTGAAAAATAACAGCTGTGCCATGTGCATGAAATCAGTGCTGGGTGTCCCCAGGACAGAGCTGAATCACACACTGATGGCCAGGTGGGAGCCCAGGAGAGCACAGGGAGCTCCCTGCTCTGCTCCCTCTCCCCTGCAGGTTTTGGTGCCTTTTTCCTGCAGCACCATCTCTCCACAGCAGCCCTAACAAGGCTGGGGCTGTGCACTAATGAAAAGCTGTGTGGGCCAGGCCCTAATTACACCCATCAGTTAAGCTGTCAGAGGGAGCTCTCAGCATCCTTGGTTCTTTATTAGAGTCTGGGCCTTGATGAGCTGCAGTGAGGCATGAAAGGGCAGCCTGAGCCCATGGAGGGCTCCACTCCCCACAGAGCTCAGGGGTTCAGGACTAGACCTGGTTTTTCAGAGCTTTACCTAGTGCAGGGAGAAAGCTGAGAGTAAGGAGAGGAGAGATTCAGAGACCTTTTCCCATTTTCTGTCCTTTTAGAACCTTCAGGCTGCAGCATTTTGATGACAAGAAGCCATTGCCTTCAGTGTAGGCTTTTCTGCATGAAATCTTAAGGAATTGCAGCTCTGTACATTCAGCCTCACCACAAATGGGGTGCAGGGATGAGTCCAAGCCTCCTCCAGCCACATCTGGATTTCAAAGTGTCCCAAAGGGGTTGGGGGGCTACTTCTCCACATCATGGTCCCTTTAAACTCACACCAATCCCAGTGGGAACAGGCATGCAGATGATGGGGTTTAATGACACAGCACCAGTTTATTTGAATCAGGGTCTTTATGGGGAGATGTGTTTGTTTGCTCAGGCCCCACATTATTAACTTATCCTACATTTGCTTTTACAGTCACATTGTGAGCAACTTCCCACTTCTCTCCAAAGGTCTCTTCCAAACCATTCCGGGATTCTGTGATTCTGTTCCCTCTTGGTATTAAGGGGCAATATTTATTTTTTTTTCCTTCCCCATGTATCAGCCCCATTTTTATTCCAAAACCCCTTTTCCCAGCTCCTCCTCTGCCACTTGCTGGGTGCCTGTACTGGGAGAGGAGAGCCCATTTGCCAAGAGCTCCAAATGAAACACTTACAGGATCTTGTTCTGGAGTATTTGATTATGTTAAGCCAGGAGGGAACAGACTTTTTGCTTGTAGTGGTTTGGGTTTTTTAATTTGAAATTTTTCTGTTGTGAGATAGGATTAGGAAGAAGGTAAAACAGGTTTAATTTTAAATGGTACAAAGAAAAATTTTATTGCTAGAAACTGTAAGAAAACAGAATAAAACATTTAGAACACTTTTTTTCCCCCCCTCACACACTTTTTATTTCAAATATTGACAACATACAAAAAACTAATTTGTCAGTTCACCATCTTTTTTTAAAAAGGTTTTTTACTCATTTACTTGGGAGAGAAGACTTTTTTTTTCAGTTTATGGAGATTTATATACAATAAAACAGTTTCTTCATGGTCTCAATGTCATAGTGATCAGCTGCCTGGGAGAATGGAAATCTGATTACTATGTAAGAAATTCAGAAAACCTTTGCAAACCACTACATTGCAATTCCTTCCAAGATTTGAGAAGCACTGAAATAATAAATCATTGCATGAGGTGCTGGGCAAAGCCAGAGTACTGGGAAAGGGATGAGCTTTTGCACAACAGCTTCTCCTCCCCAGGTTTCCCACCTGTGATTTCAGAGTCTCCTCCCATCATCCCAGCCTTTTTCTGACAAGCAGGAATCTGAACCAAGCAGGCTGTTCTGGAGGTCAGGGAGCTCCACACAGCTGTTAATCACCAAATATCTCTGGCTCCCAGCAGCTGTCTGCTGTTTATCTCTGCCTGGATATCTCCTCTGAGCTGTGCAGGCTGTGCAGCCAAGCCAAACACAACAAGGGAGCTCAGATATTTGCACACAGGGGTGTGCACGTGTGGTTTGTGTGTGCACACACAGGCTGGGACTGCATCCTGCACATCCTGGTGTCCATTAAACTTGTTTTGTGGAGGTACAGACCAGTTAAATGCACATCAGTGGTTGGTGTTCACTAAAACTGTTTTATGCAGGTACAGATCAGTTAAATGCACATCAGTGGTTGGTGTCCATTAAAAGTGCTGTTTTATGCAGGTACAGACCAGTTAAATGCATATCAGTGGTTGGTGTTCATTAAATGTGCTGTTTTGTGGGAGTACAGGTGAGTTAAGTTGCACATCAATGGTTGATGTTCATTAAATGTGCTGTTTTATGCAGGCACAGACCATTTAAGTTGCACATCAGTGGTTGGTGTTCCCTAAAACTGTTGTTTTATGCAGGTACAGATCAGTTAAATGCACATCAATGGTTGGTGTTCATTAAAAGTGCTGTTTTGTGGAGGTACAGGTGAGTTAAGTTGCACATCAATGGTTGGTGTTCATTAAACCTGTTGTTTTGTGAAGGTACAGACCAGTTAAGGTGCATGAGTGTGACTCAGAGTTCTCTTGCAATTCCCTGAGCTCTCTCTAAGCCTTATGAAGCTTTAGAGATAAAGTGGAAAAATACAGAACCCCCCAAATCTTCCAGCATCAGTCATGCAGAGGCTTTAAAGTGCATCTCAAAGGCAGTTCCTGGGCCATCCCTTTGGGAGAGGAGGAGGACTAACAAAGTAAACTGTACCACCTGCAGAAGAGGAGGAGGGTTGACCCCATGGCTCCACTTAACCTGTCCTCACAGGTGTGTGAGGGCACAAGGTCACATAAATCAGGCTCAGGAGAAGCTGAGTTTTCCTAGGAAGGATTGAGAGAGGCAGCTCTTGCCTTTTTGATGTCCTTTTTGTGGCAACAGCTTGCAGTGACCTCAGAGATTAAAGGAGTGGCAAGAAGGATATGAGTGTGTCATATACTGATTTTTTTGAAGGCTTACACTCTTCTTTTTCCCTGCTCTTTCAGAGCATCCTGAGCTACCACACAACAGCAGAGCATGTCCTGGCTGCATCTGAGTTGCTGTTTGTGTGAGAAGGGAGGGTTTAGCTGAACTTCTGGGTGGTGGGAACCAACTGGAGCTTTCTTTCACTGAATTTTAACTGCAAGTGCCTGGAGAAGCACGAGGCTGTGTTGCTGAATGTTGTGAAGCCTCCAGCTAAAGGGTTTGTGGTTTTTGTTTACCACACACTTGGCTGGGTATTTAATATAATTTTGTAAAGATATCCTGAGGTCCTGGTGCTGCTGACCCTCTCCTGGGGCTCCAGAGGCTGCCAGGCATAGAGAGTTACTGGCCCTGGCTGCACAGGGTGCTGTGCCTTGGACCTCTCTGAGCCTGTGCAATCTTGCAGTTTCTCACACTGACCCCTCAGAGGCAGCTGCACGGAATGAGCTGCAGTGCTGGCTGCTGGAGAGGGGCTTTTCTGGGAGGTGGGAAGCTGGAGGCCTGTGTTGAGCTGTGTTTTGGGCTGAGTTTGCTTCTCCCTCCTCTGCCTCTTGCTCTGTGAGCACAGTGAATGCTGTCCATGGACACTGTGCAACAGAGGCCAGGGCTCCTTCTAAAGCAGCTCTGCTTTCTTGGCTGTGAATGCCCAGTTTTCCTTCAGGTCCAGCTCTGGTATTTATCAATTAACTTCCTCCAGATCCTGGGAACAGCCACAGCTGTCCTTCCCTCCAGCACACAGAGCACCCACTTCCTCCTGCCTTACCTCATCCTGCAATTACTGTCCCTGGGGGCAGCCTGGGCTGCAGCAGCCTCTCCATCTGTCCTGTCTGCTGTGCAGGCAGGAATGGGAGAGAAAGGAGCCATTGCCCAGGAGTGTTCAGGCAGGGATGTGCTGTGTCTTGCACCTGCAGACAGTGGGGGTGAGCTTGGGTGGGAGCTGGGGCTGTGATGAGGGCAAGGAGCTGCCAGGAGGTTTCTGGCTGAAGAGAAGCAATGGAGAGGCTGAAGTGGCTCCTGCTCCCACTAAAAACAACAAACCCTTGGGCTCTCCAGCCTTTGCTGTAGGTGAGGGACTCCTCCAAAGGGAGAGCCCCTCTTTCTGGAAGGAAAAGGACAGGAAGGGAGGAGTTCAGCTGGACCAGGCTCCCTAATAATGAACTCGTCAGCTGTTAATGAGCTGAGAGGATGTGGCAGCCCATGGATTTGCTGGATTCTGTGTGCAGTGGTTGCTCCTCTGAAAAGCCAAGAGAGCAGAGGTGCAGACCCTTCCTTTCCTCCATGGAACAGCCAGAAGAGGCTGTTTGGGATTGTCACACACCAGGGTGAACCTGCTGCCCTGAGGAGTAAAAAACTGCACAGGAACACCCAGTGCCCTGGGGAGATGGTGGTGGGGACAGCTCAGGGGACACCCCCATGGCAGGCACAGCCTAGAACTCCTCCCCTCTGCTTTACTGTCCTTGCAGCCTGATTTCCAGATTGGGAACAGCATCACCTTTGGCTTTGCCTCATCAGCTGTGCTTTGAGCAGAGCTGACAGGTCAGGGCTCTGCAGTTTCCTTGGAGCTGGCACAGCATGGAGAGGATTCCTCCTGATGCTCAGGGTGGAGCAGGGCACCTGTGGGACTGGTGATGGGGGGCAGTGACATCTCAGCCTGGCCCTCTTCTCATCCCAGAGGCAGAAAAATTCCCGAGGGAAATTCCCAGGGCACTGTGGAAGCAGTGGGGTGTAGAGTGGCCTTGCTCTGCCCCTGGCCAGCCCAGGAAAAGGGGGACAGCAAAATTATCCCCAGCTTCAAATTCCAGTCAGCTTCAAGTCCTTGTCCTGCCTGCTGGAAGCAAAGGGGCTGGGCAGACCTGCCGGGAGGCTGTGGAGCTGCAGGAAGGTGATAGTGCTGAGAAAATATTGTGTTCTTCCCTGTCTGGGTGCTGCTGCTCTCCCTCAGCTTCCCTTGACACCCCTGTCACCACCCCCAGTGCCTGTGGATCCCAGCCTGTCCTGTGTCCCCCTGTCCTGTGTCCCCCTGTCCTGCTGAGGGGTGGCTCATGCAGTCCCTGGCACTTGGGCACTGCCATGGATGCTTTCAGTCAGTTTTCACCCCTTCCCTTCTTTTGCTGGGAATAACAAGCCAGAGTCAAAACCCAGCTGCTGTCTGTGGGGGTCCTGTGGGTATTTGTGTTCTGAAATCCAGTTTTCCTCTCTGAGCTTTTAAATTTTTGTTGTTTCTGGCCCCCACTTATTCAGGGAGCAGACATCCTGTTCCTCTCCATCCTCTCCATGTTCCTTGGCTGATGTTTGGTGTTAGCTAAGGATGTTTGCTAGCCCATGTGCAAGCCACCATGGGAAGACAACATTTTCCCTATAATTTACACAGGGGCATTGTTTCCTGCTTTAATGTGCTCTAATCTAAACAAAATGGTGGTTTGGGATGAGTTTGGTGGGGTTTGTTGCAGAACTCTATTGCTATATAGGTGTTTGGTTTTGGATTTTTTTGTAGAGGTGATTTTGCCTCTGAGTTAAGGTTGCTGAGTTGGGCAGCTCTTACAAGCAGAGCCTGTATAAAAATGTGTGTGAGTTCTCCTCAGCCTTCCTGTAATTCCATGAACTTCAGCATGGCTCTGACGATGCTGAGGGGGGAAATTCACACTGGAGTCACCTGGCACTGGTCCCAGTCAGGATGGAGGTCACTTCACTGACCTGAGCTGCATTCAAAACAATCACTTAGGTGTGAAAAAATCCACTGCCTGTTCCCAGGGCTCCTCAGTCCCCACCCAGTGTATTTTTAAAATATTCATAATGAGCTGTCATCTTGGCCAGGGCTCACTTGGCCATTGAGGGCTGGTGGTAACAATGAGAGCACGATGTGCAGGCAGAGGCAGAGGAATGAGGGGCTTTACTGCTGCTTTATTGTTTTCCCCTGCTCAGTCTTTAGCTGTTTGGAGTCCTGCAGTGGTTTCCAACAGCTGGCCCAGCCATCATCCTGATCGTGTTGCTCTGTGCTTCACTGAGCTGGGGACTTGGCAACCCCAGAGCTGTCCCAGAGCCTGAGCCATGAATGAGCTCAGAGGGAAGCAGAGAGCCTTGGATGGGAGAAACTCTATTAGTGGTGGCTTTTTTTCCAGGCTGAGTGGATCCAGGCACAGCCTGAGCAGGTGCTGCAGTGCTCTGCCCTCCTGTTTCTCCTCCCTGGACCCTTCTGGGGCACTTGGGGTGAGGGGTGGCCACAAGCAGCTCCTCACCTGGCCAGCCTGACCATCCCTGCAGCTCTGCCAGTCTGTTCTGTGCTGAATTCCAGCTCCTTTGGCTCTTCCCACCCTGATGCCCCACACAGATCTATTTTTTAAGCTGTGTTTTAGGTTTGAGTGCAAGCTGCTGACAGCCTGTCAAAGGTTTTATGGTGCGAATCCCAAGCCAGAGTTGCTTAAAAAGAGGTTTTGAGCAGGATCCTCAGTGTCCCTTACAGCATCCTTCTGTCCAGTGCAGCACTGAGGGGACAGTGAGATTCTGAGGATATTTTATACCATGCACAAGGCAGGGATGAGAGTTTCAGCCCTTATTTCATCCTCATGCCTCAAGCCTGTGTCTCAAAATTATATGGGCTGTGTTTAGAGTTTCCTTAAAATAAGCCACACAGACCCAGTGAGGTTGTAGCAGTGTGAGGGTGTGATTCCCTCCTTGTAGAGCCTAAAACACTCGATGGACACAGTCACCCCTCTCCAAAATGTGGATTTCAAAGCAAAACCCCACTTCTGAAGAGAGGGCAAAGCAGAGAAATGTGCTGTGCTGCTTTCCTCAGGTGAGAAGAGCTGGGCAAAGCACCCCAGGCTGCTCCAGCTTTGAAAAGCTCCTCTTTAGCTGGTTTGATGCCCCCAGCACCAGGGGCAGCCCTGGACCCTGCTGGGGCTCCATTTGCAAGGGGGAGCTGGGGGTTAGTGGGGATGGGAGGATGATGTGTGCCAGGATGAGCTCCAGCAAGGAGGGAAGGCTGGGTCCAAACTCCTGTGAGACTCTGCAGGCTCTGAGCTCTAGTGTGAAAGAAAACAAGGGATTGCTGTGCTGTTCCCTAGATGTGGCACTGCTCTCACTCTGCTGCTCCCTTCCCACCAAGCCTTGGCTTCTCTGGGCTCTGGCAGAAGCTCCCTGTGGGTGCAGGGCTGCCTGCTCTGCCTTGATCTCATCCCCTGGCATCTGCAAAGCTCCTGGCTCGTGTTATTCCTGGCCTGTGCTCCCCTCTCCATGCTGGCCACCACTTGGGCTCATCCCCCAGGATGTTCTCTGGGTTCAGGTCTGTGCTGGTTCCTGCAGGTGTTGCTGTGTGTGCATCCCCTGGGCATGGCCCATCCCTGCTGCTGTCACAGTGCCCTGTGTGCTGCATCCTGCTGGGCTCACACCAGCTGCTTGTGCTGGGAAAACCCTTCTGGTTTTAGAAGGGGTGGGCTGAGGGCCAGGCTGTTGGTTTGGGGCTTCTCAGGTTGGTTTTCTTCCAACCTCAGGGAGCACAGAAGAACCACAAAGTGGGGCAGTGGTGAGGGCTGGGATCAGCCGTGGCTGTTGATGCTTTGAGATTTCAGCCTTTACATTTTCCTGTGCTGCATTAGTGAATAACTCTAAACTCCACATAAAGTGTAATTAACTCTTCACATCTTGGTCAGATAATTCCTCTGGGCCTGGAACCCAAGGACACCCTGCAGACTCAGGCCCTGAAAAGTATCAACAAAATATGAACTGGGGAGGAGCAAGCTGGGGGGATGTGAGTTCATTAGCTGAAGCTGTAATTGGACAATTAACCCCTGATATGTAAATAGACCAAACTGATAACTGTGTGAAAAACTCTGAGCACTGCCCATGTTGGGAGCAGCCTCTGGGATGGCCAAGGTGGAGCTGTTAAACACTTTAATAAATCCCCTCTTTATTCTCTTAACTGTCTGGCCTCTGCTCTAGGGAGCCACTCCAGGGCATCACTGTAAGTGAGGGAACAATCAACATTTTCTGCTTTAATGCCCATTGCAGGTGCCAGGGAACAGGCCAGGAGCTGGTTCCAGTGTGGGAAAGCCAGCAGTAACTGTGGAAAGAACTTGTGGGTTTATTTAGACACCAGAGCTCTGCTGCTCTTTTGACAGGTTTGTTACCTGGCACTTGAAGCTGCAATTTTTTTGCTGTGCACCTGGAAGGGGTTTTTGAGGAGGGCTGGGATGGTTCCCAAGTCATGGATGGGAACAGGTCAGGGGACAGTCTGATTCCTTTGACATAATGTGGAAGTGCAGCAGTGAATCCACATTAAATTAAGACAGATGAGTGAGGAAGGGGCTGTTGGAGGAGTTTGCTGTGTTTAGCACAAGAGCCAAATCTGTGTTCCCTTGCTTGTGTCTCTACTCCACAGATGCCTCAGGCTGCCTGGCAGGGGCTGTTTCTGCTAAGATTGAGTTGAAATTGGAGTTTTCACAGGATGACATTGAATTTTGAATGAATTTGGCTCTGTCACAAATTTTTTCTGCACTAAGAGGAGGAAGCTCAGGCCTGTGCTGCTTTCTCTGACAATAAATGCTATTTTAGGTGTGCAGGAGAGCACTAAATCTCAACTCCCTGTGAGTTATTTCCTTTGAGCTCTTGATTACACCCTAGCACATGCACCCTCTGTATGATCCAGGATGGATGAGGTTCCATCCATTTCTTGTGAATACCTCATGGATCTCCAGCAGCTGTGAGCAATTTATTTTGGGTACAATCAGTTAACATTTTGGTGAAGTGCTTTGAAGATGTACAGCATCCTCAAATGCTGAGCTTTGTTTCATTATTATTACTATTTAACATCTCTATGCAGCTGAACTACTGTCAGACATGCTCACTTAATAACAGGTTTGGTGTCTGGATCTTTTCTGCAAAGGCAGATTTTTGGCCCAGGGGATGGTGCAGTGATCTAATAGAGTTTGCAGTTATATACTGCCTGTCATCCCAACATGCTTTACAGGCACCACTTAATTCTCACCATTTGGAAGGGCAGGCTGGCAATCCATCATCTGTGAGTCCATGATATCTGTGCAGATGTGCAGGGGGAAGGGGTGACCTTTGTGAGGTGAAACAGGCAGGAATGAGACCCACACTCCCCAGAACCTGTTCCAGTGACCTTTCACTGCATCCACACCACAACCTCATGGGAACCTCTCCCACTCCTTACAAAGGGATCTGACTGTGCTCTCTTGAGATATTTTAATTTTGGATCCAAAAGCCCAGAGCTGGAGTTTGCTGCCATTCAAAAAGCTTGGAGAGGTTGAAATCCAGAGAAGCAGGAGACACCCAGGGTGAACAGGAGAGCAGGAGTGAGTGACTCCTGAAGCCAGGGGAAGTTTGGAGTGAGGTTTCTGTCACTGAGGGATGATTGTTGTCTTTGCTTTCTCTCCTTGTGATGCCACCTGAGGACCAGGCATTGATTGTGTTGTTTAATTCCATTTCTGGCCAGGATTTCTGGCAGAGCATCAGTTTGGGGTGCTGTGGAAAACCAGTCTGGCCAGATGTGACCCAGCAGCCTAAATCCCCCTCTGGACTGACCAGTCCCTCTGTGTCACAGCAGCTTTCCTGCTCTCTCCTGGCTGTCCAAACTGATGACTGTCAATCCCCCCTTTTCACCAGAAACACTTAAAAAATCCCTTTAAAACTGAGGATGTGATAGGAGATGGAGCTGTGGAACTCCAGCACGTTTTGGATATGAACATCCAGCCTAGAGGACTTGGAAAGCAGCTCCTCCCCTCTGTGCATCCCCCAACCCACCCCAGGGACACCAAAACGTGGAAATAAAATAAATTAACAGGCCCTGCTGTTCTGACAAATAAAGAGCAGCTCTTCAGGAAGGCTCTTGGTGTTGCTGTCCCTGCCAAGAGTCATTTGAAGGTGGTTTGAGCAGTGACTTATCTGTGCTGCAGCACCAGACCCCCTGGGTCACTGCTGTGCTGAACATCTGTCTGCAGCTCCAGATGTTTGCTCCCTACGTGGGGAACCTCCTTCCCTGAGCCACACCTGGGACATGGGATTTGCAGCTCCCTCCAAGGCTCTGGGACTGCTCCCAGCAAAGTTTGGGGTGACTGAAACTGGGAGGGAACATCCCTCCTGCTCACTCCCACCTTGCTCCTCCCAGGGACAGCTTTGCCTGGTGAGCAGGCAGCTGAAAAGGGTGAAAAGAGCCCTGAACAGCCTCAGTGGGGTTGGGAATTGGGCTGCAGATCCCCAGAGTATTGGAGCCAGGGCAGCATGTTTGTCTCCCTAATGTGCTTATTGAAAAAACAATGTTATCTGCACCTTAAAGCAGGGAATAAAGAGTCTGTTCCTGCCCTCAGGTCTCCCCAGTGTCTCCAGCTGGTGCTTTACTGGAGTCTGAATTGCTCTTAAAGGTCCCCTTGCTCCCCATATCACCAGCTCCAGGCACTGGAAAGGGATTTGAGATGACTGAATATGGCCCTTAACCACTGGCACAGAAATGCATCCCAGGGAAGGGATGCAAAACATTTTAACCCCTGTAAAAGCCCCACACAAAAGCCCTGTGGTGTTAAATCTCCAGGTTTGCCAGCTGAGGTTGCCCAGGTCCCTGTCTGGGCCAGGTTTGGGTGTGAAGCTGCAGGCAATGCAGAGGGATGAGGTTCAGGATTGGCAGCCTGATAAAATAAGCCAGCCAAAGAATTTGCCTGGAATTCTAAAGTCTGGTTTAGGGCTGTTAAATTTGAAACCAATCAAGCCAAACTTTGAAACCCATTTACTTTCTGAACTCTTCTTTGCTTGCTTGTTCAAATACTGGGAGGGAAGCCAGCTCTGGAAATGAAGTCACTTTTGAAAATGGCTGCTCTCCCCAGAAGGAGGCTCTGAAAATTCCCATTGTAATTTAAAGTCATTTTCTCCCCTCCTCCAAAAAAATATTATGAACTTGGCTTCTGAATCAGCCCCTCCCATATGTCCTCAAATTAAAAAGAGGGGGGAAAAATAAAAAAGACACTGGCACTGCAAGACCTTTTTTATGACACCAATTTTATTGCATAGGATCCAGCCCATTGACAGGCTGTAAAAGTTTAGTGGAAACAGATCCAGCCCATCAATGGGCTGACCAGTGCCCCTGGCTGGGATTTGCCCCCAGAAGGGGATGTGGCTTTGTGGCATTTTCTGCTCTTTGGCTGGGCCATTCCTGGGGAGAATTCCCTGCAGGGAAATGCTCATTGGAGCCACCAGCAGTGGCACAGGGGGTGAGCAGCTCTCAGAGCAGCTGCTGACAGCTCTGTGGTGAATGTTTGGGGTGGAACACATGGCTGGGGTTATTGGTGCAGGCAGGTCTTTCCCTGGCAGCTGGATTGCACTTGGATAAAATTCCCAGGAGTGATGTGTCATCAGCACTGTGAGGTGTGTAAGGTTTTCTGCAGCACAGGAGCATCCTTGGCACACAGGCCACCAGGGAAAGTGCAAACTGAGGTTGTGCTGTTATTTGGGAACTTGGGAGGGAGGTTTTCCTAAGGAACATGGCTCTTGGTTCCACAGGAAAGCTGTTACTAATTCCTGTGTGCTTTTCCCACCTGTGGCACGAGTTTGATATGTAAAAGCCATGGAAGTGTTGGGGGCTGCCCCAAATGTGCTGCCTCCTCGCTCGGGGGCTTTGAGCTCATCCCAGCAGTCCTTGATCATTTGGATTCTCTGTGAGAACCAACTCACACCCTGTGCCAGTGCTGGTGGCTCCACAGAGCATTTCCCTGCAGGGAACTCTCCTAGGGATGACCCAGCCAAAGTGCAGAAAGTGCCACCTTCTGTACAACAAGGACAAATTCTGTGTCCTGAACAGGACTCCTGTGCCTGTTCCCTGCTTTGTGCTGAGCTGCTGCAGCAAAGTTTGTCCAAAGCAGAGCGAGATCCTTAGCAGGGCAGGGTGCCAGATCTGCTGTGCTCCCAGGGCAATGAACTCCAATAACTCTTCCCCTCTGAGACACTGAGATGTTGGAGAGGATGAAATGGTGAAACCTTACAAATATGAATATATAGATTCTGAGAGGGAGGTTGAAATGAAAGCCTCTTTTGAGGCACCAAGCCTCAGTTGCTAAATAACTAGAAGACAATAGGATAGCTAGCTGAAAGTAATGCCCTCTTGATAGAACAATGATTCCTGCTGGAGAGCAGGTCCAAAGGGCAAGAGAAGATCTTGTTAGAGTCCAAAGGGTAGTTTATTAGAGTTTAAAGTATAACACACTATGGTAATACAAAGATTCTTACAGTCTGTATGTAAATGTTATAGAATTTGTATCTCGTATTAGATTGGCTAGTAGGATTTAGAATATTAATCATAGAAGATTTATTGTATTGTAAAAACTGTTCTCTTGCTTTCTTCCTCTCTTCCTCTCTAACTCTCTTGCCCTCTTGCTCTTGCTCTCCCTTTCTTTCCCCTCTCCCTTCTTTCTCTTACCCTTTTTGTTCTTACCCCTCACCCTCCTCCTGCTTCTCTCTTGCCCTCTTTCTCTCTCTCTCTCTTTCTTTCCCCCTTACCCTCTGTCCTGCCCAGAGCTGCTGTTGGCAGCCCTTATCAGGACTTTCCACACCCACACCCTCACAATAAACTGTGCCTGTAACAGCTTTAGTGGAGCTCCTGAGTTTGTCCCGGATCCATCCATCACCACAGAGACCCCCACACTGAGAGACCCTCGGCAGTTCAGGGCTGTGTCCCCCTGCCAGACCCCTCACCTCGCTGCCTGTGCTGCCAGCACTCATTTCTGGGGGAGCAGCATTAGCTAAGCCCCTGTTTTTGTATCCACAACAGTTGTTGCATCAAGGTTGCCGCGTGTCATTTCATCACTCTGGCAATCCACCAGCTCGGGGCTCGCGGTGCCGAGCCTTGTTTTTTAATAAAGGGAAAAAAAATCTTTGCACTTTTCATTCTGCATCTGTCAGCGATCTCACTTGGCTCGGCCCTGGAGGAGTTCAGCTGGCCCTCGTGTTAAGGAAAACCAACAAATTAGTACAGATGTTTTTCTGAGAGCTGCAGGGATCAGGGATCAGTGATTTAATACTGCCTGATATTTGATAGGGGACGCCCAGGGAATACGTGCTGGAAACCAGGAAGTAATATTACTTGAAATCAAAATATAAATATGTTCCTAAAGGTTTAGGTAATTTTTTGCAATTTCCCCTTGTACAGTTTTAAATGAGGTCTCTCTCCTTCTCCTCCTGTTCTCCCTGCACTTGTTCATGTAGGAGCAGGATTCAAAAAGCCAGGGTGTAAAATGGAGAGTTTTAGGGGGTTTGTAGGATCGTGGAATCCCAGAATGGTTCGTGTTGGAAAAGACCTTCAAGGTCATCTCATTCCACCCCTGCCATGGGCAGGAACACCTCCCACTGTCCCAGGATGATCCAAGCCCTGTCCAACCTGGCTTTGGACACTGCCAGGGATCCAGGGGCAGCCACAGGAATTCCTGCCCAGTATCCCATCCATCCCTGCCCTCTGGCAGTGGGAGCCATTCCCTGTGTCCTGTCTCTCCATCCCTTGTCCCCAGTCCCTCTCCAGCTCTCCTGGAGCCCCTCTATGCCCTGTAAGGGGCTCTGAGCTCTCCCTGGATCCTTCCCTTCTCCAGGTGGGCACCCCCAGCTCTCCAGCCTGGCTCCAGAGGGGCTCCAGCCCTTGGAGCATCCCCATGATCTGCTCTGGACTCACTGCAGCAACTCCACATCTTTTTGTGGCTCTAGCACAGCTGAAGATATTTTGGGAGCAAAGCAGCCTTCAGTGCCAGAGGTAGAATTTTGCCTTTGGGAAGCATTCAGGTTTGGGGATCCACCATTCACTGTGCCCTCCCTGCTTCTTCCAACCCTGAGAACTCACCAGAATCAGGGTATTCCATGGTCCTCTAACTCTGGGAATTGAGTTGGACTCACAAGCATCATCAATTCCAACTCCTGACCTTCAGCTTGAAGCTCTTGCCCAGATGCATCTTCAGGAAGGGACAGCATGGGGATGGGAGGTCAATGGGGCACTGCTCTTCCTGTTGTCATGCCAACAAATTTTTTTTCTGAGGGCTTTGGGGCATTTCTTGATTCCTGATGGTCCAAAAGGCCTCAAATCTGCTGTCTCCCAGCATTTTATATTCATGCATGGTATGAAACCAAGTGTGGAAAGGGAAGGTCAAGTTGTTTTCCACATGTTCTGAATTTAGGTGACCTCTCTGAGTAGATTTACCATGACCATCAGGGGTATCTGCAATTCTTCTTGGTGCTTCTGGACCTCCACATCTCCTCCACGGGGTTTTTGTGTTGCTCAACAGCTTCACCACTGCTGGGTTTGGTTTGGTGATACCTAAATAACTCACAGCACGAGAATTTATTCACACCCTCCAAAAACCACAAGATATGGAAAAATTCATGTTATTCTTGACTCTCAGAAACATAGCAGTGACTGAGATGAAGTCATAAGGGCTCTGCAATGACCATCAGGGGGATTTTGAAATAACTCCCAGGCCCTCTCTCTGTCCCTGGGATGCCCAGGGTACCCCAGCTGTCTGGCAGAGGGAAGTGCACTGCTCAGTACTGCCAATTTGGGAGTGAAAAATGACTTTCCTGCTCAACTTGGAGCTGGCAGGGCCTCACAAGCAGGCATGTGATGACCTCAGGGTTGTGACTGAGGATTTTTGGGTTGGAAAACTGGCTGGTTTGTGAAGGTCACACCAGAGCTGACCTCCCAGGCTGCTGCTGGGCCTTGGGCAGGGCAGGGATGATGCTGGAGCTGAGGTGCAGCATCCTCTGGGTCATGTGGAGCTCAGGAGCATTAGGAAGTTTGGCTGCTCAAAACCCATTGCTTCATTCTGGAACATACCAGCAACTCTTTCCCCTCACATTTCCCTTCTTGCCCAAACCCTTCCTGGTGTGTAATGGGTTTACTGGTCCCTCACCAGTGGGATGTTGTTCTGTCCTGGTTCTTGTTGCTGTTTCAGTGTTGCAGCTTTTGGTGTGTGCCTGGAAACATCCCCAGTGCCTGTGGGATTTGAACTCAAATAAACAAATTTCTTATTGAGAGGAAAGTCAGATTTGTCTTTACAAAGAAGCTGTGGATCTGCTGGTGGATAAAACCAGCACTAAGAGATAAAAGAAACAATGGGATGGATTCCACTGATTTATGAATGGAAGAGCTTTGCCTTTACAAACAAACTGTAGGTTTGCTGAGAAATGAAACTGGATATTGGAAGATGAAAGAAGCAACAGGGAAAAATTCTGTAAGAATTAAAAATTAAAAGGGAGAGTTGTACATTAGAGGGGAATCTCAGATATTTGGGAAGTCTGTGCCTCTCAAGTCCCACAGCCCATGGGGAAAGAGAGAGGGAAATTGGGATAAAAAGGGAGGAGAGTCCTCCAAAAATTGGAGAGATCCCAGGGCAATACCCCATGGCCTCTCCCTTTATTGGAATAAAGCAAAGAGAACTCCTCTGTCTCCTTTTTGGACAGAAACCTCTGGTGTTTGTGGATTAATTTTCCTGACATTATGAATGTCATGTTGAGGCTGTACTGAAAACAAAGCTAATTAGAAGCCAGTGGGCTCCTTGGTGATGGAGCTGTTGAGCCAAGGGAGCCCAGAGCAGGGAGTGACAACATCCTGCCTTTCACACCAGGGAATTCCTGCTCTGGCTGCTCCTTTCCCTTTGCTCCTCCAGCTGTGCCTTCCTGAGCACAGAGACTCAAGGGTTGCTTGCCCACCTTACCCCAGGATTTCTTGGCTTGTGGGTTTCTGTAACTCTCTCTGTATCCTCTTTACAGGGATAGGAAGGCTGAGGTTTTTGTAAGGTCTCAGTTGGCTTTAAATTGTATAAACTTCATATTCTTTTTACATCCAGCCTGCAAATGTAAGGAACATATTCAACTCTGAAACAATTTCTCAACTTAGTGACAAATCTGCTTCCTATAAACCCAAGTTGTTGGCATTTGCTCCTTTAATGCTTTATTAATGAAGTTCTTTTACAGCTGTTCCATTATTTCACCTGGGATAAGAGTCAGGGTCACAGGTGGATAATTATGTGGGTCATCCTGTTTCTATCCTCTTAAAACTCTGGCACAACATAAGCTTTCTTCCAGCCCTCAGTGTTCCAAAGACTTATTAAAAGTCAACATTAACGATCCAGAGCACTCTGTGGCCAGGCCCTTTTTAAATACCAGTTCTCTGTGCTTGATTTCAAAGACCTCATTTACTGGCTGTGGCTTAACATCCTCCTTGGTTACTGTTGGATCAGAGCTATTTCATCACTGTGTGACCCAAGCAAATCCCATGGCTTCCTCTCAAATCCCCTCTGGCTGCAGTGCCTTGGAGCTGTGGAAATACCCCTGCTCTGCTTGGCTGAGGTGATTGCTCTCCTTTTGTCAATGCCATTGGTGGGGGGTTTGTTCCTCCAGAGTTGCCTGAGGTGTTTGTCCCAAAGGGAATTGTGCAGGGAGATGACCATGGGGTGAGTAACAGCACAAAGCATCAGCCCAGGGGCAGGGAGAAAAGGAAGGAGGGCAAGGAAGATTTTCTGCAGTGGAGATTGGGAGGGTAGAGAGTACATTCATGTCCAGACTCAGAATGAGGGAATTCCAGAACAGTTTGTGTTGGAAGGGATCTTAAAACCACCTTGTCCCACCCCTGCCATGGCAGGGACACCTTCCATTGTCCCAGATGCTCCAAACCCCATCCAGCCTGGCCTTGGGCACTGCCAGGGATCCAGGGGCAGCCACAGCTGCTCTGGGCACCCTGTGCCAGGGCTCCCCACCCTCCCAGGGAACAATTCCTGCCCAATATCTCCTCTAAACCTCTTTCAGTTTAAAGCCTTTCCCCTTGTTGTACAGAAACTTCCCAGAGGTTTCCTCTGGACGTGCTGGGGTGGGACAGGGGCCATGTGTGGCCCTTGGAGAAAAGGCTCTTGGATCACAGGATGGTGATGGGGAGAAGGCAGAAAGCGGGAAAAGGCCCTCTGGGCTGACCCTAAAGCACATCCAGGGCATTCCTGGCACAGGAACACACAGAGGGGAAACCAGAGAGGAAACCAAACCTAGCTGGGGTCTCCTGCAGGCTCTCCTTGGAGAGATGCTGCTAACTGGAAATAAAAGAGTGAGAGGGGGAGCAAAGCAGCAGAAGAGAGGCTGGGTAGAAACCATCCTTTAATTGCTGCCCGTGGGTGCAGGAGCTTGGATGAGCCATGGAAGAGCTGCCATTGCACATCTGGGGCAGCTCTGCCCAGTGAAGGCTGGAGGGGCTGCAGAAGGGGAAGGCAGGAAACCCTTGACCACAGAGAGGGAGTGGGCAAGATGTGGGTGTTGAGGTCTCTTATTGCTGGACAGCTCAATGCTTCCTGCTGGAGAGGGGCAGCAGAACATGAGCTGCTGTGTGGTGGTGTCTGGCCACAGTGTGAGCAGGATGAGTGCTCCCTGTGTAGGTTGTTTGAAGATGAGCTTTGCTTTGGAAAAGTATCACAGAGAAACAGCTGCTGGATCACTTCTGCTTTATCACAGTTGTGCTCTGAATCTCTCAAATAAAGTGCCATACACAATGTGGGAGAGATTTTTCTGCTCCTCTTGGTGGGTGAGAAGCACAGAATGGGAGCTCAGTAACCATCAGCAATAAGCAGGGGTGGCTCCCAGCTTCCATAATTATGCTTTTCTCTGCTTCAGAAAATCTAAAATCAGCCTGTGTGCCAATTCTATGTTACTGCAGACTTATACAGAGATTTTAAGCTTTATACTGCAAAAGGTGAGCTGCTCAGAAATAAAAAATTCCCAAAGCTTCCATGCATGCTTCTGTTGGCTTTTCTGACCCCACATCAACTGAATATGTGCTGCCTCAGGGTTTAGCCCATTTAATCAATCCAGAGTTAAAAATTTTGGGCAAGTTCTGCATAAATACTACCCAAATTCCCATCAAAATGCTCTGTGAACATCTTGCAAATAAACATGTGACAGTGCAAAGAAACTCTACACCTGTGACCTGTGTTACTTGTGATGGCTCCAGACCTCTTTTGTCATGGAATCCTTGAATTGTGTCAGTTTTGCCTGGTGTTTCCTCAAGCACTTGCTCTGACACACAAGAAAACAAGGCAGTGTCAGGGAATAGTGGCTACTTGTGGTGATTTATCCCCAGCCAGATCATTTAATTGCCTTTCCTGCTGGGTAACCAGATATTGGGATGGGGAAGGGTAAACTGGGATGTCTCCAACTCGCAGGTTGTTGGCTGTGCTGTGCTGTGGTTCTTTCCCTGCCCTGGGAAACACAGTCTGGAATTTGCTGTGAAAAGGTAGAAATGAGCAGGAGAAAAACAGACACACAACAGTTGCTGGTGGTTCACTGCCAAAACAGCAAACTTAATAAAGTGAGATTTTGCCAGGCATGGAAAAGAAAAAAAAAAAAACAACCAAACAAAAACTCACTCAAGCCCAAAGTGTTTCATAATCCCTGAGGCTGTGGATGGTGGGAGAGGGAATTGGTGTGTCAGTGCTGCCAGCCAGGGAGGTGCTGCTGGAGGATGGGATTAGTTTTTGAGGTGGCTGGAGAGAAACCTCTCCCTTCTGGGTGGGGAACAAACCCCTGGATGTAATTTGTCATGGATAAGGTTTGCACATAAATCACCAGGTGCATAAATAGAGGAGGAAGAAACTCTGGCCAGGGAAAGCTCTGCCTGGGAGGGTTTGGGCTGACCTAGGCTTGTGTCTCTTGTGGCTTTTGTGTTGCAAATAAAAACACAAGTATTGTGCTGGGAAGGATAAAAAGGGCTCTTAAACATTCAGGCTGGGATGGTGGGGATTAGCTTTAGGGATTCTGCATGTGCACACCCAGGTGTCAAATCAGCAGCATGTGCATGTTCATCTCTCCTCAGACTCACAGGTACCTGCAGGAGGGATGGAGAATAACAAAGGTGTGCAGTGCCCGTGGCACTTCCCTCTCTGCTGGCTCCTCTGGAGCTCTGGACTCAAGGGCTGAGGAGCCAGCAGGCTTTGGAACAAGAGCCAGTGCCAAGGGGGAACCCTGGAATGACTGACACTTTAACAGGGAGCAGCCTCCCTCTTCTTAAACCTTCCAGGAGAAAAGGATTTTCCATTTGCCAGGACCAGCTTTCAGGTGAGGATAGGGTTGGGTGGGGCTTGAGCTCTGCTGACCCAAACCATGAATTACCCAGATTTGCACATTCTCCAGTTGGATCCTCGTGTCCTTGGAGGCCAGATGAGCTGGGAATTGTGTCCCCATCCCTCTGTCTGCCAGGTTGGAGCCTGTGGCAGATGTTGGAAGGGAGGATGTGCATTCCCTCTGTGCCACCCCCTGTCACTCACTGGGAAATTTGGCAATGCTGGTGAGAGGAATTAGGGATTTGTCTTTACAAATGAGCTGTGGGTCTGCTGGTGGATAAAAACAGCACTGAGAGATGAAAGAAATAATAGGATGGATTCCACTGATTGATGAATGGAAAGAGATTTGCCTTTACAAACTGTAGGTTTGCTGAGAAATGAAATTGGATATTGGAAGATGAAAGAAGCAATGGGGAAAAACCATTGATTCTATAAGAATGAAAAATGAAAAGGGAGGGTTGTACATTAGAGGGGAATCTCAGGTGTCAGGTGTTTGGGCAGTCTGTGCCTCTCAGGTACCTCAGCAATGGGGAAAGAGAGAGGGAAATTGGGATAAAAGGAGGCTGCATCCTCCAAAAATTGGAGAGATCCCAGGGCAATGCCCCATGGCCTCTCCCTTTATTGGAATAAATCAAAAGGACTCCTCTGTCTTCTTTTTGGACAGAAACCTCTGGTGTTTGTGGGTTCATTTTCCTGACACTGGGACAGGTCACCCTGTAGCAAGGATTTGTGATGTTCAATGAATTCACCTTTTCTGGGATGTGTTGGGTGTTTCACCTTTGGTGTAACCACTCGAGTGTCCCCAGAGGATTTTATCCATGTGCTGCAGAACAATTTGCAGTGTCCTGTGTGCAGAAATTCAGAAGTCTGAGCTGGGAGTTGTCATGAACCAAAACTTTGTTGTCAAGAGCCTTGGGGATTTATGGAAGTGGAGGATGTGATGATAACATGAGTAGCTGCAGGACTCATCCCTCTGAAAGAAATCTTTAGTCTCTAAACCTGGATGGTCCCAGCGTTAGGGGAGGTGGGGGGAGAGGAGCTGCTGAATCCCGACACGTGGGAGGTGTGGCTGTGGGAATTAGGATGCTGAACTCCTTCCCAGCACTGCTGGGTGAGCCCCTCTGAGTCACAGCAGCCAGTGATAACGATAATCCTGTGCTCCAGCCCTGTCTGGCTGCTTCACCAGACTTTCTGGGAAGGAACATCCTCTGTTATTATCATTATTGGCATAATCGTGGTGCCACAGTCACAAACTTTATCATCTATTCCTGTGTTCTGCTGAACTGTAATGAAACAACCAAATTTTGGGTAATGTGCAACTCTAACCTGGCTCAACAGGAGCTGAAATTGAGAGCCAGGATTTTATTGTGCTCCACAACAATTGATCCCTGGGTCTCCTTCTGACTGCAGGATGGGATGGAATATTCTGGTTTGCCTTCAAATCTAGTTGGGTGATGATTGCTGGGGAAGTCAGCTGAGATTTAGGTGTTTACACACATTCCCCTGGCCACAGTTTCTCAGCTGACCCCAAAGTGACCCACAGGTGTTCCCAGCTGGTTTAGAAGGTGTTTGGAGCAGGATGTTCCAGCACACAAAAGCAGCATTTCCCTGAGGGGAGCAGATCAGGGAACATCCCTGTAAACTGAAATATCCCTGCTGTAACTGAGAGCAATGGGAGCTCAGCAAGGAGAGGCTGTGCTCTGCAGGGTGCCAACATCCCCGTGCTCCTTATCAAAAATGTAAGCAAACAGCAAATTAAACCCAATTATGTTTGTTTCCCAGGCCTTTGTATATACAGGGGATTAAGGCTGGCTTCAGCTGTTGGGGTTTGGCAGGGGACAGAGCACAGCTCCAGCTGAACCCAGCTCTGCTCTGCAGCCAGGGAAGAATTGCTGCCTGCAGGAGGAGAAGTGCAAACCAGCAATTATTGAACCACTGGTGGATTGTGAGGTATGTAAGGGCATCTGGGGTGTCTGCATGATGTAGGCTGAAAAAACAAAGTGTGGGGGGTTTTTTTAATATTTTATTTTCCTTGTCCTGAAGAGCTCTGCAGGCGGTTGGGGCTGAAGCACCTCATCATTTCACAGAATATTCTGAGTTGGAAGGACCCACAAGGATCATCAAGTCCAGCTCTTGAGTGGCATCACTTGGCACTGGCAGCTGAGGAAAGTCCTTGGCTGTGAGGTGGGACAGGGGCAGATGCTGGGCAAGGTTTGTTGGAGAAATGGAACCAGTGCAGAGAATGGAAGATCTGAATGGTCAAGAGTGGACTTGTAGATAATGTGGGTGTTTTCAAAGCACTGCTTTTAACTGAAAATGGGAATCCAAGAACTAAATTAGAGCAATTATGTCCTATGAAAAGAAATCAATCAAGTCTAAATTCTTTTGTGGGGGGAGGGTGGATAACTTTCTGATAAATCCCCCAAACTAAGATTCCCTGTGTAATCAGTACGTGTGAACTCTTCCACTAAAATTGGAAGATCTCCTCCAGGAGGGGTCAAAGGGAAGGAGGCTCATCTCTGCTGCCTCTGCAGGTCTATTTGCCTCAAATGCACTTGTTAAAAAACACAGAAATATCTCGAGGAATGCTGCCTTTAAAAACAAGTTATTCAACCTAGGAACTGCATTTTGGAGGCTGGTATTGGAGCAGATGCCAAGTTTCCCTCAGTGCTGTCCATCCAAAAGCTGTGTTTAATTTTACAGACTCTGGAGCACCAGGAGAAGAGCCATGGGGAGATACTGCAGGAATTTCATCCCAAGCATCCAAATGCCTTATTCCTAAAAGTAGCTGGAATGCTAATGCTGGTTTATGTGTGATTATTATTTATGTTTGATTATGTGTGGTTATTTCATCTGGAAATGGAGTGATAGGACAGGGACTAAAGGATTCAGACTAAAAGAGAGGAAATTTATGCTAAATATAGAGAAGAAATTGTTGGCTGTGAGGGTGGTGAGGCCCTGGCACAGGTGCCCAGAGCAGCTGAGGCTGCCCCTGGATCCCTGGCAGTGCCCAAGGCCAGGATGGAAGGGGCTTGGAGCAGCTGGGACAGTGGAAAATGTCCCTGACCATGGCAGGGAGGGAGTGGAATGAGATGAACTTTAAGGTCCCCTCTTACCCAAACCATTCTGGGATTCTGTCGTTATCACAGGTAATCAAAAGCTCTTAATCTCCCAGTGCTGAAATATCTCAGCAGCAGCATCTTGCTGAATGTTGTCACCAAAGCATTTGAAATGGCTTTTCCAGACAGTGTTTGCAGCTGAAGCCCATCTGTCAGGTGAATGTGATGGTGAAAGGTGAACAAAAGAGAATTTCTGTGGTTGGATGCACAGCTAGGACCTTGCTGTTGAGGTGTCCTGTTTTGGGAAGCTCTGTGTTAGCTGGAGGCAGGTTTTGGGGTGTACCATAAACTCACCTCCTGCCCTGTGTTTGTTACAGAACTGTGCAGCAAAATCAGTTCTTGTGCTTCCTGAGGAGCTGAGGTGAGGCTGTTCCATCCTGGATCCACCTGGATTCTGGATCCCCATCCCTGGCAGTGTCCCTGGACAGGGCTTGGGGCACCCTGGGATAGGGGAGGGGTCCCTGCCCATGGCAGGGGTGGGACTGGGTGACTTTAATGTCCCCTCCCACCCAAAGCACTGCTGATCCCATTCCATGATTCCAGCTCTGGGGCTTTTCTGCTGTTTGCTGCTTCTCCTGCCCCCTCCTCCTTCCAGCCACTGGCTGCAGCTTGCATTTCCCCTTTTATTGCCTTTGGCTCTGTCACGATGGGCGGTGCAGTATTTTTGTTCTTCACTTAATAATCTTCTGGCGGCTGTTGGACATCATTTCTCATTGTATTGGTGGAGGATTAGCTGAGCTGATGGGAGATATTTCCTGTCTCAGCCAGCAGGATGGGCTCTGCAGGGCTGGTGCCTTCTTTTCACATGGTGTAATGCTTTGTTTGGGAATGTGCACAGGCAGCTCGGCCATGGGAAGAAAGAGCAGCCCCTGAAGCACAATCACTTTTATTTGTGGCAAGAAGCCACAGAACAGGCAAAATTACTGGTATTCCCAGGCTGGACAGAGCTCAGGACTTGGGGGCTGAGGTCACTGGTGTCTGCTCATGTATCTGCATTGTGTTGGGGGACAAATAGATTCCCTCTATTTATCCCAAGTTTGTGTTTATCAAATCATAAAATCACAGAATAGGTTGGAAAGGACATTGAAGATGAGCTTGTTCCAACTTCCTGCCATGGGCAGGGACACTTTCCACCAGGCCAGGCTGCTCTAATCCCAATCCACCTTGGCCTTGAGCACCTCCAGGGATGAGGAATTCATTTAGCTGCAGGTTTTCCTCTGGAAAGGCTGGGTGATGCTCCTGGTACCATGTGCTGCATACCTGTAATAGTTAAGGGCTTCTTCCAGGCAGAATGGGGGAGGCTGTGCTGGGGAAGGAGCAGGGGCAATGTGCCCATCACTGTGGGTGCAAAGTGTGTTTGAAACAATCTCTGCAGGGCAACAGCAAATGAGGGTTTCTGCAAAAAAACAAAGCAATCCTGGAGAAAAGGTTGAATTTCTGGGAAAGTGATTGGGGCAGGATGGGTCTGGGTCCTGGTGAGGTATGAGGGTGTTATCTGGCATCACTCAGTAACCACAGCCCCTCTCAGGTTTCTGTTTACTGGCCCAGATGGGCTCTCCAGGGGAAGCTGTTTCTTCTCCTCAGCTCTCAGGACCAAGCTCTGATCCAGCTGCAAGGCTTCAGCCCCTCCTGAAAACCCCCGAGGCTCTGCCTTGCTCTGCTGTGTCTTATCAGACACGAGGTAACCTCCCTGCCGGCTCTGGGTCCTGGATTCCTGATTTCTGTCTGCAGGACAGCTCTTGGCTGCTGAGATCAGATGCCCAGTGGGGCTTGTGTGACTGAGAGAGGTTTAATGTTACACTGGAGATTGTAAGTGGAGACAATCTTGAGACAGAAAAAAGGCTGGGAGGTGATTTGGTTTGGTTGTAATAAGTGCTGGGTTTTGGGGGAGGGATTGGCATGATCCCCCTGCTCTGCTTTGCAAAGACAAGGCTGCAGGCTGCTCACCCTCCTGCCAGCTCTGAGTGTGGGATGTGGTACCAAACACAAAGCCCAGACAGCTCAAGAGTGCAGGAAGGAAGTGAATGGTTTCTGGGAGAAGAATGCCCCACACTCCTTGCTGTTTGCAGTTTGTGCTGATTTAGTCCCTTGGTATCAGCTGCTGAGATCAGCTGCTCCAGTGAACGTGCCTTGGCTTTTATTGGAATGTGGAATTGGCACTTCAGCTCTCCCAGGAAAACAAGTCTTAATTCCTCTTTGGTTTTTTGTTTGTTTGGGTTTTTTTTTTTCTTTTTTTTTGCTTTCTTCCACTTTTATTTTTGTAAGGAGCAAGCACAGGTTCCATAACTTCACTCCCAGGAGTCATCTTTGATTTTCAGTGCTGAATGTGGGGAGGAGCTTCTAAACCAGCCAGTGAAAGCCCTAACACAGTGATGTGACTCCTGAAGTGTACAAAGTGAGAATCTCCTGTCAAACTCTCCTGGTTTGCTGCTCACATCCATGGGAAGCACTGTGCTTTGGTCTGAGTCATCAGTGCTTTATCCCTTAGCTGCCTGAAATATTAAAAATGGGGTTTGCTGCCTTGTTCACCATGAGCTGGTGCAAGAGCAGGGCCTGGAAAAAGCAATTTTTGGGATATAATAACCAGCAGCACCTGTCTCTGCCTCCAGAGGGTCTCCAGAACCCTCCCAGCCCAATGTGGAGCTGGTGCATCCTCCCAGTGACCTGAAAGAAGGTAAAGAAACAAGGAGAGGGGGATTCTCCCATCAGCCAGAACAGTGAGCAGCTCCCAGTGCTTCCCTTAAGGCAAGGTTTGTGTATCAGAGCTGGATTTTGGACATCTGGCCCGGGCTGGGTGTTTGTAGCTGAGCCAGGGGAGGAATAGGTGGCTGAAGAAGTGCTCAACTCCTCAGCCCAAGTCTGGCAGACCTGATGTGGACATTGAGCAGCAGAGACACTCTGAAGGCTCCCTCACCTCTCAGAGAATAATTAGTAATTTGTCTCTGAGAAATATTGCAAAGGAAATAGCTCGGGGAAGGGAACAGGAGCTAAACTGTTCTCCAAAGCTCCTACTGACACTTTTAATCAGGGCTGCTCTGTCTCCCATTGACAGCTTTTGAGAGACTGCTGATGGCTCTTCATGCTGCTCTGAAAATCAGCTCTGTTAGGAGAGCACTCTTCCAAAGAAGCTTATTTTTATTATATTCCCAGCCTAATACTAGAAACTAAAGAGCTTCAGAATAGAACTGGCTGCAACTCCAGCATTTCCCTTGAAAGAAAGTAAGTTATGGGAAAAATCCCTTTTTTGACAGCCTTCCACAAAAAAAAAAAAAATCCTAATTTTCCCACAGGAAACTTGCAAGTCGTGGGTAAGTGGGGTTTTTTCCTCACTTTTTTGCTGCCTCTAAGTTTTTCCAGCTTGAGCTTGATGTTTCCAAGTGTTAGTCTTGTTGTGAGCTGGCAGAAGTTGCACAAGGGCAGTGATGGGTGAGGCTTTTCCTCTCTGCCTGGGAGAAGGAGGTGGAAATCCACCATTAAAAATGTGATTTTGAACCACAGTAGACTTTCTACAAGATTGTTTATTTTTTTCCTGAGGTTTTCTAGGTGGCAACAAGTGTCCCCTCAAAGGTTGGGGTGACTTTCAGAGGCTGTGCTGTGGTACCTGGGGGAATATTTAACCTTGGTCTGTGCTGGGTGTGTTTGCTGAGGTTCCTGGGGATGGGTGCTCAGCCACAATGGGAACATGCAGGTGCTCTCCTACAAAAGGAATAGGACAGGTGGAAAAATTAAAATTATTTATTAATAAACTTTTTATTAAACAACCTTTTGCCCTGTCCACATCTGGCAGTGTCAGAGCATCCAGAAAGAGAAGATGTTGCCAACCCTGCAGTCACCCTGCTCTGCAGCCTCTCTTGTTTGGGTGAGAAGTTCTAAGCAAACAAAGCTGTTTTCTCATCTCCAAGGCTTTGGACGTGCACTAGGAGGGGTGGCAGAACAAAGGTCCCAGCAGTGAGAGCATCTCAGCGTTGGGTCTGGCACACAAACAGCTCGAGGATCCCATATAGAATGTGAGCAATGCTTGAATTGCTGGGGGGTTTTTACTATTATTATCTTAGCTGCCAAGAGTTCCTCGCCAGCTTTCTCTGTTTGGGTTATTTTTAATCCTTGCTTGTTTGCCTCTCTGTCCCAGCCTTCCCAGGCTTTTATGGCTGCAGCCCTAACCCCTGGTGCCCTGCAAACACACGCTCACGTGAGGCAGCTTTGATGTCAAAATCGAGTTAAGTATGTGCTTCAGTGTTTATAAGATTGGGTCCTCAGTTTCTTAACCCTTGCCCAAGAAGTTTGGTTTACTGCAGCTTTCCCAATAAATCCCTGTCTGCTTCATTTTGGGGAACAGCTCTGTGTTTTTCCCCACCTCTGTTGAGAGACACTACAGATGTGTGATACTTGGCACTGGGGTCTTTTTTCTTTTCCCCCCCTTTGTTTTTGCTTATGACTTTTTCTCTGGGCCTCCAGTATCATGTTTTCCCTCCTCTATGGCTCTGAATAATCAATTTGGAAAGCCAGGAAATAAATCAAAGGTCCAGATAGTAATGTAGAAAGAACGAAGGGAAAAGCAGACATATGGATTTCATCACCAACAGAGAATAACATGTATAATAATAACAACAGAGTGTAAATGAGTGTATGTACTCACAGGAGGCTTTTCCAAAATGATTGTTTTTGTACATGATTGGGGAAGTTATTTTGTGGTTGGAGCTCTCTGGAATGACTGTATCCAGCCCTGTTGTCCCAGCAGTGTTGTCCCAGCCCTTGGGAAGGGCTCAGCTCTGGTGGGGACATCCCTGCTCGCGTGCTCAGCAGTGATGGTTTCCATCCCCACATCCCATCAGCACCGTGGCCTGGAATTCACTGCCCTAAATAAAATTAATCAAGTGTGCAAGTCCTTCCCTGGCCAAGAACAATGATGGAGAGAATGTTGTCTGATGGTGTGAAGCAGCCCCAGCTCGGTGTTGGGTTTGTCAGGAAAATGAATCCACAAACACCAGAGATTTCTGTTCAAAAAGGAGACAGGGGAGTCCTTTTAATTTATTCCAATAAATGGAGAGGCCACGGGGCATTGCCATGGGACCTCTCCAATTTTTGGAGGTCACACCCTCCTTTTATCCCAATTTCCCTCTCTCTTTCCCCATTGCTGAGGTCCCTGAGAGGCAGAGACTGCCCAAACACCTGATACCTGAGATTCCCCTCTAATGTACAATCCTCCCTTTTCATTTTTCATTCTTACAGAATTCATGGTTTTTCCCCATTGCTTATTTCATCTTCCAACATCCAATTTCATTGATCAACAGTTTGTTTGTAAAGGCAAATCTCTTTCCATTCATCAATCAGTGGAATCCATCCCATTGTTCCATCTCTCTTAGTGCTGGTTTTACCCACCAGCAGATCCACAGCTTGTTTGTAAAGACAAATCCCTAATTTCTCTCAGGTTTGACATCCTGTGCTGGTCCCTGTGCTGAGCAGGGACCCAGCTGAAAGCAGCACACAAGAATTTTGTTTTCCTTCCCACAGAACAGGATTCTTCTTTTAGATATTCTTCCCCTCTGATAGAAGGGCAAGGAAAACGCCCTGATCTTGGAGGGACAGGACACAGGGAATGGTTTCCCACTGTCAGAGAGCAGGGTTAGATGGATATTGGGGATAATTCCTCCCTGTGAGGCTGAGGAGCCCAGAGCAGCTGTGGCTGCCCCATGGCCTGGCAGTGTCCCAGGCCAGGCTGGGAGCAAGCTGGGACAGTGGAAGGTGTCCCTGCCATGGCAGGGGTGGAACTGAATGATCTTTAAGGTCCCTTCCCTCTCAAACCATTCCAGGATTCTGGGATTAGTCAGAGCTGTCAGCTGGAGCTGCTGCTGCCAATGCTTAGTTTGAAGTTAGTGATGTTTTAGCTAAAGGGGATTTGCATTTAAAGTTCATTCACTCCACCTCCAGTTATCCTCTCTGCCACTATCAGTGCACAAATATATTTCCTTTTCCTCATTTCTACAAAATTCTGTATTGGATGATGTGTTTTTACCAGTTGGGTGGTGCGTGTTTAAACCCAGACAGTTTTTTAAGAGTTTCTGGGATAATCTCACAGCCCTTACACTACCAGAGGTGGGAAAACAATCTAAGCCAAGGGTGAGTTGTTCCTCATCTGCAGATGGAAAATTAAGATCCAAGCCCTGCTGAGCTTTGCTTACCATGCTGGTTACTAATCTCTTCTAGGGGGATTTTGGTTACATGTTTTCCTGTCCTTGGAAATTCCTGTAGGAAATTGAGGTTTTTCTACTGAAAAATCTTTGGGGAGGAATATGAACACTTGAATCTTGATGATTCTTTGGTCAGGTATCCTGATTTACAGTCAGAAGCTAATGGAGAATCCTTAAAAATGGTATTTATGAGTTCTTGCTGCAATGTGGATGTGAAGAAAATCAGGGTACTGCAAAAGTTGATCAGATCAGGCAATGAGTTCTCCCCAGCTCATTTCCCAACCCTGGGCTTCCTTTCAGTACAAATCCAGCACCTTTCACCAGCAATAAAAATCACACATTTTTCTACTTTAGTTAAGTTTTTGGAAAAAAAAAAAAAAAAGTACAAATAAACTCTTCCTGGCAGAATCCACCAGTTGTCCTGTAACTGCATTTCATTGTGAAACAGCTTTTCCTAATCAGAGCTCTGCCCTGTGTCCATTTCTGGCTGGAATGGACTGCACACAGCTGCCAGTGCCTGATCTGGATCCATCAGAGCTCAGCCTTCACCCTGGGTTTGGGGGCCACCAGGGCTGTTTTCTCTGTTGCCTTTTTCCCAGCCTGGAAATGCAATTCAATATAATTTTAATGAGGATGTAATATAAAAGTGGATCTTTATTGGAGACCTTCAGGAGCAGTTATGGAAAGATGCTCCACAAAAGCCCAGCCCCAGAGGGGTGAGAACATTTTTAAAGGCAGAATTGATAAAAAGCACCAATCAGGACAGGTGGTGATCAATCCCCCCAGCTCAGGCTCTTCCCCTGCAGCCCCCCCTCAGCACTGGCTGTGCTTTGCCCATGAAATCTCAGGGGTTGTTCTGAGCCTTGGCAGCCTGGAGGAACCAGGGCACACAGGAACCTTGCACCCTGGGCTGGGAGCTCTGCAATTTGCTTTGTCTTTCTGCCCAGGGCAGGGCCATGGAGAATTGGGGAAACAGCCACTAATACAAGAGGTGACAGAGCTCCAGATGTGTGTGTGAAAAACACAGAGAACACAGAAAACAGGGCAAAAACCAAACCAGCATCACTGTCACCCCATGAGGTCAGGTATTGCTTGCTCAAAGCTGTGACAACAATCCTGCAGTTACACTCTAATGTTCCTTTGCAGCAGAGTTTGGGATGTTCTTGTTGCTGAACTGGGCTGGTTTTGTCAGGTTTTGCAAGTCCAAATTATTTTGCTGAAGCAAATCTTCTTTCTCAAGACTTTTTCCAGGATGTTGTAGTTCCTGGCACTATGAGATAAAACCATCTGAGCAGTGAAACAGACGCTCTGGATGTGTTTTAGTGATGACTAAACTTGCATGACTCAGTGCAACTCCAGCAGAGGGTATCTCACTGAGCTGCAGAACCATGAAATGGTTTGGCCTGGAAAATATATCAAAGATCATCTTGTTCCCCTGCAATGGGCACCTTGTAGGGTGCTCCAAGCCCTGTCCAGCCTGGAACACCTCCAGGGATGGGAATCTCACCTGCTTGGCTTTGCAGTGTGAACACACCTTGCCTGGCTGCAAGGTGGCCCCATCTGGAATACCTGCACTGCTGCTAGTCTGTTCTCAGCCCTTGGTTAGGTGTTAAAGAGAGGTTTAAGAACACCTGGATTGCTCTGGCCCCAGTCTGGGTGGGTTTCTTTCCCTTTGTCCCAGCTTCACCCAGTGCCCGTGTGCCAGGCTGCCTTCTGTGCTCTAGGCTGAGGCTGGGTTTGGTGTTTGATTACAGAAACTGTGTTTTGTTGCTGTGCTTTACCCAGAGAACCCTTTTAAAGTTGCTGAGGTGATGGGATCCTCAGTTTGGTTTCTGATACCATTAACCCTTCAATCTCTGATGTGAAATCTCTAGAGCTTGTTTGGCTCCATCACAGAGCAGGAGAGCATGGCAGTGCCAGGTGATGTGCACTGTGAGGCTCCTCCTGTTTCTGTTTCACCTGAACTGAAGCAGTTCATCCTCTGCTCAAGCACAATCACCTGTGTGTAGTTTTAGGACTGTAATTTCACATCATTCTGTGCTCTCATCCCCCTTTAAGTTACACTGGGTGTGTGCTGATGGTGAGCTCATGCCTCAGTTTCCCCACTCAGATGGCAATTAGAGCTGCTCCTACAGCTAATCAGGCCTCTTAAACATTATTCATGTTTAGCCCGATGCCATAACTGCACTAAAACCAGAGCAGCCAAACCCTGAGGCTGTAAATTCACCAAGGTCTCAGTGAATATCTGCAGCTTTGCAACCCTATTGCTGCATTTGAATCCTATGAAAAGCACTTTCATCAGTCTATTCTTCATCTTTAAAAACCCCTCCTGGACCCTGGAGCCTCTCTTCCCCTACCTGCAGAAGAAATTTGTCAGAGCAGAGGGTGTTGTGTGGGAAGGAGTGTGTTTTGTTGCCATGTGGACTGCAGGGCTGGTTGTTTTGTGATGACAACACGAGCTAACCGAGACCCTCCTGGGCTTTTCCCGAGCTGCCCTGGCACCGTGCTGGGAGCAGAAACATGTGTTTGTGTTCCTGCTCTCAATGTGACTCACCAGGAGCACTTGGGAAGATGTTTGTGGTAATGAGGTGTCGATTCTATGCAGTTTCTTCCCTGAATGCAGCCACATTTTAAAACTTCTTTGCATGCCTGAGGAGCAGCTGGGCTGAGACTGGGGACAGCCACTGGGATTGGAGTGGTCCAGAGCAAAATTCTGGAAAGTAGCAGGGAGCTGGGAGTCATGCCTTGCTTCAGGGATGCAGTGATGCCTTGGGTTTCAGCTTTTATGTTTTTCAGATTCTCTGCTGCTTGGTGTGCAACTGAAACTTCATGTTTGGTGTAAGTTCTTTTCACAGGGTAATGACAACACAATTTCTTTCTAGACAGAGAATCAAGGACAACTGGTACCCAAAAAGCAGAAATAACAGTGAGGGAAAGGGGGCAAACCAGGGGCTGAAACTTCATAGCCTGGGGCTGTGGTTGGACAATTGACCCCAATGTGTGGGTGACCCAAAACTTATAAAAGTGTAAAAACTCATGACTGGGATCCATCTTATGTTTGATTTGGGTGTAGCCCTGGCTGGGCTCTTGCACTGCCCAAGGTGAATCCTTTCAATAAATATCTATTTTATTCCTTTTGCTGTGCCTAGTCTCTGTTCCAGGTCAGCCTTTCCAGGCATCAGCAGGAACGTGCCCTGAGCTGGCAATCAGTGGGAGACAGATCCTCTGATATTTTGGAATTTGATCCACTGTGATGTGTTCATGTCAATAGAGCACTTAGATAGAAGCTCTTTAATCTCCCAGAGCTTATGCACATACCTCACAACCCTGCAGATGGATTGGATAAGCAAAAAGCAAAAGCCAAACCCAACCAAAAAATAAAAATCAACTCAAGCAAAGCCTCTTTAAGCAATTCAGAGCACACATCCCAGGGGTGCTTTTGACCATCTTGCCAATGCAATATATGTTTTACAGTCCTTTAAAAACCTGGTAGAGTAATGGAGTTCTGTGCATGTTTGCACTGGGAGCAGGGTTAGTGAATTAACCCTTGCAGCCAGCTCAGGGTCACTTCTCCTCTTTTCCCAAAGGTCAGATTTCCCATGGCCTTTCAAGATTTCCAAGAAACATTCCTTCTGCAGGGTCTGTAATGGATCTTTTCCAAGCCCTGTGCCATGGTGTGCCGTGGCTCCAGGGGAGCTGTCATAGCTCCTGCCCCTCTTGCTGGCAGCTCCTGGTTTCTCTCTTATTCTGACTTTGTCCTACTTGCATGGCAAGAGGAAAGAGGTGATCTCAGCATTGTGAGCTGATCCCAAATTCTTTTTGTCTCCACTGTGGCTTGGTATACTTCAATTCTGTAGTTAAACTTTGTGGGGAGAGAAAAAAAAATCTATTAATCTTACTTGCAAGCTCGGAAATTAGTGAGGAGGAATGACCTGTGCTCCATGGTACATCTGGTTATTCCCTAAAGCATGAGGAGTGATAAAAACCATGTTATTTTTCTCCTAGCTTGCACATTAATAATGCTGGAATAGTGCATTTATTACAAAGCTTTGGTAATTACAACTCCTGGACTCTAATCCCAGGTTTTATTACAGGTTTTTATTTGTGAAAATGGTCACTGCTTTTGGGTGCAGGAGCCCCGTGGTTGATTTTCTCAAAAGAGACACGTGGTGGGATTTTTGGGGCTTTCCTGTGCCTGCCTGGAAGTGTCCAAGGCCAGGCTGGACAGGGCTTGGAGCAACCTGGAATAGTGGAAGGTGTCCCTGTTCATAGCAGGGGGTGGATGAAATGAGCTTAAAGTTCCCTCCAACCCAAACTGTTGCTGGATACTGCTGGGAACCAGGGAAAAAGCAGCACTGAAGTCTTGGGTTTCTCAGAATGCTCAAGGACAAGAAATTATAACAATGATTAAACACCTGCTGGAGACATGATACTTTGCACAAAGCATGTTTTCAAAGAGGTGTTGCCTTCTTGGGCCAAGGAGCCTTTTCTATTCTGTTTTGCATGTACTAGCCTATATAGCTGTAGTGTTTCTTCAAATAAAGCTCTCTTTTTCTTCTCTATGGCATTGCATTATCCTTTCTGCTGCTCCTATAGCCAAAATGCAACACCAAACCATTCTGCAGTTCTGTGATCCTTGTGGGTCCCTTCCAGCTCAGGATATTCTGTGATTTTAGGGCAGGTTTGTGAGGATTCTGACCATCCCAACCCCAGCTGCCAACTCTGAAACTCAGGCACTGAATCCAGCAGGATCCTCAGACCTCCTGTGATTTCATCTTCAGCATCCCAGCGCTCAGGTCCCCAAATGTGCTGGCTGCCCTCTCCAAACACGGGCTGGAAAATCTCCTCTCTCTGCCTTGGCTCCTCCTGGAGAGTGAGGAGGACTCATACCTACCTCATAGCAGAGTTGTGGTCGATAATGTTCGCAAAGTGCTTTTTAATCCCCTGCTGAAAGGTTCTGTGCGAGTGTGAGTTATAATTATTACGTAAACGTGCCTCATATTTTCCTGCCCAAGCCTTCAGCTTGCCACAGAGATGTTTTCCCAGCCTTTATGTGGATGCCATTGGGTTTGTAGCTTCCTGGCTCGCTGTAGGAAGGCACAGACTTCCAAAAGAGAGAATTAAATTCTTTTCATCAGCTTGGAAAGCCAAAGCAAACCCCAAACCGCTTTCAGCAAAGCTTTCCAAGAGGAGAATTGATTATCCATCAGCAGGGAAGAGATGCAACTTCATTAAGGATGGGTGAATGGCTCCAGCTCCTGCCTGCAGGTGCCCACCTTGGGAGCAGGGTGGGGCTCATGGGTCAGCCAGCTCTCCTGGAGGGAGCAGAGACAGCTGAGCAAACACAGCTCTTCATGGTGTCCCATCAGGCTAAAATAAACCATGAGGTCATGCCGGCATCACCGTGGCACCCTGAGATAATTAAAGCAAGGCTGGTCCCCCTGCAGCCCCCAGCCCCAGCTTTGCTTACAGGTGTGTTGTTATTGAGCAGCTGGTGTAACAAATCCCTGCCAGTGCCAAGTATGAAACAGCTCAGGGCCTGTCCAAAACTAACACAGCCCAGGCTGGAGATGGAGTCCAGGGGGTGCAGCTCTCCCTCCTGGAGATGAAAACAAATCGTAAAGGTTAAAAGGCAGGAACTGGGGCTGGTGCTGTCTGCAGACTGAGGAATCTCTGTGCCTCTTCCCAGGAGGAAAGGAGTTAATAGTAGCCAAGGTGAAGGTTTAAAAATAGAGCTTTTTGCATAGCTATTTGGTGATGTCTCTGGCACTTGTGCTGCCACAAATCCCAGTGTGTTCCCAGCAGGTTTTTAATGCTGGGTGTTTGCAGGTTTTTTATGATGGGTTGGTGAATAGGAAAAATGGGCTTTGGAAGGAATGACTTTGGGGCACTGGAAACCAGGTAACAGACTGTGTTGGGTCTTCAGCCACGCTGGCACCTTCCCAATGGAATTAACAAGGTGGGTTTGGAGCTGGGAGGACATTTCATGGAGCCCAGGGTGTGTGTGAAGTGATGGGTGTCCCAAGAAGCTGTGGCTGCCCCATCCCTGGAAGTGCTCAAGGCCAGGTTGGATGGGGCTTGGAGCAACCTGGGACAGTGGATGGTGCTACAGCAAGGCCTGGCTGCCAAAAAAATGGAACAGATGAAGTGGGAGGTGTGTACATGGTCCCCAGGGAGCAGAAATTGGACTTCTGTGAAAAGCATAAGCAATGGGAAATATCCTGCAGAATGGCTTTTGTTATACCTGGGGATTTGCCAGCCTTTGTAGTGTGTACCCAGGATTAAGAGACCTCTAGAACTCAGATTTGGCAGGGTCAGGATAAACCATGTCAGGAGGGTCCCAATCCAAACCCCTCCATGATTTTATGGTTCTGTGAAGTTGTGGTGAAAACCTTCCTGTCGTGGAGGTTAGAGGGGAAAATTTAGGTGGCCAGAGCATGAAAGACAGAGCAAGACAGTTAAAGCACATTGTCTAGGGTTTCTAAACAACTGAATGTTCAGGGATGGAGATTTTAAATCCATGGGGTGATGGAGGTGAGCTGTCATTCCTGAGGTGCTGGTTGAACCTCCATCCCATGGGAAATGTGGAGCAGGCAGAGCAGGAGCACAGGGAACCAGGTTTTCTTCCCTTGAGTGTGGAGAAGTGTAGGGCTGCCTCCAGCCTGAAAACACTCAGATCTGGCTCCCTTCTCCCCAAGGATTCCCTGAGCAGGAGTTCCACACTGTCCTGGTTTGAAGGACTGCCAATAAAGGCAGAAGCTTCTCTTTGAAATGGAGAATGTAAATCCCCTCCCTCCAAATTATTATAATTTTGAAATTAAGAGGCTCTCAGGCAAAGATAGGGGAATTAGGAATAACAGTTCTTTACTAGGAAAATTAAAACAGAAATACAGTATTACAAAGAACAATCCCACAACACTGCCAGAGTCATAATCCAAGCTGACACCCGTCAGTCAGTCAGGGTGGTGGCAGCAGTCCCATTCCATGGTGGCTGCATCCTCCTGCAGGGGCAGATGTGGTTCAGCTGGAGCAGTGCTCCTGGAGAAGGTGCAGTTTCCTCTGAAGATCCAGGGATGATGTGGAAAGGTCTGGCTTTCCTCTGGAATCCAGTGGAAATATGAATAACTTGGTGTCCAAAATCTCAGTTTTTCTCTGGGTAGGAAAGGCTTGGCTCCTCCCCTGGCTGGAGCATCTCCCAGTGGGATGATGGAATTTTATCAGTCATGCACTGGGACTCAATGGCCATGAAC